>NC_139352.1:97094100-98321600 GCF_055883805.1 Amblyomma maculatum
AAAGAAGAATTAGGATGGAAGGCAAAAGATGAAAAGTAGTACACATTTCCAGGCAATGAAAATACAGGTAAAAGGCAGAAGGCGACTTAGACGATAAAATGCGAAGACATTAGTTTAGGTAAAGCTCAAATTATTTTCATAGAGAATTCGGTCGATGGCCGCGAAAGCTGAAATGTACGCTCCTGTATTTTCAATATATTTGTCGATGTACACACAGGGTGCAATCCAGTTCAAGCAAACGAGTAGCTATGCCATTGATAGTAAATGCCATGTTAAGGGCTAAAACCTTCAACCTATTAAGATGAGCCTATACCGGGTAAATGAGGGAAAAGCTAGTATGTAAATATATAATGGAAAGAATGTGCGTGTAAGTGGTCCCGCGTAACGAGAAATGAGAGAAATGGGTAGTCGGTTTGAAAATTTATGATGTGAAGGCTGTACGAGGTGTGCCATGATTACTTGTTCCATCGGAAAGGGCTGCAAGCTATCGACAGTCCAGTTGTCTGTGAGCATGCACTGAAATTGCATGTTCGCACGTGGTAGATACATGCATAAGAGTTTATTTGCAGAACGACCGAAGAGCGCCGCTCTCGGCTTATCCCACTGATATAACTTTAGCCGAGAGCTGGCGGAAAATAGTAGGGTCTGAGTAGCTTGTTTTAGGCGCAAAAAATACAGTACGAAGAAAGAAGCACCTGCTCTTGACAAAGGAGCTCTGCCTGGAGAATCAATGCGACTAGTCACACTTAAGGTACATTATAAATTACGAAATTCCGCGCTAGATGGTCTGACGTTTTGTGAAAACAGTGCAAAACAGAGCAGAGAACCAAAAAGTCGGGATGAGGGCTAACCATCAAATCAGTTTATCTGAGGAAACACAAGCAGATATACACAATGGTGTTGCAACCAAGCCCGCATGTTCATATTAAAACATAATAGTAAAGTTCTTCAGAAATGCCAAGATTTCAGCTTTCACTGTAATGAATAATAACAGCTGGGGTGCTGACGCATGTATCGTGGTTCTTATGGATCAGATAGAGTTCCTTTGTTTCCCTTTTCACATTATCGTTGTGCCTGTACAGGACCGAAGCTTTGCCGAACCACGGCATACAAGGAGACGTATGGCGGCATTTCTTATCGTGCAGCGTCAGGTTTGAGGGTCTATGTTTATCCAAAATATTATTATATTTTTGTTGCTGTACGCTCAGGTATCTGCTCTTTGAGCATTGTAGTTTTTCCCACATGTCAAAGGTACTATATAAATGGCGCTTTCTGTACAAGGAAGAAAACGTACATCATGCCTAACCTGGCATCCGCTGCTGCTAACGCTTGGTGACACCTGCTATCTTACTTTTCGGTCCGCCTCTGCACAAATGCTACCCAGGATGATATTTGCGGAAAACCCTACTTCCAAACCATACGTGTGTTCTACGTAGTTTAGGCGATGCAATATATCGTGACTGTATATCAACACTGCGAACTTCTTTTATTTCGAAAGCAATAATACGACAGCCAAAGCGAGACCTTCGGTAGCCGCAGCTACACCGTAAAGAGGCGTAGCTACGGTCTCTTCATAAAAAAATTAGCCTGCCATGACATTTGAATTCCCGTTACCCCTTTGCCATGGACAGTAGCTGCCAATTCGGGCCGCTCCTTTCATATGTGAGAGTGATATCAAAATCAGTCTGCCAGAACTGTTTGCATTCTAATTATCTCTTTAACACGCAGACACATCCATACGGCTTGGTTGAAGCGTGACTTCATATGTTGGCTGGTAGCTTACGCTCTCGCGTCATACCCTTAAAGGATGAGGTTAAGTGTCCCCAATAATGTAGCACCTTACACTGATAGGGCATGATAGGGGAATAATGTAGCAGGCAAACGAACTTCCCGCCGTTGCTATCGCAGTTCAACTACGGTCAACCAGAGCTAAACCCCAACTACTTTTTTTCTCTTGGGGAGACCCCGCTGTCTCTGGTTTTTCCCTTGATGTTAATTTTTCAAAGACCTTGTCACACGCTAGCAGGAAAAAATAACTAGGAAAGACAGCTGGCCATTGCCTGTTAACCTGCTCATGTAAACTATACTCGAAGGTTTGTTCGCAGGACTTGAAAATGGCCTAACCAATAGATGACACTGCTCTAACACACTTCTCGAGCACGGAATGCTCACAGTTAAAAAATCATCAAAGGCTTGGTTGGCCTCGGCTTCAATACTCTGTATACATTGTCTCGCGTCAGGATCAGCCTTAAATATAAAACTTTCAACACACTTTCAGGCGGTGCTTTATAGGTCTTTTGGACCTTTTCCACAGTTTCTGAAAACCTTCAAAATGTCTTAGACATTCTTGGCGACGTCATGCGTTTCTAAAAATCAGACAATCATCTAGTAAACGGAAGATAGTTTTCGCAAGAGCACCTGCGGAATTATCGATTGCCTGGTCGACATAGCAAAAATTAAATATCGATCATTATAGGGGCCACGCTGGACCCAATGCATACGCCAGTTTTTTGACAATACAATTTGTCTTTATACTGATAGGAGGTTGAATTCGAATAAAAAAGACCAAAGATGCAAACAGTCCCCGACTGATATACCAACACTCTTATTGAACTTCTGTCGTATTATCCTCATTTATGCACTTGCTCACACGTTTTAAGGAAAAATCGTGCGAAAGAGAGCAATAAAAATCCGGAACGTTAATGCCTAATGCATTTCAAATACCTTGATTGTGATACGACAGAACGTCAACCAGAAATGATGAGTTTGAGATAAGAAATTGATATTCAATCGATATCATGCCAAGGTTCTTCTGTAAAGTTCTTGACACTGTGTGCCATCACTTGTTGCGCTCATTTACAATACAGCAAACCGGGTTATCACGTTTGTGGGGTTCAGTAGCGAAAAAACGTCCAAACAGTTGTCTTTCCCCTTCATGACAGCGGAACGCAGGCGTTCGAAGCCCAGATTGCTTAGTAACAGCAGGGCTTCAATTCTTGGTGCCTTTCCGTTCATTGTCGTTCGCTTAAATCTCTTGACGGTAAGTCCGCCTGGCTTTATCTTTAAACTTTTCATCCGGTATAATGACGGAATATCCTTCTTTATCGGACACGACTGCCATCAGCTTTTGAGATGACAGAAAATTAAATACAGAGGACAGGTTACAATTTTAGCTACGAGCTTTTCCATTTTTTCCTCCCCAAACCTTCATTATACAGCACCTCTTGACTACAATACAATTGTTCACTACTATAGTCGTTGCCGTGCCACGTACCCGCCACCACATCACACGATTTCTCACATCGACAGCACGTACTGGCGACAGCTCCAAACACATTCGTTTTCATCTCCTCAATTTGCCCACGTATTTCACCCCACGGACTTCCCACCATACTGCACCACATGCAACGCCACCCCAGCCACCCTCTAGCATTACTTATGGGAATGCCCACGTCCCATCCGCGTTCCTTCCGTCAAACACCCCAGCCCCTCCTCCTGGGAGGCTGCCCTTCTAGCCACGCAACCTGCAGATCAGTTGCGGCTGGTAGAGCGGGCTAAGCTAGAAGGAACAGCCAGAGGGCTCCTGTACTAAGAGGTCCTCCTGGGAGTGTTTACATTTTTTTATTAAAGTTTTTCCTCCTCCTCCTCCAACCACATTTAAGGCTTCAGAATCAACCATACACCGGTCGCTCGTCTTCAGAAGCATGGCCGAATATGGTCCTTGCAAAAGACGTGCGGCGTGCTCGTTTGGAGTCCGTGTCCTATGTGGAGGCCTGATTCCCTCGAAAGGTCCCTCCCGCAGTATTGTGTATTTCCTACGAATGGTGGAAACAGCATAGACTCTGCAAGTACATCCTTTCGATGTCATGTGGCAAGGACATGAACAGTCCACAGCGCTTCCTGAGTGGTGTTAACTGGCAGAAAGGCACATAGATTTCCTCTGGCATTCTGCGCATCCATGGACATCTGAGAACATTCCTCCTCGTTCTGAAGAAAGTTGTGCGAATATTTTCATGGTGACACTTACCTCCAGTCGCAGCGGAAAGAACGCTCAGATTGTGTTCGCCCTCTTGTACATGCACCGAACACAGTGGCGCGGGGCAGCTGCATCACTGTGTCCATTAGCTTGTTTAGCTGTGCGCTCGGAGCAGCCGCATGGCGGCTTTCGGTGCCGTTTTACTCTACGTTTGGCGCTCTTTTACGCTTTCACAATGCATCTCAAGCTGTCCACCTTAGGTTCTGAGTAGCCACGTTATGGCAGGCAGCGTGCACGACGAAAGACTGCTACAAAATGTGTCGCGGCTGGGGACCAGTCGCAGTGATCGTGCAAGCTCACGTAGTGGCGCTGGCCATCGACATCACGACAGGTCATCACAGCCTATATATTTGATGGATATGGTGTGCTAACTGTAGCTATCTCACACCCTAGACGTCTAGCCATGTCCAGAAATCGACCAAACGTTATTATGTTTAAGAGGTGCTTCGTACCAAACTCAAGACTGGGCTGCCGAAGTTGTCCGGATCAGGTGCCTATTTTTAAAGCTCCGTCGCTTCCTGCTCGCCTAGAACTGTGGCGCTGGCTCAACAACCCCCGGACATATATGATATTACAGTCGAACGACCACGTCTGCGTAAAGTGCTTTCCCGAGCATACGACATCAAAAACATGCTTTTTTTAGTGCCCTAAAGCGTTGTGACATGAAAGGCAGAAGTCTTGCCGCCACTGTTTGTAACAATATACAGCTGCATAAAGTGCCAAACTCGAGAACGCTGGATGTAGAATTTCATGGCACAAGATATCAAGGTCAGAAAGTCGCTTTAACAGAAAACAAAAGTCATTGCAGACTAACATCTGGTAATTACTGTTCAGAACTGTTCAATCTGCCTCTTCGCCTGCACGTCGGTACTTCCGTAAGGTAGACAACCGCTCACCGCAGTCGGTGTTCTCGTAAACGTTCAGCTTGCAGGAGAAACGCAGGGAAATGTAAGCATTGATTTTCGCGTCGCGTAGGTTTTATTGCATATTGCACCAGCCACCGAGACGTCGCAAATGAAAGCTTGGTTTCCGTTTGGTTCCAGCACACGCGCGTATAGCAGCACAAGCAGCATAGCATAGCGTGAATAGCAACAGTACAGCATAGCATGGCAACAGCATAGCAGCACACAAAACAACAGCGCGGGTTCTCCTTCTGCCTGTAGAGAGTTTTTATGATACCGGTAAAATGCGGAAACGCCCTTGAGGATTCTCTGCACATTACACCGAAGGTTGAAGAAGTTAACCAATATTCTCCATACGGTGGTCACCATCCCACAGCATAGACTCATTACACTGCTTCTATCAGTGCTTGAACGCACAATTAGACTCTTTGATCCAGCTGTGGGAACACACGCGTCGAAGCCCACGTTTTATATTTAAAAGGTAGTATAGTTAACTTATGCCTCAGCGGTCTTGCGGATTAACGAAAAAATATATGCAATGTGTGCATTTCGATAATGAGTTCGGATCAATCATGAGGCCGCGTTATCGCTGCTGATGAGCCCATTCGTGCATTCCAAGCAAGTAGAGCACGAAGTAGCTGAAAGTATTAGGTGTCGACAGTGCTTTCAATCCTTCTGAGCTTTTGTTGCGCTTACAAAGCACACGCACACTCCGGGCACCGAATGATCTCACTACACTTGTATTACGGCCGCCGCAGCTCGCTGACTGATGTAGACCTCGTGGCGTGGCGCCATCTAGTCACCTTAAAGAGAAGCGCTTGGAGTGGCGAGTAATGTCTGATCGCACCGCCGGGCGCAGTGTCATCATTCAGTAAAAGGGTAGTTTGGTTTGTGTTTGCGGGGTTTAATATCTCAAAACAACCCAGGCTATAAGAGACACCGTAGTGGAGGGATCCGGAAATTTCGACCACCTAGGATTCTTTAACGTGCATTGACATCGCACAGCATACGGGCACCTGACTTTTCGCCTCCATCGAAAAGCGGCCGCCGAGGTGGGGATTTGTTCCCGCACCCTTGGGAACAGTAGTCTATCGCCGTAATCTCTGCACCACCACGGCGCGAATAATTTAAAAGACTCGCGCATGTAACAAGGACACAGACGAAAAAGACAGGACGAGCGCTAAACATCAACTAGCCCAGCTTTCTGCCTTGTGTGGTGAAGTGTCATCACATAAATACATTCTTCAACCGTGCCCCGAGGGAAAACAGTTGATCCTAGGAGACCAGCACATCATGCAGAAAAATCTAAGGATTCTGAAATTGCCAAAAAAGTTCGACATCCAGCCGCCCCTTCAAAATGTTCCTGAAGACGAATGACCCAGGTGTGCGGTTCGTTGCGTTGAAGCCTTTAACGTGGTTGTAAAAGCTCTTAGTTAAAAAGGCCATCTGGCCTCTGCTGTTAATTTTCTGTCCTCTCAAAAGACCAAAAAAAAAGGATATTTCATCATTATTTCGGATGAATTGTTTATAGTAAAAAGCCAGACTGGCTGTCGTCAAGAGCGTTTAGCAATTGAAATCGAAGAAAAACGCACAGCAGCTACTAAGCAATCTGACCGTTGAACACCTACGTTCCGCGGTAGTGAAAGCGGAAAGCAATTGTTTGGAAGCTGTTTTCGCCCAGACCTCCTGTCCCGTTTCGCTGTATTGTATCGGGGCGCAACACGTGACGGCGCAGAGCCAAGAATATTATGAAGAATCTTGGCGTGCTATTTACTGAAGATCCGTATCTTATGAAACTTATCATTTCTAGTGGACCTTTCGTCGTGACACAAACAAGGTGCTGGAAATGCATTCAGTATTAGCGTTCAGGATATATATTACTCGCTTTCGCGCGGTTTCCTCTTGGAATATGTCAGCTAGTGCATACCTTAGAATAATGACGAAACGAAATTCATTGACAGTGTTGGCATATTGGTCAGGGACTTTTTAGAAATTTATTCTTTTCAATTTAAATCAACCTTTTTTCAGTGCGAATCACAAATTGCATTGTCAAGAAACTGGCGTAGGCATTGGGTCGAGCGTGCCCCTACAATTATCAATATTTACTTTCGCTATGTCGACAAGGCAATCGAGAATGCAGCAGGTGCCCTTGAGAAAACAGTGCGAGTGTTATGTGAATGATTATTTGACTTTTGGAAACGTATGAGGTCAACAAGAATGTCTAAGATACTTTAAAGATTTTCAGGAACTGTGGAAAAAGCCCTAAAGACTTATGAAAGACCGTCTGAGAGTGTTTTGTAAGTTTAGATTTAGGGCTGATTCTGTGATAAGATTATGTATGCCGGGCATTTCAGCCGAGGCCAATCAAGCCTTTGATGAATTTTAACTCTGAGAATCCCATGCTCCAAAAGTGTGTTATAGCAGTGTCATGTATTGGTTCAGCCATGTTCAAGTTCTGCGTACACAACTGCGAGTATAGTTTTCTCGAACAGCTAAACAGGCTAAGGCGAGCTGACTTTACTAACGATGTAATCCTGATAGTGTGTAACAAGGGCCTTAAAAAGTAAAGTCGAGGGAAAAATCATAGATGCCGGGGCCTCCTCAAAAACAGAAAGAAGAATTTCTCCGTGGTGACATGCACTCATGAGATTTCGCATCGCCTAAAGTATGTAGAACACTGGTACGTGGTGGAACTAGTGTTCTCCGCACATATCAACCTGGGTAGCATTTGTGCAAAGGTGTACACAACATTAATATACCAGGTATCACCAAATGTTTGCAGCAAAGGATGCCAGGTTAGGTACGATGTATGTACCTTTTCTTCCTTCTTTAGAAAGTATCGTTTATAATGAACATTCCACGCGTTGAGAAAACTACCGTGGCCAAACAGCAGATGCCTGAGCGTGGGGCTACAAGAATATAATAATACCTTGGGTAAAGATCCGTCCTCAAACCTGGCACTGCACCATGAATCTTTCGCTATAAGCCCCCTTGCATCTCCTTGTTCAGCAAAGCTTCGGTCTTGTAGAGGCACAAAGATAAAGTGAAAAGAGAAATACAGGAAGCCTATCTCATCCATAAGAACCACGGCACCAAACAGAATAAGTTTCACAAAGAACACATAAGGTTGTTGCACACATGAAACAATTAACCAGAAAAAGTATGAAACGTTGAGTATCTCTGTGATGATTTTTGGTGCCATGATGTCGCTGTGTATATCCTGCAACTAAATAATCATGAATCTGAATTTCCGAGTTTACCTTACCTTATTGCTATAAGTGACTCACCTCACCTCATCTGAATATTGCATTCACTAAAGCTCTTGCTACTATTATTTAGGAAGCTGGCCAGAATGGCTACATAACGCGCCTGCCGGATACCAGTGATATGAATCTGGATTACGACAGTGAAGGAAATGGTAAGAAGCAAAGTCTGGTTTCATTCACAGTGGCTGATATAAAACAAAATGATGACAAATGCAACTGAATCTTGTTGTTCAAAAAAGGCAACAATAAATCATTAATAAAAATGTGTACGTAATAGAAAGGCTAAAAATCCTCTTCTGGCGAGTCAATTTGCGAATAATTTCTCGCGCGGAACCATTCGCTGCCCGTTTAATCAATAACTGCTTCTTTCGCATGTATTATCCCAAACAAATTTATTAGCTTGCAGTCTGAGGTTACCGTAATATGTATAATAATCCCCAAATCCGATATGTTAACATCGCTTTATTATTTAGGGTTATTGTGCTTTACTGGTACCACGTAAGGAAAACTTCCCGAGTTGAGAGCGTATGCCAGTATGTACAATGCATGTGGTCACGTGACTACTCCAATCTGCCGATTATTCCGTGTTCATTTATGTCGGTTCAGAACTAGGAACGAATGAGAAAAGCTTGTAATGCTTTGTTCACAATGCCGACAGCGTCGCAGAAACTGTACGTGCAAACCGAGCCTTTAACACTATTGCATTACCATAGGCCTTTGCTGAATATGACAGGCATAACGATTATTTTTTCGTTTGTAGATATCCACGCTGCCTTGAAAGAAGGTAAATCATGCGGGAGGCAGAATTTAGAGGGCCAAATTTAAACAAACTTCTTTAACGAATTATAATCGTAGGGAAAGTAGTTAGCCGATAAACAATAAACCGCTGACTAAAACAACAACAATAATTCTAAGAGTCAATAACTCTAACCTGTACCTCTATGATAGCTGACATCTTACACATAGTTTGAAATTATTTGCTTTTGTGATGTCTAGTGGATGGCTTGACAATGTTTTTAGCTGAAATTCCCCATCAGAGTTTCAACCTGTGATGGTTCGTTCATGAAGGCTTTGATATAAGGTTGTCAAAATTTGATGCACTATTTTGATTATCTTTGGAAATACTCCCAAACGTTGAACATGTGCATGCGCATACTCGTCCTCGCAACTAACGGAAACCAGGATTTAAACACCTGTGGTAAGTCTTAGTTGAATGAAAGGAAAGGAGGACTGTTGAGTTGTGTAGCCCAGTTCGCGATGTTTTGTCGCTCCCAAAAGTTCAGTTCTTTGTGGGAACTCAATAATGTTTAGATTTATATTAACATGCTTGAAAATAAAAAGGGCCACCGCACTGATTTTCCTAAGGTACTGTTGACGGACAGCTTTCTTTTCCGAGCGTTAATAACATTCGCCCTACCACACGCAAAGGCAGGCCTTCGATTATGATGATAATGATGCAATTTGACTAGGATATGCAAAAGCTGTAGACCGGCTAGAAACACGGCTACCCTAGTTGTTTATATCACGTTGCGACTTACACACTATGTACATAGGCCTTTAAAAAATGCGCTCATGTGATCAGCTGTTATTTTAAATCATTTCCAAGTGCGTACACTCTACTTCGTCACAAAGAGCTGCGGAGAGAAAAGCGGATTTTCTTTCCTCTGACGCGTCTCGGTGCTTTTATTAAGGCGCTGCTGTTTCGAGGGATCTTTTTAGTGTGCTAGGTGTCATTTCCGGCTGGTAAAAAATTATTTTGTGCAAATGCTAGCTGGATGTAAATAACGTAGCTAGCCGTTTTCTCGAGGTCTGCACCTCACGCTATGAAACTTGCTTGCTGAAGCCTATAACTAAAAACTGATAAGTTAAAATTTAAAATTACGTTCGGTAACCGAAAAAAAAAATGCTACGGATTAGCATAGCTGACTTTGGATAACACTTCTCTGGATTGACTGTGTTAGGGCTTACCATATATTTGAACCCGATGCACCCTTTGTTATGTAGTTCCAGTCTCTTCGATAAAATTTAAATCTGTGTACTTCCTAAAGGCTACATGCATCTGTGGCTTGGCATACTAAGCTTATAACATGTCTATATTTGAATGTTAAACCACACTGGATAGCCTCAGCGAAAATAATTTTGATGCATGATACAGAAGCTGAGACATGCCATCAAAAATAACAATTTGACGTGCAACCTATTTTGCAAGCTTACTGGTTCTTACGCGGACAAACATACTGTAATCTGACAGCAGTTATTAGTTGCCAATTGTCCACCATGAAAGAAGGAAAATTATAATTTTCTAGACAGTGCACTGGCAACACGCTTTTAGTAGAATCCTTTGCGCAGTAAAGTAATTGTTACCTGCTTAACGTCACTGTCTATTACGTTGGCCGTAGCTAGGGTAGCGAACTGTGTATTTTGTGGCGCTATTTTTACAATTGAACCTATTCTATCTCCCTAAATTAGGAGTAAAACGCCTTATTATTCCTAAAGCATAATTAAAAGACTGCTCGCCCAATTTAGGATTTTACCTTCTCAACATCGTCACAAACCTGGTATAATAAGTATTGCAAGATATTTCGCCTTCGAAGCCTTAGTATATACTTTAAGTGCATTTTTAATAATTATTTCTTAAAATTTTCGTTATGCGTCGTTTACATCATGCCTGTAAGGGCTATTCAATGCAGCTATCTTCACATCGTTCATATTTCTGACGCTCCAAGTTGACGAAATTATTTTTTGTTCCTCATTATTATTCAGTTATGCATTCACAAATAAATTCTGCAAAGTCGAGGCGCGAAAAAAATTGCAGCTGTAAACTGCAGAAAAATACGAACATAATTCAAATAAGAAAATTAGGGGTGAAACATGTGCATCATATTTGTAAAATTTTTTTATCCGTTTTTATCAGAATATTTTTGTTGTTGATGCTGCATTGCTAGCTTACTAATCGTTTTCGAAACCAGAGTTTTTAAGCTTTTACCACAAAATGTTTTCAGCCGAAGTTGAAGATACTAGCTACAGACTGGCCACTCCTGGACATGCCATACTGCAGGAGCGAAGCTCTACTGGTAAGGAGGAATCTCGCGTTTATCAGTAACAAATTAACCTAAAAAATTAAACAAAAGGCCTTGTTAGTTTGAGAAGCGGGTGACGAAGTGCGGTTATCGTTTATTGCTGGACTCGTTCGCCTGTAATACCGTTGAATTATATACGATCATTAACTTATATGCATAAACGTTTGTGATAGCTTTTTAGATTGTATTTATGAAAGCAAAGGTAAACGTGGCTGTGATTACCTGACATCTTAGCTGACAAAATGTAATGAAATGGCCAACAACACGTTTCATTTTTGTTCCAAGAGACAATTTCGGTGGACAGTTTCCTTTTGATTTCTTTTTCTCAGTTCCCCAGTTGTTTAGGGCTCGAGCAGAATATTCTCTTATTGCAGCCGATATTGTTTGCGACGTGAAAGACTCCGAAAAAAAAGAATTTCTACTCATCAGACGAAAGCACTCCGGTACAATTACCCTTAGGCGTCTTTAGGCATTGCACTGAAAGAAAAATGGTTTTAATCGGCAAGCATTCGGGCTTTCACCGGATGCGCAAGAAAACATATTGTCACATGACAAGCGAACCAAGGACAAGGACAAGCCAACCGAACTTTAGTTCACGAACTTCAACCGCAATGTTTGGCGGTTCACAACCGAAGCTCGTCACCAAAAGTTCGGTTCGCCTGTCCTTCAGTTCAATAAGTCCTCGAGCTACACAGGCTTGCCGACCCAGAAGCAGCGACATGTTGACTTCGAAGATGCCAGAGTTCTGGGGCTGCTATCACACTCTACAATCACAAATATTCTAGCTATTGACCGTATCACAACGTTATCGTCACAAACTCGCAGCTGTGGCATGTGTTGCAAGGGTTCGGCGTCAAGAGGGCAGTAGGTGGCAAACTACGCGATTAGGCCCTTAAAGTCGATCACAGCGCCATATTCCCGGAGGAAATCCGAACCGAGTATCAGGTTGTTGGAGCACTCGGGGAGTACAATGCAGCAGCTGGAAGATGTTGCGTCTTGGATCTGTAATCAGGAGGTACAGACACCAATCGGTGTTACCACATGCCCCCAGCCGTCCGGATCTTCGGCCCAGTCCAAGGCGTCAAAAACTTTCTGAAGATCGTGGCTAGCCGGCTGCTCATTACTGAAAAATTAGTGCCACTATCCACGAGAGCATTAAAATTACGGTTGCCGGCGGTTACTGTAATTTCTGCGGAAACCTATTTCATAGCTCATCGTTAGGCTCGTCGAGTCGAGTCGCCGTTGGTCGGCACGTCTGGGTAAATCGTCGGGTGGAGACTTGATTCTGTACAACTGCGGAGACCCTACCCCCGGAGGACGCCGTGTGTAGTTTTCCCGCCGTGGGGACGTGCCTCGGAACTGGCCAGATGTCCACGGGTGGTTGGGAGAAGAAAAACTTCTTGGAGATGGGAATGGGGTCGGGGGCTGCACGTTAGCGGCCAGGTAGTGCTCATTCTCCGGTGGTCACTCACAGTAGCATGGTCAAGGTTCGTATGGAGAAAAAAAAAAACCCTGAGACCTATTTGGCGGTAGGGGCAAACGCACCGAACGTGGCCGGGCTCCCCGCAGTGCTAGCACAATTGCCGGTTGTTTCGCATTCGCCACACGTGTGCTTTACGGATGGCGGGCAATAATTCCTGCTGTGGGACGGGCCCAGCTGGAACTTGATACTGCACAGGCGGTAAGTCATCATCTAGGGCTCCGGTTGCGGGGTTGCTGGCGGAGGCTATACCATTCATGGGATTTTATCCGGGGCCACGTCCAATACTACAGCGACGCTTGCCTGTGGAGCTTTGATGCGTAGTTTCTGGAGCTCTTCGCCCACAATGTTCCTCACAAACTCTCGAAGTTCCTCAGCGGGCCGAGCCGTAGGCATGCATTGATGAGCGGTTGTTACAGAAGCTAGTCGGCCGTACTGCGCGGTGCGCTCTTCCAAGGAGCGCTCCATACACGTCGCCTCTTCTGTGAATTCCACCACAGTGCTCGGAGGGTCGCTGACAAGTCCGGCAAACAACTGCTCCTTTACACTCCGCATAGGTGACGCACATTCTTGGCCTCAGGCATAGCTGCATCAGCCCGGGGGAAGACTCGCGACATGTCAATAATGAACATGGCAACACTTTCATTCGGCTGTTGCAATCTGGAGTGCAGGGCAAGTTCAACTTTCACTTTTTGCTCGTCGGTAGAAAATGTCGCCAACAGCTCTCGGCGAAAATCTTACCAGCTGGTAAAAGAAGCTTCGCGATTCTCGTACCATATTTTCGTCGAATCAAGCAATGAAAAACAGACGTTTTGTAGATGGCGCTCACCGTTCCACTTGTTGAAGGTCGCCACACGGTCGAAGCTGGCCAACCAGTCTTCAACATCCTCGAACCTATCACCATGGAATGAAGGTGGTGACCGAGGTGTGTGGAAGACAAACGGCGGGACTGTTCGAGACAGCTAAGGAGTATGACTGCCATAGTGGAATTCATGGCTCTTGGTAGTGTACTCAGGCCACTGAACTCAGTCTGTAGGCCTCGCAGGCGACGGCTCGCCGTGCGGACAGGCACTCGGAACTGGCTTCAAAGATACCTTCGAAGTCAGCGTACATTGGACGATACCGTGAACCTCCACCAAATGTCACTGTCTAACAGCGAGATTAGACAAAGTAGGTTCACCCAAAAGTTAGGTTTAATGAGTGAATGTACGTGAGCAATACATCTTGGAGCTCGAGAAAGGAAGACGAAGAATGCCGGGGTGACTAGCATGAATAAGGCCAGCTAAAACGTCCGGTAATGCAGTCCGGCCGCATGACGGCGCCACAAGATCGATTGGCAATACGGCCATATGGATTAATTATAGAATTTACGCTTTAACTAGCAAACGAGTTGCCATTATGAAGATCATATAATATTGAAACTACATATCCTGAATAAAATTGGGTAATACGATACATCTACGGTGCTCAATGAAAGTTCGAACTACTATCAAGTTCAGCCGCATTTGGGTCCAGCTCTGCGGTACGGAATATGCCGGCTTAGCGTTTGATTGGACCTGAACCATAAGGGCGTTTCCTCCCCATGCGGAACCAAATATAAATTGTAGGTACGAATTACAAAGCGGTTGCATGTAGCTTGCACCTCCATGTACAATGCAAAAACTAATCCCTTTAATTGATTTAAAAAGAAATACGTTTATATTTATCTCCCTGTACAACTGATTTAAAACTTGTAACAACGCCCCAAAGTGAACATCTAGAGGTGAAAATGTGGCTTTGCATCCTGAGGGTATACTCGGAGCAATAGGCTCCCTCGGAAATTATGTAGAATACTTGGGATGTCACAGCTGTCAAAACATCTGCCCCGTTTTGCGCTGTGACGCCACAGTGTCTGCTTTATTAACAATGACAACTGCTAGCTGTCACATATAACATCATGAATGTGTCAGTGAGACTATGGGCCTTTTTGCCCGCTACCACCGCAAGCAATACCACTTTCTGCAAATAGTTTCGCAATGCACTAAATCCTACTGCTGTCTTCGAGCATATCCTATGTACCAGTAGTGAAGAAAGATTCATCTCCTGGTGGGCGGGAATATTGGAATTTTTTTACCAACCTTTAAAATCGGCCGCATTTGGATACTTACGCTACTAAAACGCGTTAAAGAAATTCAGTGGATCAATAGTACACATGCAGTCAAAGATTGTCTCCACCAGGCATCGGCAATAGGAATCTGTTTTGTTTTTTCATTGCTATTCCTACACTATAAGCGCCCATCATTAAAGCGAATATTTATGGCATGACGATCCCCTAGCTGGCACGAAGCACCCTCGCAACCTTGACTCAGAATTGGATCCGTGGTCCACGTCGTATGAATTTGAACAATAACGTATTGCCCTTGCCCACATCGGCGCCTTTTCATCTCCATCAATTGTCATTACTGAATTTTTAGCTCTATACTTAAGGTAGTGTCTGATATACACATTTAATTCCATCGCGGTTTATTAAAATCGGTCGCCGGACTCTAGAATACTTGCTACTGGTCTTCGTTTTATTCCCTGTCTTGCTGCAGAAAATCAAAGCTTCCAATTACTCCACAAATTTGACATTATTCGTCCAGAATGAAGACGAACGCCACTTGCTATGGTGCCGAAAAGGAGGGCGAAATGTGGCCGGCCCAGTGGTAATAACAAAGCTCTGACCTTTACTGACAGAAATAAAGCCCATATATGTATTACGACGCCTAGGTCTTTGCTGCTTCCTTCAATATATGTCATGACAAAATTTTAAAATCACACGATTAATATTTCATGGCGAAAAAGATAGCATATATCAAAAGATTTGAATAATGAGTACTTTTTATTTGGGCTATAAATTATTAGGAAAACAATCTAGCCCGCTTTTGTGCAAGGCCCCGCGTCAATTTATGAACTGGCGTTCGCTCCCAATGCGAAGGCATATATTTATTGCCACGTGGTGGTGACAAGGCCGATGACACCAATGAAAAATCTGGGAGTGCACTGAAAGAACTTTTTATTGGGCTGACTTGCACCCGGCAAAGAACTAAGTGATTCGGCGGCAGCGATAGCAACAATCGTGATCGGCGGTCGTCAAAAAAAAAAAAAAACGCGTACCGCGCCCGTCAACGCAGAAGGCGCGTATATAGTCCGACGTGCTCTGCGCGCGCGCAAGCGTCGCTCGCGGTCAGTCTCGTTAGACCGATTTTGTTACTCCAGACGAAATGTATCCCCTTTATAATTTGGCGCTGCGCACAATCAGCGGCTCTCTTCGAAGCATGCACAGAACGATCGGCGACCCGAGGGCCGTCTGCATCCCGTTGGCGGGTAAAGTGATCTCGGAGCTTAATCCAAAACATACCATTCTTCGACTGCAGATGGAAACGAGAAAGGAAAAAAAAAGATCAGAAGTTACGGTGCGTGCAGCAAGTGGGGAACTCGCTTCGGCCCGCAAGCATACAAATGAAACTGAGCACAGCAGCAGTGAACAGCTCACATGTCAAGAGACCGCTGCTGCGCCTTATCTGTTCACACGTGTTCTATTCGCGATGCTGGTCTCCGATATCGAGTCGCTTCGATAAGCCTCTCCACCAAGCTGTCCGAAACGAGTTCAACGTTTGTGCCGCTCGCGCCACTCACTTTGTTTATGCGGCCGTCCGCCACGTTTCTATGCGCGACGCATTGTGGGTCGACGCGGTCGGCGGCGCCGACGCTGGAATGGAACAGGAGCCATCTCTACGCCGGGGCCATGGCCGGGGCCGTCGGAGCGCGCTGGCCGCCGCCGGTTACGTTGGGCGCTGGAGCTCGCGGAACTAGACAGAGTGTTTTCGCCAACGTAACGCAGCGTCTGCGAGCACGCGCACGCGCGTGCATTGTGTTGGACTGTACTCGCACCTTCAATTTATAGGCGACGAAGAAAGATCTAGATAAAACCGCAACCGGTGACTAGGATAACCTGGCACATTGTAGAAAGGAGTGACTGGCTGGAATCTTCGAGATACAGCTCGACCCATCTTGCGCGACGAAGAAAACGATACGGCATCGTCTCGAACAATAGGCACGAACAAAAAAAACAATACAGAATCGATCCGCGCACTAGATTCCTAGTGATAGGCCACATGCCAGCGGCGGTCTAAAAACAACAAAGATTCGAATGATTCGCGGCATTGCTCCCCCCTCAAAAAGGTATTGTCTCGATGCTTCCAAACAAGCGCGAAAAAATGTGCAAAATACGACAAATGTAAATAGCTAGGGCCTTTAGAGCGCGTTATAAGGTTTTAGGCGCACAACATGAATGATTTCTAGGCGCGTTCTACGCCGCTGAGATGTCGTCGTGCCGTCATTGATGACTTCATAATTAAGCCGTCCGATGCGCCGAAGGATTTTGTATAGGTCAAAGTGCTGCCGCAAGAGCTTTTCACTCAGTGCGCGGCGGCATATCGGCGTCCAAACCCACTTGGTCTCCCGTCCTGTACTCTGGGTTGCGTCGTCGCAAGTTGTACCACCGGGCGTCGGTTTGTTGCTGGTCTATGATGAGCACCCGAGCGAGTCGTCGGGCTTCCTAGCACTCTGCAGGTAGGCAGCGACGTCGGGTTGAGTTCTGTCACGTGCTGCAGTATTGCGTCGAGTGTCGTCGTGCGTACATAAGCATGAACGGGGTCCTCTGGTTGTCTCCTGGATGGCCGTCTTATATGCGAAAATTACGTACAGCAAGATTGCGTCCCAGGTCTTGTGTGCCGCGACGACGTACATGACGGTCACGACCACGAACGTTTTGTTCAGGCGCTCCGTAGGAACATTGGTCTGGGGATTGTACACAGTTGTTCGTCGATGACTTGTCTGACTGTATTCTAGGATGGCTTGCGTCACCTCTATCGTAAATGCCGTTCTCTTGCCCGTGATGAGCTATTCTGGGGCGCCATGTCGCAATAAAATTTCTTCGATAAAAAATTGGCAACTTCTGCCACGGTACCATTGGGCAGTAATTTTCGGATTGGCGGATAATGTAGTCTGTGGCTGCGATGATCCACTAGTTACCCGTAGTTGAAGATGAAAAGAGGCGGAGGTTATACATCCCAATTTGTTGAAAGGGCAGAGTTGTGGGCGGTATCAGGTTCAGTAGTCCAGCTGGTCTGATCGGCAGCGTGTTGCATCGTTGGCACTCACGGCACGTTTTCACGAAGAGGGTAACGTAGATAAGTGGTCGCGGCCAGTAGTACTTCTCCTGGATTCGATACAAAGCGCGCGAAAACTCTAGATGGCCTGCTGTGGGCTCATCGTGCAGCGCCTGCAGAATTTCCTGCCGGAGGCTTTTAGGCCCAACAAGTTGCGCGGTTTTGTAAGGTGCGAAGTTCTTCACAAGGACGCCATTGTTTAACGCGAACAATGATAAATGACTCCTGAGCGCAGCAAGAAGGGAAGCGGTGTTGCCATCGAGGTAATTGGCTAGGTCTTTCAAGTCTGGGTCCGACCGTTGCTGGTGGGCAAAATCGTTTACGCTTACCAGTCCCAAAAGGCGTCGTCGTCATCGCCTTTTGGGGGAGCGTTGATGGGAGCTCGGGATAAGCAGTCTGCGTCGGAAGGCGCTTCCGGCCCGACTTATAGACTACGTTTACGTCAAATTCTTGAAGTCATAAGCTCCATAGGACAAAGCGGCCGGAGGGGTCTTTCAAATTTGCCGGCCAGCAGAGCGCGTGGTGATCACTTACCACCTTGAATGATTGACCGTGTAGGTGCGGACGCAACTTTGAAGTAGCCCCGATGATCGCGAGGCACATCTCGGTCGTAGAGTAATTGGCGTCGGCTTTTGAGAGGGGCCTGCTAGCGTAGGGGATTACGTTCTCCTGTCCAGTGTTTTTCTGAATGAGAACAGCGTCTAAGTTCAGACTGGTCGCATCGGTATGTATCTCTGTCTAGGAGTTCTCATCAAAGTGGCCCAGTACAGAAGGGGACTGTAGGCGTCGCTTAAATTCATGGAAGGCTTCCGCTTGCGGTTCTTCCCATTGAAATGGCTCGTCTGCCTATGTAAGCAGCGTCAAACGTTCGGCGAGGCGCCGAAAGTTCTTGACGAATTGTCGGTAATACGCGCACAGTCCGAGGAATCAGCGCACAGCTTTCTTGTCACCGGGCTTTGGAAACTGTTTATCGTAGTTGTTTTCTGTGGGTCGGGGCGAACTCTCGCTTTGCTGACGATATGACCCAGAAACAACGTCTCTTCGTAGGTGAAGTAACACTTCTCTGCTTTCAACGTTAAACCTGACAACATGATTGCGTCAACTAGTGTTCTAAGCCTTCTCATATGATCAGAATTCTGAGTTCGAAAAGAAGACAACGTCTTTTAAATACACCTGATAAATTTACCATTTCAAGCCAGCCAGTACCGTATCCATTACTCGCTAGAATGTCGCTAGTGTGGAGCATAGGCGGAATGGCGTTTCCTTGAATTCGAAAAGGCCGTCTGATGGGATTAACGCGCTCTTTTCGCGGTCTTTTTCTTCGACCTCAATTTGCCAGTACCCGCTCTTCAAGTCCAAGGGAAGGGGGAGGGGGGGGCAAGGTGCGGGGTTCGAAAACAGGATGGATGCGACGGGGCCTTTGCGTCGCATGTCGTGGAGGCGAGCTACGTAGCGTGCCGGCGTAGCTCTCGGCTGGTTGTTGCTCAGCGGCGTACCAAAGGCCTGCTATACCACTTCGTGGATGTCCTTTAGAGTCAGTCACTACTTGAGGCTGTTGAGGGGGTAATAGCATCCGGCGAAGCTCTTCTCAGATGACTTCGCGTATAAGGTCCCGAAGGCTGTCTGCACTCGCGGATGTTCTTCTGTATTGGCTTGCGCAGGTCGGTCCTAGTGGTCGATCATAGTGGCGTATCCCGGTGTCCATCGTTGCTTCCATGGTGGACGCTTCGCTTTCAAAATCAGCCACGGGTTTTGGCGGATTTCTGACTAGTCCAGCAAAAAAAGCGACTCGTTTACGCCTGGCATCAAAAATCTCACCTTCTCCTTTTCGGTCATGTTAGGGTCGGCACGGTGAAATAGGCGCTTCATCTCCTCAACGTATGGCAAGACAGTCATTTGGGAGTTGAAGTCTTGAATGAAGTAGGGTCTGGGCTCGTTCCTTCCGGACGACAGTTGCAAAGGCTGTCGGAAACTCATACTTGAATGTCTCCCAATCCTTCAAAGAGGTCATATAATTATCGAACCAAATTCTAACAGATCCTTTAAGCAAAGTACTTGCCTTAGTTTCGGAGCGTCGTTCCAGTCATTGAACCCTGCCACGCGGTCGAAGAGGTCCATCCAGTCTTCTGCATCCACGTCCGGTCGTCCTTGGAAACCGGGGGTCTCAATGGGTTGGGTAAAAATCAAGGGTGCTTTCTGATCTACGTGTGACATCTTCGGTGGTAGGTCACGATGTCGGGATGGAGCACCTCCACCAGATGCGATGTGCTGGTTACAAGACCGATGACACATATTAAGAGTCTGGGAGTGCACTGAAGAAACTCTTCATTGGGCTGACTTGCGCCCGCAAAAAAAACTGAGTAATTCGGCGCCGGTGACAGCAGCAATTGTGCTCAGTGGTAGTCGAACAAATTATGCCTGTCGCGCCCGTCAACTATCAACTTATAGGTGAGAAAGAAACGTCTAGATAAAGCCGCAACCGATGACTAGGATAACCGAGAACCTGGCAGAAACGCACGAGACTGGCGATATTGGCATCTTGCGTGACAAAAAACGATACAGCATCGTCTCGGGACAGCAGGCATGAATAACCAAACAATACAGAATCGATCCGTGCGCTAGATTCACAGGGATAAGGCCGCATGTCACTGGCTGTTTGAAAAGAACAAAGATTGGAACGATTCGTGACAATATATATACAGATGGTCAGTTTGAAACCCGCCGCCGGACACCCACCGGTAAAATAGGGTACAAGCGTGTCCCGGCCCGGCACCCGGCTCTTTCAGGGGTGTGCGTTTTGAAGAGGCTCTGCTAACCCTGCGGTGCTCCTTCGAGGGCTTAAAGTTTCGAACAACTAATGGCCTACAAAGGCCGGGCTGACAGAAAGGCCTTGTGGTAGAGCATCCGCCTCGTGTTCGGGAGGTACAGGGTTCGATCCCTGATGCCACCGGGTATACCCACGGGGTTTTTAAATGGGTACAAGCTATCCCCCGGCCTGCTGCTCGGCTTTTTGGGGTGAAATGTTTGGGAAAGGGATCATAGGTCTCGAATAGTTGCTCCGATGTGGCAGTGATAAGTTCCGCCATCGGACTACAATAAGTCCGTGCTTGCACGGCAAAAGCCCATTATGTGGCCCTTTTTTTCTGGGTTCTGCTGCTGCTGCTGCCGCCGCCGCCGCCGCCGCCGCCGAGGCTCAGAGGGAGAGCCAAGACGAACATGAACCATCTTTGTAGGTTGTGAGGCTGGCCCACCAGGGGCGCAGCTGGGTTTACAGAGCTTCTCCCAAGCGAATACCCCTACGAAAGCCAAGCGCCAAGCCGAGGGACGCTTGTACCCATTTTTACAGGTGGGCGTCTGACAGTGTGTTTCGAACTGACCACCACCAGGTTGGGCTGGGCGAGCGACATCGGGTTTTCAAAATAACAGCTTGAGGGGCGAGTTGGTGCTGCATCTTCCCTTCTTTGGACATACCGAGTTTAACGTCGCTCGGGTAGAGGGCATCGACAGGGTTCGCGTCGCATTCTTGTGCTTTGACGTAGCCCCTGGGCGGGCTCTGTTCCAGTGTCTTCTTGAGGATCGGGATTGGTTTGAGGTTGTGGTTTTTTCAGTCGTAGATGCTGCGTGCGTGGAATTTCCTTGCAGTCGTCAGTTTTGACAATCCCTAAGCGAAGCCCGTTAGCTTATATGAGGAAGACAGCCGGAGAACAGGTACGGTTGGTCGTGTCGTACACGGTGACTGCTGGCCTGGTGTCGCAGGTGGCAGGTCAAGTGCATTTGCAAACAGTGTAGAGTCCATGGGGTCTGCTTCTGAACCGTATAGTGGCGCTGATTAAGCATTAGTGGAGGTTCTTCCCATTGGAAGCTTCTTACCATAAAGAGATACAGAACACTGGAAATGCATTAGAATCCGCACAAATGGACTCAGAAGCAGACCCGCTGAGCTCTACACTTTTGGCACAGACGGTCCCTGCTGCCGCGGTTGTAGTACATTCTTTGGCGTTGGTGTTGCTTACAAAGCTGGCAGTGGACCACGTTGCTGGATATCGCCTGTTTTCCATGTGGCTTGGGCCACCGCGAGAGGAGTACGATATCGGCGTCCCATCAGTCTGTGCATAGGGGACTGTAGCACATCATCGCGTGGTGTATTGCACCACTCAAGCAAAGCCATTTAAATGCAGGCATTTTAAAGTGGCACTTTTTCAAAGCTTCTTGGCTTCCTGCACCGCTTTTGGCATGCCGTTAGACCGCCGGTGGTAAACACTTGACCTGAGCGACACCTGTAGGCTGTTCAGGAGATCAGACTCATGGCTGTTAAAAGGCGATCCATATCACTGCGCTACTTCACAGGCAAGACATGAACAGAAAATATTTCAGAACACGAGGTGCTCAGCGATTTTGCTGTGGCGCGGCGAAGTTCCCGAATCTCGAAAAAACAAGTAAATGTCGACGATGAGGGGAAAACTCGCGAGCTTCGTAAAAAAAAAAGTGCACGCCAACAACTTGCCAGAGTAAGGTGGGAAAGTCGTGGCTTAAGAGAGAATTTTGGCATTTCGCAACCGATTATTGAGACACACCAGCCTTTTCAAAACTGTTCAATGTCGCTTGCCATGTTCGGCGAAAACATCACGTTCTAGCCTTTGCTTTCATTTTTTTGCTCAGTGTGTGCCGCGTGAAGGAGGCGGATCACATAGTACCTTTTTGACTTGGGTATGATTAATTTGTTGCTGCGAAACACTAGGCCATTCTGTACGTCTATCTTGTCTCGGTACCCTCAGTAGGTCCGAAGTTGTTCTGGGACTTTGAGCTTGTGAAGAGGTCAAGCTATCTGAGTGCTCCCGCAGTCTTTTCAGGTTGTTTGCACCAGTTGCTGCGAGTAGGTGTTTCAAGCAGTGCTCGGAGGTTGAAACGCAATCAAGAACATAAGCTTGAAATCGCTCGTGTTCTTCCATTCATGTTTTACTGGAAAAATGAGATAAACTATCTGCGAGGAACATTGCTTTGCGACGACGTTCTTACGTCACAATGATGGGGTAACACTGCAAATTCAGTGGAATGCGCTGAAAGCGTAGCGGGCACTGGTGCAGGGGTTTACTGATTATGGCCCCCAATTGCTGTCCAAATAGATAATCATGAAACTTGATAAGCCGTGCTGTATCGCGATAGTTTGCGTTTTTATCTGATCATATTGTTACTTAGCTGTATTCGCTGTTCGCGATGAGGATGAAGAAGTGCAACAGACTCCGAGAAGACGACGACGTTGAGTGTTGTGAAATCGGTGCCCTCATCAACGTTTACATACCTATGTCACCGTTTCCACCCGTCCCAGATGGCGACTATCTCGCTTGTCCCATTACTGATGTCATGCTGCAGCGTCACGTCACCCTTCCTCATCTATTGTGCACATTTTCAGAACCGCACCACTCTCCCAGTCCTTAACTTGAGCTTTTCAACTCAAGTTCTGCCCGAGGGAATTTCATTAGCTTCGCTGTCACCGATGACCGATTGTGCCATTTTAGCTCTGTCTACAGATCATACAACTGCCGTCCCTGCCAACACCCCCTCGTCGTCCACATCGCGCCCTGATCCGCTTAACAGCATGATATCAGCTGATCTGCAACCTGAATTCGCCGCTGATTTACACAAGCTTTTGTTTACCTACAGTGACCTTTTTGACTTCGGCACCCGCCCATTGGGTCAAACGACAGTTGTAACCCACCGCATTGACACCGGGGACGCCAGTCCTATCCACAGGCGGCCCTATCGTGTTTCGCTTGCCGAGCGACGCGTCATTCAAACGGAGGTCGAAAAGATGTTAACGAACGACATAATCGAGCCTTCCAGTAGCCCCTGGGCATCCCCTGTCGTGTTGGTCAAGAAGAAGGATAACAGTTGGAGATTCTGCGTTGACTACCGTCATTTGAATAAGATAACCAAAAAAGATGTATATCCTCTTCCGCGCGTCGACGACGCGCTTGATAGTTTGCACGGAGCCAGCTACTTTTCATCCATCGACCTTCGTTCCGGCTACTAGCAGATTTCGGTCGACGAGAGAGACCGTGGAAAGACAGCGTTCATCACCCCTGACGGCCTCTATCAATTTAAAGTCATGCCTTTTGGTCTATGTAAAGCCCCTGCAACTTTCGAACGGATGATGGACTCATTGCTGCGCGGCTTCAAGTGGACGACTTGTCTGTGTTACTTAGACGACGTCATTGTTTTCTCGTCCACTTTTGACAGCCACCTCTCTCGCCTTTCTACCATTCTCGAGCTATTCCGCCGCGCCGGCCTTCAACTCAACTCAAAGAAATGTAGTTTCGGCCATCGAGAAATCAAAGCGCTTGGTCACTTGGTTAATGCTTCCGGTTTTCAGCCTGACCCTGACAAGATACGTGCCGTCAGAGATTTTCGCACTCCGCGTTCATCCAGCGATGTCCGAAGCTTTATTGGCCTATGTTCCTATTTCCGACGATTCGTCCCGAACTTCGCAGTCCTTGCTCGTCCGCTCACCCAACTCCTCAAGAAAGACGTTTCATTCTATTGGGGGCCTGAACAAGTTGCAGCTTTCTCAGAGCTTATTGCTGCTCTAACTACTCCACCAGTCTTGGCCCACTTCAACCCTTCCGCCAATACTGAACTCCGTACCGACGCAAGTGGCCATGGAATAGGAGCTATTCTCTGTCAGCAACAACACGGCCGTACAAGGGTGATTGCGTATGCCAGCCGCCTCCTCTCAACACCCGAACAAAATTATTCTATTACAGAGCGAGAGTGCCTGGCGCTTGTCTGGGCTATTACGAAATTCCGCCCTTATTTGTTTGGCCGCCATTTTACTGTGATAACAGACCATCATGCCTTGTGCTGGCTTTCCTCTCTCAAAGATCCTACTGGCCGTTTGGGGCGCTGGGCGCTACGATTACAAGAATACACCTTTTCCGTCGTCTACATGTCCGGCCGGCTTCACCAAGATGCAGACTGTTTGTCACGTCATCCCGTCGACTCCCCTACTCCTACAGACTCTGACGATGATGCATATGTCTTATCTGTATCCGCCTTTGCCAACATTGCCAAGGAACAGCACCTAGAGCCTTCTCTGCATTCCATTATCCTCCGTCTTACCTCCGACCGCCCTGACCCATCTCTCGCCTTATTTGTGCTCCACGAGAACACCCTATACCGACGTAATATGTGACCAGATGGCACAGACCATTTGCTCGTCGTTCCACAACACCTGCGTTGCACCATCCTTGAACAGTTCCATGATGCTCCTACGGCTGGCCACTTGAATGTCTCTCGCACATACGACCGCCTGCGCCGACGTTTCTACTGTCCGGGGCTCTACCGCTCTGTCCAGCAGTACATTGCCGCGTGTGAACTGTGTCAGCGTCGGAAGAAGCCCACAATTTTGCCTTCAGGTCATGTGCAGCCGATACCCATACCAACTGACCCATTTTCCCGTATAGGCGTTGACCTCCTTGGCCCCTTTCCAGTTTCCACCTCGGGGAACAAATGGATCGCCGTCGCCACCGATTACGCTACTCGGTACGCTATTACCCGAGCCATCCCGACCAGCTGCGTCACAGACGTCGCTGACTTCCTTCTAGAAAACGTAATTTTTCATCATGGTGCTCCTCGCGAACTACTAACTGACCTTGGCCGCTGTTTCCTGTCGCGAGTGGTTGACGAAATTCTCCGTTTGTGCTCCGTCCTCCACAAATTCACCACCGCATATCAGCCCCAGACCAACGGCCTCACGGAACGTCTAAACCGTACCCTCACAGACATGCTGGCCATGTATGTGTCTGACGACCATCGAGATTGGGACGTTCATCTCCCCTTTGTCACATTCGCCTACAATTCATCTGTCCATTCTACCGCTGGATACGCCCCATTTTATTTATTATTTGGCCGACACCCGTTACTACCCTTCGACACCTCTCTACCCGCGGCAGACGCCACCAGTACTTACACCAGTGATGCCGTCACCCGCGCTCATGGTGCCCGCCGGATAGCTCATGCCAGGCTCTCTGCATCCCAAGACTCTCAAAAGATCCGGTACGACAGCCGCCACCGTGATGTCCACTACACTCCTGGATCTCTCGTTTTGCTGTGGCTCCCGTGCCGTCGAGTGGGCTTGTGTGAAAAACTTTTGCCCCGTTACACTGGCCCTTACCGTGTTTTGCGCCCCGTGACCGACGTCACCTACGAAGTTGAATCTGTGGTTCCGAAGTCCACGTCCACAGCTCCAACCTCCGAAATAGTGCATGTGTCCCGTATAAAGCCCTATCATCAACGTTCTATTTCGCTAACATAGATCGCACCGGGACTGTGCTTTTCCAGCGGGGGGGGGGGGGGGGAGGGGGGGGTAGTGTTACTTAGCTGTATTCGCTGTTCGCGATGAGGATGAAGAAGTGCAACAGACTCCGAGAAGACGACGACGTTGAGTGTTGTGAAATCGGTGCCCTCATCAACGTTAGTTGTGCGGACAGCTTTGGGACTGTAAATCTTCCACGTAACAATATCTTTGCTGGGTATCCGTGAGAGAGCATCACGAAAACACAACGGAGTTCCCATCTTGCATCAGAACGGCGCCAACCCCAAACTAGTTGCGTCAGCTGATAAGGTGATTTCTTTCTAGGGGTCAAATTAACGTATGATCGTGGCTGTTATCAGAGCCTCGCGCAACTGTTCATAGTTTTCTTGTTGCTTTCAGTCCATAGCTATGCAATATCTTCCTGCAGCAAAGACCGAAGAGGGGCAGTCCCTAGAGACATATTAGGGATGAAACGTTAAACAATATTTATTGGGTTCAGAAAAACCTGCAGTTCCTTACTATTATTTGGCGCTAAAGAATATTTTGTATGTGTTGTGGGTCAACGTGGAGGCCGTATGTAGTGATCACATGTCCCAAGTAGCGTACCTCGGCCTGGAAAAATGAACATTAATTCAAGTTCAGTTTCAGGTTATGTTCGCGAGAGTATGTTAAAAGCAGCTGCAAGTGGTACTCGTGCTCTTATTAATTTTCCCCGTAACAATATGTTATCCATTAATACTGCAACGTTTGGCAAACCGTCTAGAGCGCGATGCACTGCTACCTGAAAGATTTCCGGGGCTGAGGTAATTCCGAGAGGCATGCGCAACAAGCAATAACGTCAGTAAGGCGCGGTCGTTGTGTAGAGCTTCGAGTTTGCGTCCTATAGCTTTATTTTCCAAAACATGATGCTGTGACTAGAGTTGTAAAAGCTTGGCTCACCGCAAGCTTAGGAACATCTTCAAGCACGGCATGAGGTAGTTGTCTCGTCGTGAAGCTTTGTGTAGTGCTGTGGGGTCTAGGCAGATACGTATTTGTTTTTACCTACCGTGACCGTATGACTGAACCATTCTGTTGGCTCATTTACCTTGGATATGACGCCTTGTTCTTTGATGTGCTGGAGCTCCTGCTTGACGTTTTGTCGAATTGCTACCGGCACTTTCTTTGCCGGCATGACTACTCACTTGGATCCGACTTTTAGCTTCAACGTGTATTCAGTGCTTTTTAACTGCCCCAGTTCACTGAAAACATTTTCAAACGACTGTACTGCTGGGTGGGATCCGGTAAAAACGTCCCCGGAACAAATTTCCCCGCAAAAAATGTGCCCGGAAGAAACGTCCCCGGAAAAATGTCCCTATTGGCGAAGTAGAAAAAAATGACTCCGAACGGGGCTGAAGTCTTGCGCTATAGGAAGTAGACTGCGTTTCCCCGTGGCGAGCTGCAATGATGAATGATGCATGTTAACTTTATTACAGCGGTTTCACCTGTCGGCTTGGAATTGACCGCGAACATCGAACTGATGCGGGCATTCAAGACAAAAAAAAATTATGGCAGCGGTAAACCAGTGACAGCGCCTCGCCTTCAGTTTGTTTGCGGGGAAAAGGGGAGCTGACCACCGGCTTTATCGGAGAAGCTTGGAGCTTTAATATGTCCGCGATGCAGAACCGGTTAAACTCCGTCCTACTTATACTATCATCACCCTTATCACAATTCTACACCAGCATCAAAAGAATGGTTGAACCTTTCGCCAGAAGGTCTGGAAAGTAATTCTAGTGACGTCTTCTGCTTTGGGCGGTTCCCTGAGACTACCATACGCCGATCCGCGTGTACCTTTCTAAGTGGACAGTGTTACCAAACTTATTAGTCCTGCCATATATGATTTCGTAACGAGCTGCAGAGCTCGGAACCTCGCAACGTATAAAGAGCCAGATGGCTATTTCACCATTTTTTTACGAAGTTCTTGTAGACATTTCGGGACCCAAGAGGACGGTGGCTCCAAATGATGATTAGACTTAACTCAAAGCCAAGAAAAAATGCCATAAAATGGTTTTCTTTTTGTTTTTTCATGTGAGTTCCAGAAGAAATCCTTTTCAGGGCCGGTTTTGGCCTTGGGGATGTTTTTTCGTAGTTGCCGCTTCTTCAGGGGAGGTTTCTTCCGGGGACGTATCTTCCGGGGACCTTTTTTCCGGGGACGTTTTTACCTACAGCCACTACTGGGTGCATGTGGCCTGCGTTCACATTTTGCACGCGACAAACAAAACCAAAGCGTTCAGCTGCTGATCCACTGAAAGTCACGGGCACGTTTTGGTCAACCACGAAAACAGTCTCTCCTGCACTTTGTTGTTAGCTTCCAAATGTAGCCAAATTGTTGTTTTGGCGAGCGCTTTGTGGCCGAAGAACTCCGTTTGCGTTATGTGACGTTCTCGTTGAGGTTTTCTCGGCAGCTTGTCGACACACTATCTCAAAGTGACACAAAAGGAAGCTCCTGTGTCCAGCTTGCATGTGAATAGGCGTCCTTTAATGTAAACTGTCGCGTTCCAATTGGTTTGGTTTGTTTCGTTTGTTGAGTTTGACGTCCTGAAGCAACTGAGGCTATGAGAGACGCTCTAGTGGAGGACTCCGGAAATTTCGACGACCTGGGGTTTTTTACGTGCACTGATATCGCACAGCACACGGGGGCCTTGCTGTTCGCCTTTATCGAAAAGCAGCCGCCGAGGCCGGGATTCGATCTCGCGTCCCTGGACCCAGTAGTCGAGCGCCGTAACCACTACGCCACGGATACGCAACAGGGTTCGCACCTTGCATCATAACGGCGGTCTAGAGCACCGGCGGTCAAAGTATGCAAAACGAAATCGTCGTTACCCTCGCCATGCAGTTTGCGCAGTTCCTTTTTTGAACCCCTCTTATGACGGGGCGTCAATGCTTTGCATGCTTGGGTGAAGTGATTACGCCCAACGCACTTCGTGCATACCTTCCTTTGAGCCGGGCACTTTACGACACGGTGAGTGAAATAACCACAACGAAGGCCGTTTTCTTGGGCCGACTGCATTCACTGCTGCGCCACCTGCTGCGTTGGTGCTTCCACTGATTTCATTAAATTTTTTCTTTCCTTTCCGGTCGTATTCTCCTATCGTAACAAGTAACGTCGCTGCTGGCACTTCTTTAGGCTGCTTATTTATCTGGGTGACCGTGTAAAATAGCGTGGGCTTAATTTTGCATGTTTTGCGAGCAATCCATGTGTCGTCCTTGATATCCAATCATTTCGATGCCGGGAGCAACGCCGTCGGGGCGGAAATAGTGAACGGGCACCGCTGCCACCATGTGCAAGGCACCGCATTGGGTGATGAACTGGCATTTGTTGCCGATAGAAGGCATATAAGGCATACACCCAGCGCCTCCACCAGATGTCCCGCAGTGGTTACAAGCCCAGTAGCCACAAATGAATACACTGGCTTTGCACTTAAATCAAACTCTTTATTGGACTCACTTCCGCCCGCAAAAGAACTAAGAGAGTTTCAATGGCGACAAAATAATTGATGGTCGGTCGTCAAACTGAGAATGTCCATCCCCCCCGCCAAGGTTCAATTTAATAGCGGACAAAAAACATCGAGATAATGCCGCAAACGGGCATATCTGGGCGCATCTTGCGCGACAAATAATCTGATACAGCTGCAACTCGCGACGACAAGCAGAAACAAACAATGAATACAGAACTGACCCCCTGGCACAATCACAGAGACAAGGCCGCACGCCGGCGGGTGTCGAAAAAAAGGAACAAATACAGATTTGAATGGTTTGCTGCAATATAGAGTGTACTGACCTACTGCGTCATGCGCAAATGTCATGTTCGGTTAGCTCTGCTACAGCTTTACCACATAAAATGTCATTATTGAACTAATAAACACATTCCTTGCAAACAGGTTCATACATTAAGTCCATCTGAATGCCAGGATAAACACAAGTTCTATTATGAAATATATGGAAGCGCTGAACAACTGGATGTAAGCATAATTTAATAATTACCGCCAAACACAAGCCTTCAGCTGTCTTCAAAACTTGAGAACCTAAACCTCCCTGAGAATATTCAACTGCTCCTTTCGATAGAATGAAGAGCAAAGCTTTAGTAGCCGTGCGCTAAATGAAAAAGGCGCCCTAGAGCTTCGGCATCTTTGTACCATAAGTACGACTTAATTGTGCATAGACATCAGCCTACAGTCGTAATCTAGCGCACTATTAGAAGCACACCCCAATATATGTGTAAAACCCCTCTTTAAACAAGTAATTTCGAGGTGCTTGCAATGTCTGAGAGTAGCGTGTCTCTTCGGGAGCCAAAGGTACGGTGAAATCTATTGCTTTATGAAATGTGCTTCCAATTCTACCAGCTGCTACCTCTTTGGCTATGGCATGTTCACTGGTTACATAGCAGAAAGCGCACACCACTAAATGCTCAGAAATGTGCCCTTCTAACTGTTGTATGTTGAAGGGGTCTTCGGGGGGTCGTCTTCAGTTAAAGAGGGTTATGGCTTTATCATCGTGCGGCTTTTTCGTATGTATTATTGTCTACTGCTTCCGCGTCTTCTGGAGTATGTACTTTCACGGACTGGACTGCCATTGTTCAAAGTCGGATAAACCTCGGGTCAGGGCAGAACCCGGACCATCCTGCATTTTACCGTAGCAGCGCGTATTTGGGTGTATTGGTGTAGATTCTCGAACCGAAAACAATGCACTCCTTGGCAGGACAAAAATAACAAAAGAAGGAGAAACTGCTGCAGTATCCTAGAAGGTCTGATCTCTCACGTCATTGACACTCATGGCACCTTTTTACACAATGAGCGACCTCGGTGAGTACACGCGGTCAATAATACTTCCAGATTTTCGATGTTACGTGAGTGCTATGCGCATAATCCTTGATGTAATCTTTTTATGGGTTGATTGCAGAGTTGGTCCCACAGGTGCAGCGCCTGTGTGTGTCCTTCCTCGCTCCTCTTCTTTTATGTCCCGTCAATTGCACTGTTCCTTCACAACACAGGGATTGTAGAGTTTATTTTAGGAGGTTTTGGTGCATATAAAAATTAGTGATCCAGTAGTTTCTGATGTTTTGGTTCACAAGGACCCCGTTGGGTAAAGCGAATGAAAGCAAAGCACGTGAAAATGTCATGCGTTCCGTGTAATTAAGTAAAACGGATATTTCTTCTTCAGATCCAACAAATGCTATTGTGAAAAGCCTATGGCTCTTACTGGCTCCCTTCCTATCGAAGTCGGTTCGTGGTTTTTAATGGCCCTAGAAATGATATGGAAATATGTAGGAGCCCATGTGTGCTTATCGGATTCATAAAGTGGTATGCAGGATTGCAGGAGGACATACAATATATGCATATGTATCATTGGAATTGGAATTGGTTTATTGATTCCTCTTACAAGCGAGAGGAGGCAGGCACTAAAGGCTATATGAAAGCCTGACATAGGTCCCTGCCCCCAGACAGATTTTGACATTAAAAATTAAACATGTATCAGTAACAGTTTGTCATTACACACACTGTTAGGATACAAAAGCACATAATACCTACAGTGGAACATGGTTACAATTACTTCTACGATATACTAATTGCACAAGAAAAGTTTTCATCTCAAGATCATACATTTCGCACAAAACATTTTCATTTACTTGTAACAATTTAAAAAAAAACTGATATCAATACACATGAAGAGTTCCTATAAATTATTAAAAGCAACCTACAGAAATGGCTGCACACACTAAGAAAAATAACGGCTGAAGATAACAGGATTTACGGATCGTACTCCGAAAGCCACGTTCTGCATTGCCTAAAAGGGCACATAAGGTGGATCACATAAGATACTTGAAAATTTGAGTAGTTATTCAGTTCTGAAATACAAGTTTCACCGTAATAACATTTCCTTTATCTGCTTTTTTAAATTTTTGCTTTGAGCAGTTGAAATTTGCTAATTCTTCCACTTCATTCATTATTTGTACTACTTGGAATTGAATATTTGTTTACAGTAATTGGCCTTAGGTGTACATATTGCTTTTGGTCTGAGGCAGTGGCTTAGAGTGGAGTGTTTTATTTTTTCCACCACCCTGTTGCCTTGTGTTCCTTTATATACAGGCTCTTTTGACTCCATCATGTGGCAGAAAGTTTATATGTCAGGACATATTGGAGGTGCAGAAATGTCACCTATTTTCCTATGTCTGGACATGGGTGCAGTGTGCCAACGTATAGGGCGGGGGGACTCAAAGTGGTACTGCTATATCGACCACATGCGGAAAAACGCAATCATCGTAGACTTAAAGCGCAAAAGTATAGGATTAGCAGCAGTAAAGGCAGAAAAACTGATAACAATAAATAAATGCTACTGGCTACGTCTTACTTCTAGACATGCGGCTACGTCTTACTTCTGCAAATGGTAGCGAAAAACTAGAGAAGCGGCGTGTTATCCCATCTGCCTAAACACCAGATGAATGCCACTTTATAGGTTTCGCTAGCTAATGTAAACGGAGAGCGCTCCGACGGAGTGCTTGTTCAGGCGATATTATACATTCCTAATGTAAGAAAAAGGACATCGCCGGTCGCTCTTCAATTAAAACGGCACTCAGGGTTTCTTGCTGAACACCAAGCGATTCATGCACTAACCCGAACCCGCTTTATAGCTTTTCATAGTAAACGCCCCCTAATGAAGCTCTTATCGCGAATCCAGTATTCTAAATACGCTGCAGTGAATCGACTTTTGCTGTGTGGTGGAGCGTTTGCTGTTTACTAGCACCTATACAGGCACAACCACAGACTGACGAAGAAAACAGGCAGAATGTTCACAATAAATTCTAAATGCTTAGCCAAAAAGACGCAACATGTGAGCGCGCAGTGTGAATGTGGACATGTGTCATACTGGAAATACACAGGCGTGCCTTTGAAACATGTAAAAAGGACTGGATATACGACTCGTACTTGAGAACCTGCCATCTCAGCTTGATGAAAGAACAACAACCCCCAGCAACCGACTCTCAAACAGGTCCTGTCTGCAATCAGCGAATTGAGTGCCAAGCCTTCAGAGGTCAACTCACGAGTCAACATTCTAGATAAAATCATTGAAGAGCAACCTGCTAAAATTACGCAATAATTGAACACATTAAAGGGCATGGGCATGAAGCTACATTAAAGGTGTGCAAGAAATTTAATTCATTCTCTGATATGATAAGGAAACAGTTGTGATGGATGTACAGCATAAAGTAGTATTTGACTTTATTCCCGCGAATGTCAGAAGTATTAAGCAACACTAGAACTTACTAAACATTTCCTTGGTTCAGTCGGTAACATCATATTTTGTTGCTGTCTGACGTCAATATGAATCACGCCTAATCAGATACATTTAATATTAAGGTCTTTACCTTATTCTAGCATTGTCGCGAATCACATAAAGGTAGATTAATTATGGCGTACTCTAACAAGACAGGACTTGTAGAGATTACTCGATGCAAATGTCCCACCACTGAAGCTATTGCGTTCTCAGCGAGTACTCCTGAAATAAAGTTTTCATCACAGCAATACACGGGCCGCCAAGCTGCGATCTTCACACTTTATTTTAGCTAAACTGTCAGCATCGACCCATTCTTCCACAAACGAGAACTTAGGGATAGCTTAGATTTAAACAGATATCCGCCAAGCCGAAAAGCTAGGTGAGCCGATTATTTCGCATGCGAGCTATTTACCTGTAAATAAAAGTTTTAGTTATACAACAGAGGCAATCATGGACGATAGGCCGACCAGGTCGTCTACTAATCTCATTGCCTCATGTTCTATTAGCCTAGAAACGTCGGCCGGTGTTATATATCAAATGCTGCTGATTATTTTTTTTACAGCTTTGTCCATATTGCACTTTACTCATCACAATATGAAGTGAATACAATAACTATTCTCGGTAATATAATAGTGAATGAGCTAGTGCAGAATTCTGATTGGGATGGCGTAAATAAACTCAATCAAGTAGAGGAATGCGAAGGTCTTGTAAGACTTTTATCACATAAGGTAGAGAAAATATGCGGAAATTCAGATAAAAGATAGATAACGAGTAATACGTAAAATTTATCATATGAAAAGGACAAATTATTAAAATTGTGTAAAAGGAAGGCGGCTGATGCTACTCTCGAACAGTAGTACTGTGTATTTATGAATAGGTCGTACTTTAAAGATTAATAAAAACAATTCTTTAATCTGCGAAAACCGTATGGCATTTTGCACTACTTATTGGGCATGCCCTGTCAAGAATCCTCAGCTGCCAATCTTATTAAGGCGTCCTCACTTTAATCACCACTAGATATCGGCAATTCTATTAGTGTGACGTTTGCCGCATCTATAAGCTGAAATAGACCAACTCAATGCCCCTACACTCATCTGTGTTATTGAGGCTTGCCATTGTCTGATACCGTTTTCCTGCCGTCACCTGATACAGATGAGCTGGCCATAGAGCTTGCTTCCTTTTTTGTTGACAGGTCCCCGGGATATGATCATTAGAGTGCCAGATCTACAAACGAACGCTAACAAAATAAAAAAAATGATTGCTCTTCATTCTGAACGGCTGCGTTCAAACTGAGAAATTCCTGCACGAGTGAGGACCCCATTGCTTAGGCCAGTGGCGACGAAGAGCTGTAGGGCGAATAAATATAATTACAGAACTATTGCCTGTACAAAGCATTATTTTGGAGAAGACTGTTTATAAGAATATGCAAGCATTGTGTAGAAATTATGCAGCAATTTATTCCACTCAATATGGCTTTCAGCGTAGGTTAAATACTATAGTCTTCCTGGAACTCTGTTCGTACCACATAAATGTAACTATACATGGAAATGAGTGTTCTCTCGGGCTCCTTCAGACCAGGTTTATGCTTTTAAAACAGTTGAGCACTCTATTCTTATCTATAATATTGATAAGGTTGCATTTAGAGGGCCATACCAAATTTCTTTAAAGAACCATTTTTCAAGTCGTTTTTAAACAGTCGTGGTAAAACATTTCGTGGTAAAAGTGATTTTGTCTAATCCAATTCGCGATTCAAGGGATCCATACTGAGCTCTTTATTATTCAGTATTTATATTAACAATCTTAGCAACATCATACAAAATTCTACACTCAAAACAAAAACGCAGCTTGTTTTTTGTGATTATTCGACAGTTTTAGACCGCTATTATAATTTGCCCTTTTCTTTCCACGAGGTTGGGTACCACGTTTTCAAAGCTCATTTGTAGTTGATAGTATCAACATATTAAACCATTAGAAATGGGGCGTTCTAGCCTATTGCCTCCTTTTGCAGGCGTGACGAGGATTACAGTCCCTGCCAAGATTGTGCTTTTGTTCGACTATATAGAGGCCTATCGTGCACAAAAACTGAATGCGGGAGCGAGCATTATGGAATACTTACAGGTGTTGATATCTCTGGTAAGTCTGCCGACTATTGTTCCCGTGTGCTCACTTTATGATATTGGTGCAGGTTCTTTCTCTTACATTTACAATAAATGGTTTTCAACATTGGTTTACTAGAAGACGGAGGGGGGTTAATTGTATCCCAATTCAGCAATTGCATTTATTTGCATTTTAGCTGGCCTTTCTCTGTTAAAAATCAGGCGCCGCAGTTGTCAGCGGTAGAGTACTGAAATAATATTACGGGCGCGCCTGTGACAGCTGGTAGCAAGTAGGCGGCGTAGCTTGTCACTTACTGGGCAGTGGTTTTGTGGAGTTTCGACACGGTGCCAAGCACTGCGTTAGCCAACGGTTACACACACTAGCGCCTCATTTTAAATAAAATGGTGCAAAGGGAATCAAACCTACCGGAATAGATGTATTTCTAGTCAGGAATGCTACTCATGCAAAATATAGGCAGATTTAAGGCGGCGAGGTATCACATATAACATTTGTGACGAGGTATCACATATAATATTGTAGCCTACGGCTGTGCACAACCAGTACCCACTGAAGCATTGTGCCACTGTTATTTTAGATATACTGACTTATACTGACGGTTCTTTATTAACCGAAGCGCAAAGGGCTTGTCGGCTGCGGATTATCCGCAAGACCAAAGCAGATATGATTGCCGGCTTGTGCAACACATTGAAACATGATGTCATGACGAATGCACAGAAGATGAAAGTTTTCGAATTACATTTTAGATGAAAACCGTACAGACGCAGACCATTGGTTACTGGATACGATACGCTACCCCTAGGCAACGCAGGTTAGTGTTCATGGCTTGCCTAAAGCAGTCATTATATCTGGATCGTCTTGCGAAAATTGGCAGCGAACATCCCCACTCTAATCACGATCAAGCCTCTAGGAAGAAGTACAATTACTGATTGGCACGTGAATTTATCAGTCATTGACAGGATTGGTGCAGACGGACTAAGTACTTTTCAGAGTAACGTATGGAAAGTTGAAATATTTTTAAAGTCATTACGTATATATTTAAATCACCTAGTCATAGCCATAAGTCACAATTCATAGTTATTATACAACACAGAAACAGTCAGGGCTCTAAATTAATGCAATGATAAGAAACACAGAGCTTTCTCATTTTCACACGTAACCAGTTCATCGTGCCTGGCAGAATGTTCGGAACGTTTGGCCTTACAATCCAACGCCAGCCCCAAGCTTCGACAATGATTTCTTGCCTCCTTAATTGTTGTCACCACATCTGTCTCGATATAATTTTTATGTGCTCAGAAATGCGGTTTGAATAATTTGGTCCTGAAAGAGAGTGGCGTGCTACTCTTATAAACTGCTGACGTATTTGGCATCTTGGAATTCTATGTACACAGCTTTCAATTCTTGGAGCTCCTCATAAAACTGAAACATAAGGCTCGATTGCAGCGAGTAGGGGACCTATTTTTACAGAAACTTCACGAATAAGGGTCTCGTATGCTTATTGAAAATATCCGAAAAAGAAACTGTGTGGCTATGGCTTAGACGTCATCTCATTGTATTTTTGAACTTAATTCGACACTTGGCCTATTCAAAAGTGTTAAAACATTTTCACAAACCTCTTTCTAATAAAGCTTAGAATACATAGATGTCTATTTACTAAATTTCTACATGGAACAGCATGCCAGGTACTGAGCTCAAGATATGAGAGTGTCGCTTGCACTGATGCGCAGTATTTTATGTTTCAGTGAAAACAAATGTAATACTTTTTGTGTACAGATGTGTCAAACTGTGCTGTCGAACCTTTAAATAAATATTGATATCTGCCTGATGAAGAACTTACCATATATCATATATACTATTTCTATGGTGAGGGGGAACAGCGCAAGCTAAATACGGACAAAAAAGGAGGACGATATTTTGTCCCTTTTTGTCCGTGTTTAGCTTGCGCTGTTCCCCCTTGCGATGAACCAACTAGCCCGCAACGTTTTGTTCGATGGTGGTTCGCCCTAAACGGTTTTCTTTATTTTGGTTAACATTCAATAAAGATTTAGGCAGTGTGAAAACCTGGTCTATGTAAAATTTAAACCGTGTAAATATACAAGCATATGTCATTAAAAATAGTTGGTAACATTGTTTTCATCAATCACACGTCATGTCATAACCATCTCCGAAGAGCAATAACTCATGCAACACTTTGTGAAAACAATGCTAGTAGCTGTTTCTAATGACATTATACAACTTGTGTACTGACTCAGCTTAACTTTTTGCACAGCCTATATTTTTTTTTAAGCTGCCAAATAATACAACCATGGGCGTGTCTTTTTCTTCTAAGCGGCTTTGAGGACTGCTTGGGGAGAGAGTGGAGGCAGCTCATGCAGAGTGGTTAGCCTCAAGCTGAACTGTAGCGGCAGCGATTCCTTAACAGTCATTTAATATGTAACGCCATCATTATCACTCGAGGCTGGAGGATGGCGCAAAACTATTTCCTTAGTCCTGCAAATAGTCCTATCCTGTGAATTGAAACAAATAAATTGCCCAAGAAACTTGCTAATCTCATTTATCACCCCACTGACTAGACCCAATAGAAATATCAAGTTATTTATTCAGCTTCGACGCCACTCCGGGGTGGTGCATTGGTTACGGCGCTCAGCTACTGTTCCCAGGAATGCGGGATCGAATCCTGCCTTCGGGGGCCGCTTTTTGATGGAGGCCAAAAGCCAGGCGCCTGTGTGCTGTGCGATGTCAGTGCACGTTAAAGAACCCCAGGTGGTCGAACTTTCCGGAGTACTTCGCTACGGCGTCTCTCATAGCCTGAGTGGCTTTGGGACGTTAAACCTCACAAATTAAACCAAAACAAACGAAGCTTCGACGCTTTATATTTCCCTGGATCCTCCGCAGCGTCACACAGTTGCGAACCATGTGACCCTAAGATGTGGCACAAATAATAGCAACTGGTAGAATGGCTCGACATCCTCCTTGGCCAGTCACATCTCTGCCTACTTCGGCCATTTATTAGAAGTTTGAGAGCAGTGCATTAGCGGAGCACATGTGCCTCGTCACCTATTCTTTATTTTTTTTTTTTTGCCGGCTTTTTAGATTACTCGGCTGTTTTAGATGAATGACACGTTTCCTTGCGGAACGAGAAAGCACACCTCACCGAATGTGTCTGAGGCACTCTGTTCACCCCCACGCGCGAGAGACTCAGAATATGCAAACAATCCCTGAACGAACCCAAAGGTGGATGAATAATTTACATCAGTGTTGCTATATAAAGATTTCGCCACAGAAACATTGCAGCTGCTCCGCCACCACGTTGAGGCCATTTAGGCGGCCAGTTCAGCTGCGGAGAGTTGTTTCATAAAGCAGTTTATAAGCTCGCTGCAGGAGCTCCTGCTTCAAAGAAATCCGCCGAATTGAAGGAGATTCTCACTACTTCTACAAACGACAAAGTGCTTCAGAGCAAGGCTTTAAGGAAGAGGTACCGACAACGACAGGGGTGAACTCCCTCTTTCTACCCAGAGCCCTGTTCACATTGACTTGAACGTGCAGCTCACACTGATGAACAGCATTCAGACACAGCGTTCGATTTTATTAAAATTCGAAGAATATAACAACAATAAGAGTTACGCCTCCGGCTGCAGCGTAGCGCACATTTTTGCGTCGGCGTGAAAGAAGCTTACAAATCATTCCAAAACGTGTGAAGTGCCGTTCTAGCTGCCGTCCAGAGAAGCCCTTTAAAGCCTGATATAGGGATGATTGAATCACTGGTCTGTTAAAAGCCAAGTTTTCTATCCAGCGCAAAAATAAGCAACTCAAAACTACCACCATCAGCAAACCGATGTCTGACTCCCCGTTATTCGAGTCGATATTCAAGAAATTACCAGACAAATTCCTTACGCCGAGGCATATGGCACAATGCCACTCACCAGAGTGAGGGATTTAGGTGGCTCCAATGCGATGACGGCAATAAATGAGGAGGTCTGTTTAGGTGTATGTTGCGAAGAAGATCGGCAGTGGCGGGAGAGGAGCCCTCGCGCTAGACCAGCCATTAAATAATCCTTCACCATGTCACCATGTTTTGCCATTTCCTTGCTTGTCGCCACGTAACATTTTGGCGGGAGAAGCGGCTTACGTTATCCCCACCCTCGCCTTTGAGCATTGACCCCATGCTTACACCGGGGTCATCGACCGAGAGCCCTGGGATAACGCCGCGCAGGTTCGCCCCAGCCCTTCCTGCCCAGACCCGACCAACTACCGCCGCTCAGCCCACAGCCCGGACCTGAAGACAAGGCGCACACATTAACTCACGAGAGACCAGACCAGAGCAAAGAACCGACGAAAACGAAGAGCCGAAAGACAAGAACACGCAACCCCCGCCCCGTCCAGCTGGCCTACGCGACCTCGAACCATCGGTCTCATGGACGCTTTGGTGGCGTATAGCTGAAGAGCTCCAAGGGAGGCGGATCACCCAAGCATCATCGTAGTGATCGTCATGGCGGTGGCCTGCGCGTCATTCTCTTCTATCTTTTCTTGAACAACTACACCGTCACGTCACCTTCGACTTCAACGAATCCCTCGGGATGATCGCTCGGTGGCCCCGGGAAGTTTTGCGAAGAAGAAGATCGGCAGTAGTGCGAAAGAAGCCCTCGCGCTAGGCCAGCCATTAAATCATTATTCACCATGTCACCATGTTGTGCCGTTTCTTTGCTTGTCGTCACGTAACAATATTTATGTCAAATTGTAAGCTGAGAATTTTGCCGCCATTCATGTCATGAAGTTGAACGTGATCAAGACTGTTACACAATCTTTATATATGCCACCTAGTCCTTGTCAAATGCGTCGTTCATTAGCACACTTCCATGATATCATTGCAAAACAGGTGGGAGGCGAAACCATAACAAGCCTTAGCCACTTGATTAACCTAAAACCTGCAGTTCCGTGCCCGTTTGCTATAGCAGGAGTCACAGTGATCTTCGTCTGTATTTTGAAAAGGCAGTCTGTGCGACAGTAGGTGACGTCCAGCCTTTCATATTGTTACGTGGAAGATTTACAGTCCCAAAGCTGTCCGCACAACTAACGTTGATGAGGGCACCGATTTCACAACAATCAGCGTCGTCGTCTTCTCCGAGTCTGTTGCACTTCTTTATCCTCATCACGAACAGCGAATACAGCTAAGTAACACACCCCCCCTCCCCCCTCGCGGGAAAAGCACAGTCCCGGTGCGGTCTATGTTAGCGAAATAGAACGTTGATGATAGGGCTTTAGACGGGACACATGCACTCTTTCGGAGGTTGGAGCTGTGGACGGGGACTTCGGAACCACAGATTCAACTTCGTAGGTGACGTCGGTCACGGGGCGCAAAACACGGTAAGGGCCAGTGTAACGGGGCAAAAGTTTTTCACACAAGCCCACTCGACGGCAAGGGAGCCACAGCAAAACGGAAGATCCAGGAGTGTAGTGGACATCACGGTGGCGGCTGTCGTACCGGATCTTTTGAGAGTCTTGGGATGCAGAGAGTCTGGCATGAGCTATCCGGCGGGCATCATGAGCGCGGGTGACGGCATCACTGGTGTAAGTACTGGTGGCGTCTGCCGCGGGAAGAGAGATGTCGAAGGGTAGTAACGGGTGTCGGTCAAATAATAAATAAAATGGGGAGTATCCATTGGTAGAATGGACAGATGAATTGTAGGCGAATGTGACAAAGGGGAATTGAACGTCCCAATCACGATGGTTGTCAGACACATACATGGCCAGCATGTCTGTGAGGGTACGGTTTAGAAGTTCCGTGAGGCCGTTGGTCTGGGGGTGATATGCGGTGGTGAATTTGTGGCGGACGGAGCACGAACGAAGAATTTCGTCAGCCACTCGCGACAGGAAACAGCGGTCACGGTCAGTTAGTAGTTCGCGAGGAGCACCATGATGAAGAATTACGTTTTCTAGAAGGAAGTCAGCGACGTCTGTGGCGCAGCTGGTCGGGATGGCTCGGGTAATAGCGTACCGAGTAGCGTAATCGGTGGCGACGGCGATCCCTTTGTTCCCCGAGGTGGAAACTGGAAAGGGGCCAAGGAGGTCAACGCCTATACGGGAAAACGGGTCAGTTGATATGGGTATCGGCTGCATATGACCTGAAGGCGAAATTGTGGGCTTCTTCCGACGCTGACACAGTTCACATGCGGCAATGTACTGCTGGACAGAGCGGTAGAGCCCCGGCCAGTAGAAACGTCGGCGCAGGCTGTCGTATGTGCGAGAGACATTCAAGTGGCCAGCCGTAGGAGCATCATGGAACTGTTCAAGGATGGTGGAACGCAGGTGTTGGGGAATGACGAGCAAAAGGTCTGTGCTATCTGGTCGCATATTACGTCGGTATAGGGTGTTCTCGTGGAGCACAAATAAGGCGAGAGATGGGTCAGGGCGGTCGGAGGTAAGACGGAGGATAATGGAATGCTGAGAAGGATCTAAGTGCTGTTCCTTGGCAATGTTGGCAAAGGCGGAGACCGACAAGACATATGCATCATCGTCAGAGTCTGTAGGACTAGGGGAGTCGAAAGGATGACGTGACAAACAGTCTGCATCTTGGTGAAGCCGGCCGGACTTGTAGACGACGGAAAAGGTACATTCTTTTAATCGTAGCGCCCTGCGCCCCGAACGGCCAGTAGGATCTTTGAGAGAGGAAAGCCAGCACAAGGCATGATGGTCTGTTATCACAGTAAAATGGCGGCCAAACAAATAAGGGCGGAATTTCGTAATAGCCCAGACAAGCGCCAGGCACTCTCGCTCTGTAATAAAATAATTTTGCTCGGGTGTTGAGAAGAGGCGGTTGGCATACGCAATCACCCTTGTACGACCGTGTTGTCGCTGAGCGAGTATAACTCCTATTCAATGGCCACTTGCGTCGGTGCGGAGTTCAGTATTGGTGGAAGGGTTGAAGTGGGCCAAGACTGGTGGCGTAGTTAGAGCAGCAATAAGCTCTGAGAAAGCTGCAACTTGTTCAGGCCCCCAATAGAATGAAACGTCTTTCTTGAGGAGTTGGGTGAGCGGAGAGCAAGGAATGCGAAGATCGGGAAGAATCGTCGGAAATAAGAACATAGGCCAATAAAGCTTCGGACATCGCTGGATGAACGCGGAGTGGGAAAATCTCTGACGGCACGTATCTTGTCAGGGTCAGGCTGAACACCGGAAACATTAACCAAGTGACCAAGCACTTTGATTTCCCGATGGCCAAAACTGCATTTGTTTGAGTTGAGTTGAAGGCCGGCGCGGCGGAATAGCTCGAGAATGGTAGAAAGGCGAGAGAGGTGGCTGTCAAAAGTGGACGAGAAAACAATGACGTCGTCTAAGTAACAAAGACAAGTCGTCCACTTGAAGCCGCGCAGCAATGAGTCCATCATCCATTCGAAAGTTGCAGGGGCGTTACATAGGCCAAAAGGCATGACTTTGAATTAATAAAGGCCGTCAGGGGTGATGAACGCTGTTTTTTCACGGTCTCTTTCGTCGACAGAAATCTTCCAGTAGCCGGAACGAAGGTCGATGGATGAGCAGTAGCTGGATCCGTGCAAACTATCAAGCGCTTCGTCGATGCGCGGAAGAGGATATACATCTTTTTTGGTTATCTTATTCAAATAACGGTAGTCAACGCAGAATCTCCAACTGTTATCCTTCTTCTTGACAAACATGACACGGAATGCCCAGGGGCTACTGGAAGGCTCGATCATGTCGTTCGCTAACATCTTTTCGACCTCCGTTTGGATGACGCGTCGCTTGGCAAGCGAAACGCGATAGGGTCGTCTGTGAATAGGATTGGCGTCACCGGTGTCAATGCGGGAGGTGACAACTGTCGTTTGACCCAATGGGCGGGTACCAAAGTCGAAATGGTCACTGTAGGTAAACAAAAGCTTGTGTAACACAGCGGCAAATTCAGGTTGCAGATCAGCTACAATCATGCTGTTAAGCGGATCAGGGCGCGATGTGGACGACTAGGGGTTGTTGGCAGGGACGGCAGTTGTATGATCTGTAGACAGAGCTGAGATGGCACAATCGGCCATCGGGGACAGCGCAGCTAGTGAAATTCCCTCGGGCAGAACTTGAATTGAAAAGCTGAAGTTAAGGACAGGGAGAGTGGTGCGGTTCTAGGAGATGTGCACAATTATATGAGGAAGGGTGACGTGCCGCTGCAGCATGACATCAGTAATGGGACAAGCGAGATAATCGCCATCTGGGACAGGTGGAAATAGCGACATAGGGATGCAAACGGCAGTTTCAGGAGGAAGGCGGCTAAATTGGGCTGATCGAAGGCTGGGTGAGCAGGAGGGCTTTTCAGAGCAGAGCGGAAGGTTTAAGCGAAGTAGGCCGCTAGAGCAGTCAATTGAGAGTTTTAGAATAGGGGGCCCCAAGCTTTGGGGCCCCCAAGGAGCTTGGGGCGTCGAAATGCGCATGCGCAGAACGTAAGGCGCGCTTGGGGTCTTGGGTTAACGCTAGGGGCGGCCCCTATTTTTCGGAAATAGCGTTCGCCCCAAGCCGCCGTTGGGTCGCTTGGGTTACGGCAACATGGAGGCGTTCGGTCAAGCGGCGGCCGCTCGCCTCGGCACACATTCGTCGTCACCGCTCTATGGTGTCACGCGTTCATGGAAAACGAAAGGCCAACGAAGCTTATGCTATGTCTCATGATGCCCGCACAACCAAATTTTAGCGATAAAACGCACTATATTTTCAGATTGCTTCCGGATTTACCGAGCTGCTAGGCTTAGCGAGTTCGCCTCCTTTGGTTGCCATGGAGACCAGACGGAGGAAAGCGCGGAAGGTTCAAATGAGGTTTCCCGGTCTCGGCCAGGATTGAGAATTGGCCGATTTCGTCTTGTCTGACGAAAACTGTTTATATAACCGATAGTCTTATGATAGTGTTTGCGCAATAATAGTACTTTTTGACGAATAAGATAGCGTTGTTGGCTTTTATATATTAAAATGCTTTATTTTGGCTACCGTCGTGGCGCTGCAATCGACGAACGCAAGCCCGGCTCCGCTGCGTCGGGAAAACCCCTATTCTAAAACTCGCCGCTCGGCTAGCACGTTGCACTGCCGCGCGCTATTTCCTTGGGGGCCCCAAGCCTTGGGTCCCCCTATTCTAAAACTCCCTAATAAGGGCAGAGCGGGCTGTTATAAAGTCAATGTCAAGGAAAACGCCGTGGGGGCATTCATGTAGGACGGTGAAAAACACTGGGGCATGACGGTCAGCAATTGTAACTCGCGCCGTACACATGCCAACCACGGCAGCAGGGCTGCCATTGGCGACGCGAACTGTGCGGAGGCGACGGCGAAATGAGGAGCCGAGTACGGACAGTTGGGCGCCTGTATCAATTAGAGCAGAAACGGCAACTCCATTCACAAGGACGTCGATACGGTTATTTTGTAGGGCATGGATAAGCAGAGGTTTTTCGGTCCGGGTCATTAATGCAGCATCACCTCCGGGAGCTGCATTGGCTAGTTTTCCGGTACGTGGCCAGAATATGACGATGGCGAACTGCGGCGAGGAAGAGGATAACGCGAACGTCGTGCTTGCGGGGATGGTGAACGGTTGGCAGCACGGACAGTGGAACCGGGGTCAGCAAGGGTCTGGTCGGGGCGAGGTGGGGAAAAGCGAGGGGCATAGTCTCCGCGGCGGTCGACGTAGGTGTACTGACGAAATGGCGTGTACCAGTGACTACGGCAGTGGCGGGAAATGTGGCCAACGCGAGAACAAGTAAAACAGATGGGGCGATTGTCGTGGGTACGCCATTCATTTTGGTTGCGGTAACGATATCGGGGAGAGAAGCCGGCGTTGGTTGAGTTGACAGCAATTACTGGAGGGGCAGGTCCTGAATCCGTGGTGTCGGTGGTGCTGGTAGAAGGGAGGCCCATATTCGCAACCTCTTGGCGAACAACAGCCTTAATAAGTGATATGGTAGCCAGGGTGTTGTCGGGTGTAGGCGACAGCGAGGCCGCGGGAGTCAGTGCCTCAAGCTCTTGGCGGACAATGTGTGTCAAAGTGCGTTCGTTAGCAGGCGGTCGAGGAGTCGGGATATCGATACAGGAGGAGCTAGCAGCCGTGTTCGGCAGCCGATCGAAACTTTGAGATATGCGCCTGTGTTTTGCCTGCTCGAAACGTCGGCACACCTGTAGCACAGAGTCCACGGTGGAGCAATCCCTGCACAACAGGAGGTTGAAGGCATCGTCGGCAATGCCTTTTACTATATGGCCGACTTTATCCTCCTCAGGCATGCCTTGGCCGACTTTGCGGCATAGAGACAGGACGTCTTGGATTTAAGTGAGATAAGACTCCGTAGGCGTTTGGGCGCGAGAGGCGAGTGCTTTTTTGGCTGCAATGTGGCGGCCAATAGGCTTTCCGAGTAGGTCGTGGAGCTTCTGTTTGCAAATATCCAAAGATGTTAGCTCGTCCAAAGATGTTAGCGCGGTCCCAGCCAAGTAAAATATTACATTCGCGAGCATGAGTGTGGCATCCCACCTGTTGTGCTTGCTCACGCGCTCGTATAAGGCTAGCCAGTCGCCTACGTCGACGTCGTCGGTCCCGCAGAAGGTTCCGGGGTCACGGGGGTGGGCCATTACAACAGCAGGTGCGGCGGCTGTTGAGGTAGAGGCGTCGGTAGTCATCGTGGTGGTTCTGATGTGGCGGCCGCTGCGGAGATCCAGCTTGTGACAGGGGATCGAATAGATTTACCTCCACCAAGAGATGTTACGTGGAAGATTTACAGTCCCAAAGCTGTCCGCACAACTAACGTTGATGAGGGCACCGATTTCATAACACTCAGCGTCGTCGTCTTCTCCGAGTCTGTTGCACTTTTTCATCCTCATCACGAACAGCGAATCAGCTAAGTAATAATATAATGTGTTTAAAGGAAGAGAAGATTTCAAGTTTCTACTGAGAGACCTAAACTTCTGCAGCTGTTGCGATGAGCTAGTACTGTAAATACCTGTGGTTACTGAAACGCAAGTAATACATTTTTAAATTCCGTGGTGCATTTTATGACTCCAAATCAATACGTCACAGTCTTCATACCAGTGTTGTTCTCTCTGCTTTTCTGCTACAAATCGCCGTGCTTTCATTCCTCCACTTTCGACCTTTGTATTTCAGAAAGATCAATTAATTTTGAGGCAAGATAGCAGCTTCGATTTCGTTAGTACCAAGCTTCACTCTAAGCCTGTTAGAAACAAGAAATTCAGTCTGATAACGCTTGCGAGCCTTGCATGCTATTATGGGGAAGGTATAAACAAATTTGTAACAATGCAGGATGCTCTGAATTAAGCTTATCCTTCTTTTATTGGTCTGACCACTCGTCGCTTGGTCCGTGGCCCGTGGACCACCCTGCTCCTCGACCTTATCGATCAGCCTGCCATGACATTTGAATTTACTTTACGCCTGTGCCGCGGCCAGGAGCTGGCAACTCGGGTCGCTCCTTTCATAAGGGAGGTTCGATATCAGAATCAGCCTGCCAGAACCGTTTACATTCTCGTTACCCCTACGACACGCAGGCAGGGTGATACGGCTTGGTTGAAGCGTGGCTTTACATGTGGGCTGGTAGCCTATGCTCTCGCGTCATACCTAAATGTCCTCCCTATTGTAGCACCATACACCGATAGTACGTGATGGGGAAATTATGTAGCAAGCAACAGAAGCTTCCGCCGTTGCTTCCGCAATTCAAATAGGTTTAACCAGAGCTAAATCACCACTAAGTTTTGCTGATGGGTTTCAGAAAGATGTCTAAGGCAGTTGCCGCTCCTCATTAATCATAATTGTAACTCAACTCTACCTGCGACCAACACAAAGTTGTTAGAGAAGACGTCATGAAATTTTCCCGCATGCAGAAATTTTTTGCGCACAATAATAAAATATCTTCTTAAAATTCTTTTACCGTATTCACACGAGCGCAGGAATCCCTGTCTAAACGAGGGTGACTGCGCTCACGTTACGCTTTTAAGTGGCTGCTGCGTGTCGCAACTTCAGTTTTTGTTCCGGCCGCCGGCTCTAAGCAAGGAACGTCTCAGCCTGCCGGCACGAACAATCCCCAAGTCATCGAGCGGGAAAAGAAAAGGCCACGTGGCCGGGTCCAAGCAGATAGCATCTGTCCTACCACGGTCTTTTGTACTCGACCCTTCTGCGGCTTCGTTCTCTTTCGTACGAGTTAGTTTATTTTATTTTGCATGTTTGTTTCGTTGCAGATGTCTTCACTGTTTCCCTTAATGGCAAAAGGAACTCTAATAGGTCAGAAACGGCATTGCTATGTACTTCTCCCTTACCGTCATCCTGATTGAGGCCGGAAGCAGTGAAATTCCTCTAGGACTCACTGTCTCTCTTGTGAATGTGTGATTTCGGGTGCAGGGGCGAGTCTCCTCGGCCCGATATGTCATGCACCTCATTTCTACATCCATGTTCACAGGTATCTCCTGTGTGTATGCCACTTTAGGGCTGTGTTGAATTGCTTTTTGTGTACGCTTTGAAACACAAAAACATAGAAAAGCAGCTGTTGGCCTAGGCACATCTTTACGTAACTATGCCAAATGATATACGGGCACTGCTAACTGAGTTTATGAAACTAAGGAATTTCGCACTTATGTGATACAAGAAGATGCCAGCATTAGCTTTGATATTTTGTGCGCAGCTCCGGCCACTCCATCTCCCTTGACATCCAACGAGCAAGTGAGCCTGTAACTCTTATTGCCTTTAAACTTGTGAGTACGCTTGAGAAGCATTGCAGCCACTTCTATGCCAGGAAAATGCTCTTGTGGTAGGTTCCTTTTGCCGCTTACTTTTGAGCTCCAACGCTAATGGAGAGCATGCCCTAATAAGTACGACTAAATAACTACATAAGCTGGCTTCTCCGCGTATAATAGGTCCAGCTGATTGGACCAATTATTGGTGAGTAGGCGTTTCCTAACTTCGCATAAAAACACGCGTCTTCACTCGTAGACCAATTCACAATGTGGCCTACATAAAGGAGGTGTTGCTTCAAAATGATTAGGACGATGCGCGTAGCTGATTAAGCCTGAATTGAGGAGGTTAATCGCGAACCATTATACAACGTTTGCAGTCTTCGTCTGTCAATAGTAGGCTGTAAAATCAGGAATTTACAAGCGTGGCTTGAGTAAAACTTGAAGCAAAAGTTGTGCAAGCCACGCCAGTCGTATTAAGCGGAATTTATTACATGCCTTATGCCCTCCTGCAATGTTGCGAGGATAGTCGATGAAGATGTACTACCATACGGCCTAAAAAGCGACCAAGTTATAGTTAGAAACTATTTTGTCCTTCTGGTATATTTTGCGGCAATGGAAATAATTGTAGAAATCTAAAAATTGTTAAGCATGGCAGCGGGAACGTTGCTATTGAAATGCGTCCTTGGCTTTAGGGGTAAATCTAGAACCAACTTATCCAGAGGTCTGTACACTGCTGAGAACACATGCGGGTTTCGGTAGTGCGGGGAGACATCAGAGTTGGAAATGTTGGCAATCGTAGCTGAGGAGAGCAGTGAAATATGACATCGGTGTCTTGATGCTAGCGGCCAGTGCAATTCTCGCCACGTATATTATATTGCACAGAATGAACAGCCGCCCGGTAGGTTGGGGGAATGCTTTATGACGGATATGCCACATGCTTGCAACAAGGGCATAGTGGTGTAGCCACATCTAAATTGTGGCAATAGTGGTAAGAGGAGGAATTTAGTAATGGGCGAAAAGTTTGCTAAAACACTTCTTTCGGTTAGAGTAATCAAATTGAGCCTCCCGGATCATGCCGTGCATAGATTCGCAGTTGGCGAGTATAGGACAGAAGTTAGCATTACTTGCTTATGCGTTAGCATGATGCAGTATGAGCGGCGCAGTGAATATTCTTATCAAGGTATTGAAGGCGCAGGCGCAACCTCGTGAGAACTGGAACAAAAATCTCTGATGCCCACTGAAAGATCCAGCAATGAAAGTTAACCTATGAAATTAAGAGCCGACAGTTATGAAGTTGCGCTAGACTTTGATGATGGCATGCTGGGGAGAAAAGCCAGGACAGAATTTTTTTCGGTGAGTCAGAATACCCTTGCTGGATACCCCATGCTTAATTAGCGGCTTGCCCAATTGAGATACTAGAGTTCGTTTTTAATTAGATGTAGGGCATATGAGAGAGGCTTGTCGCTATGTGCTTTCGATGGTTAAGGCAGATATTAAATTCCTGAAGAACATGCACTGCGACTTATTGTAGCAAAAGTGTATCATCTGTTTTTGTTCACGTGAAATATATTCTATTGTTCCCTCCGTTGTTGTAAGACAACCGAGTCAAAAATGTACTACATAATTTGCACAGCATGGACAGTGCATGAAGCCATTTCTAGAAAATTTTCTGCTTTTGCGAAGAACTGTGAGTGCATCATGGGAATTCTATAGAGCAAAGCTAGGCACCTACTAAACAGCAGCTGCATTTCTTTTTGTACGATACAGTTCTGGCCACAGCAATTTACACAGAAGCAGATGCAAGCACCTTTGCTTCCCCGGCGCAATGGGCTGTTAATAAGTGTTGCAATAGGGCAGAAAAATAATACCCAGATATATTATTTCAATCTGCTCTTTATTAGGCTTATGATGGGTAGAAGATACGCGAACGTGCCGCTGCCGTAGTGGTGTGTGGGCTCCGAAGTTGGTGGGATTAGGTAGAGGAAACGTTTGGAAAAATGAGCTCTGTCGAACGCACCAGCATCAAAAGTGCCAGACTATGATGACAAATCTGATTTTCTGCGCCTGAGGAACATCGCTGCCTAGGAGGAAAAAAGTTTTATAGATTAGGGTCCTGCTGCCGATTGTGATAGGCAGAATAGCGCTTAATGTAAAATGATGCCCTGCATAAAACACTGGCGAGACATTGCCAATGGCGCACTTTTGTACAACAGGAAATTTTAACAGACGCCAATAGTATAGATGTGTATTATGGGCTTTGACAGCAAAAACCGTAGGTGCGGACGAATATAAATAAAGCAACAGCACGCCGAAAATATCTGGCCGGCCGTCTAATGCATAGTGTAATCTCTAATAGATTATCGCAGTACATGGATATATGAGATGAACATTCGGTGCCTTCTGCTAAAGGGGCTTTATAGGGCTGTTGAAATCACATGACTTCAAAGAACCATTGGCGGTCGAGGTCGCGCAAGAACGACCGCATATGTTCGGAGAAGAGCGGCGACGAGCAACAGAAGTTGGAGGGCGGAAACACTGCAGCTTCCTGCTCTTTAGTGGTGTATCGGAGGACGAAGCCAAATAGGGTGGCAGCAGGTGGGATGAGGGGCGCTAGGCAGAACAGCGAGCTTTCGCGCCACTTGGCCTTGTCGTAGCAGTAAATCTGCCGCTACGGTTTACAAAAACAAAGTACCATATACGAGAAGCTAGAGAGCCCCAAAGGCAAATCGATTTGTAGCTAATACCAAAGATGCCATCCTTGGGCATATAACAATATATAATGTCTTTGGGGCTACTAAGGTTATTAATCGAACCGTATATGGTTGGTTCGGTCGAAAAAGCGTTGCCGTTGCCGTTGCCGCAAGCCACAATAGAAAAACAATACGTTGTCAAAATGCAGGCGTGATTTGGTTTCAAAGCTAACGCCAGCTTTTGTGTGTGTACGAGGCTGGTCAATCTATATTGCTTGCCATTTGGCATTCATCTGCTAAGGAAGTTGGAGACTAGGTGCGATTTGGACTTCAACCTACGGCGTTTGTGCTTCTGACAAATGCAAGTGTCAATTGAGAAATTAGAGATTATACGCCTACCTTTACCCAAAACCAAGGTTTAGAAACAATATAGAAAAATTAGCAGAATGAAAATCACGGAGTTAAATGCGGAATCGCGCCTGCTCTTCAATCAAACCTTGACCATATCTATGTCCTTATTGTTATGTTGGCCAGCTAAGCGCTGCATGCAGTGGTCTATTAATGCACAGGGGATGAAATGATCATCGCAAGATAATATGCTGAGATAGTCAGAACAACAGACGTCATATATGATACCGCATTCGCTAGAGCCCACACAAATGCTAAACTGCCACCGATAAAAGTTGTGTCTGTATGATGCACTGGGAAACGCCAGGTCATCGCTGAAGTTCTCAGCACCAAATGTAGTGGGAAAACTGTGATGGGAGAGTCGTTGTCAGGCAATTATTCATTGTATTGCCAGTCCTAATGCGACAGTTGTTAGGACACTTCAGCGCTGATTACAAGCCCGTACGTCCAATTTCGACATCTGAGGTGACAATCAAAGCACTCGGTTGTTGTACAGTGTGACATCTGGTTGAAGGGCCTCATGCTGTCAAAATCATCCGAATCTTTCCATTGTGATGTCCATCGTAATTAAAGTAGATTTGGGTCGGTAAAATTTCAAAATCAAATGACAGAAAAATATTCAAATAAAGCGGTCTTGTTCACAAAATTGCCTGCGTTGTTCCTCATGCCACTCAACCACTTTTCATTAGTATTCATGATAAACAAGCGCGAAAAACACGAACACTGCAGAGTAGATGACAACCGCAAATGAATGATTCAATCGCAAATGAATGGTTTATCCGGAAAAAACAGCACTAAGAGTGCAAAAAAGAGAACATACAAAGAAAACGAAACCAGATGTTGCATCAAAGTTCCTAATTATGTTCGTCAAAACACGCCCACAACAAAATTGAAATAAGAGCAGAGGACATCGTCACAAAAGAAGAAAAAAAAACTCGGCAAATTCATTTGTCATTAAGGAATGCCATTTCAGGGATTGTTAGGCTGACTGAGCGGGGCTGACACGTAGGTCAATTAATTTGGTTATGTAATAGGCTTCCTTTTGATCGCGCGTGCATTGGCTTGGGTGTGTGAAAAGGATAGTGGTTTCTCAAATTTTGGCACAAATCGTTTAAATTTTCCTTAATGTTTGCAATCCCGGCAGCGGTCATGCAGGTTAGCGCGATATTGGCTAAGAGAATTCTTGTGATTCATCAAGTCTATTTTTAGGCATCGTGCAGTTTGTCCAATGTACGTCTGACTGCAAGTTGTCGTAATTTTTCTTACGACACTTTTGCAGCATTTGCTGAAGGAGCGAGATGTAGCATATGCCCGTTTCTTGAATGGCTGCGCATAGACGGGGAGCTTAGCAGAGTGGTGAAAACACCATCCGGATCGCAACGTCCACCTACAGTTTTAAGCTAATTAGAAGTTCTGTGCATGTACGAGATTATGCCAACCATTTCTTTTTCAAGCTGGAGCATGTGCCAAGCCGTTCGGGACCTACTATACTGGCGAGCCTAAAAAAAAAGGACTCTATAGGGCGACTTCGATGAACCCCAATGATGTCACCTAACAACAGTTTCATGAAAAACGTTCTTTGGGCGTTATGCAGACATAAATTTAAGAGGGCCGAATACAGACAAAAAAGTGCAACCCCATTTATCACGGTTTTTGAAAGAGCGGAAGAGAAATGCATAAATGGTTTTGAGCTCTTGGGAGCGAAACGACGCAAAAATTATCAGAAGTGTAAATGGAGGTTTAAAAGCTTTTGCCTTTACTGTTCAGAAGTTCATAGTTAAAGGGCAGTCTGAAAATATTTTCTTTGAAAACATTAAAATCTCAGTAACGCGCGTGCTGAAGTTGTCTATTTTTGTGAACGACAGAAATTCATCTCCTTGCCTAAATATACGAGGTTGACGTTCTTTGAGGCTTAATTTTATGAGTCGACCTATGCAGCTCCGAAAAATATCAAAGAGAGCAGGTGTGACCTAGGTGTGTACAATAGCACCTTTAATTGTCACTAAGCATTACTCTACTTTTTTATCTTTATAACAACTTTACTACAAATGCTGACAGTTTGTTGTAGAGTACGGTTATGTCAAATCGGAACAACTATGGAGACAAGTGGGCACCATTGTATTTCTTGTGTCGACGCGATGCATAGTCTTTATGAGCGCACCCGTTTGCCATGGTCACATCTGCGCAGCTCCCAGTAGTTCTGGCATCAATTTAGAGCTACATGTGATAGATAAATGGATCAGTGACACGCCCAGTCAGCGGTCTGCCATATCCACATTGACAGATTTCTATGTTTCTTCTAAAAGGGGCCTAATAATAGATGCATTACGATTTATTATAGCTCTGTTCTGCTTTGATTCTGCAAAAATGTTTGCAATAATTCTAGGTAATAAAATGGTTTGAGTCGGAAGTAAGGAGACAGCAAAATGTTTTCTTCACACTGCTTGCATAAGAACAGAGCTCACTTGGCAAATGATTGCCACTCAGCGCATAGCTACACACAGATAATTTTGCAAAAGGGGTGGCATATGAGATGCCGAGTGTCTTTACCAATAGTTATATTTACTCATTCAACACTCATGATTTCTTTTGAGGAAATCATGACTAATGGTTAAATTATTAGTTGTGCTTATCGCACTTGCTCTACAATAAGGACGAATGAAAATAGAAACGAATGCGCTCTTTTCAAGGCTGAAGCCTTGTGTGCCTCAGGGGAAGCACTAAACCGTCGCAGGAATTTGTCCACAGAATGCAGCACGAGACGTCGTAATCCCGAAAGGCTACGTGTAGCCGTTTGAAAGTGTGCTGTCTCATCAGCAATATTTCATCATTACTAGCGTAGTGTTAAATCACATAGCATTATATGAAGTCGTTTAGGTTTGGCTAGACTGCTGATGGCCATATGTTATCAGGCACAAAAAATATAGGTGGAACATTTTGATGCTGCGCAGCGTGAGATTTATGTGACATCATACTAATCTTGTGATGTTATATGACTAATTAATTATAAGGGCTGCGTGATTTAGATTGACAAAGAAGTGTCATGCGATTCAGGATGACTTGCAAACAATGATTTCTCACTACAGTATTGTGACACAGAAGTGTCACGTGATTCAGGATAACCTGGAAAACATGGTGTTACATGGAGCATCGGGACACAGGATGACTTTCAGAAACATGATGACGTCAATTGGAAGAAATGTGGAAAAAAGTGAGTTGGGGGTCAGGACCACTTCCAAAAACATGAATGATGTCATGCCAAAATTACGTGACAGATAAAGGATCGGTTATTCGAGATGATGCAAAAGTGACGGCTTTGCATCTGAGTTAGTGGCAAGCATTCTCATCGTTCACCAGAGAAGCAAGCGATTCCACAGAGTAACTTGTCTCTTAGTGGGCAGCGCGATATCAATTACAGGGATTGCATACCGTTTTCCTTCCGGAAACAAGCGAGGTAACGGGAGAGAGGTGCAAGGCAAGGTGTAAGAGATTGAATTATTGTGAACGCAAAACTGGTGGTTGCATGACATTAAAAACATAAAAAGATGACAGCAACAGGGAAAACAATCGTGCGAGGTTCACGATGAGTTAGCCTCAAAATCATGCTCGATGTCGCCTGGTGTTTTCCATTTCTTTCGCATTTCTGCAGGGAAGCTTACAAGAGTGCCCTCAAACTTTTTATGTGACAATACGGTGTTGTGGCTGATACGTCAACTCACTGCTGATAAACCACATGGGTTTATCATACTCATATGGTTTACCCATAAACCACATGCCTTGTCATCTCCTGCGCCTTCCGGCGTAGCAGCGCCGGGCAGTCGGCGCTCGCATAGTATTGTTAAAGAATTGACAGGCTGTACTATAATAGCGCAGTGCTGACTGCCAGAGATGGCTGAAAATGAGCATTTGCGATGAAATACCAGTTGAATGTTATGTTTGCGTTATCGCTCTTTTTCAGGTCAACTTTATGCTCAGCAGCTTCGACCCAAAAGTTCTAGATTTGCAAATAGCTGTATCTGGCGTCATTACACTGAATGTAAGTTTTCTAAAATCATTTTGGGAAAGCATTGATTCAACAAAATTGTTAAACGCCCAACTGTCCACAAAAACCTGATCATTGTAATTGAAACGTTTTATTCGAATCTGAAATGAGAGCAGGTGATCAATTGTTTTCAGAGGTCTGAATTTTCTTTGTGAAAATATTTTGCTTATATAAGAAAAGGTATACAAATCTTGCAAAAAAATGCCTTTATCTCCGCAGATCTATTGCGCACATTCAGTCAAAGCCCTCTCTTAAGGTGATTTAACTCTCGACTATGTCAAGCTGTGTTGCGGAACCCAGTGGACTACCCATATTGACTAGATCATTGAAAGTATTTTGAAGCTTTAATTTGTCTTAATATAGCAAAATCCTAATGGCAGCAAGTGCCAGAAAAGCACCCCTCAGCCTATTCCGTGTGAAGCTTAGCCGGTGAGCGACTGGCTTGGTATATTAGGCGAATAAGGTGGCAATTTAGTCTGTTCACTGAAGTTTTTTGCCTCCTTCTTTTGCATTTATGGCCCTCAGAAGGAGTGAGAGGTGATCATTTAATAATGAGCCTGCAGTGAATGGGAAGAAAAAACTAAGATCATAAAATTTAACGCACAGAGAAAAACACAATAGGTAAGGTCCATTCACAGGAAATATGAGCAGAGGGGTAAGTGGAGCTTGAGGACAGGAACAGTTCCAATTAGGACATATTATTTGCCGTATTATGGACCTTGGAGAAAAAATAGAGAAACACAGCTTTAGACATTTAGGACACAAACTAAATATGAAAATATTGCTAAAAAAGGCAAAGGGAGCCTGAGTTTCGTCAAAAAAAGCTGTTTATTCGGCTATTTTGGTGGATTAAGACATTTTTTTCCACGGCGGGAAAATATACCCATCGTTGGTGACTCCTGCACAATATCACAATGGATCGCAGCATTTGTTTTCCATGATGCATGCGAAGACGTACCAAAACGAACTCTAAAACGTATGCGTATCTGAAATTGCCTCCACGCGCAATACAAGCTCACGATACATGTGTATTTTATCAAAACAGCAAAAATCTAAAGTCTCGGTGTGACACACATGTGATGAAGCTTTCTCAGCTAGTCAGAAGTTATTTACTTTCTCGAAAATCTACAGCTTTCACCATGTTGCCTTTCACGATCGTGGTATCTTCGTATGTCGGCCGATCATACTACTCGTCAGAAGATTGAACTGATCATTCAGCACATATAGGTTCAGATCCGAAACTCATGTCCCTGAACAAGTCAAAATATTGTGTTAACTGTAGTATTTCGACATAATTTTTGAAATTTGAAGAATATAGTGCACGATAATGAATTAAGGAATGCTCATTAGTTTCTAGCATTCTAAAAGACAGAAATTTACTGTTCACAGCACAAACATCTGAGCGCAAAACCAGCCCTTTACAGAACATATACCGTGCGTGCAAACTAAAAAAAAACATTTTTCCAGCGGGTATTCTGCATGCGTTAACGTAATAAGAAACAAAAGTGACAGCCAAGCTTGTCAAAGCGCATATTATAAATTAAAATTATCAGCATCGTTTCTAAGATGTCCCCACTAAAACGCACATAAGCCACACAAGGCCGAGAGAACACGCATGGGAAATGAGCCGTTTTTTCGTCTCTAACAGAACAGCACAAACATCTGAGCATAAAACCATTCTCCTACAGGACATATACGTGTGGGCAAATAAAAAAAAAAAAAAGAAACATTTACATTTCGGGTAGGTATTATGCATGTGTTAACGCGTTAAGAAACAAAAGTGACAGTAAACTGGTAAAAGCGAAATTAGAAAATAAATTTATGAGCATCTAATCTAAGGAATCCCCACTAAACCCCACATAAGCCACACAAGGTCGTGAGAGCGGGTACGGGAAACGAGCTATTTGGCACCTCTATGCAGAACTGCAGACAAGGATTGATTGGCTGATATGAAAAAAGAAACATGCGAAACAAGTTGATGAACGACCACGTGGTCAATGCGTAGTAATTATGATCAAAAAATACAACCAAATGCTTTCAATGCTAGGCGAACCACGAAAATTATCTTTGGATTAACTTTTCCTCTCCAGCTGAGCACAACAATGGAAGAGGTAGGCTAGCTTGAGATCTAAACTTGTTTCGCATATTAGAGCCCGAGAGTGCAGTCAGGGTTACCGACCTCTCGAAGCTCCTATTTGTCGTTCGATATGTTAAGCTCACGACTTCTGAGAGGAGCCACTGATCGAATTGGGTACAGGGGCGCTCCCAGGGGCGAGGTATTGAATACCTCGAAGTGTTATCGTACGCCATCCACACTGAAGAGACCTCGATTCCGTTAAAATTAAAAGAGAATTTGGGTTTATATTACTTAAATTACGCGACTTATACCGTAGAAAACTGTAGAGAAAGACACTTGTGTTTTTTTTTTTTTCCCCGCCCGCAGCTGCCTTCTCCATTTTTTTTATCCCTGTCACTTTGGCGTCGCAAATTCCACTGGCTGCAGATGACCGGAGCAGGCCGGGTGACGTTAATTTGTGTGTCGATTAGAATCATCACTTTGCGCGCATGCACGGACACTACCAGGTGCACTGTTTTTGTCTGAACAGATGAAAGTGCAATAAATGTAGGCTAAATATCCTAATTTCACACTTTTTTGGTGTGAGGCCACGAATAACGTAAAATTTATGAAAACCTAGACAAAGGAACTCAAGACATGGGGCCAATAATAACCGCCGCAATAGAGAACTAGAACTACAATGGTAGCTGTGGCGTAGAGGCAGACCGTCCGATTTACGTGCAAGAGTGCTCCGACTCTAATTGCGGTGCCGTGCAATCGTGCTGCGTGTTTTAAAAAATACACACGTCATTAAAATTGCATAAATAGGCGTGGGGTAGAGACTGACTAGTAATCAAAACAGCATTTTTCCACACTGGAATAGTAATTGTCCACCTTCTACTACATGGATATTACTAGACGCCCTGACCTCAGTTCTCAGTGACTGCAGAGCAATTGACAAAGGCGGCGGTCAGACGTGCCTCAGCGGAGACTGCTAAGCATCTCTGGCTCCGTACTGGCCGCCATTAGAAACATAGCCTGGTAACGTTTAACCCTATCACTCTATCAAGGATGCTACTCTGGTAATGCTATTCGCGGAACTATAATGCATTAAAGGGGATATCATAGAACTCAGCTAGCTTAGGATGACGAATGAGGCATATACGGTACTAAAGGGCCGACATGTATTCTGTTATTGATGCTTACGTGGCCGATGAGAACAAGCTGTAAGATTTTTTGCCATGTAAGTAAACATGAGAGGGGTTAATACCGTTAAAGAGAAGTTGCAGTCGTTGAAATTAGGCTAATAAGCAGCATGAATTGAAGATTGTGTAAGCTCAAGGCAAGTTCAATACGAGCGATTGAGGGAACTCAGCAGCGAGCGTCAGCGACAAAGCGAAAGAATTCCAACGTGCGGCGCGGCGCCGCTCTCACCGCGACAGCTGAAACATGATTTTGCGTCGCCCATGCACACACCGCTAGCATTTGCGCTTGAATCTGAAGCAGGCCTTACTCGCCTACATACAGTCATGATTACCAGGCTATCAATGTCTTTTATGAAGCTATATAATCGGCAAAAACAAACGTCAAAGCGCACTTCGCTGTACAGATGGCCGACGTCAACGCTATGACAGGCAGGAGACCAGGCAGTGGGCGACCATAGTAGTGGCCAACAGGTGCGCCCCCATCCGTTTCCCACCAGGGGCCTCTCTTTCGCCGACCGGGTCTGCTCCCGCCACCTCCGAGTCGGCTCCGCTCGATCGGCTTCCAGACTTTACCGGTTCTGCCTCTTTCCCTTTCCGACATGCCTGCGGTGCGGACGCCCAGATGAGACTCTGGAACATCTGATCTGTTAGTGCTCATCACTCGCGCCGCGGCATGCCACACTTTCTTCCGGCTTTCGCAGTCTCTGCCTTCCCTCTTCCACCTTGGAAGAGGTCATTTTTTCTCTCGACCGTACCTCCAAGCCCTTCCTTATACTCTATACCTTCCTGGCGGACAACAGTCTGGCCAACATCCTCTAGATGGCTGTTAGGGGGATGACAACTGAATATCGGCGTCGCTCAGCGAGAGACGACAAACCTTCTCTTTTTTACTTCTTCCTCTCCCCTTTCTTCAACTATCCGCACGTTGACTATCCGCACGTTGACAGTATCCGCCGGCAGTCAACAGGCCCGTGCACTCCCCATTTTTATTGTCCTATTAAACCACGCAAGCAAGCAATCTTTAACTATAGGAGAAGAGAGGTTGGGTTCGCAGAGCAAAATAACTTATTAATCAAGAACATTTTATATAAAACAGAAAAATCGGATGGAAGTGGACATGGAAAAATGTCCAACGCGAAGACTAAAAAGTTGGCTTTAAACTGCGTTTTAATTCTGGCCTATGCAGGATGTTTAGACAATCGGAAACGCGGGATGCACTGACCACAGGATGATAAAGTTTTGCATTGGTCCAGATTTTATTAGGCATTGTAGTAGATTAGAAACATATAATTTATCAAGGAATTAGTGCTGAGGCGGATTGCAGAAATTGTTAATGCAGATATTCTGATTTATTTCAAGAAGACGACCTTAGTGAACAAGCAATGAACGATAATTTACGGAGTGCGCAGTAGAAGTAGGCGGTGGGATAGTCAGACAGGACACCCGCAATATGTCTGAGCTGATGACCGATCTGATTGAGCTTGCAAAGGATGAAAGGCTCCCACGCACCAGAAATGATAGAAATGAAACAACTACAAAGATAATCAAATGCATAAACTGACCTACATAAATGCGCATAATATAAAAATATTGGAAGATTACACTATAGTATGGCGGCACCCTTAAAACGTTGAAGTACAAACTAGGCAGCGACAAAAACGAAACTATGCGTTAAGGAACAATGCATGAAATGTCATTACTACAATGTATAAGGTAGTCAAAGAAGCAGTAAGCTGATCTATGCAGGAGCCGACGCAATAAGGATGACAGTAAGATTGCGTGTAAAGAGGAGCAATTAGATGTTCCGTCACAGCGCAGAACGGGTTTGCAAACGATTTAGAAGGTATTAAAAGAGGGAAAGCCGCCATAGAGAATCCAGTAATTACAACTAATTTGAAGGATGATTAGGATATAGAGATTGAAAAAATCTATACCCTACATTCGCGATGTTTCACGACATTGACGATACCGAAAACTTGCAAAAACACTAACCATTATCTTAATAAAGAAGTAAGACATTAAGTATTGAAAAATACTGTCTGCTCAGTTTACTAGCAGGTAGCTCAAAATATTTTCTAAGGCAGTCACTTATATGGTTAGCCCCGCCGGGGTGGCGCAGTCGTTACGGCACTCGACTGCTGTTCCCAAAAATGTGGGATCCAATCCCGGCCTCGGCGGCCGCTTTTCGATGGAGGTGAAAAGCAAGGCTCCCGTGTGCTGTGCGATGTCAGTGCACGTTAAAGAACCACAGGTGGTCAAAATGTCTGGAGTCCTCCTCTACGGCGTCTCTCATAGCTTGAGTCGCTTTGGGACGTTAAACCCCACAAACCAAACCAAACTAATATGGTCAGTGTGACCGTGGACTTCCAGCAACCATAGCATGAGGTTATTAAAAAACACGCACTATATACTTGGCTCCTATTAGACGAAGCATTTGGATCAGTCGAAACATGTGCAGTCGTGCAAGCATTGCGACACCAAAGTGTAGGTGAGCCATATGTAAAAGTAGTTGAATATATCTATAGTGGCAGCACAGCAACCACAGTCCTCATAAGTAAAGTATCAATATTCCCATAAGGATAGGTGTTAGGCAAGGGTACCCGAACTCCCTATTTTTATTCACAGCTGGCGTTGCGAAAATATTCAAGAGTTGGAATAGACGCAGTCAAGAATAAGGGTTGATACAGAATACTACATTTGGTGATATTGCCTTAGTACTGTCATCAAACAGCAGACGAATGGCGAAAAATCATTATTAATCTACTGAGGCAAAGTAAAAAGCTATGCTTACAGGCAATATTCAGACGATTCAGGTGTTTTTAAACAGCCTCGGAAGAGAAAAGTAATTTATATAGTCAGCAAGGTACTGAAAGTGGTAGAAGATGATGCGTTAAAGACAGGCAGTAGGTCAAAATCCGGGCCGCTAATTTGCAATAAATGGGAGAATAAGACTTCAGTACAGTGCATTTAGCAACTGCAGGTCTAGGTCAGGAGCTTACTTGTATCGCTAAAGAAGAAGGTATATAACACTTTTATAGAACCAGCAGTATAACCTAAGGGACATAAATATGGAGGCTAATGAAAAGGTTTCCATGTAAGTTTAGCTAACGCAGCCATCTATAGAATGGCAAATGGTGGCTGTAACGTTAACAAATAAGAATCGTGCAGAGTTGGTCAGAGGCTGAATTCGAGTTAATGACGTTCTATTCCAAATCAAGAAGAAATGAGCAATTAAAGCACATGGAATGCGAGAGGAGGATAACGGATAGATTTTTGTGGGTAAGAAATCAGATTTCAAGGAACAAAAATTGTAGTAGGGTGAGTAAGAAAATTTTGGGGTGGACGAAAATCAGACGTTGGCAGGAGTCACGGGAATGCAGCTAACACGGGATCTGGTTAATTCGAGGAAAAAGTAAAGGAAATTTGCCCTGTAGTGAATATATCCGGCTGATGATGATAATAATAGAACACCATTGAACTCTGAAATTCGCTGCCTGGAAACGTCCGATCGCTACCAATTGAAGAATTTTTGACAGCCACTGCTTCCTAGCCATTCATTTTTCTTTTTTTATTTTACTTTATTTTTCTTTTATTTCATATGTTTGTATTTTCTTGATACGCGCCTTTGCTTCCTAGTGCCATTTATATTTTATTTTTTTTCTTTGTTTCGTATGTTGTATTTTCTTGATATACTTGTCTTTGTTTTCCCACTCCTGCCATAGCCTCATCGAGGCTGCAGTATGTACAAATAAAATAAATAAATAAACAGTGTGCCGAATAGATGATGTCAACTGTCTAGACTTACCTAATTTGCAAAAAAAAACAATATGTCGTCGGTAATATTTTTAACAGCGCAAAAAAATATTGTTCCGCATCAAATTAAAGATATTTAGATCCTCTCAAACTGCAAACGAAAAAGCATGGCGAAAGTTACCGCGCATCTTTACACCTAAACGTTAAAATAATAGGACCTACATGCATGTTGCCTACCTCTAATGCTAGTGATATACATAGCTGAAGAAGGTAACATAAAGTTGAGGAGAATGTTAACAATCTGCAGTACAGAGGCATATATGAGATGAACGGTCTACAGGTTTGAAAAGCGAGGTATTTCTTTTCAAATATGGTATATCCATATTTGAACGCGTGGTTCTAAAAATCAGAGCAATGAAATGCCTAATAATATACATTAGAACATGCTTTTCATGTCGTCATGTTCATCAACCTCCGTTCCTGCAGAAATAATCAAGGACAAGAAATTATCACTTTGCCCTCTCAGGGCAGCTATTTGGCGGTTCAAAAACGTACTACTGCACACCCAGTGGGTTTCAAGGAGATATAATTTCGTTCAGTTGTATCTGCCTACCAAAAATGCCCAGACTCGAAGCAAACCCGAAATGAAATGAGAAGTAAGTTGAGCTTTTTGGAAATTTGGGTAAACTGTCCGAGGAGACCGTACGCTCTGTATAGCTTTACAATACTTACATTAAAGTCAAGATATATTAAGGTAATGGCTCATACTGTTGTGGACAAAGTGTGTCCCGCTTTTGCAGTGGCAATCGCGTGGCGTTCCTTGGCGCGCGTTCAAGAGTGGGATTGCAGATGGCAGGAACGCTAGACAAGATGAGACTTCTCAAGCTTTCGCGTTTCACTGCTTTAGTCGCTAAAGTCGCTCGTATTTTTTTCAGCACGACGCAATGCACAAATCGTGTAACAAGCCGTATTGGTCATCATGCCCGAGTACTTCTTAATTTCTTATAAACCTATACAGTGCGATTGTTTTCCATTGTTGAACAGCCAAGCCAGCGAGCAAACGATACTCAGCTAAATCGGCTTCAATGTTTCACAAACATTTTGTACTTGGTTTGTTTCAGAAACGCCAAAGCAACTTTGTTGAGACATTTCCAGATGACAATACAACTATAAATAGATCTGCAGTGAATGTGTTCCACGCATTTTTGGAACAATCAAGCAATTTTAAAGGAAACGATATTGTTATCTTCCTTACAAGGTATGTTCTTAAACGATGATTGTTATTGGCAAGCAAATTATAGGGCGACGGTGTTTACTTTTTTTTTTAAGTTCAATCCTTAAGCAAATAATGTATTTATTTTTCAACGAGGTGTAAACAATGCTTTTCTTATTCAGCCAATTTTAGAAGCCCTACGGCTCAACCAGAGGGTGAGCGCAAAGAAAACATTAGATAAAATACAGAGTTGTTTCTCTTCACGTGCAACAAAATATGTATGCTGTGGTGCCACGCACTGATGTGCAAAGGAATCAACATCTCCACAGCATTTTGTTTTCAGGCGAAGCCCAATTAGCCGTGTTCGTGCGCGGAAACATGTCCGAGGTCTAGAGCTATTTTCTACCTTTGCCTTTCAAGTTCACATTGCATTCGTGCTCTTAGACATATTGCTTTTTACGGTTCTCCCACTAGGCAGGGCTACTATTGGCACCTTTATCACTTTGGTGATCTTGCGTTACTTTATTTATGCCTATACAATTACTTTTTAGCCTTAGAATTTCGACACGCACCGCACTCATTATGACGGGATTGGTTGGATTTCACCAAAGGCCTTGCGCGTAGATTATCAGGGCCATAGGATCGCATCAATCTTGCGATAGTATTTTAATTGACCTCTGCTCACAAGGTGCTGCAGTGGAAAAACACTTTGTGTAGCCTCTAATGTGGGGATTCATTATGCATGATGTTTGCAAGGGGACTTTAGGTGCACAATTTTTGACAAGGCAGGCACTTGACGCTTGAAAGTGAATACTGAAATTTTAGATAAACAAAGATGAGCGCCATAGATATAATAGTGTTTGTTTTATGCGTCATCAAGCATTGTTTCGAAATGGATAATAGGCATATATTTAGACGGCAAGTAATGTTTTTTTTTATAAAAGAGAAACAAACATCCCTGAAAATCAAACGCTGCATCGATGGAGAAACCTGTATGCAGTCTTATCAATGTGCAGGTGCGCTACCCAAACACAAAGTGAACTTAACATCCTTATGCGAAAGTTAAGGTGATGACTCGCAAAATTATTTGCAACTGTAGAGGTTCTTTGAAAAGAATTGTATGGATATCAATCCGCCCATGCACCCGCAAGGTCTTCATCGACGTTATTAAAGGACATAAAAGGAGATAATTTTAATTCTTTGACCTCAGACCTTAGGTGTGCCTGCAGCACTTATGCGCATTTAAGGACAAAAAGCAAAATATATATTTACTTTATCTTCAAGTGTTCGCTATACACAGGCACTAAACTCGCAGTAATGTTTTGGCTGCCTTTTTCAGGAAAGGTCTCAGTACCCATATGCGAGCGCCTGCTGTATTTGGTTGATTGGTGGTCTTCGGCTTCTTTTCGCCGAAAAACCTTCCCTTAGTGATCCATCTAGAAATGCGCACTCAAAGACGCTTTGCAATATAGCAGTCCTGATGTAGCTTTAACACTAACATACTACGCGATTACAATATTATTACCTCTTGCCGTGTGGTCGTGCCAATGCTGAGAGCAGTATTTGAACAAGTCACATTGCGCTAGAAAAAAACTCTGCATTGACCTTACTTGCATCTGCTAAAGAACTAAGCGACATGGCGGAGGCTACAGCAGAAAGCGTTCACGACTGTAGCCGAAATACGGACGTCCAATTTAAACTCTCGGAAGTAACATCTAGGCGAAGCCACCAAACGTGACTGAAACAATTGGCAACAATGTGGCTACAATCGTTCTACATAGGTGTCGGCTTGTGGTGAACCCGAAGTACGCCACAGCTAGACCACGCCGTTGCTAGAGAAAAGTAGTCAAACGTAGCCGACCGAACTCAAACGGCTACTGGAGAAGTGGCCAGCGCATAAAATAAAATAAATCAGTTGGCACCGAGACTACCGGCCTTCCGCCTCGTTTTTGTATTCCTCGCACATGCAAACAAGTGGTGACCAGGACGTGATCGACAATGGACCCGCAAGGCAGTGTCGCCAGTTCCACAGTAGCCGCACTGGAAGTCAAACTTCCTCCGTTTTGAACCGGCGACCCAGAAGTCTGGTGCGTGCAGCTCGAGTCCCGGTTCGCTAGTAGCGCCATGGCTTAGCTGTGGCGTATTTCGGGCTCACCAAAGATCGCTGCACGTCGCATCACAGCTGACAGCACAAAATACAACCACCTGGTAAGCAGCCTCCCGCCTGCGATGGCCAGTGAAGTGCGAGGGTTCTTGCGCCATCGCGGATAATGCCAACCGAACCCGAAAGAAACGCTAATTCATCGTCTTACGCTTTCGGAGTCGGAGGGTCTCTAGCCGCTACTGCGAGACTGGGTCAACTGGGTGACCGTAAGCCTAGCCATCTGCTGCGCTACATGCAACTGGCCGGCAGCACGGCAAGAATCCAGAGCCGCCTAACGCGGGAGCTCCAGAATTCCACCAAACGCGCGAATAGGTGTCCTGGCGTATGGTGACACGGTTATTACCAAGGTGTTGGAACTCGCTGACAAAATCATGGCTGTCGCCTCGCCAACAGTCACGGTGGTGCACGCAGACTTACCGTCCGTGCCTACCAACTCCCTGCAAGAGATGCGTGGAGAGATTTCTCGCATCGCTGACACCATCGCGACGATGCAGACGAGTGATGACCAGCGCACACGAAAGCGTACTACTTCCCAACAACGCAGTGTTCTGGTAACGCCGCAAGCTTAACAGAGCTGCGTGGAACTGTAGGCCTCAATGCGAGAAGGCGGTAACCTCCCCGGGTCAGCACTGAGGGCGACCAGTGCCTTCGCATGGCCGTGCAGTAGCCAATCAATTTTTTTCTTGACCAATCGTGAGAAAGACACCCGTTTCCTGGTGTACACGGAGGCAGAAGTCATTGTAGTGCCGGCGTCACCAGCCGATCGTAAAGGGGCTGCGGCATCGCCGCTGCAGGTTGTGAAGAACACGACAATATCGACGTACGGCCAACCCTCTCTCTCACTGAACCCTTGACTTTGAAATGATATATCGGTGGATTTTTGTCTTGGCCGATGTAAAGTTTGGCACCTTGGGAGCGGACGTGTTGCGTAATTTTGGATTGCTTGTCGACGTCCGCAACCAGGGTTTACAGGATCCCCTATGACAGCAAAGCCATGCAAGCATCGGCCCCTCAGTCCCACGCTCGTCGCACCACCAGGCGCAGCCCGATTCGCTGGTATCTTCCTCAATTTGCCCGAGCTGACGCGCCACCACTTACAAGCGCGACCATAGAACACAGTGTATGCCACCCCATTGTCACCACAGGCTCACCAGTATGCGCACGGCCACGACGTCTGACTCCACAAAAGCTGCAATAGCACGACACGAGTTTGCCCAAATGCTCTAATTCGGCATAATCCGCTCATCCGCCAGCCCTTGGGCGTCACCCCTGCACATGGTACCTAACTCTACATCAGGAGACTGTCGACCCCGCGGGAATTAATCGAGCGCTCAAACGAACAACAGTGCCTTACCGCTATCCGGTACCTCACATTCATGCTGTCACAGCCAGTCTACAGGGTGCAACAATGTTCTCTAAAAGCGAGCTCGTGCGGGCCTGCCATCAGGTACCAATGGCTCCAGAAGGCGTCACGAAGACGGCGACAACAACGCCCTTCGGCCTGCTCGAGATCCCGCGCATGCTGTTCGGAGTGAGAAAGGCCGGACAAATATTCCAGCGCTTTGTAAACGGTATTTTGCACGACATCTACTTCTACCGTGCATGCCTCGACGACCTACTCATCGCAAGCAGTTCACCGGACGAGCGCGATTTGCGCTTGTGATTTGTATTTTAGCGCTTGGCTGAGCACGGTATCTTCGAACACGCCCAAGTTCGAGCTGAATGTCCAAAAGCGTACCTTTCTTGGCCATGTTGTTTAAAGCTCTAGCATTCAACCTCACACAGACAAGGGTACAGCTGTCGATAATTTCCACGACCCATCACTAAGCGCCAGCTCTGCGAGCTTCTGGGTGTCGTAAACTACTACCAACGCTGCGTAAATCAGTGCGCGGCCATTATAAACCCTCTCCACCTCCTACTTTCGTCCCATGAAGGTGCTACTAAGGAGCTACACTGGACTGACGACGCCGAATCGGCTTTTCAAGGGATCAAGGCACGCCTCGTCAACGCCGCGATTCTCGCCTACCCACAGCGCGGCGTTCCGCAGTGCATCATTGTCGACGCCTCGGAAGCAGCTGTCGGTGCCGTCCTTCCATAAATCAGCAAAGGAGTACGGCAGTATCACTTTCGTTTCTCGGAAACTGACACCGACCGAATAGCGTTACAGCACTTTCGGGAAAAAACTATTGGCCGTCTACGCACCAATCCAGCACTTTTGTCATTGATTAGAAGGAAGCAAATTTTTTGTCTGACAGATTACAAGCCCCTCTCGTACGCCTTACGGTCCCTGAAGTCCTATAGGGGTGCTCACACGTACGGCTCGTGAACTGCTGCAGATGTCCTACATATCTGAAATCACCAAGAACAACCGCCAAAAACAACCCTGTTGCCAATGCTCTGCCGCGTAGCCTAGTAAATTCCTTCACTTGCCGCATAGGAATAGACATCAAAAACCTGACGGCGGCTCAACACGATGATTACAAATTGAGTCCTTTGCAAGAAGCATCGACGCCATTCATCCTGCTGTGGTTCCCTGTGTCCGGAGGAGACATTTTTTGCGACACATCTACAGGTACAACTCGACCATTCGCGCCTGGTTGCCTTCGTCGTGAAATGTACGCATCGCTACACGTGTTTTCACATCCAGGAATCTTGGCAAACGAGAAGCGTCTCACGGCACGTTTCGTATGGCTCGGCATCAATCGCGATTTCCGACAGTAGACGCGCGAGTGTCTTGCGTGTCAACGCTTCCAGGTTCAGCATCCCACTGTGACACCGTTGGAGGAGTTCCAAGGACCGGATGCTCAATTCGACCACATTCATGTGGACATAGTCGGGCTGTTGACACCTTGTCAGGGCCAAACATACTGACTTGTGTAGACAGTTTCACGCGTTGGGCGGAGGTTATTTCGATTCCGTATATTACAGCCAAAACTGCAGCACTAGGTTTTTTAGGCCACTGGCTATGCTAGTTTGGTGTCCTTTCCTTCATTACAACGGACAAAGGAAGCCAATATGAGTGTCCGTTGTTCGCTAGTCTGACAAAACACATCGGCACCTTGAACATCAGGGCTGGAGGCTTCCACCTAATGAGCAATAAATTGTTCAAATGTTTCAGCGGCAAATGAAAGTCGCACCAGGGACTCAAGTAGCACTCATGGCAAGTGAGCAGCACTCTTGGATGGAGTGATTGTCTATCGTGCTCTTGGGTCTAGGCACGGCGTTCAAGGCAGACATCGGCTTCAGCGTTGCGGAACTTCTCTACGCTGTGATACTAATTGTGCCAGCTTAGTTTTTGGCGTCTAGCCTTCAACGCAATCTTCGTCAGCAGCAAGCTCTATGCGAATGCTATTTTTTATTGATGAGATTTTGATTCACTACCTGAATCAAGAAACAGGCAAAAGGCGTATGACGGTTCTAAGCAGGCCTCCCCGTTAGATATCATCAGGCTGGGGTCAAGACAATTTCCGCTGTAGCGCTGACGTTGAAGCAAAAGAGTTCATGAGTTCAAGAGTTTTATAGAAATTTCGTTTTAGTCTGTGGGTGTTTATATTTTCTTTATCCACCTTTAGGACATTAATTCTTACACTATAGCACAATTTTCTTCAAACACTGCAATCATCACTATCAACATTCGGCACCGAGTAAAACCATCTATGGGGCATCAGAAGAACCAGTATTTAGCATAGATCCCGTCGAGATGAAATCGTCCGGTACCACCTCTATGTTTCTAAAACGACTCGTTCCCAAAATGGATGCCAGCCAATGAGTCTAATGAATGTTTATATTGGCTGCAATCTAGCTGCACAAATACTTCAAGCATGTCGTTTCTCATTACATGGTAGGACTATGCAATCATTTGTAATGTTTATATAACAGCCGCGGAAATTAAGTCTTTTGTGCCTGTTTATAGAGTTGCAAACACGCCGAATTTGACACTATTACAGTAAAACTGGAGCAACGAAAACAGGAACATAGACCTACTATATTCATTTTTAGTAAATATATTCAACGCCGCCTATAACTGTGGCACATAACCCGACCTTAAAATAGCAAAGGTGTCTCCTGTGCTTAAAGCAGAGAATCCAGATCCCGAAAATTGCCGCCATATTTTAGTCTTATAAACAACCAATACACTATTTGAGAAAAATTTAGCTTAACGATTACGATCAACGATTGTTTGCATACACTGACAAAAATACGGAAAACTTTCTATTATCTATATACATTAAAAGGTGACTAAGTTTCTTCCCACAATGTAGTGCTATCCTAAAAATTTCTCTTTGCTGTTGTAGCAGAAGGAATTCGTTGAAACCTCGGTTCCATTTGATACAGTATGCGTTGTTGTTTATCTTCTAACATCTCTTTAAATCATCGGTTCCTGTTATCTTAGAACGCGTGCACTATTTTGATCTTTCTATATATTTCCTGATGTTAATATTTTGTATAAAAGGTTTATTACTGTCGCCTGAGTGCCCTATTTTGTATATTCATTGCGTGGGCCCAAACTAGCATCTTGCTTGGCCCAGATGTTTTTGTCACCCGCTTATGTATAATTTTTTACTGAGAAAATATATTAATTCCAATGTCATAAACAAAACACAGTCGTTGAAAACCCAAAAGCAAGCCAAAAAGATAAGCACCACTTGGTTTCAAGTATCTGACTCCTTTTTAAAATAAAACAGCAGAAACGACAGGATGAGGTCAAGAAGGCAACACAGGACGGCCCTGTGTTGTCCTCTTGCATCCGTCCTGTCATTTGCGCGGTTTTATTTTACAATCCCCCCCCCCCCCCCCCCCCCCCAACAAGCCTATAGACAAGGATTCTAAGCGAACAATTCCTGTCTTTGTGGCGTAGAAAGCACGACCTTTGGTCAATAAGTTGTACAGACGCATGCTGCTGGCATTAGTTTCCTATCGTGCGCCTGACCTATGAAAAATAGTACTACAGGGTTACTCCATGCCTTTATTACATTAAAAAAATTATAGGTGCTTTAGGAGTAGAGTAGTCACCCTGGAATATTTTTTATCCCTTTCACAAAGTGATGAATGCCCTCTTTTGTCCCTTTCCAATAGATAGAGAGAAATCATGTGATGCTGAGCTCAAAAACAATCCTGAAGAATTTTAAATATCTGCTCCTAAATTTAATTTATTGTTCTCATTTTTTCTTCTAGCATGAAAATTGGAATCTGCCAGGATGATGGCACAATTTACAAAGATATTCAAGGTAAGCAGTACCTGTTTACACAATATCATAAGCCATTTTAAATGGCCTACATCTAATAGGCTATTATCGGTAGTTGCCACGGATGAAAAGGTTTTAGCGTGAATCTTGTGCTTTACATTTTCGGGGGGACTTAGCTATTGACACTAAAATAAATGTTATATGTTGACAAGTGCTTTAGAAGTTCCTATTGTGTTACTATGTTCCGGAGATTCTCATATATCCTCATTTTACATTAAAATACGCATTTACCTATGAGATGACTACATACCATTTGCACTATTGCAGAACGTGTGATGAAATTTGGGAACTCTGCAAAATAACACGCATACCTCAAAACAAATATTGCTAAACTTTACCCTATCTGAAAGTATGTTTTAAACAATTGTGAAATTTCTGCCATTTGATTTTCCGGGTCGCTAGCGGAAGAATAATTATCTTCTGCCGAGAGAAACTTCAACTCTGCAATCAGAAATAATATTTTATTTATTTTTGATTCCGTTACGGTAAAGAAATTGTTGTTACTAATAACTGTAAAAGCACGGAGTAAAATCTGCGTCTATTTCCATTGATTTTTTGGTTTTTCATTGCAAATCTGAAATTTTGTTTTAAAACACTGCAAAACTTTACGCGTGTTTTAACTTGACACCGGTCAAGTTGATCGTAGCTATTTGAAAATAAAAAGAAACTCACGTTACACGCTTTCAGGGATGAATACCAGGCGCTTATCGTTAGAAATTTGATGAATAAATGATTAAGAGGCGAATATGATTGCAGCCTGCCTGTTGTTCTACTGACCATAATGATAGCAACACATCCACCAAGTTTACCGTCCCCCAAGAAAGCCTGCTTATGGGAGAAGCTATAGTGGAGTGCTCCAGAAATTTTGACCACCTGGGGTTCTTTAACGCGCATTGACATCGCACATCATACGGGCGCCTTAGATTTCGCCTCCATCAAACAACAGCCGCCGCACGTAAGGAAGACTTTTGCCGAATCTTCCACGAGAGGGAGCTTCTTTTCATTCTTTCTGCAGCTAGAATTTGACCATTATCGACTTAATAACCAAAACGAATTACTAGATGCTTCAAAGATCGTTGACACTAATTTGTAAACACAGATGCTTGAGCCAAATGGAGCGTTTTGCGAGATTTTACAGTTTTTTAGGAACATCGTACAACATATTAAATTTGAAACCAAAAATAAATTTTAAACATTTTTGCTCGATTCGGGTACGCATTGAGTGCAATACTTTGTTTGGTTAATTTTTGTCCTGTGTCGCCATTAGTAAAGCGAGCAAAAGTGCTAACTCAAGAAGTTTCTGTGGAAAGGACAATGAGATCCCAGGTCCTGGGAGTCGAGTTTGATAGGGGTAAATTGTGCTGGGCTTATGAACACAAAAGACTCCAGGCGCTACTCGCTTCCCCAAGCGTGCACTTAAAACTTATCAAAAGAGCCACGCCGATCGCTCCTCAAATGCACTCAATAATTCACCCAATGCAATCCATAATTTGTGTTTATGCTGAAAACGTCTTGGGAGCTGTATGCCCCTCGCATTTGTTTCTGTCTTTTGAAGACCGGTTGAATATAATGGGGCTTGGGGCGCAACCTGATACCTGTGAACACCTCCGGCAACGCACTCCCTCACCAGAACAGGAGTTGGCCACCCTGATGCACTAATTGGCCGCTACCTCCTATGATAAGCTCCATAAAACCCCGGCCCTCAGTCACCAGCGGCTGCGGAACAACTGACCACGGCGGCGGTCCGACCTGTGACGCAGCAGGGGGTGCTAAGAATGTCTGGCTCCGCTGGACAGGCCGCCATTGGAAACTGACCGTGGCAACGTTTAACGCTAGAACCCTAGCTAGTGAAGCTAGTTTAGCAGTGCTGTTAGAGGAACTAGAGGGTATCAAATGGGAGATCGTAGGGCTTAGTGAGGTTAGGAGGCCGAATGAGGCATATACTGTACTGAAGGATGGGCATGTACTGTGTTATCGAGGCTTACCAGAGAGGCGACAACTAGGAGTAGGTTTCCTTGTCAGTAAGTATATAGCGGGTAATATAGATGAATTCTATAGTATTAATGAGAGGGTGGCAGGCATCGTTATTAGGCTTAATAAGCGATATAAACTGAAGGTTGTACACGCCTATGCACCTACATGTAGTTCTGATGACCAGGCAGTTGAAAGCTTCTACGATGATGTAGAATCGGCAATGCGAAAAGTAAAGGCGCAGTATACTGTACTAATGGTTGACTTCAATGCAAAGGTAGGGAAAAAGCAGGCAGGAGACCAGGCAGTAGGTGACTATGGCATTGGTCCTAGAAATAGCAGGGGGGAGTTACTAGTTGAGTTTGCAGTGCGCAATAACTTAAGAATCATGAATACCTTTTTCAGCAAACGGAAGAACCAGAAATGGACATGGAAAAGTCCTAACGGGGAGACTGAAAATGAAATTGACTTCATAATGTGTTCAACCCCCGCCATTATGCAAGATGTAGAGGTAATCGGGAAAGTACGATGCAGTGACCACAGGATGGTGAGGTCCCGAGTTAGCCTAAATCTGAAGAAGGAACGCAACATATTAGTAAGAAAGAAACCCATCAACGAATTAGCGGTGAGGGGGAGTGCAGGAGAGTTCAGGATCTCGCTACAGAATAGATATTCAGCTCTAAATGATGATGGCGACATTACCCTAGAAGCAATGAACAATAATTTCAAAGATATCATTACTGAATGGGCAGTAGAAGTAGGCGGTACGATTGTTAGAGAGGATATCGGTAAGCTGTCTAAGGAGACGAAAGATTTGATTAAGAAACGCCAGAGTATGAAAGCTTCCAATCCAACAGACCAGATTGAATTGGCCGAGATATCAAAGCTAATCATTAAGCGCAAGGTGGCCGATATAAGGAAGTATAACATGGAGAAAACTGAGCATGCTGTAAAAAACGGGAGAAGCCTTAAAGCGGTAAAAAAGAAATTGGGAATAGGCAAAAGCCAGATGTATGCGATAAGGGACAAGGAGGGCAACGTCATCACGAATATAGACAAGATAGTCAAAGTAGCCGAGGAGTTCTATACAGATCTCTACAGTAGCCAAAGTAGCCAGGACCGTAAGGAGATTGGCGGTGGGGAAAAACAGTCAGACGTTCCACCAGTTACGAAGGACGAGGTCAAGAAAGCATTAGAAACTATGAAAAGGGGGAAATCAGCTGGAGAGGATCAGATAACTACAGATTTGCTGAAGGACGGGGGGGGGGGGGGGGAGATATCGTGTTACAAAAGCTGGCCACCCTGTATACGCAGTGCCTGGTGTCATCGACGGTGCCGGAACCGTGGAAGAATGCAAACATTATCCTCATTCATAAGAAAGGGGACTCTAAGGACCTTACAAATTACAGACCAAGCAGCTTACTGTCTGTTACGTATAAGGTATTTACTAAGGTAATCGCTAATAGAATCAGGACAACCTTAGACTGTAATCAATCAAAGGATCAAGCAGGTTTTCGGAAACAGTACTCTACTATCGATCATATCTTTACCGTCAATCAGGTGGTAGAAAAATGCTCAGAATATAACCAGCCCTTATACATAGCATTCATTGATTGCGAAAAAGCATTTGACTTATCTCAAACCTCGGCGGTGATTCAGGAATTGCGAAATCAGGGGGTAGACGAGCCGTACGTGAAAGTACTGGAAGATATATATAGTGACTGCACAGCAACCATTGTTCTGCATCAAGAAACTAACAAAATTCCTATAAAGAAAGGTGTTTGGCAAGGAGACACAATCTCCCCAGTACTATTCACAGCTTGCTTAGAGGAAGTATTCAGAGACTTGGAATGGGAGCAGTTAGGGATAAGGGTAGATGGAGAATACCTCAGTAATCTGCGATTTGCTGATGAAATTGCCTTGCTAAGCAACTCGGGGGATGAACTGCAAAAAATGATTGGTGACCTAGACAGGAAAAGCAGAAAGGTAGGCTTGAAAATCAATATGCAGAAGACTAAGGTAATGTTCAACAGCCTCGGAAAGGAACAGCAGTTTCCATTAGGTAGCGAAGTACTGGAAGTAGTAGGCGAATATCTCTACTTAGGACAGGTAGTAACCGCAGATCCGGACCATGAAAAGGAATTAAGAAGAATAAGATTGGGATGGAGCGCATTTTGCAAGCACTCACAGATTATGACTAGCAGCTTACCGGTATCGCTAAAGAGGAAAGTATATACAGTTGCATCTTACCCGTACTCACCTATGGGGCTGAAACGTGGAGGCTAACCAAGAGAGTTGTGCTTACGTAGAGGACAACTCAGAGGGCTATGGAACGAAAAATGGCAGGGGTAACATTAAGAGATAGGAAGCGTGCAGAGTGGGTCAGAGAAATAACTCAGGTTACCCACATTCTAGTGGAAATTAAGAAGAAGAAATGGGCATGGGCAGGGCATGTAGTGCGAAGAGAGGATAACCGATGGTCGCTTAGAGTAACAAACCGGATTCCAACGGAAGGAAAGCGTAGCAGGGGGCGGCAGAAAGTTAGGTGGGCGGATGAGGTTAAGAAGTTCGCAGGGGTTAAGTGGATGCAGCTAGCACAGAACCGGGTCTAGTGGAGAAATATGGGAGAGGCCTTCGCCCTGCAGTGGGCATAGTCAGGCTAATGATGATGATGAATATAATGACAAAACTTAAGCTTATCAGTGCCGCACAAGGGCACGGGAAAAGCATGACGGAATAATAACGAAAGACACTGGCCCGGTCATATGAGCATATCTTTTGGGGCCGCATTAAAAAGATTTTGCACTAAGGAGGTGTTGATATTCTGCTACCTACCAAAGATTAACGGAACACTTTCTGCTGCGTGTTGACGTGATCGGGGTTCGGTGGCCTATGCTTCACCGCAGTGGAACTTGAGGGTGCCTGGATGATAGAGCCGAAGCAGCCAGGGAGGAGAGGCAAAGAGAAGCGTTTTATGCAACCTTTTGGTTTGGTTTTGGGGTTTAAAGTCAGAAAGTAACTCAGGCTATGAGAGACGCCGTGGTGGAGGACTCCGGTAAATGATGGGATATTTACACGTAGGAAGAAGAAAACGGAGTTCTCGGTGGAGGCAACTTTCACTGCTTAAATACGGTCGCTTATCCCCCCTTCCCTAGGTGGGGAGACAAAGTTCACTCGGTGCAGTCCAATCAGTGAGGCACAAGAGATCACTCGGTGTCGCCCGCTGCTGAGGGTCGTTCTCGAACCTCCCCTCGCATCTTTCGGTGGCGAGGGCAACATTTTCCGATGTCGGTGAAGATCTTGTGTTGGTGGTGGAGATCGTGCACTAAGGCAAAACAGCCCGCGAAGTTGCAAGCTATAGGCACTCATTTACCCCATGTAATTCCAAGGTCACCCGCCTGCTTCGAGAATTCGGCGAGCGGGGTCAATGCTGCCCGGTGACACGCCTCTGGTCCATTCAACACAAGGATAGATTGCCTGCTGTCACCGCCGTGGGCGCCAATGGAGATTAAGGCCCGAAAGGCAGCCCGCCTCCTTCTCGAAAAATGGGAGACGTGGAGGGCTTGGCGCTGGTGCAGTAGACAAAGGGCCGCTCCTCCGCCATCGCGGCCGCTTCAACGCATTCGGCAGCGGCCGCACGCCGGCGTCCACTAGACCCTTCCCTGTATTCGGCTACAGGATAATCTTCTCTAAACCAGGGCCGGAGCCTAGGTCACAACAGTGTTAACACTAGGCATGCCATTAACTGCTAACACTGCATAACAAAGCATGATAGTCGCTCTTTGGAATGGGTGGGAAATCTGTAGAAAAGACATGCGCATGCACTACAAGCGACTAAATGAACATGCAAATAGCTTTTGGCTACGACTGCAAAATTTGGAATAGAGTTTAGGGCCTGTCCGTAAAAAGACGAGTCGCAGAAAATAACTGATCTAAAGCGTTGGGAATACACAGAGCGCTGCTGGTTCTTGAGAGAATCGAGCCCAGTGAGATAGTCATACAATGAAAAGAAGGTGTCAGCGCGGAGTCCCTATCGCTAACAAAGACGAGAAATTTAGTTGTAGAACGGGCTTTGAATTCCAACAGTGCTCAGAAGAGTGTGTGGTTCATAGTGAACAAGTCACGTTTATGTGCACGTTTTGTGCCTGTTTGCAAGGGTATAAGAAGCGCTGTAATAGTCAAAAGAAATATTGTTTAAAATGAGCGTTGTTGTCTCGTCTTCTTTGCTTGTGTTGCTGCAACTTTGATCTCTGTTTCTACGCAATGGTAAATTTAGTACGTAGTTATAATGTGACCCCGTTTCTACTGCATTACTGCATCATCGCACGTCGCATCTGTACAAAGAATTATGCGCGTCTCTTCCGCTCAGCTTTGAGTTCGCGCGAAAAAGTTGTCGCAATTCCTCGCATTACAGTGTTTAAAATTCTGTTTTTCTTCGTCTGACAGACTGACAAGGGATCTTTTTGGGCGCGTATTGAAACTCCCAATTGGACTAGTTACAAAACTATGATTTAAAAAATATATATTGTAATTTAATTGTATCTTGGAGAGTTATATTAGTTTGCCATGAATATTGCGCCAGCTGCCAACCAGAATTTGCCTCAGGGAGTAATTTTAATTTTGGCCCCACGTTTTTAAGAACTAAATTATATGTTGTACCCCTCATTTAGTATATCCTAATTACTTGATTGTGGGAATGCCTTCATTATATGGTTCTCTAAATTTAAATTCTGCTCGCTAGATCCGGGGAAAGAATAATTCAGATCTGTGAAAGGTATTTGTCCGTCTTTATACGTTGACAGCAGCTGTTTCAGTGTTCTTACCTTCGTTGACTATATTAGCGTGTTTCTGTTTTGCTTGACAACAAACGCAAGGGCAGTTTTCTGAGCAAGCGATTTGAGACTGGTACATATTCAAATACAAACCTACGTAGTTTTAGCACATATATGGGGCAAAACTATGTATGTCGCGCTAAAAGGGCAGCAACAATGACCTGTTCTTTAATCATAAGGGCGAGAATCATTGCTGTCTGCTCGATGATCTACTGACCATAATGATAGCAACACGTCAACACAAAATGTGGAGAAAAACGAATAAATTGTTTTGGTTTATGACGTTTACCGCCCCAAAGAGAATCTGGTTATGGGACAAGTTATAGTGGAGTGCTCCAGACATTTTGACCACCTGAGTTTCTCTAACGTGCTTTGACATCGCACAGCACACGGGCGCCTTAGTTTCCGCCTCCATCAGATAGCAATCGCCGCAGTTGGGATTCGAGCTCGCATCGTAGGACTGAGAAGTCGAGCGCCCTAACAATTGCATTACCGCGGGGTTAAAAACAAGTTGCTGTGAAGAGTTGCGGAGCTACACAGCTATGATAATATGCACTAAAGCTTCGATGAATCACTAAATTATGTCAAGTAAAATCTCTAGTCAATAAAATTCAAGTGTACATAGTAAATATTCTGATATCAGGGCTTAGAGACAGGAAGATAAGAACACGCAGCATTTAAAATTTTCGACATCAGTGCTGAATGCCAGGGCTATAAGTAGCCTTCTACACATTTTAGGTAAGTATAGCACCGATCTACAAGGCAAGTGTTCTTTTTTGTGCAAGGTTGTTAGGACTGGTTAAGGAGGAAAATTTACACCACTGCGGTTAAGCGATTGTTCATTATTACAGGAGTGGCAAATGTGGGTGCAGCTTGTAAAGGAACGAGAACTGCTCTCGTGAGAGAAGACCCTGGCTCTTTGGAGGCTGCACTGGCTGTGGCACACGAAATCGGTCATCTGTAAGAGTGTACATTTTATTATTATCTTTAATTCATTGCGGTTTTATTGCAGTCTGCGCAGGTACAGTATCACAGTAAAGACCTGCATTAAAGAGACGTTGCTGATGTACTTAAGCAACGTTTTGTGATTAAACGCTTTCAGCTGATATTTCGTCGCAATAATAACGCCATATCAAAAAGAAAAACTGATGCCACATTTTCCCTCAACGCGTTCTGCTAAGCCGTGTGGCGTTTACCTGAAGATTTAAAAAAGTCATTGAAGCATGACGTAAGCGACTAATAGATGGGGCCCACAACTGATGTCAGAGACAAAATGAGCGGTATGTTGTGGTACAGTTATACCTTGCACATGTTTTGTTTTTGTATAGATATAACACAAGCGTAATTGTTATTTTTAGTAAACCCGATAGCAGGAGGCAAAAAAAGTGCCCTGCAATACAAATCTTTCCTAAGTTTCAGAATACTTGAAATAAATTAATAAATTGCTATTATCTTTCGGTATAGACAACAGCTTAGAACTAAAGAAAGGCAAATCTAAGGAACCCCTCTAAGACCGGAAATTGTTATACGGATAATTGTGCTCTACCTTAGAAATAGAACTCAATAACGAACTGCGCACTGGTCACGGGTGCACTGCATTTCACAGCTCGCGCGCCATTTGGTGGGGCAGCAGGTAATCTCAGATTCCTGGACGTGCGGTGACCATATTTTTAATGGGCAAATATGTTAAATCAGTCAAAGATATGTAACAGCGGGATGCACCTCGTACTTGCTTCGTTACTAGTTGCCTAAGTAGAACCACCTGTATACAGCACATACGCATACGGTTATGTGCTGTATAAGCTTCACGGTATATACGCTGCCGAAGCTTATTTCACTACGTGCAGACATGTCTTGCGTGTAATAGAAAGTAGCGTGCTTGACTCACTTAAAACGGACACTGGTTATTCCCCCTTAACCAAAACATTTTGTTCAGTAATTGATTGCTGAAGAAACTGAAATCATTGATGTGTGCGGCATCCCTTAATTCTCTCTGGATCTCATGTATTCTTTATATAGTTAATCCTGCAGACGACTGTTGATGCGTTTACTAGATTACCGAATGAATATATCAATGTTTCGTAATAATATCGCTGCCTTCAATGCAAGCAGACTCAATGTGCTTGCTCTTACGACAAATGGCATCAAAACAGGCTAAACTATATCAGCCATCATGAGCTAGGGTGTCTAAAAATACGGCAAATGTAGCTATATTTATGGCCTATTTAAAGAACGACGCCAGTCTTAAAACACCCTAATATCTTTTTAAATTGAGTGCTATTTTTGTATTACGAATGTGTCAAATTCCTGCCAACATTTTTTTACTTCATAAATTTGTTAACCCCGCCCCTATTATTATAAAACATTTCAGCACGTAATGAAAGTAAGATGATTGACTAACTCGGCATTTTCATTCTACACCATCTTCGGTGCAATGGTGAGATGTATTCCGTAGGTCTGATAGTGTGTTTCAAATTACGAATATGTTTTTTACCATGTTATGTTGCCCTGCCAATAATATGAAACGTTTTTTTTTTTTACCTTCGGGATACACGTGTTATCTATATCAGCATCTTTAAATAGATACTCACGAGCACAATCCGACGACACCTCAAATTTGCTGGCGGAAAAGGTTTTGGAGGCCAATTATGGTTCTGCCTAAATTATCTCTCCGACCGAAATCAAAATCTAGCTATGTATCTCAAAAAAATATATTGCTAGTGCTATAATGCACTTGTAAGTTACTTTGGTCTTTTACCTGATATTGCTGGTGATTAAAGGAGTCACTTTCGATTCGTTTTAACATGTAACCCTTTTTTTCCAAATACACTTCCCCTCGAAGTCCCTCCTTTTTGGTTTACAAAAACAGCAGAAAGTAAGAAAACACTAACTGATATTCTGCATCAAAATATAAAAGACGGTTTATCATTTTTCTCAATAATGCAGCTTTTACAGCTTTCCTATTTCTCTGGCAAGGCAGAAAACAGTACTAGCGTTCAGTGTCGGTCCTGAAGGCTGAAAACCTACCCGACGTATTGTAACTAGATAAACGAGTCCGCCTGTTTTTAATAAACTAGAAAAATATCAATCGCGAATACTGTAAGATGCTTATCGACGCAAACTGACACTTTGTCTAGCAAAGATCAGGCTTTCGAAATAATTGTTCTAAACGGAACGTTCATTCTATTAGTCTCTGCAGTTATACATATTAATGTGTCTTCAAAATCGCTGTCGCCAATAATAGAACAATATTTTATTGGGAAATGAAATCGGCTTGCTCCTCCACAACTCATAAATCACATTAATATGTGAAGATCCCGTTTCACTACTATTGAAGGCTCTTTTTGCAAAACAAATCGGAGAAGTTGCAAAAAAAAATTAAAGATGGCTTAGCTCTGCTATGCCTGGATATAGGTAGCGAAAAGCAGTAACGCACGCCTATCGGCCCGGGCGACTTTTCTACCCTCCACCACACCCATCTCTAACTACCACCAGACGCTCTGGCGACGACTACAGACGCGCACTCTCCCGTCCCCTTATAGTGCGTCTCGCTGCCACCAGATCCCTCCTGCACCCTTTACAAAAACCCCACCGCCATCCTCGCCCATATCCTCTTCCAATGCCCGGCGGATCCTCCCCCACGGAGTCTAGGGCACCTTACCACCTGGGAGGACTGTGAGACCCTGCTGCACTCTGAGGACCCTGTTCTGCAGAAGATCGCCACAGACTAGGCTGCCGACGTCATGAACCATAGAAACATGAATGTGAGTGTAGTGGGCCAGTGCATGGGCCCAGGGGCATGCGTGCCCCAAACTCCTCTGTTTTATTAAAGGTATTTACCACTGACTGCCTCAGGATCAGAAGTTAATTCTCCCGCCTTCTGCGCCGTCCGCCAGCAGCTAAACTCTCCTTGTCTTCCATATTGAGCGCGTCTACGTTCGCCGGTGTTCTATAATTCGTTTACAGGAAAGAAAGGCACAGCATCTGTCACTCGCGAAAGGCTAGAAGCGCCGCCCGGCGGCGTTGGAGCGTACTCGATCCCGCTTTGTCCTCATAGCTGACGGCAGATGGGTGGCGTGACAATATCACCCTGACTGAGTGACTTACCTATTTTAGTCTGGTACTTTCAAATTGCGCGCCAATCGCAGTATCTGTCACTCGAGGAATACCGCTATCATCCTCACGGTAGACAAGCGGAATTATGAAAAGCGTTTCACGACACGCCCCCGGTAAAGCACTTGGCTGGGGATCCAAGAGATGGAGGTTAGATTCCCGGATGGAGACTATTTTTTTTAATGGGGAGGAGTCGCACAACTCTTACGGGTGCTAGGCAACGCCGGCAGAGCTTGGCGAGGGGGCTGCGCAGCTGGCTTTGGCTGTGATGTCACTCGTCGCGGCATACGGCATTCGTGAAGTTCGGCTCTGACCCTTGTAGTGAAGATTTTCGCTTCAAAAATCAACATCTTTCTTCAGTAGAACAAGCGGCAATTTGTTAGACTCAAAAAAGTAAATTATCGAAAGCAAGGTCTAATATTCCATGAGTTATGTTGTGTTTGAACTACAGAGCTCCCGCTATATTTTTATATTTTCGATAATATTCAGGCAACAACTTTTAAAGAGTTCGTTCTCAATAAAGACAATCTTCTTACCGGCGAAATTACAGTGCCGTCAAGATGGTTTGGTTCTTTTCAAGTTGCGAGCCTTGTTGCTGTAGTAGATGAGCATATTCAAGTAGCTGCACTATCCTAGGGGTTTTTGCGTCAAAACACGAAAGTATGGATTTCTAGAAAAATTCTGCAGCCTGCTCCTATGTGCTCAACTAAACACTAAGTATCCTGTTTTGGAGTTTTTCACTACTATGTCGTTCACAAAACACTCCGAAGCACTCACTTAAGTCCCCAGCCGACCACCAAGATCAGATCTTATTATGTGTTACGTTCTCCGAGACAACCAATTCGCATGACTGAAAGACCTCAGGAGGCCTTTAGGTCGATGGTACATAAACTCCTCTCGGATGTTCCCACTCTCGAGCTCTGCATAATGCGACCATCTATTCTTACATCAGCTTAATCATTGAAGACCTGTGCTAGCAGGCCTCACGAGAGATTGACAAAACAATAAGTTGCGCTGTTGATAAGAAAGTTGAAGCACGTTTTCGCTACCGACGCTGAATAATATTTGGTGCTGTTGTAGAAATTCTGCCTTCTTTCTTATCTAAATAGAGTGGGGGCGGAAGGGGGTATATTTATTATTAATGGGTAGATGTATCGAGACGAAGGTTACAAGAGTACACAGCCATATATATTTAGATCGAGTAGACAAAGCTATATTACCTAGTGCGAAAATAAATTTCAAACTTAACTTTATATATTTTTAAATTTCATGATTTCGGTAAAAAAAGGAAGTTTATTTAGGCCGGAGATGATTCGAAACCCTAATAACTGTTGCGAGCGTGCGAACGAGTTTTCTTCACGTTCAAGGTGTTTTCGAATGATGCTATTTAGTTTGAAATTTTGAAGTCTAAATGACGCCGTGTGTTACATGTAATCTATAGAGTCGTAAAACGATATAATGCATTCGGTATAAGGGCATACTAAAGTGTAAAATATAAATCATGCATCTAGCATTCTTCAGCCTACAGACACTGTCGTTCCTTAAATTGCAGATTGTGTGCGCTCGGTGGTTAGCCGAGTGAAATATGCCAAATTTGTAGTAACCATCAGCTCTGCAGCGTGCTCAAATTTATAGCAACCGGTGAACGTGGTTTTTTGAGAAATTTAAAAAACAATAATTTTCAGATAGGAAAGATGACACAGCTTGAAAATGTTCCAGGGCGGTAGGAGGTTGCCATGTTATTCTGAGGGCCTTACACGTTGGCCAGCTCTTCAGTATTATTATCAAGAATCAAAAGATGACAAAATGTAGCTCAATTCTATACCATATTTCACACAGATGAAAGAGCGTGGAATGCGCTTGTTTTGTAGTTTACGAGATCTCTCATCATTATAGATAAAATATCGATTGCAGTAACCGTTCAATACCTCATTATCCCATTCGGAAAACATTTATATTCCCTTTCTATTATCTGGTATGCGGTGCAATTTAAACAGAGATGATGATGTGCTATTTTTGAGTGGATGCCGAATTACGGCCATTAGGACGTAACGGCTCATGTGTTGAAGTTTAGTGCATTTTCTTGTGCAGATTACTGCCGCATTTTTGACAAAATTAGAATTGAAGCAGAAGACAAATTGATGCACTGTGGCGATATCTAAACTACTATCTTTGGTGTATTTTAAGACTACAAGATTGGCAGCATATAATCCTGCATATAATATATATGGTACTGTAAACTTTTTAACATTTTGAGCCATTTCAAGAAGGCACGCAAAAGACGCATCAAATCGATCATACCAAAACTGGCCGTCTGCTAGCGCGCAAAGTTGTCAAACCTACAAGCGAGGGAAGGATTGACATTTGGAACCTGCAAGGCCGGCTTGGTGTCAATATTCGAATATAATATAATGATGCTTAGGTTACACGCTTTCTTTGATCGAGCATCAGCCTGCTCCGCCTGAGATAAATTTCAACAGCTGCTATACTATTCAGACAAAAATAGCCAGAGAATATATTGACAGCTTCCCGGATTGAATAACTCGCCAGTGTTGAGTAATGAGCTTCGTATAAGGTTTGCGGACATACTACTGAAGCTATAAGAAATTGAGAAGACAGAATTTGAATTTTGTACCTGACCTTATGAGAAAAGCGCATATACTGTCGATAATATCACAAATTACGGACAATAGTTGACAAGCTGTTCCTTGGTAATGTAGCGGATGAAGTAGTTTTATTAGAGCTGAAAGCTAGAACAATGAAAGCTGGTCGCAAGCGGCTCAAAGTCTAGATCTGTCTGCGTGCTTCCCTCTCTTTTTCTTCCTCGAACTCTTCACTAACAAAGTGTCGTAACAAGATGAATGTGCAAATATATGCAATTATTTTCCTTCTAGTCGATTCACGATGTTTTGAACAGTAAACAAAGGTTTGCTCAAGAAACTGAAATGTCGTATTTTTGCTTTTCAGTTATGTTTTGTATTATTTCTTGCAGGCTGGGTTCAATGCATGATGGAGATCATCAAGCGCCGTCTTACCTGCAAAATAGTCCAGGTGCAGCCAGCTGCTCGAGTTCTGATGGCTACATAATGTCCAGCGAAAAAGGTTCAAATGGAAAAATAACCTTTTCTTCCTGCACGCAGCAACAAATCAAAGCATTCAAAGAGTGAGAACGCTTTACTTATACGGAAGTGCTACAGTGTCTAGACTTAAAATTAATGAAATTATCTGTACGTCTCGTTTTGGTACCTGGACCATCTAATGTCTAATATCATATTTGGTGGCACTCAGGCCTAGTGAGTCATATATCGGTACTTGGTAGAATACTTAGGGTAAACCCTAAGATAGAGTTTTAATAAATACGAAATTACTCACTGACATCCACAGAAGCGCAGCAGTACTGTTACAAAAGCCTATACAGCTATACAGCTTTACTTTGTAGCCGCAGTTAAAGAAAAACTCGTCCTGGTCCGGAATACGAGCTTTCTGACAAATCTGTATAGTCTACATGTGTAGCAGTGTGGCTGTCTCTTGGTCGATTTTAGTGAGTAATTACTCCCTTGTTATATTTATACTTTCTCGAATGGCATTTTATATCAAGTTAAATGGGATCACCGGCTTCCAGATGTATTTGGACCCTTTTGTAAATATTCTAAGATGACAGTTGCCTGCCCTTTAACTCTAGGTATAGGTCTCTCCCCTCCGATGTCATTATACATTCAGAATCTTGCCAGAATTGTTTTACTAACATCTGGAGTTGCGAAAATCAACGAAAGTACTAATTTAGAATTTTTATCGCAATCATGTGCGGTGTTAATACATGTGCGGACATATACCATATACGCGCTCATGTGTGACTTCTAGAGCCAATAGAACGTCTACCGTGGCTCAAAGAATGCATAATATTGCGAAACATCAGCGTTTCACAGCCCTTCAAACAAGATATCTAGTGTGCACGATAATGAATTCCATACTTGAAGAAAAAATAGCTGCGGCTTGAAACGTTTGTCAAATTATGTTAATTTAAAGCACGGAACTCATGAAAACATCAGTATTAAAATCCCGTAATGCGACTTGGAATATTTCTTTCTAACACGCTCCTGTCCACTGCGTACTCAGTGTTGTGAGTAGCATTTATTATACATATCCTTATAATAAATATTTTACTCAGTATTCCACTGAATAATTATGTCATCTCGTTAAGGCATATGTGTGCGGAACCAATATAGCTGTAGGTATGCACTTGCTTGAAATTACAATTCGCGTGTAGATAGAAAAAAACCTATCACATAAATGCTGGAAACAGATAACTACAGCCATGCCTGGGGTTTGACACCTACCAATTTATTTATTACTCGTTTATACGCTTATACTCTCTTGACAAACTATGTGCTATAATCCATAATCCGCCGCCCTTCACAGAGAAAAGGAAGACTTTTGCCGAAACTTTTCCGAAAAGAAGCTTCTTTACATCCCTTCTGCAGCTAGAATTTGACCAATATCGGTTTAATATACAAAAATAATTACCAGATTCTTTAAAGTTTGATGATACTAATTTGTAAACAAAGATATTTGAGGCAAAAGAAGCACTTTGCGAGATTTTACTCTTCCTTTAGGAACATCATAAAAAATGTTAAATATGAAACCAACAATAAATATGAAAGATGTTTGCTAGATTCGGGTACTTATTTGATCAATACATTGTATAGTTAGTTTTAGTCACGTAAAGCGCTCCTCAGTTTTGACTCACAAAGTTTCTGTGGAAAGGATAAAGAGATATTGGGACGTTGGAGTCGAGTTTATAGGGGTAAATTGTGCTGGGCTATTAAACACAAAGGCCCCCAGGGGCTACTCGCTTCCCAAAGCGTGCACTTAAATCTTATGAAAAGAGCTGTTGCGATCTCTTTTCAAATACACTCAATAATTCTTGCATTCACCCAATGAAATCCATCATTCGTTGTTATGCTAAAAATCTCCTGGGAGCGGTGTTCCCCTCGAACTTGCTTCTGTCGTTTCAAAACCGGTTGAATAATGACAAAACTTAAGCTTATCAGGGCCGCACAAAGTTTTTTGAGCAGCATGACGGAATAATAACGAAAGACGCTGGCCCGTCCATATGAGCCTATCTTTTCTGGCCGCATGAAAAAAAAATTGCTTTAATGCAATAAATGGCACAACTACAAAGCAAGAAAAAAGAGCAAGTCATCATGATATCAGCATTGTACAGCCACAAAATAAAACAAATACATTACAACCAGGAGCAAATACGAATTTGTGAAATAAGCATGCCATATTTGAATTGTTAGCTACGTATTTCGAGCCACTGAAAGAAGATCCCACAGTCTGGATTCAAATTTATTTGCTGTATTTGCTGTTGGCATTTGATAGGGCAATAAGTTCCACTCGAGTATTGCGCTCTGAAAAAAGGAGTATTTATATGTATCTATTCGTACTTACATGCTTTGAATTTGATCGTGATGGCTGCTTCTGACTGTTCGAGACATGCGCTGCTTTATGTACTAGTGCCCCCAAAATAAAACGTGGCGGACATACGACAAAAATGTCATTTCGTGCCGCACTCTGCACACGGATGTGCACGTGTGTAGCTTGGATGCGTGTGGGTCACCCGGATGTTCAGCTTAACACATTTGTTGTTCGCCTTATCAGTAGCCCGAACGAAGGAGACCGCTTTTTCCCCAAACTCGCACTCCGCTTTATTTTGTGGGTACTGGTACAGTTTTGTGCCCAGGTTGAACGAGGTCTGGAAAATGAGATAGTGAAATTTTAATCTAGCTATTCTTCTACGTTGTGAGAGTGAAGATAGGTCGTTTATCGAGCATTTTAGTTACTGAGTTGGTGGAGTGATATTGTGATGAAATGAAGCTCACTGCTCTTAGAAATTTTTCAATGTGTTTCTTTTTGAACGGTTCCCACACGACGCTCAGGTACTCTAATGTCGGGCGGATAAAAGTCAAATATGCGACTAATTTTGCTTCTTCAGGAGCGAATTTCAACTTTCGCCCTTAGATGCCAGACCTCTTTGTAGCTGAAAAGCATATGTTATTTATGTGTGCTTTCCAGCAGAGATCATTAGATATTGTTACACCTATGTACTTAAAGTGATTCACACGGCTTATGGGCTTACCATCTATTTCGTAATCGAGAGAGAAGGCATTTTTATTTTATTTGTCATTCTCATCTAAATATTCTTACTGTAGTTTATTTTCATTTTCCATGTGGCGCACCAGTCACCAGTAATTTGTAAGGCATTCCTTAAGGCGATTTGGGCATTGTGGCTTGCTATTTTTGTAAACAAAGCAGTAATGTGCAGAAAGTCGATTCTTGATATTGGAGTCAATGTCAACGACCGTATTTATATAGCTGAGGAAAAGGACGGGGCATAGCACAGATCGATGAGGGACACCTGAAGTTATAAGTAAAGAGTACCGGATTCCACATTATTTACTTCCACAAACTGGGTCCTTACAAATTATGATTTGATACATTTGACCATTTTAACTTTCACGCAGAGATTGAACATTTTATCAAGCAAATATGTGTGGAAAGAACACGAACGCCTATTAAATGTCGAAAGATAGCATCTAGACGGCTTTTCTGATAAGCACGCTAGAAATGTTATGTATAGTTTCAGTGAGTTGTGCAATTGTTGATTGTTTCTCACGGAGCCCGTGTTTATGACATAAAGTCTTCACGTAACAATATGTTTCATAAAATTGCATTGTGCGGAAATAATTGAGATAGGCCTATATTTTTCGATAGAGAATTTGTCAATAGATTTGTAGAGAGGAATTACCCTTGTGGTTAGCCAATCAGATGGTAATTATAGCTGCTTTAAGGATGCATTAAATTATTTTGAGATGAATGAATACCCACTGCGCATATAATTTTAAAACCTCATTTGGGATATGGTCAGGATCAGCCGATTTCTTTACATCTAGTTCGTGCACTAGCACAAATATTCCCTTTTCTGAAAAACATCTGGAATACAATGCACCTCAGTGCTTTTTGTCATCGATGTCTACTGAGAGTGGCTTTAGTGGAGAAAACATAGAATGAAAATATTCATTACACACCTTAGCAACTCCCGTACAGCCGCTAATTGCGTTCCCATCAAAATTGACATACTGCAGTTGGTCGTGAGATGGAGTAAGCTGGCGCCAAAATTGCCGTGAGGAATCTTTTATAAATTTAGTCGGTGCTTCTGAGTAAAAGTGTTCCATTGCTGTCAGGAGCGCGCGCTTAGGGGCTTGAGAAAGATGTGAAATCTGTTTTATTACTTTTTTTGTTCTTCCTTCGGCGTCTAAACTTTTGTCTGAGCTGGATTATATTGCGGTTAATCCAGGGATTTTGTTTTTTTTTTACTGTCTTAGTTCGTTTTTGCACAAATTTTTCTAGACAACAGTTTATTGCATTCTTATATTTATTCCACAAGTTGTCGACATCAGCCGCCCGATCGAACGAGTACAAAGACATCTCAAGATGGTCCAATTTCCTGACATCGTCTGCATTAGAATAATCTCTTGTAGAGATAGTTGGTCTCTTGGAATTCCTTGCCGGAAGAACTTCTTTTACGGAAACTAAACCAACCTGTGATCGAAAAGTCCGTCTTTGACAAACACGTTGTATTCAGTTACATTGCCTGATATAAGTGCAGTCAAGTAAGGATTAGCAGGCAGGTGTAATCCTAGTGTGGTCACAAACTACTTATGCGAGGTCATCACTGAACGCTGCGTTCAGGCTTCAGGACGTCTAGCGTCTGTTGCACCCACTTCAATATTAGTCAAGTCTATTCCCGGTAAATTGAAATTCCCTGCAATAATGCCACGGGCCGAAGAAAAAACGTTGCAGCCCATACAATCTTTCAGTATATCTAAGAAGGATTCAGCGGCCGGTAGGCGGCTGCAATGATAAAAGACAAATTTAAACACAGTTTTGCACCATATACATTCAGTGATAAGGCAACCATCCAAAAATATAAGCTGAATGTCATTTTTAAACGAAATTGCTATGCCCTTGCCACGTCAGTCGCGGTCATTGCGGACCATTCTAAAAACAGGAGGAAGTATTTCGCAATCTTTCATTTCGGCTCGTAACTAAGTTTCCGTCAAAACAATTACATCATTATTGTACTACGGTAAAATGTTTTCAAATTTGAGGGTCTTATTTGCCAGACTACGAACAATGATATGTCAGATATGTTTTGAATACGTCATTCGGTTGCATACCCGCTTGAATCCGTCCTGCTTTACATTCTGAGTTTATTTTCGCCATACCAGCCAGACGATCATGTCGTAGTTGATCACGGTCTTATCATAAACATGGCGAACCTTGTTTAGCCTTTGAGTTTTTTTCCAAAGTTCTACGCTTTCGTAACGCCTCCTAAGTAGCATCGTTTGCAAAAGAGGTAATGTTGCCTTTCGGAATTTTGCAGTTCTGAAATAATTTCACACTTTTTTCGTTATGGCGAAAGAATCTTACAAAAACTGGGCGATATTTATTCCGACATTTATTTGAACATTTGACAATCCTGTCAATTCTTTCTATTATGCTAACCTTCACTCCTAGTTTCGTCTGAAATACATCTGTCGAGACTTTCGTTTTCAATTCATCGATCATTTCGCTTTAACTTTCTTGAATACCGAAGACGAATAAATTATTCCTATGGCTTCTGTCTTTGAAATCGATCATTTTTCTTGATTACGCTGAAAAGCGGAACCATACTGTTGATTGCTTCTTCCATGGCACTGTATACTTTCTTCATTCTTTTTTACCTTCTATAATGATAATTCTATCTCTCATAGCTTTTTGTTTATTACCTTTAACTTAACCAGTTGAATTAACCAGGAAGCTTGTCTTAATTAAATTTCTTTTATATCCTCATCACCTGTTTTTGCCCTTCCCTAACTTCTGCAAGCATAGTTTTAACTTGGTTATGTCCTGGATTAGCCTCCACATAGAAGCACATTCCAAGGCACAATACCCATAGCATTCGGGGCATGGCAGTACAATAATTATTATTGCGAAAGCGATACTACTTTCACTTTCTAGCCTCTGCGGTGCGACGGCAGTGCACATAAAATGACTTTCGCATGACCTCTGTGTGACGTCCCGCCTCAAAGCTGGGCGACCAACTCGCGCCGTCTGTGAGAGACGGCGGTGCGCATGAACGGCGGCATAACTCCCGCTCGCTCCGCTAGGAGTGCCACAGGTGTTATGACGTCACGCCTCAAAGCTGGACGACCAACTCGCGCCGTCCGTGAGAGACGACGGTGCGCATGAACGGCGGCATAACTCCCGCTCTCTCCGCCAGGAGCGCCACAGGTGTTGTGACGTTATACAGCTGTATAAAGCGGCGACCGACTCGGCGGTGCGCATGACTACGACAAGGATGCTTTCGCAACCTACCGGGCTTAACCAAGCTATGCCTCTGCCAATTGTTTGGGTCGTCGTTCCTGTAGCATTTGCAAAATTTACTGACCTGCAACAGCTGAGTAGCTGGTTCTGTTTCATAACTGCACTTTCGCCACTCCCACGTAGATGCTGTGTGTGTTGCCTGTACTTATATATTTGGAGTGCTCAAACGCCCCAGCCGTTATCGCCAATGTTCCATGCACATGCTCGAATTTTAAAGAAGCAAGTTTCCAAGACAATCCCAGAAAGCGTTGTAGCTCGCAGCTGCCGAACAAGGCTGCATTCTCGCTGAGTGCTTGTGCCGGATTACGTGAGTACCACAGCAACACCTGCCACAGCAGAACAGCTGGTTCAGTCTTCATGACTACACTTTCGGAATGCCAAAGAAGATGCTGGGTTATGACTGTCGTTATATAGATAGAGTGCTGCGATTTCACTCCAGCCATCGGTAATGTTCCGTGCGAATTCTCGTATCCGGAAGAAGCAAGGTGGTACTGCGGTCCCAGCAAGCAATTTAGCCCGGATTTTCAAAAGAAGGCGGCATTGTGGCAGCCAGGGTTGCGGCAGTGAACAGGCTCTGACTATCTTGTGCTCTTCACGCAGGTATTTCACCGTAAGAAGCAATCCTACTGCGGCACACACGTGTGACGGTCACAGTGACACAGCGTCAAGAAAAGAATCTTTCATTCATCGCCCATCATCAGCCGCCAGCGCCACCGACGTAGAACGTGATCTCCCCCCCCCTCCCCCAGAAAGACTACGTAAGGACAGACACCGGACAGCATCGACCATATGGCAGCCAGGGTTGCGGCAGTGAACAGGCTCTGACTATCTTGTGCTCTTCACGCAGGTTAGTTAGTTCTCATCGATTCCTTTTTGTACATTTTCTGTCGCAACCACTGCTGCCAGTAGTTTCACTGCCAATCATTTCACTGTCAAAATGCCTACCAACGCGGAATTGGCAAAAGATGTTGACGAACTGAAAAAAAAAAGTGCATGAATTGCGGAGCAGCCTTGCCCTGTTCAATGAACTCTATGAAGAAATGAGAAACAAGCAAGCTGACTTAACAAAAGAAAATAAGGAACTTGCCCGTTGCAATAAACAGTTGGCGCAACGTTTGGCTGAACAGGAGCAATACTCTAGGGTAAATAATGTTGAGGTTAAAGGAGTTCCTTCGACTCAGGGTGAGAGCTGCGTAGCAATCCTGGAAGAAATCGGATCGAAAATAGGTTGTCCAGTTTCTAGCACTGACTTAGCAGTTGCTCATCGCGTTCCTGCAAAAAGTGACACCAACATCATAGCACGCTTTTTTTCCCGTACCAAGAAGGCAGAGTTTGTTGCAAAAGCAAGGAAAGCACGCATTAGCATGAGTTCGATTGGATTTAGGGTCTCTGTTAACGACGACAAGCCAATCTACGTGAACGATCATCTTACCCCAGAGAACAAACGTTTGCTTGGCAGAGCACTAACCCCGAAAGAAGAAAAAAACTGGGAGTTTGTGTGGGTGGATAACGGCCGTATCAAGGCAAGGAAGACCAAGGATAGTGATGTCCACCGTATCGCTGGGGCTGATAATCTGTCTGATTTCACGTAAACCGTGCACCACACATCGATAATCATCATGCTCACCTCAATAGATCACCTTAAAAGCCTTCTCATTAATTCAGCTCATACCCATAAGTCTGTTATCCACTTCAATTCTCGCAGTTTACCAAGGCACTACGATGACTTAGTTAACTTTTTAGCGCTCGCTGTTCACTCCTTTTCACTCATTTGTCTTTCTGAGACATGGCTGTCACCTGACGATGATAGGCTATTTACTTTACCCGGCTATCAAAATGAATACTGTCATAGGTCAACTGACCGGCACGGCGGATCTGCAATCTTTATCTCTAGCGCTATATCTTACAAACGCCGTCACGTCATCATGTTTAATACAGAAAAGTGCGAATCAGTCTGGCTAGAATTTGAAAAATCCATTTTTGCTTCAAACAAAAACACTATCATTGGTAGTATCTATCGCTCACCTTCCGCATCTTACGAGCATTTTTGTCGTGAACTAGACGTCATCCTTCAAAATTTGAATTGGGAAAACATGAACATTGTCATCTTAGGCGACATTAATGTCGATATAACTGACATTTCTGATAGCTCTTGTTCATTATACACAAACTGCTTACTCGGCCACGGATTGGAGTCATTATTAGAGTCACCTACGCGCATCACACATCAAGGCTCAAGCACACTCATTGATCATGTATTATCAAATGTTATTACGCCTCAGATCGCAGGAGTTATCAACTTTGATATCACGGACCATTACCCTGTCTTTCTGTTAATCGAATGCCCTAATAAGGCGACCCCCAGAATACGCCACAAGCAATCTTTCAATAGAGGCCGGTTTGTTGAATTAGTATCTGAGACTAACTGGGATAGCATATTACATGAAACATGAGCCAATAACGCGTTCAGTAAATTTTCCGTGAAGCTCAAAGAAATCATTAGCTCATGCACATCACTAAGCCTCATCACTCATTGGTATTCAGTCCTGCGGAACCCATGGATCACTAACAGCCTTCTAAACTGTATAAAGAAAAAAATAACCTCCTCAAAAAGGTTAGGACACAGCCATTTAACTTCCACCTAAAACAGCGCTTTCAAAAATACTCGGATATTCTCTCCGCAGCACTTAAACGCTGTAAACAAGAATACTATCAAAATGAGATACTTAGAAATGGAAATGACACTCGTAAGAATTGGGCAACAAATAAAGAATTCTTAAACCTAGCTGAAAATAAAATAAGCATAACAAAAGTTTCTGATGGCGAGAGTACTTTAACTAATCAATCCGACATTGTCAATGCATTTAATTCCTTCTTCTCGCGCTGCGGTTCCTTGCCTCCAAGCAGATTCTGTAGCCTTAGTCGATGCCCTCATTCTTTCTACTTACGTCCTACTTCACCAGATGAAGTCTTTCAGATAATTTCTCGCTTAAAAAATACTGCTCCTGGAATCGATGGAATTCCGTCTTTCAAAATAAAGCTGGTTAGTTTTGGGCTGTCAAATGTTCTTAGTCACATAATAAATCTAGTATTTAGGACTGGTGTTTTTCCCGCTGAACTTAAAAAGGGTAAAGTGATACCAATCTTCAAAAAAGGCAACAAAGAATGCCTAACTAATTACCGTCCAATTACTATATTACCTTTCTTTAGTAAAGTAATAGAAAAGCTAATCGTCAATCACATAATGAATTACCTCCTTAAGTTCAAACTGTTAGCAGATGAGCAATTTGGATTCCGCCCTAATTACTCCACAGAGCTAGCTTTAATAGAATTCAGACCGTAATAAACAATATATATAGATAATGGCTTTTTTGCCGGTGCTGTTTTCTTAGATTTCACTAAGGCTTTTGACACAATTAACCATATAATACTGTACACTAAATTAGAATCCCTTGGCATCTGTGGGCCTACTTTAGCCCTTTTACGTAGTTATCTTACTCACCGTACACAAGTTGTCCAGTTACATGACACGCTCTCTGACCCTGTAACTATAAATTTAGGAGTGCCACAAGGTTCCATTTTAGGTCCACTTCTTTTCCTCATTTACATAAATGACTTGCCTTTGTTCCTAACTAACACTAAGTGTACACTTTATGCGGATAATACAACGATATTCACTCAGGATAGTAATCTCACACGCCTAATAAACAAATTAAACACAGACTTACAGAATATTGTTTTATGGTGCCAAAATAACATGCTACAACTTAATCCTACAAAAACCACCTTCATTATATTCCGCACTCATCAAAAGCAAATTATCACGAACCCACACATTTGTCTGGGGCATCATATGATTTTTGCCTCCGAATCCTTTACATTTCTAGGCATCACGCTCGACTGTCACCTAAAGTTTAATTTACACACCAAATCTGTTAGTAAAAAAATTTCATTTGGAATAAGGGTGTTAATAAAAACTAGACATTTTTTTCAACGCCATGTTCTCTTATCCCTATATTATACCTTCATTAACAGTCATCTTAATTATTGCATATCATCATGGGGTAATACCTACTCATGCCATTTATCATGTATTTCTCATCTTCAAAACCAAGCGCTTCAAATTATATCATTCAGCCCATACACAGCCTCTGCTTCACGCCTTTACTCTGACCTAAACATTCTTCCCTTGAATTGCCTCCTTAATCTTAGGTTAGGTCTTTTAATTTACCGCGCTCGCAATGATAATTGTCAACTTCTCTGTTTCTCTGAATCTTTCCTCGCTAATAATAATAACACTCGATTCTCTGAACAAAATAATATGCTACTACCAAAAGTAAACACAAATTACGGAAAACAAACTACTTTTTTCTCCGCCATAAAAACTTGGAATTCATTACCACTAGCAGTTAAATCATCCCGTTCGCAACCCGCTTTCTACACTCTACTAAAAAACATCTCTTATCAAACTATTCAGCCTCATACCTTACCTAAGGTTACCTTAATCGCATTTTCTGTTCCCCACTCCGACAGCAAACGGTCAAAGTGTTTGTCATTGTGAACATTCTTATCTGTCTCTGCTTCCGTTCTTATTATCTTTGCATCCATCCATTGCCCATTCCATGTCTGATATTTTTTGTGTTTTTCATAATGTTCTTTCGCTTTGCCTGATGTATGCCTTTGATTGCTTTTTTTCTTTTTCTTTTTTCTTGTTTGATAACTTACGCCCGCTTACTATTGTGTAACTTATTCATTACCGAAATTTTAATAGGTTTCAATTTGATTATAGCTTTTTCTAGATCCTCTGCCACACTTGTGTATTTATACTCATGTATTCCTGATGGGAGGTCCCCCAGACAGTCTTACTTCGGGACCTCCTACTGTACAAACTTTTTTAGGCACTTATAATTGACTTGTATTTCGTTTTAATAAACCTTCAAACCTTCCCTGGTAGCTTGTGTCGCATTACGTGCGTAACACAGCAAATACTGCAACTTCAGAATACCTGGTTTATTATTCATCACTGCACTTTCGGAATGTCGACAAGGAAGCCGGCTGGTGACTGCCCTTATATACATGTAGTGCTGGTACGTCACAGTCGTTATCGGTAATATTCTGTGCGGATGCTCGAATAAGGAAGAAGCATGTTGCCACGGCGATCCCCGGAAGCGGTGTAGCTCCCAGTTGTCGAAGAAAACTCCATTCTCGCTGGTAGCTTGTGCCGGAATACGTGCGTAAAAAAGGAAAAGCCCACATCATAGTAGCTGGATCAATCTTCATGATGACTTCCGCCATGCCTGCAAGGACAGAGGCAATCAGAAGCATATATTTATCCGAACTGCAGTGCTGAATAGGGCCAGATGATTACCTGTAGGTGCTGTATCTGTAGTTTTAGTAATGAATCACAGTTTTAATAAAATTTTATACAGAACGCCCAATAAACTGTTGCAGACCAGGAATAGTGCATTTGTCAATTCACTGTCGGAAAAGAAAGAAGAAGTATCTTCCTGCTAAGGTGGCTTCATCGCTCCTCTGAAAATTCTTGCCGTTCCTGTAAGCACCTGTCCTGTCTCCAGAGAAGTGGATCTTCTATTTCCGAGGAAGCTCCAGACGTCCTCTCCGCGTCAGGTTGCGAGACCTCCGGCGCATGCTACTCATGCATGATTGCAGCTCAGGTCGGCACGGAGGCTAGGCCTAGTGCTGCCGCTGCCACGCTGGCAGAGGCAGCTTCGCCGGAGTTGCTCGCTGCAACTCCTGCCCTGCCGTCGACACCTCAACCTGACCATCGGCCTCAGGTCCAGCTTGGTGCTCCCGGTTCTTCAGCACCAGCGCCCATTCAGCCTTCCCAAAATGGACAACAGCCCGTAAGTGAACTGTTCTCTGGGCGGAGCACGGCTATGGCCACTCAGCTAACACGACGAGATGCACATCCAACAGTGCGTCCTGAGGAGACAAGCTCTTGAATGGACCTATCGGCTCCACCATCCGTATCAACGAGCACCCGTGCGCCTCACAAGCGTCCTTCGGAAGATAATCAACCGAATTCGTCCTCGGAAAGTGGTGGCTATCAAGGAAAGCGCTCCTGTTTAACTATCGAAAACCAGGTTGCACCTACACCGGGATCGCCATCTTATAAAGTGGCGATTAAATCTCTAGCCAACAAAAGCCTCACCGATATACCAAATAGGATCATCCAGGCCAACTTGGACGCGTGTCTCGGAACCAGAGGTTTTCGGGGCTTCACGGCAAGGAAGAAGTCAAACACTATAGCTGTGTGGCTCCCGACACTTACTGCGGTGGAACGTGTCCAAACGCTTAGTTATATTTCAGTCACAAGTGAGATCTCAGTGCCTGTGCAAGTGTATCTAGTTGAAGGCTCCGACTTGCAGCGTTGCGTTGTTTACAACGTCGACATAAACGAAGATCAAACCACCCTTCAACGTGAGCTGTAGTGCCCAACGCACCGAGTCATACAGGCCCGACACATAGGAAAGGGGCGTTCCTGCATGATCACCTTGCAAGGCCCTCCGACACTCCCAGCTTGTCTGTACTACTACGGCTGCATATTAAGGCCACGGCCGTATAAACCGAGTGTGGTTTACTGTTATAACTCTTTTCGGGCAGGGCACATGCGCAAATCTTGCCCCTTTGCTACTGCCGATGAAGGTGCGTCTGAAGGAAAAGTTACGTACCGATGCGGCCTCTGCAAATCGGACGACCACGAGATAACATCTCCAAGTTGTCCGACAAAGCAAAAGGCAACGCAGAAGGCTCGTCTTCGGAACACTAAGCGTTGGCCAATAGAGGACATGACACCGGTGCAGACATCCAATCGCTTTGCAGCTCTTCAGTGGAATGATGACGAGTGGCCATAGCTTCCTGAGCCCGCTTCGAATGCACCTCCAGCTAAGACAAAGTCTAATGATACGGTACTCAAGAAACGCCGTCGACAACAGCCAATACAGCAGTGTACTGATCTACCAGACGACGATATGGCTGTAGTGGATGAGCAAATCAATCGTCTCTTAGCAGAGGTCTCAAAGCTCCGACAACACCGCGAAATGCTTGCTCGACGTCGGCGAGTTGCAGAAGTAACCGCCAAATCTAGTAATTGCCCAACACAACCGCCTTCATTCCGCACAACAGGGCCATTTCCTGCCTCTTCCCAGTGTACCACAACGCCCAATGATAACTCTGCAACATCGCTGCTCCGCTATATGGTCAACCAGTTATCCAACCTGACATCTGTGATACTACATCGCTTGGACTAGCACACAAAAATGGCGAAATCCGGTCGTCCTGGTGTACTACAGTGGAACTGTAGAGGCATTTCCACGAAGGTTGCCGAGCTCAGGACCCGACTGCGATTTAACAAGCTTCGGGTGTGGGCTATGTTACTTCAGGAAACGAACGCCTTACCATCTATTCCTAGCTTCAGCGGCTACGTGTCTCCTTCAATGACCGACCGTCGCGTGCAGACTGCTTCTCCCCCGGGAAAGGCGGCGATATATGTTGAAACGAGTATTCCTCATGTACGCCTTTCTCTCGAAAACTGGTGCACATCATACCAAGAGGTAGTAGCAGTTGCTGCGAAATTTCTGAAAGGAACCGTTGTTCTTGTTTCTTATTACGTTAGACCAGCTGGAGGCGCCTCTTCCCGTATTAATCTTGGCTGGTTATTAAGTGTTCGTCGGCAATACCCCGGGTGTCCAATTTTAGTCGGAGGCGACTTTAACGCCCCTCACCCAGATTGGGGGTATCCGACTGCAAGCCCTCGTGGTAGGCGTGTGCGGGACGCCTTCACTGATGCCCTGTTTGTTCTGCTTAATCACCCTGGGACAGCAACACGGCCTGTGCGTCACATACATAGTGCTGCCTATGCTCCAGACTTGACGTGGTGGTTGGGCGCAGGAACTCCCTCATGGCACATGGAGCCGGACTGCTGGGGAAGTGATCACCACCCTATCCTCATCGGTCTCCATCCCTCCCGCCTCCGCCCTTTACGCCGCAAATGTTCTGTGATAAACTGGGACAGCTTTCGCTCATGTCTCGACAGTATGTCTTCAGATTCGCCGTCACTCCTTGTTGACCGTATACAGAGAGCACTAAACAGCGCTACGACTACTACCTGGATTGATGTAGGTCGACCGGCACCAGATCTCGGCCTGCTTAACTTGTGGGCAGCCCGCCGTCAAGCTGAGCTGGCTGCTACGCGAGACCCTACTTCGGGGCAGGCACGTACACGACTGAATTATCTTACCGCGAAGGCTCGGAGATATGAACGCGATCTATCGCGACGCCAGTGGCATGCATGGTGTGAACAATTTTCTGATAAATCATCGAATGCCTCACTATGGCGAACGTTTCGTGCAATGGAACATGGTCGTCGTTCTACTGACGCAGCAGCAACAGCATGCTTTGCGGCTAATCTGTCGCCGGGTGATTTCGCCAAAGAAGCTGCTCGAAAATTTTTCCCAAAATACGATACACTGCCTCCTTCAGCTGTAAACCTTAATTTGGCAGGTATCCCTGCAGACGCATGGAAATTACCATCTGCTGCCGACGCAGATGGAATTGCGAGCCCCTTTTCGATGTGCGAGCTGCTGGCTGCAATTGACGATGCGAAACGGAAAACAGCGCCCGGCCTGGACAAAATTCAGTATGAGGTTTACAAAAACCTCAGTACTGCTGCACTTCCTCAACTACTAGACACCATAAACAAAGTGTGGCTTGATGGTTTCGTACCCGAGAGCTGGAAAACCGCTGTCGTGATCCCTATTCCCAAACCTGGGAAGCCTCCAACGGACCTCGCCAACTTGCGAACAATCTCCTTAACATCAACGCTTTGCAAGCTCGCAGAGAAAATGCTAGCCACACGACTTTCTTGGTGGCTTGAACAGCACGGTTTTTATCACCCTGCTCAAATTGGATTTCGTCCATACATAGGTACAGAGGACGGGTTGGCTGTCTTGGCCTCAGCAGTTCTGTCATCTACCCGCAGCTGCGATGTACGTACCATATTAGCAATGGATGTTGAAAAGGCATATGACAACATCAGTCATGCTGCAATCCTGAATGCCATTGACATGCTCCATCTCCTTCCGAGAGTACGCACTTTTGTCGCATCATTTTTGGACGGACGAAAATTTGCAATACGCCTCAGCGGTGGCACTGTTGGTTCATTCGTTTCACTACGTGGCGTGCCCCAGGGATCAGTATTGTCTCCGACGTTATTCAATATTACTTTCATCCCATTGGCGTGGCGCTTACATGATATCCCTGAAATCAAGTTTTTGCAGTACGCAGATAATATCACGGTATGGAGCACTCACCATGATCTTCTCACTCAAGAGGCCGCCCTTCACTCAGCATTAGACGTAACCTCTGATTACGCATCCTCCATTGGCCTTCAACTTTCTGTGTAAAACTTCATACACGTCAGTCGCCAACCGCTGGGGACGCCGTAAACTTGCCTCAAATCCAATTCGTCTCTCTCTATCAGGCACCCCAATACAAGAAAGTTCGAGTCTGAAAATTCTGGGCTTAACAATTCACCAATCAGGATCAGCGACTGCTTGGCTCTCTCAGGCAAAAAAGCAAGCACTTCAAACTATAAGTTTAATAAGAAGAATTGCACCTAAAACGGGTGGCGCTGGCTCGTCTGTTGCACGCCAGTTAGTGAGGGCGGTTCTGCAGCCCGTATTGTTTATCAGGCCCAGTTCCAGCATCTTACAAGGGCACAATGGGATCGCCTTGAAGCCGTAAATCGAGAAGCTATAAGGACCATAACATGCCTTCCACGAATCACACCGGTCGTAGCTTTACAGGAGAATGCGCAGCTCAACACCATCGATGAACTGGTGCAGCAGCGCCGAGATGCTCGCAGACTCAAGGCCACCTTGTCACATTCAACGCAAGCACTGAGGGTGTATGCAACGTCACACATTATTCTTCAGCCACCTGCGCCAGTTCTCCCTCCCTGCAAATTTATACAGTTAGGAGACAACAAGCCAACTGACATCCGCAGAACGACGTCTGCCAACTCTGCATCGTTGCTACGCCAGAGATTTGAAGAGCAAGATACTAACCTGCCTCAAGATTCCATAGTAGTGTACGTAGATGGAAGCCTGCAAGGCTGTGAAGCCAAAGCGGCAATCTACTGTCCACGGAGACCTAGCCTGAACCAGGCAACTACGTTTCAGCTTTCAGAACCACTTACATCTTTCTGCGTTGAGCTTGTGGCAGTTCAAGAGGCACTCTGCTCCGTGACTTCTATAACCATGCTCCCTACAGCCCACATTGTCATCCGCACTGACGCATTACAAGCAGTACGTCAGCTCCGACGTGTCAGCCGCTGGCCTAAAATTTGCCAAGACATCCACCAGCTTGCGGCGCGCATCCCACAGTCAATACGCATTGAGTGGGTCCCACGGGATCTGCTGCCTTCCCAAAGTCAAGCTGATTTTGCAACCCGCCTCGTGAACCAAGACGCATCAATCCCACGGCTTCTCGAAGTCGACGACGCTACCCTCCTTTTGTCAAGAAAGGAGCACCTCCGGTGCCGCACACGTGCACTTATCCCTCCGTGTGCGATATCCCTTCCCCGCGGTCTCACCCGTGCAGAGGAGGTTGCGCTTAGGAGGATCCGGGTCGGTGTTGCCCTTACACCAGCAGTAACCAGGACGTGGTCATACTTCCAACACTTATATCCTCGCCCAGGATGCCCGATCTGTAACAACGAAGATGTCGAGGCCGACATCCACCACTTGCTGTGGGACTGCCCAGCACTCAAGCCAACACGAATCCGGCACCTGAGAATAGCTGGCCTTTCAGCAACCAATCCTGCCTCATACGTCACTTGGACGCAGGGACCTCATCATCGCTCACTTCTGGACTTCATAAAATCAGCCAACCTTTTTCCATTCATTTAATCATTTATTCATCCTTCATCTCATAACCTACTGATGCCCTGAGGCAATAAATATCGACTTAAAAAAAAATTCACTGTACATCATTTGTCAAGAGTTAGTAAATTTTTGTGCTAGTTTGTTATGAAAAATTCGTGCTAACAATAAAAAATTCTGTTTTCTTTAGCCACCAGAGAGGACAATGCCTTAACGATAACATGCCTAGGCACAATGTTTCAGTCACCGATAAGAGGATAAAGGCTGTTTTGCCTGATAGGAATGCCTATTGCCAAGTTTTATATCTGGAATACACAGGCATGTCCTTTGTTGAGGTAAGAGGCATCACTTTCCTTTTCAGGGAGTTAATTCGGTGCATTCTTTTTGCAGAATGTATAAATACAGCAAAAGACTCCTCCTGAATGATTGAGGCGATCCGTTAAAAATCCAGCAGTAATTTTTTATACCTCAGGAAAACAACAAAAATGGTTCATTTCCTGATTTAGCTGTGGCGTATTATTAGATAATGTTCTTATTGGGCAAATAGTTAGGGGAATCCCCCAAAGTGGAGTAGATTTCTAATAAGGGAGTAATTACTAATTGACATCCACCCAAGCGCATTCATACGGCTACGAAGGAAAGTTATAACTTTCTCATAAACTTCGTAAAGAAAAATTCGTCCTGATCCTAAAATTGAATCCGGCACCACCGCCATTCCGAAGCAGTCGCTCTACCGACTGAGCTAACGAAGACGTCCAGCAGATCAGACGGTAAGGCAAGAGCGAATTGATCTATAACTGGAAGTGGGAAAGGTGTTGGTGAAATATTTAGGGGAACCCCCCAAGGTGGAGTAGATTTCTAAAAGGGAGCACTTACTCAGTGACATCCACTCAAGCGCATCCATACGGCTACGAAGGAAAGCTCTACAGCTTTCTCAGAAACTTCGTAGTTAAAGAAAAATTCGACCTGATTCTGGAATCGAACCTGGCACCACCGCTTTTCCGGGGCAGTCGCTCTACCGACTAAGCTAACCAGGACGGCCAGCATATTAGTCGGTAGGACGGTAGCTTTCTCAGAAACTGCGAAATTTCTAAAAAAGTGTATAGCTTTTCTTCGTAGCCGTATGGATGCGCTTGGGTGGATGTCACTGAGTAATTACTCCCTTATTATAATGCTCTTATAATGAAGGCGTGGGTTTTCCTATAAAGCATGAAGCTCGCTCACGAATTCTTATTTTGTCTTGAAAGCCTTATTGTCACGCGTCTTCGTAGAACGTCGACGGAAGATGAAAAAGAGCGGTCGGGTAGATCGGTGAAGAAGAAGAAAGAGCAAGGGCAGAGGAATGTTTGTACGCTTCGCCGCAGTCCTCTTTGTACAGATCCCTGTAAATAAACCCCCGTGCGTACAAAGCACGTAACATCTTGGTGGAGGTGCGGGGTAGCGACCACGGAGCGTTTCATCTACCGAAGAAGCCGTAGACTTGCTGGCCTATCACCAATGCCATCAGACATGGCTGAAGACGGCAGTACCGAGCAGCCAGGACCATCCACGGCGAATTCAACTGGCCCCATTATCGAGAGCCGCGTACTTTTTCCGGAAAACCTGAGGAGGACGTTGATGAGTGGCTGAAGCACTACGAAAGAGTGAGTAAATACAATCACTGGACCGCCGCTACTAAGCTGGCTAATGTGGCGTTCTTCCTTGCCGCCACTGCCTTTGACTGATTCGATAATCACGAGGATTCATTAAGTACATGGGCTACCTTTACAAGCGAAATCAAGAAAAATTTTGGAGATGAACCTGCAAAGAAGAAGCGCGCTGAACAAACTTTGTTTCACCGGGCGCAAGTACCCGGAGAAACTTGTACTGCATATATCGATGCCATCTTAAAGCTATGCAGACTCGTGAACCCCACTATGCTTGAAGAAGACAAAGTCGGTCAACTCCTGAAAGGAATAGCGGAAGACGTTTATAATTTTCTTATTAGCAAAGAGAACCTGAGCACCACCGCTGATGTTATAAAGCATTGTAGAACATTTGAGGCTCTCAAGCTGCGACGAATTACACCTAAATTCGAAAGACTGGCCAATGTCACCTCTGTAGCCAGTGTTGAAGCCTGTCCTTCAGTTTCCATGGCTGATATGATACGAGAGATTGTACGCGAGGAATTGCCAAGATCTAGGGACGCCATCTATAGTGAAGAATATGTGCGGCAGAGTTGTGCACCGCAGGCAAATGTTGCCGCCCTGTCCACTCCGTGGGTTCAACCTAGCGGCGCTTCGCATATGGATGATCAGCGCAACTGTACTCAACGTTATGAGCACCAGCCGATGGAAAAGAGGCCCGCCTACTCTGAAAATGTGGTTCGTCAGCAGCGAGAGCCTCGCTACAACCAACGTCGCGACTTTGTTAGTGAGGACTCTTATGCTGATCGCTGGCGCCCTCAACCTGTGTGCTACAGGTGTGGCGTTGCGGGGCATATCGCTAGATACTGCCGCCGTCGTTTTCCAACTGTCCAAGATTACCGACCCCACGCGAACATTCACGGACGGCTGCACACCGAACAACAGCGATCCCCGACTATGCCTACTGGGGACTCACGCCATTCGACATATTTGCGGAATTCATCTCCTGCATCTGATCGTAGTGTGACGCCGCCACCCCAGTGCCCGCGCAGGTCACCTTCCCCTCGACGTCGTTCTGCCCCTCCGCCTCCGGGAAACTAGGGGGCGCGGTCGATGGAGGTGAGGCCGCCGGGGAGTCGATGACGTCCATACCTCTGCCCGTGTTTAGGTTAAAGAACAAATTGGAAATGTTTGTTGATGGTGTCAAAACAATGGCTCTTGTGGACACTGGTGTTACAGTATCTGTTATGAGTCTGAGTTTTAAGAACCGTTTAGGTAGAAAAGTAATGTTCAGTGGTGACCGTGCAGTGTTATTCCGTGGTGTTGGTGGTGAACCTTTAGTTCCTCTTGGTGTGTGTGCTTCGGATGTTGTTATTGGCGGCCTCAAGTTTAGAGTAGAATTTGCAGTACTGCCTCGGTCTACGCATGATGTGATTCTTGGGATTGATTTTCTGCAAGAGTGTGGTGCAACTTTAGACTGTGGTACGGGAGAGATTGTTTTGAATCCTTCACTACTTTCGGTTTTTGTGGATGACTCGACACCTGAATTTGGAGCATTTGCTGTGGAAGAAGACACAATTGTGCCAGCGTTATCTGCAGCATTCGTGCGGGTTTTCTCTATTCGGAACCAGTGCGAATCTTTTGAGGCTATAGTAGAACCTACGAGATTCACCTGCTCTAAGAAGAGTATCCTTGTGCCTCGTTGCGTCATTCCCGTGACTAAAGGCCGCACTGAGCTATGGACAGTGAACCCCTCCGAAAAGCCAACTGTGTTGCCTCGGGGCCTAAAACTCGCCCGTTTCGAGGAAGGTATATCCGGTTCCGTCGCGGCGTTAAACAGCTCTGTCACTGAGCAGCAGGTGCGACCAGGCATGGAGACCCAAGTTACGGCAATGATTAGTAAGTCTCTTTCTAGAACTGAGCGCCGTATTCTAGTAGAACTACTACTGAAACACGTGACAGTGTTCGACTTTGCCAAGGATGACTCAATACCACTGCCGACCAGTCGTAGTCATCACACGATCAACAATGGGTCCGCCCCTCCAATACGTCAGAAGCCCTATCGAGTCTCAGCAACTGAACGTAAGGTAATAGATGAGCAAGTTCAAGACATGCTAAAGCGCGGCATTATTCGAGAGTCCTGTAGTCCTTGGGCAGCTCCAGTTATCCTTGTTAAAAAGAAAGATGGCACATGGAGGTTTTGTGTTGACTACCGCCTTTTAAATTCGGTCACGAAGAAAGATGTCGACCCGCTTCCACGTATAGATGACGCAATTGACTGTCTGGACTCAGCTTCATACTTTTCTTCTATTGACTTGAGATCCGGTTACTGGCAAATCGCCATGCACATTGCAGATAAAGAAAAAACGGCATTCGTAACACCAGACGGACTTTACGAATTTAATGTTATTCCTTTTGGATTATGTAATGCACCTGCCACATTCGAGCGGTTCATGCATACAATTCTACGTGGACTAAAGTGGCAAATTTGTTTATGTTATTTGGACGACGTAGTAAATTTGGCGAAACATTTAGTGAGCACAACGGCCGTCTGGATATCGTACTTAATTGCATGGAACGAGCTGGTCTTGTACTAAACGCAAAGAAATGTCATTTTGGCGATCGTGAAACAATTGTCCTCGGTCACTTAGTTGACAAAGAAGGTGTTCGACCAGATCCCAAGAAAATTGAAGCCGTCAAAAGTTTTACCGTGCCCGAATCAGTAAAAGAGCTGCAGAGCTTTTTGGGATTATGCTCGTACTTTCGACGCTTTATACCAAGGTTTGCAGACATCGCTTACCCACTTACGAGTCTACTGCATAAAGATACACCATTCAATTGGACCAGCGAATGTGACTCAGCTTTCCGTCATCTGAAGTTTCTTTTGACCTCGGGCCCAATCCTCCGCCACTTCTGCCCATCAGCTCCAATTGAAGTACATACTGACGCAAGTGGTATCGGTATCGGCGCTGTACTTATACAACGCCATGGACGCGATCAGCACGTGATAGCGTATGCCAGCCGGTCATTGAGTAAATGTGAAAAAAATTACACGGTTACGGAGCAAGAATGTCAAGCCGTTGTTTTCGCTGTACAGCGCTTTCGTTCCTATCTGTACAGGAATGCTTTTACGATTGTGACCGACCACCATTCCCTTTGCTGGCTCGTGAGTCTTCGTGACCCCTGCGGGCGGCTCGCTCGAAGGGCTTTACGCTTACAAGAGTTTAATTTTACTGTGGTGCATAAAAGCGGCCGTAAACACTCAGATGCTGACTTTCTTTCGCGTTTGCCGCTTCAAACGACTGATAATGACTCAGACAATTTCGTTGAATATTTGGCTCCAATTTCACAAACCTTCCCCGATCTCCAAGTTCTCCGAACCGAGCAACGCAGACAAAACATTAACTTCACTGTTTGATTCCGCCAACGATCCTATGAAGAACACATTTAGCATTCGCGAAGGAGTGCTTTACAAGAAAAATTTCTCCTCTGGGGGAGCACGTATGCTTCTTGTCGTTCCGGAAAGCCTACGTATCACAGTTCTAGAAATGACGCATGATGATGCCACGTCTGGTCACCTGGGAGTGGCCCGAACACTCCACCGCACACAGCAGCGATTTTACTGGTCGAAGATGCGTTAAACGATCAAGCAATATGTAGCCAGCTGTGTGCAATGTCAGCGCTTTAAGCTGTCGACTTCAAGCCCACATGGAAAACTGCAGCCAGTCACACCTCTAACAGCCCCATTTGAGCAAGTTGGTATTGACCTTCTTGGACCTTTTCCACGGTTCTCTAGAGGAAACCGATGGATTCTAGTGTGTGTTGATTATTTAACCCGCTACTGTGAGACAGCCGCGATACCATCCGCTACTGCGTCTGAAGTATCAAATTTCTTACTTCGACTCTTCATTCTTCGGCACGACCCTCCTGCAGTCATCATTAGTAACCGTGGACGCCAATTCACAGCGGACATTGTCGAAGAACTTCTTCGCCTCAGCGCCTGCAGTTTTCGCCACTCCACGCCATATCATCCCCAAACGAACGGTGTGGTAGAACGAACTAATAGGACGCTTACCACCATGTTGGCCATGTACGTCGCTGCAGACCATAAGGACTGGGATGGCGTTCTACCGTTCATTACGCATGCATATAACACAGCGCAACATGAGACAACAGGCTACAGTCCCTTCTACCTTCTCTATGCTCGCACGCCTCGCTGTGCCCTCGACACCATACTGCCATTTTTTTATTCATGACGAACCTTCTCTTGCTACCACACTCTGCAGAGCTGAAAAAGCCCGCCAGCTGGGCAGAGTTCGAATTTTAGCTTCGCAAGAACGTTCTAAGAACCGCTACGACACCCGACGCCAACAAGTTTCCTATGCTCCCGGTGACTATGTGTGGTTGTGGACACCTCTCCGTAAGCGTGGTCTTTGTCAAAAACTGCTGTCACACAACACCGGACCGTTTGTTGTGTTAGAACGCATCAATGACCTGAATTACGTCATATCACGCATAACGGCGAATGGTCGACGGTCACGGCAGTCACAGGTGGTGCATGTAGCCCGCCTCAAGCGATTTCATTCCAGAGGATCTCTGTAACTCGCCCGACGGGCTTCGTCTGCGAGGAGGGAAATGTCACGCGCCATCGCAGAACGTCGACGGAAGATGAAAAAGAGCGGCCGGGTAGATCGGTGAAGAAGAAGAAAGAGCAAGGGCAGAGAAACGTTTGTACGCTTCGCCGCAGTCCTCTTTGTACAGATCCCTGTAAATAAACCCCCGTGCGTACAAAGCACGTAACAATATGAACTATCTCATTGAATCCACCCACTATTCTGGCATTGGTGTGGCTCACCTCAATTTGAGGACCATTTCAAAACTGGCGCCGTTGTTATCCGTCGTCCTGGTAAGTTGGAACAACTTGAAAAGCTAAACATTCGGGACACTCCAACGCATAATTAGTAGAGGAAGGCTCCTCTGATAATGTTATTTTTAATAAAGGTAATTTATTAACCTAAATGAGTTCTAAGTCGAGTGTAAACCCAGATATCGTGCGTTCGGGGCTGGCACAAGATGCATATGACAGTCAGGAAGTTTTGTATATATTGGAACATAAATAGTCATTGAACCACATTTTTTAGAGAAATACCTCGCGAATATTTTGGGTACGTATCGGTGTCAAAGTGGTATTATATAGACGTACATCACTCAGTCACAAAAATATAAATCATCAGTATTTAAAGACGAGTTCTGGGGCTCAGTGTACTGAAATAAATGGTCTGTATGTAAAGGACTATGTAGAGCCGTAGTTTAGAGTTAGTTTAACTACATAGAGAGTGCAAAATGAAGACTGCTGTGAGCGATTCGGAATTAGGTACGTAGATTCTTAATTATGACACTTGTCAACGACCATATTTATCAACGTGACGACACGGTGTCGTTTACATCACAAATGACACACAAACCATAATGAGCTAAACGTACCAAGCGCGCCGTCGTGTTTTGCCCGTCTGTAAGAACCACTGGACACTCATTGGCGTTACTAGGGCTTTTAAATTTTACGTTTTTCCATATTCACTTTTTTTGATCTAGTGTTCCGTCATGAAACTTCGTTAAACGAGATGATGAGTCAGTGACGCAGGAATTTATTCATCATTTGAATGTGTCGACCACCTAAAAATGCTTAACTGCGTGAAATCATGCGCAAAGCATCTTAGGTTGTTCCAACCTCTGCAACAAACCAACCGCTCCTAAATCGAGCAATTTATCTTTGCTTAACGTTAAAATTCGGAGTGTCAACAGAAATCTTTATGCAACTTTAGCAATGATGATTCGAAGTCATGTTCAATACGAAAATATGGTACTCTCATAAACCTAGCTTAAAGAAAATGAATTCATGAACATACCGTAATATACATATGTATCACTTTCAAGTAGAGATGGTAGAAGAGGCGTAAGTGTGGTGCTTTACATATCTTTATTAGAATACAAAAGTTCTGAACGACATACAGTAACATAGGGAGGAGAATATGACAAGTTGAACTATTAGAAGGTGGCGTCGTAATCTGGATATTATAAAGACCACCGAACTCATGGCTACATTCGTTTATTCAAAAATTAGAAGCAATTTTAGAAATTTTTTCGAAGACAGAAAGAAGGGTAATAATAGGTGGAAATTTCAATAATAACATAGGCGATCAATCGAGTAGTGAGTACCAAAACCTTACGTCGTCCTAAGGCGTCCAAAAGCGTATTGATCATCCGACAAGAATAACTCCCATGTTTTCCTTGCGCGACCATTTTCTCTCCAAATTCGAAGAGAATCTAGTGAAGGCTGTTGTAATAACAGTGTCCATAGCTTACCATTTTCCCATAATCATATCTTTAGATATCGGTGCTAAGAGCTTCGCTAACACAAACATCAGAAAGTAGCTCAAATGCGATCATGTAAAAACAAGTGCATTGCTTCGCGAAAAGAACTTTTCAGAAATTAATGACGATGATTTTAATGTAGAATATGAAAAGTTTTCCTCGCTGCTAAAATCAAACTGTGTTAGCATTAACTGCAAGACTTGGAGGTAAAGGTACTTCACCATCCCGATCTGTCCCTGGTTGACTGATTCAATACTGCAAGGTATTAAAAATAAACAGTGACATAAGATGAAGCAAAATAGAAATAGCACCTACTATAGAGAGCAATGCAGGATTACCCGAAACCTATCCCTCTCACAGATGCGTAAGCGCAAAAAGCAGTACTACAACATACTAGCCTCTAAAGGATAAGGTAATTCTCAAAAGATATGGCGTATCATCAACTCGAGCATGAAAGCATCATCCCAATCCCCTCTTTTAACGCATGTTAACAATAATCAGGTACATCTGGCAGAAACATTTACCCACTTTTTTTATTAAAATGGTCATTTTTCGTACACAAGCATATCATGCGACACTGTTCTGTGAAATGCGGTAGATGAGACGTTTGTATTGAAATTACCGCGCAAGAAATAGTTGACGCCACTCGCCAGATGAAAGCAATGAGGCTATTCATGGGTTTTGATGAAATATTGGCCCATATACTAAAGAAGAACGTTGATGTTTTGTGTAATGTTTTAGAAGAGATATTCAATCATTCTTGAAAATGGTTTATTCCAAACAGGTGAAAATTCGAATAGTAGCACCAGTATACAAAAGGGATAATACGAATATCATAGTATATTACAGGCCATTTGCAATTTCATAAAGCAATTCAGCATAAAGACGCTCTTTAAACCGGAAAAGCTAACAGAGTGACACATTTTATGGCGAAATATAACATTCTTAAGTCTAAGCAACAGGGCCATACGTGTATTTCTAGATATAAAAATGCATGTGACTCAGCTGATCATGATATATTTTTATTAAAAGTTGAACGTTTTGTTTCCGTGCGATACCCAATAATTTGTTCAGAAGCTACCTATCAAACAAATTTTACTCAATATGTAAAAATTAATGGTTATCAGTCTTCACGAAGAAAACCTATAATAGGAGCGGCGCAGGGCTCCGCCCTTAGTCAAATATTATTTTCTTTATTTATAAATGACTACCCTAGTTTCCTACAAAGTGCACACCCAGTTTTATAGACCGATGATACTGCTCGTATTATAGCGCACAAGTCCTTAAAGGGGCGACGACAGTACCGTTCGACATACAGCCATTGTTTTCTGTGAAAAATATGGAAGTCTGGTTCTACTCGCAATGTTTTAGTGCCTAGCGCGCGGCACATATTACAAAATCGCGATAGAAATTGGGATCTGGAAACTCCTCCCACCGAGCGTGACGGCCATTTATAAATGCTCGATTGTGCGATGTCACAAGAGAATAGGCGGCGGAACGTCGTCTGCAGTACTAGCTGCAATTTCAAAGGACACGTCTCCCTTACCTTTATGGGACGATCATCAACATGTTACTATATAATGTTTTCTTCTGCATAGTCAAGGCAGTCAATGGGCTGCGCGGTTAGGTTGCTTAGCTTATCGACACATTTGTCTGTCGCATTAAACCGGCCATAACGCCAACACGACGAGCGGTCGCCTATTGCCGTAGTGTGAGGTTTTCGGCCCCTTGACGCTGACGCGACTGATCAGCGGACGGTCGTCTGATTTCTTTTGGTCAGATCGTAGATTGAGCGAGAACTTGGCGCCGATATGAGTTAACGTCCTAACAGCTGCATTTGTCTGTAGCGTATAACCGCATTAGAAAAAGGAAAGCAAGCAACTGCACTTCATATATTTCCACTTGCTCAGGTGTGCAATTTCGGGGATTACGGAGCACACATTCACAATCTTTAGCGGTTGCATGTGGCCATTGAGTGTAGTTCTGGCAATTGTGGCCCCAAATTGACGACTGCTTACATCACAAAGCGTGTGAACATTGAGCGGGAAGCGTCGATACATGACCCAGCTGCCTGGCGAGCGCAGCCGGCAGCTGTCGCCGCCACTTGTGGGTATCCAGCGCAGGCAGGGGACCTAGCATTATAGGCGCTTCTTGCAGAACTATTGTAGTTTGTGAACAAATAAAGCTGGGAATAGTGTGAAAAGAAGAGATATTTTCGGTATTGTCAGCTCAGCTTTCCTTTTATGCCCTGCGCACGAGCAACATGCATCCAGTTTGTATATAAAAGCGGTGTAAACAAACACGCTGGAGGCGCAGTCTTAATCCGCGAATCGGCGCATTCCTGCTGGAGGTTAGGGCTCACAGATTAAGACACCCATGAGTCATTTGCTTGACAGAAATCAGAAAAAAGCAACTGAAGGCTCGATCGGGAGTCGGTCGCAGCCGTGCGTGCGCGCGGCTGCGTGTCAGGCGAGACGTAGACGGCGGGGGCTCGGAGGCTCTTGTCGTGTGCGGGCAGTGAAGCGCATTCGAATCGCGCTGGGTTTCGCGATGACGGGACTCAACTGGCTGCGCCGGCTCATGCTTTCGTGCGCTGCCCGCTACCAGTTTGAACATAGTTTTGTGGAAAATTTTTGATATCCGAAAATAATTAAGTTCGACAAACACACGCATGTAACAGTATCGCGAAAGGTACCACATCGTTTAAATGTTTTCTCTGTTTCTCAAACGTCGCAAGGTGTGCTTTCGCGTCAAAGCATTCTTTTCTGGGGTTTCAAAATAATTTTTAAACCAAACGAGAGACGGGTAATAGCTCAGTAATTTGCATTCCAACGCTAACCCCTACCCTCTTTCGTGGCGCACACGCTGGAAGTAGACGTTGAACACGCCTCTTTTTGTATGCGGGAGCTCGATCTTGTTCGTAAAAGAAGCTTACTCTTATAAGATACAAATAATATGCTTCTAATTGCACGCTTAAATAATACAGCATGAGCACATATATTTCGGCCTCCTCGACGATCTCAAGACAGATGCCCAAAACAAATCCAGGTCTCCGAGGATCACTAAGGTGGCATAATAAAGTGAAAGCTTTTCAAGACAAATATGCAAATAAAACATTTTTGCCAAAGAGAAAACTCTCCGCGACCACCGTCTACGGCGTCCATGCAAGGGTGCCGGTGACACCGCGAATAGCAGACGACACGGGGATGATATTGTTGCAGATTAAAGCAAAAATCTGCGAACATAAGAGGGAGAAGGAAAACGAAGAGGTTTTTGAACGTAGCGCGCGCGATAGAAACTTATTGCCATGTTGGTTTATCAGTAGCCGGAGACAGCCGGTAATTAAACGCATTCAGAGGTGGCCTGGCGCCTGCCCTTCTTTTATTGCGAAAGCAATATTACTTTCACTTTTCAGCCTTTCGCGTAGCGAGGCGGTAGCTACCACTGACCTTTAGCGTGACCTTCGGCGCGCCGCTAAACACAGCTGCGCAAAAACAGGGGCCCCGACTCACGCCGTCAACTCGCTAGGCGGTAGCTACCAACCGCGGAGTTGCAGTTTTGCCACATGCTCCTAAAGCTAAGAAGAATTATAGGGCTGCAGCCGCAGCTACCGCCGGGGTTGCAACGTTGGATACTATAGGAGGTGGTCTAGTGGCAGGTGGAACCAATGCAGTCTCCAGGGATGCTTTCATTTCTGCTGGTGTAAAGAATGCCGTTGCAGCCGGTGCCGGAGCGGCAGTTGTACATTCTGCCTTAACCTCACCCACAACCAAGTATATCGTTGCAGCCACGGCACTCCTTGCCTCGCTACTAGTTATACATAGAATAACCAGGTAGCACTCCGCAATAAACAATAGTTGAACCATATGCCGTGGCCAGAGTGAATCACTGTATAACCATACGCATAACCACAAGCACCACAACCAGCTACACCACCAGCTGAGCCTAGGCGTAGCCATAACTATTGCTTTCGCAATTACCAGGCTTAACCAAGCTAAGCCACTGCCAATTTTTTTTTTAATAGACATACTGTTATGACGTCAGCGGCCAATGCTTGCCTGACCAGCAAGCTGCTCTAGAAATAATAAAATAAATTCCTTTTAAAATATGTGGTAAACTTAATCACCTGACATTTCAAGGAATTATAATGACACGTGTGTGGTGTCAAATCCAATAAGCAGTTTATGCCCAAATGTTAGTTGTCATGACCCCATTAAAGGAACCAAAATAATCGCAAATCGTAAACTGGAGACTACAATGGAGTGGTTTAGCATAAAGAAGCTTTTATTTAAGAACAAAAAAATTGAGCTTTCGCCTCTAGCAGAATACAGGTGACTAAAACATTTGCATTACTGTTCGCAGTAATACCCCTAGAAAAGTTTGAAAATTTTAAATACTTAGGAATAACTTTAGCTGAATCTCTCCATTGGGTTGTTCATATAGAAACACTGTAAAACATAAACCTTTGGATACGCGAGTTTGATTAAAGCTAGAAAGCATTTCAACGCCGATACATTGCCTATGGCCTATTCAAGTATATTTCATTGTCACCTCACATACGGCCTTAAGTAATGGGGCTTCAATTACATATCGTACCTCGCACCGTACTCTTCAGAAAAGAGGGTTAAGAATAATAACATCGGCACCTAGGCACTCATCGCTAGAACTCCTATTCAGAGACCTTAACATCATGCGCTTTGATATAATTCGCGATCACGAAACAGCGCTTTTGGTAAACACTGTTATAAACGTAGATATAGCGTACATTTCTTTCTTACTGAAGCTTTCTGCAAGTCACACTAGACACGCTGATTATAGTAGCGTCACTTAACCATAACCCACAATGTATAGGAACGTAGAACCATAGCTTTTGTCAGCTGTAAAACTTGGAATGTCATGCCATTCATAATTAAGTCCCTCGCAAAAAGAAAAGACACGCTCTAAAAGGCACATGCTGTCAGAAAAGTATTTGTCTTATAACTTGTGAAATGTTTATTGCTACGGTAGGGTAATTGTAGATGAGGGAGACAAAGTTTCTCTGCGGATGGTGCCAGCGGATGGTGCAGTTTGACGTCCAGTGCACCCTGGGCTTGTGTCTCCCTTGGTGTGAGTGCGTCAGTGTTTTACGTTGCCTGAACGCATCCTGCCCCGTAACATCTTAGTGTAGCTGCTGACTTTTCCATCCTACGCGGCCTAGCTTATTGCATCACGGAGCTTCCCAGCGGTCGCTTCACCGGCACTGCCAACATGATTCAGCCCAGTGACTCGCGAAGCCCCACTGCCCCTACATTCATGGGCATGGCTCATCCACGTAACCCCAACATTTTTTCGGTGCCTGAGGTGATAACGTCAATAAATTGATCTCGATGTACGAACGTATCAGCACCTATAACAGGTGGGACTCCACCATAATGCTGGCACACGTCAGTTTGTATTTGTCTGGCAGAGCGAGGCATTGGTACTACACCGACGAGGACGAATTAACGAGTTGGAGATCATCAAACAAAAGCATCGCACTCTCTTCGGGCAACAAGAAGCTTTGAAGCTCCGGTCAAAGCACACCTTGAGTCGCGTGCGCAGTCCCCCACTGAAAGTTGCGTCACCTACATTCAAGACCTGCTAACCTTATGTCACCAGGTCGACACTGCACTGACGGAATCTGCAATGATTGGCCACTTCTTAAAAGGGATTAAGGACGACGCTTTCCATTTCCTCCTTTGGAAGCGCGCTGATACTGTGGATTCCCTCATCAAGGAGTGCCGTCTCTTCCAGAAAGTAAAGAGCCGGCCCATATTTCAACAGTTACAACGACTTCCCCGTACCGCCGCCACATCCTCATGTGTTGCGCAACAACTATCAGTTAGCACACCTTCCGCTTCGCCGCTTAACATCACCGTTGCCGCTACCCGAATAGTTCGCCGCGAAATGGAGGCCAGTGCACCAGCGTCATCTCAAACATCATCCCCAGCCCCTCCCCCACCTTTTCCCGATGTCTCTCTTATTGAAGATGTTGTGGACGAAGGACTTTCAAACTTGTCGCCTGCTGTATGTTCCATCGCTTACCCTAGCGTCCGGTCACCACGCACCAATATTTTCCGTCCCCGGGCCCCGTATTATCGTCCCTACCGAAACCCAGCAGAGTGGCGAACGCCTGATGATTGCCCGATATGCTTCAACTGTTCCTGTGTAGGCCATATTTCCTGGCAATGCCGCAATACCTGGCCTTCGCCTCCTCGCACAGAATTGTCCTATAATTGTCGTCCAGCACTGCCTCGCCGTTTTCCGCCTCAACCACAGCCTGACCAGTCAGATTCGGCCGAAGATTTCGCCAGCTCCCAACCCCGTCACTCTTCCCGCTCCCCTTCTTCACGAGCCCCTCGTTTTTGATCCCTGCAGCCTCCTTGATCCTTGGCTGCTGCCTCATACGGGATCTGGCTTGAAAACTTAAATGATGCAGCTCCCGTAGGTGACGCTGCATCCACGACGAGGCCCAAAAATCTGCTAAATAACTCTGACTTGAACCAACTAGACATCTGTGTTGATGATGTTCCCGTGCGTGCGCTTGTAGACACTGGAGCGCATATCTCCGTCTTGAGCGCAAACCTCCGGCCGGCTCAGTCTCAGGGGCGAGTCGCAGATGACGGAAAGGTTGGTGTCGACGAACTCTGCACCATGCGCGCTATGGTTGCTGGTCATCACCTCTAGGTGGAGTTCACTGCTTTAAACCCTTGTGCCGATGACCTCATCCTCGGACTCGACGTCCTATCAGAACAGTCTGCTCTTATCGACTGCTCGCAAAGCGACCTGAACCTAGATGTCGAATCATCAATACTGAACCGTTGAATTATTCTCCCGACTGTGTTAGCCCGATCAATTTTCTCTGCTCTCACTAGCCACCTCATTCGTTGACTTGAATCCTACTTCTTTCTCGATGGTTACTACATGGTTGTGCCTATTTCTGATCTCGTGCTGCGCAGCAAAGTTGCACTTCCCTATACCGTCACTACAGTCAAGGGGAACACTGTGTCACTACCGCTGGTCAAGGTCAGCTATTCGGCCCACTTGGCATAAGCGTGGCGGCGTTCACAGCTCTTGGATCCTGTCAAGTTGCCCCACTGGATACCGACCATGCCCCAGCTTATGCAGACCCCGCCGACGATTCTACTCAGACTGACGTGACCGTGGCAATGATGGCCTCCAATTTGCTCCCTGCCCATTCTTGTCAGCTGGGTACACTTCTTGAGTTCTATTCCGATATCTTCGGCCTTCATAACAGCGCCCTCGGCCAAGCTCTTACTGTCACGCACCGCATCGACAGCGGCGACGCTTCTCCTATCCGTCGCCGACTATACTGGGTCTCCAATGCAGAACGGCAGGTAATCCAGGCGGAGGTAGCAAAAATGCTGCAGTAGAACATTATTGAGTCCACTCATGGTCCCTGGCTTCGCTCGTCGTCGTGGTCAAGAAGATAGCTCTTGGCAATGCTGTATGGACTACCGTCACCTGATTAAGATCACTAAAAAGATGTCGCTCCACTTCCTCTAATCTACGATGCCCTAGATTGCCTCTACGGACCCCAATTATTTTCTTTCATTGACTTGTGATCTGGCTATTGGCAATTTGTAGGGGATGACCCGGACCATGAGAAGGCTATGTTTGTCACTCTGAAAGGGCTGCATCAATTTAAGGTTATGCCCTTCGGCTTGTGTTACATCTCAACCACATTCGAACGCATGATGGAGTCCTTGCTGCAAGGATTTAAATGGTCCACTTGCCTGTGCTACTTGGACAATGTCATTCTGTTTTCACTCACGTTTTCATCCCACATGGCAGACTTCTCTTAAGTTATTCCGCTATGCTGGGCTACAGCTCAAATCTTCAAAAGGCTGTTTTGTCCGTCATTAGCTCAAAATACTGGCTATGTCGTCAATGCTACGGGGGTTGGCCCCGATCCAGAGAAGTTCCGAGCTGTGAAGAACCTCCCAGTGCCCTATTCGAGCTATGACGTCCTAAGATATTTGGGTCTTTGTTCCTACTTTCGTAGGCCCATTTAAGATTTTGCAGACATTACTAGCCACTCACACATCTTAAAAAAGATGTACGTTTTTGTGAGGGTTCTCTCAAGGTCAAGCTTTTGCCCAGCATATAAGAAAGCTTACCACCGCACTTTGATGTGCTAGCTCCTACAGACGTCCGTACAGATGCTAGTGGCCTTGAATCGAAGCCATTTTTGCCAGCGTTAATCCATCCTTTATTGTAAACTCTCTCAAAACGACAAAATAAAAACAAAATAAATGTGACAGAAAGCCCGCACCGAACCAGAGGTTATCGCAGACAAAAACCAATTGAAAATAAACGAAAATGGGAAACTCCCGAGAGAAAATTTTAAAAAGTCAATCAAACGAAAAAGAAAACTATTGCAAAAATGTCGGGCAGCAAAAGTGGTTTTTAGAGCAGTAATGCCCCGAGACAAAAGGGCTCATTATAGAGACGAAACAAAATAAACCACAAGGCTGGATCCAGCGTGCCATGATCCTTGCGATGTGCCCGCAACTGTCCACAATAAAGGAAGAGGCTGGGAACTGTGGAAAGGAAGAGAAGTAAAAAAAGAAGACAAGGGGAAGAAAACAAGGAGGAGTGAAGGGAGAGGGGGCAGTTCAGTAGGGGGGGGGGAGGGGTAAAGAATGCAGATCTCAAGAAGAAACAAAGCGTGGGAGAGAGAAAAGAAAACAAGGAGAAACAGGTAGGAACAAGGAAACTGATGCGCAACTTGCGATAAAAAAAAAAACGAACAGAGTTCAGCTAACAGTCATTACGGAATGTATTAATACAGATCAAAATAAATGAGGGCACTCAGGGAAATCAAACAGGAAAGCCTCATGTCCACATGGCAAGGACAGAGCCGCAGTACAACAAAATCGGTCATATGGCGCCCCCGACCACACAAGACATGTTAAAGACTGTATTGACCGGTAGGGCTACGAACCATCCGGGCGGGAATGAACGCGATTGAGAAGTGGAAGCAAGGAAGAGACACGAACAGCAATGCGTATAAGTCGCACGTGAGAACGAGCGGAGGATAACAAAGAAGGGAAGGCTTGAGGGAAAACAAAGTTCAGATACCCAGGCAGCATCTTTGCTATATCTGCAGTGAGTGGACAGGCCCGTAGGTAAGGAATCACGTAACCCTTAGCTTCACCGCATGGACAGGAAAGCGAAGAGACAAGTGAAAAGCGATGGAAGTACGAAGGAAAGCAGCCGTGGCCCGTTAGGAGAGGAACAAGAGAACGGGACGGAGGGAAAGAGAGGGGTAGACGAAGAAAGCAGGGGGCAAAAATAGACAAGAGGGCGTATGAGTGATCTGCGGTCCAGATGGATGCCCACAGCTTTAGAACAGTAGTGCGCATACGAGTGCGCACAGACATGGTTGCGTCCAGTTAAATAAGTTCCTCATTCTGTGCTTGATCCTGCTTGCCATAAGCCGGAAGTCTCGAAAATCCACCTCTGCCAAGATGTGCCTCAGTGTCATGGTGGATTTCTGCATAGTAGATGACTTCGACGTGTTCATGACCGAGTTCAATGTGAAGCAAGAAGCGGTTAATTTTTGATGCGTTCTCTTCGTGTGCTGATAAGGCTCGTGGCTGGTACATGTTTATTTGGTGTTTCTGAATCAAGATAGAATGGTTATTATGTGATTTTCCCGTCTGGTCTGTTGGTTTATCAGGACCCATTGGAATGCCGGTCTCCTTTCAAGATAGCTGTGTCAGCATCAAACCTGCTTTAGATGCTGATTCATCATCTATCCGCATCGTTGTTTTTCCTGCGGCAGCAGCTTTTATTTTCCCGTTCAGGCGACAGAATACCTGGTTCCAGGCTGAGGTATACACACCAAATAACATTTTTCCCATTTTTTACCTACGTTCTTCTTCCTCACCGTCCTTCTTCATACTGTGTAGCCATTCCATTTCTCTCCTTTTTCACCCCACAGTCTAAACTCCGCTTGTCTTTCCTCACGGTCGTATGAACGTTTATCCTGTGTCCTGCACGTATGGTTTCAGGGGCTGTGCTACAAACTTCCCTTAAGTTGTTCAGTGCTGTTTCATACTGTGTAGCCATTCTGTTTCTCCCGTTCTACACCACACAGTCGAAACGCCGCTTGTATTTCCTCGTGGTCGTATGAACGTTTTTCCTGCGTCCTGCGCGTATGGTTTCAGTGGCTGTGCATCAAACTTCCCTTAAGTGGCAAAATGACTGTTTTTTGTATGTTTCACAAAAAATATTTTTCTCTACACTTCTTGCCTGTACGCGTTCATGGACTTCACAAACGAAAATCTATGTGAATGCACGTTTCAAGCATGCAAGCTTGAATAAGACCTGAAACCTTTAACCTGACCACTGTCACCCATGCAACAGCTCGCAGTTTACAATGGCTAAGAAAATAATCTTGGCACTCTTATTAACTTTTCTTCCTGCATCCTACACTTGTGATGTCAAGTGGCTCAGCAACAAACTACCCCATGGCGGGAAAGTGACCGTTTCTTTCTGGTTATAGTAGATGTTTTTCTGTAAAAGTTGTGTAAGTTCATGATTTCATAAAATATACGAAAGGAAAGCTAAGTGAATGCACTTTTCTGGTATGCAAGCTTGAATAAGAGCTACCGTTTAACCCGGACCTTTTTGATAATGTTCTACACTTCGAAATTCACAGTGGCTAACAAAAGAATCCTGACGAGGGTATGAGCTTTTGTTCCTGCATCCTGTGCTTATGATGACTGCTGACTCTGCTCCAAACTACCCTGAAATGCGTTAACTTTCATTGCCTTAGCTTTAAATAGCTTTTCTTTTTGGTAAAAGCTCTTACATGAAAAATTTTATTTTATGGATAAAATGAAGGCTAGGTAAAAGCATCTTTGAGGCATATAAGCTTGATTAAAAAATAATTTCTTTTCTAACATTATCTTTTCCAAGCACAATAATTTTTATCAAAACGTTGAGCAAGAGCTGTGAAGATGGCTTGCATCTCAACTAATATAATTTGCACTAAATTTCACATGCAAGTTGACTTGAAAAGTTGTAGTCCCGCAAAACATGACTTGCTATCTCAAATAGCCCGTTTCGCGTACAAAAGAATTGGAATGCCTTTTTGTTCAGCATTCCATGTGAGGTTATCAGTAGTTGTCCGAGTGTGTCTGTGTAAAACAATATACAAGTTTAAAGGAAAAAAAAAACTTGTTTTTCAAACACACATGATTTGATAACAAATAAGAGAAGAATCATTGCACACTGCATAGGAAGCGATCGCTTTAACGCGTATCCATTGTTTCCGTCCCAAAATATTTTTAAAGAAGGCCAGCTGCACAGACAACAAAGCTACATTAAAACCATGCAGCCGGATTCATTTAAACTCTTTCATTATAAATGTCTGGTAGAAATACACTAACGGTTTGACAAAACACGGCGAAGTGTCCTCGTTTTGGCAATCATAATGCTACAATTTTTATATTTGGCAGGTGGTATATCGAAGTAACCAAAGTATCGATTACAGTATTGAGAATCTGTGTCGCAAATTGAGTTCTGCTCTAAATATTGTATCGATATCGGAAATGCGATTTTAAGGGTATCGAATATTCATTTTTTATTAGCTTACCCAGCGTTTCCATCTAGCACTACTTGGAGCTACGCTTCTCATTATCGTACTTACCGGCCGCTGCAAAAGTAAACGCAGTGACTTAGATCATTAGATCATTAGCATGTACTCATGGTGCCGTTTGCTGCCCTACAAATGAAAGCAAAGAGATGTTGACAAATATAAAAACACGGTGGTGTTTATGTTCCAGAAGCGCAAGGTGTGGTATTTCACTCAAAGGTTAGTCAGCGCATAAATTATTATATTGGATCACTGCGGTTGCCACACAGAAACACAGAGGAGATATGATCGACTACTCTTGTCCTGTCTGTGTGGTAGCCTGCGAGCGCTGTTATTCAAAGGTGATTACCGCAAGCAACAAGCCCAGCAACAGGCCATTCACAGTTAAAAGTATATATTTCTACATCTAGCCAAAACTAAGCCCTATTAGTGGTAAACAGGAAGTATTTAAGTGAGCACTGATCAGTAAGGTCACTATCAATGAGAGCGACTCTGAAGATGTTTTTTGACATTCGGGGGACATACAATGACTCGAATGCACTAAGGGCATTCGTAAAGCATCTTAATTGCTTTTGCGTCAGCTTTTACAATCGCAATGCAATCTGAATATTAAAAGTTAGGTCTTTTCCTCAATGCACAGCAGCTGTGCAGGAAAACCTTTAATGACATCATGTTTGCTAATTATTGATATTTCCCTTGTCTTCGCAATTTTGCGGTTGTGTGTCGTCCGGTGATGCCAAACAACTCTTCGTGAGATATACATTCGTTGGCGTTGGTTTCTTCCCTTCAAGCAGCCTTTTCGTTTTCTTGGCTTGAAACGGAGCACCGCTATACATGACGTCATTGTTGCGTCTAGTCTGGTATGGTATACTGCATTGAAGTCGGAATGCCTACGCTAATTATTTCTGCAATTACATCGGCAATTCAAATGCTTGCACGAAAGAACTTCGCATTCGTTATCTGCCAGTTCACACATTTGTACCCTTTAAGCTTGCCGAAATCGGAAACCTATTCAGCTGCCCTTTGTTTCCTAGCTGATAGCGAACCGAATAATAATCGAGAGAGACCAAGGGAATGAGAAAAGTTAAATTTGTCCTTGTTCTCTAATAGATGATTTTCGTTTTGCTACAACTTGGAGATCGAAACTAAAACGTCAAAGCCACCGCTACTACAAGGTACTAGTTGCAACGACAAGCATCAGTTGCCTCATATATTACAGAAACATTAGAGGAAACAAACCGTTTCTTCTCAAGATATTTGTTTTCTTTTTACATTTTACATAACAATTATTACCGGTAACATAATATCAGCTCGGTGCCGCCTCCAAAATAAATCTTAAACAGTATTTAAAACATATACGCTCAGTACATCATAACTGAAGCAGGCATGGTGTAGAAACTCTTACACAAAAAATACTTTCAAGGTCAAACGAGTTGTTATCATGCATAGGTTCGGTCGCAATAAGTAATCTTTATATGGCTGTTCCAAATACGAATGTTTTGCTACCATAAAACGCTAAACGTTACCGTAAGCGCAAGTTGCTAAGAATTCCTCCAGCAACGGTCGAATGCGTTTTTGACCAGGGATAAAGACTGGTCTTTTAAACTGCGCACAGTTTACAGGAGATATATGCGACATGGTATGTTGCATCATTACTTCACGGAGTGCAGGGTCTACCTCTTGACTCAATTAGCTTTTGAACCGCTTATTCAAAAGAAGTGTAATCTTTTTTTGGGGGGTTAAAGCGGCATTGGTAAAGAAGATGCCAAAAGTATTAAAATAGTGTACATCACTGGCGATGCCTGTGAATGCGAGATAACCAACTTATCGCAATGTGTAGCTTTTTAGCTTACCTGGCTGTTGTACAGCTATAAGATTGAAAAAAAAAAAATAGCATCCAGCTGCAGGGATGTGTGGGACAAGAGCCAAATCATTACCACTAAGTAATAATGCTGTATTTTGTTCCAGAATTTGCACGGGGAGAGTATAAGAGAATGCACACTTATCTGCCGAGGGGATAAAGATGGTTATACCGATGCGTACTTTCTTACTGCTCCGGACTTTACGCCATGTGGTATTGCTCCAAATGAACAAAAGGTAAGAAAATAATAAAAAAATTTGTCTCCTGACTTATCACAGCAGCAACTGCAGACGCTTTACTCCCGAAAATATCTCTGTACCCCCATTGCATAAGAAGGCATTTGAAGCAGAACAGCAAGAGGTAGCATCGAAGATGAAGGGCTTGATGAGAGCAATTACTTTCTGGGAAAGGCTTGTGATAACTCCTTCATCAACAGGATCCTTCATAATGTACTGCCTGCAATCTGACTATAAGTAGAACACTTTACTACTTTAGTAGAATACTTTCCTTAGCCACCACATTTCAACCCAATAGTTGTGTAGTGGGAAGATGCAATTCCTATGTAGTTTCTTGTTTAGTCACGATAGGAACTGCGCTAACACAGGGCAGAGCGAGGACACAATGCAGGGGCTGACAAGCAATTGGCGTTTATTGCAGAAACACACACACACACACACACACACACACACACACACACACACACACACACACACACACACACACACACACACACACACACACACACACACACACACACACACACACACACACACACACACACACACACACACACACACACACACACACACACACACACACACACACACACACACACACACACACACACACACACACACACACACACACACACACACACACACACACACACACACACACACACACATATATATATATTATATATATATATATAAAGAGGATGTCACACAACTTTCCCGATTATCTATTTTATTCCAACAGTTTCGGACGGTGGACCGTCCTTCTTCAAGGTAGAATTGAGAATTTGAGAATAAGTCCGCACATTACGCCACTGTTAGGAGAGGGAGAAGGAATTCTCGCTCTCCATCTTTGGAGAAGCAAACATTACTGAATAGATAGAAAGGGCGAAAAGCTCCAGTTGATTATTGGCTGGTAATGCAACAAAGACGGAGAGAGAAGAAAAAAAAAGGGGGGGGGGGGGCGGGGGGGAAGAGAGAGAAAAGGGCAAAAAGAGAAAGTGGAGAGCCGACGAATGTTACATACGCGCCGTGCTTGCACGAAGACGACACTAAAAGCAAGACAAGTCTCCCTCGAAGGAAGCCAGAAATTGAGCAAAAGTTAAGAATAACATAAAAATAATAATAATAAAAAAAAATTAAAAAAAATTTGAAAAACAGACAACGCGAGCATGCACACCAGGACGGCCCGCTCCCCAGCGGTGCAGGTGTTCAAGAAAACCGTTGGGATAAGAGTTATGTGTTCTAGACGGAGTTGTTCCACCCCGCGACACGCCAGCGATCGGAGCCAGGGCGGCGCGCCGCCGCGGCGACGAAAGAGCCGTCGGCCAGACGCGCTCTCCCGAAACCCGAAACCCAATGCCGCAGCCGGGCATTCGCGTCAAGTGGTTCCCGCGAGCGTGTCCTAAGTGAAGACGTTTGTTGCGGGATAGAAAACCTACCAGAGGGGGGAGGCCAAGGAGCTAAATAACGAACAGTATAGTTTGCGTGAGAAGGAGGAAATTCTTAGGAGCGGGCAAATGAGGGGAGATAAAGGCCTCGTCTATTAGTTATGTAGGCTTTTCAGAAAGGCAAAGTTGCCCAATGTTTCATTAATTCCATGGGTTAGAGTCTGAAATTTGTGTATGAAGTACGATTCTCTTTGTTCTCTTTGTCGATTTGTTTGGAAGCCTGATTGAAGGAGAATGACCCGAATGTTTTCGAAAGTGTGGTTTGGAAGGCACAGGTGCTTGGAAAAAGGGAGATTTGGCAGTGTGTGGACGTGGGCCTTGTGGTTATTGAAACGAAACCTGAATGGTGTTTCGGTCTGGCCGACGTATTCCACGCCGCACACACCGCAGCTTAGCATGTATACCACATTGGCACTGTCGCAGTTCAAGGATTCTTTGATCTTAAAGGTGAAATCAGAGAAGTTGCCCTTTACAATATTTGTCGCCTGCACATGATTGCAAACTTTACAGCGTGGTTTTCCTCACGGTTTACATCCGGGGTTAGGGTTAGTATTGGCGGTCGTTTTAGATTTAACTAACATGTCCTTTAGGCTTCTAGAGCGCCGATACACTGCTCTCGGTGGCTGTTTGAAGATGGAAGACAAGTGACTGCTTTGCTGGGTTATATTGAAATGTTTCGAGAGGATATTATTAACCCGTGGCATGTTTGAGGAATGTGTAAGAACGAGGTTTGTTGGCCTGTCGTTCTGCTGTGAGTTTTCAAAATTGATTATTTCATTTCTGTCTAAGCCTCGAGCTTTCCCAATAGCATCATCAACAATGAAGGGGGGGTGTTCCTTTTGCAGAAGATTTGTTTTTAGTTGCTCCGCATGGCGGTCAAAGTCCTCTAGTTCAGAGCAAATCCGTCGGAATCTATGGGCCTGTGAGTACGGTATGCTGGTTTTACAGTGGTGTGGGTGGCTGCTTTTGAAATGTAGGTACTGCTGGCGGTCGGTTGGTTTCCGGTATAGGGTAGTCTTAAGAACGTTGCCTTTCCTCTCTATTGTAACGTCCAAGAAGTTAATTAAGGATTTAGAAAAGCTGTGAGTGAACGATATGGATGGGTGAAATGAATTGTAATTTTGTATAAATGTTAACAGGCTGGCTTCCTCGTGGGGCCAAATGAGGAAAATATCGTCAAGAAAACGTTTATAGAGGAGGGGTTTCAGAGACTGAGTGTCCAGGAATTGCTTCTCGAGGGCCGCCATGAATATATTGGCATAGGCCGGTGCCACCTTAGTTCCCATCGCCGTACCGTTAACCTGAAGGTAGTGCCTTCCCTCAAATTCGAAGTTATTGTGATTAAGCACCAGGCTAAAAATAGTGGAGAGGGTTTCCTCATCCAGGTTCACCGAGGGGTCCGTCTTAAGGTATGCATCCACTGCCGCGCGTATGCCGTCTGAATGGGGGATATTCGTGTACAGGGATGTTACGTCCATTGTGACTAAAAAGCTTTCCGTCGGAATTTCGAGGTTGGACACGACCCTCAGGAAATGATTTGTGTCCTTAATGTAGGCAGGGATAGTTGGTATAATGTCCTTAAATATGAAGTCAAGGACTGCGGAAATATTTTCGGTGAGTGTACTGTTACTTGACACAATTGGGCGGCCGGGACGGTTGGGTTTGTGAATTTTTGGGAGGAGGTAGAATCGCCCGGGAACCGGTTTGATGGGCTTCATTGCTTTAAACATATCCTGGGATATCTTTTGCTTTTGAAACAGAGACTCTAATTGATTGTTGATTTTGATTTCAAAATCTTTTGTGGGGTCGCTATCCAATTTAGTGTAGAAACGTTCATCTTCCAATTGTCGGAAACCTTCTGTTAAATATTCTGCCTTGTCCATAACAACAATAGCGCCGCCTTTGTCCGCAGGTTTGATGATGATGTCGGACCGCTGACTCAAAGCGTCGAGGGCTTGGCGCTCTTCGGGTGACAGGTTGTTACGGACTGCATTAGGTTTTGATTTTGTATACGCAGCCAGAATATCCTTTTGAACAGCAGCGATGTACATATCTAAATGTTTGTCTCTGTGTCCCCTTGGTGTCCATGATTTATCAGATAACCCCGGTATGTTAATTTCACGCTTCGTTTCCTGGTTACTAAAGTATTCACGGAGACGCAGACTCCTTGCAAAGCTATCTAAATCTTGAAATAACTGAAATTCATTGAATTTTCCTGTCGTAGGACAGAATGTTAGACCCCTAGAGAGCAACGTTCGTTCCGAAGGTGAGAGTGGCAGACTCGACACATTCACTACATTATCAGTAGCCATGGTAGACTGGTTTCCAGCAGACCCGCAAGGCTGGCGATGAGCTACTTTATCTTTAGCCACAGGTGGGGCTGGTTTATCCTTGGCCACAGGCGGTGTTAGAGGATAGCTAGGCGTAGGGACCACACCATCCCGGCTGAGTTTTTTTATTTTCTTTTCGTTGACTTGTGTTGTTTTGCGATTTTCAAATTCGCGGAGCTCAATTAGTTCATTTGCCGTGAATGATTGTTCGCGGCGGCAGCATTCGTCCATATGTTCAAGTTCGAGAGCTTTTCGATGGCTATGTCTTATGATTAGGTCCATAAGGCGCAGTGAGCTGTCATGTAGAATGCCATTCCACTCCGCCTCTTCATCGTCGTTTAGAGTTGTCATAGCCGGGGATAGCTGCAGCCGCAAACCCTTTGGTATTGTTTGCGATTCACAGTACTGCGTAAGTGTTTTAACGTGAGCGCGGTATCGGATGCGTTTTTCTGTAATCTTACGGATTTTTAGGAATGAACGTGAATGCGTATTTGGGGAGCGGGCCGTACCTGTGGCGGTAGCGAGGCAATCGCTGCGGTGGCCGTGCCGCCTCGCTGCAGGCCTTCCTGGTCATGTATCGGCGGCGGGGTGGCACGGGGGGTGTCTCGGGTCCCTGAGACAGCGGGCGAATCCCAGTTGAATTCACTACTGTCCTGCAGCCACCTGAAGTCCTTGGAGCCGGATGTTGACGGGAGTTCCACCCTGTCGTCGGGGTCGAGGCGCCAAGTGTGCGCTTCACGTGTTCGCACACGACAGCCACGCCCTCGAAGCTCAGGTGGAATCCATCAGCCGCGAGGACCCTCCACGGTGGCAGCTCCTCGATCGCGTGATTCAAGTAAACCACACCTCTTCCGAGCTGTCGTCGGTGACACAGACGACGCACCTGGAACACATAACGATGTAGTTGTCCATTGAACCAGGTGACGAACCGCCGGTTGGCTGCGTGGCGTCGGCGGTTCTGTGCACGGGGGAGAGGGAGGCTCATGCAGAGCTTTATCGAGGGCCGCTCACGGCCTATCCTCTTCACCAGCTCCCTCATCGATGACAAGTTGCCCAATGTTTCATTAATGTTTCATTTCATAATGAAACATTGGGCAACTTTGCCTTTCTGAAAAGCCTACATAACTAATAGTCGAGGCCTTTATCTCCCCCCATTTGCCCGCTCCTAAGAATTTCCTCCTTCTCACGCAAACTATACTGTTCGTTATTTAGCTCCTTGGCCTCCCCCCTCTGGTCGGTTTTCTATCCCGCAACAAACGTCTTCACTTAGGACACGCTCGCGGGAACCACTTGACGCGAATGCCCGGCTGCGGCATTGGGTTTCGGGTTTCGGGAGAGCGCGTCTGGCCGACGGCTCTTTCGTCGCCGCGGCGGCGCGCCGCCCTGGCTCCGATCGCTGGCGTGTCGCGGGGTGGAACAAATCCGTCTAGAACACATAACTCTTATCCCAACGGTTTTCTTGAACACCTGCACCGCTGGGGAGCGGGCCGTCCTGGTGTGCATGCTCGCGTTGTCTGTTTTTCACATTTTTTTATTTTTTTTTATTATTATTATTTTTATGTTATTCTTAACCTTTGCTCAATTTCTGGCTTCCTTCGAGGGAGACTTGTCTTGCTTTTAGTGTCGTCTTCGTTGAAGCACGGCGCGTATGTAACATTCGTCGGCTCTCCACTTTCTCTTTTTGCCCTTTTCTCTCTCTTCCCCCCGCCCCCCCCCTTTTTTTTTTGTCTTCTCTCTCCGTCTTTGTTGCATTACCAGCCAATAATCAACTGGAGCTTTGCGCCCTTTCTATCTATTCAGTAATGTTTGCTTCTCCAAAGATGGAGAGCGAGAATTCCTTCTCCCTCTCCTAACAGTGGCGTAATGTGCGGACTTATTCTCCATTCTCAATTCTACCTTGAAGAAGGACGGTCCACCGTCCGAAACTGTTGGAATAAAATAGATAATCGGGAAAGTTGTGCGACATCCTGTTTGAATTTAACTCTGGCCCATTAGTAACGAGCAATCCATGTCTATTTTCACTGCTATGGCTGCCAGCTTCAACACAACTGAACGATTGTCAATTCACTTGCCCAGAAGACCCATCCGCACAGCTATTATTGGTGACGAAATTCTCAAGCACCTATATCAACACTTCAACTTGAACCATCCTGACACACCTGGCTTCATTATCTATAAGGGAGCAACATTCTCCGATGTTCCAGCCTTTCTGGAGTACCTTCCCACGACCACCCAGAAAGTGATTTTACATGTCGGACAAGCGGACATGGCGGCAGCCGGTGCTTCGGATGCCTTGTCATCGATGAGGGAGCTGGTGAAGAGGATAGGCCGTGAGCGGCCCTCGATAAAGCTCTGCATGAGCCTCCCTCTCCCCCGTGCACAGAACCGCCGACGCCACGCAGCCAACCGGCGGTTCGTCACCTGGTTCAATGGACAACTACATCGTTATGTGTTCCAGGTGCGTCGTCTGTGTCACCGACGACAGCTCGGAAGAGGTGTGGTTTACTTGAATCACGCGATCGAGGAGCTGCCACCGTGGAGGGTCCTCGCGGCTGATGGATTCCACCTGAGCTTCGAGGGCGTGGCTGTCGTGTGCGAACACGTGAAGCGCACACTTGGCGCCTCGACCCCGACGACAGGGTGGAACTCCCGTCAACATCCGGCTCCAAGGACTTCAGGTGGCTGCAGGACAGTAGTGAATTCAACTGGGATTCGCCCGCTGTCTCAGGGACCCGAGACACCCCCCGTGCCACCCCGCCGCCGATACATGACCAGGAAGGCCTGCAGCGAGGCGGCACGGCCACCGCAGCGATTGCCTCGCTACCGCCACAGGTACGGCCCGCTCCCCAAATACGCATTCACGTTCATTCCTAAAAATCCGTAAGATTACAGAAAAACGCATCCGATACCGCGCTCACGTTAAAACACTTACGCAGTACTGTGAATCGCAAACAATACCAAAGGGTTTGCGGCTGCAGCTATCCCCGGCTATGACAACTCTAAACGACGATGAAGAGGCGGAGTGGAATGGCATTCTACATGACAGCTCACTGCGCCTTATGGACCTAATCATAAGACATAGCCATCGAAAAGCTCTCGAACTTGAACATATGGACGAATGCTGCCGCCGCGAACAATCATTCACGGCAAATGCACTAATTGAGCTCCGCGAATTTGAAAATCGCAAAACAACACAAGTCAACGAAAAGAAAATAAAAAAACTCAGCCGGGATGGTGTGGTCCCTACGCCTAGCTATCCTCTAACACCGCCTGTGGCCAAGGATAAACCAGCCCCACCTGTGGCTAAAGATAAAGTAGCTCATCGCCAGCCTTGCGGGTCTGCTGGAAACCAGTCTACCATGGCAACTGATAATGTAGTGAATGTGTCGAGTCTGCCACTCTCACCTTCGGAACGAACGTTGCTCTCTAGGGGTCTAACATTCTGTCCTACGACAGGAAAATTCAATGAATTTCAGTTATTTCAAGATTTAGATAGCTTTGCAAGGAGTCTGCATCTCCGTGAATACTTTAGTAACCACGAAACGAAGCGTGAAATTAACATACCGGGGATATCTGATAAATCATGGACACCAAGGGAACACAGAGACAAACATTTAGATATGTACATCGCTGCTGTTCAAAAGGATATTCTGGCTGCGTATACAAAATCAAAACCTAATGCAGTCCGTAACAACCTGTCACCCGAAGAGCGCCAAGCCCTCGACGCTTTGAGTCAGCGGTCCGACATATCATCAAACCTGCGGACAAAGGCGGCGCTATTGTTGTTATGGACAAGGCAGAATATTTAACAGAAGGTTTCCGACAATTGGAATCAGAATCAGAATTTATTGGTTCAATGCAACGAATGAATACAAATATTGGTAAGTACAGGAGGAGGTCCCAAAGCCAATGGCTGCACAGGGGACCTCCTGTTACAAGTATACAAAACAAAAATAATTAAGTGCAAACAACAGCGGATGAAAACTGTAACTGTTATATAATATAAATGTGGAACACGCAGAAATACATGATAGCGTAATATAAACAGAATATAAATATAGAACATGTTATATAAATGCAAAACAGTGGAAAACAATTGTATGTGGCATAAGTATTTTTATCAATTAAATTTTTTTTTAAATTTTTTAGCCCGATAGCAGAAAAGTACGAAAATTACGCTTGAAGGCATGAATATTAGATGATTGCTTAATTCTGAATGGTAATGAATTCCACAGAAATGAGCGAAAGAAATTAACTGTGGATTTGCCGTAATTAGTTCTGGGTTTTGGCAGTAAAATATTATTTTGGCATGAAAACCGAGCGAAGCTATGTCTCGGGAGCTGGGTACTATTAATTATTGAGATGGGAAGTGATCCATTCATGAATTTAAATACGAGGATGCCAATAGAATAATGAAACATGGATGATACTTCAAGGATGTTATGAGCTTGCAGCAAGGGCGCAGCACTGCACAAATGGCTGTTAGAAGTAATGATGCGTATGGCTTGATTTTGTATGTGTTGTAGCGGAGCTATGTGTGTTCTGTATGTGTTTCCCCAAGACGAATTACAATAGTTCATATGGCTATGGATGAAAGCATAGTAGAGAGAAATGCGCGTATGTAAACTGAAGTAGTTTCGCACCTTGATGAGCACCCGTATGCCGTATGCTAATTTTTTTAAAAGGGAGGATATATGTCAGTTAAATTTTAAGTGACAATCAAGATCTATGCCAAGGAACATCGCATGATCAGTGGCAAAGAGTATGTGAGAGTTAAGGGAAATATGTAAAGATGCAGGAATAGCCTTGAGAGGAGACGAAAAGATGACAAAGCTAGATTTGGATGCATTAATTGTAAGCATGTTATTTCGACACCAGGTTGCTATGTTTGCTGCATCGGTATTCAATTTGCGTGTTAAAGAATCTATGCACGAGTCAGATGCTAGTACGGTAGTATCATCAGCGTATAATGTACATTCAGAAGGTTTAAGGCACGAGGGAAGATCATTAATAAATAAAACAAAAAGAAGTGGTCCAAGGATGGAACCCTGAGGAACGCCAACATTAGTAGTCTTAGGTGTAGAGTAAGTATCAGATATGCAAACTGCTTGGATTCGGTTTAGTAGGTAGCTACGGATAAATGAAAGTGCAGGACCAGATACTCCAAGGGCATTTAATTTATCTAAAAGTATGTTGTGATTAATTGAGTCAAATGCCTTCGAAAGATCAATGAATAATGCGCCAGCTAATTGACCACGATCAATAATATCTTTAATCATATCAGTTAAAGAAATTAAGGCTAATTCAGTTGAAAAACCAGACCTGAAGCCGAACTGATTAGAAGATATGATGTTAAATTTTGTGAGGTATTTTGTCAGACGGACGACAAACAGCTTTTCAATTACTTTGCTAAAAAAGGAAAGAATAGCAATGGGACGATAGTTACTTGTTAGGCGTCTGTCACCTTTTTTGAAGACGGGTATTAGTTTGGCTTTTTTTAGTGTGCTAGGGAAGATACCGGTCTTGAAGATTAAGTTGACGATGTAAGAGAACACATTGCGAATCAGAGAAGATATTAGCTTGATATGGAAAGAATGGAAGTTGTCAAGGCCTGGGCTTGCATCTTTCTGATTCATAATGACAGTGCGCACCTCATCAGGAGAAACCGGGAAAAGGAAGAAACTATGAGGTAGACGGGGGTACATGTGAATGGGGTGAGTAACGTGAGGTTGATCGATGACAAATGAATCAATGAAAGCATTCGCAATGTCACTAGTATCACGATAAACATGTGTGTCTGTCTGGATTTCCTTTATAGGAGCCGTAGTAGGAGTTCTATTTAATAATGAATTGATCACTTTCCATTGTTTTTTAGAATCACTACCAGCTTGGTTTATTTCAGAGTCATAACATTTTTTCTTCGCAGTTTTGAGTAGCCTGCCAAGTATATTGCTATAAGTTTTATATCGTGTCCGTAAATTAATATTAAATGGCTGCTTCTTAGTCTTTTTATGCAGATTATCCTTTTTCCGTAGACATTTCAAGAGACCGGTAGTTAACCATGGGTTGTAAGGGTTGTGATACCTTTTTCTGCAATATGTCACTGTTGTAGATGATGTATCAAGAGCTTTAGCAAGTACAGCAGTGAATGCTTCGTAAGCAATTTCAGGGTCATCAATCAAAGTAATTGGTAGCCAATCTATGTTAGCAATTGTTTCATAAAATAGTGAGGAATTCAAGCGTTTCTTAGTAACCTGCACATGATTATCAACGGGGATAGATTTTATTCGTACAAAAATAGGGTGGTGATCTGTTAATTCAACTTCGACTACGCCAGCATCGGGGGAAGTAATTAAGTTAGAAAGCGCATGATCAATAAGTGAACTGTTTCCGTTATTAGGGCATCTTGTAGGTACTTTTAATAGGCATTCGAAGCCATGGCCATTAATGCAGTTGTTGTATTCATGATATGAAGGCGTTGAAGCATCTAGAAGGTTGATGTTAATGTCACCCATGATAATGACATTTTTTTGTTCCAGTGAAAGCTTATTTAAAATTTCTTCAAAAGCCAAGAAGAATTCACTAACGGATGATGAAGGAGATCGATATAAGCAACCGATGATAATGTTTCTTGAATCTTGTGACACAAACGACTTATCAAGCTCAATCCATACAGACTCACAATTAGTCGTGTTGATTGACAAGTCTGAGCGTCTGAGGTAATGGAACTTAGATGATATAAATATAGCAGCGCCACCATGGTTACTATCCCCTCGATGACAGTATTCGGCTGAGTAAGACGGAAAAGAGTGTAAGTATTGGTCGTGGGAGCTTAGCCATGTTTCACTGATACAGATAAGCGAAAAATTGTGATGAATCGATGATAGGAAATTAGAAATGTCATCGGAATGTTTGCGAAGGCTACGCGCATTGAAATGAATAAATGAACGGCACGGGACAGAAAGAAAGGTTTCAAGCTGAGAAGGTGAAAAGTAAGTCGTCGTTGCAAAAAAAAAAAAAAAAAAAAAAAAAACAAACGATGAACGTTTCTACACTAAATTGGATAGCGATCCCACAAAAGATTTTGAAATCAAAATCAACAATCAATTAGAGTCTCTGTTTCAAAAGCAAAATATATCACAGGATATGTTTAAAGCAATGAAGCCCATCAAACCGGTTCCCGGGCGATTCTACCTCCTCCCAAAAATTCACAAACCCAACCGTCCCGGCCGCCCAATTGTGTCAAGTAACTGTACACTCACCGAAAATATTTCCGCAGTCCTTGACTTCCTATTTAAGGACATTATACCAACTATCCCTGCCTACATTAAGGACACAAATCATTTCCTGAGGGTGGTGTCCAACCTCGAAATTCCGACGGAAAGCTTTTTAGTCACAATGGACGTAACATCCCTGTACACGAATATCCCCCATTCAGACGGCATACGCGCGGCAGTGGATGCATACCTTAAGACGGACCCCTCGGTGAACCTGGATGAGGAAACCCTCTCCACTATTTTTAGCCTGGTGCTTAATCACAATAACTTCGAATTTGAGGGAAGACACTACCTTCAGGTTAACGGTACAGCGATGGGAACTAAGGTGGCACCGGCCTATGCCAATATATTCATGGCGGCCCTCGAGAAGCAATTCCTGGACACTCAGTCTCTGAAACCCCTCCTCTATACACGTTTTCTTGACGATATTTTCCTCATTTGGCCCCACGACGAAGCCAGCCTGTTAACATTTATACAAAATTACAATTCATTTCACCCATCCATATCGTTCACTCACAGCTTTCTAAATCCTTAATTAACTTCTTGGACGTTACAATAGAGAGGAAAGGCAACGTTCTTAAGACTACCCTATACCGGAAACCAACCGACCGCCAGCAGTACCTACATTTCAAAAGCAGCCACCCACACCACTGGAAAACCAGCATACCGTACTCACAGGCCCATAGATTCCGACGGATTTGCTCTGAACTAGAGGACTTTGACCGCCATGCGGAGCAACTAAAAACAAATCTTCTGCAAAAGGAACACCCCCCCTTCATTGTTGATGATGCTATTGGGAAAGCTCGAGGCTTAGACAGAAATGAAATAATCAATTTTGAAAACTCACAGCAGAACGACAGGCCAACAAACCTCGTTCTTACACATTCCTCAAACATGCCACGGGTTAATAATATCCTCTCGAAACATTTCAATATAATCCAGCAAAGCAGTCACTTGTCTTCCATTTTCAAACAGCCACCGAGAGCAGTGTATCGGCGCTCTAGAAACCTAAAGGACATGTTAGTTAAATCTAAAACGACCGCCAATACTAACCCTAACCCCGGATGTAAACCGTGCGGAAAACCACGCTGTAAAGTTTGCAATCATGTGCAGGCGACAAATATTGTAAAGGGCAACTTCTCTGATTTCACCTTTAAGATCAAAGAATCCTTGAACTGCGACAGTGCCAATGTGGTATACATGCTAAGCTGCGGTGTGTGCGGCATGGAATACGTCGGCCAGACCGAAACACCATTCAGGTTTCGTTTCAATAACCACAAGGCCCACGTCCACACACTGCCAAATCTCCCTTTTTCCAAGCACCTGTGCCTTCCAAACCACACTTTCGAAAACATTCGGGTCATTCTCCTTCAATCAGGCTTCCAAACAAATCGACAAAGAGAACAAAGAGAATCCTACTTCATACACAAATTTCAGACTCTAACCCATGGAATTAATGAAACATTTTGCAACTTTGCCTTTCTGAAAAGCCTACATAACTAATAGACGAAGCCTTTATCTCCCCTCATTTGCCCGCTCCTAAGAATTTCCTCCCCTTCATGGATCACTGCCTTGTCGTGGCGGAGGGGCTTGCGAAACTCGATGAAGTCGTGAGCTCTGCTGTGTAGGGCCACCCAAGATAGACAGGTCACGGCAGAGAGTTCTGACAAAATGTGATTCACTGGAGAAGGTAATGGCAACCCACTTCAGTATTTCCTGCCAAGAAAACCCTATGGCCAGTCACAATACCATTATCGATATGGCGCCGGAAGATGAGCCCCCCAGGTTGGAAGGCGTCCCACATGTTACTGGGGATGAACAAAGGGCGATTCCTAGTAGCTCCAGGACGAATGAAGCGGCTGGGCTAAAGCCAAAAGGACGCTCAGTTGTGGATGTGTCGGGAAGCGACCGGAAAGTCCGATGTTGCAAGGAGATATATCACATAGCAACATGGAATGTCAGATCTATGACGCAAGGTAAACTGGATATCGTCAAGCGAGAAATGGACAGATTGAACATTGATATCTTGGGTATCAGCGAGCTCAAGTGGACCGGAATGGGAGAATTTAACTCCGGCGACTATTATGTCTTTTATTGTGGGCACGAATCCAAGAGAAGGAATGGGGTCGCTCTCATAGTAAACAGAAGAATGGGCAAAGCAGTGCTAGGGTACAACCCCAAAAACGACCGAATGATTTCACTTCGGATCCAAGGTCACCCTTTCAACATAACAGTTATCCAAGTCTATGCACCGACCACTGCTGCTGAAGAAGCTGACGTTGAGAGATTTTATGCGGACCTACAATGCCTTTTAGACCGCACCCCATCATCAGACGTCGTTTTTCTCATAGGAGACTGGAATGCTAAGGTCGGGAGTGAAGAAATATCCGGAATTACAGGCAAGTTCGGTCTTGGTGAGCCAAATGAAGCTGGGCAGAGGCTAGTAGAGTTCTGTCAAGAAAACAACCTGACCATAGCGAATACTCATTTTCAACAGCACAAGAGGCGCCTGTATACATGGATTTCACCGGACGGTCTGTACAGGAATCAGATCGATTATATTATTTGCCGGCAGAGATGGAGAAGCGCTATACAAGCAGTAAAAACAAGGCCTGGGGCCGATTGTGGCACCGATCATCAGCTTCTTGTTGCCAAAATTAAGCTTCGATTGAGGAAAACGCAGAAAACTAGAAGGCCTTTCAGGTATGATCTGGATCAGATTCCATTAGAATATGCTGTGGAAGTGAGGAATCGATTTCAAGAATTAGATCTAGAAGACAAATAGCCCGAAGAGATGTGGACTGATGTTCGTGATATAATACAAGAAGCTGCTACTAAGGTAGTTCCAAAGCAAAAGAAATGCAAAAAAGCAAACTGGTTATCTGAAGAGGCTTTGCAAATAGCTGAGGAAAGGAGGATGGCAAAAGGTATGGGGGAAAGAGAAAGATACAAGGTTCTCAATGCGGATTTTCAGAAAATAGCAAGGAGAGATAAGAATGCCTTCCTGAACATACAGTGTCAAGCAATTGAGGACAACAGCCAATTAAGAAACACAAGAGCTCTGTATAAGACAATCAAAGATATCAAAGGAAGCTTCTGTGCTAAGCTGGGCGTGATAAAGGACAAACGAGGCAAGGACCTCACTGAAGCCTCAGAGATAAAGAAGAGGTGGCAGGAATACACAGAAGAACTGTACAAGAAGGACCCGGATGTGCAATCCCAACATAGGACGGTTGTGATTACTGATCTCGAGCCGGGCATCCTGAAGAGTGAAGTTGAATGGGCCTTAGCCAGCCTTGCTAAGAACAAAGCAAGCGGAATTGATGGTATTCCAGCTGAGTTGCTTCAAAACCTCAACCACGACGCTGTTAACACACTGCATACATTATGTGAAAAGATTTGGACAACCCTGCAGTGGCCACAGGATTGGAGGAGGTCAGTTTACATCCCCATTCCAAAGAAAGGCAGTGCCAAAGATTGTTCCAACTACCGCACGATCGCGCTTATTTCGCATGCTAGCAAGGTGATGTTAAAAATCCTGCAAGGTAGGCTGCAGCAGTATGTGGATCGGGAGCTTCCGGACGTGCAAGCTGGGTTTCGCAAGGGCAGAGGAACTAGAGACCAAATTGCCAACCTTCGCTGGATCATGGAAAAAGCAAGAGAGTTCCAGAAACCCATTTACTTCTGCTTTATTGATTATGCGAAAGCGTTTGACTGCGTAGATCACAGCAGATTGTGGCAAGCTCTCCGAGAGATGGGAGTTCCAATTCACCTCATCTGTCTCCTCAGGAACCTGTATGAAGGGCAAGAGGCCACAGTCAGAACTGGGCATGGTCTTACTGATTGGTTTCCGATTGAGAAAGGGGTGAGGCAAGGCTGCATACTGTCGCCCTGCCTATTTAACCTATATGCAGAGTGCATCATGAGGAAGGCCGGTCTGGACGAGTCTTCAGCTGGAGTGAAGATTGCTGGAAAACGTATCAACAACCTTAGATATGCGGATGATACCACTTTAATGGCAGAAAGTGAAGTGGAACTCAAGAGACTTCTGATGCGCGTACAAGAAGAGAGTGAGAAGTTTGGGCTTAAACTGAAAATTAAAAAGACGAAGATCATGGCGTCTTGCCCTATCAAGTCCTGGAGCATCAATGGACAAGAAGTGGAAGCTGTGACAGATTTTCTGTTCTTGGGCGCCAAGATTACCTCGGAAGGAGACTGCAGCCATGAAATTAGGAGACGCCTGCTTCTGGGAAAGAGAGCAATGGTTAGCCTTGACCGCCTAGTAAAGAGCAGAGACATTAGTCTGCCAACCAAGATCCGTATAACCCGTGCTATGGTCTTTCCAGTTGTGATGTATGGATGCGAGAGTTGGACTGTGAAAAAGGCTGACCGCCGAAGAATTGACGCGTTTGAATTGTGGTGCTGGCGAAGACTCTTAAGAGTTCCTTGGACTGCCAGAAGATCAAATCAGTCGATATTGTCGACCATAAACCCTGACTGCTCATTGGAGGGTCAAATTCTAAAGTTAAAGCTCAGCTACTTTGGTCATCTGATGAGAAGAGAGGAGTCGCTGGAGAAAGATTTGATGTTGGGAAAGGTTGAGGGTCGCCGGAGAAGCGGTAGGCAGCGAACGCGATGGTTAGATGGCATTCTCGAGGCATTGCAGATGAAGCTATGTGATGTTAAGAAGATAGTGAGAGACCGGAAAGCGTGGCGTGACATGGTCCATAGGGTCACGAAGAGTCGGACACGACTGAACGCCTGAACTGAAGAATTTCCTCCTTCTCACGCAAACTATACTGTTCGTTATTTAGCTCCTTGGCCTCCCCCCTCTGGTCGGTTTTCTATCCCGCAACAAACGTCTTCACTTAGGACACGCTCGCGGGAACCACTTGACGCGAATGCCCGGCTGCGGCATTGGGTTTCGGGTTTCGGGAGAGCGCGTCTGGCCGACGGCTCTTTCGTCGCCGCGGCGGCGCGCCGCCCTGGCTCCGATCGCTGGCGTGTCGCGGGGTGGAACAAATCCGTCTAGAACACATAACTCTTATCCCAACGGTTTTCTTGAACACCTGCACCGCTGGGGAGCGGGCCGTCCTGGTGTGCATGCTCGCGTTGTCTGTTTTTCACATTTTTTTATTTTTTTTTATTATTATTATTTTTATGTTATTCTTAACCTTTGCTCAATTTCTGGCTTCCTTCGAGGGAGACTTGTCTTGCTTTTAGTGTCGTCTTCGTTGAAGCACGGCGCGTATGTAACATTCGTCGGCTCTCCACTTTCTCTTTTTGCCCTTTTCTCTCTCTTCCCCCCGCCCCCCCCTTTTTTTTTTGTCTTCTCTCTCCGTCTTTGTTGCATTACCAGCCAATAATCAACTGGAGCTTTGCGCCCTTTCTATCTATTCAGTAATGTTTGCTTCTCCAAAGATGGAGAGCGAGAATTCCTTCTCCCTCTCCTAACAGTGGCGTAATGTGCGGACTTATTCTCCATTCTCAATTCTACCTTGAAGAAGGACGGTCCACCGTCCGAAACTGTTGGAATAAAATAGATAATCGGGAAAGTTGTGTGACATCCTGTTTGAATTTAACTCTGGCCCATTAGTAACAAGCAATCCATGTCTATTATATATATATATATATATATATATATATATATATATATATATATATATATATATATATATATATATATAATTATCTTTCCCCTAAACAGATTACATTACTAATTTCTGTGATTATCTAAGCAAACATTAAAAAGAAAAAGACATAAAGGTACCACCCCCAACGCTTTCCTTGGCCTCGCCGACTGTTGGCTTCTTTCCTTGATATATATATATATATATATATATATATATATATATATATATATATATATAAAAGCAACCCCGCAATCAAGACAAATAGAATCAACTTGCGGCGGGAAGAGATGGCAGAAGAAAAGGCACCTGCTCAGCTCATGACAAATGAAAGTTAACTAGATATGCAATGGCAAATAAGTGAACGTGAGTGACAGGGCTGAACGGCGGAAAACGAACCAGGAAAAGCGATAACAAGGGTAAAAGGAATTTTAACTTACTACAGGCACGCGTCAAGGATTAAATAAAAGGTAAGTGGCGAGGTGAATGGCACGTGCTCATTTCCGAACGAAGAATAAGTGGAAATGAAATGACAACAAAAAGGGGTCGATCCGGTGAAAACAAACAAGAAAAAACAACAACAAGGGTAAAAGCACATCGGAGAGGCGGCTGGCGAGTATAAAAACTGAAGTACAATGGGATAAATGCTACGTTTGGAGCAAGTGTAATTTTTTTGTGCTCTGAAACACCTTGGTGCTCTGTGCAAACGTGTGGATAGAGAAGAGACCGAACGGAATGAATGCAAGAAAACACCGAAATCCATTTGTTTTGTAAAAGAAAAATGTTGTGTACGAAATTTAGCTTTCCTGTGGCAGGTCCTATGTAGGGCGCACTGGAAGACGCAATAATGACAGTTTGCGCGCGCACGCTAATTCTCAAAATGCTACTACTGGTTCTTACCTAGTAATTCAGCACACCGAAAGCAAATGCTCTCCCTGCTTGACAAAACTCGCATCAAGCATTGTTTTAGCCAGCATGTTCGACAAAATATGGATGCCTTTATGATTAATAAGAAACATCACCGTTGTGTTAGTGCGCCGTCTACCTCACTGCTTTCAAAAGAAATTGCTTTTCTTGGGCATCAGTCCTAATACTCGCCAGCCACCTCTCTGATGTGCATTTACCTCTGTTGTTTGTTTTCTAAGGATCATCCCATTTTTTTGTTGTCGTTTTGATCTCCCTCCAACCTTCCGTCCGAAATGAGCATATGGCATTCACCTTACCATTTAGATTTCTTTTCATCCTTTACGCGCGCTTGTAGCAAGTTAAAATTTTTTTCACCCTTGTTAAAATTATTACTTCTTTATTTTCACCTGGACACCAATGCTTTTACTCCTATTCACTTTTTCACCTGTGCTCTAGTGAAGTTTCATTTGTCATGAGCTGAGCACGTGCTTTTTTCTTCGCCATCTTTTCCTGCAGCAAATTGATTCAGTTCGTCTTGATTGCAGAGTTGCGTTATATATATATATATATATATATATGCAGCAAGCACTGTCCCCCACATCTTTTATTTTTCTCCCGAGGTTGTTCCGCCGCTGCCTGTATTGTATACAGCTGACTTCCGGCCGGCGCCTTGGGTGGACGACCCTTCGTGCCTACCCTGCTCTCCGCGCGTGCGTGTGTTTGTGTGTGTAATACACATCACCTCTTATCACCTCTGTATCACCTCTTGAGTAGTAACACTATAAGAAGACAAACAAGAACCATGTACCCTCAGTCTTGAGAAAGGAAGGGCTCCTGCCGAAACGTAGACTCCAATTAAACTTGAAAACAGCCTGAAGCTATTTTTCACTTATATATATATAAATATATATATATACGCTCACAGAAGGCTCACAATATATATATATATATATATATATATATATATATATATATATATATATATATATATATATATATATATATATATATATATTGCCTACTCTGCGACTAGTTTCATATTTATTTATTTATTTGGTTACTATCAGGGCCGTTGAGGCGTTACAGATAGGAGTGGTTTGACTACTTATACAAACATTAAAACTAAGAATTTTTTAACATAGGTGACGAAGAAGCGCAGATTTGGACGCTTATGGTTCGGAAATGGAGACGATGCAGGCGGGCAGGTGGTTCCAGTCTGAGCTGGTCTTGGGGAGGAAAGAGTAGAAATACTGGTCAGTCCTGCAGTTTGGAACGTTAACTTTAAAACGATGGTCAATGCGGGATGATATGTAACTCGGGTCAGTGAAAAGACTTTGTTTCAAGATTGATTTCTGTAATATATTTTGTGGAATGTGGAAAGTCGAGAAAAATGACGCCGCACCGAAAGTTCAGGGAGATCTAGAGATCTCTTCATGCTCCATCCCAACCTTATTGTGCTAGTTGTTTCATTTTCATTTTCATGATCAATATCTGCGATAACTTCCCTGTCATAAATAGACGTATTCGCTGCACATGCATTTCCAGTGTTTCGCTACCAATTGTAAACTGTTCTATTATTACGTGGCTGTTGAACATAAAATTCTACAATTTAATTTGGGCCTAACTTTCTGCTTTTACTCTCTAGTCAATCAATCCTTCTCTGTCGTTTGTCCACTGATTGAATAAAGAAGGCAATATCATCAGCGAATCGCAGATTAGTGAGATAATCTATATCATCCCTTATTCCTCGCTGCTCCTACCAGAAATCTCTGAATGGTTCCTCTAAGCAATCTGTGAATGGTACTATGTACATCCTATCTCTTGACTTGCCCATTTCTTTATTTGACTTTTCTTACGTATTTTATGCAGCACTATATCTGCTGTGTACCCACTATATATATATATATATATATATATATATATATATATATATATATATATATATATATATTTATATATATATATATATCTATTCCACTACTTTCACTTATCGCTCAGCTCTACCCTGATTTCGATAAGAACTCTATCAATGCTGATGTTTCGACTGATTAAAATACTCTGCCATCAGAAGGGAATGTAATTTATCGAGGATGGTTACATTCTGAGCATTTTTCTGCCACCTATTTGATAGTAGAGACATAATGCACGGTGTGAACTTTTTCCAAATACCTACGTGGTCCTTTGGTAGATTAAAATGTAATGTTGCGCTGATTTTATTGGCGACGTCTTCAGAAAATACCTTGTACAAACGAATAGAAAGCTTATCGGTGTGTAATTTACATGTCCTTAGAGTCTAAGTTTGCATGAATTAAAATTAATTTAGCGATCTGCATTGCATATGCAGGGTGGCCAGTTTTACCAGCCCGATATGCACGATGTCGTCACCGTCCTTCATCAACACTAATTACGTGATCCTCCGCAACTCCTTTCCTCATTTTGATACCTTATAAAGTTTTTTGACCACGTTGCTTGTGGACGAATGTATGTGGAATTAATTGCTCTGCGCTAGTGCCAATCTTATTATTGTCCTGTCTACATCAGCTGTTGTATTGGTCAATATAGAACTCCTCGGCTCTTTGACTATCTTGTCTTTTTGCCAGAATTAGCACTGTCGTGAAGAATTTTCGGAAGGTTAAGGTCAAATCCCGCACGTTATAAACAGAAAAAAGAGGTTCCATTGTCACAAGTTAATTTATAAGGCCCAAAAAAGAAAGTGAAAGATACTGAGCTTGGCGTTCTTGAAAAATGCTTTTTTTTTTTGCGGCAAGGAAGCATAAACCTGAGATTCCTTTCAGGACAATAGTATCTGAGCACTTCTCTTGTTGTTTCCACGTGTCTGAACAAATAGCTCTCAACGCTACACGTGTGTGACCGCCTTCCTGGTTCCAAATTCACAGGAAGGTTCTTATGTACCTGCTCTGTGAAAACCCTAGAAGCTGTTCTGGCTTTAGCGTTGATGTTGAAGATATTTTTCCCTAACGCATGTTGCTTTTGTGCAGTATGTACGGCAATCCATTGAAAATCAAAATTATGAGCACGCTTTCCAAGACAGATGCCTCGATTTCTACCACGTCATTTCTGGACCTCCTCACTTACAATCTCAATACACACGTCGCTTGAGAAAACCAAACACTTACAAAAGTCCGGTGTTTGTATAGGTCAAAAGTAGCACCAGTGCTCAGTACCATTTTTCTTAACCAAGTCGATAAAAGAGTGCCGAATGATTAGGCTGGTGATGTTGTGCGCATTTTTAAGTACGTTGGTAATTATGTTATAGTTACAAATTCCCTTCCGCCAGAAACTGAAGCATATGTTTTAGATTGTCTTGTAAAAACGGGTCCGGATTTAAATTTACGTATAAAATTACTCAGAATACTACACAGCTATATTTGGACTTACGGCTCGCCAGGCGCTTTAGTGTGTACGCTGAGAAATATGTGCACGACTTTATAATCCTGCATAATTTTTTGAGAGAATGGGTGCAGAGAAAGCTGCTCCTAAGCCTTTCACTTTCTATAATAGGAAATAAGCAATCAACCAACGAAGTCCTGATTCTCCCACAATGACCATGCCAAGGACATAATATGCGATTAACCTTTTATGCACATAACCTAATCCTACGGATCTATCTAATTTCTGTGTATTTGTAAACGCATAGAAAAATAATAAAACTGCTTCCCATTCTGAGAAAGCACATGTTTATCGCGTGCGTTCCTAAATGTTAAACACATACAACCAAAAACATTGTGTACATCGTTTATGAAACATTGCAATATTCTGTAAATTTTTTTGGTAGATGTTAGAACAGAGTGCTGCTTGACAGGATAAACGGGCTGCAATTAGGAAAGGCTATAAAAAGAATAACCCTGGAGTTGCTTTAGAGCGTAAGCACCATTACACACGCTCGAAAATCGACTGCCTATCATGCTTAGTCTCTGGGGTCCTTATAGAGGCAAAATCGGGTCCAATATCTACAGCAGTCTGCTAAAACAATATAATTCATTTATATAAAAGGAATTGCGCAGTAACGCTCACTGTCCTCAGTGTACAAATGAGCCGCGCAGGAAGAAAAGGAAGGTGGGAGTATAATAACAGAGAGATGCAGCCGAGACCTATGGAAATTTCGACCTTCAGGTGATCTTCCGACTTGAATGTCTGAGGAATGAAATTCTATTTGGTCTCCCGTCTCCGATTTTCGCTGAACGCAAATCGTACACACACCTATATTAGTCTTTGGGAATAAATACAAAATAATATGGGAAATATTACAAAAATCATTTCGGAACAGCATGTAAGTTTTCCTACCACTCTCCTGACACTTTCAATATTATGTTATTTCAGTGAAATTACAGGATCAATTGAGAAAAAACATTGTTAAGTATGTAATTTACTTATTTCTGATCCTATGGCTCCCTGGAGCTAGTACTCCCGCTCGGCAGAACAATTCTGTGCAGCGCTTCGCACGCAATCAAACTTTACAGACTGCTCACCACAAAAGGAGGGTGTCCGATAAACAATATTACAAATTTCGTATTTTGTAATAGTTCCTGCATTCTCATATTAGCCTGAAATCTTATTATGCCAGCTTCTATGCATTCACATCTATGTCACTCTGTAGGGGCTCAAAAAGAGCCGTAATGTTCCTAAAGATGGATCTCTTTTCGGTCTCTCATAACCAATAAGATATTTTTGATTATGACCTTACGTTTTGCTCATTTTTCAGGATATTTGTATTGCTGGAAAATGTACTCCACTCCCAACAGGGCTTACAAGTTTCAAAAAAAATCTGAAGGAAACTTTGAAGGTGGGCCCTTAGAACGTAGTTATGAAAATATTCGACGAAACTTAACGGACACGTTCATTTGATGCAGACGACTCACCTTCATCTGATGGCACGTTTGGGAATAAAAAAAATGAGAGTTTCACAAAATTCGGAATTTAGTGAAATTAACCCTGAAACAAAATATATGTTTTGATCTCGCTTCTTTCTCATTACAATAAAGCATCCAGTAACGAAAGGAAGCGCTCTAAACTGAGGCATAATATAAAACGCCACTTCAGCACCCCTCTGGAGGCGGTTTACAGTATGTGAAACAAAAACGACTTGCGCTTTAGGTATTAGGTAGTCTTGGCAAGCACTAACAAATCTTGATGGACTCTGCAATGCACTGGCATAGATTGGGTTGCGTACAAGAAGTTTTAGGACTTGCTTGCGCAACGTTTTGCGACGTTCCAACTACATATATATTATGGTGAGGCTACCCCCCCCCCAAAAAAAAAAAAAAAGAACATAAAATAATGTGCCTCTGTCCGTGCCACTAGGTACAACGGGCTTAAACCAATAGTAAGAAAAATGAATAGGGATTGCCCAAATAACAAATTTAAAAGAAAAAGGGGAAACAATAAAATTAAAATAAACAAAAATTTAATCCACTATTCAGCCCAGCCGCCGCCACGGGAACGGGCAAGTCATAGCGGATTTATTTGATTAGATGTTTTCACTGCAGTTATGTCGCGTTATACATGTTGTTTGCTGATAACATTTCTTCGTTAATGTAGTTTTCCGGGTCGGAGCAGGGTCTTTGAGGAGGCCGAGCTTTTGCTGTGTGGAGGGGGCCGGTGAAGCCAGGCTTGTATTGCCTGGATGTTGCTCCTTGCGGAGATGGTTGGCGGACGGCTTGGGTACCTGTAAGATCTTGATACAGATTAGATTAGAGGCCCCCACCCCTTAATTTTGTTCCCAGGTGTTTTTCCCCTCCCCCCCTCATCAAAGCATCCCCGCCCCGGTTCCCCACCCACACTTTCTTCTTGATTTGTTGGTTTTTCCGAGTCTCGGGGTATCGCAGAAGACTTTTGTTGGAGGAATTAGGGCGAGGCAAGATGAGGGAAGGCCCTTTGCTTGGGCTTCCTGTTGGGTATGATGGAGATGTAGGAAGATGGGGAAGAGAGAGTTGGAGGCCAATAGGACGGAAGGAGGCAACGCGGAAGGAGAGAAAGAGAGAGAGAGAGAAAAAGGTAAAATAATAATAATAAAAGTGTGTCTATAAATATATAAAAAAATCGCCTTCCTCTCTTCTCTTTGAAAGGGGAGGTTGTGTTAAATTGGTACTTTTTATGTGACTAGGGAGTTTGCAGTTTACGTAGTTAATTAGTTTAGTAACGTTCCAACTACAGCAGTCCTGCAGCCGAATTGTGCTCAGATCATGTCACTGTCGCAAACCTTTTAATCAGCCCCCACTCCTATTTATAGACAGGTCCGCCGGTCAAAACTGATGTACTGGTGCGCGGCTAGTCGATTGGTTTGTGACAGCTTTTCCGATGTGATTAGAGCCACACTTCAACCCTCCGGTAGATTGTTCACAAGACCAATACCGGCACCTATATTTCAAAGAACTTTACTGTTTACAATTAGCGAAATAAGAGAAATTATTAGTGAATATTGTTTGCATAGTTTACAATCTGACAAGTGAAGCTTACCTCCAATGATCTTTCAAGGCAATAAAAAGTTTCCAAATTTTAATATCCATTCTTCGGTAAAATATAGACCGGAACAGCGCCCCGTTTCAGCATTCATTTTGCGGGTTGGTTCACTATTACTCCAATGAAAGTAAATGATGCTATCCCGCTCCAAACACAAGATTAAATTACCTTGCTGTGAAAGAAATGAAATGTTAGTTACAGCCGTTGGAAAACTTCCGTTTCAGAAAGGTTGGGGAGCATAATTCTGCAGTGGCTACTTTACCTAAGGGTAGGATGCCTCAGGATAGGGAGCAAAAGTCATCAGGTAAACTACATGCATTTCAAGCAATGACTCATTTGTTCTAGAAGTAAATAAAACATAGCCCACAGATCTGGTCGACATGATTCCCAGGAGGATATGTTTTGTTTGATAATAAAATAGTCTGCAAGACATCTGCGTCCAATACGAAGACAAGCATACAACCTAAAATTACTGTCACTGTCAAGGATTTTATTCTGATAAGAAACACTTCGCCTGTCATACTCTTCATTTATTTCAATACATCACAGGACACATTTCTGGTGTTTTGAGCATATACCGGCGGACCAGAACACTAATGCTGAACTGCGCTCAGAGGGGGAAAAGAAACGCCCGCGAATGTTGTCTTTTCGTTTATCGCAGTAATGGATGTGCTTGTTTTTTGTTAATCGTTGTATCGTATACCAAAGCAAAAGTGCGAATCAATTCCTAGGACTTAGTGCTGCACCTGCTTTTAGCGAATTCATCTATCACTGTCGCAGGTGCGTTTGTTTGATATACTTGATAGCTACCAAACAGAGCAATGCTCAGATATTTCAATTTACGTAGATGATGGAATAGCACATTGTAGATGTCTACTCTATCATTGCAAACGAAATTCCAGCTTACCTATAAACCCGGATTTTCATATATAAGCAAATGCATACATTTTCCTTCCCCTCGGAATTCTCTCGTGTTCCACAGGCTTATACATCGATCCGCCATTTTTTTCCGCGCATGCCCAGTCAGCGCTCTTGGCAGACTCCAGATGCAGCTGAATGTACGCGCAAGGGATTTCGGAATTTTTCCAACAAGATTTACCGTAGAAAGTTCTTATTTGCCAGAAACTGCGGCCGCTCGTCAGGAGCGGCCGCATATCTTTTGAAAGCAAATGAAGAGAAAGGGGTAACGCTATAATAAAATATGACAAGAGACCAGAAGAATTGCAATTCCTTCCCAGCTGACGGTTGACATCTGCATTCCAATATTGATGAAGGCAGCAATGAGAGGTCAAAATTAGGGAGGTCATGAGATGTTAGCAAATATTTGGAGAATGAGCGAGTTCGAAGCAAGTTTTTCTCTGATCTTAAAAAAGCAAATACTGAATCGATGTTTGTGCCTCGTCTTTTTCTTTGTCCTTCGTCTTTTGACTGTTTTTTTAGTTCAAGAACAAATACTGAGTTTCACAGAAGATAGCCTATTTCCCGACACCGCAGCTAGAATAGTTCATTTACCTCATTTATTCGTCCAGGCTACTCTTCTACTCAACGTGGCTGTTACAACGGCTGCCACACTCTCTCCAAGAGAGCCATGTCATGACCGCAACAGGAGGCCGCGAGTATTGGACGCAGCAGACAAATGTTTCTGCCGAACACTACCTATCCTGGTAACAACGTGCACACACGGGTACTATCAGCGACGATGAAATGGGATATTAGCAGCAGCCAGACGCCGCTGCTTCGGGGCACGATACCGCGCACCGAATTGTCCATTTACAGCATAAGTTATACCAGGTTGCCCTTCTACTCAACGTGAATGTGGCAACCCCTGCCCTAATCTCCCCGAGAGCCTATGCCTTGCCTAAGACAGAATGGCCCGAACATTAGACGCAACAGACAAATTTCACCAGTATCACTACCTATCCTGGCAACGACGCTCACACTCGGCTAATATCAGCGGCGACGAAAGGTTATATAAGCAGCATACGAACGCAGCTACAGCTGGTCATGACACCTCATCTGTTCTGCCATGTTTCTTTCCGACTCAACGTGGCTGTCACAACGCCTGTCACAATCTCCCCGAGAACATGTCTCTAGACTGTGACAGAATGGCACAAGTATTGGACGCAATAGACAAGTTTTACTAGCTATCCTGGTAACTACGCGCACACTCGGCCACGATCGGCGACGACTAAAAGGGGATACACACAGCCAGAAGCCGCCCTGCAGGGCATGACACCACATCTAGAATGGTGCATTTCTCTCATCGGTTATTACAGGTTCCTCTTATAGTCAATGTGGCTGCTGCAAAGCTGTCATATTGTCGGCGAGAGCATGTGCCTTGCGTGCGACAGAACAGCCAGAGAATCGGACGGAACGGACACGTTTGACCCCTGATCACTACCTGTCCTGGCAAGTAAGTGCACATTGGCCGCTATCAAAGGCGACGAAAGGAGATATAAGCAGCAGCTAGGCTCCGCCAGTGCTGGCTACGACACCGCCATCTAGAATTGTGCATTTACCTCATCTCTTCTTCCATGTTAGTTACCTAAACGGTAACCGTTGTGTTCGATTCAGCAATCGTTTCTTCGTGGTGTCATGCCCCGGGGTTTTTCGGTTGTCATGCGATTGCTTAGGTACAAGTTGTATTTGTAGCATTTATTTGTTTCTCTTCAGTAAAACGGACACGAATCTTCGTCCTAACCGAGAAAATGATGATGCACAATTGATTGTACTCGCTACGTTTAAGCGGATAAATGCTAGTCAAAACAAGATGTGTAATGACTTAAGTGCTCTTATGCACTGGCAGACATCTGCGATGTTGAGCTGAAGCGACTGTCGAAATGAATTCGCGCGGTTGAATTAGACCTGGATGAAAATAAGACAAAGGAGACCCCGACAATGTCTGGCAATTTATTCTGGAAAATGGGAAGAAGGTTAAGCCACCGATGATGTCATGCGAGGATTTTTTGTCTCAAACGACGGTGGCCTGGAAACGGCTGCTGCAATTGCAGAAGTAGAAAAGGTAGCCTAAACCGTTTCGGTGGTGGACGACGGCTGTTGTAGCGGCGCGTGTCTTTCTCTCCCTCTTCTTTTTCTTTCTTCTCTATTTTTATTTCTGTCTGCACGAGGCAGCGGAGGTGGCTCAGCTACAGAGACAGTAGTAGGCCCGTGCATTTTTTTCCTTCTTCCTACAGCCACAACAACAACAACACCCCTTCGTTTCACCTCCATCGAAACGCAGTCGCCGGCGATCGCGATCGAACCCAGGTGCACTGGCCCAGTAGTCGGGCGTCGTACCACCGCACCATCGCGGCGGGACTTAAGCGCTATCTCCCACTATCTCCCACATAATCTAAAAAATTCATTCTACACAGCGCAAACAAAATTCTGCCTGATTTCTTAGCAGATTGATAATTACGTGTTCAGTGCTCTTTCATACTGTGTTGCCATCTTCGTTCTATCGTTCTACTTTAGCCAATATAGGGCATACCAGCTGATATTGGGCAGACTGCTCCGGTAACGAATGAGACAGTGCCGTTCACGTTCCTTATTTATTTCTACATTGTGCATCCTTCACTAACCGTTATGTCTAAACCAGGTGTAGCAGCCGTATTATGTAATGACCCGCAGTGATCACGCATGATACACTAGGGATAACTAATTTATTGAACCAACGATGTTAGATGCGTCAAACGTAGAACATCTAAAGAAAAAATGATTACGTGCAGGCATGCTTAGACTGCCAAGGATAAGCTTATTGACGGCGATCCTAGATCTCGCGACGCAAGGAAGTAGCGAACTTTAACACCATCGCCACTGGTTCTCAGCAGCGTCCGCTCGACCCGCCATACACTTCATGCCTGTATAACAAGTGGCCACGACGAGATGTAGGTCCTTAGAGAGCCTCGGGGTCTGCAGGAGGCAGTCCAAAGTGCCGCAGGATGTTCAGCCTTCAGGAATCGGTGACGGCCAGGAGAGCATCGGCAGCTTGGTGGAGCCACGCAGGCCACGGCACGCAAGGCGAATCCACACAGCTGGCACCGAGTGCATAAAGAGGGCGATGGGGCAGAAGATTACGACTGCCAGACGAACGCTCGATGTGCGGATTTATGTACCAGCCCACATAGCGAGCAGCCACGTTTTCTGCCTGCGCGTATAAGGACAAAGGGACGATATTAACTCCATTCCACCTGTAGGGTTTGGGTTCACAGAGAGCTGTAATTCGCATCCTTCTAGCACAAGACATCTTATGCGGTATACTATTATTGAGGAGGAATAGAACAAGCACAAGGCCTTTATCGCTGCGCATAGTAGTACTAATAAAATAAAAAATTCCTGGTGAAATTCTAATGTTGCAAGCGGTGTCCAAGAGGTTTCGCACTTCTTTCGTCTTCGTAGTTAGTTGTATATGGGCCATTCGCAGCTGCTGAATAAAAATGCCAAGAGTTCGACCAAACTGCTCATGTTTTTGTCTAAGACGACTCGAAACCATGATGGTCTAATTGCATATAGCTGCTCTAGGTTTGGCATGGCGTGGCATCACAATAACAGTAAAAAAAAAAAACAACAATGACAGCAGACACAACGAGAGCAACCTTTGCTTCCTCTCAACACTCGCAGCTTACCAAAGGGCACTGCAGTGAATAGGCACGTACAGCCGCTTTATTTCCGGTCTCAAACAGCACCTCTCTCTGGGTTTCCTCTCCATAGCATTTCTGCCAAACATCAATATAATTATTTCTCCTGGAAAGCGTGATTAAATTTAATATTTAAATGTGTTGTAACCTTCATGGCTCAATACATTATTACGTACCTCACTGGTTAATAAAACCTTCAGGCATCTAACGCTTCATTGCGGTGTGCACATGTGCCAATCAGAGTAACATCACAACTTCATTTTCGGATTCATTAGATCTTTCATTTGAGTATGACGAGAATCCGAAATTTCTAAAACATCGAGGCGGACATACCTATGCAAAAGTAATGCTGATATGCGCAGTCTCTGCGAAGAGGGCGTCCAATAACTCAGAGCTAATGACGAATTTTCTACTCGCAGGTATTGCCACAGTAAACGTGCAAATTATCAAGAGATGGCTTTAAATCCTATGTGAACTTGTTCTTGGGCTCCAATACACGGCTTCTTTAAAACGCTATCCTCAGTTTGCATGGATTTTGAGCGCATTAACCTGCTTTCACGGGAAGCTCTACACTTGACCTGGTTTGATGCCTCGTTTACAGTGCGTCAAGGACAGGCCTGTCCTTGATAGCTCGGGCAATGTCATTGCATAGATGGTTGGGAGAAATATTACACGCCTTATGGTCTGCTCTTCAGCAGTGTCGTGAAGGCGCTATTCCATTCCTCCAGAAGTTCATGATTCCCAAATGAGCAGGTAAGGGCGCATTCGTATATTTAGGGCGACGCCTATCACGTGGTTGCCTTTACTTGCTATATTAAAATTGTACCTTGGCCTTGGATTGCGACAGAGTATATCTATATGCATACGTGCGACAGATATATACCGCTGTTGTGCCAATAACAATAGCAAAACGTTTTCTGACGTCAAGTGTCCGGCCTAGCTCCACTTGGTCGTATAGTTCGCGGCGCGCATGGGATAAGTAAATGCGATGATTTGAACGAAGATGCGGTTTGCAAACAGTTACGTTTTTTCAAATATGTCGGTGTTTGTTGTGAAGTAGAATTCCTTGTACCTCGAGTCTTTCCTCGTCAGCTGCTGTCATAATACCAAATGGACAATACGCCTGTAGTCTACCTTAACTTTCAGGGCGGCTTTTCGTAGAAACAGCACGAATTCTGCAGCCTGCGTTCGTTCTACAATGATCCATTTGTGTAATCCATGAAACGAAATTCGGCAAGGTGACCGGTAAGCGATTTGTTACCCTTGGCACAAACGTACAGCTGGATTAGTTTGGGGCGCCAAGTGGTTGTTTTTAAGCAAGTACACCTCGCGGAAAAAGGAGTGCCAAGGCACAGAACTCGGCCTAATTCCAATCCACAAATAACTACGGAATTCTGTTCTAGTCACTGCAACGTGCTCCCACAGCTTTTGTATATCCACCCAAGCTAGATATTGGTATTTGTGATCCCGAACAAGAAATGCATATGAGTTGCACAAGTAGCTTATCTTATTGAGCAGTAGGTCGCTTATATGTAGAAGTTACTTCGACAGGGGCTCTCACTTGTGGCGGTGTTCGCAGTTCTAGCAGCTTCGTCGTCGTACAGAAGTCTTCCGCTGTGGTCACGACCCGTGCACTGAGCGATGGGACTCATCTCGCGCAGCTCGAAAACGGCGTGGAAGCCTGGGCATCGACAACCGGGGAACAATGGCTTGTAGGTGAGGTTCCTGGCGCCACTGGCACACCCGGTATCCAACTCGAAGCATCTGGTCGTATTGGTGCTGTTCCGGCGAGAACTCGCCTCGGCGTTGGTCGCCTTCCTATTGACCCTTCGGACTCCGTAGCCAGCGGGCAGACACATCACTCCGGTCACTGTACCAAAAAGAGAACAGCGTGACTGATCTTCCTGATGTCATAGCAGCTGCTGCTTCAACCGTACGGTCTAGACCAGACCGCTGCATTGGATGCAACAGCTCCGCTTAACGTTCAGCAAGCGAAAAAAATTCTGTGGGGTATTTTGGCCCACTAAAGTGCGATGAGGAGTAAGCGCCTATTAGGTGATTGCCCGAAGCTTCCCTCCACTACGGTACCTCTTTATCTCCTTTTTCACTCACACCTTCTTCCCATGGTTCATGTGTCCGCGAATAATTGTTGTTGTTGTTGTTGTTGTGTTGGGTTAATGGCGCATAAGCAGCTCAGGCTATCATGCGCCAAGCACAAGGTTGTAAGTGGCGTACGCTATTTATTTTACAGTTTCCGTAAAACATTTGCTTCCTTTAAAAAGCTAAAAACACATGATACATCGACAAGTCCGCTTTCACCTAAAATAAAAGCTGGATGGAAAGGAATGTGTTCACCGTAAAATCGAGTAAAATACTTTTTCCTTAGCATTTCAAATCTTGTGCATGAAAGTAAAATGTGGTTTATGGTGAGTTCCCATCCGCATTCTTCACACAGAGGTTTGTTTTCTTTTCTCAACAAAAACTTGTGTGTCATGTGTGTGTGACCAATGCGGAGACGGCATAAAATCACTTCTATAAAACTTTCTTGATGGCGACATGATTTCCATTCCCCTAAAGTGGACTTCTCCAACTGCAGTTTATTATTTACCTCCCTACTCCATGCTGACTGTCATTCGTCCTTTAGTTTGTTGTGCACCAGCATCATGCAGTCTCTGTATGGCATATCTATGTTCTTTATTCCTTTTCCATGGGCCTGGGCAGAGCAAACGTCTGCTCTCTCATTGCCTCCAATGCCAACACGACTCGGGACCCGACAAAACGTTATTTTATGTCCTCGAGCAGGGGCTGTTGATATGTTGTGTATGATTTCCCCGAGTAGTGGTGCAACTGCATTTTTGTGGTGAATGGCTGTGAGAACACTTAAGGAGTCTGTGTATATAATACTGTTTGTAATGTTTTCGTTGACTATTTTGCTTACAGCCACTGCCAGAGCATAACATTCAGCTCTAAAAATACTTGCACACTGAGGTAATTTCACCGTTTTTTCCCATTTTCCATGCACTATTGCACTTATAACGTGTTTTGTTGTCTTGGATCCATCCGTGTAAAATTGTGTGCAATTGTCATACTTTTAAGAGCTAGAAATTCTTGCAGGATGTGTTCAGGTGGTGTTTTATGTTTAGAAAACTGAGTTAGTGTGAAATCGCACACAACAGGAAGGCTGTACCATGGTGGCAGTGAATTTTGTCTTGATGCAATATTGGGGAGAGCGTTTAGTATTCCTAATTCTTTGCATTTATCCTCAAATCGATGTAACAAGGGTTTGATTGACTGAGGTCTATTTTTGGACAATATTCTGGAGGCACATTTAGTGGCAATGGAGTAGCATATATGTTTTGATAGGGAGCGTATTTTCAGGATATATGAAAATGTGAGCGTAGTCGTTCTAAGTTCTAGGGATGGTTAACTTGTGTCTACATAAAGACTTGCGATAGGTGATGTCCTATAAGAGCCAGTAGAAAGACGCAAACCTGAATTATGTACAGGGTCCAAGCGCTTCAAATATGAAGGTCTTGCTGACCCGTATACAATGCAGAGATAGTCTAGGCAAGAGCGAATGACTGAGCGGTAGATGTGCAAAAGGCACGTCAGGTCAGACCCCCAGTGTTTGCGTGAGAGGACTTTGAGTATATTCAGAGATTTGGAAGCTTTCGTTTTCAGGACGTTTACGTGAGGAAGAAAAGAGAGCTTCCTATCAAAAGTTAAACCTAGAAATTTGTGTTCGTGTTTTACTTTACTGGTAGTGTGATTTCATTTAGGTTAGATGGTGGGGTCAGTGTGCAGTCCTCGTCTAAGAAAAAAGCGAACAGCCACAGACTTTTGCGTGGAAAACTTGAAACCATTTTTATCTGCCCATGATGCCAGCTTATTTACAGTTAGCTGAATCTGCCTCTCACATGTTTCTACGTTTGATGATGTGAACGCAATTTGCAAGTCGTCTACGTAAACTGAGTACATAATACAGTTCAGAAGAGCGTGTTGTCGGGCTAGTTGGTTCTGCATAGCATATAAGAGAAATGCGCAACAACTTAAACAGGACTCGTGAACTGTTGTGTGTGTTTCTTCCTGTGTCCTGTTTAAGTTGTTGCGCATTTCTCTTATATACAATGAGTACATAATGGACTTCGGTATTATTTTAGCTATAGAGTTCATTTTTACTATGAAAAGCATGGTACTTAAAATGCACCCTTGGGGCACACCAGTTTCTTGTGTGAATTTTTTAGAAAGTATGGAACCAAGACGTACTTGAAAGGATCGATTATGTAGAAAATCAGCTAGACATTTTAGCATCCTGCCGCTAATTCCAAGCTCTCCCAAATCATGCAGGATCCCAAACCTCCATGTGGTGTCGTAGGCTTTTTCAAGGTGAAAAAAAGACGGCAAGGCAGTGTTGCTTATGTAGAAACGCTTCTCGAACTGTATATTCGAGCGGACAAGGTGGTCAGTAGCGGAACATGTTTTTCTGAAGCCGCACTGGTGAATGTCAAGCAGTTTTTTGGGATTCGAGGACAAATATCAATCTTATATTTAGAATACTTTCAAATCACTTCGCAAGACAGCTCGTCAGGGCAATTGGCCTATAACTACTTGGAGAATTTGGCGATTTTCCAGGCTTCAAAAGTGGCACTATGATGGCCTTCTTCCAGGACTCAGGAATTTTTCCCGGATATCCAGATTTTGTTAAACAGTTTTAACAATGCTTCTACAGAGGTTTCTGATAAATGGGCTATCATTTCATAGTGAACCTCGTCGGGTCCTGGTGCAGGGTGTTTGCCAGCTGACAGTACTCTATGTATTTCTTCTAGTGTAATTAAAACATTAAAAGGTTCATTTACTCTATCAGTCATAGGTAGTTGTTGTTTTTCAGCTGTTGATTTGTACTTTAAAAAAAGATTGTGTATAGTGTATAGAGCTTGAAACTGCGGCACAATATTCTCCCAGTATGTCTGCTTGTTCCTCTATACTGGTTTGTGTGCCAGAGGTTGTGAAAAAATGAAACTGTGAACGGGGCGTATTTTCCCTCCAGTTTATGAACCTTTTCCCACATGTCTTTGGATATAACTGAGCTGTTGATAGAAGATACACACCTCTGCCATGTTTGCTTTTCAGCTGTGCGGATATAGCGCGCTTTAGATTTTGCCTTCTTGAAGTTTATCAGGTTTTCATGTGTTGGGTAGTGGCGTAAAATTCCCTATGCTTTGTTTTGTTCCTTTTTTGCCTTTCTACATTCTTGCGTATACCATGCTTTACGAGTTTGTCTCACCACACCGGAAGTCCGTGGAATGGCTAGGTGAGCGGCGGCAATAATACATGCTGTGTAAGTTTCATTTATTTGTCCACATCAGAACTCTCCGAATAGATTTCTTCTAGGGCAGCTTCTTCGCGAAAAAGCGCCCAGTCGGCCAAATTTAGCTTCCAGCGCCGTGGTTTTGTTAGAGTGATTGATGGTGATGACGCTAGGCTGATAATGATTGGAAGATGATCGCTCCCATAGGGGTTGTCAAGAACGTCCCATTTAAAATCGGTAAAAACACTTGGTGAACAAACCGACAAATCTGGCAGCTGAATTTGCCAGTGCTTGGAGAGCAGTATGTGTGTTTCCCCGTATTTAACAAACAGACATTGTTGCACAGAATAAATCTTCTAAAACCAGACCTCTGGCGTCAGTTTGTCTGCTTCCCCAAAAAGAGGAGTAAGCATTAAAATCCCCAACTAAAAGATATGGCTCTGGTAGTTTCTAAGTCGTGAAGTGGGACGGTTAGATGAAGTTCAATGTATATGGAACATATTGTTATGGTTTTAAAATGAAGCACTGTGACTGCAACTGCTTCGTATGTGGTATTAAGGTCGATTTTTTCGGTTAGAATACCACCTTGGACCACAATAGCAGTGCCACCAGAGAGACTGCTTGGGTTCTTTCGATCGTAACGAAAGACCTGATGCTTTTTAAGCATGTGTTTATTCTGTGGTCCAAGGTTTGTCTCCTGAAGACACAATGCGACTGGGGAAAATGAACCTAATATATCTGTTATGTCAGTGTAATTGTTTAAAAGTCCACGACAGTTCCAGTCAACTAAAATGCCATGGTAAAATATTAGTTGAGGATAGTTTAAAAACCAAGCTATTTCGGTCCTTTGGGCCTCTTACTGGGACTTTGTCCCTTCTTTTTCGCTCGGGAGAGCTTTGCCGCCGCTGATGCGGTCGCGAGGAGGGAGATGTGTCCATCATGACAGATACTGCGCCTTTTTATTCCTGTAAGAAAGCTGTGCCGTACTGAAGGGCTGCGGAGCAACATCGACCATCTCGAGTTCCAGGTTTCGAACCCAACCGCTGGCAGCTGCATCTCGGTGGAGGCTGAGCGGAGAGGCGACCCTGCGCCGTGCGATGTCAGTGCTGGTTTAAGATCCTCACGTGGTTGAAATTACTCCTTACCCCTGCACTACAGTGGCTGGAATATGGTACCTGCACTCAGTTGCTCATTTGTAGCGAAAGCTACATTGGCCACGAACGAGGAGTTTCGCGTGACGGGAGGCACTGAGCCGTTGCCTAGCAACTACCGCAGCTGGCGGACGCCGCGAGCTGCCGCGCCATCTGGCAATGCAGAAGCAACCTGAAGATGTCTCGTCTTTACTACAAGAACGAATCGTCTGCACCGGGAATCAAATCTCCATCCCTCAGATTGGACTAGATTAGATTGGACTCGATTGGATTGGATTCGAATAGACTGGTTTGGATTAGACAGGTTTGGATTGAATTGGAACAGGATTGGTTGGAGTGTATTGACTAGAATAAACTGTACTTGATTGGACTAGATTTTACTACACTGGATTGGTTTAGGCTGAAATAAATAAGACTGGATTGGATTACACTGGATTGGATGGGATTAGATTATTTGGAGTAGTAGACAGCCTAGAGCCAGGCACACATGCTTTCGCTACGTATATTCTGGCCCAGCTGAGCTAAGTCGCGGCCACTTTTTTTCTCTTTGCACTTTCATAGTCGCCTTCCTCCCTCCACCTGAACCACGTTTTATGTGCCCACAGAAACGTTTCATACCCTGCCTTCCCTTTCCTGACAGCCAAATATTATTCTTGGGGATCTTTCAGATGGACTGGCATCACGTAGCTTACGGGTACCTCCTTTTGCCTCCATTTAAATTCAGCAGCGGTTGGTCAGGTTCGAATCGCGAACTAGAAAATAGTTATCGGGGAGTGTATAAAGCGAAAGCTGTTAAGGGCTCATACTTATGAAGGGTATGCTGTTGGGCTAGTTGGTGGTTGTTGTCAAGCACTATGGTTTCGCAGCGCTGGCAGACAAGGACAAAAGGACTAGGGACACATACAACTGCGCTGAATTTCCAACTTTATTTTGGACGCTATTGATCCGCGCATTTATAATTGACAGAAGAAACTGGACACGCAAGCGCACTCACAACACCGGTATAGCAACCTCAGTTGCAGCATCGCAATCTCTCGCAATCTCAGAGCCGAATCGCTATCCCAGTAGCCGTATCGCAATCTCAGTACGAGAAGACCATTTACCATTGTATTAGTCACCCCGCCGGGGTGGCGCAGTGGTTACGGCGCTCGACTACTGTTCCCAAGGACGCGGGATCGAATCCCGGCCTCGGCGGCAGCTTTTCGCTGGAGGCCAAAAGCAAGGCGCCCGTGTGCTGTGTGATGTCAGAGCACGTTAAAGAACCCCAGGTGGTCGAAATTACCGGAGTCCTCCACTACGGCGTCTCTCATTGCCTGAGTTGCTTTGGGACGTAAAACCCTACAAACCAAACCATTGTATTCGTCCTCTCGAGCTGGGAATAAGAAAACAAAAAAGGAGAGGGAGCCCGGACCAGCAAAACCTCTGCCAGGCTTAAAACCAATTAAAAATAAATAAAAGGGAAGGCTAGTTCAGCGCAGTTGTGTGTGTCTCTAGTCCTTTTGTCCTTGTCTGCCAGCGCTGTAACACCTAAATGCTTGGCTTACACTGTCGGCAATGATTCTATCACACATTTCCATCACACTATAGCCAATGTGACATCACATCCGGTTAGGCAGCGATTTCGAAACTAGTCAGCAGGAGTCTGGTAAATCTAACTGATGACGGCACCGAGGTAACTCAGTAATTTAGTACTGATGACATGAAATTATAATCAGTCAATATTTAGTAATAAATAGATTAGGAATCCCATCCCGAACCCGGAACCGAACCTCTATCTCTCGGTTCTCCGGCCGAGAGCTTTACACTGCGCCGCCGCGGATAATGAAACGCGCGTCATAATTGTTGTGTACCCTGAGGACGATAGTCGTGATGTCAATGATGCAGCAGTTAGTCATAATGACAATGATTGCGATTTTTGTCGATAACAATAATGAGAGCAAACGTCATATACAGTGTTCATCAGCAACGATCCGGCTTTCGCATTTCTGCAATGTAGATTCCACAGTGGTCTCGGAATTTATATCACTGCGCCATCACGCCGGCGCATATATCAATTTTCAATCATGCATGGTTTAGCAGGGTTACACACGCTTTGATAGTTTCAATAGGCTGAACACTTAAACTTCGCCTTAAGAGTAGATATCGTACCTTATTTCACCCTGACATTTCATTACGCAACTGTTGCATTCGTTATTCACCACGGCTTGTCGCCATCGTGTTGAATGATCATACCGAACATTACAGCCATACGCTAATACAGCAGCTCATTATGTATGCGACCGGAAGTCACCGGAACCTGTTTGTTACCCTGTCTATGTGACCATACCATGCGAGAAATGCAACACCAGGATGATGGACAACAGTGTAGAGGACACACACAACACAGGTGTTGCGCTTATCGTATGGTATGCATCAGTACGACTTGCCCCAATTTATACCCTGCTGTGTGACCTTCACTCACAACATTCAGATAAGAATACCGCTGGAAACTCTTCCTTTTTAATTTCAATCTACGACACCCGTATCTATTTTTGAACAACTTACTGAACCCTGCCGGCACAATCATTACTTCCCCACAAAACTAAATCCATTATTCACCGGTCCAAGTACAGTGCCGTTCAAAATAATAATTTTGTTATGCCGAATAATATTTTAATAGATTTAGTTGACTGATTCAAAACATTAAGTGTGATTTCAAAGAGAAAAGATCACGCGAAAGAAAATTCCTGACAACTAAACTGCCCCGTGTCATGAAATCAGTTTACACTCACAAGACAAATGATGCTTTATTCTCTTCTCACAAATTACCATCACTTGGTATGGGTAAATACATCCTCTAAAAGTCCGAGAACTACACAGCCGCTAAACAACAGTAGAGAATACTGCGTATGACCGACCATGTAAGGCACCTTGTCAGAAGGGATTCAATGACAGTTTTGACTTGGTAGGACTTCATTTGTAAATAAATATACGAATGTAAAAACAAGACTCACTAATGCACAACTTTCTTCGTAACGTGAGAAACATCCTATTTGAAGTTAAAAAGATTTATATTCTGCAGAAGTTTTTACAGAGAACCGGGTATGCACAACAGATTCCTACATATAGTCTTCCACACTTCCTTACGCTTTTCCGAAACCACAATATGATTATTGAACGCATACAGAACAAATAGTTCCACCATTGGGCTTCACTTATTTGTAGCGGTGTATTTTTTTATCACTTAGATATACGTTCTTCTCTGGTGAGCTCTTGCATTTTTGTTAAAACTAGATGGTATTTTGGTAGAAGAAAATAGCTCAGGAGGCGGGACATGGAAGTATATACAACACGACCGCTGACTAACGTCTGCTTGTAATCAAAGCGGGAGCATATGAATACACTGAGCGACAGATACGCAGGAAGAAAAAAGAAGAAGAAGAGGGGCCACAGCGTAACATCAAAAAAGGTCATGTTCATCATTAAGCATTAAGATAGGCCAGCTCGTGTCACAACAACGAAACTGAAGGTATGCTTGCACATGAAGCTACCTTGAAAAACATTCCAGGGAAATCTTTGAAGCCCTTATCATCGCCCGCAAAGGGCTTCATGCGCAAGCATACATTCTATTTCGTTGTAGTGCAACAAGCTGGCCTATCTTAACTCTTAATAATGAGCATGGCTTTTTTCGTGTTGACGTCGTGGCCATTAGTTTACTGCGATAGCAATACTACGCCAGGTTTCGGCCCGTCATGAAGACGACTAAAACGAAGAGGACGACGAACACTAAGAAGAAGACGATGACAAAGAAAAAGACGAAGAAGAAGACGACGAAGACGATGAAGAAGAAGGCGAAGAAGACAAGGAAGAAGACGATGAAGAATGCTCGGTCATCCGCCGCTAATTATTTCGCTCTGCATTCGGTTCATTAGCATTGACCATTTCTCATTTATGTGGGCCGGTAGCTTACGCTCTCGCGTCATACTCTTAAAGGATGACCTTAAATGTCCCCAAAAATGTAGCACCGTACACTGATAGGGCGTCATAGGAGAATAGTGTAGCAGGCAAAAGAAGCTTTCGCCGTTCCTAGCCCAATTAAACAAAACTAGGGTTAACCAGAGCTAAACAACTTTTTTCTTCCTTCCTTTGTTTTTCTTCCTGCGCATCTGTCACTCAGTGTATCCATACGCTCACGCTTTCAATGCATGCAGTTGTTAGCGCTCATATTTTGTCTACTTCCTTGTCCCGTCTCGCGCTATTTTCTTCCACCATGATCAGTTACCAACTCGCCCAGAAACACACTTTGATATAGATTGTATTGCGCACTGCTTTATTCCATTCGTCGTCCAGTTGATTTTTGCTTCTATGCAGGCATAATTATACTATCTTTCTTTTTTATACAATTTATGCACTTTTACAGGGAAGGCCAGAGTTCATGAAAGTACCATTCTAGCAATTTCTTTCTGTCTTGAAATACTTGTGATGAAAAATAAATTCAATGTTACCTTGTAATATTTCGCTGCTGCCCCTTTCAATCTCGAATCGGAAGTCACTCCCGAATGTGCTACTGCTTGGGTGCCACGTAATGCCCAATACCCGAGCACTTAAGGCGACCAACTGAGCCTTGGCTGCACTGGAAGCGATGGGGAACAGTCGATGGCAACAGATGAGAATCGCCAGTGCCGACACCGGGTAGACGAACTGGGCGACGGCGCAGAGGATGGCAGCTGCGAGAACAGCCACGTTGTTCGCCTGCGTATGTGCATAGCAATGCAAAGACGTAAGAATCCTCTGTCGAGTTCGAACTCGGAGAGACCGACACACAGCTACATGCTAACGCAAGAGGGCATCGATGACGCGAGTAAAACAAGCATAGTAAATTTCTTCCGTGCGGTAGTACTTACAAGTTACATTATGCGAGTAGCGCACAAAACGTTTGACACCGCGCTGCGCTAAGCCGCAAAAGAGAGACTCGCGCGCTAAACATTTGACACCTCAGCCTATAAGCGTAACAGAAGCAAAGCAAAGACTACTGGCACCCAGAACGAGATTAACATAAGGTTCTTCCTCAGTGTCGACATTCCTTGATTCCTCATACCATGCTCATCTTTGGTTGGGACGTCATCTTTGGTAGGGACTTCCTCTCCAATCATAACGCCATAAATAGACTGCGCCCGGGCTCAACATGAGTTATCACCCCTCAGTGACACTTTTTTCGACGTATCCGGTACTGCTCCATCATATCATCCTCAATCATATCATTCTTCCGCCACGGGGCTCCAAAAGAATTGCCGAGTGACAGAGGTCCCGCCTTCTTTTACGAAGTTGTCGAAGCTGTTTTAAGAGAATGCAAAATCGTTCACCACGCCACCTCCGCATGCCATCCGCAAACAAATGAAATATTTGAGCGGTTCAACCGCACCATGGGCGACATGCTAGCAATGTATGTCGCTTCCGACCACTCCAACTGGGACCGCGTTCTTTCATTCGTCACCTTCGCTTATAACTCTGCTACTCAAGCAACCAACGGATTCTCGCCATACTTCCTCCTGTACAGTTGTGAGGCCTCATCTACCATGGCCACCATTCTTCCATACCGACTGCATTCTTCCGAATTCATGACGGTTTCACAAGCTGCAACATTTGCTGAAGAATGCCGCCAGCTTGCCTGGTCCTTCACTTCTTACGCCAGCAACGACAGAAAACCACCCGAGCTCTATCTGAACTTCTTCCTGCTTACCGTACAGACGCTTTGGTCTGGCTATGGGTACCTTCCTCCAGTCCCGGCCTTTCATCCAAACTTCTGAGTAATTATCAGGGCCCCTCCGTACTGTCAAGCAAACGTCAACTACCTCATTGAACCCCTTACGCCATCCATTGACCACCGTCGCCGCAACCGTGAAATAGTACACAGTAACCGTGTGAAACCTTACTACCATCCTGCCATTGTCACATCGCCATAAGCCGCCAGGATGGCGCCTTTTCGCCCGGGGCAAGTTGTAAAACAGGTATTCGGCTCTGTTATGTTCAGCGCCTGATGCTGAAGAGAACGACGACAGCCACGTTCGACGACGACGCTCGCTCCGATGCTCGTGCGTGTGCTGATACAAGCTCTACGACTGATCGCCGAACGTTCCCTTGACTGTTCACGGCCCACTGTGCAAGGTCTTCTTTTACAATATATATATATATATATATATATATATATATATATATATTGTGAGCCTTCTGTGGACCTTCTTTCATTTGTACATGCCATGATCTTCTTCTTTCATTTGTACATACCATCATCATCGTCCTGCGGCGCCGGCTCCGGCGCGCGCCTGGGTTCGTGATCGGATTGAAACGCTAGACAAGGCTTCGCTGTCCTTGCCGTCACGACCTCGCCGTCTCGACCTAGCCTTATTTTACAAGTGGTGGAGGTGAAATTTGATCTCCTTGCTGCCTTGGGCCCTGCCTCTCGCTGGAGCTACGTTCCGGTCGCCGTTTGGCAACTGCCACCATCGCTATGTCTACCGACAGTACCCACGAACAAGCCGGACCCTCTACATCGGCTGCACCACCCCCTCCGACTGTGCCCACACGACAGCGCGACCCGCCGCTGTTCGCTGGTCGTCGCGATGAAGACGTCGATGACTGGCTTGACACCTACGAACGCTGCAGTGCCTACAACCGGTGGGACGATGCTGTGAAATTTCTCAACATCTCTTTCTACCTTATTGAGGTCGCCAGGACTTGGTTCATCAACCGCGAGCCCCACACAACTAACTGGACCACCTTCAAACAGCAGTTCCGACAGTACTTCGCCGACCCGGCAGTTCGGACTGAGATCGCGAAGACCAAGCTCGCTTCACGCCGTCAAGGTCCTGATGAGTCATATGAGTCTTACATAGAGGCCATACTTGCAATCTGCCGGCGTATTAGTCCCACCATGGCGGAACATGAACGAGTACACCACGTCTTGAAAGGAATCAATTCTACGGCGTATAACATCCTAGTTGCTCAGAATCCTTCAACTATTGATTCCATTATTACGACCTGCCAACGTATCGACCAGCTGCAGTCCTCCCGATTGCAGCCCGCCAAAGCTACTGGCCCGACCTATGCTGATCTCGACCTGCGGGCACTTATTCGAGCCATCATCCGCGAGGAGCTCCAGTCGCTCAAGCCTGTCTGTCGACACGGGTGCGAACACTCTTCCGCAACATCTAATGACGCAGGTCTTCGCAGCATCATCAAAAAAGAGCTGGCAACAATCACCGAACCTATAACATCTGGCCTTCCGGCACCCCGCTCAGTACCGACTTACGCGCACGTCGCAGCATCCCCCCCTCCTTTAGTTTCCCCGCCTCGACCGGCACCAAACTACAATCACGCCAATGCAATAACGACGGCTCAACCTGCACTGCCCTATTACGCACCTTGGCACCCCTCCCGACCAATTTGCTATTACTGTGGCATTAGAGGACATATATCTCGCGTATGTCGTCGCCGCCTCCAGAACGAGCGCCGTGGTTACGATACCTTTGAAAGTGACATCCCTTCAACGTCATATTATCAACGCCGGTTTACTCCAAGCCCACCTCGAAGATCATCCCCACCTCCAGAATCCTCGTCTGAGCCTCGTGGAACCCATGCATCCCGACGTCGGTTCCTATCCCCATACCGCCGCTCAGTTTCCCCTCTCCGACCCGCAACAACTATCCCTGTCCGCCATCCGGAAAACTAAGCGTTGCAGTTTCCGGAGGTCAAACTGCACTCTGCGAACTTACCAAAAGTCCTCCAGATTGCCCGTATAATGTGATTTCTGTTTTCGCTGAAGGATTACCGGTCGAAGCATTGATTGATACAGGAGCTGCAATTTCTGTCATTCACGCTGATTTGTGCTACCGTTTGCGAAAAGTGACGACACCATATGATGGGCCTGAACTCCGTGGAGCCAATGACGTCCCTTTGCGCCCTTCAGCGAAGTGCACCGTACGAGTTGTTATCAACGGCATCCGCCATCATGTGCAGTTTGCTGTGCTCTCACCTTGTGCGCATCTGATGATTTTTGGATGGGATTTTTTGTCAACCGCTTCGGCGTTAATTTCTTGTGGCGACCGTGTTATCCATATGACAGACAGCGATTTTTCATCTGAAGTTTCTGAACGACATCATCCCCTAGTTGCCGCCGCTGATACTGTTTTGCCTCCTCAGAGCGAAAAACTGCTTACCGTTGTTTCTGACCACATCACTAACGGGGACGTACTCGTCGCACCATCTCATCGTCATCTTGCACGCGGTATCGCCTTCCCGTCTAGCCTTGTGAGGTTCTGCAACGGCTCAGCGACAGTAGCGGCCACTAACACTTCACGTGAATCCCTCGTGCTCTCAAAAGGAACTTCTCTCCCCTGCATGGTGGATGTTCAACCTTTGTCCTTGATGGTGCTCACCGCCCCTCTGCCTCAGCGCCGTGTTTCGCCAGACGTCTCTCTTTCTGTTCTCACAAAGACTATTAATCCTAACCTCACGCCGAACCAACGCCAAGAACTGCTGACATTACTTCGACACCACCAAGACATTTTTGATGCCACTTCTCCACCACTGGGACGGACTAGTTTTGCGCACCATCGAATCATTACTGAAGGTAACTCTATCGTTCGCCGACGGCCTTATCGGGTTTCCCTCTCTGAACGAAAAGTAATTGAAGAAAATGTAAATGACATGCTCCATCGCAATATTATTTGTCCCTCGACAAGCCCATGGTCCTCCCCAGTAGTGTTAGTTAAAAAAAGGACGGCTCGGTACGCTTTTGTGTTGATTACCGGGCACTCAACAAAATTACCCGCAAAGATGTATACCCAGTGCCAAGAATTGATGAAGCCCTTGACTCTCTCCAAGGCGCCGAATATTTCTCGACTTTGGACCTCCGCTCAGGTTATTGGCAAATACCTATGCACGAGGACGATAAAGAAAAAACCGCTTTCTCAACTCCCGATGGCCTTTACGAATTTAATGTTATGCCTTTCGGACTTTGTAACGCACCAGCGACATTTGAAAGAATGATCGATACTGTGCTTCGTGGCCTAAAATGGAGAACCTGTTTATGTTACTTGAATGACATTGTCACCTTTTCGTCAACTTTTAACGACCATCTCACGCGCCTGAATGAGGTCCTCACGTGTCTCGCTTCAGCGGGACTTCAGCTCAACACCAAGAAGTGCCACTTTGCACAGAAGGAAATTAAAATATTGGGACATCTAGTCAGCCATGACGGCATTCGTCCAGACCCTGAAAAAATCATCGCGGTCTTGAACTTTGCTCGTCCACAACGGATTACAGAATTGCGCAGTTTTCTCCGCCTGGCGTCTTATTTCCGGCGTTTTATAAGGCATTTTGCAAGTATTGCTGCTCCACTTCATGAACTACTTAAAGCACGCAGCACTTTCGTGTGGACTGAACAGTGCGAAGCAGCTTTTAATAATCTGAAGCACGCCCTCACATCAGACCCTGTTCTTGGCCACTTCAGTGACAGCGCTCCAACCATCCTGCACACTGATGCTAGTGGTCTCGGTCTTGGAGCTGTACTCCTGCAGCGCGATGCAACTTCGCGTGAGAAAGTGATTGCCTTTGCCAGTCGGACTATGACTCCAGCTGAGAAAAACTACACCATTACCGAGCAGGAGTGCCTTGCCGTCGTCTGGGCTGTCCAAAAATTTCGCCCTTACCTATATGGTCGGCATTTCACAGTTGTGACCGATCACCATGCTCTTTGCTGGTTGTCTTCGCTCAAAAATTTGACAGGCCGACTTGGCCGTTGGATTCTACGCCTGCAAGAATACAATTTCGACGTCACTTATAAATCGGGTCGCCAACACCAAGACGCCGACGCTCTTTCTCGCTGTCCACTTTCGGAATCGGCTTGCTGTTTTTCTTCCCAATGCATTTCCACCTATGACCACAGCCGACCATCTCTTTCCCCAACGTATATCACAACAGTTTCATTTGATGACTCTGAAAACAAACACGCTCTCCGCTCACAGCAATTAGCCGATGCCTACTGCCGACCCATCATCGACCGCCTTATTGGCGCTTCGGACCCACCCAATGCTCGGCTTCGCCAACTTCGCAATTTTAAGCTCGAAGATGGCATCTTACTCCGCTTCGTCTCGTTGGATCCCAGTCGTGCCGCGTGTGCTTCGTCCACGTATACTGGCGGCTCTCCACGATGACGCTACTGCAGGTTACCTTGGTGTTGACAAAACCTACGACCGAGTGAAAAAACGATTCTTTTGGCCTGGCCTATCTTCCTGCGTTGCCAAATACGTCGCATCCTGCCCTTTTTGCCGACGTCGCAAACGGCCGACGTCTTCGCCCGCTGGCCTTCTACAACCTGTTCCCTGTCCCGCCACGCCATTCGACGTAGTCGGCATCGACTTATATGGTCCCCTACCTCTCTCCGATGGGGGTAACCATTGGATCATAACGCTGCCGACCACCTTACACGCTACGCTGAGACAGCACCTGTACCGACCGGTTCCGCTCAAGAAGTAGCAACTTTCTTTTTGCGATCAATTGTATTGCGTCATGACGCTCCTCGGGTGCTCCTAAGTGACCGCGGGACGGCCTTCTTATCGGCAGTCGTTGCCGAAGTTCTTCACGCGTCATCCACCCTTCATAAGACAACCTCAAGCTACCATCCCCAGACTAACGGGCTGACTGAGCGATTTCACCGCACCTTATCGGATATGATCTCCATGTACATCACACCGGATCATCGAAATTGGGACACTATTCTACCATTCGTCACTTTCGCCTATAACACAGCAGTACAGCGGACTACCGGTTATTCTCCATTTTTCCTCGTTGATGGCCGTTCTCCCACTACAATTCTCGACGCTTCCTTCTTCTCTACGCCCGACTACTCCACATCGGTACCTGCCCAGTTCTTATCTCGTGTGGCCAGATGCCGTCATCTTGCCCGCCTCAACACAGCAGCGTGCCAGGAAGACCGCAAGAGTCGCTACGATTCTACGCATCGCGTGGTCTCTTATCGTCCCGGTGACGAAGTACTGCTGTATACACCACTGCGCACCCCTGGCCTTAGTGACAAATTCCACCACCGCTACCTTGGTCCCTACGAGATTATCAGCCAAACTTCTCCAGTTAACTACAAAGTCACGCCTGTTGATCCCCCAGCCAATCGAAGCCATCGTGGAACTGAAATTGTTCATGTTTCTCGCTTGAAACCGTTTGTGCGCCGCGGTACATCGCTTAATTAGGAGCGACCAGGCTGGCCGCTTCCGACCCCCCGGGCAGATTGTGTGAGCCTTCTGTGGACCTGCTTTCATTTGTACATGCCATGATCTTCTTCTTTCATTTGTACATACCATCATCATCGTCCTGCGGCGCCGGCTCCGGCGCGCGCCTGGGTTCGTGATCGGATTAAAACGCTAGACAAGGCTTCGCTGTCCTTGCCGTCACGACCTCGCCGTCTCGACCTAGGCTTCTTTTACAGTATATATATATATATATATATATATATATATATATATATATATATATATATATATATATATATGTGTGTGTGTGTGTGTGTGTGTGTGTGTGTGTGTGTGTGTGTGTGTGTGTGTGTGCGCGCGCGCGCGTGCGTGCTTGCCCGCTTATACATATAATGATATCGGATGCCTGCTTCAAGCTTACTAAGCCTATCATGATAATCCGGATGAGGGCGAAAGAGAACGGAAGGGGAAGGAAAAAATTAATGACCGAAATCGGCGAGACATTTTCACACACACATACATGTATGGGTGAGTTTCAATAGGTCTGTATTAACCGTGGACCCTTGAAAAAATTTAATGAGGATTCTGTAGTGTGCGCAGGCGAACACCCGGCGCGCCAGAGACCAAGAACGTGTTCAAAATGCAGGGTTGAATCTTGAGCAACTCCTAAATTACTACGCAGTGTCCTGCGTTCCGTAAAGCACTTATGCGTGGATCATCTTAAATGTTCCAAATCTTCACACAGATCTTATGTACAGCACAGAGGGCTACTAGTTATACGGGTATGACGCGATAGCGTAGGCTACCAGTCCACATAGAAAGCCCTCTCTAAACAAGCCGTATGAAGGGAAATGCGAATCCAAGAGTCCTGGCAGGGCGACTCTCATATCACTCCCACATATGCAGCCGTGCCTCACTATTCAGTCGCATTTCGCATGTGCAAAGCATTTGTAGATCACGCAGTAACTCATTAGATTCGTGGTGCTCGCCACAGAGAGGAGGACGAGGGTAGCGGCACCCGAACAGATACCCGCGCCGGAGGGAAGTGTAATTTTCGCACATTTCATGCGCGCGCCGCAGCGAAGATCTCACCGAGTGCCGCAGGATAGCGTCTGCTGGCATCACATAGCAATAACTGTTTAACAAAACTTGAAGATGGGCTAGATGATGCATTGCAACTTCATGAAAGGTAAAAGAGCACAGTAAGACACACAATCGAGTGAAGAAGACAAAGGACAGCGCATGTCCCGTGCCTTCTTCAGTCGAGTGTGTGTCTTCCTGTGCGCGTTTACCTTTCGTCAAGTAACAATAAGTGGTTTACAGGAAAGTAGAGCCATAGTACCTGTCATACGTGTTATGTGCACATGAAAGTATGAAAGCGGAAAACTAGGAGCCGTAATAGAGGGCTGCGGAGTAATTTTGACCACCTGGGGATCTTTAACGAGAACTGACATCACGTTTCACACGGACGCCTCTGTTTCGCCTGCATCGAAACAGAGCCCCTTCAATGCAAATAGAGCCCGGTTACTCCTTCACAATAGGCGGTTATCTTAGCCACTGCACCATCGCAGCGGGGCGGCATCGTAAGCGAAGGGCATGCAAGTAGATTGCGTTAACATCCTGGTGAACTTTGATGTGCTCATAGGAACTCTGCATATCAATGATTCGACGCTAACTAACCCGCAGGTAAAGGTTCACTCCACCCTCGGTTAATTTGAGCCATATTTTTACTACGCTAGGTGAAGCCAAAGTTCCTGTGTGCTTCTGATGACCTTCGAACAGCTTCAGGGTCAAGTTGGCACTTAATTGGTTCAAAGGAAATGAAAGGCGCAGTACCTGTCACAGCTGCACTGTGGACACCTGAGCCGCTCCGTAAGGAAAGGAAGATGGGGATAATAGCAGAAAGACCGAAAGGGCCCCGCCAGGATGGTGCAGCGGTAAGACGCCCAATTAATGTGCCGGAGTTCTCGAGTTCGATCCCGAACGCGGCGGCTGCGTTTCTATGGAGGCGAAACGAAGTGGCGTTCAGCGCACGTTAAAGATCCGCAGGTCGTCGAAATTACCCCGTAGCTCTCGACTACGGCTCAACTTTATTTCCACTTTCACTCCCGCCTTCCTCCCTTCGCTTACGGTGCGGGTCACGTGTGCACAGACATCGGCGGCTGCGTTTCGATGGAGGCGAAAAGAAAAAGGCGCCCGTGTGATGTGCGATGTCAGCGCACCTTAAAGATGCTCAGGTGGTCGAAATTACTACGTAGCCCTCCACTACGGCTACTCTTTCTCTCTTTCCACTTTCACTCCCACCTTCCTCCCTTCCCTTACGGCGCGGTTGAGGTGTCCACATAAATCACGTGAGCCAGTTACCGCGCCTTTCCCTTCCTATAAATCAATCTCTTCTGCCCGCCCGAGGCAGTGAAAGTGGATCAGCTACAGAGCGAGTAGCAGGCCCGTGCATTTTCTTTTTTTTCTTCCTACAGCCACAACAATAACTGCTGCCGCTGCACACTAGGTTTAATCGAAGCTAAACCGCAGCCAATTGTTTTCTCTAAATGTCAACGGGCGACAATCGACACCGGATTTTGGTGAATGGTGCCTTTAATGCTGTCGCGTTAAAACGATACCTGCTTCCTCCTCACGATGGGGTTAGAGGTCAAGCAACTCGGCTACCTGGACCATGGCAACCGCGTTTCAGTGAACGCAGAGGCAAACGCGTCCATGTGTTGCACAATATCAGTGCACGTTAAAGTGGTCCAGTTTGACGAAATTGTTTCTAGCTCCCTCTCATATTTCACCTTTTCCCCTTTTTCTATTGTCATATTCGTGCTTTCTCGCATGACATGGCTAACATGTCAAACCAAGAGTGGGAGATGCAGACTTCTTCGTTTTGTATGAAGCAGGCCACATTTACAACTGACTGCTCGCTAGTAAATTTTGAATGACCCTTTAACACCACGCAAAAATTTTGCCTTGAAACTATTAAGCTGTCTTTCTGAAGAAACAATAAAGATATATCGGGTAAATCTGATTATACATTTCTCCTGTTTGATTTCGTCATTGTATTCTGTAGCTGCATGTGTTAGTTATTAATTTGGCGCAGCCCGTAAGAAACAAAGGGAAACGCTAAATGTAACAAATTACACGATTTCCGTAGATTTCCATTCTCCAGGCACGCTTGCTTTACTTGTGAAGTGAGAATCCTCGTACCTTAGGTGTCTCTTCATCACCTGCCGTCGTAACCACCACAGCAAAAAAATTAAGGCTGCCGTGGTGCACCTTAGCTTTCAGAGAAATGCATAGATGCAGCGCGCATTCTGGTTTTAACCTGTGGAATATAATAATATAATATTATAATGTAATGTTAGGAAGATATCGAGAGACCGGAAAGCGTGGCGTGATATGGTCCATAGGGTCCATGAAGAGTCGGTCATGACTGAACTGAACTGATATAATAACGGATAGCCTAGCTGCAATGCATGCACGGACAAAGCGACAAAGCCTTTATGCTGCTTTAAGGCGTTGGCGCTCTGTAATTTACCTAGGCACTCCAGACTCATTTTTATGGAAGCTTGCTGTCTTAAACCCATTACACATCTAGTATAGCAGAATACAAATAACGGAGCATGCGTCTAACTGCTTCCATCCAGATTTAGATCCTACAATTAGTACTGGCTAAGAAGGCAGGTTGTGATTAACGTGTCTACGAATGTAATGAGCTTCAATCATAGCAGTGTGCTACGCTTAAGCTAAATATATTAAACGAGCTACATATAAATTCAGCTCACGCAGCGAAAATATGTGCACTAGAGCAGGGTGCGTGATCTGTGAATGGAACCTCTGCGCTGATATGTCACTCACAAACAGCGGTTATTTGGAGAAGGAGATTAAGAATGCTGTCAGCCTCAGCTGGGGGTTTTGTTACAGGAGAGGAAAGCAAACTTAAGCAATGAGTGACAAGGTGCAAAGTGCAAGATAAGTGTCGAATAAGTGCAGGTATCCAGCAGCTAATAGTGCTCAGCCTCTAAATGCATACATCGACCAAAATGAATTCTCACATCAAAAACCCATGCAGGCAAAGATGACAATAATAAATTATCTAAATTTAACACAAAAAAAAACACTAAAAACGACCGCGAAATTTCTCAGCATTCCTGGTACCATGCATAAAGTTTCTATGTTCGGCATAAATTCTGACCCAGCGAGATTCCGCGAATAAATGTTACCTCGCCTTCCCTTTCCTGTAAACGAATGACAGAACGCCGGTGAACCTTGATCCGCTCAACGGTACGCTGGTTGTGTTCAACAAGGAGCGCACCATGTAGGACGGTGTGCAGCAGCAACTCTCAGGCTTTTGCATCTCTCAGCTGTAGATTGTTGTTGTTGCGACAGTAAGCAGGAAAAGAAAATGCCCTGGCCTGCTACTGGCTCTGTAGCCGGGCTACCTCCGCTGTCCGATTCTTTTTTATGCGAAGCATACTAGCCACACAACCGAGCTCTTCCTTGCTGCGCCGCGCGCGGCCGCGTAGCTACCACTTGACCTACATCGGCGCACCACGTGATATGACGTCACAAAAGCTGTGAAATCTGGGGCTCAACTCTTGCGCTCGCTTGCGGACGCGCAGCCTCCGCCGCCGGCCTAACTCCCGCTCCTACCGCTAGGAGATACTGACTTCACGCAATTGTATAAAAGGCTACGCACTCTTTGAGTCAGTTGAGCAGCGTTCTTGTCTATGAAATGGCTAACCAGGTATAGCCAGGTAATGTCTTGATTATGAATGGCTAACCAGGTATAGCAAGATAATGTTTAATTGTTTAGGCTAGTATGCTTCGCATCCTAGGCTTAACCATAAGCTAAGCCAGACCAATTTTTTATAGGAAGGGAGAGGCGCTGTACCTGTCTCACTTCTTTTTCTGTGGACACCTCAACCGCACCGTTGGGGAAGGGAGGAAGGTGGGAGAGAAAGTGGAAAGAGAGAAATAGGAGCCGTAGTGGAGGGCTACGAAGTAATTTCGACCACCTGGGGATCTTTAACGTGCGCTGACATCGCACAGCACACGACGCCTCTTCGTTTCGCCTCCATCGAAACGCTGCCGCCGAGGTCGGGTTCGAACCCGGGTACTCCGGCACAGTAGTCGGGCGTCTTACCACAGCACCACCCCGGCGAGGCACCTCCGCTGTCTCATGCAGAGAGAACGGAAAATAGAGGAGAAAAGAAAAAAGAAATCCGAGAGAAAGACGCGCATTGGGATGGGGGGGGGGGGGGGGGCAACAGCCGTCGTCCCCAACTGAGGCTAGCCCCAACCGCAAGCGGCGGTGACGCACCTGTCCCAGCCTCGTATGCAGATTGTTGTGTGCTAGACATTTTAAAGTGAAAGCCTTTCTAGGCTCATAGAATGGAATCTCGAGTGCGAGAGTTGGACACAAGAACTGTGCGCGAGATCTTTCATATTCCGCTAGATTCCACGAAATTGTTCTTGTCTAGCGTTCTTGCCATCTGCTTGGTTGGTTTGAGGGGTTTAACGCCCCAAAGCGACACAGGCTGAGAGACGACGTAGTGGAGGACTCCGCAAATTTCGACCACCTAGGGTTCTTTAACGTGCACTACCATCACACAGCACACGGGCGCCTTGACTTTGTTGTTCTGGCTGTAGGAAGAAGGAAAAGGAAATTCACGGGCGGGCCTGCTACTGGCTCCGTAGCTGAGCCACCTCCGCTTCCTCGTGCACACAGAAGAGAAAATAAAGAAACGGAAGAGGGATAGAAAGACGCGCGCCGCAACAAAAGTCGTCGTCCACCACCAAAACGGTGGCGGGTGCAATGACGGCCTACAACAAATATAAATTCTGAGGCAGGCTAGCCCACGCCGCAAGCGGCGGTGACCTACCTGTTCCAGGCCCATCAGGGGAGTACCAGTAGTGCCTTCACCGAAAAGCGGCCGCCGAGGCCGCGATTCGATCCTGCGTCCTTGGGCACAGTAGTCGAGCGCCGTAACCACTGCACCAGCCCGGCGGCAATGCCACACATGAAGGCGCGCTAAGGAACGCGACAGGAGCGAAAATGAGCCGTACGAAGTAACACTTGCTGGAGAAAGTGTGACAGATACTGCATCTTCCTTTTTCCTGTTAATCCAGTATAGTTATAAGTATCACTGCAACGAACGCGAATAAGAGGGAAACCATGAGAGGCAGATAAGAGAGGACGTAGGCTTTCGCCAATCTCCACTGATAAGACATCTAAGAGATCCCTTAGTTTTTTATATTATGGCCACACAGTAGCCTCTATCGAGGTCGCAGTCTTGTAGCCCTTAACCCAGACCTCATTCTCAGTTCTTCCTGCTCCGTTATCTGACCGCAGACATCGGCGGAGATAATTCGCCACTTGAGCATGACGAGGATGGTGCTTCTCGAACGCGAAATATATCTGAGCTACACAAGAAAATTATCAGCTGGTCGGCTGCCTCGAAGTCGCGTCCATGTAGTTAGTATCTTACCTCTGGTCCCGTCGCCAGTTGCAGATCCTTCATCATCTTAAAATGGGCAAGCGCCGTGGTCATCACCCTTGAGGCCAGCGCCCAACATGCTGCACAAATCTCACGTAGCTCGGTCATCTCGTGGAAGCCAGGGCGCCCATGAACGGGGCGCAGCTGCATGTCTATTGGGACCCTAGCGCTGATGGCACGCCCGGGCACCGATTCGTAAGAATTGGTTCCCATGCTGCTCCTGGGAGTGCTCGCGTCAGCAGTGTATTCCGTTGCTCTGGCGTTCCTAACTGCCCAATCGCCAAGACTAGTCCTCACTCCAGTCCCTGTATCAGAGAAAGAAGAGTGTGCATGAGATCAGCATACCTGCCCACACAATAGGACGCTGCTTCTTCTCGGTGTGTCCTCTCGGGAAACGTCCATCCGCTGCTTGTGTGTTGTTGTTGTTGTTGATGATGATGATGATGATGACCTGAGACAGAATGGCACATACCCACGGTGACGGATTGACCAGAGTTCTTTGTAAATTGTAAATATTTATGTTCAAGGACTGCAGTATTTAGATAAATATGGATCTTTAACTAGAATTTGGAAAAAATAAAAAGGAAAAGAAAAGGTAATGAAATCGTACCTAACATAGGAATCTGTTGAAATTATGTAATCATGAATAAAATCGCAAACTGGTTTTAAAGAAGGGAAAGGCGCGGTAACTGTAAACTGGTTTTAAGGCATATCTCTTACGCTCTCCTTGATCCGGAATCCAACAAAGCTACCACTCAAAATAAAATCAGCAAAATTTTAAACATAAACCCAGCCACGGATCAAGATATTATAGACACGCTACAGCAGAAATACTTCTGCACAACCCGTGAGACGAAGTCCCTGCCCGATTATAAAGGAGAGCCTAACTCCATCCTGGATGCTGACATAACAATGGCGGAAATAAGAGCAGCCCGCTTTAAGGTACGTACAACATCCGCACCAGGAGAGCACGGCATTTACAATATCTAGACGACGCTTCTATCACAGCCCTAGCGGACTTAGCGAACGAGTGTTGGAGGGAGGGAAAACTCCCAGCGTCTTGGAAACATGCCATCGTTAAATTCATCCCAAAACCTCGCAAAGAGCTCGCGCTCGAAAACCTCAGACCTATTTCGCTTACTTCTTGCATAGGAAAACTGATAGAGCACGTCATACTAGACAGACTCCAGTTCCACATGCAAAAGGAGAATTTATATCCAAACACTATGGTCGGCTTTAGACCACATTTATCAACACAGGATACGATGCTAAGACTAGCAAACGAAGTCCTATCTCATGAGCAAGAAAGGAGTACCAGGGCAATCCTAGCCCTAGATTTAACCAAAGCATTTGATAACGTTAGACACAAAGCAATCCTAGAATCTCTTTCACTGCTGAATGTAGGCGCAAGAACGTTTAACTACATCAAGGACTTTTTCTCCGATAGGACGGCTAAAATTCAAATTGGCAATATCAAATTAGACACCTTCACTTTAGGAGATAGAGGAGCTCCGCAAGGATCGGTCCTCTCCCCCTTTTTATTCAATATAACCCTAATCGAAATGGCACACGAACTCGCAAGAATCCCAGACCTAGAACACTGTTTGTACGCGGACGATATCACCCTTTGGACCACCAAGGGGAGTATTGGCGCGATACAAGATACGCTACAACAAGCGGTAGACGTAGTCGTAGAGGAGGCGCAAGCCGCGAGACTCGCGTGTCCCCCCCCCCCCCCCCCCCCCCCCGAAATCTGAATTACTCATTCTACACCCAAAGCGTCAAAGAAAGAATAAAGCGCCTGCGATCAAAATCTGCGTGGAAGGTGCAGCCATCCAAGAAGTGGAAACACTAAGAATCTTGGGAATGCTCATACAGTCAAACCAAAAAAACGACTCACTAATTTAGAAACTGAAAAACACCGTCAACCAAATTTCCCTCCTCTTCAGACGAATCGCGAATAGGCGTGGAGGAGTTAAAGAAGCTGTGACCAGGAAACTAGTAGAAGCCTTCGTTCTTAGCAGAGTTACCTACTCTACACCATACGTCAGCCTCACAGTTAGAGGAAGAGGCGACCTGGATTCTCTAATTAGGCAGTCCTATAAAATTGCGCTTAACCTACCTCGTCATACCCCAAATGAAACACTACTAAACTTAGGAATTCATAACACCTCAGCGGAAATGATAGAAGCACACCTCACCGCACAATACGAACGACTATCAAGCACTGAAACGGGACGTTTCATCCTAAATAAAGCAGGATTACAATATGAAGGGACCCGTGCCCACAGTTTGCCGATTCCAAGACACGTACGCGAGCAATTAATAGTCCATCTTCTGCCTAAAAACATGCATCCAGAATACGATACGGACAGAAGGGCTAGGGCACAAATATTACACGAAAGAGTTTCAGTACAGAGAGACACGGCGCACGTGGACTTGGCAGAACATGCGGACAGAGATGCCTTTTCCCTGGCAGTTGTCGATCATCGAAGTTCTCCCCTTGCATCGGCGACAATCAATAAAACAAAATTTCCGGAGAAGGCCGAAGAGGCTGCCATAGCTTTAGCCATTAACTCCACCACTGCCACATACATCCTTAGCGACTCTAAAACCACAATTCGAAATTTTGCAAAAGGAAGGGCCCACTCCGTAGCCATCAGAATCTTACAAAAAATCTCCCATACCCGCCTTATCACATTGATCTGGGTCCCTGCCCTTTCGGACCATCCTGGGAACGAGGCAGCGCACCAATTTGCCCGAGGATTCGTAGTTAACCGGGAGGTGCGCTGCCTTGAGCTCAGGCCGGCCAAGGAGCGGATGACAACCTACAAAGAAATTACTACCCACTTCAAGAAAAAAAAAACAAATCTTCCCAGAACCACATAGATCTCTAAGTAAAACACAGGTCACCTGGCGGCAGCTTCAAACAGACACATTCTTTAATCCGTACATGTACTCCATATGGTTCCCAGAGCAGTTCAGCCCTGTCTGTTCTCTTTGTGGACATCAAAAGGCAGACACACCACACATCCTATACTCATGTAATCAAGACAAGCCATCACAGATTCTGCAGCTCTCTACCCAATCTCAGTGGGAGGCCGCGCTGCTCAGCTCCGACCCGGAGGTTCAACTCCGAGTCACGGAGCGGGCCGAAGAGGTCGCCGAACGACATCGTCGGTCGGCCACCTGACGTCCGGCCTAGAAGAGGAGCGCACCGCCGGGACGGGAACGTCAACCCACCCTGCGCCTACGACCTCTTCTTTAATAAAGTTTACCTCCTCCTCCTTGACGGTTGCTTCGAAGAAGAGGAAAACTGGATTGGTTTGTGGAAGGCCTAATCTCGAAAGGGGAGTTGCTAATAAATTTTGCGGAGAGATGCGAACCTCCGGCAGAAGAGAAAAAATTGATCTATGGGTTCACTTTCTTTGCAATACTCACAGAGGTTTGTAGCGGATAGCCCCGAACAACAGAAATACAGATTTCGTTTCGGTAATCTGCAGCGCAAGAGAGTCATACACACTTAACATAGCCTTGAAACACACATGCGGCCACGCCAAGGCCATCTGAGGTGTTGGTAATCTGGTGCAGAAAGGAGAAGCTCATTACTGAGGTGATGGAGACGTTGGAAATTTTGAAATCGTGCTAAAGTTAAGTAAATGGTTTAGGTATGAATGGAACAAGAGTTCCATCAAGAGCGGATTTTGCTAAAAAATCTGCCCTTTCATTATATGTACCACAGTGGCCTGGGACCCATTGAAAACGCAAATCTGAAATGTGAGGTGGAAGGAAAAAATAAAGTGAACGGCAAAGCAGAGTGTCCTTCGAATTTTCGAGCGATGACAGCACAGATAGGCTGTCAGAAAGAAAAATAACCTTAGAAATATTGCTAGGGATTTTAGTCAAGGCCAACTCAATTACCAGAAATTCAGCAGCGAAAATTGGCGTATAGTCTGGGACCCGAAATGAAGACCCGAAATGAATAACTCCAGTCAAGAGCCTGGGAATATGTTGTGGCTGTAGGAAGAAGAAACGGGCAGATGCTCTATATTTTTCTTTCCTTTTGCAAGCCTGAGCATAATATATCTAGGAAGGTGAAAAAGAAAGGGAAAGGCGCGGGAACGGTCTCACTTGTTTTCGGTGGATACCTCAACCTATAAATAAATAAATAAATAAATAAATAAATAAATAAATAAATAAATAAATAAATAAATAAACAAATAAATAAATAAATCAGGTAGCGGAGGTTGGCTCAGCTACACAGGCTGTAGGAGGTTGGTTGGTTGGTTCATAGGAAGGGAAAGGCGCAGTATCTGTCACACTTGCTCTGTGGACACCTGAACCGCGCCGTAAGGGAAGGGATGAAGGTGGGAGTGAAAGTGGATACAGAGAAAGGGGGGCCGTAGTGGAGGGCTACGGAGTAATTTCGACCACCTGGGGATCTGTCAGCGCACGTTAAAGATCCCCAGGTGGTCGAAATTACTCCGTAGCCCTCCACTACGGCCCCCCTTTCTCTGTATCCACTTTCACTCCCACCTTCATCCCTTCCCTTACGGCGCGGTTCAGGTGTCCACAGAGCAAGTGTGACAGATACTGCGCCTTTCCCTTCCTATGAACCAACCAACCAACCTCCTACAGCCTGTGTAGCTGAGCCAACCTCCGCTACCTGATTTATTTATTTATTTGTTTATTTATTTATTTATTTATTTATTTATTTATTTATTTATTTATTTATTTATTTATTTATAGGTTGAGGTATCCACCGAAAACAAGTGAGACCGTTCCCGCGCCTTTCCCTTTCTATCGTGCAGACAGAAGAGAAAATAGAGAAAAAAAAGAGGAGGGAGAGAAAGACGCGCGCCGCAACAACAGCCGTCGCTCACCACCGAAACGGTGGCGGGTGCAGTGACGGCCTACACCAGATAAACATTCTCTGGCAGGTTAGCCCCCGCCGCAAGCGGCGTTGACCTACCTGTCCCAGCCCCATCATTGATGATGCCAAGCTATATGTACCACGGTAGCGAAGGCTCTATGGACGCCCATACGTACAAAGCATGGCGGCTCATGGGCTCCAGCGACCAATAAGAATTGGGAGGCCATGACGTCGAATGACGTCACGCATACGTGCACTTTGAAGTGAATTATAAACAAGTTCTTAAAAAAGACCGCCGCCTTGCATTGAGTAGCCTGCATCTTTTGAAGGTTGTTGCCTTTCAGCGCGTGCCAACCTTTGCCATCTAAAAGAACTCGAGTTTCTGTTGCTTACGCCCTTGTTTTGTTGCTTACACCCACAATGAACGTGGTTGGCAAAGGTGGCAGCATAGAAAGGCAGCAACACTTGCAAACATATATCAAGCATGCAAATTATTATTGCAAATACTGCTGTAAGTCATGCAAATACATTAGCCATGTACTTTGACTTTCAGCACAGTAAGGTGTCGTCGAAACACTGGTGCAACCGGGTTGTCGTGCCCCGTTCGCAGCAGTGTACCAAGTGAACAACTGTGGTTTTTATGGTTATGGTTTATTGCAGCAACCAAGCAAATACAGCAATAAAGCACCGCAATAAAAAATGCATGTCGCGCCAGCACAAACAGTAGCGCTGTTTAAGCGGGCTAATCCTCACAATGATCCCAGCCGAGGCATGGAAAAAGCTTGAAGTGCCTGCTACACAGCATCACCAGATAAGAAACATGCATGTATAGAAAACAGAGCTATGACAGCTGCAATTGAAATACGAATGCCATGAAATCAGGTGCGTCAAAACACACGTGGAGCATAGAGCACTTGGATTACTCTTCACATTTATTTCTTCAATAGAAAGTATAAAGCAGTTTTCAAGGCAATTTCAAGGTTGCACCAGTCCACCCAGCTTTAGCATCAACAAGCGTGCTTAACACAGGAGCATTATAGCATACATTGAGTCTGTGCGCAACCTTCGTATCTGCTCACCGGTGAAAGTCAGCCGAGAGGCGCTGTAAAAAGACACCGACGGTTGAGTCCACGCTGTCGCAATGGGCCACAGAGCATGGCTCCCTCACTTTGTGCGAACCCATCTTGCGATAAAATGCTAAGCGCAATACAATGCTGCAAAAATACTTCGCGCTACCCGCACGACGAAGGGGACAAAACCAAATAAACACGGCTGCAGGGGGATATTAAATCTAGCCAAACGGCGACAGTGCAGCGACTAGCAAGGACATCGAAATCTTCACAAAAGGGACATTTTCAGATTTGCGAACTAAATTTATATGCTTTCTCGGGCGCACCAAGGCCCGCACGGCCGCAGACGAGCAGCAGACAGCGATAAATGAAAACATTTTGGTGCTTCGTCAGCTTCGTTATCTCCGTTGTCTTGGTTACCTCTGTTTGTCTACTTCGCAAGAGCATAACAAGGCCTGATAAGTCTCGTCAAGACCGATGCAACATGAAGGGGGCGCGATAAGAGTATTGCTAGATTTTTTTCTTTAAGAATACCTAACAACATTCACAAGTGAAGGTATCAAAATGTGTATTCTTTTTATATGGATTGATACTTTTTATTATGTAGTAGTATAATTTCTTAAACTCAGTGATTGGCCTCCTCACCTTTGGCTATGCTGCGGTACCGCTTAACCGCTTTTGCGCCCAGCCTTCTCCACCACGCCATGATGCTGCAAGCAAGGTAGGTGCTGCGAGCGCAGACCCACAACAGGTTCACAATTCCACGCGCAGCACGTCTCGGGCGGCCGCTGTTTTATTTTACAGCGCAGACCTTTGCGCCCTTTCCAGCCTTTCATGGCGTTGCCGTTGTCCCTCGTGACCAGTTGCATAAACATATAAATCTTGTCTGCACCGGGAATAGAACCTCCATCCCTTGTAAGCCTAAGATAGGTTTACATTTATTTTGCTATTTCCTCCATATATCTAACAACACTGTACAATATGCTGTGAAGAAGAAGATGAACCCCTTCGCTGGACGCTGATGAGAAAGAAGCAGTTGTGGAATTGCCATCACGTATGTGGTGTTGGTCTTGATCGTCCCGCTTCCTCGTCGACCTCGACGCCGTCCTGAACATCCTTCTACATTTGATCGAGGTGCGGTCTGATATCCTTGTCTCACGCTGGAGCTTCGCACCCGCACGCTCCCAGTAACTCGTACGGCTAACGACGAACTACCCCCCAACCAACTCGATGACCCCGCCGATTGTCTGCTCTGGCTCCTTACGCCACCGAGACCCTGCGCTGTTCAGCGGGACTTACGACACTGACTACGATGACTGGCTTGCTTCGTACGGGCGAGTGAGTTCGCACGATAAGTAGGACCACGCCACGATGTTACCAAACGTCAATTTTTATTTGACCGGCGTTGTCAACTTGTATCGTAACCACAAAGCCGATATCCCGACTTGGGACTCATTCAAGGCAAGTCTTACAAGAGTCTTTGGTCATCCAGCAGTACGAAAGCTCCGCGCCCAACAACGTCTGCAGGATCGAACACACAGGCTCGGCGAGAAATTTACAAGTTATATTGAAGATGTAGTCCATCTGTGCAGTCGCGTAAACACTCAAATGTCCGAGCCACAGAAGATAAAGCACATCCTGAAGGGCATCGAACATGACGCCTTTCAAATGTTAAACTCCAGGGATTTGACTATTGGTGCTCAATAAGTTATCAACCTCTGCTCAAGATATCAACCGGTGATCTATTCCATAGGCTTCTCATTAAGCCGCACATGGGCTACATTGGCACATTCAACATATGTGCAAATATATTTCCTCGCGGACACTTTGAACACTCCTTCAACTTCAAAGTATGACTCGGCTGCGATAGTTGTGCCAGTCTGCGGCTCCGATTTAGTATTTACGTAGACATTCATGCACTTTTCTACTTGCTTAATTATAGTTGGTTCACAGAAAAGGAACGGAGCAGTATCTGACACACTTCTTCTGTGGACCCCTTAGTCGTGCCGTAAGAGAAGGGAAGAAGGTCGAAGTAGTGAAAGCGGAAATAGTAGTATGCCGTAGTGGAGGGCTCAGGAGTAATTTTGACGACCTGGGAATTTTAACGTGCAATGGCATCGCACAGTACATGGACGCCCTTTCATTTCTCCTCCATCAAAACGCAGCTGCCGCCGGTCGGCATCGAACCCGGGTACACCGGCACAGTAGTCGGGCGTCTTACCACTGCGCCACCGCGGCGGGACTTAAGCGCTATTTCTGGATTTCGTACTATGACTATCTCACAGGTAATCTAAAACATGCATTTTACACACCGCAAATAAAATTCTACCCGATTTCTTAACAGACGGGTAATGACTTGTTCAGTGCTCCTTCATACTGTGTTACCATTTTTGTTCGTTCTACCTTAGTCAATATAGGGCATCGTAGCTGATACTGGGGCAGACTGCTTCGGCGACGAATAAGAAAGTGTCGCTCACGCTCCTTATTTATTTCTACATTTTGCATCCTTCGCTTGCTGTTATATCTGAACCAGGTGTAGCAGCCGTGTCATGTAATATGGCTGCTACACCCGCAGTGATAACGCATGAGACACTAATGTAACTAATTTATTGAACCAGCGATTTCAACTGCGTCAAACGTAGGACATCGAAAACAAAGATGATTACGTGCGGGCGAGCTTAGATCACCAAGGATAAGCTTAATTACGGCGATCCTAGATCTCGCGACGCAAGGGGGTAGCGAACTTTACCACCATCGCCACTGGTTCTCAGCAGCGTCCGCTCGCCCCGCCACACACTTCATGCCTGTATAACAAGTGGCCACGACGAGATGTAGGTCCTTAGAGAGCCTCGGGGTCTGCAGGAGGCAGTCCAAAGTGCCGCAGGATGTTCAGCCTTCAGGAATCGGTGACGGCCAGGAGAGCATCGGCAGCTTGGTGGAGCCACACAGGCCACGGTACGCAAGGCGAATCCACACAGCTGGCACCGAGTGCATAAAGAGGGCGATGGGGCAGAAGATTACGACTGCCAGTCGAACGCTCGATGTGCGGATTTATGTACCAGCCCACATAGCGAGCAGCCACGTTTTCTTCCTGCGCGTATAAGGACAAAGGGACGATACCAACTCTTTCCACATGTAGGGTTTGGGGTTCACGGAGAGCAGTGATTCGCATCCTTCTAGCACACAACAGCTTATGCGGTATACTCTTATTGAGGAGGAATAGAACAAGCACAAGAACTTTATCGCTGCGCATAGAAGTACTAATAAAATCGAAGATTCCTGGCTGAAATTCTAATCTTGCAAGCGGTGTCCAAGAGGTTTCGCACTTCTTTCTTCTTCCTAGTTAGTTGAATTGGGACGCATTTGAGCAAATAAACCACTCCTTTGTTTCCGCCGCGTCTGCACCATCACAATGCGGGACTTGTCACCGCAACGCTGCGCTTTTTGGGCACTTCTTTTCTGTGCATAGCAAAGAATTATGTACAGCTCTTGGCCATTGGCAGCTGCTGAATAAAAATGCTAAGAGGTCGATCAAATTGTGGCTTCCGGCTCATGTTTTTGCCTAAGACGAATCGAAACCGTCATGGTTGAATTCCATGTAGCTGCTCTAGGCTTGACATGCCGTGGCATCCAAATAACCGCAAAAAAGCCAACAATGCTAGCAGACACAACGAGAGCGACCTTTGCTTTATCTCAGTGTGTGAGCTTCATATATTATGCCGTTTTTCTGAGGCACTGCATTTACCGAATGAACCCTGGGCTGCCTGTTTCTCTGTGATACTCGCAGCTTACCAAAGAGCACTGCATTGAATAGGCACGTACAGCCGCTTTATTCCGGTCTCAAACAGCACCTCTCTCTGGGTTTCCTCTCCATAGCATTCCTGCCAAACAACATCAATACAATTATTTCTCCTCGAAAGCCTGATTATATGTCATATTTAGATGTGGTGTCGTAAATTTCATGGCTCAATAAATTATTACCTTACCGGTTAATAAAAACTTCAGGCCTCTACACACTTCATTGCTGTGCCGCACATGTGACAATCAGAGTAACATACACACTTCATTTTCGGATTTAATTGATGTTTCATTTGAGTATGACGAGAATCCGAATTTTCCAAACATCGAGACGGACACACCTATGCAAAAGCAATGCTGATATGCGCAGTCTCCGCGAAGAGAGCGTCAATTTACTCAGACCTAATGACGAATTTTGTGCTTGCAGATAATACCACAGTAAAGCTGCAAACTATCAATAGATGGCTTTAAATCCTATGTGAACTTGTTCTCGGGCTCCTCTACATGGCTTGTTTAAATAGTTATCGGCAGCTTGCATGGATTTTGGGCGCATTAACCTGCATACACGGGAAGCTTTACACTTGACCTGGTTTGATGCCTCGCTCCCAGTGCGTCAAGGACAGGCCTGCCCTTGAAGTATAGTTCGGGCAATGGCATGCCTCATGGTCTGCTTTTCAGCTGTGTCGTGAAGGTGCTATCCCATTCCTCCTGAAGGTCATGATTCCCAAATGAGCAGGAGCGGGCACATTCGGACTTTCAGGGCGATGTCTATCACGTGGTAGCCTTTCCTTGCTAAATTATGGTTCTAGCTTGGCTTTGGAGTGCGACAGAGTATATCTATATTCGTAAGTGCGACAGATATATGCCGCTGTTGTGCCAAATAACAATAGGTTGGTTGGTTCATAGGAAGGGAAAGGCGCAGTATCTGTCTCACTTGCTCTGTGGACACCTGAACCGCGCCGTAAGGGAAGGGATGAAGGTGGGAGTGAAAGTGGATAGAGAGAAAGGGGGGCCGTAGTGGAGGGCTACGGAGTAATTTCGACCACCTGGGGATCTTTACCGTGCGCTGACATCGCACAAATAACAATAGCAAAACGTTTTCTGGCGTCAAGTGTCCGGCCTAGCTGCACTCGGTCGTATAGCTCGCGGCGCGCATGAGATAAGTAAATGCGATGGTTTGAACAAAGATACAGTGCGCAGATACAGGTATGCGCGTGCATACCTTCAGTTTCGTTGTCGTGCCACGAGCTGGCCTATCTTAACTCTTAATGATGAGCATGACATTTCTTTTACTGCGATAGCAATACTATACCAGATTTCGGCCCGTCACGAAGATGATCAAGACGAAGAAGAATACTAAGACTAAGAAGAAGACGATGACAAAGAAGACGAAGACGAGAAGACGGCGAAGAAGAAGGCGAAGAAGACGAAGAACGTTCGGTCACCCGCCGCTAATTCTTTTGCTCCGCATTCGGTTCATTAGCATTGAACCTTTCTCATTTATATGTGGACTGGTAGCTCACGCTCTCGCGTCATGCCCTTAAAGGATGACCTTAAGTGTCCCCAATAATGTAGCACCTTACACTGATAGGGCGTCATAGGGGAATAATGTAGCAGGCAAAAAAAGCTTCCGCCGTTCCTAGCACAATTATACTAAACTAGGGTTAACGAGAGCTAAACAACTTTTTCTTCCTTCTTTTTTTTTTCTTCCTGCGCATCTGTCACTCAGTGTATCCATATGCTCACGCTTTCAGTACATGCAGTTGGTAGCGCTCGTATTTGGTCTACTTCCTTGTTGCGTCTCTTGCGCTATTTTCTTCCACCATGATCAGTTACCAACTCGCCCAGCAACACACTTTGATGTAGATTTTAATGCGCATTGCTTTATTCCATTCGTCGTCCAGTTGCTTTTTGCTTCTATGCAGGCATATTTGTACTGTCTTTCTTTTTTATACAATTTATGCACTTTTACAGGGAAGGCCAGAGCTCATGAAGGTACCATTTTAGCAATTTCTTTCTGTCTTGAAATACTTGTGATGAAAAATAAATTCAATGTTACCTTGTAATCTTTCACCGCTGCCCCTTTCAATCTCGAATCGGAAGTCACTCCCGAATGTGCTACTGCTTGGGTGCCACGTAATGCTTAATACCCGAGCACTTAAGGCGACCAACTGAGCCTTGGCTGCTCTGGAAGCGATGGGGAACAGTCGACGGCAACAGATGTGAATCGCCAGTGCTGACACCGGGTAGACGAACAGGGCGACGGCGCAGAGGATGGCAGCTGCGAGAACAGCCACGTTGTTCGCCTGCGTATGTGCATAGCAATGCAAAGACGTAAGAATCCTCTGTCGAGTTCGAACTCTGAGAGACCGACACACAGCTACATGCTAACGCAAGAGGACTTCTGTCACCCTCGATGACTGCGAGTAAAACAAGCATAGTAAATTTCTTCCGTGTGGTAGTACATACAAGTTACATTATGTGAGCATCGCACAAAACGTTTGACACCTCTCTGGGCTAAGCCACAAAATAGAAACAGTCGCTGCTAAACATTTGACACACAAGCACATAAGCGCAACAAAGCGAAGAATACTGGCACCCAGGACGAGATTAACAGAAGGTTTTTCTTCTGTTTCGAGATTCCTCGATTCCTCATACCATGTTCAGTCTCTGAAATGCTAACTTGTTTATCAGCATCGAATCTTGTCTGTTTCTCTGCTATGTTTAAGCATTTGCTTTTTTTGCACAGTTGCGGCGCTATCTAAACAACCACTGTGGTTTCCTTCCAGCTTTATTCAGCATCTCCCTATGTTTCTACTTTTTGCACAATGTTCGTCGTCAAGTACCACTAGTCATTTTCATGTAGTATGCGAAGGCCAGTCAAGCTGCATTTCTAGCTGTTTAGCCTACTGTACATATACATGTATATATATACATATACTCCATCGTTGCTGGAAAGTACGCTTCTATATAAGACGTCAACCGCGACCACCCTAAATATTTCTGCTAAGCCAGACGAAAGACTATCTCCATAGCTTTTCCTCTACTATTTTGGTCCATAATTTGAAACTTCTTCAGGCTAATAAATGCTGCATCTTATCGCCTTATTTACTGGTACAAATATTGAACAAACTGAAAGCAAACACCACTAACACTATTAGTATAGAAAATGTGAAATAATTACCAAACATGAAGACTGCTTGTAGCTGCTTGATGCAAAATGGAAACGCGCAGCATTTCTAATTAGACTTTAGCCTAGAGTAGAAACGAACATGAGCGCTAGTGTTGTTCGTTTTATGTGTTCAGTAATGCTCAGCGTTACAATCTCGCTCTGATCATGCATCGATAAGCGCAAAAGCCAAGCTTTCTGAGCATTTGTAACTGATTTCGTTATACACATATTGCAGCTGTGACTGCCGCCTGTGCAGCGAAGTTGTAAAATTATATCAGAATTTGTGTTGAGGCTTTTCTATACGACTTTATGAAACGCTATTCACTGCGTCAAGCGTTTGAGTGTGGTTAGGATTATTTATATATAGGGCAGGGGTGGACAACAGGGAATAAGTACTGTGCTTTGCTTCATTGGTTCTTTGCTTTGTGAAATACCTGAGTGGAGGCCTTCGGAAGTTCAGCCAACTAATTTCACAGCTGGATGACATCGCGAACGAAGCAGCACAGATACGTAAGAAAGCCTCTCTGTTCTGTCCAGTCCTAGACGCAATCGTGAGGCCATATTACCATGAACATGGTTATTCGAGATTATACAAGCCCCACGTTCTGATTTTTGGCAGTGTATTGAGGATGTTATCAACTGCATCTAGAATTCCCAGATGATGAGATATATATATATATATATATATATATATATATATATATATATATATATATATTATATATATTGTAGAACTGGTGTTCGGCTCTGTGCAAGGTCTTCTATTACAAGTGGTGGAGGTGACAGCAATCCCCTCAACCTGGAGCTTCGCGGACGGGTGTTTCCTACCACTTCCGCGATACCTGAAAGCACCAACCCCATTGCCTGTCATCTGTCCCGGTGCAGCTCGTCAGCGTGACCCAGCCATCTTCAGTGGAACCAATAACACGGATGTCGAAGACTAGTTGGCTTCGTATGAACGCGCAAGTGCATACGATAAATGAGACGATACCGTGAAGCTCACAAACGTCATGTTTTATTTGAGCGACGATGCCAGTCAATGGCTTCGCAACCATGAGAATGACATATCTACCTGGACGGCTCTCAAGACCAGCCTGACCGAAGCTTTTGGCCGTCCCGCTATACATAAGCTTCGCGACGAGCAACGCTTGCAAAGCCGGGCACAACAAACCGGCGAAAACTTCACCATTTTCATAGAAGATGTCGTCTACCTCTGCAAGCGCGTAAGCCCTACCATGAGCGACGACGATAAGAGCGCGCACATTATGCACGGCATTTTCCAGATGCTCGTCGCTAAAAACCCACAAACTGTGTCCGATGTTATCAGATTCTGTTATCAGGCTCTGCCGGCTTTCCGCACGATGTGCTGGTCTTCAATAGGCCACCCTTTCCAGATTGGCTCTCTCCGGGGACTGTGCCTTGGACCAACAGTCGCTCATCCAGCACAATCAATAGTTTGTTCGTGAGGATGTCGCACGCCAGCTTTCCTTGTCTACCTGCCCGCTAGTACCTGCGCCGGCGCCGCCGTTTACTCCCACTCTTGAGCGTTTCAAACAAGAGCAGGTCGCTGATTTTCTGCCATCACCTCCTCAACAGCCCCTGGTGGCGGCTGCTCTCACGTCTTCTGATGTTTTGGTGCGGCCACGGCCCTCCCCTGTCGCCCCTGTGTACAGTCAGCCTCTACTCCTATACGAGCCTCAGGGACCTCAGCAACCTACAATCCCGGCTTATCGTCCGGTTCTCTGCCGTCGATCACAGCCACAGTCCTCAAGCCACTGGCGCATGGAAGATAAACCGACCACTTTGCTGCGCCTGTGGAGTCACCGGTGATGCGGCTCGTCTGTGCCGCAATCGTGGCCCTCGTCCTTACGACTATACAAGTGAGCCGACATACAATCTACCTCCATTCCCCTCGCCCGTATTCCTGAGCCTCCTCCGCAGTCCTCTTCACGTTACCATCGCCGCTCCCACCGCTCGCCTTCTCCTGGCCGTCTTTTTCGTTATCCGATGGTCCTCCGCCAATCAGCCGTTCACACGGAAAACTAACGGCCGCGTTCAGGAGGCAAGAACTGCGCCATCAGGGGCCACCTCAAGACCTGTTTGAGTACTAGCCAACATTATTACCGTATTCATTGAGAGAGGTCCTGTTGAAGAACTTGTACACACTGGCGCAGCCGTTTCAGTTCTTTACGCCCTCTGTCGCAAACTCAAAAAGGTAATGACGCCGCTTCTTGCCGTTTCTCTTCGCACCGCCAGCGTTCAGGACATTCGACCATTAGCTGCCTGCACCACCCGCCTTGTCATCGACGACGTTCAATACACAATTGAATCCATCGTCCTCGCCCGCTCATCACACGACGTCAACTTTGGTTGGGACTTCTTTCAACGTATCCGGTGCTGCTCCATTATATCATCCTCCATCATATCATTCTTCGCCACGGGGCTCCAAAATAATTGCTGAGGGACAGAGCTCCCGCCTTTTCTGAAGTTGTCGAAGGTGCTCTTAGAGAATGCAAAATCGTTCACCGCGCCACCTCCGCATACCATTCGCAAACAAATGGAATGGTTGAGCGTTTCTGCTGGGCGACATGCTGGCAATGTGGGTCACTTCAGACCACTCCAACTGGGACCGCGTTCTTCCATTCGTCACCTTCGCTTATAGCTCTGCCACTCAAGCAACCACTGGATTCTCGCCATACTTCCTCCTGTACTGTTGTGAGCCCTCTTGTACCATAGACACCATTCTCCCATACCGACTGGATTCTTCCAAATTCACGACTGTTTCACAAGCTGCAACCTATGCGGAAGAATGCCGCCAGCTTGCCCGGTCCTTCTCTCCTCACGCCCAGCAACGGCAGAAACCACCCGAGGTCAATCTGCACTTCTTCCTGCTTACCGTAGAGACGCTTTGCTCCAGTCACGGCATTTCATCCAAACTTCTGAGCAATTATCATGCCCCTCCGTACGGTCAAGCAAACGTCAACTACCTCATCGAACCCCTTACACCATCCACTGACCACTGTCGCCGCAACCGTGAAATATTACACAGTAACCGCCTGAAACCTTACTACAATCCTGCCATCGTCACATCGCCATAAGCCGCCAGGATGGCGCCTTTTCGCCCGGTGCAAGTTGTAAAGCAGGTATTCGGCTGTGTTATGTTCAGCGCCTGATGCTGAAGAGAGCGACGACAACCATGCTCAAAGCTTGACGGTCAGGAAAGACCGCGACGACGACGCTCGCTCCGACGCTCGTGCGTGTGCTAACATAAGTTGTACGGCTGATCGCCGAACGTTCCCTTGACTGTTCACGGCGTAGCGCCCGGTGCAAGGTCTTTTTTTTACAATATATTATATATATATATATATATATATATATATATATATATATATATATATATATATATATATATATATATATATATGCCCCGCCGGGGTGGCGCACTGGTTACGGCGCTCGACTACTGTTCCCAAGGACGCGGGATCGAATCCCGGCCTCGGCGGCCGCTTTTCGTTGGAGGCGAAAAGCAAGGCGCCCGTGTGCTATGCGATGTATATATATATATATATAAATGTATATATATATATATATATATCGCACAGCACACGCACATCGCACAGCACACGCATGCTGCCTCCCGTGAAGCATATAAAAAACTTTGTGAGGAAACCTAAATAAGTCCCACGTGGTGAAGAAGAAAGGTTCTTCATGCCGTCTATCTTTGAACCTGTATATATATACATATATATATATATATATATATATATATATATATATATATATATAGACGCATGAAGTGCTCCTCAGAGCCTTTTGCTTTCCGCCTAATTAAAGTAACAAATATATATTTCGCGAACCATCATTCACCTTGTGACTGAGTGAATTTCATTAGGTTCTGCTGCGGGTTCGGAAACAATGTCTCCAGTTTTTCTACCAGTTTTTCCGACATTGTAGAAAGCACACGAAACATAACATGTCACCGTAACTGTGTGTGTGTGTGTGTGCGCGCGTTTGTGTGTGTGTGTGCGTGTGTGTGTGTGTGCGTGTGTGTGTGTGTGTGTTTGTGTGTTTGTGTGTGTGTGTGTGTGTGTGTGTGCCATCGAATGTTTGTCTGTTGTAGGCCGTCATTGCACCCGCCACCGCTTCGATGGTGGACGACTGCTGTTGTTGCGGCGCGCGTCTTTCTTTCCCTCTTTCGTTTCTTTCTTCTCTATTTTCTCTTCTGTCTGCACGAGGCAGTGGAGGTGGCTCAGCTACAGAGCCAGTTGCAGGCCCGTGCATTTTCGTTTCCTTCTTCCTACAGCCACAACAACAACAACAGAGAAGTGATACGGGTAGGACGCGATAGCGTAGGCTACCAGTCCACATAAAAAGCCCTCACTAAACAAGCCGTATGAAGGGTAAGGCAAATCGAAGAGTCCTGGCGGGGCGACTCTCATATCACTCCCACATATGCAGCCGTGCCTCACTATTCAGTCGCATTTCTCATGTGCAAAGCGTTAGTAGATCACCCAGTAACTCGTAAGATTCGTGGTGCTCGCCACAGAGAGGAAGACGAGGGTAGCGGCACCCCAACAGATACCCGCGGCAGCGGGAAGTATAATTTCCGCACATTTCATGCGCGCGCCGCAGCGTAGATCTGACCGAGTGCCGCAGGATAGCGTCTGCTGGCATCACATAACAATAAGTGTTTAACAAAACTTTACGATGGGCTAGATGATGTATTGCAACTTGACGAAAGGTAAAAGCACACAGGAAGACATACACTCGAGTGAAGAAGACACAGGACAGCGCATGTCCTGTGCCTTCTTCACTCGAGTGCATGTCCTGTGTCTTCTTCACTCGAGTGCGTGTCTTCCTGTGCGCTTTTACTTTTCAAGTAACCTCACGTGGTTCACAGGAAAGTAGAGCCACGGTACCTGTCACACTTGTTACATGCACATCAAAGTATGAAAGCGGAAAACTAGGAGCCGTACTGTAGGGCTACGGAGTAATTTTGACCACCTGGGGATCTTTAACGAGAACTGACATCACGCTTCACACTGACGCCTCTGTTTCGCCTCTATCGAAACCGAGCCCGTTCAATACAAATAGAGTCCGGTTATTCCTTCACAATAGGCGTTTATCATAGCCACTGCACCAACGCGGCGGGACGGCATCGTACGCGAAGGGCATGCAAGTAGATTACTTTAAACTCCTGGTGAACTTTGATGTGTTCATAGGAACTCTGCATATCTTTGATTCGACGCTCACTAACCCGCAGCTAAAGGTTCACTCCACACTCGATTACGCAGCGTTAATCTAACATTTGAGCTATAGTTTTACTACGCTAGGTGAAGCCAAAATTCCTGCGTGCTTCTGATGACCTTCGAACAGCTTCAGGGCCAAGTTGGCACTTAATTGATTCAAAGGAAATGAAAGGCGCTGTACCTGTCACAGCTACACTGTGGACACCTGAGCCGCTTCGTAAGGAAAGGAAGATGGGGATAATAGCAGAAAGACCGAAAGGAGCACCGGCAGGGTGGCGAAGCGTTAAGACGCCCAATTACTGTGCCGGAGTTCTATGGAGGTGAAACGAAGTGGCGTTCAGCGCACGTTAAAGATCCGCAGGTCGTCGAAATTACCCCGTAGCTCTCCACTAGGGCTCAACATTATTTCCACTTTCACTCCCGCCTTCCTCCCTTCGGTTACGGCGCGGGTCAGGTGTCCACAGACTTCGGCGGCTGCGTTTCGATGGAGGCGAAAAGAAAAAGGCGCCCGTGTGATGTGCGATGTCAGCGCTCCTTAAAGATGCTCAGGCGGTCGAAATTACTACGTAGCCCTCCACTACGGCTACTCTTTTTCTCTTTCCACTTTCCCTCCCACCTTCCTCCCTTCCCTTACAGTGCGGTTGAGGTGTCCACAGAAATCACGTGAGTCAGTTACCGCGCCTTTCCTTTCCTATAAATCAATCTCTTCTGCCCGCCAATCCAGTGGAGGTGGCTCAGTTACAGAGCCAGTAGCAGGCCCGTGCATTTTCTTTTTTAGAGCGCAGCTCTTTGGCAGCCGTTCCTGGGTTTCGCGGCGGCGTCGGCGTCGGCCTCGTAACCAGTTCCGCCCCCTTTCAGCCCCCCCGTTCGAGCCGGCGCTTTGGCCACCGGAGCCTAGCAGGAGGAGGAGGGGGGGGGGGGTACACTCAGCGGCGAATGATGGGGGTAGGAGCGCGCGCAGCTACCGGAGCACACGAGGAAAAAAAAAGGGGGTCGCCGGAGGCAGCGCTAGCAGCGACTGACTGACGTCGCTAGCTAGTCAACACAACGTGCTGACGTGCTGCGCAGAACACCGTCGCCGCCATGCAGAAAGAGGAGACTCCCTGAGTAGAGCCGAGGGTGCTCTCCAGTTGCGGAAACGCCGACCCGCTCCGCAAGTATGCGAGCACACCGAGGCGACCGGTCCGGAGGGGGATACAATAGCGCTCGCATCCTTCATCCGCAGAAAGCAACCGTACAGCGGCGGATCACGGTGCGTGCATCCCGTTCTCACTCGCTTCCAGGCTCGCTTCACTCGCTAGCGGCGTCAGCGAGTCGCTGCTATCTGTTCGTTGCGCAGCGTTCCTATGGACCCACGCGCTGCCTCCCGCAACCTCGCGATAACTCAATTGCTCTCATTTCTCGGACCACAAACCTTCTTTCATGACAGCCAAGAACTGTTAGTGGAGTGTTTCTTGAAGGAATACGTGTGAAAAATTTAAAAAAAAAAGAAGTATGTAATTGTGCTTATGTGCCTTGCTCGAAATCCTTGCCTCTTTTTTTTTCTCTATTGGTTCACGGGAAAGGAAAGGCGCAGTATTTGTCACATTTGCTCTGTGGACACCTGAACCGCGCCGTAAGGGAAGGGAGGAAGGTGGGAGTGAAAGTGGAAAGACAGAAAGGGGAGCCGTAGTGGAGGGCTATGGAGTACTTTCGACCCCCTAGGGATCTTTAACGTGCCCTGACATCGCACAGCACACGGACGCCTCTTCGTTTTGCCTCAATTTATCGAAAAGATGAAACAGCTGATGAGCTGCGCTCAAATATCGCATTAGGAAGTAACATAATCGTGGGCATTTTTTTTTCTTCCTACAGCCACAACAATAACAGCTACCGCTGCACACTAGGTTTAATCGAAATTAAACCACAGCCAGTTGTTTTCTCTAAATGTCAACGGGCGACAATCGACACCGGATTTTGGTGAATGGTGCCTTTAATGCTGTCGCGTTAAAAACGATACCTGCTGCCTCCTCACGATGGGGTTAGAGGTCAAGCAACTCTGCTACCTGGAAAATGGGAACCGCGTTTCAGTGAACGCAGAGGCAAAGGCGTCCATGTGTTGCACAATATCAGTGCACGTTAAAGTGGTCCAGTTTGACGAAATTGTTTCTAGCTCCCTCTCATATTTCACCTTTTCCCCTTCTTCTGTTGTCATATTCGTGCTTTCTCGCATGACATGGCTAACATGTCAAACCAAGAGTGGAAGATGCAGACTTCTTCGCTTTGTATGAAGCAAACCACATTTACAACTGACTGCTCCCTAGTAAATTTCCAATGGCACTTTAACACCACTCCAAAAATTTGCCTTGAAACTATTAAGCTGTCTTTCTGAAGAAACAATAAAGATATATCGGGTAAATCTGATTATACATTTCTCCTGTTTGATTTCGTCATTGTATTCTGTAGCTGCATGTGTTAGTTATTAATTTGGCGCAGCCCGTAATAAACAAAGGGAAACGCTAAATGTAACAAATTACACGATTTCCGTAGATTTCCATTCTCCAGGCACGCTTGCTTTACTTGTGAAGTGAGAATCCTCGTACCTTAGGTGTCTCTTCATCACCTGCCGTCGTAACTACCACTGCAAAATAATTAAGGCTGCCGTGGTGCACCTTAGCTTTCAGAGAAAATGCATAGATGCAGCGCGCATTCTGGTTTTAACCTGTAGAATATAATAATATAATATTATAATGTAATGTTAGGAAGATATCGAGAGACAGGAAAGCGTGGCGTGATATGGTCCATAGGGTCCATGAAGAGTCGGACACGACTGAACTGAACTGATATAATAACGGATAGCCTAGCTGCAAAGCATCCACGGACAAAGGGACAAAGCGACAAAGCCTTTATGCTTCTTTAAGGCGTTGGCGCTCTGTAATTTACCTAGGCACTCCAGACTCATTTTTATGGAAGCTTGCTGTCTTAAACCCATTACACATCTAGTATAGCAGAATACAAATAACGGAGCATGCGTCTAACTGCTTCCATCCAGATTTAGATCCTACAATTAGTACTGGCTAAGAAGGCAGGTTGTGATTAACGTGTCTACGAATGTAATGAGCTTCAATCATAGCAGTGTGCTACGCTTAAGCTAAATATATTAAACGAGCTACATATAAATTCAGCTCACGCAGCGAAAATATGTGCACTAGAGCAGGGTGCGTGATCTGTGAATGGAACCTCTGCGCTGATATGTCACTCACAAACAGCGGTTATTTGGAGAAGGAGATTAAGAATGCTGTCAGCCTCAGCTGGGGGTTTTGTTACAGGAGAGGAAAGCAAACTTAAGCAATGAGTGACAAGGTGCAAAGTGCAAGATAAGTGTCGAATAAGTGCAGGTATCCAGCAGCTTACAGTGCTCAGCCTCTAAATCCATACATCGACCCAAATAAATTCTCACATCAAAAACCAATGCAGGCAAAGATGACAATAATAAATTATCTAAATTTAACACACAAAAAAACACTAAAAACGACCGCGAAATTTCTCAGCATTCCTAGTACCATGCATAAAGTTTCTATGTTCGGCATAAATTCTGACGCAGCGAGATTCCGCGAATAAATGTTACCTCGCCTTCCCTTTCCTGTAAACGAATGACAGAACGCCGGTGAACCTTGATCCGCTCAACGGTACGCTGGTTGTGTTCAACAAGGAGCGCACCATGTAGGACGGTGTGCAGCAGCAACTCTCAGGCTTTTGCATCTCTCAGCTGTAGATTGTTGTTGTTGCGACAGTAAGCAGGAAAAGAAAATGCCCTGGCCTGCTACTGGCTCTGTGGCCGGGCCACCTCCGCTGTGTGATTCTTTTTTATGCGAAGCATACTAGCCACACAACCGAGCTCTTCCTTGCTGCGCCGCGCGCGGCCGCGTAGCTACCACTTGACCTACATCGGCGCACCACGTGATATGACGTCACAAAAGCTGTGAAAGCTGGGGCTCAACTCTTGCGCTCGCTTGCGGACGCGCAGCCTCCGCCGGCGGCCTAACTCCCGCTCCTACCGCTAGGAGATACTGATTGGTTGGTTGGTTTGTGGGGTTTAACGTCCCAAAGCGACTCAGGCTATGAGAGACGCCGTAGTGGAGGACTCCGGAAATTTCGACCACCTGGGGTTCTTTAACGTGCACTGACATCGCACAGCACACGGGCGTCTTGCTTTTCGCCTCCATCGAAAAGCGGCCGCCGAGGCCGGGATTCGATCCCGCATCTTTGGGAACAGTAGCCGAACGCCGTAACCACTGCGCCACCCCGGCGGGGCACTTCACGCAATTGTATAAAAGGCGACGCACTTGTTGAGTCAGTTGAGCAGCGTTCTTGTCTATGAAATGGCTAACCAGGTATAGCCAGGTAATGTCTTGATTATGAATGGCTAACCAGGTATAGCAAGGTAATGTTTAATTTATTAGGCTAGTATGCTTCGCATCCTAGGCTTAACCATAAGCTAAGCCAGACCAATTTTTTATAGGAAGGGAGAGGCGCTGTACCTGTCTCACTTCTTTTTCTGTGGACACCTCAACCGCACCGTTGGGGGAGGGAGGGAGGTGGGAGAGAAAGTGGAAAGAGAGAAATAGGAGCCGTAGTGGAGGGCTACGAAGTAATTTCGACCACCTGGGGATCTTTAACGTGCGCTGGCATCGCACAGCACACGACGCCTCTTCGTTTCGCCTCCATCGAAACGCTGCCGCCGAGGTCGGGTTCGAACCCGGGTGCTCCGGCACAGTAGTCGGGCGTCTTATCACAGCACCACCCCGGCGAGGCACCTCCGCTGCCTCATGCAGACAGAACGGAAAATAGAGGAGAAAAGTCTCATGCAGACAGAACGGAAAATAGAGGAGAAAAGAAAAAAGAAATTCGAGAGAAAGACGCGCATTGGGAGGGGGGGGGGGCAACAGCCGTCGTCCCCAACTGAGGCTAGCCCCAACCGCAAGCGGCGGTGACGCCCCTGCCCCAGCCTCGTATGTAGATTGTTGTGTGCTCGACATTTTAAAGTGAAAGCCTTTCTAGGCTCATAGAATGAAATCTCGAGTGCGAGAGTTGGACACGAGAACTGTGCGCGTGATCTTTCACATTCCGCTAGATTCCACGAGATTGTTCTTGTCTAGCGTTCTTGCCATCTGCTTGGTTGGTTTGAGGGGTTTAACGTCCCAAAGTGACACAGGCTATGAGAGACGCCGTAGTGGAGGACTCCGGAAATTTCGACCACCTAGGCTTCTTTAAAGTACACTGACATTACACAGCACACGGGCGCCTTGCCTTTGTTGTTGTTGTGGCTATACACGATTTTAGTTTCGATACCTGGGCGCCGCCATATTGTCATAGCTTTGCCTGCTTTAGCGCCGCCTAGCGTCGGCGCCATCTTGGACTGATAAAGTTGCCTTCTGAGACATACCTGAAAGCTGCTTGCGGTGTTTTTTGTGGTTTCGCGTTGCGGCTTCCCATTCCTGTCTTGTTCCGAGGTGCAAACATTTAATATCGGGATCCGCTCTGCTTATATCTGCGTGTACGCATGGCGTTAGGGGCCACAAGCACCCGCTGCAATCGACCGGGAGAAGGCGAGCAGCAGGCACCGACGGAGCCTACGATCAGCATCGGTGAGTGGTTTCCATAAATAAAGATCACGATGCGTTGAAAATAAAAAACGGCAGTCGTTCTTCTAGATATCCCCCCCCCCCTTTTTTTTTTTTGCATTCGTTCCAGTTGCTGTAATACGCACGTTTTAACTGATTGGCTGAGTTCGATCACTTGTGCAGCGAGCGTCGGGCTACAAGTGCGAATACGAGCGAATTTATTGATAGCTGTTTGCCTTCGAATCTGCTTAGCTGGCATTAACACCACTCATTTCGCACATGCTGAAGTTCTTGAGTAATACCCACTGAGAGATTGGTTCCACAGGGGAGCGTTATTCCGTTTACGAAAGCAAACCTGTTGTCTGTTGCGCGTTCATATCATCGGTTCCTTTGACATGCGCGACTGCAACACAGTGCTGTTTTTTTTTTTTTTAATATGAAATACTTTTAGCTTTCGTTGTCGAAGCGATATGGTGGTCCTGAACCAGAATGAGAAAACTGTGACGAGCCGACGGGAAAACGCGGAGGCCAACCTAAACAAGCTTTGACGAACCTAGCGTCTCCAGAATGGGCAGCACAGCCAGCCGCTGCGTCGGGTTGGCAAATTACGTTCGCCTAAGCGATTACTGAAGCAATCTATACCTCTCACCCGCTGCAACAACAGCGAAAATTGGCTGATTATCTGCGTGCAGTAACCATGTTCTAACCGAGTGCTTACTGCAAGAAGATACTCTACCCCGCTGTCACCGTCATCCAGTTCCTGGGTGGTACAGCAGCGGGGAGCTTGCCTATGCATTTTCCCTCCACAGTAAGGAACTAAACAACACTGTTTCTAATTGAAAAAGACAAAGCACTGCATGTAATCTTTGCTTTTTTGCATGCAGCGCCCTATCTTTGGCAGTTTAGAAATGTAAAACGAACTAGTCCAGAAACATAGGTTGCTAAACAACAAGCCCGTTGCAGAGCACTGGCTCTAATCATGTACGTAGTAAAGAGCAACATGAAAGCAGAGAAATACAAAGGCACCGTACACTTAGTGCCAGTCAGCTACCAGTTGTTATTGTGGTTTGTTTATCATTCATTAGTTCATAGTGTGCAGAGAAAAATTTGAGAGAAAGGGTAATAAGGGGGATTCACTTCTCGGTGGTCACCTCAGCTGTGCAGTGAGAAAAGATATGTGCCAAAGCAGAAATGAGATGCTCTTGAAATTGGTAGCCCTTCCCTTTAATCCATTTTATGCTTACACCTACTCTCAGCGAGAAGGTCAACTTTTTTTTTAGTTGCATCTGATCGGCCTTCAGCCAAAGCAAGGTTGCAGTGATTGACATAATTTTTCGTTTTGACCATGTCTGACGTCATTTTGGTACTGATGCCACATGTTTCCTTCATTTTCATCTGAGCCAAATGTTCATGGTGCCAGTTCCATTCATGTAGTACTGTGTTTTTGCCTCCTCTTATGTTTTCTGCATGCTGCTTTTTTTTTTTAGGTGGCTGAACCTACACCCACCCAAGCCTTGAAGACAAATGGTATGATGACACGAAGTTATGGCCAAATCTGACTAGTGGGCACATTGTTACCTTAACTAAAGCCTGCCTGTGACCTCAGGGAGGCTGAAGCATTCCAGAGCCTTGACCTTGACTTATAATTACATGCAGTGTGGCAAGTGCTCTGCTACCAAATGAGCGAAGACATTGTGTGCCTCAAGGCAGAAGTGCGGCCATCCCAGGCGATTAACAAAAAGCCATGGCTAGCCTGGGCCTGCGTCACAACAGGGGGGGCAGGTCTTGACTGTCGGCTGCAATTGCATGGCAGGGAAGGCATGTGTGTTCAACCATATTGGTTCGCTGTTATGGAAAGTTGACATACTTTGCAACATGACATCACTGGACACACATGCACAGATATCGCAGCAGCATGGAACTGAGGCAGAAAAAGAAATGTCAAACCAGCTTTGGTTAATGTTAGTCATGCATCTGGTGTATTTATAAAGAATTACATGAACAAAATTCATGTTTGTTGTCAGAAAGCTCTGCAACCTAATAATAACAAAATTGTCAATGCTACAGTTGTAGAAAAAATTCACCCATCAGATGCCTTTACTTTGTTGCCTTACGAAATGCTTTTTATGTTTGTATGCTCAGGTTACCTGCCTCATTCTAAGAGACTGGCTGCAAAATGATTGTTAGTCTACATGACTGAAGAAAATTTGTAGAACCGTACTTTGTTACACTGCTGTGGTCACTGACTGCACTTCGACATAAAAATTCAAAACATAACATCGGACAGTCTTTTGAAACCTTCAGGCTGCAGCTGCCTCTTGGCAAGTCGTGCTTTTCACAGAACGCAGAAGAAACTTCAATAATTCAGTTGCAAGCATGCTGTCTTTGTCCCTTTCTCGTTTTTTGGCGCAATTAAAATGGACCATTTCTTTTCTAGTCACAGAAAAGGGGTTATTCACAAGATTTTTTTTTTCTTGTTTAGGTGGCCACAAAAGCAGCTGGTGCCAGGAATACTTCAGAACAGGTAGCTGGATTCGAGATAATGCTGGACAGGCCCCCTTGCCATCTCAACCTGGGCAGTGTGATTGCAGCTGGCTAAGAAAGTCAGCACAATGTGCTACAACAGCCGAGAATTAGTTGCGCATCCATGGATACCGAAGCAGCAACAAAAGAACAAAGACAGTGTAATGCATGGTTTCTCCATTTGCATGTGGGCAACGGAGGTATGTTGCTTGGTGTGCAGAAAGAGGATGGATTTATCGACACACATGTAGACTCCAGAGAGCTTTTTTGAAAAAGTAGTGCTTCCCAGACTAACAGCAGCTTGATCAGTGATGCAGCAGTCATTTTAATAAGCTGAGTTCCTTGTGCCAGTTTGCAAATTAACATCACTGTACAGAGTCTTATAAATGTGTTCCATATTAGTATGTTTGTTATGTATATGTTTGGCTTCAAATGTGACTCTGACTACTGGGATACAGGTGTGTACGTCTGTTTTATTCATTTTTTTTAAATAAACGACCCTTCATGTTGCAGAGCCCGGCGCACACAAAAACAATTCTGTTTATATGCTTCCTGGACTTAATTGCCAGAGCATGCTTGAAGATTCGATAAGTTTTTATCCTGTTTATCGCTCTTTCCACGTGTATTCGCACTGATGCGATCCTCCTTGTGCTTGTTACTTCCTCTTCGGAAAGTTGGGTCTTTCCTGAAAGTAAAGATAAAACCCCTTTGAGTTTGGGAAAAAAGAAAGTAATGTGTTCTTTTATAAACTTGAAACACTCACCTCTAGTGAAGGCTGGTGTGTTCATGTTGATGCCTTGTGCTGCAAGGTGAGGCTCGAGCTTAAAGCCTCTGTCGGCCATAATGTGGTCCCCTGGAAGGAGGTAATCTTCGACGCCGCATGTTCTGACAATATGCTTGTCCGAGGCTCTTCCGCCGTACACATCTGACACAAACATAATAAGACCATTGGGTGCTATAACAGTTAAAAATTTTACTGTGTTGGAGCCTTTGTACGAGCTATAGCTCTGCGCTCTAGCGAGCAACTTCCTGGGCCTTTGGAGCAGCACCTCTGTACAATCAAAGATGGAAGTGGTACGACTATAACCACTTTTAATGAAGCTCTGCGGCATGCTGTCATAAATAGCTGCTCTTGGAAGCCAAACCACTACATCTTCCATTATCTTCTCTAAGTGGTGCAGCATATTTGCGAACATTTTTGACACACTTGCCACAGAAACCTCAAATCTTCTTGCGAGGTCTGCACAGAGCAGACCAAGCCTAAGCCTCATGAGTGTCAGGAGCAGCTGCTCTTTGAGACTTAATGTCTTCGAAACTTTAGCGTCCATCGCTTGCAGTTTCACAACAAGTTTGTCAAATACTGCTATTGAAACTCCTGTGTAGAAGAGTATGTCCTGTGGTGTCAGGTATTGGGAACGAATACCTTTAATGGCAAAGGAAATGCTTAAACAGTGATTCGTTGATGCATATGTGTGGTCAGTTGATGTTGTCTCCCATTGTGTAGAGTTTTCTTTTGTTTCGACCTGCAATGAAAAATTTAGTCACATTTGAGTTATTTTTGAGGCCACATTTGATGTTAGGAAAACAGGAGTACCTTTCTTGTTTGTTTATCTGGCACGTTTCTTTGGTTGGCCGCCACCTGTTAGCACACAAAATACACCCATTTAGCATCTGCTGCATGTCGAGATGATGTATGAAAAGACCTGCATGCCCACTCACGTCTTCGTCATTCGAAAGCAGCATACCAGCTGGCACAGCATCCACCTTTCAGAAAAGGGAACCAATAGTGATTTTTGTCTCATTTGCAGCCAGGTTGAGAAACTTGGAAATCATGTGAGCTTACATTTAGTTCACTGCTGCATGAACTGCTTGAAATACTCTGATGAACAGGAACACCATCCTGAGGAAAAATAAATTAGTGAATATGTGCCTAGAATCCTCCGCATGCTTCTAGGCTCAGTGCCTGCGCGCATACTTACAGTTACTGTATTTCTGATGGGCAGGCCGTGCCAGGTATAGTCAGTGGCAAATGGCAGAACCTATTAACACATTCATACAACGTTAATGAGTTTGGTTTAAGCCTTTCATCAGTAAATACTTACATTTCGGTGATTGTTCGTTGAAATGGTAACCTGTCAACACACGAAAAAGGAACTGTGAGCTTTTTGTTCGCACTGTACTGTTTCAAGCCTATGCAGCTACATGAATTTTCTTACATTGTTCTCAGAGGTTGGAAGCAGATTTGCAGTGTCCTCAGTGTTGGAAGACACCTGTAGAGAGCAGTGCAAAAATGAGTTGGTATGATATGATCAATGTATGTAAACACAGAAACCACACCACCACATTTATATTCCAACTGTTAGAGATGCAGTAGAAGCTACAGCCCGGAAATAAAAACAAGGCACACTAATTGTGCCTGTGGGGCAATTCAGTTCACATTTGCAGCTGCATGCATGCTTACATTACTCTCGAAGGTTGGGAAAAGACCTGCAGCGTCCTCAGTGTCGGAAAGCACCTGTAGAGAGGAGAGTGCAAGAATGAGTTGTTACAATATGGTAATTGCTCTATGTGAACACAAACCACACCACCACATTTACATTCCAACTGTTCGAGATGCAGTAGAAGCTACAGCCCGGAAATAAAAACAAGGCACACTAATTGTGCCTGTGGGGCAATTCAGTTCACATTCGCAACTGCATGCATGCTTACATTACTCTCGAAGGTTGGGAGAAGATCTGCAGCGTCCTCAGGGTCGGAAGGCACCTGTAGAGAGGAGAGTGCAAGAATGAGTTGTTACAATATGATAAATGTTCTATGTGAACACAGAAACCACACCACTCCATTTGCATTCCTACTAGAAGCTAAGTCGGCTGTTCCAGATGCAGTACAAGCAGTGGCCTAAAAATACGAATAATAAGGCATGCTAATTGTGCCTGATTGACAGAGTTTATGTGTGCAGCTGCATGCATGCGTGCATTGTTGTTTGGGAGCAGATGTATCGCCATGTATTCACTGTTAGGAGGCAGCTGTCAAGACAGCACAATAATCCATGCACAAGTAATTCATTTCCTAATAAGGGTTATACAATGCAAAGAGCAGTCTTAAGGTGAAAATTTGTTACTCAGTTGGCAATTGAATGGCTCTAAGTGGTTGAAGGGTGAGTGCAAGGTGGAAAGCAGGAGATGCTAATGTTTCAAATGTAAGAACAGGCAGCTTAAAACATTCATGATCTTGGCAAATCTAGCTGCGGGCACATACACATGCAGAACTGCACTAATCAGTGCTCATGGGCAAAAAAAAAAAAGCGGCCATGCATTTGCAAGCCGAGCTTGTCCATTAGGTAGCTCTGCCCTGGTGGTGCTAAGCTACCTTGTTTCACAAGGAACATGAATAGTGAAATGTTTTATGCTGCCATAGTTAGATAATTCCTAGCTTTTTTTTTAAGCTGCTCTTTTTAATGTTTCTGGCAGAAGAAAAGAAATAGAGGTTCTTACATTTTGTGCAGGCACTTGTGTATCGCATGTTTCATCTAGTGCATTACTGTCCTTGTCTTGTTTCTGAAATGAAAATAAAATTTACTTGTGTCACAAAACCTTTATGCTTACACTTTATATGCTCACCTTTCGTTTCGCTGCCGGCGGGATGCAGTCGTCGCGCATCAGGCGCCTGCGGCCGTGGATCACCTGAACGCAAAGAAATGTCACTCGTAATCGATCCATAAAGGCACCACTTCTGTCAGCAAGCGTCGGTAGAGTCGTGCAGTCACGGGTGTCCATCATCTACTGACCCTTCGTTACAAAAATAAAAGGTTTAAAGACTGATTAGCGAAAAAAAACTTCTAAAACGGCTGATGGTGTGAGATGAGCAGTTCCTTAGGACGGGTTTTCGCTCAGACTGGCTACGTGCTGTTTAAAGTGGGTTGAACCGTCATTTTCACAGTACACGAGCACGAGCTAATATTCTGACTGCATCAGCTTTAACGCCAACGACTTTGATCATAGCGCGGAAGAAAATCGCCAGTCGGTGACTACGTAAGTGTACTTACCTTTCGTTCGTATCCCAGATGCAGCATCGGCAGTGGGTTAATTTCCGTGCGCTTTCCATCCACGAAGTGCAGTGAACATACACGTGAGCTCTGTGATGGTACGAAGTTTTTCCTATTAATCAACGCCACCCACTGTCGATTCAACTCCGGATTGGCAGGAAAACGATGCAACAAAAACATGTCGCAGCCGCACTCCGACTTCCGAGTACCATGGCGCGCGCACGAACTAGCGGCAATATTTTTCCGCTTTCGCTGGGTACTGCCGCATCCCACGACCACGCAGTGCTGTCCAGATGACGTTGGAGTTGCGTACGGCATTGCACCATTCATTACACCAAGGCAAATATGTATTTAACACGGGCTACTGTAGCGAACGCACGCGCGCACATCACTCCGTGTGCCGGGTTATCAGTCCAAAGAGAGATGGCAACCACGGAAAGGCGGAAACGGAAGTGGGGTCGCTCGTAGTGCATGGTGTTAGAGAGTATCTTGCTTCTTTTCGGAAAATGGTGTATAGGAAGAAGGAACAGAAAATGCACGGGCCTGCTACTGGCTCCGCAGCTGAGCCACCTCCGCTGCCTCGTGCAGACCGAAGAGAAAATAAACGGAAGAGGGATAGAAAGACGCGCGCCGCAACAACAGTCGTCGTCCACCACCAAAACGGTGTCGGGTGCAATGACGGCCTATAACAAATAAAAATTCTGAGGCAGGCTAGCCCACGCCGCAAGCGGCGGAGACCTACCTGTCCCAGGCCCATCAGGGGAGTACCAGTAGTGCCTCCATCGAAAAGCGGCCGCCGAGGCCGCGATTCGATCCCGCGTCCTTGGGCACAGTAGTCGAGCGCCGTAACCACTGCACCAGCCCGGCGGAAATGCCACACATGAAGGCGCACTAAGGAACGCGACAGGAGCGACAATGAGCCGTCCGAAGTAACACTTGCTGGAGAAAGTGTGACAGATACTGCATCTTCCTTTTTCCTGTTAATCCAGTATAGTTATATGTATCACTGCAACGAACGCGAATAAGAGGGAAACCATGAGAGGCAGATAAGAGAGGACGTAGGCTTTCGCCAATCTCCACTGATAAGACATCTAAGAGATCCCTTAATTTTTTATATTATGGCCACACAGTAGCCTCTATCGAGGTCGCAGTCTTGTAGCCCTTAACCCAGATCTCATTCGCAGTTCTTCCTGCTCCGTTATCTGACCGCTGACATCGGCGGAGATAATTCGACACTTGAGCTTGACGAGGATGGTGCTTCTCGAACGCGAAATATATCTGAGCTACACAAGAAAATTATCAGCTGGTCGTCTGCCTCGAAATCGCGTCCAAGTAGTTAGTATCTTACCTCTGGTCCCGTCCCCAGTTGCAGCACCTTCATCATCTTAAAATGGGCAAGCGCCGTGGTCATCACCCTTGAGGCCAGCGCCCAACATGCTGCACAAATCTCACGCAGCTCGGTCATCTCGTGGAAGCCAGGGCGTCCATGAACGGGGCACAGCTGCATGTCTATTGGGACCCTAGCGCTGATGGCACGCCCGGGCACCGATTCGGAAGAACTGGTTCCCATGCTGCTCCTGGGAGTGCTCGCATCAGCAGTGTATTCCGTTGCTCTGGCGTTCCGAACTGCACAATCGTCGCCAAGACTAGTCCTCACTCCAGTCCCTGTATCAGAGAAAGAAGAGTGTGCATGAGATCAGCATACCTACCCACACAATGGGACGCTGCTTCTCCTCGGTGTGTCCTCTCGGGAAACGTCCATCCGCTGCATGTGTTGTTGTTGTTGTTGATGATGATGATGACCTGAGACAGAATGGCACATACCCACGGTGACGGATTGGCCAGAGTTCTTTGTAAATTGTAAATATTTATGTTCAAGGACTGCAGTATTTAGATAAATATAGATCTTTAACTAGAATTTGGAAAAAATAAAAAGGAAAAGAAAAGGTAATGAAATCGCACCTAGCATAGGAATCTGTTGAAATTATGTAATCATGAATAAAATCGCAAACTGGTTTTAAAGAAGGGAAAGGCGCGGTAACTGTAAACTGGTTATAAGGCATATCTCTTGCGCTCTCCTTGATCCGCATTCCAACAAAGCTACCACTCAAAAGGAAATCACCAAAATTTTAAACATAAATCCAGCCACGGATCAAGTTATTATAGACACGCTACAACAGAAATACTCCTGCACAACCCGTGAGACGAAGTCCTTGCCCGATTATAAAGGAGAGCTTAACTCCATCCTGGATGCTGACATAACAATGGCGGAAATAAGAGCAGCCCTCTTTAAGGTACGTACAACATCCGCACCAGGAGAGGACGGCATTTACAATAAGACACTCAGAAATTAGACGACGCTTCTATAACAGCCCTAGCGGACTTAGCGAACGAGTGTTGAAGGGAGGGAAAACTCCCAGCGTCTTGGAAACATGCCATCGTTAAATTCATCCCAAAACCTGGCAAAAAGCTCGCGCTAGAAAACCTCAGACCTATTTTGCTTACTTCTTGCATAGGAAAACTGATAGAGCACGTCATACTAGACCGACTCCAGTCTCACATGCAAACGGAGAATTTATATCCAAACACTATGGTCGGCTTTAGACCACATTTATCAACACAGGATACGATGCTAAGACTAGCAAACGAAGTCCTATCTCATGAGCAAGAAAGGAGTACCAGGGCAATCCTAGCCCTAGATTTAACCAAAGCATTTGATAACGTTAAACACAAAGCAATCCTAGAATCTCTTTCACTGCTGAATGTAGGCGCAAGAACGTTTAACTACATCAAGGACTTTTTCTCCGATAGGACGGCTAAAATTCAAATTGGCACTATCAAATCCGACACCTTCACTTTAGGAGATAGAGGAGCTCCGCAAGGATCGGTCCTCTCCCCCTTTTTATTCAGTATAACCCTAATTAAAATGGCACACGAACTCGCAAGAATCCCAGACCTAGAACACTCTTTGTACGCGGACGATATCACCCTTTGGACCACGAAGGGGAGTACTGGCACGATACAAGATGCGCTACAACAAGCGGTAGACGTAGTCGTAGAGGAGGCGCAAGCCGCGAGACTCGCGTGTTCCCCCCCGAAATCTGAATTACTCATTCTACACCCAAAGCGTCAAAGAAAGAATAAAGCGCCTGCGATCAAAATCTGCGCGGAAGGTGCAGCCATCCAAGAAGTGGAAACACTAAGAATCTTGGGAATGCTCATACAGTCAAACCAAAAAAACGACTCACTAATTAAGAAACTGAAAAACACCGTCAACCAAATTTCCTTCCTCTTCAGACGAATCGCGAATAGGCGTGGAGGAGTTAAAGAAGCTGAGACCAGGAAACTAGTAGAAGCCTTCGCTCTTAGCAGTTACCTACTCTACACCATACGTCACCCTCACAGAGAAAGAGGCGACCTGGATTCTCTAATTAGGCAGTCCTATAAAATTGCGCTTAACCTCCCTCGTCATACCCCAAATAAAACACTACTAAACTTAGGAGTTCATAACACCTTAGCGGTAATGATGGAAGCACACCTCACCGCACAATACGAACGACTATCAAGCACTGAAACGGGACGTTTCATCCTAAATAAAGCAGGAATACAATATGAAGGGACCCATGCCCACACTTTGACGATTCCAAGACACGTACGCGAGCAATTAATAGTCCGTCCTCTTCATAAAAACATGCATCCATAATACGATACGGACAGAAGAAGGGCTAGGGCACAAAAATTACACGAAAGATTTTCAGTACAGAAAGACACGGCGCACGTGGACGTGGAAGAACATGCGAACAGAGATGCCTTTTCCCTGGCAGTTGTCGATCATCGAGGTTCTCCCCTTGCATCGGCGACAATCATTAAAACAAAATTTCCGGAGGAGGCCGAAGAGGCTGCCATAGCTTTAGCCATTACCTCCACCACTGCCAATACATCCTTAGCGACTCTAAAACCACAATTCGAAATTTTGCAAAAGAAAGGGCCCACTTCGCAGCCATCAAAATCTTACAAAAATTCCCCATACCCGCCTTATCACATTGATCTGGGTCCCTGCCCATTCGGACCATCCTGGAAACGAGGCAGCGCATCAATTTGCCCGAGGATTCGTATTTAACCGGGAGGTGCGCTGCCTTGAGGTCAGGTCGGCCAAGGAGCGGATGACAACCTACAAAGAAATTACTACCCACTTCAAGAAAGAAAGACAAATCTACCCAGAACCACATAGATCTCGAAGTAAAACACGTCACCTGGCGGCAGCTTCAAACAGACACATTCTTGTACTTGTATTCTTGTATTCTTGTACAGACACATCCGTAAATGTACTCCATATGGTTCCCAGAGCAGTTCAGCCCTGTCTGTTCTCTCTGTGGACATCAAAAGGCAGACACACCACACATCCTATACTCATGTAATCAAGACAAGCCATCACAGAGTCTGCAGCTCTCTACCCAATCTCAGTGGGAGGCCGCGCTGCTCAGCTCCGACCCGGAGGTTCAACTCCGAGTCACGGAGCGGTCTGAAGAGGTCGCCGAACGACATCGTCGGTCGGCCACCTGGCGTCCGGCCTAGAAGAGGAGCCCACCGCGGGGACGGGAACGTCAACCCACCCCGCGCCTACGACCTCTTCTTTAAATGAAGTTTTCCTCCTCCTCCTTGACGCTTGCTTCGAAGGAGAGGAAAACTGATTGGTTTGTGGAAGGCCTAATCTCAAAAGGGGAGTTGCTAAGAAAATTTTGCGGAGAGATGCGAACCTCCGGCAGAAGAGAAAAAATTGATCTATGGATTCACTTTCTTTGCAATACTCACAGAGGTTAGTAGCGGATAGCCCCGAACAACAGAAATACAGACTTCGTTTCGGTAATCTGCAGCGTAAGAGAGTCATAGACACTTAACATAGCCTTGAAACACACATGCGGCCACGCCAAGGCCATCTGAGGTGTTGGTAATCTGGTGCAGAAAGGAGAGGCTCATTACTGAGGTGATGGAGACGTTGGAAATTTTGAAATCGTGCTAAATTTAAGTAAACGGTTTAGGTATGAATGGAACAAGAGTTTCATCAAGAGCGGATTTTGCTAAGAAATCTGCCCTTTCATTATATGTAGTACCACAGTGACCTGGGACCCATTGAAAACGCAAATCTGAAATGTGAGGAGGAAGGAAAAAATAAAGTGAACGGCAAAGCAGAGTGTCCTTCGAATTTTCGAGCAATGACAGCACGGATAGGCTGTCAGAAAGAAAAATAACCTTAGAAATATTGCTAGGGATTTTAGTCAAGGCCAACTCAATGGCCAGACATTCAGCAGCGAAAATTGGCGTATAGTCTGGGACCCGAAATGAATAACTCCAGTGAAGAGCCTGGGAGTATGTTGTGGCTGTAGGAAGAAGAAACGGGCAGAGGCTCTATATTTTTCTTTCCTTTTGCAAGCCTGAGCATAATATATCTAGGAAGGTGAAAAAGAAATTGCATGTGCCTCCTACAGCCTGTGTAGCTGAGCCACCTCCTCTACCTGATTGATTGATTGATTGATTGATTTATAGGTTGAGGTATCCACCGAAAACAAGTGAGACCGTTACAGCGCCTTTCCGTTTCTATCGTGCAGACAGAAGGGAAAATAGAGAAGAAAAGGAGGAGGGAGAGAAAGACGCGCGCCGCAACAACAGCCGTCGCCCACCACCGAAACGGTGGCGGGTGCAATGACGGCCTACAACAGATAAACATTCTCTGGCAGGTTAGCCCCCGCCGCAAGCGGCGTTGACCTACCTGTCCCAGCCCCATCATTGATGATGCCAAGCTATATGTACCATGGTAGCGAAGGCTCCATAGACGCCCATACGTACAAAACATGGCGGCTCATGGGCTCCAGCGACCAATAAGAATTGGGAGGCCATGACGTCGAATGGCATCACGCATACGTGCACTTTGAAGTGAATTATAAACAAGTTCTTAGCAAAGACCGCCGCCTTGCATTGAGCAGCCTGCATCTTTTGAAGGTTGTTGCCTTTCAGCGCGTGCCAACCTTTGCCATCTAAAAGAACTCGAGTTTCTGTTGCTTACGCCCACAATGAACGTGGTTGGCAAAGGTGGCAGCATAGAAAGGCAGCAACACTTACAAACATATATCAAGCATGCAAATTCATATTGCAAATACTGCTGCAAGTCATGCAAATACATTAGCCATGTACTTTGTCTTTCAGCACAGTAAGGTTTCGTCCAGAAACACTGGTGCAACCGGGTTGTCGTGCCCGATTCGCAGCAGTGTACCAAGTGAACAACTGTGGTTTTTATGGTTATGGTTTATTGCAGCAACCAAGCAAATACAGCAATAAAGCACAGCAAAAAAAAATGCATGTCGCGCCAGCACAAACAGTAGCGCTGTTTAAGCGGGCTAATCCTCACAATGATCCCAGCCGAGGCATGAAAAAAGCTTGAAGTGCCTGCTACACAGCATCACCAGATAAGAAACACGCATGTATAGAAAACAGAGCTATGACAGCTGCAATTGAAATACAAATGCCATGAAAGTAGGTGCATCAAAACACACGTGGAGCATAGAGCACTGGGATTACTCTTGACATTTAATTTCTTCAATAGAAAGTATAAAGCAGTTTTCAAGGCAATTTCAAGGTTGCACCAGTCCACCCAGCTTTAGCATCAACAAGCGTGCTTAACACAGGAGCATTATAGCATACATTGAGTCTGTGTGCAACCTTCGTATCTGTTCACCGGTGAAAGTCAGCCGAGAGGCGCTGTAATAAAACACCGACGGTTGCGTCCACGCTGTCGCAATGGGCCACAGAGCATGGCTCCCTCACTTTGTGCGAACCCATCTTGCGATAAAATGCTAAGCGCAATACAATGCTGCAAAAATACTTCGCGCTACCCGCACGACGAAGGGGACAAAACCAAATAAACACGGCTGCAGGGGGATATTAAATCTAGCCAAACGGCGACAGTGCAGCGACTAGCAAGGACATCGAAATCTTCACAAAAGGGACATTTTCAGACTTGCGAACGAAATTTATATGCTTTCTCGGGCGCACCAAGGCCCGCACGGCCGCAGACGAGCAGCAGACAGCGATAAATGAAAACATTTTGGTGCTTCGTCAGCTTCGTTATCTCCGTTGTCTTGGTTACCTCTGTTTGTCTACTTCGCAAGAGCATAACAAGGCCTGATAAGTCTCGTCAAGACCGATGCAACATCAAGGGGGCGCGATAAGAGTATTGCTAGATTTTTTTCTTTAAGAATTCCTTACAACATTCACAAGTGCAGGTATCAAAATGTGTATTCTTTTTATATTGATTGATACTTTTTATTATGTAGCAGTATAATTTCTTAACCTCAGTGAATGGCCCCCCGACCTGTGGCTATGCTGCGGTACCGCTGACCCGCTTTTGGGCCCAGCCTTCTCCACCACGCCATGATGCTGCAAAGTACGTGCTGCGCGCGCTGACCCACAATAGGCTCACAATTCCACGCGCAGCACGTCTCGGGCGACCGCTGTTTTATTTTACAGCGCACACCTTTGCGCCCTTTCCTACCTTTCATGGTGTCGCCGTGTTCCCTCGTGACCAGTTGCATAAACATATAAATCTTGTCTGCACCGGGAATAGAACCTCCATCCCTTGTAAGCCTAAGATAACTTTACATTGATTTTACTATATCCTCCATATATCTAACAACACTGTACAATATGCTGTGAAGAGGAAGATGAACCCCTTCGCTGGACGCTGATGAGAAAGAAGCAGTTGTGGAATTGCCATCGCGCAGATCGTGTTGGTCTTGATCGTCCCGCTTCCCCCGTCGACCTCGACGCCGTCCTGAACATCCTTCTACATTTGGTGGAGGTGCAGCCTGGTATCCTTGTTTCACGCTGGAGCTTCGCACCCGCACGCTCCCAGTAACTCGTATGTCTAACGACGAACACCCCCCAGCCAACTCGATGAGCCCGCCGATTGTCTGCTCCGGCTCCTTACGCCACCGAGACCCTGCGCTGTTCAGCGGGACTTACGACACTGACTGCGATGACTGGCTTGCTTCGTACGAGCGAGTGAGTTCGCACAATAAGTAGGACCACGCCACGAAGTTACCAAACGTCATTGTTTATTTAACCGGCGTTGTCAACTTGTGGTATCGTAACCACGAAGCCGATATCCCGACTTGGGACTCATTCAAGGCAAGTCTTACAAGCGTCTTTGGTCGTCCAGCAGTACGAAAGCTCCGCGCCCAACAACGTCTGCAGGATCGAACACAGAGGCTCGGCGAGAAATTTGCAAGTTACATTGAAGATGTACTCCACCTGTGCAGTCGCGTAAACACTCAAATGTCCGAGCCACAGAAGATAAAGCACATCCTGAAGGGCATCGAACATGACGCCTTTCAAATGTTAAACTCCCGGGATTTGACTATTGTTGCTCAATAAATTATAAACCTCTGCTGAAGAAATCAACCGGTGATCTATTCCATAGGCTTCTCTTTGGGCCGCACATGGGCTACATTGGCACATTCAACATATGTGCAAATATATTTCCCCGCGGACACTTTGAACACACCTTCAACCTCAAAGCATGACTCGGCTGCGATAGTTGTGCCAGTCTGCGGCTCCGATTTAGTATTTACGTAGACATTCATGCACTTTTCTACTTGCTTAATTATGGTTCACAGAAAAGGAACGGAGCAGTATCTGACACACTTCTGTGGACCCCTTAGTCGTGCCGTAAGAGAAGGGAAGAAGGTCGGAGTAGTGAAAGCGAAAATGGTAGTACGCCGTAGTAAAGTAGTATGCCGTAGTGGAGGGCTCCGGAGTAATTTTGAGCACCTGGGGATTTTAAACGTGCAATGACATCGCACAGCACACGGACGCCCTTTCGTTTCTCCTCCATCAAAACGCAGCCGCCGCCGGTCGGCATCGAACCCGGGTACACCGGCGCAGTAGTCGGACGTCTTACCACTGCGCCACCGCGGCGGAACTTAAGCGCTATTTCTGGATTTCGTACTATGACTATCTCACAGGTAATTTAAAACATGCATTTTACACACCGCAAATAAAATTCTACCTTATTTCTTAACAGACGGCTAATTACTTAATCAGTGCTCCTTCATACTGTGTTGTCATTTTGTTCGTTCTACCTTAGTCAATATAGGGCATCGTAGCTGATATTGGGGCAGACTGCTTCGGCGACCAATAACAAAGTGTCGCTCACGTTCCTTATTTATTTCTACATTTTGCATCCTTCGCTTGCTTTTATATCTGAACCAGGTGTAGCAGCCGTTTCATGATATTGCTGCTACACCCGCAGTGATAACGCATGATACACTAAAGTAACTAATTTATTGAACCAGCGATTTCAACTGCGTCAAAGGTAGGACATCGAAAACAAAGATGATTACGTGCGGGCGTGCTTAGATCGCCAAGAATAAGTTTAATTACGGCGATCCTATATCTCGCGACGCAAGGAGGTAGCGAACTTTAACACCATCGCCACTGGTTCTCAGCAGCGTCCGCGCGCCCCGCCACACACTTCATGCCTGTATAACAAGTGGCCACGACGAGATGTAGGTCCTTAGAGAGCCTCGGGGTCTGCAGGAGGCAGTCCAAAGTGCCGCAGGATGTTCAGCCTTCAGGAATCGGTGACGGCCAGGAGAGCATCGGCAGCTTGGTGGAGCCACACAGGCCACGGTACGCAAGGCGAATCCACACAGCTGGCACCGAGTGCATAAAGAGGGCGATAGGGCAGAAGATTACGACTGCCAGACGAACGCTCGATGTGCGGATTTATGTACAAGCCCACATAGCGAGCAGCCACGTTTTCTTCCTGCGCGTATAAGGACAAAGAGACGATACCAACTCTTTCCACATGTAGGGTTCGGGGTTCAAGGAGAGCAGTAAATCGCATCCTTCTAGCACATAACAGCTTATGCGATATACTCTTATTCAGGAGGAATAGAACAAGCACAAGGACTTTATCGCTGCGCATAGTAGTACTAATAAAATCGAAGATTCCTGGCTGTAATTCTAATCTTGCAAGCGGTGTCCAAGAGGTTTCGCACTTCTTTCTTCTTCCTAGTTAGTTGAATTGGGATGCATTTGAGCAATTAAACCACTCCTTTATTTCCTCCGCGACTGTACCTGCACAATGCGGGACTTGTCACCGCAACGCTTCGCTGTATGGGCACTTCTTTTCTGTGCATAGCAAAGCATTATGTACAGCTCTTGGCCATTCGCAACTGCTGAATAAAAATGCTGAGTTCGATCAAATTGTGGCTTCCGGCTCATGTTTTTGCCGAAGACGACACGAAACCGTCATGGTTGAATTCCATGTAGCTGCTCTAGGCTTGACATGCCGTCGCATCGAAACAACCGTAAAAAAGCCAACAATGCTAGCAGACACAACGAAAGCGACCTTTGCTTTATATCAGTGTGTGAGCTCCATATTTTATGCCGTTTTTCTGAGGCACTGCATTTACCGAATGAACCCTGGGCTGCCTGTTTCTCTGTGATACTCGCAGCTTACCAAAGAGCACTGCAGTGAATAGGCACGTACAGCTGCTTTATTCCGGTCTGAAACAGCAACTCTTTCTGGGTTTCCTCTCCATAGCATTCCTGCCAAACAACATCAATACAATTATTTCTCCTCGAAAGCTTGATTATATGTCATATTTAGATGTGCAGTCGTAACGTTCATGGTTCAATAAATTATTACCTCACTGGTTAATAAAACCTTCAGGCATCTACACACTTCATTGCTGTGCCGCACATGTGAGAATCAGAGTAACATACTTCATTTTCGGATTTAATTGATGTTTCATTGCATATGAAGAGAATCCGAATTTTCCAAACATCGAGGCGGACACACCTGTGCAAAAGCAATGCTGATGTGCGCGGTCTGCGCGAAGACAGCGTCAATTTACTCAGACCTAATGACGTATTGTCTGCTCGCAGATATTACCACAGTAAAGGTGCAAACTATTAATAGATGGCTTTAACTCCTATGTGAACATGTTCTCGCTCTCCTCTAGATGACTTCTTTAAATAGTTATCGGCAGCTTGCATGGGTTTTGAGCGCATTAACCTGCTTACACGGGAAGCTTTACACTTGACCTAGTTTCATGCCTCGCTCACAATGCGTCAAGGACAGGCCTGCCCTTGAAGCATAGTTCGGGCAATGTCATTACATAGTTGGTTGGCAGAAATATTACACGCCTCATGGTCTACTTTTCAGCAGGTGCTATCCCATTCCTGCTGAAGCTCATCATTCCCAAATGAGCAGGAGAGAGCACATTCGTACTTTAAGGGCGATGCCTATCATGTGGTAGCCTTTACTTGCTATATTATGGTTCTAGCTTGGCTTTGGACTGCGACAGAGTATATCTCTATTCGTAAGTGCGACAGATATATGACGCTGTTGTGCCAGATAACAATAGCAAAACGTTTTCTGGCGTCAAGTGTCTGGCCTAGCTGCACTCGGTCGTATAGCTCGCGGCGCGCATGAGATAGGTAAATGCGATGGTTTGAACAAAGATACAGTTTGCAAACAGTTAAGTTTTTCAGATATGTTCATGTTTGTTGTGAAGTAGAAGTCCTTGTACCTCTAGTCTTCCCTCGTCAGCTGCTGTCATAATACTGAAAGGACAAAACACGAGTACTCTAATATAACTTTCAGGGCGGCTTTTCGTAGACACAACACGAATTCTGCAGCCTGCGTTTGTTCTACCATGATCCATTTTATGCACTCGATGAAACAAATTGGGCCAGGTGACCGCTAAACATTTATTACCTCTCGGCACAAACATACCGCTGAATTAGTTTGGGACGCAAAGTGGTTGTTTTCAAGCAAGCAAACCTCGATGGAAAAAAGAGTACCAAGGCACGGAACTCGGGCTAATTCCAATCCACATATAACCACGGAAATTATTCGAGTCAGTGTAGCGTGCTCGCACAGCTTCTGTATAGGCACCCAAGCGAGAAGATCACAGACAGGAAACGCATATGAGCTCCACAATTAGCCTATCTTACTGAGAAGTAAGTCGCCGATATGTAGAAGTTACTGCGACAGGGGCTCTCACCTGTGGCGGCGTTCGCAGTTCTAGCAGTTTCGTGGTCGTACAGAAGTCCTCCGCTGTGGTCACGACCCTAGCGGCCACCGTGCACTGAGCGATGGGATTCATCTCGCGCAGCTCGGAAACGGCGTGGAAGCCTGGGCATCGGCAACCGGGGAACAATGGCTTGTAGGTGAGGTTCCTAGCGCCACTGGCACACCCGGTATCCAACTCGGAGCATCTGGTCGTATTGGTGCTGTTCCGGCGAGAACTCTCCTAGGGGTTGGTCGCTTTCCTATTGACTCTTCGGACTCCGTAGCCAGCGGGCCCACTCATCACTCCGGCCACTGTACCAAAAAGATAACGGCATGACTGAGATGTTCCTGATGTCACAGCAGCTGCTGCTTGAGCCGTACTGCCTAGACCAGACCGCTGCATTGGATGCTACAGCTCCGTTAACGTTCAGCAAGCGAAAAAAAATTCTAGGGGGCATTTTGGCCCACTAAAGTGCGATGAGGAGAAAGCGCTTATTGCGCAATGGCTCGAAGCTTCCCTCCACTACGGTACCTCTTTCTCTCCTTTTTCACTTCCATCTTCTTCCCCTGATTCAGTTGTCCGCTAATAATTGTAACATATATACTCCGCCTTTTTGTTCCTGTAAGAAAGCAGCGCCGTACTGAAGGGCTGCGGAGCAATATCGACCATCTCAAGTTCCAGGTTTCGACCCCAACCACTGGCAGCTGCATCTCGGTGGAGGCTGAACGGAGAGGCGACCTCGCGCTGTGCGATATCAGTGCTCGTTTAAGATCCTCAGCTCGTTGAATTCACTCCGTAGCCCTCCACTTAGTTGCTCCTGTGTAGCGAAAGCTACATTAGCCACGAACGAGGAATTTCGTGCGGCGGAAGGCACAGAGCCGTTGCCTAGCAACCACCGCAGCTGGCGGACGCCGCGCGCTGCTGCGCCATCTGGCAATGAAGAAGCAACCTGAATAAGATGTCTCGTCTTTACTACAGAAACGAAATCGTCGGCTCTGGGAATCGAACCTCCATCCCTCAGATTGGACTAGATTAGAGGGACTGAATTGGATTGGACTCGAATGGACTGTTTTGGATTAGAAAGGTTTGGATTGAATAGGAACAGGATTGGTTGGAGTGTATTGACTAGAAGGAACTGTACTTGATTGGACTGGATTTTATTACACTGGATTGGTTTGGACTGAAATAAATAAGACTGGATTGGATTACACTGAATTAGATGGGATTAGGTTATGTTGGAGTAGTAGACAGCCCAGCGCCAGGCACACATGCTTTCTCTTCGTATATTCTGGCCCAGCTGAGCTAAGTCGCGGCCAATTTTTTTCTCTTTCTACATTCATAGTCACCTTCCTCCCTCCACCTGAACAACGTTTCATACCCTGCCTTCCCTTTCCTGACAGCCAAATATTATTCTTGGGGATCTTTCAGATGCACTGGCATCGCGTAGCTTACGGGTACCTCCTTTTGCCTCCATTGAAATACAGTAGCGGTTGGTCGCGTTCGAATCGGGTACTCGAAAATGGTTATCGGGGAGTGTATAAAACGAATGCCGTTAATGGCTCATACTGTCGGCCATGATTCTGTCACATACTTCCGTCCCACTATAGTTAATGTGACATCACATCCGGTTAGCCAGCGATTTCGAAAGTAGTCAGCAGGAATATGGTAAATCTAACTGATGACGGCATCGAGGTAACTCAGTAATTTAGTAGTAATGAGATCAAATTATAATCAGTCATTAGTTACTAAATAATAGATTAGGTATCCTATCTGCACCGGGAATCGAACCTCTGTATCTCGGTTCTCCGGCCGAGAGCTTTACACTGCGCCGCCTGGGATCATGAAACGCCCATCATAATTATTGCCTGCCGTGAGGACGATAGTGGGGATGTCAATGACGCGGCAGTTAGTGATAATGACAATGATGAGATCATCGATGATAATGACTGTGCATTTTGTCGATAACGATAATGAGAGCAAACGTCATATACAGTGTTCATCAGCAACGCTCCGGCTTTCGCATTTATGCAATGTAGATTCCACGGTGGTCTCGGAATTTTTATCACTGCGCCATCACGCCTGCGCAACATCAATTTTCGATCATGCATGCTTTAGCAGGGTTACACATGTTTTGACATTTTGAATACGCTGAACGCTTATACTTCGCCTTACGAGTAGATGCTTGCGCATGAAGCCGCATGAAGCCCCCTTGCGGGCGATGATACGGACTTCAAATATTTCCCTGGCATGCTTTTTATGGTAACATTTTGGAATGACGCACATTTCAAAGACCGGAACACAATTCAGACAAGATTTACAATGCAGCGCCACGTTGCACTGCATGCGACAAGATGCATAATAGCGTTTTGCTGCCTGCTACATCCACGTTGTTTACGAGGTACCTTTTTCTTGCACGGCCTCGTATGTAGGTCAGACGGGGCGATACATCAACGATCGCCTCAGAACACATTCGTCGCCCATTGCTGACATTGTGCCCAAAAGCAACTTGGCGCTGCATTGTAAATCTTGTCCGCATTGTGTTCCGCTTTTCGAAGAGTACCTCGTTCTGAAATGCTACCCTGAAAAACATACTAGAGGAATATTTGAAGCCCTTGTCATCGCCCGAAAAACGCTCCATGCGTGTGTATACCTCCTTCAGTTTCGTTGTCTTGCCACGAGCTGGCCTATCTTAACTCTTAATGATGAGCATGACATTTTCTTTTACTGCGATAGAACTACTATGCCAGATTTCGGCCCGCCATGAAGACGACCAAGACGGAGAAGAGGACGAAGACTAAGAAGAAGACGATAACAAAGAAGAATACGAAGACGAAAAAGACGAAGAAGAAGACGAGAAGACGACGAAAAAGAAAGCGAAGAAGACGAAGAATGCTCGGTCTCCCACCGCTAATTCTTTAACTCCGCATTCGGTTCACTAGCATTTAACCTTTCTCATTTATATGTGGGCTGATAGCTTACAATCTCGAGTCATACTCTTAACGGATGACCAGAAGTGTCCCCAATAATGTAGCACCTTACAGTGACAGGGCGTCATAGGGGAATAATGTAGCCGAGAAAAAAAGCTTCCGCCGTTCCTAGCACATTTAAGCTAAACTAGGGTTAACCAGAGCTAAGCAACTTTTTCTTCCTTCCTTTTTTTTTCTTCCTACGTATCTGTCACTCAGTGTATCCATACCCTCAAGCTTTGAATACATGCAGTTGTTAGCGCTCGTATTTTGTCTACTTCCTTGTCCCGTCTCTTGCGCTATTTTCTTCCACCATGATCAGTTACCAACCCGCCCAGCAACACACTTTGATGTAGATTTTAATGCGCATTGCTTTATTCCATTCGTCGTCCAGTTGATTTTTGCTTCTATGCAGGCATATTTATATTGTATTTCTTCTTTATACAATTTATGCACTTTTACAGGGAAGGCCAGAGCTCATGAAGCTATCATTTTAGCAATTTCTTTCTGTCTTGAAATACTTGTGATGAAAAATAAATTCACTGTTACCTTGTAATATTTCGCTGCTGCCCCTTTCAATCTCGAATCGGAAGTCACTCCCGAATGTGCTACTGCTTGGGTGCCACGTAATGCCCAATACCCGAGCACTTAAGGCGACCAACTGAGCCTTGGCTGCTCTGGAAGCGATGGGGAACAGTCGATGGCAACAGATGTGAATCGCCAGTGCCGACACCGGGTAGACGAACAGGGCGACGGCGCAGAGGATGGCAGCTGCGAGAACAGCCACGTTGTTCGCCTGCGTATGTGCATAGCAATGGAAAGAGGCAAGAATCCTCTGTCGAGTTTGAATTCGGAGAGACCGACACACAGCTACATGCTAACGCAAGAGGGCTTCTGTCACCCTCGATGACTGCGAATAAAACAGGCATAGTAAATTTCTTCCGTGTGGTAGTACTTACAAGTTACATTATGCGAGTAGCGCACAAAGAGTTTGACACTGCGCTAGACTAAGCCACAAAAGAGAAACAGTCGTGTGCTAAACATCTGACACCTCAGCCTATAAGCGTAACAGAAACAAAGCATACTGGCACCCAGAACGAGATTAACACAAGGTTCTTCCTCAGTGTCGAGATTCCTCGATTCCTCATACCATGCTCAGTCTCTGAAATTCTAACTATTTCATCAGCTTCGGATCTTGTCTGTTTGTCTGCAATGTCCAAGCATTTTTTTTTTTTTTTGCACTGTTGCGGCCCTATCTAAACAACCACTGTGGCTACCTTCAAGCTTTATTCAGCACCTCCCTGTGTTTCTTCTTGTCGCGAATGTTTTTGATCTCTAAAAATCCTCTACAGACTAAATTTGTTTTCGCAATTTTGTAACTCTGTCAGCCCTGTTCGTTTCGTAGACGGCATTCTTTATATTGGTACTTTCTTTGCACAATATTCGTCATCAAATACCGCTAGCCATTTTCATATAGTAGGCGAAGACCAGTCAAGCTACATTTCTAGCTGTTTCGCCTAGTATACTCCATCGTTGATGGAAATAGCTTTTATATAAAACGTCAACCACGACCACCTTAAATATTTCTTTCTCCTACTAAGCCAGACGAAAGACTATCTCCATAGCTGCTCCTCTACTATTTTGGCCCATAATTTCAAACTTCTTCAGAATAATAAATACTGCATCTTATCCCCTTATTTACTAGTACAAATATTGAACAAATTGAAAGCAAACACCGCTCAATTTGCCCTTGTTTGCAGTTTCCGAACACTTTTGAACAAAATGTGAAACATTTGCCAAACATGAAGACCACTTGCAGCTGCTTAATGCAAAATGGAAACGCGCAGCATTTATAATTAGGATTTAGCCTATAGTAAAAAAGGCCACATGAAAAAACAAACATCATGAGTGCTAGTGTTGTTCGTTTCATGTCTCCAGTATATTCTGCTTTACAATCTCGCTCTGATCATGCATAGACAATTGCAAAAGCCAAGCTTTCCAAGCATTTATAACTGATTTCGTTATACACATATTGCAGCTGTGACTGCCGCCTGTGATGCAGCGAAGGTGTAAAATTAAATCAGAATTTGTGTTGAGGCTTTTCTATATAACTTTATGAAACGCTATTCACTGCGTCAAGCGTTTGAGTGTGGTTAGGATTATTTATATATAGGGCAGGGGTTGACTGCAGAGGATAAGTACTGTGCTTTGCTTCATTGGTTCTTCGCTTTGCGAAATACCTGAGTGGAGGCCTTTGAAAGTTTAACCAACTAGTTTCACAGCTGGATGACATCGCGATTGAAGCATCACAGATACGCAAGAGAGCCTCTCTGTTCTGTCCCGTCCTAGACGCAATCGTGAGGCCATATTACCATGAACATGGTTATTCGAGATTATACAAGCCCCACGTTCTGATCTTTGGCATTGTATTATATATATACCGGGTGTCCCAGCTAACTTGAACCAAGGGTTACAAAATAATATATTTCAGGTAGGTCAGTGAAACCAATTGCATACAACTGCCAGCCTGTTTGCGCACTACAGGCCATTTTTTGTTTGGGAATTACTTAATTAGCTAATTATGTTAATTTCTCTAATTTATCAAATATCGACTTTAGACCAGAAATGTGAATTGGAAAGTTGTAGAGCACCTTCAGAAACCCCCATTCCATTGATTGCTATAAAGAAAGTCTCACGAGTATCTTTTTTTCCGGACTCAGAAGAAAGCCCGCGAAATACAAATAATACCACGTGACTAGCGCATTTGTGCGCCGCAATTGTGGTGCTCTCAGTCGTGGTTTGAGCGAACGAAATCAGCTGCAGCCGTGACCCGATGGTCCCGTTGCAGCGCAGGCAGAAATGTTGGCGATGGTTCGAGCGAGCTCGGGCTCGCCCGTCGCCACTGCGATTTTGGCCAGACCTGCTCACCGCAGCAGCCTACATCACGACAGGCGGATGGCGATAAAGAACCGGCAAATGAAGGTGCAGCGCTAATTTTAGTCGAGTCACATGATGTCATCTCGCCCCTTTACCCAAGCCTGTATGCGCAGATTCGGTGGCTAATACCTCATCGCTCATTCGTTTGTCGTGACGTTCGCTGATGGGAGAGAAGGAGGCCTGGTTAGAATGTCGGTGGGGTCGGCTCGCCGCTCTCGCTGCTACTGCACCGTCACGTGTGCCGGCTGTCTGACGCGGGCGAAGAAGCCATCGCAGGCATATCGGCCTGCCGCTTTAATGGGCCAAGAAGACACGGCCGCTTGTTTCGTTCGCTCAAACCACGACTGAGAGCACCACAATCGCGGCGCACAAATGCACTAGTCACGTGGTATTATTTGTATTTCGCGGGCTTTCTTCTGAGCCCGGAAAAAAAGATACACGTGAGATTTCCTTTATCGCAATTAATGAAATGGGGGTTTCTGAAGGAGTTTTACAACTTTCCAATTCACATTTCTGGTCTAAGATGAATATTTCATAAATTAGAAAAATTAACATTATCAGCTAATTAAGTAATTGCAAAACAAAAAATTTCCTGTAGTGCGCAAGGCGACTGCCAGTTGTATGCAACTAGTTTTATTGACCTATCTAAAATATATTATTTTGTAACCCTTGGTTCAAGTTAGCTGGGACACCCGGTATATTGTAGAACTGGTGTTCGGCTCGTGCAAGATCTTCTATTACAAGTGGTGGCGGTAACAGCAATCCCCTCAGCCTGGAGCTTCACAGCCGAGTGTTTCCTGCGACTTCCGCGATGCCTGAGACCATCAACCAACCACCAACCCCATCGCCTGTCATCTGTCCCGGCGCAACGCGTCAGCATGACCGAGCCACCTTCAGCGGCACCGATGACATGGATGTGGAAGACTAGTTGGCGTCGCATGAACGCGCAAGTGCATGCGAGAATTGCATCTTCCTGGACGGCTCTCAAGACCAGCCTGACCGAAGCTTTTGGCCGTCCCGCTATACGTAAGCTTCGCGACGAGCAACGCTTGCAAAGCCGGGCACAACAAACAGGACAAAACTTCACCATTTTCATAGAAGATGTCGTCTACCTCTGCAAGCGCGTAAACCCTACCATGAGCGACGCCGATAAGAGCGCGCACATTATGCACGGCATTGACGATGACGCCTTCCATATGCTCGTCGCCAAAAACCCACAAACTGTGTCCGATGTTATAAGATTCTGTTATCAGGTTCTGGAGTCTTTCCACACGACGTGCTGGTCTTCAATAGGCCACCCTTTCTAGCTTGGCTCACTCCGGGGATGTGCTTTGGACCAACAGTCGCTCATTCAGCAAATTCAACAGTTTGTTCGTAAGGAAGTCGCACGCACGCTTTCCTTGTCTACCTGCCCCTTGTACCTGCGCCTGCGCCGCCGCTCACTCCCACTCTTCAGTGTGTCAAACAAGAGCAGGTCGCTGATTTTCTGCCATCACCTTCTCAGCAGCCCCTGGTGGCGGCTGCTCTCACGTGCGCTGATGTTTTTGTGCAGCCATGGCCCTCCCCTATCGCCCCTGTGCACAGTCGGCCTCTACTCCTATGCAAGCCTCAGGGACCTCAGCAAACTCAGCAACCTACAATGCCTGCTTATCGTCCGGTTCTCTGCCGTCGATCACAGCCACAGTCTTCCAGCCCCTGGCGCATGCAAGATAAACCGACCAATTTGATGTGCCTGTGGAGTCGCCGGATATGTGGCTCGTTTGTGCCTCAATCGTGGCCCTCGTCCCTACGACTATACAAGTGAGCCGACGTACAATCGTCCTCCGTCCCCCTCGCCTGTGTTCCTGTGCCTCCTCCGCAGTCCTCTTCAGGTTACCATCGCCACTCCCACCGCTCGCCTTCTCCTGGCCGTCGTTTTCGTTCTCCGATGATCCGCCGCCAATCAGCCGTTCACACGAAAAACTAACGGCCGCAGTTCAGGAGGCAAGAACTGCGCCATTATGGGATACCTGAAGACCTGTTTGCGTACCAGCCAACATTATTACTGTATTCATTGAGAGAGGTCCTGTCGAAGCACTTGCGCACACTGGCGCAGCCGTTTCAGTTCTTTACGCCCTCTGTCGCAAACTCAAATAGGTAATGACGCCGCTTCTCTTCGCACCGCCAGCTCTCAGGCTATTCGACCATAAGCCGCCTGCACCACCAGCCTTGTCATCGACGACGTTCAATACATAATTGAATTCATCGTCCTCGCCCGCTCATCACATGACGTCATCTTTGGTTGGGACTTCCTCTCCAATCATAACGCCATAAATAGACTGCGGCCGTGATCAACTTAAGTTATCACCCCTCAGTGACACTTCTTTCGACGTATCCGGTGCTGCTTCATCATATCATCCTCCATCATATCATTCGTCGCTACGGGCCTCCAAAATAATTGCTGAGGGACAGAGGTCCCGCCTTCTTTTCCGAAGTTGTCGAAGCTGTTCTTAGAGAATGCGAAATCGATCACCGCACCACCTCCGCATACCATTCGCAAACAAATGGAATGGTTGAGTGTTTCTGCTGGGCGGCATGCTGGCAATGTATGTCGCTTCCGACCACTCCAACTGGGACCGCGTTCTTCCATTCGTCACCTTCGCTTATAGCTCTGCCACTCAAGCAACCACTGGATTCTCGCCATACTTCCTCCTGTACAGTTGTGAGGCCTCATGTACCATGGACACCATTCTCCCATACCGACCGGATTCTTCCGTATTCACGACTGTTTCACAAGTTGCAACTTATGCTGAAGAATGCCGCTAGCTTGCCCGGTCCTTCACTTCTCACGCCCAGCAACAGCAGAAAACCACCAGAGATCAATCTGCACTCCTTCCTGCTTACCGTACAGACGCTTTGCTCCAGTCCCGGCCTTTCATCCAAACTTTTGAGCAATTATCCCAACCCCTCTGTACTGTCAAGCATACGTCAACTACCTCATCGAACCCCTTACGCCATCCGCTGACCACTGTCGCCGCAACCGTGAAAAAATACACAATAACCGCCTGGAACCTTACTACAATCCTGCCATCGTCCCATCGCCATAAGCCGCCAGGATGGCGCCTTTTCGCAACGGTGCAAGTTGTAAAGCAGGTATTCGGCTCTGTTAAGTTCAGCGCGTGATGCTGAAGAGAGCGACGACAACCATGCTCAAAGCCTGACGGTCAGCAAAGACAACGACGGCGACGGTCGCTCCGACGCCCGCGTGTGTGCTAACATAAGCTCTACGACTGATCGCCGAACGTTCCCTTGACTGTTCACGCCGTAACGCCCTGTGCAAGGTCTTTTTTTACAATATATATATATATATATATATATATATATATATATATATATATATATATATATATATATGTATATATATATATGTATATATATATATATATGAAGGAAAGAAGCCAACAGTCGGCGAGGCCAAGGAAAGCGTTGGGGATGGTACTTTACGTCTTTTTTTTTAAATGTTTACTTGGATAATTACAGAGATTAGTAATGTAATCTGTTAAGGGAAAGATAATTAAACACAAGGTAGAAGAAAAAACAACGTGCCGATGGTGGGAACCGAACCCACGACCTCCGAATAACGCGTCCGGTGCTCTTCCATCTGAGCTACATCGGCCGCTGTCCCCCCTGCTACTTTCTTGGGTATTTATGTTTTCTTTATACGAACCTTGAGAGTGTTCACCAGCGCCACCCTCAGCCAAGGCGGCGGACGTGGAACGTCCTTTGTTACCGCCAGCGTCACGTAGAACGTGATCAATAGCGAGGGCGAAAGCTGTGCTAGAGCCCTCTTACGCTACCTATGACTTCAAGACTGCCAGAACCGAGACCCCCGTAAGCTACAAGCAGATCAATTAGGGGAAATGAGGGTGCTCGTTATAATACATGAAGGAAAGAAGCCAACAGTCGGCGAGGCCAAGGAAAGCGTTGGGGATGGTACTTTACGTCTTTTTTTTAATGTTTACTGGGATAATTACAGAGATTAGTAATGTAATCTGTTAAGGGAAAGATAATTAAACACAAAGAAAAAGAAAAAAACAATGTGCCGATGGTGGGAACCGAACCCACGACCTCCGAATAACGCATCCGGTGCTCTTCCATCTGAGCTACATCGGCCGCTGTCCCCCCTGCTACTTTCTTGGGTATTTATGTTCTCTTTATACGAACCTTGAGAGTGTTCACCAGCGCCACCCTCAGGAGGTCGTGGGTTCGGTTCCCACCATCGGCACGTTGTTTTTTCTTCTACTTTGTGTTTAATTATCTTTCCTTTAACAGATTACATTACTAATCTTTGTAATTATCCAAGTAAACATTAAAAAAAAGACGTAAAGTACCATCCCCAACGCTTTCCTTGGCCTCGCCGACTGTTGGCTTCTTTCCTTCATGTATTATAACGAGCACCCTCATTTCCCCTTGTATATATATATATATAAACGTCGTGAGAAAACCTAAAAAGTCACACGTGGTGAAAAAGAAAGATTCTTCATGCCGTCTATTTTTGAACCTGTCTATTATATATATATGTATATATATATATATATATATATATATATATATATATATATATATATATATATATATATATATATATATATATATATATATATATATATATATATATATACGCATGTAGTACTCCTCAGAGCCCTTTGCTTTCCACTTAATTAAATTAACAGATATATTTCACGAACCATCATTCACTTTGTGGCTGAGTGAGTTTCATCATGTTCTGCAGCGGGTTCGTAAACAATGTATCCAGTTTTAATTCCAGTTTTCCCGACATTACAAGAAAGCACACGAAACATAACATGTCACTGTAACTGTGTGTGTGTGTGTGTCTGTGTGTGTGCGTGCGCGCGTGCGTTTGTTTGCTTGTTTGTTTAATAGCTTGTTTGTTTGCTTGCTTGTTTGCTTGCTTGCTTGCTTGCTTGCGCGCGTGTGTGTGTGTGTGTGTGTGTGTGTGTGTGTGTGTGTGTGTGTGTGTGTGTGTGTGTGTGTGTGTGTGTGTGTGTGTGTGTGTGTGTGTGTGTGTGTGTGTGTGTGTGTGTGTGTGTGTGTGTGTGTGTGTGTGTGTGTGTGTGTGTGTGTGTGTGTGTGTGTGTGTGTGTGTGTGTGTGTGTGTGTGTGTGTGTGTGTGTGTGTGTGTGTGTGTGCGTGCTTGCGTGCGTGCTCGCTCGTGCGTGCGTGCGTACTTGCCCGCTTATATCTATAACGATACCGGATGCCTGCTTCATGCTTACTCCGCTTACTGAGCCTATCATGATATTCTGGATGAGGGTGCAAAAGAACGAAAGGGGAAGGAATAACTAAATGACAGAAATCGGCGACGCATTTTGACTCACGTTTTTATACACACTTACATATACGGTTGAGTTTCAAAAGGTCTGTAATAACCATGGGCCCTTGAGGAAATTAAATGAGGATTGTTACGTTTCGCCACCGACAAGTGTGACAGCTGACGCGGCCACCACGTAGCAACGGGCAAAGCAGTGATCGTTTCGGCCATTTCGGCGACGTCCAGTCAACCGCCAAACGCTTCCTCCCGCGGGCGCGTCTCGGCATGTCTGTGCCACGCGCACCACGCTCACAGTGTGTGTGCGTGCGTGCGTGTGCAAACGTTGGCCACGCCCGGCGCTCGAGGGAGAGTGCGTCGCCTCGCCCGTCTGCAGGAGGTGCAGGAGATGCGGTCGCGCCACCTGCGATTGAGGCATCTCGTCTTGTTCGAACTTGTAGGGCTCTCCCTTTCCCTCTGAACTGGCAAGCCTATAAAAAGCAGCGGCAGACTCCGCTGCGAAAGAGACTACTTTGGAGGCGCTGTAGAAACGACGCTAAACACCAGCTGTGTGATAGTGTCTGTATTCTCTCGGGGTCAGCCTCTCTGCCCGTTCCTTCATGATGTAGTAAATGTTTCTTTGCTGGGTCCGTTGATGCCATATGTCGAGCCACGGAGCTGCCAGGCCAACGCTACCGAGGGGCCGCGAGCCGCATCTAATGGGATTCTGTAGTGCGCGCAGCCGAACACCCGGCGCACCAGAGGCCAAGAACGTGTTCAAAATGCAGGGTTGCATGTTGAGCAACTCCTAAATTACTACGCAGTGTCCTGCGTTGCGTCAAAACCTTCATGCGTGGATCATACCAAATGTTCCAAATCTTCACACAGATCTTATGTACAGCACAGATGGCTACTAGTTATACGGGCAGGACGCGATAGCGTAGGCTACCAGTTCACATAAAAAGCCCTCTCTAAAGAAGCCGTATGAAGTGTAATGCGAATCCGAGTCCTGGCAGGGCGACTCTCATATCACTCCCACATATGCAGCCGTGCCTCACTATTCAGCCACATTTCGCATCTGCAAAGCATTCGTAGATCACCCAGTAGTAACTCGTTAGATTGGTGGTGCTCGCCACAGAGAGGAGGATGAGGGTAGCGGCACCCGAACAAATACCCCCGCCGGCGGGAAGTGTAATTTCCGCACATTTTGATGTGCGCGCCGCAGCGAAGGTCTTACCGAGTGCAGCACGATAGCCTCTGCTGGCATCACATAATAAGTGATGTATTGCAACTTGACGAAAGGTAAAAGCGTACAGGAAGACACACACTCGAGTGAAGAAGACAGAGGACAGCGTATGTTCGGTGGCTTCTTCACTCGAGTGAATTTCCTGTGTCTACTTCACTCGAGTGTGCGTCTTCCTGTGCGCTTTTACCTTTCAAGTAACCATACGTGGTTTACAGGAAAGTAGAGCCATGATACCTGTAACACTTGTTAGGTGCACATGAAAGTATGAAAGCGGTATATGAGGAGCCGTACTGGAGGGCTACGGAGTAATTTTGACCACCTGGGGATCTTTAACGAGAACTGACATCACGCTCCATCCAAACAGAGCTCCTTCAATACAAATAGAGCCCGGTTATTCCTTCACAATAGGCGGTTATCTTAACCACTGCACCATCACGGCGGAGTGGCATCGTGCGCGAAAGGCATGCAAGTAGATTCTGTTAAAATCCTGGTGAAATTTGAAGTGTTCGTTGAAACTCTGGATATCTTTGATTCAACGCTCACTAGCCCGCAGCTATCGTTCGCTCCACACTCGGTTCAGCAGCATCGAGTCATTCTAACATTTGAAGCGACAGTTTCACTACGCTAGGTGAAGCCAAAGTTGATGTGGGCTTATGATGACCTTCGAACTGCTTCAGGGTCAAGTTGGCACTCAATTGGTTCAATGGAAATGGAAAGCGCAGTACCTGTAACAGTTGCGCTGTGGACACCTGAGCCGCTCCGTAAGGGAAGGAAGATGGGGATGATAGCAGAATGGCCGAAAGGATCGAGCCCCGAGTGGTAAGACGCCCGATTACTGTGCCGGAGCTCCAGAGTTCGTTCCCGACCATGGCAGCTGCGTTTCCATGAGGGCGAAACGAAGTGGCGTTCAGCGCACGTTAAATATTCGTAGGTCGTCGAAATTACCCCGTAGCTTTCCACTACGGCTCAACTTTATTTCCACTTTCACTCCCGCCTTTCTCCCTTCGCTTACGGCGCGGGTCAGGTGTCCACAGACTTCGGCGGCTGCGCTTCGATGGAGGCGAAACTAAGACGCGCCCGTGTTATGTGCGATGTCAGCGCACGTAAAGATGCTCAGGTGGTCGAAATAACTACGTAGCCCTCCACTACGGCTACTCTTTCTCTCTTTCCACTTTCACTCCCACTTTTCTCTTTTACCTTGCGGCGCGGTTGAGGAGTCCACAAACATCACCTGAGCCAGTTACCGCGCCTTTCTCTTCCTATAAATCAATCTCTTCTGCCCGCCCGAGGCAGTGGAGGTGGTTCAGCTACAGAGCCAGTAGCAAGCCCGAGCGCAGCTCTTTGGCGTCCGTTCCTGGGTTTCGCGTCGGCGTCGTCGTCGGCCTCGTAACCAGCTCCGCCCCCGTTTCATCCCCCCAGCGCTAGCAGCGACCGACTGATACCGCTGGATGCCGCTGACGCCGCTAGAGAGTCAAGATAACGTGACTGCATAGAACACCGTCGCCGCCATGCAGAAAGAGGAGGGGAGGGTCCCCCCCCCCTGTTCCTGTGTGGCGGATAGGGTGCTCTTCAGTTGCCGACGCGCCGGTTATTTCGCGTAGGCCCCGGCACGTCGACGAATACGTGACCACCTTCCCACGGCTAGACCTGGTTCTTGGCGCTGCGGAGGCGAGGGTATCATATTGTTTGCGTCGGCATCGGCGGCGTTGTCCCTGAAACCAACTCCGCAGCTGGGGTTGACTCACTATCGGCGTCAGCAGCATCAGTCAGTCGCTGATATCTCTTCCCTCCTCCCTTTATCGCGTTGTCCGCTTGCTGCGCGCGCTTCTGCCCCCATCGTTTGCCGCTGGGTGTACACGCCGCCCCCCTGCTGCTGCTGCTGCTGCTGCTGCTGCTGCTGCTGCTGCTGCTGCTGCTGCTGCTGCTGCTGCTGCTGCTGCTGCTGCTGCTGCTGCTGCTGCTGCTGCTGCTGCTGCTGCTGCTGCTGCTGCTGCTGCTGCTGCTGCTGCTGCTGCTGCTGCTGCTGCTGCTGCTGCTGCTGCTGCTGCTGCTGCTGCTGCTGCTGCTGCTGCTGCTGCTGCTGCTGCTGCTGCTGCTGCTGCTGCTGCTGCTGCTGCTGCTGCTGCTGCTGCTGCTGCTGCTGCTGCTGCTGCTGCTGCTGCTGCTGCTGCTGCTGCTGCTGCTGCTGCTGCTGCTGCTGCTGCTGCTGCTGCTGCTGCTGCTGCTGCTGCTGCTGCTGCTGCTGCTGCTGCTGCTGCTGCTGCTGCTGCTGCTGCTGCTGCTGCTGCTGCTGCTGCTGCTGCTGCTGCTGCTGCTGCTGCTGCTGCTGCTGCTGCTGCTGCTGCTGCTGCTGCTGCTGCTGCTGCTGCTGCTGCTGCTGCTGCTGCTGCTGCTGCTGCTGCTGCTGCTGCTGCTGCTGCTGCTGCTGCTGCTGCTGCTGCTGCTGCTGCTGCTGCTGCTGCTGCTGCTGCTGCTGCTGCTGCTGCTGCTGCTGCTGCTGCTGCTGCTGCTGCTGCTGCTGCTGCTGCTGCTGCTGCTGCTGCTGCTGCTGCTGCTGCTGCTGCTGCTGCTGCTGCTGCTGCTGCTGCTGCTGCTGCTGCTGCTGCTGCTGCTGCTGCTGCTGCTGCTGCTGCTGCTGCTGCTGCTGCTGCTGCTGCTGCTGCTGCTGCTGCTGCTGCTGCTGCTGCTGCTGCTGCTGCTGCTGCTGCTGCTGCTGCTGCTGCTGCTGCTGCTGCTGCTGCTGCTGCTGCTGCTGCTGCTGCTGCTGCTGCTGCTGCTGCTGCTGCTGCTGCTGCTGCTGCTGCTGCTGCTGCTGCTGCTGCTGCTGCTGCTGCTGCTGCTGCTGCTGCTGCTGCTGCTGCTGCTGCTGCTGCTGCTGCTGCTGCTGCTGCTGCTGCTGCTGCTGCTGCTGCTGCTGCTGCTGCTGCTGCTGCTGCTGCTGCTGCTGCTGCTGCTGCTGCTGCTGCTGCTGCTGCTGCTGCTGCTGCTGCTGCTGCTGCTGCTGCTGCTGCTGCTGCTGCTGCTGCTGCTGCTGCTGCTGCTGCTGCTGCTGCTGCTGCTGCTGCTGCTGCTGCTGCTGCTGCTGCTGCTGCTGCTGCTGCTGCTGCTGCTGCTGCTGCTGCTGCTGCTGCTGCTGCTGCTGCTGCTGCTGCTGCTGCTGCTGCTGCTGCTGCTGCTGCTGCTGCTGCTGCTGCTGCTGCTGCTGCTGCTGCTGCTGCTGCTGCTGCTGCTGCTGCTGCTGCTGCTGCTGCTGCTGCTGCTGCTGCTGCTGCTGCTGCTGCTGCTGCTGCTGCTGCTGCTGCTGCTGCTGCTGCTGCTGCTGCTGCTGCTGCTGCTGCTGCTGCTGCTGCTGCTGCTGCTGCTGCTGCTGCTGCTGCTGCTGCTGCTGCTGCTGCTGCTGCTGCTGCTGCTGCTGCTGCTGCTGCTGCTGCTGCTGCTGCTGCTGCTGCTGCTGCTGCTGCTGCTGCTGCTGCTGCTGCTGCTGCTGCTGCTGCTGCTGCTGCTGCTGCTGCTGCTGCTGCTGCTGCTGCTGCTGCTGCTGCTGCTGCTGCTGCTGCTGCTGCTGCTGCTGCTGCTGCTGCTGCTGCTGCTGCTGCTGCTGCTGCTGCTGCTGCTGCTGCTGCTGCTGCTGCTGCTGCTGCTGCTGCTGCTGCTGCTGCTGCTGCTGCTGCTGCTGCTGCTGCTGCTGCTGCTGCTGCTGCTGCTGCTGCTGCTGCTGCTGCTGCTGCTGCTGCTGCTGCTGCTGCTGCTGCTGCTGCTGCTGCTGCTGCTGCTGCTGCTGCTGCTGCTGCTGCTGCTGCTGCTGCTGCTGCTGCTGCTGCTGCTGCTGCTGCTGCTGCTGCTGCTGCTGCTGCTGCTGCTGCTGCTGCTGCTGCTGCTGCTGCTGCTGCTGCTGCTGCTGCTGCTGCTGCTGCTGCTGCTGCTGCTGCTGCTGCTGCTGCTGCTGCTGCTGCTGCTGCTGCTGCTGCTGCTGCTAAACGAGCTGCCAGAGCAGAGCCCCAACGCAGTCGCCGCCAGAATCCAGAGCAGTAAGCGAGGCTGAAGCAGAAGCTCATCGCCGCCGCCGAGAAGGGAGTCTTTGTTAAAGGAATACGTGTGAAAAATAAAAAAAAATTTTGTGATAGCGCATACATGTGTTGCTCGATTTCTTTGCCTCAATCTATCGAAAAGGTGAAACAGCATATTTGCTGCGCTCAAATTTCGCATTAGGAAGTAACGTAATTGTCGGTAATTTTTTTTTCTTCCTACAGCCACAACAATAACAGCTACCGCTGCACACTAGGTTCAATCGAAGCTAAACCACAGCCAATTGTTTTCTCTTAATGTCAACGGGCGACAATCGTCACCGGATTTTGGTGAATGGTGCCTTTAATGCTGTCGCGTTAAAACGATACCTGCTGCCTCCTCACGATGGCTTTAGAGGTCAAGCAACTCGGCTACCTGAAAAATGGCAACCGTGTTTCAGTGAACGCAGAGTCAATGGCGTCCATGTGTCGCACAATATGAGCGCACGTTAAAGTGGTCCAGTTTGACGAAATTGTTTCTAGCTCCCTGTCATATTTAACCTTTTCCATGTTTTCTATTGTCATATTCGTGCCTTCTTGCATGACATGGCTAACATGTCAAACCAGGAGTGGGAGATGCAGACTTCTTCGTTTTGTACGAAGCAATTCACATTTACAACTGACTGCTCCCTAGTAAATTTCGAATGACCCTTTAACACCACGCAGAAAATTTGGCCTTGAAACTATTAAGCTGTCTTTCTGAAGAAATAATAAAGATATATCAGGTAAATCTGATTATACATTTCTCCTGTTTGATTTCTTCATTGCAGTTCTTAACAGCGACAGATATAGGACAATGCTGCGTCCAAACGACCGAAAGACGGGTTTCGAGCAAGTTGTATTCTGCAGCTGCATGTGTTATTAATTTGGCGCAGCCCGTAAGAAACAGAGAAAGCGAAATGTAACAAATTACACAATTTCCATAGATTTCCATTCTCCAGGCACGCTTGCTTTACTTGTGAAGTGAGAATCCTTGTGCCTTGGTTGCCTCTTCATCACCTGCCGTCGTAACTACCACTGCAAAATACTTAAGGCTGCCGTGGTGCACCTTAGCTTTCAGAGAAAATGCATAGATGCTGCGCGCATTATGGTTTTAGCCTGTGGAATATAATAATATAATATTATAATGTAAGGTTAGGAAGATATCGAGAGACCGGAAAGCGTGGCGTGATATGGTCCATAGAGTCCATGAAGAGTCGGACACGACTGAATTGAACTGATATAATAACGGATAGCCTAGCTGCAAAGCATCCACGGACAAAGGGACAAAGCGACAAAGCCTTTATGCTTCTTTAAGGCGTTGCCACTCTTTAACTTACCTAAGCACTCCAGACTCATTTTTATGCAGGATTGCTGTCTTAAACCTATTACACCTCTAGTTTAGCAGAGTACAAAGAACGGAGCATGCGTCAAACTGCTTCCACCCAGATTTAGATCCTACTATTAGCAATAGCTAAGAAGGCAGCTTGTGATTAACGCGTCTACGAATCTAATGAGCTTCAATCATAGCAGTGTGCTACCCGGAAGCTAAATATATTAAAAGAGCTACATATACATTCAGCTCACGGAGCAAAAATATGTGCACTAGAGCAGGGTGCGTGATCTGTGCAAAGAACCTCTGAGCTGATATGTCACTCACAAACAGCGGTTATTTGGAGAAGGAGATTAAGAATGCTGTCTGCCTCAGCTGGGGGTTTTGTTACAGGAGAGGAAAGTAAAGCTTAAGCAATGATTGATAAGGTGCAAAGTGCGAGATAAGTGTCGAATAAGAGCAGGTATCCAGCAGCTAATAGTGCTCAGCCTCTAAATGCATACATCGACCCAAATAAATTCTCACATCAAAAACCAATGCAGGCAAAGATGACAATAATAAATTATCTAAATTTAACACACAAAAAAAAAGCACTAAAAACGACCGCGAAATTTCGCAGCATTCTTGGTAGTATGCACAAAGTTTCTATGTTCGGTAGAAATTCTGGCCCAGGGAGATTCCGCGAATGAAAGTTTCCGCGCCTTCCCTTTCCTGTAAACCAATGACAGAACGCCGGTGAACCTTGATCCGCTCAACGGTACGCTGGTTGTGTTCAACAAGGAGCGCACCATGTAGGACGGTGTGCAGCAGCAACGCTCAGGCTTTTGCGTCTCTCAGCTGTAGATTGTTGTTGTTGTGGCTGCAAGCAGGAAAAGAAAATGCCCTGGCCTGCTACTGGCTCTGTAGCGGAAGCACCTACGCTGTCTCATGCAGACAGTACGGAAATAGAGGAGAAAAGGAAAAAGAAAAGGCAGAGAAAGATGCGCATTGGGGGGGGGGGGGGGGGGGGGCAACCGCCGTCGTCCACCACTGAAGCTGTGGCGAGTGCAATGACGACCTACAACAGATAAAGATTCGGCGGCAGGCTAATCTCCGCCGTAAGCGGAGGAGACGTAGGTACTGTAGCTGTCCCAGCACCATATGTAGATTCTGTTGTGTGCTCGACATTTTAAAGCGAAAGCCTTTCTAGGCTCATAGAATGAAATCCCGAGCGCCAGAGTTGGGCACGAGAACTGTACGCGAGATCTGTCATATTCCGCTAGATTCCACGAGATTGTTCTTGTCTAGCGTTCTTGCCATCTGCTTGGTTGGTTTGTGGGGTTTCACGTCCCAAAGCGCCACAGGCTATGAGAGACGACGTAGTGGAGGACTCCGGACATTTCGACCACCTAGGGTTCTTTAACGTGCGCTGACATCACACAGCACACGGGCACCTTGCCTTTGTTGTTGTTGTTGTGGCTGTAAGAAGGAAATGAAAATGCACGGGCCTGCTACTGGCTCTGTAGCTGAGCCACCTCCACTGCCTCATGCAGACAAAAAAGAAAATAGAGAAGAAAGAAAAGGAAGAGGGATAGAAAGACGCGTGCCGCAACAACAGTCGTGGTCCAAAACCGAAACGGTGGCAGGTGCAATGACGGCCTACAACTGATAAAAATTCTCAGGCAGGCTGCCCCCGCCGCAAGCGGCGGTGACCTACCTGTACCAGCCCCATCAGGGGAGTACCAGTAGTGCCTCCAGCGAAAAGCGGCCGCCGATGCCGCGATTTGATCCCGCGTCCTTGGGCATAGTTGTCGAGCGCCGTAACCACTGCACCAGCCCGGCGGAAATGCCACAAATGAAGGCGCGCTAAGGAACGCGACAGGAGCGACAATGAGCCGTCCGAACTCACACTTGCTGGATAAAGTGACAGATACTGCGTCTTCTTTTTCCAGTTTTTCAAGTATAATTTTATGTAGCACAGCAACGAACGCCAATAAGAGAGAAATCATGAGAGGCAAATGATAAGAGAGGAGGTAGGCGTTCGCCAATCTGCACTTAAGAAACATCTAAGAAATCCCTTATTTTTTTTATATTCTGGCAATACAATAGCCTGTATAGAGGTCGCAGTCCTGTAGCCCTTAACCCGGCCAGGCCCAATTTCCTGTTCATCCTGCCCCGCTATCTGACCGCAGACATCGGCGGAGATAATTCGACACTTGAGCTTGACTACAGTTCACTGTAGTCGTAGAGGATGGCGCTTCTCGAGCGCGAATTATATCTGAGCTACAGAAGAAGATTATCAGCTAGTCGGCTGCCTCGAAGTCGCGTCCAAGTAGTCAGTATCTTACCTCTGGTCCCGTCGCCAGTTGCAGCACCTTAATCATCTTAAACTGAGCAAGCGCCGTGGTCATCACCCTTGAGGCCAGCGCCCAACAAGCTGCATAAATCTCAAGCCGCTCGGTCATCTCGTGGAAGCCAGGGCGCCCATGAATGGGGCGCAGCTGCATGTCTATTAAGAGCCTAGCGCCGATGGCACGCCCGGGCACCGATTTAGACGAATTTGTTCCCATGCTTCTCCTGGGAGTGCTCGCGTCAGCAGTGTATTGCACTGGCGTTGCACTGGCGTTCCTAACTGCACAATCGCCAAGACCAGTTATCACTCCAGTCCCTGTATCAGAGAAAGAAGAGCGTGCATGAGATCAGCATACCTGCCCATACAATGGGACGCTGCATCTCCTCGCTGTGTCCTCTCAGGAAACGTCCACCCGCTGCCAGTGTTGTTTTTGATGATGATGATGATGACCTGAGACAAAATGGCACATATCCACGGCGACGGATTGGCCATAGTGCTTTGTAGATTGTAAATATTTACGTTCAAGGACTGGAGTATTTAGATAAATATGGATCTTTAACTAGAATTTGGAAAAAATAAAAAGGAAAAGAAAAGGTAATGAAATCGTACCTAGTGTAGGAATGTACCTGTTGAAATTATGTAATCAGGAATAAAATCGCAAACTGGTTTTAAGGCATATCCCATGACGGTTGCTCCAAAGGAGAGGAAAACTGGATTGGTTTGTGGAAGGCCTAATCTCGAAAGGGGAGTTGCTAAGTAAATTTTGCGGAAAGATGCGAACCTCCGGCAGATGAGAAAAAATTGATCTATGGATTAAATTTCTTTGCAATACTCACAGAGGTTAGTAGCGGATAGCCCCGAACGACAGAAATACAGATTTAGTTTCGGTAATCTGCAGCGCAAGAGAGTCATAGACACTTCGCATAGCCTTGAAACACACATGCGGCCACGCCAAGGCCATCTGAGGTGTTGGTAATCTGGTGCAGAAAGGAGAGGCTCGTTACTGAGGTGATGGAGACGTTGGAAATTTTGAAATCGTGCTAAAGTAAACGGTATAAGGTATGAATGGAACAAGAGTTCCATCAAGAGCGGATTTTGCTAAAAAGTCTGACCTTTCATTATATGTAGTACCACAGTGGCCTGGGACCCATTGAAAACGGAAATCTGAAATGTGAGGAGGAAGGAAAAAATAAAGTGAACGGCAAAGCACAGTGTCCTTCGAATTTTCGAGCGATGACAGCACAGATAGGCTGTCAGAAAGAAAAATAACTTTAGAGATATTACTAGGGATTTTAGTAAAGGCCGACTCAATGGCCAGAAATTCAGCAGCGAAAATTGGCGTATAGTCTGGGACCCGAAATGAATAACTCCAGTCAAGAGCCTGGGAATATGTTGTGGCTGTAGGTAGAATAAACGGGCAGAGGCTCTCTATTTTTCTTTCCTTTTGCAAGCCTGAGCATATTATATCTAGGAAGGTGAAAAAGATATTGCATGTGCCTCCTACAGCCTGTGTAGCTGAGCCACCTCCGCTACCTGATTGATCGATTGATAGATTGATTTATAGGTTGAGGTGTCCACCAAAAACAAGTGAGACCGTTACCGCGCCTTTCCCTTTCTATCGTGCAGACAGAAAAGAAAATTGAGAAGAAAATCGGGGTGGTGCAGTGGTAAGACGCCCGACTACTGTGCCGGAGTTCCCGGGTTCGAACCCGACCGCGGCGGCTGCGTTTCGATGGAGGCGAAACGAAGAGGCGTCGTGTGCTGTGCGATGTCAGCGCACGTTAAAGATCCCCAGGTGGTCGAAATTACTCCGTAGCCCTCCACTACGGCTCCTATTTCTCTCTTTCCACTTTCATTCCCACCCTCCTCCCATCCCTTACGGCGCGGTTCGGGTGTCCACAGAGCAAGTGTGACAGTTACTGCGCCTTTCCCTTCCTGTGAACCAATTTAAATTTAAATTAAGAAGAAAATGAGGAGGGAAAGACGCGAGCCGCAACAACAGCCGTCGCCCACCACCGAAACGGTGGCGGGTGCAATGACGGCCTACAACAGATACAAATTCTCTGGCAGGGTAGCCCCCGCCGCAAGCGGCGCTGACCTACCTGTCTCAGCCCCATCATTGATAATGCCAAGCTTTATGTACTGTGGTAGCGAAGGCTCCATAGACACCCATACGTACAAAACATGGCGGCTCATGGGCTCCAGCGACCAATGAGAATTGTGAGGCCATGACGGCGAATGACGTCACGCATAAGTGCACTTTGGCGTGAATTATAAACAAGTTTTTAAAGAAGACCGCCGCCTTGCATTGAGGAGCCTGCATATTTTGAAGGTTGTTGCCTTTCAGCGCGTGCCAACCTTTGCCAGCTAAAAGAACTCGGGTTTTTGTTGCTTACGCCCTTGTTTTGTTGCTTACGCCCACAATGAACGTTGTACGCAAAGGTGGCAGCATAGAAAGGCAGCAATACTTACAAACATATATCAAGCATGCAAATTCATAATGCGAATACTGCTGCAAGTCATGCAAATACATTGGATATGTACTTTGTCTTTCAGCACAGTAAGGTGTAGTCCAGAAACACTGGTGTAACCGAGTTGTCGTGCCCAGTTCGCAGCAGTGTACCAAGTGAACAACTGTGGTTTTTATGTTCATGGTTTATTGCAGCAACCAAGCAAATACAGCAATAAAGCACAGCAATAAAAAATGCATGTCGCGCCAGCACAAACAGTAGCGCTCTTTAAGCGGGCTAATCCTCTCAATGATCCCAGCCTAGGCATGGAAAAAGCTTGAAGTGCCTGCTACACAGCATCACCAGATAAGAAACACGCATGTATAGAAAACAGAGCTATGACAGCTGCAATTGAAATACAAATGCCATGAAAGTAGGTGCATCAAAACACACGTGGAGCATAGAGCACTGGGATTACTCTTGACATTTAATTTCTTCAATAGAAAGTATAAAGCAGTTTTCAAGGCATTTTCAAGGTTGCACCAGTCCATACAGCTTTAGCATCAACAAGCGTGCTTAACACAGGAGCATTATAGCATACATTGAGTCTGTGTGCAACCTTCGTATCTGCTCAACGGTGAAAGTCAGCCGAGAGGCGCTGTAATAAGACACCGACGGTTAAGTCCACACTGTCGCAATGGGCCACAGAGCATGGCTCCCTCACTTAGTGCGAACCCATCTTGCGATAAAATGCTAAGCGCAATACAATGCTGCAAAAATACTTCGCGCTACCCGCACGACGATGGGGACAAAACCAAATAAACACGGCTGCAGGGGGATATTAAATCTCGCCAAACGGCGACAGAGCAGCGACTAGCAAAGACATCGAAATCTTCGGAAAAGGGACATTTTCAGACTAAATTTATATGCTTTCTCGGGCGCACCAAGGTCCGCACGGCAGTAGAGGAGCAGCAGACAGCGATAAATGAAACCGTTTTGATGCTTCGTCAGCTTCGTTATCTTCGTTGTCTTGGTTACCTCTGTTTCCCTACTTCGCAGGAGCATAACAAGGCCTGATAAGTCTCGTCAAGACCCATGCAACATCAAGGGGGCGCGATAAGAGTATTGCAAGATTTTTTTTCTTTAAGGGTGTCTTTATAAAATACCTTACAACATTCACAAGTGAAATCAAAATGTGTATTCTTTTTATATTGATTGATACTTTTTATTATGTAGTAGTATAATTTATTAAACTCAGTGATTGGCCCCCCGACCTGTGGATATGCTGAGGTACCGCTGAACCGCTTTTGCGCCCAGCCTTCTCCACCAGGCCATAATGCTGCAAACAAAGTAGTTGCTGCGCGCGCTGACGCACAACAGGTTCACAATTCCACGCGCAGCACGTCTTGGGCGACCGCTGTTTTATATCACAGCCCAGACCTTTGCGCCCTTTCCAGCCTTTCTTGGCGTCGCCGTTGTCCCTCGTGACCAGTTGCATAAACATATAAATCTTGTCTGCACCGGGAATAGAACCTCCATCCTTTGTAAGCCTAAGATAACTTTACATTGATTTTACTATATTCTCCATATATCTAACAATACTGTACAATATGCTGTGAAGAAGAAGATGAAACCCTTCGCTGGACGCTGATGAGAAAGAAGCATTTGTGGAATTGTCATCGCGCAGATCATGTTGGTCTTGATCGTCCCGCTTCCCCGTCGACCTCGACACAGTCCTGAACATCCTTCTACATTTGGTGGAGGTGTGGCCTGATATCCTTGTTTCCCCATGGAGCTTCGCACCCGCACGAGTAACTCGTATGGCTAACGACGAACACCCCCCAACCAACTCGATGACCCCGCCGATTGTCTGCTCTGGCTCCTTACGCCACCGAGACCCTGCGCTGTTCAGCGGGACTTACGACACTGACTACGATGACTGGCTTGCTTCGTACGGGCGAGTGAGTTCGCACGATAAGTAGGACCACGCCACGATGTTACCAAACGTCAATTTTTATTTGACCGGCGTTGTCAACTTGTTGTATAGCAACCACGAAGCCGATATCCCGACTTGGGACTCATTCAAGGCAAGTCTTACAAGCGTCTTTGGTAGTCCAGCAGTACGAAAGCTCCGCGCCGAACAACGTCTGCAGGATCGAACACAGAGGCTCGGAGAGAAATTTACAAGTTATATTGAAGATGTAGTCCATCTGTGCAGTCGCGTAAACACTCAAATGCCCGAGCCACAGAAGATAAAGCACATCCTGAAAGGCATCGAACATGACGCCTTTCAAATGTTAAACTCCCGGGATTTGACTTTTGTTGCTCAATAAGTTATCAACCTCTGCTCAAGATATCAACCGGTGATCTATTCCATAGGCTTCTCTTTATGCCGCACATGGGCTACATTGGCACATTCAACATATGTGCAAATATATTTCCTCGCGGACACTTTGAACACTCCTTCAACTTCAAAGTATGACTCGGCTGCGATAGTTGTGCCAGTCTGCGGCTCCGATTTAGTATTTACGTAGACATTCATACACTTTTCTACTTGCTTAATTATAATTGGTCCACAGAAAAGGAACGGAGCAGTATCTGACACACTTCTTCTGTGGACCCCTTAGTCGTGCCGTAAGAGAAGGGAAGAAGGTCGGAGTAGTGAAAGCGGAAATAGCAGTATGCCGTAGTAGAGCAGTATGCCGTAGTGGAGGGCTCCGGAGTAATTTTGACCACCTGGGGATTTTAACGTGCAATGACATCGCACAGTACATGGAAGCCCTTTCGTTTCTCCTCCATCAAAACGCAGCCGCCGCCGGTCGGCATCGAACCCGGGTACACCGGCACAGTAGTCGGGCGTCTTACCACTGCGCCACCGCGGCGGGACTTAAGTGCTATTTCTGGATTTCGTACTATGACTATCTTACAGGTAATCTAAAACATGCATTTTAATCACCGCAAGTAAAATTCTATTTGATTTCTTAACAGACGGGTAATGACTTGTTCAGTGCTCCTTCATACTGTGTTGCCATTTTTGTTCGTTCTACCTTAGTCAATATAGGGCATCGTAGCTGATATTGGGGCAGACAGCTTCGGCGACGAATAAGAAAGTGTCGCTCACGCTCCTCATTTATTTCTACATTTTGCATCCTTCGCTTGCTGTTATATCTGAACCAGGTGTAGCAGCCGTGTCATGTGATATGGCTGCTACACCCGCAGTGATAACGCATGATACACTAATGTAACTAATTTATTGAACCAGCGATTTCAACTGCGTCAAACGTAGGACATCGAAAACAAAGATGATTACGTGCGGGCGAGCTTAGATCGCCAAGGATAAGCTTAATTACGGCGATCCTAGATCTCGCGACGAAAGGAGGTAGCGAACTTTAACACCATCGCCACTGGTTCTCAGCAGCGTCCGCTCGCCCCGCCATATACTTCATGCCTGTATAACAAGTGGCCACGACGAGATGTAGGTCCTTAGAGAACCTCGGGGTCTGCAGGAGGCAGTCCAAAGTGCCGCAGGATGTTCAGCCTTCAGGAATCGGTGACGGCCAGGAGAGCATCGGCAGTTTGGTGGAGCCACACAGGCTACGGTACGCAAGGCGAATCCACACAGCTGGCACCGAGTGCATAAAGAGGGCGATGGGGAAGAAGATTACGACTGCCAGTCGAACGCTCGATGTGCGGATTTATGTACCAGCCCACATAGCGAGCAGCCACGTTTTCTTCCTGCGCGTATAAGGAGAAAGGGACGATAACAACTCTTTCCACATGTAGGGTTTTGGGTTCACGGAGAGCAGTAATTCGCATCCTTCTAGCACACAACAACTTTATCGCTGCGCATAGTAGTACTAATAAAATCGAAGATTCCTGGCTGTAATTCTAATCTTGCAAGCGGTGTCCAAGAGGTTTCGCACTTCTTTTGTATTCCTAGTTAGTTGAACTGGGACGAAGTTGAGCAATTAAACCACTCCTTTATTTTCTCCGCGACTGTACCTGCACAATGCGGGACTTGTCACCGCAAAGCTTCGCTGTTTGGGCACTTTTCTGTGCATAGCAAAGCATTATGTACAGCTCTTGGCCATTCGCAGCTGCTGAATAAAAATGCCGAGTTCGATCAAATTGTGGCTTCCGGCTCATGTTTTTGCCTAAGACGACACGAAACCGTGATGGTTTAATTCCATGTAGCTGCTCTAGGCTTTACATGCCGTGGCATCGAAATAAACGTAAAAAAGCCAACAATGCTAGCAGACACGACGAGAGCGACCTTTGCTTTATCTCAGTGTGTGAGCTCCATATATTATACCGTTTTTCTGAGGCGCTGCATTTACCGAATGAACCCTGGGCTGCCTGTTTCTCTGATTCTCGCAGCTTAGCAAAGAGCACTGCAGTGAATAGGCACATACAGCTGCTTTATTCTGGTCTCAAACAGCACCTCTTTCTGGGTTTCCTCTCCATAGCATTCCTGCCAAACAACATCAATACAATAATTTCCCCTAAAAAGCTTGGGGATATGTTATATTTAGATATGCTGTCGTAACGTTAATGACTCAATAAATTATTACCTCACCGGTTAATAAAAACTTCAGGCATCTACACATTTCATTGCTGTGCCGCACATGTGACAATCATAGTAACATACACACTTCATGTTCGGATTTAATTGATGTTTCATTTGTGTATGACGAGAATCCGAATTTTCCAAACATCGAGGCGGACACACCTATGCAAAAGCAATGCTGATATGCACAGTGTCCGCGAAGAGAGCGTCAATTTACTCAGACCTAATGACGAATTTTGTGCTCGCAGATATTACCACAGTAAAGTTGCAAACTATCAATAGATGGATTTAAATCCTATGTGAACTTGTTCTCGGGCTCCTCTAGATGGCTTCTTTAAATAGTTATCGGCAGCTTGCATTTATTTTGGGCGCATTACCCTGCTTACACGGGAAGCTTTACACTTGACCTGGTTCGATGCCTCGCTCACAGTGCGTCAAGAACAGGCCTGCCCTTGAAGTATAGTTCGGGCAATGTCATTACATAGATGGTTGGCAGAAATATTACACGCCTCATGGTCTGCTTTTCAGCTGTGTCGTGAAGGTGCTATCCCATTCCTCCTGAAGCTCGTGATTCCCGAATGAACAGGAGAGGGCACATTCGTATTTTTAGGGCGACGCCTATCACGTGGTTGCCTTTACTTGCTATATTAAAATTGTACCTTGCCCTTGGATTGCGACAGAGTATATCTATATTCATACGTGCGACAGATATATGCCGCTTTTGTGCCAATAACAATATTAAAACGTTTTCTGACGTCAAGTGTCCGGCCTAGCTCCACTTGGTCGTATAGTTCGCGGCGCGCATGAGATAGGTAAATGCGATGATTTGTACGAGTATGCAGTTTGCAAACAGTTACGTTTTTTCAAATATGTCGGTGTTTGTTGTGAAGTAGAAGGCCTTGTATCTCTAGTCTTCCCTCGTCAGCTGCTGTCATAATACTGAAAGGACAAAACGCCAGTAGTCTAATATAACTTTCAGGGCGGCTTTTCGTAGACACAGCACGAATTCTGCAGCCTGCGTTCGTTCTATCATGATCCATTTATGTTATCCATGAAACGAAATTGGGCCAGGTGACCGCTAAACCATTTGTTACCCTTGACACAGTTGTACAGCTGGATTAGTTTGGGGCGCCAAGTGGTTGTTTTTAAGCAAGTACACCTCGCGGAAAAAGGAGTACCAAGGCACGGAACTCGGGCTAATTCCAATCCACATATATCCACGGAAATGTATTCGAGTGATTGTAGCGTGCTCCCACAGCTTCTGTATATCCACCCAAGCTAGGTATCTGTGATCGCAGACAGGAAATGCATATGAGCTTCACAAGTAGCCTATCTTACTGAGCAGTAAGTCACCTATATGTAGAAGTTACTGCCGCAGGGGCTCTCACTTGTGGCGGCGTTCGCAGTTCTAGCAGCTTCGTGGCCGTACAGAAGCTTTCCGCTGTGGTCACGACCCTAGCGGCGACCGTGCACTGAGCGATGGGACTCATCTGGCGCAGCTCGGAAGCGGCGTGGAAGCCTGGGCATCGACAACCGGGGAACAATGGCTTGTAGGTGAGGTTCCTGGCGTCACTGGCACACCCGGTATCCAACTCGGAGCATCTGGTCGTATTGATGCTGTTCCGGCGAGAACTCGCCTCGGCGTTGGTCGCCTTCCTATTGACGCTTCGGACTCCGTAGCCAGCGGGCCCACACATCACTCCGGTCACTATACCAAAAAGAGAACAGCGTGACTGAGATGTTCCTGATGTCACAGCAACTGCTGCTTGAGCCCTACTGTCTAGACCAGACCACTGCATTGGATGATACAGCTCCGCTTAACGTTCAGCAAGCGAAAAACATTCTAGGGGCATTTTGGACCACTAAAGTGGGATGAGGAGAAAGCGCTTATTGCGCGATGGCTCGAAGCTTCCCTCCTCTACGGTACCTCTTTCTCTCCTTTTTCACTCCCACCTTCTTCCCCTGGTTCAGTTGTCCGCTAATAATTGTGACATATATACTGCGCCTTTTTATTCCTGTAAGAAAGCTGTGCCGCACTGAAGGGCTGCGAAGCCATATCGACCATCTCAAGTTACAGGTTTCGACCCCAACCACTGGCAGCACATCTCGGTGGAGGCTGAACGGAGACGCGACCCAGCGCTGTGCCATATCAGTGCTCGTTTAAGATCCTCAGCTGGTTAAAATTACTCCGTAGCCCTCCACTTAGTTGCTCCTTTGTAGCGAAAGCTACATTAGCCACGAGCGAGGAAGTTCGGGCGGCGGGAAGCACAGAACCGCTGCCTAGCAACCACCGCAGCTGGCGGACGCAACGCGCTGCCGCGCCATCTGGCAATGAAGAAGCAACCTGAAGAAGATGTATCGTGTTTACTACAGAAACGAAATCGTCTGCTCTGGAAATCGGACCTCCATCCCTAAGATTGGACTAGTTTAGACTAGACTGGATTGGATTGGACTCGAATGGACTGGTTTGGATTAGAGAGGTTTGGATCGAATTGGAACTGGATTGGTTGGAGTGCGTGTGAGTGGAACAAACTGTACTTGATTGTACTGGATTTTATTGCACTGGATTGGTTAGGAATGCAATAAAATAGACTGGATTGAATTGGCTCACACTGGATTGGATGGTATTAGAAGAAATTGGAGAGGAGTAGGCAGCCCAGCGCCAAGCACATACGCTTTTCTACGTATATTCTGGCCCAGCTGAGCTAAATCACTGCCATTTGTTCTCTCTTTCTACTTCCATAGTCACTTCGCTCCCTGCACCGAAAGCGGGTTCCATTTGCCCACAGAAACGCTTCATACCCTGCCTTTCCTTTCCTGACAACCAAATATTATTCTTATGGATCCTTCAGACGGACTGGCATCGCGTAGGTAACGGGTACCTCCTTTTGCCTCCTTTGAAATTCTGCTGCGGTTGGTCGGGTTCGAATCGAGTGCTCAAAAATAGTTATCGGGGAATGTATGAAGCAACAGCCGTAATGGCTCATACTGTTGGCCATGAATCTGTCACACACTTCCGTCCCACTATAACTAAAGTGACATCATATCCGGTTAGCGAGCCATTTCGAATGTAGTCAGCAGGAGTCTGGTAAATAACTCATGAAGGCATCGAGGTAACTCAGTAATTTAGTAGTAATGAGATACAATTATAATCAGTCATTATTTACTAATTAATAGATTAGGAATCCTATCAGCACCGGGAATCGTACATCTGCCTCTCGTTTTTCCGGCCGAGAGCTTTACACTGCGCCGCCTGGGATCATGAAACGCCCGTCATAATTATTATCTGCCGTGAGGACGATAGTGGTGATGTCAATGACGCGGCAGTTAGTGATAATGACAATGATGAGATCATCGATGATAATGAATGTGTATTTTGTCGATAACGATAATGAGAGCAAACGTCATATACAGTGTTCATCAGCAACGCTCCAGCTTTTGCATTTCTGCAATGTAGATTCCACGGTGGTATCGGAATTTTTATCACTGCTCCATCACGCCGGCGCATATATCAATTTTCAATCATGCATGGTTTAGCAGTGTTACACACGCTTTGACATTTTGAACAGACTCAACTCTTAAACTTCGCCTTAGGAGTAGATATCGTAACTCCTTTCAAACTGACATTTCGTTACGCAATTGTTGCATTCTTCCTTATTCACCACGGCTTCTCGCCATCAGACGAATGATCATACGGAACGTTACAGCCATACGCTAGTATAGCAGCTCATTATGTATGCGGCCGGAGGTCACCGGAACTTGGTTGTTACCCTGCCTGTGTGACCTTAACGTACGAGAAATGCAACACCAGGATGATGGACAACAGTATAGAGGACACACACCACAATACAGGTGTTGCGCTTCTCGTATGGTATGCATCAGTACCGACTGTGTGACCTTCACTACCCTGTGTGACCTTCATACCCTGCTGTGTGACCTTCACTAAGGTAAGAATACAGCTGGAAACTCTTCCTTTTTAATTTCATTCGACGACACCCGTATCTACCTTCGAACACCTTACTGAACCCTGCCGGCACAATCATTACCTCCCCATAAAACTAAATCAATTATTCACCGGTCCAAATACAGTGCCATTCAAAATAATTTTGTTATGCCTAATCATTAAATAGATTTAGTTGACTGATTCAAAACATTAGGTGTGCTTTCAAAGAGAAAAGATTACTGGAAAGAAAATTTGTAAAATCTAAACTGCTCCATGTCGTGAATGTAGTACGCTCACAAGAAAAATGGTGCTTTAGTCTCTTCTCACAAATTACCGTCACTTGGTATGAGTAAATACATTCTCTAAAGGTCGGATAACTACACAGCCGCCAAACAGTAGCAGATAATACTGCGTATTACCAGCCATGTATGCACCTTTTGAGAAGGGATTCTATGACGGTTTTGTCTTAGTAGGACTTCATTTGTAAATAAATATACGAATGTAAAAACGAGACTCATTAATGCACAACTTTCTTCGTAACGTGAGAAACATCCCGTTTGAAGTTAGAAAGATTTATATTCTGCAGAATTTTTTTCTGGAGAACCGGGTATGCACAACAGATTCCTACATATAGTCTTCCACACTTCCTTACGCTTTGCCGGAACCGCAATATGATTGTTGAACGCATACAGAACAAATAGTTTAAATATTGTGCTTCAGTTATTCGTAGTGGTGTAATTTTTTATCCCTTACATGTACGTTCTTCTCTTGTGAACTCTTGCATTTCTGTTAAAACTAGATTGTATTGTGGTAGAAGAAAATAGCTCAGGAGACGGGACAAGGAAGTATATACAACACGAGCGCTGGGGGCGCTGCGAGCGCGCGACAAGTAAAGTCCCTTGATAATTTGAAAGTAGCGACACTCTCCTCCGCGCCGCGCTTTCCTCCTCGATTCTCCTCGCGCGGCGGCGGCGAGCGCTGCGCACGACACGCTTTTTCCCCCTGACGCCCGCCGGCCGGCCGCAGCAGTGAGTGAAGCGCGAGCTTTTGGGCCAGGTCTGCGCTCCAGGAGTGCACAAAATTTTTGAAAAATTGCGAGAAAAGCATTGAGAATGCCTATAGTAAAGTTCATGAATTGATTGGTTTCTTCTTAGAACTGTTTGAATGGGGAATACTGATAAACAAAGATTTCAGGCGAGTTCTGTGCTACAGACACTTTTTAAGTCTCATGATAAGGTTTTACTTTGTGCACTTAATCTAGTACTGCCTCTGACTTTGTGTTTGTTTTTTTTTAGAGCGTGAAATCTGTCACCGCGGTAAAACTTCAGAAAACGATCCAGGCTGGTGCTTTGAACTTCAAGATTAGAGAAGGTTAAAGCAGGACTTAGTCTATTTCGCTACCGTCAAGCTATCTCTCTAAGCATAGTATATGTCACGTGATCAACCATGAGATTGGATTATTGGTTAATTGTACATGTATTTCAATCAATTACCGGGCCAAATTAATTTATATTTAGTAAATTGCAATTAAAATCTAAATTTTAGCTGCAACGCCGAACCGTATACCGTTGGAAAGCTTAGGCCAAGCGTCATGGCACTGTGCTAGTTAGCGATCCGCGATAATCTGCGTTCATTAGTTAATTTTGTATAAAATCAAATTTTGAGCTGTTCTTTGCTGCTTCGAGGCAAGGAACAGGTTTGCCACGGCAGTCTTGATATGATGCTGATGGAGGAATTAAATAATTTTATGAGTACGTGGCCCCTCACTGACTTCGCGTGTGGTTAAAAGACAGCAGGGTACACTGGGAGAAGTGGTGGGCCCTATTGCCGATACACTGAAGTTCTGGGGCAAGCATGCTGTGGTCTCATGCGCTGTGTAAAAGAGCTTGATTTCATTGAACGCAACATTCAAATAAAAAAATTACAATGTGCACATAGGTCTTCAACGTGCGGAAATGAGAAAGCATATAACTGCCAATTCATTAACTATCGCTATCCTATCTATCACTATATCTACTAATGCCAGAGACCTATCGTAACTGTCACTATCCGCAACGAACACTATCACCTCACTATCCAGGCCTATTACTATAATTTACTATTATTATCCGTAACAGTCACCATCATTACTTATCACTATTCATAACCATCACTATTTAATCTGATGCCGTCCCATGACCCATTGATATACTTCAATTTTCATTGACTTACGTTGTCAGTAATATCTCTATTATCTCATAATATCTGACGAGACAACTATACATTGACTTTTAATTCTTATACTTTCTTGTTTTCTCATAAATGGAGGTGGGAAAAGAGCAAGCCACAGAAATAACTGACTAATATCAGCGCGAGGTTCATGTCTCTGTCGAGGAGGCTTCCTTTACTTCAGGACAGGTCGGTGAGAGAAAATTGATGGAACTGCGTTTGGTCTGTTCTTTTTTTCGAGTTCGTGTAATATTGGCGGCTCAAACTGGTCTTCAGTGAAATGTAGCTAGAACATAGAGCGATGAGATAATTACTCAGGCTAGGTGAAAAAAAAATCTTGCATACAATTGAAATGAGTAATATGTTAGTGTTAAGAATTGTTGCTCGCAAAATGTTCCCCTATTTTTACATAATAACTATAATCATTATTGATTGTTTAAGTTTCGTAAATACAGAAAATTGATGCAATGATTCCGGCTGATTTGACATCGATGGGATAGCTTTTCTCGCAATAAATGAATACGCGGAATCGCGCTTTTAGAGCTCCAGCTTTCAAAGCGAAGGTAACATGCCAATGCCTAGTAGTCATGGTCAAAGTGAAGCGTGTGTGTTCATATGAACACCTCCTGCACATTGGCCGTATCCCTGATAAAACGAACGCATATTTTTTAACCCACGCGTGCGTCGAAGCATGGCAAGACACATTCAAGAATTGAAAAAAAAAAAATGCCATACGACCTAGTGCAGATTACCCGGAATACCTCGGGTTTACTTGCCAAAGAGTTTTTCAGGGCCAGCATTCATTGCTCCCGAGTAACCGACGCACACTACAAGTAAAAGCTGGAAAGGCTAGCTCCTCTACAAGCCCGAATTTTGATTTTTAGTGAAGGAGGCCAGGGATCCTAGCATAATCGCGACAAATGCAATCGAGAGACTGTAATTTTCCAGTTATTTCTGACAGCAAAAAGCAGATTATAGAGCCCTGTTTCTGACTGTACAGAAGTCGAAGCGTGTTAAATGATGGAGCCTTGGAGTCTCACAGAATATTCAGCATGCTGCAGAGGACAACCTTATTTTTATACAATGAACATGCTGCCGCCGCAAAAATATTGAGCAGCAAGCAGGAATAAAAAACGCATCGTCAGGTGACGCGTTATTACGGGGACTGAGAAAGGCACTCGACGTCGCAAACAACTCTGTTCTTTCTAGGAATAAATTTCGTCTTTCGACTAATCTTGTGAATCCATTGACTCGTGCGCAAGCCGTCACGCTTGCCTTGAGATATCATGAATACCGCATAACCATCTTCAGGTCGCTTGCTGCAGTTGTACGTGCAACAGCACGGCATAGAGCTTGCACGCTGCAATAAAAGTACAGCGCGCAATATTCGCTCGCCGAGACTAGGGGAAAAATGGCGCGATGGAAAAAGAACACACAAGGAAAACGCCGGACGCGCGTCGGTTTCCAAGGGCAATGGCAGGGAGACCAATCGTCGCTCAGGAAATCGGGCGGAGAACCGGCCTTCAGCGAAGGGGCGCGCAAGGGGCGAGGAGGAGGCGAGGAGGTAGCGCGGCGGCGGCAAAGTTCAATCGTTGGCGTAACTTTCAAAGTATCAAGGGGCTTTAGCGACAAGAGCAGACGCGTGTGTTTCGGCTCCGCCAATTTGCGGCTGGGGCCGCGTCCCAAATCATCCTACCCCGGCAAAACTGGCATCGATCGATCCGAAATACCATGCGGAACAACTGGATACAAAAGTCGTCCAGGTAGGCTGATTTTCTTTAAATCTACGGCCATTTTTCGACCGACCACGTTGGCGCTGTCGTTAAGCCTAACGGCGTCGCCGACGCCTGGCCTGGCGGAGTAGGCCCTCTGAGGAAAAAATGGCGACTTCCGCGGATCAAATACGCGGTTACGACCCTGAGGCAATGTTGTGGACCTCGTTACCCGCCACCGGAGATACAAATTCGACGGTTATCCCGAAAATTCGGAGTCAAGCTTTACTTCAAGCGGCTGTACGCCGCTCCCAAAACAATGCCCAGATGGCGGCGTTCGGCGCCGCCCCGGCCGCCATTTTGTCGGTCGGAAACATGAACGCTCCCGCGTCGCGCGCCACGGGAAGCAAGGACAAGGCGTTCTCGAAGTGGAAGCCGCGTCCAGTGCCCAAACCGACTCCCGAAGAGAAAGTGTTTCTCTTCACGAGGCGTTCACGGAAACTGGGTACGGCACTGCCATTTCGGCGTACCTCGCGCTGAAACGGGCCAGCGCCGTCTCCGTTCTACCCTCACGAGAACAAAACATCATTGTGCATACCCCGGACATCGAGGCGGCCGACCAGCTCATCGGGGCTTCGCAGTAAACACCGAGAAGGGGTCGATCCCGCTTCGACGTTACCTGAGACAAGACGGCGGCAACATGTGCCACGGCGTGATCGTGGTCTGTAACTCGGACACCACAGAAACTCTCCAAGACCGAGTGTGCTGGCGCGCCGGCACCATCCTGGAAATCCGGAAATTCGGAACATCCAACAAGGCACGCTTCACTTTCGCGGGTAAAAAGAAGCCCCGTTACGTGCACTATGACAACATGGTCGTCTCTGTGCGAAACTATTACAAAAATATTCCTGCGTGCGGCCAGTGAGGGGCCGTCGGGCATCGCGTGGATGCATGTCCAAACTTGCAGTCTAACACCTGTGGACTCTGCGGACTCCAAGCTCCGCTAGTGGAGGGGGTGCGGGCTCCTCACAACTGTGTTCCGCGGTGTTCTGTGTGCGGTGGCTCCCATGCCACCAACTCTCGCCCTGTTGGGTCTCCCGGCGATCAGCCTCGCCAGGAAATCACCAACATCGAGAACCCACCTACAGGAGGTGCTGAAAAACGACCATCGAAGGTGTCGCCACCACACGGCGAACTGGCGAAACAAACGACGGAAACGCGCGGTGATACCAGGGCCTGGATCAACGCAGTCAATAACGGACACCAGGTGAGCTGTTCGGGTGGGGCTGCTTCTCTCTCCCCCCTTTCCACTCCCTTCCCAAGGGCGCGTAGCGCCGAGCAAGATCAAATAGCAGCACTCAGGGCCCAAAATGAGATGCTGCTTAAGAAAATTAACGAATTGGAATCCAAAATTACCCAGTCTTCTCCGCCCTCGCCTCTCGCGGCTGAGGTAATGGAGAGAGCTCGTGGTGCCAAAGGCGGTAACAAGCTTGGAGGCAGCATTCGAGGCCCGATTCGGGGCCACGGAAGCACGATTCATTGCCATAGAAAATCAAATTTCAATGATGGTCAACGCCATCTCCAAATTGCAAGAGACAATCCCCGCGATGATTGCCAAACAAATTGCGCATTCCTTACGCTCCTCGCGCAGGCCCGGCGGTCCCTTACCCGGCCGTCCTAACAAAACTTCTAGACGCACCCCTGAGGTAGACGATGACGACAACTGCTCGCTCTCCGGTATGGAGGATGCCCCCTTCCCGCGAGTGTTGGCTCCGGAGCAGCGTCACTACAACCCCTCCTCAGCCTAAATGACCATGGCAAGCAGCCCTAAGATCAGGCGCTCCCCAAGAACCAATTCGGCCACCCCCGTCCAAATTGTCCAATGGAACTGTCGGGGCTTCCGTTCCCGCGCAAAGAGGGCGAATCTCCGACTTTACCTTTCAACTTTCGATCCTCTTCCCGCGGTGGTTGCCCTCCAGGAGGCAGGGAGTGGCGTCACCCTCACAAATTACATCACCTTTCAGCAAGACCCCTCTTCCTGCGTGCATAAAGATTATACGGCTACTCTAGTTGACTTAGAACTTGACATTGAATATTCCTACGTAATGGTGACACTTCTTCCGCTCAAGAAACAAGATGCACCACTCCACGTACTCAACATCTGCTGTTCCCCTAGACTCAAAAATGTAACGTTCGGAGCACTCTTTAGCCGCGCTCTAAAGGCTGCGGGCAGGGACTCCTTGGTGATTGTGGGTGATTTCAACGCCCAGAGTACACTATGAGGATACGTGCGTGAAGAGAAGCGGGGACGCAAGCTAGCGGAACTCGCGTCCACGCTGGGCCTGACTCTTCACACTGACCCTGCATATCCAACGCGAATGGGTAATTCAGTGACCCGGGATAAATGCCCGGATCTCACCTTTACCAAAAACATTGTACACGCAGAATGGATCAACACCGAGGAAACCCTCGGTAGTGACCACTGCCTTATCAATACCACTGTAAGAACTAAACCATTGGCAAGACCCCACGCACAAGCTCGGCTACCCGACTGGAATAAGTTCCGGCAAAGTTACATCAATTCAACCTCTATCTACGAACAAGGATACCACGCGTGGGCACAAGGATTGGTTACACATCTTCGTTCGGTGGAAACACAAATTCAGCTCTCGGAGGCTACACCAGAGGTGGACAACCACCTTCTGCACCTTTGGTAAGCGCGGCACAGCCTCGTCCGCAGGTGGCGCCGCCAAAAACATAACAGAAAGCTCAAAATTCGTATCGGTGAGCTCACTCAGCGAGCGGCAGAGTACGCGGCCCAACTCGCCGACTCAAACTGGGTAGACCGCTGCAACACGGTGGCCAGACAAATGTCGAGCCGGAGCACGTGGCGCCTTTTCCGTGCCCTAATTGACCCGACTCAAACCCGCGCCGAGACACAAAAACATCTCCAACGAGCTATTCATAGCTTCGATGGAAATACATCAAAATTAGCATGCAAACTGCGCGACCAGTATCTTTGCACTAAGCAGAACTCCGGAGGACCCGCGTACTCGTATGCAGGTTCAGAGAACGCGGATCTGGATCAACCGTTCCAGTTGCACGACCTGAAGGCGGCCCTGGCTAAAATGAAACGAGGAACGGCACCGGGCCGGGACAAGATAACTGTGAAACTGCTTGCCAATCTTCCCGACCCCGCCTACGAAACCCCCCTCGCTTTCAACTCGATCTGGCTTGGTGAGGCACCTCTACCAATTGAATGGAAGACCGCCCTGGTAACTTTCATTCCGAAAGCCGGCAAAGCCATAAACACAGACAACCTCCGCCCCATCTTCCTCACGTCTTGCGGGACAGGCTGTCTGAGTTTCTGGAAAATAAACATACATTCGCAGACACCATGTTCGGTTTCCGCCCGCAAAGGTCCGCTCAGGATGTTCTGCTTCAACTCGACCGAGAAATTCTCAACCTTGTCGAATATCCCTTCAAAGATAAGGCAGTACTCGCCCTTGACTTGAAGGGGGCTTTCGACGATGTCACACACGAAATCATACTGCAACATCTCTCCCAGACGAACTGTGGACATAACACATTTCAGTACATGAAGCAATTTCTCTCAGATCGGCAATCTTTCATCCGAATACAAAACGAAGAACACGGCCCATATAAACTGGGAACGAGAGGCACCCCACAGGGCGCGGTCCTCTCCCCATTACTTTTCAATCTGGCCATGATGAAACTCCCGGCTCAGGTGGCGACGGTCGAAGGCATCCAGCACGCGCTGTACGCCGACGACATAACCATCTGGGCCAAACACGCATCGGTTGGAGACATTGAGGCCAACCTGCAGCAAGCGGCGCAGATCGTAGACGTTTACGCCCGCCGCTGCAGCCTTCAGTGCTCACCGTCCAAATCCGAATTTGTGCACATTCGCCCGTCGCCTAAGTGCACCACAAAAATGGAACTATTCCTGGCCAGCGGTTCAATACCCGAACACGATGAGATTGGAGTACTTGGTCTCCTTATCCTCAAACATCGACGGGCTGATACAACACTAGCAAAACTGCGCAAGGTGGGGGACCAGGTGGGCCGGATGGTGCGCCGGGTTTCCAACAAACCCGGGGGGTTACGGTGCACAGACGCTTTGCGGCTGGCGCATGCATTCGTGACCAGTCGAGTACTCTACTCGACTCCTTATCTCCACCTGCGCAGGTTTGATGAGAACGCCGTCGAAGTGATTCTCAGAAAGATGTACAAGCGTGCCCTCGATCTCCCGATCAATACATCCAACCAGCGTCTTATGGGCCTGGGGATGTTAAACACATTCGCAGAGCTTCGAGAGGCGCACTTGACTAATCAATACACAAGACTTTCAAAAACGCCGTCGGGACGCCGCCTATTAGCCCGACTACACATCCACCACCCAACATTTACGGAAGAGCGCGCACGCATTCCTGAACTCTGGAGATACGCCCCGCACGTACGCCCTCTTCCGGCCAACATGACACGTGACAGTGACAACCACAGTGGCAGGCGCCTTGCGCGGGCGGAGGCACTGGCCCGTCACTATGGGAACAAACACGGAATTTTCTACGTGGACGCCTCCGGCCCTCACCATGGGGGGTGGTACACAGCCGCAGTCGTCCATCAAAAAATCATGGTGAATGGCCTAACGTTCCGAGCTCAAGACATAACACATGCAGAAGAAGTTGCCATCGCGGTAGCCGCCGCAGACAAGGACTCACGAGTGATCATCACCGACTCGAGAGGGGCGTACAGAAATATTAAACAAGGGTACATTCCTCCCTTTGCGCACCGCATCCTTCAAAACAGTGACTACCTTGGGGCCCCCGCGTCTCGAACGATTGTATGGGCTCCAGCTCACATGGGTCTCGAAGGCAATGAAACGGCCAACGCCGCCGCCCGCGCCTCACTCTCCGGGCAACGCCTTCAGACCCTTATGATACGGATCTCGAACCCAATCCGGCTCTCACTTTTCGAGAAATTACTGAATTATTTCAATTTGGCCATGCAATTTATCCTAAGCCTTGTAAGGGCCTTACAACGGTGGAGGAAGGCACACTCCTCCGCCTTTACACCAAAACGCTGCTGTGCCCGGCAGTTTTAAAACACTTTGTTCTTGCCTGTACAGGAAAGTGCCTGCACTGTGCGGAGAAGTCTTCGGACATCTTCCACATGGTGTGGGCATGTCAGTCAACCCCGAACCTCACCCTCAAACCCAACCCCACCCGGGAGGACTGGGAGGCAGCCCTGCTCGGATGCTCCGATCTGGCAAGCCAGAAGGCCCTGGTCCACCGAGCCCGAGCCGCAGCGGTCGCCAATGGGCTTTTGTAATGAGGAGCCCACCTCGTGTTTGCGTGAGGTTGCTCCGGCTACCTCAAGCTTCCTCCGAATAAAGTTTTCACACACACAGATACACGAGCGCTGACTAACGACTGCTTGTATTCAAAACAGGAGCATATGAATACACTGAGCGACAGATCCACAGGAAGGAAAAAGAAGAAGAGGGGCCACAGCGTAAATACCGAAAAAATTTATTCTCATCATTAAGTTAAAATAGGCCAGCTTGTTGCACGACAACGAAACAGAAGGTAAGCTTGCGCATGAAGCCCCTTTACGGGCGATGATAAGGGCTGCAAATATTTCCCTGGCATGCTTTTTAGGGAACATTTCGGAATGGCGCACATTTCAAAAAGCGGAACACAATTTAGACAAGATTCACAATGCAGGGCCAAGTTGCACTACATGCGACAGGAGGCATAATAAGCGTTTTGTTGCCTGCCGCACCCACGTTGTTTACGAGGTACCTCTTTATTGCGGGGCCTCGTTGGTAGGTCAGACGGGGCGATGCATCAACGATCGCCTCAGAGAAAATTCATCGGCCCTTGCTGACATTGTGCCCAAAAGCAACTTGGCGCTGCATTGTAAATCTTGTCCGCATTATATTCCGCTTTTTGAACAGTACTTCATTCTGAAATGCTACCCTGAAAAACATGCCAGGGAAATCTTTGAAGCCCTTATCATCGCCCGCAAAAAGCTCCATGCGCGTGCATACCTTCAGTTTCGTTGTCGTGCCACGAGCTGGCCTATCTTAACTCTTAATGATGAGCATGACATTGTCTTTTACTGCGATAGCAATACTATACCAGATTTCGGCCCGTCACGAAGATGACCAAGACGAAGAAGAATACTAAGACTAAGAAGAAGACGATGACAAAGAAGAAGACGATGACAAATAAGACGAAGACGAGAAGACGGCGAAGAACAAGGCGAAGAAGACGAAGAACGTTCGGTCACCCGCCGCTAATTCTTTCGCTCCGCATTCGGTTCATTAGCATTGAAGCTTTCTCATTTATATGTGGACTGATAGCTTACGCTCTCGCGTCATGCCCTTAAAGGATGACCTTAAGTGTCCCCAACAATGTAGCACCTTAAACTGACAGGGCGTCATAGGGGAATAATGTAGCAGGCAAAAAAAGCTTCCGCCGTTCCTAGCACAATTATACTAAACTAGGGTTAACCAGAGCTAAACAACTTTTTCCTTTTTTTTTCTTCCTGCGCATCTGTCACTCAGTGTATCCATACGCGCAAGCTTTCATTACATGCAGTTGTTAGCGCTCGTATTTGGTCTACTTCCTTGTCCCGTCTTTTGCGCTATTTTCTTCCACCATGATCAGTTACCAACTCGCCCAGCAAAACACTTTAATGTAGATTTTAATGCGCATTGCTTTATTCCATTCGTCGTCCATGTGATTTTTGCTTCTATGCAGGCATATTTATACTGTCTTTCTTTTTTATACAATTTATGCACTTTTACAGGGAAGGCCATAGTTCATGAAAGTACCATTCTAGCGATTTCTTTCTGTCTTCAATTACTTGTGATGAAAAATAAATTCAATGTTACCTTGTAATATTTCGCTGCTGCCCCTTTCAATCTCGAATCGGAAGTCACTCCCGGATGTGCTACTGCTTGGGTGCAACATATTGCCCAATACCCGAGCACTTAAGGCGACCAACTGAGCCTTGGCTGCTCTGGAAACGATGGGGAACAGTCGATGGCAACAGATGTGAATCGCCAGTGCCGACACCGGGTAGACGAACAGGGCGACGGCGCAGAGGATGGCAGCTGCGAGAACAGCCACGTTGTTCGCCTGCGTATGTGCAAAGCAATGCAAAGACGTAAGAATCCTCTGTCGAGTTCGAACTCGGAGAGACCCACACACAGCTACATGCTAACGCAAGAGGGCTTCTGTCACCCTCGATCACTGCGAGTAAAACAAGCATAGTAAATTTCTTCCGTGCGGTAGTACTTACAAGTTATATTATGCGAGTAGCGCACAAAGAGTTTGACACTGCGCTGGCAGTGGTACAATTGTAAAACGTCCGACTACTGTGCCGAAGTGCGCGGGTTCGATCCCAATTGCGGCGGCTGCGTTTCGATGGACGGGAAATGAAGAGGCGTCCGTGTGCTGTACGATGTCAGCATATGTCAAAGATTCCCAGGGGGTCGAAATTACACCCTCCACTATGGCTTCTCTTTCTCCCTCTTTCCACTTTCTCTCCAATCTTCCTCCCCTCCCCTACGGCGCGATTCAGCAACACCACCTAGTCTAGGTTGTGCTCGGTTCAGGTGCCCATAGGAACAAGTGGGAACGATACAACGTCTTTCTGGGATCGGGGTTGCTCCTGGCCCTACAGGGCTGGGACTGGTAGGTCATTGCCACTTGCGTAGGAGTCTAGCCTTCCATCATATCTTTATCTGTTGATGGCCGTCATTGCATCCGCTACCATTTCAATGGTGGACGATGGCTGTTGGGAGGCGCGTCTTTCCGTCTTATTTTCCTTTCTTCTCTACTTTATCTTCAGTCCGCACGATGGCTCAACTACAGAGCCAGTAGCAGGCCCGGGCATTTTCTTTTCCTTCTTCCCTCAGTCAACACAACATTAAGAATGCCTTTCTCTTCCTGTGAATAAGTTATTTTATTGTTAGGTCTGCAGATATTCAGTGAGTGATGCAGATGAAACAGCAGCGTCTGGAAGAGAGTTCTAATCTGATTTCGCAGGAAATAACTAACCTTAGGAAATAATACGTATGGTCGCTCAATAATTTCATTTAATAATTTTAAGACAATAATAATGAGGAAAAGGATTTTAATCTTTCATACCTAGTTTTGGCTTCTGGCGTCACTAGTTTAGCTTGATTACAGACATCACATATTACAGACTACTGATTAAAAAGGACATTGCAGGATCAATATGCCGTGCTGCGACTTGTATTGTTCGACCTATTGGAAATGAGTAACAATGCTTAGCAATAAGTGGTAAGGACTACAAGGGCTAGGCATGACTCATTAAAACTGCTAATGTCTACGAAACGACCAATATGGGAAACTACTAATAATAACCAGAACTGGCTGGAAATGAAGATGCTCAGCTACGTGCAGTAATGAAACTCATGATAACCAAACGACCAGCATATCAAACGACGACTTGAAATGCCCGCAGGTGATTGGAATTGAGCAAAATGACTAGGCATGGCCTTTGAATGACTACAAAATGGCCGATATGTCAAACAATGACTCGAAATGACCGCAACTGATCGGACCTCAAATGAGTAAAAATTCTTTTATGTTTCAGCGAGATTCCGCGAATGACATTTACTGCGCCTACCCTTTCCTGTAAACCAATTACAGAACGCCGGTGAACCTTGATCCGCTCAACGGTACGTTGGTTGTGTTCAACAAGGAGAGCAAGATGTAGGACGGCGTGCAGCAGCAACGCTCGGGCTTTTGCATCTCTCAGCTGTAGATTGTTGTTGCGACAGTAAGCAGGAAAAGAAAACGCCCTGGCCTGCTACTGGCTCTGTAGCTGAGCCACCTCCGCTGTCTGATTTATTGATAGGAAGGAAAAGACGCGGTAACTGTCTCACTTGTTTTCTGTGGACACTGCAACCACGCCGTAGGGGAAGGGAGGAAGGTGGGAGTGAAAGTGTAAAGAGAAAGAGGAGCCGTAGTGGAGGGCTACGGAGTATTCTCGACCCCCTGGGGATCCTTAACGTGCGCTGACATCGCACAGCACACGGACGCCTCTTCGTTTCGCCTACATCGAAACGCAACCGCCGAGGTGGGGTTCGAACCCGGGTAGCTGAGCCACTGATTGATTTGATTGATTTATATGTAGCACTGCAACGAACGCCAATAAGAGGGAAACCATGAGAGGCAAATGACAAGAGCGGAGGTAGGCTTTCGCCAATCTCCGCTTAAGAGACACCTACGAGATCCCTTACTTTTTTATATTATGGCAACACAGTAGCCTGTATCGAGGTCGCAGTCCTGTAGCCCTTAACCCAGGCCCCATTCCTGTTCCTCCTGCTCCGTTATCTGACCGCAGATATCGGCGGAGGTAATTCGACACTTGAGCTTGACTTAGAGGATGGCGCTTCTCGAACGCGAAATATATCTTAGCTACACAAGCGCCTCCCTGGAAGTCGCGTCCGAGTTGGAGATAATTCGACACTTGAGCCTGACTTAGAGGACAGCGTTTCTCGAACGCAAAATATATCTGAGCTACACAAACGCCTGCATCGAAGTCGCGTCCAAGTAGTTATCTTACCTCTGGTCCTGTCGCCAGTCGCAGCACCTTCATAATTTTAAAATGGGCAAGCGCCGTGGTCATCCCCCTTGAGGCCAGCGCCCAACAAGCCGCACAAATCTCACGCAGCTCGGTCATCTCGTGGAAGCCAGGGCACCCATGAACGTGGCGCAGCTGCATGTCTACTAGGAGCCTAGCGCCGATGGCACGCAGGGGCACCGATTCGGAAGAATTGGTTCCCATGCTGCTCCTGGGAGCGCTCGCGTCAGCAGTGTATTCCGTTGCACTGGCGTTGCTAACTGCATAATTGCAAGACCAGTCATCACTCCAGTCCTTGTATCAAAGAAAGAAGAGCGTGCATGAGATCAGCATACCTGCCCACGCAATGTGACGCTGCATCTTCTCGGTGCGTCCTCTCGGAAAACGTCCACCCGCTGCTTGAGTTGTTGCTGCTGTTGTGGCTGTTGGAAGAAGAAAAAGAAAATGCACGGGCCTGCTACTGGCTCTGTAGCTCAGCTACCTCCGCTACCTGTTGTTGCTGTGGCTGTAGGAAGAAGGAAAGAGAAAATGCACGAGCCTGCTACAGCCACCTCCGCTGCCTCGTGCGGACAGAAGAGAAAAGAGAGAAGAAATAAAAAAGAAGAGGGAGAGAAAGACGCGCGCCGCAACAACAGCTGTCTTCCACCACCGAAGTGTTGTTGTTGTGACTGTAGGAAGAAGGAAAAGAAAATACACGGGCCTGCTACTGGCTCTGTAGCTGAGCCACCTCCGCTGCCTTTCTGATTGATTGATTTAGAGGAAGGGAAAGGCGCGGTAACTGTCTCACTTGTTTTCTGTGGACACCTCTACCGCATCTTAAGGGAAGGGAGAAAGGTGGGAGTGAAAGTGGAAAGGAAGAGGAGCCGTAGTGGAGGGCTACGGAGTAATTTCCACCACCTGGGGATCTTTAGCGTGACCTCCCCTGCCTCGTGCAGACAGCAGACAAGAACGAAAAAGAAGAGGGAGAGAAAGACGCGTGCCGCAATAACGGCCGTCGTCCACAAGGGCGGGTCACCTCCGCTACCTTGTTCAGACAGCATGACGTCATTCGACGTCATGGCTCCCCAATTTTCATTGGTCGCTGGAGTCGATGAGCTGTCATGTTTTGTACGTATGGGCATCTATGGAGCCTTCGCTACTATAGTACATATACCTTGGCAGTATCACTGATGGGGCTGGCACAGGTAGGTCTCCACCGCTTGCGGCGGGGGCTATCCTGCCACAGAACTTTTATATGTTGTAGGCCGTCATTGCACCCGCCACCGTTTCGATGGTGGACGACGGCTGTTGTTTCGGCGCGCGTCTTTCTCTCCCTCCTCTTTTTCTTTCTTCTCTATTTTACCTCCACTACCTAGCACAGACAGAACTGAGCCCCGCCGGGGTGGTGCAGTGGTAAGACGCCCGACTACTGTGCCGGAGTTCCCGGGTTCGAACCCGACCGCGGCGGCTGCGTTTCGATGGAGGCGAAACGAAGAGGCGTCCGTGTGCTGTGCGATGTCAGCGCACGTTAAAGATCCCCAGTTGGTCGAAATTACTCCGTAGCCCTCCACTACGGCTCCTCTTTCTCTCTTTCCACTTTCCTTCCCACCTTCCTCCCTTCCCTTACGGCGCGGTTCGGGTGTCCACAGAGCAAGTGTGACAGTTACTGCGCCTTTCCCTTCCTGTGAACCAATTTAACTTTACCTTTACAGACAGAACTGAAAATAGAGAAGAAATAAAAAGAGGAGGGAGAAAAATACGCGCGTTGCAACAACAGCCGTCGTCAACCACCGAAACGGTTTCGGGTGCAATGACGGCCTACAACTAATAAAAAGTAGGTGGCAGGCCAGCCCCCGCCGCAAGCGGCGGAGCCTTAGTCGGGCGAGCCCGAGCGGCGCCAGACGCCACTGGGGTCCCGAACTAGGGACCTCCACCTAGTGTTTGTGAGGGTTGGCCCCTTCAGGGTCAGCTCACGCATAACCTCCTGTATTTGTCCTATATAAATGTTTTCTACCACCACCAAGCGGCGGAGGTCTACCTGTGTGAGACCCATCAGTGATGCTGCCAAGGTATATGTACTATGGTAGCGAAGGCTCCATAGACGCCCATACATACAAAACATGGCGGCTCATGGGCTCCAGCGACCAATGAAAATTGGGGCGGGGGGGGGGCATGACGTCGAATAAGGTCGCGCATACGTGCACTTTGGCATGAATTACAAACAAGGTTAAGACTGCCACGTCAGCACTCGGCCAGCGGCTGAGGCGGGAAACGCGGCGATTTTCGCGCCAAACGAGGTCGCCATGTTGGGCCCGCAAGGCTCGCAGAGCGAAATCGAGCAGGAAGACGACCAAAATTGGGAATTAGCTAGATTGAAACGCAAGAGGAAACCCCGCAAGGAACGGAAAAACCCCGGAGATCTCCCGCCTCCCGCCCAAGCGGAATTATGCGCGAAAACCCCGGGGGGCGCCTCGACGGCAGCTGGAACGCCAGCTGCGCTGAAGCAAGACAAGAAGGACACGGCGCGCCGGCCAGGCCGAAGATTGCCGCCGCTCCCGAAAGACGACTTCAAGGTGATCCTGAGACCAAGGGGCCTCGTGATACGATCGCTACAAACCCATTAAGTCGCCCGAGCCGTTGTCGCAGCGACCGGTGCAAAGTGCGAGAGCGAAGAGATAATTATAAGACTACGAAACGGTTCGAACACCATCATAGTCAGCACAGACGATGAAGATACGGCCCACAACGTAAGACGTATTACCCATCTTACGTTTGGCAACAGAGCGTATGAAGTCAGCGCCTACGTAGCAGCCCCGAAGGCACTCATAGAGGCGTGATCCACGGTATAGAACCGGGGACATCATCTGCTGAACTCAAAGCCAACCTAAGGGTGCGGACGCAGGGAGTCACGATCCACAGCGCCCGGATGCTTGAAAAGTCAAGTTCAGCTGTCATCATGTTTGACGGACCCACCACCCCAAGACAAGTACTATACTACGGAGGAGAGATGTGGTGCTACCCATACCGCCCGACGCGGCAGATTTGCTATATCTGCTGTCAACAAGGACACAGATCGGACGTCTGCCCCAACCCGGGAAGCAAGGCCTGCAGACTCTGCGGAACGCAGAATCGAATGGAAGGACACTTGTGCACAACCAAGTGCCTGGTCTGCGGAGGGGATCACGCAGCCGGCACGAGGGAGTGCAAGCACCGGCTCAAGATGGCCGAAGAGCTGCGAGGAGGACCCACACGAGTTTTGTTGTTACGTCAGAACTCTGTGCCGTTACAACAAAGCTTTGTGTCGTTACGACAAAACATTGTGTTGTAACAGCAGAACGTTGTGTTGTTACGTCAGAACATTTCATTGTCGCGACAGAACGTTGTGTTGTTACGTCAAAAGTATTGTTGTTACGTCAGAACGTCTTGTTGTTACATCAAAACGTTGATCTGTTTTGACGGAATGTTGTGTTGTTACGACTGAACGTTGTGTTGCGACGACATACGGTCTGTAGAGACGTCAGACGTTCCTGTCGCGACGTCAGAAGCCAGAACGCTTTATAGTGTGTTCTGTAGTCGTAACAGAAATATCGTTCGAGCATGTAGAACCGCCTAATATTTCTGGTTCAAAATAAAAGAAGACACATTTCATTTATTGCGTACAAATATATGTATTCCAGTCCAAAATACTAACTCCATAAAAAAATACTAAACTATGCAGGCTCGTACACAATCTTTTTTACGAGCTGGCCGTCGTTTTCCTGCGCTACTTTCTTTCCGCTCGCGAGCGCCTTCGAACTTAACTGGCATCCAAGTCGCCCAAAACAGAGAGCGCCTCAAGTGTCTGACGCAGTACATGCATGCGGCTGGCTGCCAATCGCGCGCACAGTGGTGTAGCAGCATAAACAGTTTCCGACGCAGTCACGACCGCGGTACACAAGCTTCCTCCCATACAGCGATTAGCTTCTCTATGACTGCGAACGAATTTTGTTGCAATAGCAAAGCTAGTCCTTACCTATTAGAAGTTTTAGGAGACCCGGAAAAATAACTTATTCTCACCTGTGAAATCTGATCCCAAATTTGTAGCGATCTCTTGAAATGATATATCCTTTTTCTCACGCCGATGATGCATCCCATTCATTATGCACCACAAAACAGTTGCTTTTTGTTGAGCATCGCGATATCGCACGTTCTTGGCTAAAAACGACGACAGCATATTTGCGCAAGCTACTTCCGATTACGTCTGCCGGCAATCGCGCGCATTTGCTGGCTATCGCGCGCGCCCAACTCGGCAGGACTGACGCTATAAAAGACGAGACCTTGGCTACAGACACAGGAGACACACGAGCAGTCTCAGAGAAGAAAAGGGCGATTTGGAAATTTGCACACGAATTTCAGCACAATAATGGCGCGGGGATTTGAAGGAAAGTGCGTCTCTACGGCGGCCGCGAAATGGAGGGAAGACGCCCCATTCCTCCGCATCGGACAACAACGGGACGAAAAGAAACGTTTTGCTTGTTTGCAAGCACAGAGCGCCTTCCTTGAGGGTCGAGAACGATGGCGGCACGGCAGCCAGAAACATGTTTCACGGCCGGTCTCGAGGGAGAGAGCGCGCGCAAGAGAGAAACGCGCTCTCCCTCGAGACCGGCCGTGCCTGTTTCAACGCGTCTCACATGTGCACCTCCTACCGCTTCCCCTTCCGCGCAGCTGTGTGCATGCGTCCTGTTCTCTGCGAGAAGCGAGGGTGGTGGCAAAATGTGCTTCTTCGGGCCGCTGTGCCACCAGTGAATGCCCAGCGGTAGTGACAATCGGTAGAGAGTTGAGACGACCATCGGCGGGCATCACGCTACTGAACATTTTTCATTTGATTTATTTTATTTCATTATAACCTACCCCACAGTTTTCTTTGTCTGTCCCTTCATTCATTTCCTCTGACTGTCTTCTTGCTTACATTTAATTCCTTCGCCGCAGCTCAGGCTCTCCGTATTCAAGGGCGGATGCCGCGGGCTGTAAAACTCGTTTTCTATTTGTTTGTATTATTTAATACATAACACGGTGCTACTACTGCGAATTTGCGACGAGCGATGTGTGTGAAGGTTAAATTTATTTATTTGTTTATTTAAAATACCCTCAGGGCCATATGGCATTACAGAGGGGAGTGGTTATACAGTGTATTAAAAAGCAAAACATAACAATATGAGCATAGGTTTACAAAATGTTGCTGGTTATACATTTTTTTGCTGAGGCATTCTTGAAATAAACGGTGGTCATTGGTTAGTGCCAGTGATGCGGGAAGGTGATTCCACTCGTCGGATGTACGGGGTAAAAAGGAATGAAAGTAGGTTTTTGTTCTGCAGAACGGTACTCCAACTTTGTGGGCGAGATCCACCCGGGCCGAAACGTACTGTGCGGGTGAAATAAGTTCTTCGCGCAGGTGAGAATGGTGAAAAATGTTATGAAAAAGGCGAAGACGAAGTGTTTTGCGACGAGACGCGAGAGATGACAGGCCGAGGCTGGCCTTCATGCTGTATACGCTTGCTGTTCTGTTATAATTAGAGTAGATAAACCGTACAGAAATGTTTTGGATCATTTTCAGTGAGTGCGTCAAGTTTTGCTGGTAAGGATCCCATATTGATGCTGCATGCTCTAGTTTAGGTATACGAGTGTCTTGTAAAGTAGAAGTTTGTTAAGAGAAGGTGCTTTGCGAAAGTTACGTCGAAGATATCCAAGTGTTTTGTTGGCGTTGTTAATAACATGGGTAACATGAACGGTCCAGGTAAGGTTGCTAGTAATGTGCACACCGAGGTATTTATACGAGAATACTGAGTCTAGAAGCATGCCGTTATGGTGATAGGAGGGCAGATTAGTAGTCACTCTACACACACGCATGAATTTGCACTTGTTAACATGGAGGTCCATTAGCCAAGATTTGCACCAGGTTGAGATGGAATCAAGGTCAGATTGAAGAGTTAGTACGTCACTTTCGCATTTTATTTCCCTAAATATTACGCCGTCGTCGGCGAATTGGCGAATGTTAGATAAAATATGGGAAGGTAGATCATTATTATAAATAAGGAAAAAAAGCAGAACGAGTACGGAGCCTTGGTGGACACCAGAGTGAACTATACTCGGATCCGAGGTGAGGCGGTCTCTAACTGAAACGAACATTTGACGGTTAGTAAGAAAAGCTTCAAGCCAGTTGAGAATCTTTCAGTCGAGATTAAGCTTCTGTAGTTTGTACAGTAGTAAGCTGTGGCAAACGTTATCGAACGCTTTGGCGAATTCAATGAATATGCTGTCGGCTAGTGAAATAATTACGATCAAGAATGACATGCAGATTGTTAGTGAAAGATGCAAGTTGAGATTAGCATGAGTATGACTTGCGGGAATCGTGTTGAAATCGCAAGAAAGAGTTTGATTCTAAGAAATTAGCTAGAAAACAGGATGTGTTCAAGAACTCTACAAGGAATGCTGGTGAGCGAGATTGGCCGGTATAGTTTAGTTGAGAATGCTTGTTACCTCATTTGTGCAGTGGAATCACCAATGTGGTGTACTAGAAACGCTGGACCACCTGACCGCTTGTTCCTTAGCTCTGCCGCGTTCAAACTGCGTCAATCTTGAAAATGCTCTTGGTCTACAGAGTGCAGGGCGTGTTTCCGAGCCACCTGGCGGCGCCTTGTGGCCACAGTGAGTGTACCCGCGATTGAACTCTTGTGAGCTTTGTGGCCAGTTTTTGAAGAGGCGAATCTGATGTTCCTGACTGTTCTTCGTCAGGCATTTACGCGCAGCGACTGAACGCTCTTTGTGCTAGGGCGGTCCGAACGTTCACCTGCATGTCAGCTATTCTACCACTCGCGTACGATCTATTTTGGTTGTTCTTTGTCAGGATCGCACCTCGCGCGCGGTTTGTAATAATTTTCTTCTAAGCCGCCCGGCTGCACAGGAATTTCAAAGTGAAATATTTATTGTATGAAACATTAAGTAAGCACAAATAGTACGGAGTTAAGAGAGGAGCACACGACGATGCACTGGCCCAGCTCCAAGTTTTTCTGAAGTCTCACTATCCTCCCGAAACATGTTCTCTGTCTGTCTGTGAGCTCCAACTCGGAAATTTCTCACTGATTCTACGTAACTAGAGGAAGCTTGCCACAGTAACAAACTATGCCGGGCTGAAACAACAGCGACCGGCCTAGCTATTAAACACGAATGGGAATTTTGATTTAGACCAAAAAGCCCAATCAGCTCATATTGAAATTCCTGAATATATTTCTCTCAGAAATAAAAAAATGAGGTATCACTAATAACCTTGAAATAAAATATAGCTTAGGCATATTTTTTTTTGCGCATGTATAATGTTTACCATACGATGCGTATCCGCACCAGTCAGTTTTCACAAGCCTGCGCGTGTCTGTTAGCCCATGAATTTATAACCGACACACTCGGTAATGGTTATGTGTTTTTGCATTCTGCAAGCAATAAGACTGAATAAATTTGGAAACACCGCCCACTCAAGAGGAATGTCGCATTATGAAAGTTTGCACTTTTGAGGCTGCATGGTTCATTAAGAGCAGTTCAAGGATGCTATAACTTCATAGGAATTTTGTCAGTTTCGGAGGAAGCTCAACAGGTTCAAATTAAGCTGACAATGAAGAAACTCGGAAAACAAAGTGAATGTCCTATATGCAGCCCATATATAACCTTCAAATTAAAATAATGTGCATCCCACGTCACTGCTGTAGTTAAGATGTGAAAAATTATTTGGTAGCCATTATGTCATGGATATGCAGTCCATGCGGTTACATGAAATTTTCTACATCACAAATGCTTGTTTTCATATGTAAGCCTGCGCATGGCATTTTTCACATAACCCATGTACAATGCATATGCTTGGAAGGACTGAAGTGTTAGCAATGTAAGAAGATATAAATTGGTTCCTCTTTATAACAAAGGAAGTAGCTGATGTATGAACTAAACAACCAAGCATACAAAAAAGAAATAATTGCATGGCAATTTTTTTTATTTCGGACAATTTATAATATAAAATCAGTGAACATGAAAGCAAAATCATGATATAAATATACAGCAAATGTGCACATGAGTATAAAAAAGTGAGGAATGTCTCGTTCCCCTAGCATGTTATTAGGAGAGCTAGACACACGTTTTCGCACTGTGTTTCAGCCTGATATATGTTTAACACTCATAATGAAAACGCATTAATTATAACCTTTTAGGATCGAGAAACAATGATTAGCGAGGGGGAAGATTTTTCTTAGTGCTCCTGACCAGACACATTAAAGTACAAGATGTTTTCATGTCCACAGAAACAGGTTCAGTGCCCGACCTCGAGGAGAGAACATATCAACTTCTCTGCCAAGATCGCATCTGTTTCCGATAGAAACATGTGTATTAGTTGTGGTAGCAATAATAAAGACATGCACAAAAAAGATCACGCCACATATTTGCATCGACTAGTTTCGTCATAAAGGTCAAGCAGAGGTCATTACAATCACAAGAAGCAGCTACTACAACTGTTAGCCTTTTCATAATATACATTGTTGCAGTGATTATCACGAACAAATAAATTAATATTCAACTTTGCCTGCAAACTTAAATAATACTTCAGGCTTTTAACAGAGCACAATTTCCATGCAGTGTGGTATACTTAGTCGAATCGAATTAAAAATATTTCACACATAGCCCATTGTTACTCTCCTCCCAGCTCGAGTATTGATTAGATGGCCTAGAAAAACAATCAAGAGCACTCAATCACTTCAGTAAATATAGCTTCGGACCTTTAAAAGCATAGACGTCCGATCTGCAAACCCATGGACTAATATGCATTTGTCTGGACCTTATTGCGTGCACTTAATATTACATGTTAGTTGGCTGAGCAAATCTAATCTATTTTGTAATTATTCGGTAAATCACACACGTATGACACATCTCCCTGATTGATAAAAACACATGAAGTTAACATGTCTTCGGGTCTGTACAGGCGTAGGTTCCTAAATGGTGGAGGCCGCTTACATATGTACATGTAAGAAATGTTCCTGCATTCAGTTTCCGAAACAACAAGCTCTTGGCATACAAGAACAACTTTACGCACATCCAAAAGAAAGGAGCAGACGTCAACTACTATGCAGTAGAGGTTGTCTTTCATTTTTATGCAGTCTGAGCACGTTTTCCCAGAACGGGTGTACTGTGACGTGTGGATTTGTGTCCCGTTAATACTAACACGAGCGTAATGTGCCAAGTTTTCAACCTCCCCGTATATTAGAAAAATCAATTCCTTTGCTGCCTCTGCGACTGCACATTTCATTGGTGCACCGAGAACGTGCACACCTGATTTGACAATGGCACGTGCCCCAATATTCGCATTTTTCTTCCGAACTAGGGAAGGGTTAAGGTTAACAAACCTGCTTGCTGTGCTCAGCCAGGACTTCATTACACAGTGTTCAGCTATTTGTAATGGGGCCCCTTGAGCAGCTGTGACTAATTTTACTAGTTGTCCATTGGAGTTCTCGAATGGAAAAGTAGATGTCCCCCACAATGGTCCTAGCATTTCGACACTTTTGGCTAAATGTGTCAACTGATGCACGTTAAACGTAGCTGCACTCTCTCCGTAGAGCCCGCACACTCGGTGCACAAAAGAATGCAACAGACGGTCAGCTTCATCAAGTTCTGCGGTAGCTACGGAGGTTTGCAAAAGTAAGAAAATACCCTCGCACAACAAAGAGAAATGAGAGAGGTATTTTTCATGAATCAGGCCTTTTAGACAAGGAAGGGAGTAAAACAATAACCAATAAAGCCACTCTGTAGCCTTCCAATGCTTCCGATCAGTCACTGGGCGAGGCAGTCGACAAAATGATATCGGGGGCTTTATATTTCGTATTCGATTATCTATTTCATGCAGATAGCGGCCAATGTAATACGGGTTTCTAATTCCGGTTATCCATAACTCAGTAATTTGTTCAGCAACCCCTCTAAAACACAGTGCATGAAATCTGGGGGTAGACACCACACAAGGTTGAATCCACGCAAGTGAAGAAGCGGTGAGGGCCCCTTTATACCATGGACTGGCGCGCGTTGTCTGTAAGCCTCCCGCATATCTTTCATCACGCCTGAGTGCGTACGCAGTGGTGCTGGAACATCTAGTGGAAGGTACCGCATGGTGCCTGTGGAAAAAGTATATATTCTCAGCAGCGGTTCATGAGAAATTCGTAATAACGACAAACAAATGACCTAACAATGAAGTCATAAAAGCCACTGAACACTCAATTGCACGGTTGTATGTGCTGCGGAACAAAGCGCGCACAAGAATAGCCAGATTATTTTTGAGGCTTTTTGAGCATCGCACCAGTGTCGACAAGACGGTATGTCTGAGCATTACTAACGCATGGGACAACAAACGCAACTAGAATAATTGCATGCACCGAGATCCTGCGCTAGCACGAGTGTTTTCATCAAGCAAAACCAGTACACATCACTGCGACGCATACATCGCTCGTGGCAGGAAGATAATTATTTCAGAGGGCAAGGCATGTATGCATACCGCGATTCTTTATTACGAGGAGCAGCTAATAAGAAAATATAGTAAGTTGTGTGCACATATTTTATTTTTACCTCTGACTTTGTCCTGTGAATGTGGCTTTAGGTTGCGTCACGAAAATGGAAACAAATGTTTGCAGTAATTTTCGAGTATCGCTAGGGCGATTCTGATGCAACATTGTTTGAGTGCCTTTTTGATCTTGCACCAAACAAAATAGAAGCACATCGTTCCTACTCGCCAGGAGGATGGTGACGAGTCTGACACTTTTATTAGGGGTAATTAGGGTGAAAGTGAATGAATTCATTGATTTTGGCCCACAAACAATTATATTACAAATGAAAAGTGATATGCTGCAGCTCTGACTTTACTTCATCCTCCAGAGCGCATAATCTTTTTGAGCTCCTTTGTTGCTTGCTGGAAAACCCATATAGCGAAAAAAAAAATAATTACACGCGCATTATGCAGAAAAAAAAACGACGTTAACAACCGTAGTACAGCCAGTAAGCGTGATATTAACTTTTAAAATATTTGCCCGGCTATATTTTATTTCAGCTTGCTCGAGTCCATGTACAGTGGCATGCGCTTGCGCAGCATGAACAGTGACACTCGACCACTATATCTGTTTAATGCATATTACACACATTTAAGCTGCACTTTTTTACCTCAGGTTTTCTTAACAACGTTGGTCATCACTTTACATTGCACTCGAAAACCGCGTTATATATGCAAACACTAGTTATATAATAGATTTACACGCACGTTTTCAAGAGGTGAGTGCTCAATATTCAGCAACAGATAATCTATGCTCAAACTTAAGAACAGCTAGGCAGTAGTTTTCACTGTGCACCAGCACTTATATACAATCAGACACACAATCCAATACATTATTAGAAAGGAATGTAATCTATGAATAATATGACTTACGCTCCACTAGAGTTCCTTCCTCCAGACACCATAGACATCCGTAGTAACCGTTGAACTGCTTCATGTTCAACACAGAAGCCCTTGCTGGGGAGTCCACACAGCAGCTGATTACAAACACTCTAGAGCTAACAGTCTCATTACCGTGCCCCCAGTCAATCTTTCCTATCTGGTTGAATGCATTCACAAATGCCTTTAAAAACAAATGAACTGGAGGATGAATTTTGGCAAACCAGAGGGCTCCAATAAGCACACTTTGAAATCGAGTATTGAAGGGTAACTCATTAATCAATAGTTGAATCGGCCACACACTTGATTTGTTGGACTTAAACACAGGCGAACCGTCGGTATTCATGGAGACTGTCACATCACACCAGCTTGTATTTAGCTGCCGTCTTATACTTTTGTAAAGGCGACCATCAGTTATATCGGAATAAGTTCCATAGGTCGCTGAGGAGGCCAATTTTTTCAGAGATTTAAACAGTGCTTCGGAAGTTGCAGTAAGTGCGTCATGAATCTGTTTTCGAAGGTCGAATATAAGAAAAAAACTTCCTTTCGCCATGAGCCAATTCGACGCTCTTTCCTCAAGACATCTGCTGCAAGTAAAGTTGCGTAAAATACCTGCTCCACTTCTGAGGCCGAGATATTCATGGCAAGTTGAACAGTAAAAATGAAGCCCGACAGAATTCATTTTCGTCCTCCACATCTTCCTGAACATGTATTTGCTGTCAGGAACAACACTCACGCCAAGTAGAGTGTTAATGAGCTTGAGAAGGCCGTCTACTTGCGACCAGGACAAACCCGCGTGCACAACATATGCGAGTATTAGCAATATGGCTTGGGCCTTGTTGATGTTCTCATTTGGAAGCATTTCTTCGGAGTGTTTTCTGAAGAAGTCTCTCACATCCTCATCGCCCATGTCCGAATGCGGATTATCGGTCCCAAAAGATGAGTCAGTCTGATTCTCCTCTTCACAGTCGAAAAAAATGTCCGGGCCGTCGTTAGACGATGTCGTCGGTACCGCTTTAAACTGTACACTTTCGCCGCCATCTGATTGGGCGCTCGGCCCATATTCATTGTCGGGATGATGCGGCTCAAGGAAATCATCTGGGTTGTTCGACGAGAGGGTGGACGTCGCCTCATGTTGACAACATTGGAAACTTTCACTGCAGCCTGGATGGTCATTTTGCGCAGATTCACTGGAGTTTCCAGGACGATGAAGCTCATCACAGCATTGCTGTTCGCTGGCGACCTGTATGTCGTCAGTGCAGCCGCCCACGTCCTGAGAATGTTTGATCGCCTGATATCGCACCGTCGTCCTTGGTAATTCACGTGATTCTCCCGGCTCTAGGTATCGGCGATATCGTTTGTTCTGTGCCGAACACATTGTTTCAGGAGGGATTGAATAAGATGGAGTAGTACAATTCTCACGACTTGCAAATGCTACGACTATAGTTCAACCTATCCGCATGCATGGCACCTGCATTCTGTCTAGAACGGAGAAAAGAAGATCACGTGTTGAAGTGCTGAGCCCCAGTGGTGCCAGTGTTGTTCAAGCACATATATGTTAACCGTATAACTTCGTGGCTCCGCCGTCAAAATTTTTCTTAATCAAACAAACGATAAATTAATACGAAGATATATGGGAGGGTTCGCAAAGCTAGGCGATCGATCTATATGGCCGCAGAAACGGTGCGAAATCTGACTAGCGTCTTCTGTGGTCCAGCGAAACGTTGCCAGTTGGGCCAGCAGACTTTGTTATTAAAAAAAAAAAGAACTTATTCTGGGCGAGGGATAATATGCGGAAGGCAGAGCAAAGTAAAAGGTGATGGAGGTGGAAGGTCGGCGCCTTTTGTTATCTGTTCACCACGTCCAACATGGTTCAATATTTGGGCGGAGCTGCGTGTTGTACGCAGGTGTGCATTCCTAGCAGTCAAAGCTAGCATACAGGTAACAGTAAAAAAAAAAAAAAAAAACGTAGGCGGCGCTTAACTCCCCCCGCCCACCGAGGAATTCCACTCGCGACTAACACGGAGCACAAAGCACCCCGACATGCAGGTATGCATAAAATTAACTTTAAGTGCATGCACATTGATGCGTTTCGTCCGTACCGACATGGTTTGAAAATTAGGCAGAGCCGAGCAGAGAGAGCATCTTAAACTCATCACCTTCATTGTAGAGTCATCCCTAACTCGTATACGCATGCTCATGCCAAAAGGTATTTTCGTACAGTACTAGAGAAACAAATCGAAGCGCGCGTTTCGCTTCTGCCGGCGGAAAGCGCGCGGCGGCTCTGTTCAAAGGATCCATAACTCATCAAACTAAAAAAAACAAAACACAATGGCATGCGAAGCACTTGACGCAGCGGCAGTTTGAGACCCATCGCTGCCCCCCTCGTCGCGTTTACAATATTTGCTTAGAAAACACAGTTGAAATGGGGAAAATGCCACCGGCCTTGCCAGCCACTTTAACTGCAGCCAAGCACATTTGGCGGAAGATTTCCGGACACTCAGCCCAAGAGGCACCGCGAGACAGCAATGCGAACGACTGTTTGTGGGACGTCCCGGAGAAAATGAGGACCTCGTTGGCGGTGCATCAAAGTGAAGAAAAACAGCGTGTTCAAACGGAGCAATAAAGAGACGGCCAAAGTGCGCTGACTAAGACCTGAACGTCCATTCCTCAAAAGCGAAATGTATGAAAAAAAGGGGACGGAAATGAGGAAAAATTTGGAATTCGAGAAAAGAAACAAAAATGACCAAAAAGGCCTGTATGGACACAGAGTTCAATGGCAGAAGACACTAGCCAAGGCCATACGCGACGACTCCCGGCTTGCTCAAAAAAAAAAGTTCTGATAGCGGCACCGTGTGTAAAGGGTGCATTCGTCCCCACATACAATACCGAGACGGACCTGAGCACATGCTAACAAAGGGAGCGGGAGGACCGCCTAATCAAAACAGATGACGCTGAAAGTGCCTTCATGCTGGCGGCCGCCGCGTGAAGGGCAAGAACCGTGACAAGCGGTGTTGGGGGGCATGAAGGGGGAACTGATGGCCCCCAGGAAGAAATAACGAGGGGTCGGTACGGGCACGGCCGGTCTAGCGCGCGCTCTCTCTCTCTCTCTCTCTCTCTCGAGACCGGCCGTGGTACGGGGCGGTGCAAGAAAGTGTTTCCTACTTTGTGTATTTTCTTTATACAGGTACCCCGACTGATGGGGAGTGGGGTTAAAGGACAGGAAGCATTACTGGCGGGTTGGGCCATAGCGAGAAACTATGGGCGCTGCTTGAGCAAACTAGGAGTAGAAAAAAAAAAAGAACGAAAGGAAAGAAAAAGAAGGTTGGTGAAGAAATTAAACGTACAAATATATGAAATGTCGCTCTGAACAACGCTGATCATGAGAATACTAAAACTAGGTTGGATATTGTGACAACGTCAATGCCTTCATCGCGGTCGCCAGGGAAATTAAATTTATGATCCGCGTAGCCCCTGCGAAAATAAATGTTTAGAAACAAAGGATAACTTAACAAAGCAACGTGTGATGAGAATTATAAAGGCAATAACTGAACTTAGTGCTTTTCTCAGGCGCCCTTAGATGAAATCGATCGTTCATGCGCCCCCTATAGCTTTCCCGTTATACGATTTCCACGGATTACATGTATTTTAATTGTTGATAACACTGAAGCCACAGTCGGTCAAAGAGCTCTGATGTGTTGGGATGCACTGGTTTAGAGGCATTTCATAAAAATTTACCTTCCTATAACTACATTTCTGGTGGCCTTGTCCAGGAAGAAAGCTGCCAACCGCAGTTCGTGGTTTCATTGGCGCCATTGGCATGCATAGCCGACAAAAGTAGGACACATGTGGTTTTCGAAGGGAAACGATTAGCACAAATATCAGTTCTAAATAACTATATGACGTTAAAAAAAGGATGTAGAAACAGGACGGCTTCTTTAACAAGCAAGTTAATTACAAAATAGAAATGAACTTTTTCATCACGCGCTTCACTCGAAAGGATCGCACACTTCCACAACACTTCGTCAACACAATGCCGACTCTCAGCTTTCGCAAACGCTGTGCGCGAACTCGCAAAACATCGCACACTAAAGAAAACAGTTCCTGAATAGCACCGAGGCAGGGAGGAAGTTAGATTTGCCCGAATAAGCGCACGCGCTCATAGCTGGCAAATGTGATCGATGTCTATAGGTTGCTATATTCGATGTGCGCCCCAAAGAGAAAATACGGCCGTTGTCTAGGAGGAACTGGCGCCGAAATTAAATAAGACAATCGCCATGGTGATCTTTACAAATTTCCTTTTAGGCGGCAGTAGCATTAGAATCATAAAGCGATATCATAATTTTTCTACATGAGCGACTTGTGAATTGAAGCCTAGATGCATTTCATGAGAGAAATACCTGCCTAGAATACACATAAGCTCAGCAACAGTGAGACCTTTCTGACAGCTTAGAAGAAAGCAAAGAAGTCTCTTCGATTTCAATGAGCTCTAAAAGCGAATATAATTTCCTACAGGTATTTGATTATGTTGAAGAGGCGGGATAAAGCAGACGGTAGAAAATCATTTGGTCCTAGAAATATCAGAGGAAAGAATTAACTTTTTCTCACTCGTTGGACAAGCGAGTAAAAAGAGCACACCAGAAAGCGCTTAAAATCCATGCAAGTTGTGGTCCTCTATGACCTGCTGTCTTTAAAAGTACGCTGGAATTGAGGTCCCATTTAGAGCGGTGACGGGCTAGCTGTCGACAGCCATTAGATGAATGCGTATATCGCGTATATCATGAAAGGTGAGGACAATTCTGAAGACAAATGTACGCCAGCACCATACACAGGCGCTAAAATAACGTTTGCGTACAAGAATTGGAAAAGCGTGGCTGAATTTCATTTAATTCGGGGGTGTGTACCTGCCATCTCGAAGGTTTAGTGACTCCACCCCACCGTAATACCAGCGACAGAAGTTATAAGTTCCTGATGGCAGATTCGAACTCGCCCAAATAGTAAAAACTGTCTCCGAATACTTTGTCGCGTGCCGAAGACCATTGCTAAACAGAAGAAGCAGAAAGCGGTAGTATGCAATGCCTTTATCTGTGGTGCATCGCGTAAATCAGGCGCAGAATTCGGGCGGCCATCATCCTCTTTTTATGGGTCCCGCTCTACGGCAGCTGGGTGTATATAGCTAGACATGGCGATGCCTGACCAAAACTACACCTAGCTTGCAAAGGGGAAGACCTTCATCACATGTGGCATATTAAAATGCACTGAAGTTTGAAAAATTCCATTTTTAAGTACATCGATTAAGCCAAGAGAATTGATTGCAGAAATTAGTGTTACTAATCAGATGGCTCAATATGCACGGCTCATGTTTTTAAGGCAGTTCACGTGTATAACCGACAAACGTCAATTTCAAGTTCCTTTTTTCTGCATGCATAAATATATTCGACTGCCTAAAATATTGTTTATTTGTTTACTATTGTGACTGCAATGATAAATACAATTTAGATCTAGAAAGTAGGGTTTCTACACGATGTGATGCATCCCCACAGAAAGTGATTATGTATTGAAACGGGAAACTTCGCGTTTTCCCTCTGCAATTCTGTAGAGCTTCTTAGAATGGATCAAGTAATAAAATATCTCCACATTCATACCTTAATAAAATACTGCGAGCTATAGGGATCATAAATGCTGCGCCACCGCCCTGCTCCCTACAACGTCTAATACCGGAAGGTGGGAGGGAGAAACTTTCCTTCATCCGTGGCCGCAAGGCTGCCACTTCTCCTCTCCTTTTTCTTCCTTACTCTCCTCCTCTTCTTCCTCCTCCTCCTCCTCTTATCTCTCTAAGAAAAAGCCGTTTGCCAAGATGGAGGCCATTTTGTTCGGCTCGCGCATCACGATACTGTAGTCGCCTTTGTGTTTCTGTGTTCGTGCTGTAGCAGCGACGATAAGTTATGTTCGTACTTATTCAATATGAGAATGAGCATAAGCGCTATGTTGTCCGTGAGGAAACAGTCCGCAACTTCTCGCCGCGAGACATAGAAGACTTCGACCGTACGAAGTTGTACGAGGTTTTCTGGGATGGCGACGAGAATACAAGAGGCGGCTACTACAATGCGCACATAATTCACATGACAGGTAAGCTTCTCTTTGCTACAATGTGTTTTGAAGTGGGTTTCGAACCGCGATATGATTCGTAATGCTGGCACTTAAACGCAGAAACGGAAGACGAAATGGAGGTGTGGAGGCGTGAGCACAGGAGGCCTAGCCGGAAACGCACCGAGGAGCCTGATGCGAGGAAAAAGGTATGCAAAGTCGTGCTTATCTCTTTTTCTACTTCTAGCAGCTCCGACAACGAATGTAGTTTCTAAAATTCCATGTTATCCGCAGCAGCAAATGGAAAATATACATTGACTCCAGCTTCCTGTAAAGGAAAGCGCCAAAGCGCCGAGTTCATTTGGGGAGCTGCGAGTACGAGCATGATTAGGCTAGAGCACTCGAGCTGTGCTGTCTGTCGGTGCAAAATATGCGATGTTTTGTCGTAATTATTGGCTTTAAACTGTATTGTTCGCGCCCCGGAGTCACCACATATTATATAGGTGACAAAGACAGAATAAGCATTGAGTTCGCAACAAAACAAATAGGCTAATATTTTCCTTCATTCCGTCACGTACCACCCCCGCCCTACAGCCAAGTGCACTCATGTCTATACATGCACTCCCTTTCCCGCCTGTCTGGAGCGCTCGAGTAGTCACTTATGCGATCGAAGGGTAAAAGAAATCTGCATCTGTATTTTATCTCACAAAAACGTTTGTGATATGTGACGTCTAACTGTACAGGATCAAAATATGGGCAGTAGGTGCTGGGACGTCACAAGGGCAGGCTTCAGAAGAATGGGGCCAATGCATGTGGAGGTGTTCCTGAGCTTGCATCCATGTATTGCACTTCACCTGCTTTGAAACGCGATGCCGTCGGTCTGCGGAGGGTGGCACGTCGCCAACCGGGGGGAGATCGACATCGCAGCGCGGAGCGATCGGACGCGTGGCGTACTGGCTCCGTCGATTTTCGGCTGGAACCGCAAAAATCTGGATCTGACTCCTGCGAAACTTGCGCATCTGCATCCGTGAAGGCAGCGCGATCCTGGAGACACCGATCATATCCAGGTACGCTCAATTTTCGGCCATTTAGAGCAAATCTGCGCATAACCACGTAGCGGATGAGCTAAGCCTAACGGCTGCGGCTCCCCCGCCGCTGGTTGCGAAGACGCCCGCTGGCCACCCAATCAACATGGCTCAGCACGAACAACGCGGCTACGACCCCACGACTCTGTCGTGGTCGTCTGTCCCTATAAGCCAGCCAGAGGACGGCCAATCCACCATTTCGGCGGAACAAGCTGCCCTTTTTCAAGTCGTCGAGAACCGGCGACTTCGCCGGCAAAACGCACGAGGAGCGGCCAAGTCAAAGACTCCTCTGAACAATGCAGACACGGGAGACGCTCGCGCTCCGTCTTCGAAAACTCAACAAAATTCATCCCCACTCTCCAAGTGGACGCCGAAACCAACCGTCAGGATGAATTCTGACGACTACGTGATCGTGATCAAGCCAAGTACTACGGTCGACCTCAAGACAGCGTTTCAACAGGGGGAGCTCGGCGCTGCCATTTCTCAATACATTGGTAGGCAGCACATGAACGCCATCACAATTTCTCCCAATTGGGAACAAAACATCATCGTCTGTGGCACGCAGAACGCAGAGGTAGTTCAGAAGCTGCTCACGGACTTCAAAGTTAACACCAGCAAAGGACCGCTTCCGCTTCACGGACACCTCAAGCTCACCGGTGATGTGTGTCGCGGAGTGATTACTGTGCACAACCTAGAAACCAGTGACTCTTTGAAACATAGTGTGCAGTGGCGTGGTGGAGAACTCGTCCATGTGCGCAAGCTGGGGAACTCCAACGTTAAGTTAAGTTAAATTGGTTCACAGGAAGGGAAAGGCGCAGTAACTGTCACACTTGCTCTGTGGACACCCGAACCGCGCCGTAAGGGAAGGGAGGAAGGTGGGAATGAAAGTGGAAAGAGAGAAAGAGGAGCCGTAGTGGAGGGCTACGGAGTAATTTCGACCACCTGGGGATCTTTAACGTGCGCTGACATCGCACAGCACACGACGCCTCTTCGTTTCGCCTCCATCGAAACGCAGCCGCCGTGGTCGGGTTCGAACCCGGGAACTCCGGCACAGTAGTCGGGCGTCTTACCACTGCACCACCCCGGCGGGGCATTACTCCAACGTTGCTGTGCTCACTTTCGCGGGACGTAACGTTCCGCGGCACGTACACTACAACGCAGAACTGACTCCCGTAAGGGGTTACAAGAAGACTGTGCCAGCGTGCTACCGTTGTGGCACCCTGGGTCACCGGGCGGACAATTGTCCCACTCCAGTGAATGAAAGATGCGGACTTTGTGGCCAAAACGTTGGGGCTGGTACTGAGGGGATGGCCCCCCACGAATGCAATCCAGTGTGTATAATCTGCGGGGGGCCGCACCTCACCAGCTCCCGCGAATGCACTGGGAAATTCATCAGGCCTCAACAGCCAAGGCCCAAGACATCGGGCCCCCCCGCCAAACAGAAACGCCAACAGGAGACGCAAAACCGCGGCGGAACGCCACCAAATACCAAGACAGCGGGATCAACTGGATCAACGCCACCACCCGGAGACGCGGAGTTCCCAGCTCTAAAGCCTCCTCCTGGCGGCGCCGCCTGCAAACAATCCAAGGTAGGCAGCTGGGCAAGGGTCGCCTCCTCTTCTTCTTCTTCCCCTCCCCCCCTCACCAGCACCGCCGAGACGCAGGAACTTAAACGCGAGCTCGCCCTTTTGCGAGCTCAAAACGAAAAAACTAGCCAGTGAGCTTAACTCGCTGAAAAATCAAATCACTACGCAACCCTCTTCTAGCGACGAGGAAGAAAACATAACAGACAGGGAGATTCCTAATAATATGGAGAGTCGCTTCGGAACCCTGGAGACTCGGGTCACCGCGATTGAAACGCAGTTGGCTGATCTTCCCAAAATTATCCATGACACAATCGCGCGTCAGCTGGACAATGTCATCACACAGGTGACACAAGCTGTAACTCACATTATCCAAAAATGGATACAGGAAAATCCTCGCGTTCTTAAACGCATGGGTGCAATGAGGGACGTTAACCGACCTTCAAAATTTAACAGAGTCATTCCCGATGAGTCTGACCTTTCTGAAGACTCCTGCATGTCTGCGCCGGGCACTAGCGGACTGGGAGGTCTTAACAACGTAATCCCGCCCTCCGTATCCGAACATGGCCCCCAGCCCTAAGTCGAGAGCCAGAACAACTCAGCCGCTTACACTAACGCAGTGGAATTGCAGAGGTCTCAAGAACAGCAAGAAGCGGGATGAACTCCGCCTCTACCTTGAAACCTCTGAATTCCTCGTTGCCGCGGTTGCCCTTCAGGAACCCGGCGCAGGCGTCAAGCTCACAAACTACACTACATTTCAACACAACCCGCAGACATGTATACTTGTTCACAAGCAATATACTGCACAGGAAGTCACACTCCCCACAACACCACCGTTCGCGTACACGATGGTGTCAGTACTGCCCCTAAGGCGGTCTGACCCACCTGTACACATTCTAAACATTTATTGTCCCCCGAAACTTAAAAATGTTACGTTAAGCGAAATTTTCACGCAAGCTATGCAGGTAGCGGGAAAGGACCCACTTCTGATTGTCGGTGATTTTAATGCTCACAGCAGGCTCTGGGGGTATCCCCGGGAGAACACACGTGGGAGGAAGCTTGCGGAACTTCTCTCTACACTCGGACTCACCCTCCACACCGACCCCACCAACCCAACACGTGTAGGAAATTCGATTCAACGCGACACTTGCCCGGACCTCACATTTACACGCAACATACGCCATGCCGACTGGCTGAACACAGAGGAAACTCTTGGTAGTGATCACTGTATAATCTACACAACCATCTACACGCGTCCACTGAAACGCCCACAAACACAAGCTTGTGTCCCGAACTGGACAAAATTCCGCACCTCTCTGTCTATCGTAGACCCCCTCCAGTCGGGATATGACACCTGGTACAAATCACTCACGTCTGCACTGAAACAACACGAAAGGCAGATACAGCTCACGGAAACGCAAACGGACGTAGACAACCACCTCCTACATCTTTGGGAGGCCCGCCGCAGCCTCACCAAAAGATGGAAAAAACAGAAACATAACAAACGCCTTAAAAAACGCATCCTCGAACTCACACATCAAGCCGCGGAATATGCTGCTCAGCTAGCCGACACTAACTGGGTAGACAGGTGCAACACGGCTGCGCGCCAGATGTCTGGTCGTAATACGTGGCGCCTATTCCGCGGGCTCATCGATCCAACACAAACACGCACGGAAACCCAACGCCACTTACATAAAGTCATGCACAACTTTACAGGAACGACAACACAGCTAGCGCACACACTCAGGGATCGATACCTGTGCACCACCAAGGACCCCCGGGCGGTCGCCTACTCGTATGCAGGCAAAGAGAACACGGAGCTGGACACTCCGTTCCAGCTCCACGACCTCCGGGCGGCCTTAAGCAAAATGAAACGCGGCACTGCACCCGGGCGCGACAAGGTTACGGTCAAGCTTTTGGCCAACCTTTCCGATGCAGCATATGTTGTGCTTCTAAAATACATCAATAGTATTTGGGACGGAGACACTCCTCTCCCTCTCGATTGGAAGTCGGCTCTCGTCACCTTTATCCCGAAAACCGGCAAACCTATTGATGTGGAGAACCTTCGCCCCATCTCTCTCACGTCTTGTGTCGGCAAGCTGATGCAGACAATGGTGCGCGACAGACTCTCCGAATTTCTTGAAACACAGCACATTTTCGCGGACACCATGTTCGGTTTCCGCCCTCAAAAATCAGCACAGGATATACTCTTTCAGCTCCACCACGACATATTAGATCCTGTCGAATGCCCCCATAATGACAAGGTGGTCCTGGCCTTGGACCTTAAAGGCGCATTTGACAATGTGAAGCACGAAGTAATCCTCGATCACCTCAGTCACACCAACTGTGGTAACAAAACTTTCAATTACATAAAACAATTTCTTACAGACCGCCAAGCCTACATACGCATACAAGATGCGGAACACGGGCCATACACCATCGGCTCGAGGGGAACACCTCAAGGCGCTGTCTTGTCTCCCCTCCTCTTCAATTTAGCCATGCTTCATCTTCCCTCCAAATTGGCTTCTCTTCCCGGGATACATCACGCACTTTACGCGGATGATATCACAATCTGGGCCACGCAAGGTAACCTGGGCCACATGGAGTCCTGCCTGCAGGCAGCGGCGACCGTAGTCGACGACTACGCGACCTACTGCGGACTCCAGTGCGCCCCAGCTAAATCTGAATTTGTACACGTACGTCCATCCCCTCGAGACACAACTCAGCTTCGCATCAGTCTCCCCTCGGGACCGATCCGGGAGGCCAAAGAGATCCGCGTCCTTGGCCTCTTCATACACCATCAACGCAGAGTTGACACCACTCTGGCCAAACTTCGCATGGTGGGAGACCAGGTGGGTCGTATGGTCCGCCGGGTCTCCAACAAGCGGGGCGGATTACGAAGCAAGGATGCACTGCGGCTTGCCCATGCTTTTGTAACGAGCAGAATACTCTACTCGACACCCTACTTGTACCTGCGTAAACACGATGAGGATCAATTGGAGGCCATCCACCGGAAAGTCATCAAGCGGGCTCTCGACCTTCCGGTCAGCACGTCCAACCAGAGACTTCTGGCTCTGGGCGTGGTGAACACGTTCCGGGAGCTACGAGAAGCCCACTTACTAAGCCAATACACGCGTCTTACACAGACCACGTCCGGTCGCCGCCTCTTGGACCGGCTACACATCAAACACGATTACCACATTGAGGAAAGGGTGAGAGTGCCAGAACTCTGGAGACGCGCCCTCCGGGTCCGACCCCTTCCCCGCAACATGTCAAAAGAAGACCATAACGGTCGTCGCCAGGCGCGCGCGGAAGCGTTGGAGCGATACTATGGTCACCAGCAACACGTGTATTATGTGGATGTTGCCGGCCCTTACCATGGGGGGTGGTATACGGCTGCAGTCGTACACAACACAAACACGGTTAACGGGCTAACGTTCAAAGCCTACAGCACAACTCACGCGGAGGAGATTGCTATCGCTCTGGCTCTCAGTATTCCCAATTCGAAACACATCATCACCGACTCGCGAGGGGCCTGTCGGAATTATAGGCTGGGATGGGCTCCCCCGCTTGCCCGGCGTATATTGCAATCTAGCTGCCGATACATAGACCCAACTCCGCATAATCTTATTTGGGCACCCGGTCACCAGGGGCTCAGGGGAAACGAACAGGCCGATCAGGCCGCCCGCGCACTCTCTCCCCGGGCTATCTCCTTGTCCTTGGAAGCCTACTCCCAATCAGACAATCTGGCCCTTACATTCAAAGACATCACCGATTACTACAAGGAGGAGCACAGGCGCTACCCGGCCCCTTGTAAGGGACTGGATCGCGCTGACGAGCGCCTCCTCATCAAAATTTTTACCAATACAGTACTGTGCCCGGCGGTGCTTAAACATTTCAACCCGTCCTTTGATGGTGCGTGCCAGTACTGTGGGAAGGTGGCCGACACCTTTCACATTGTCTGGGCGTGCCAGTCAAACCCATCCATTCCCCCCAACCCCAATCCAACTAGAGAGGACTGGGAGGCGGCCCTGCTCGGCTGTCAAGAACTCAAGGCTCAAAAAGCCTTGGTTCAACGGACGCGGGCGGCGTTGCTGGCCAATGGGGCCCCGGAATAGGGGCTCCACCTAGTATTGTGAGGGGGAGACCGATACGTCTCTAACCCAAACACCTCTGTAATCATTTAATTGTTATTTATAAATGTTTTAACCACCACCACCACCAACCGGATTGGGCGGAGGACGGGCGTATCGTCCACAAAGGCTGACCACTGCCCCTCTGCTTACCGGTATAATCGGATAATGTTCCGGAACGAAGCGTCGACTTCCCTTCGCTCCTCTGGTGGTGGTGGCGAAAATGTTTATTGATTTTGAACCTTATTGTCTGTATTGATGGGTCGACTTGAAATCGCGTAGGGTGGTTCTCAGCGACTCTTAGAGCCCATCCCACCAGCTCCTTTTGTGCAGCTGGGTCCGAGCTGGACACCGCGATCTCCCATTTCTGTATGTCTGTTAGTTGCCAATTGCGGGGTGGCTGGAGCTCAGAGCACATGTAGTGGATGTGATGCAAGTCTGCTCTGGGTGCCCCGCAGAGGGTGCGTGCAGGAAAGAAAGCCTATCCCAATTTATTTCCCGCCGGTGGCAGCTCGGGCGCTTCAGATTTTAGATAGCAGTTGCCGCGGCCAGCAACTCTTATCCTTCCTTTTTCATTATTCAATAAGCCACTACCACTACTGCCTCGCTTACCCTCTTCGACATCGTGTAGTGAACTAGTTGGTGCCATTCTTATTTTCTGTGCCAAGTGAGTCACTTTGTAAAAAAAATAATATTTTGTCCTCAGTACTACCTACAGCTTTTACAATTCTGTCAGGGTGTTGTTTTTTATCCCTTTGCTATTTTTAATGCAACAGCTCTCAATATTAATACAACCCCGCCTTTCCTTTTTGTTTCTCTCAAACCAGCCTCTTGTCCCCCACATCCCGCTCACATTACTTTCTTACAGTTTCCTCTTCCTTTCCTATTTTTGTCTTTTTATTTTGTAGTCCTTCTCTTTCTTCAGATAATGCATTTTTCTGTAACGCCCCTGCTCTTGTGCTTTTATTCCGCACCTTCCACATATCTAAACATCCCCTCATAATTTGTGCGGAACTTGTTTCTATTTCAGAGTTTACATCTTCTCAGTGTACATTCCTTCATATTCGTTCACGTCCATTTGTGTTGCCTTCTCGGCGCCCAGATCCTTCGTTTTACTGTTCGTATTTTTCTCCTCAACATTTCATCGTGCTATAGTCTCCCTCATTTTACGAAAGCGCTAAAACAACACGGACAGAGAAGCAGACACCCGTGTTTGTTTTAGCGCTTTCGTAAAATGTCAAACCTGCACCAACTTGCCCGATCCGCCACCCTTCTGATATTCACCCTCAATTTCACCATAGCAATCTCTAAGCTTCGGCGTCTTCCAGCATTTTTGACCTGCTCTTGACCGCACCGTCCTTTTTTTACCCTAGTGCTGTTATTTTTAATCTCCTTTTATATTTTGCCTCCCTCTGTCTGTAATCCGCTTTAAACCTGGCAAGATTGTAGGCGTGGGATTTCGCTCCTATTTTTTTTTTTTATCTTTCGAGAGCTATTGTAACTGGGTGGCGGTCTACTGTCCTGATGAGACAATGTGCAGATGCAGGGCGATTGACCGCAACGTCATGACAATTGTTCGGTAACCATTGTTTAGGTAATGTCATTTTCGTTATGCCACTTCATCTTTAATTTGTTTCAGAATGCAAACGGCGCACTAGATGGCGGTTGCCGGCTTACCCCTTTTCAGTGCTTTACGTTCTCATTTGGCAGATATGTCACAAGTGGCGCCACTTTAATCACGCTACCTTGGTGTGGCATATACATGCAAAACGCGATACATTGGGTCACGAAATATTGCTCTGGGAAATGAGGTGCGCCTTTCGGTATTGGTCTAAATGCTGCTATGTACAGGTTGTCTCAAGCTAATATGGAGCCAGGCTTCAAAAAAAAAAAAAAAAGGTTGAAAGCGTTGTTTTGGAATGAATTGAATTGACTGTTAATGGTTAACTGAGACGCCGGCTCTGATTTGGCCTTCTTTTTATTAGCATTAAGTAATTAACTTTAGAAATCGGTCAAATACTGAAATTTACATGAATATTTCCGAAAATTGCCGAGTGCCACGAAAGGCCTACAGATTGTGAATCTGCCGAGCTAGACTTAGCGTGGCTGTTTTTATTCGAGCGAAATGAAAGCCCGCTAAGTTCAAAAAATGCCAAGTGACTGAGAGCTGCTCGCGCCTTAATACGCCGCGATTGCAACGTTCTCATTCGCGAAAATTCGCACTAGCCGGTAACCTATGTAAGCAGCAAAAAAAGAGTGCAACACCGTACCTGCGCTAATATTTCGCTTTATTTGTTCTTCATCTGGCAAAATGCTCCAGCGCTTTAGACAACACTGCACAAATATTCACTTGCATGTATGCTAACCAACGCAATACAAATCTATGAGCACAAAGATTTTCTCATGACAGTGCAATTCTAACAGTTATAGAAGTGCCAGGACTTAGTTATTGCAAGTAATATGCATTTTGCTCATTAACCTTTCTTTGCCAAAGGTATAACTTTAAAGGGTTGAGGCTTTTCATGATTTCCCTCTTCTTTCTCCTTCATTGCAGAATTAAAACACAATTTGGCAATGTGCGCTTCGCCACTGTGGACATCCCGTTTTCATGTGTTCTCTATTGTGCTTGTGATGAACCATACAGCGTCAGCAGTTCAGAGATTCGTGCCGCAAACCAGCCCGCAAGCTACTTTTAGTGACAGCTCTAACCTCTTGAAATCAACTGAGAGACATGTGTATTGTAGCCTACAGTATGTTTTTTTCATTCTCTAATGTTAATTGATATTATAGAAAAGTTCTTTAAATTTTCATCAATTGCTTTGGGGAAGAAACTTTCTATTCAAAACTTGCAGTTCGCTACAAAAAACAGCTAGCTGCGTTGTTTCCGTCCAGATAAGATTTACTTAGCATTATACTTATTGGCTTTTGAAGGCCATGAAATTCAAAAATAACCATGTGAAAGGGCAGCAATTTCGGCGCTCCCAGACGAATAGCGAATTAAAGAAGTGCAATTTTCTCTGCAATGCTACCCCGACGGCGTTTGGTGTTTCTCGGTGTTGGCGAGGTACACGCCAGCGTCTGTCGCAAGTAAGGTGTAAATGCGAGCTGAAAGAATAGCTTCACGATGGATGTTTCTCCGCAGTGAAGGTACTCTGCAAACAACACTTGCTCGAGGCTGATATTTTTTTTTGTAGCAGTCATTGTTCGACCTTAATTCATTCAATGAGCGGCTCATATATTTAATTGGAATGAGATGTTAACGTCAGCCCACGTCGTACTTGACGTAAAAACGTGACGTGTCGTCCCAGCCGCCGCTTACACAATGCGCCCGATACCGACGCTCTATGAGAACCGCCTTCCGTGAAAATTAGCGCCAGCTCTCTCTCTATGGTGCGCAAGCAGTTCCTGGCGCACAGCTAGAAACCATCGCAAAACTCCAAAATGCCTTTGGGACAGCTATTTCACTACTTCACTGGCCGTCTGGAAGCGCTGAAATGTTCTGCCCTATCACGTAATTTTTGTATTTCGCGTGCTTTTTTCGAAAGCTAATAAAGCCAAGTAATTCTTTGCTTGATGGAAACGATAGCTAGCCGTTTTTCGCAACGATCTACAACTTTTGCCTTGCCGCTTTCTTCGTTGGGCCAATAAAGAAAAATTTTGGAATTTTTTTCTTTAATATTACTAACGTTAGCTAATGAAAAATTGCGGCAGACTATGGCGTTCACAGCTGTCAATAACTTGCATTGGGCCAAGGCGCACCGTAGTTTGTAAAACTATTTTATGTAAAGATCACACACGAAGCACCGGCTGTAGCCTTTGGCTGCGGAACAAGATTGAATCCCGATGGCAACTCTGTAATTTTTGGTGAAAGTGAAAATGCAAAAATGGCAATTCTTATTAATCTCAATGTGCATAAAAAGATGCCCGAGTGGTTGAAATTAATTTCTAGTCGTTGGCTACTGCTACGGCATCTTTCATACCCCATGACGGACTCATACTAGGCATTGTGTCTATTATATATATATATATATATATATATATATATATATATATATATATATATATATATATATATATATATATATATATATTTTTTTAATTTACACATCGACGAGGTACCCATATCCTATAAAAAGTAATTTTGTTTGATATTTGCAAGTGAGCATCCGTGGCCACTTGGTCACAAATTAACAAACCTGCTATGCACTCCTTGGGTACTTGTGATACGTGATCTAATAAGACATAAACAGATATCAGTAACAGTAACAGATATCAGATTTTCGAATATAAGGTGAGTTTCGCGGTGTACACAATTTTTATGCCGCCTTCATGCACCACAGCCTCCGGAATGTTTTAGCACTCTTAGCTTTCTTTTCGTGTTGCCGCTCCTCTCCCCATTTGTTACATATCCGCACTTGTGACGCATGCCTCGTAAGGCGCGAGCTTTCGCCAAGTTCAGAACCGATGTAATCAAGAAAATTGCCATTGTGGAATGACGCTATTACTGTGGCTAACGGCGAATGTCAAAAGCGCGCGGTGCAACCGCCAATATATATTGATAACGCAGAGGTGTTCCAAGGTAGGCGTATGTGCTTCAGAACTTGCAACGTTTAATGCTTGCCCGCGGAGTCGCTTATCGAAGCATACGGAGAACTAATAGGTGGTGCGACCAAAGGCGCTTTGTTAAATTTCATCGCTTTCTGGTAGCAGGTTGATTCAGGTATAATAAGGTGTCCTCATGTATTGGCTGTACACGTCACGTGAATAGAGAGAGGATAGGTAGTGTTTGCTGGTCATGAACATGCCGCTTCTCTTTCCAGCCACGAGGTCGTTTCCTAACTGAGCAAGATTGCAGTTGTCGGTTTTTATATGCATGTAGCGTTTAACGCACTTTTAGTTCTCCGCGTTTATCGGTCATAACACTGTTTTGCCGCTGACAACCGTCATTGTTTTTTATGCTTGTGTACGACCACCATGTGGTTCGCAGCAGTGCAGTGTCCCCCGCGCGAATGTTTGGCGTCGGCGTCTATGCTGTGGTTTTGCCCATTCTTCACTGAATTACAGTTTTAAATCCAATGCCAAAACTTAGCGGGCACTGTAACTTATCGGGAGCACTAGTTTAAGTGGGCTCAGGGTATTCAGAAGCGAACAGTTCATGTATAAGATTGCATTCATTACCTCATTACAGGCAAAACTCGACGTCATTGCAAAAGAAAAAAGTAAACGAATTGCTGAGGGAGACCTGTTATCATCACCTGGAAAAGGTGAGCTTCAAGAAAAGGTGACACATTTAGAGAAAGTTATTCAAGGCCAATAAGAAAAAATCCGCCACCTAGAAAAATTAAACCAGGACCTACAGCGGGCCCTCTGTAACAAGATCTTTGAAGCAGGTATGGAAACATGCCCTTTCATTGTACTGCCTCTGTTCTTGTTTGCTTTTATACTTTCTAAAACCTTACTCAGTAAGGTACGAAGTCCCTGAAAAAAGTCGAAATAATTTTATATTAAAGGTTTTGGTCGGCGTATGTGAGGCATTTCAGTGAACAGTGAAAATATTTTCAGGAAACCCGCTCAGCTGTGACGAGGCGCAGCATATAGAAGCTCATTATACCGAACCTCGTTATATCCTCGTTATAACGAGCCATCGTTATAGTCGAACCTCGTTATAACGATCACAGATATAGCGAAGGATCGGATAAAATGAAATAAAATCAAAGTTTGGTTGGTCTATGGCTTATTTCTACGGGAGTTCTTTCTGTATTATGTTTTATATTTGACGCTAGATTGGTTATAAGGAAGCAGGTTTTTGCATAAAATGGCAAAAAATGCCTAAAGGAGCCGGAAAAAAACATCAAAAATGCAATTTTTCAATCAGTCGAATCGTCCACCGCAGAAGTTTGTTTAAATCACCCGCGCGTTCGCATGCCGCGTCATTTACTGGCAGTAATAAAAACTGCCGCCAATGGCTTATTGCCTGCGAGATCACATCCTCACGCGTGGTGATCTCGGAGGTTATGAATGACCATGGCCGGACTCAAGCGCTGCCGCCGCAGCTCGAGTCCTGCCATGCAACGGCTGACAGGCATGTGACTGGCATGACATCACCATTGCCTCGTCATGGCGCGAGCCCCTGCCACGCCTCTGCCACTGCAACCGACCCCCCCGAGTCCTTTGGCTCCGTCGCATATTATGCGCGGAGGCAACATCCCAAATTAGTATTTATTTTTGCTCCCAGGATTTCGTGCTTATACCCAATTTTTAATTAAAAATTGCACGTTTTCGCACCTTTTTGTTGTCCATATTAGTGCATATTTTGTTGTGTTTTATTAGAAAACTTATTTACAAGAATTTGGGCGCGCACTTCTATAACGAATATCGGATATAACGAACAAATTTTTACACCCCGTACTACTTCGTTATAACAAGGTACGACTGTAGTGAAATAGCTGGTTATGCTTCTCTTATAACGTTTTCAATAAGAAAAGCCTTGTGGTTAGTCTCACTTAGAAGGTCGAGGTCACGGATGGAAGGATGCATTGTTTGCTAATAAACAAGTATAAAGTCGTCATCTAAGGCCGTGTTCAGCGGTAAGTACGTTAGTTTTTCCGCGCAAAACAGAAACTCTGTGCATTAGGAGCACATGAAGCCGGGTGCAACGCACATTTCACCGATAGCGCGGATCACGACGCCCGGTTTGAACCACTTTATTCAATGTTCCATGGCTTGCACTTTCTTTTGCTTCGTCGCTCTCAAATGCCTATGTCCTGCTAATATGAACAGCAATACGTAATTAGGGTTTGTGGGATAATTCGATGGCATCATCGGCATTGCAACTCAAGTGTTAGCTGAGTACAGAAAACTCAGGTGAATCTCGCTAATAAACTGATTAACATAATTCAAATATTTGATTTTTTAAAATATCATCTCTGCCTTTCCTTCTAATTTTCCTCCTCCTCCTCCCTTTAAATATCTCATAGGCACTTGAATGTAAATGGAGATTTTCAGATAGACTTAGTAAGCGCCTTATCACGTTTTATAATTTCGAAAACGCGAATTCCCTCTGCGTGTTGGCGAGACGAATTTCGTCCACCATGAGCCCTTTTTGAAAAGCGCGCGCTGTGAAGCTATGCCGATCAGTACAGGTCACTCTGGAGCCCACTGAGCAAATGCCTGCCTTTCCACGCACGCGCTGCAGTTCTTGCCTCTACAGGTTGCTTTAGCTAAACCAGAGATGCTATGTTACAGGTGCGCCTCACAGTGATGTGTGTGATTGACGTCGCTTAGCCATCCCTGATCAGTTATAGAAAAATCTGGCCAGTATCGGTTTCAACTACTTCAGCGCTCCTATTGACTAGAAGGAAGGTGATGTTTAAAAGAATCCCTACGTACGCATGCCTCGTCATAACATGGTGGCGTGGTATTTTCATCCATGTCCTTTGTTTGTTGCGTATCATTTTGCGTGAGTAAAATGAGGTTTTAAAGTTGGTAGTAAAGAAAAAGTGGTGGTGCCCGAGTTGTCTAAGGCGCAGGCATTTGAAGTACTTCGGCGGCGATTTGCATTGCGCTCGACGTCGACAAAAGTTTCTTTTTTTTCTTCTGTTTAATATTGTCGCCATGAAAACAATAAAAAGCGTTAGTAAGGCTTTCCCCCTGCCGCTTGAAAGGGTTGGCACTAGCGCCTAAAATTGGTAACAACGGCTTCTAAGGAAGTTTCCTATCCCGAATCGCAAAAAAGGCGGGCTTTTCAAAACGGGCGCGTGGTGGCAGTTCCCGCGAAAATTTGTTAAGCCACGGTAGCGAGGGAAGTCGCGCTTTTGATATCTAAGAAGAAAGGGGATATCGTTATTACGAAAAACTCCCTCAAAATCTTCAGTAATGCCGATGAAGCCATCTCGAAATCTCTGCTTTAGGAGTCCTAGTTTACTATAGCTGGAACATCCGTTATAACGACTGTGTAGTTGGCGTTGACTTTTTTTTCCTTCACAAAGTCTCGAACGATAAAAATGCGCATGCGTGGTACAACACTGTCTTAAGAGCAAAATGGGGGCCATAGAAACTGCAACTATCAACGGTTGTTGCGTTTACACTCCAAACAGAGAGACGCAATGGCTCTTTTCACAACCTTGGAGTGTGAGGAGTCGTATCTCAGTAGCTCCTTGTTAGTACGGGGGGAATACATATGGCAAACGTGGTTTCCGCAGAACGTAAGCTTGAGGTCCAAAAAACGTAACTCCAAGGTTGTGAAAAGAGCCATTGCGTCTCTCTGTTTGGAGACGGCGCTTCACAAGTCGTGCCCTCATAGCATGCAGGATAGTCTCGATTATCAGGTTTCCCGCCTCTTGGTGGTAGGCTTCCCTGGTCCGGTCATATCTGCCGTCGCTGAAACCCTCCTCCAGAAACAAAAAGGCGCACAAAAAAAGACCTGACTACTCGGCTTCAAAGCCGGTTGTGGTTCCCTATGTGCACCAGGTGTCTCATAACCTGAAGAAAGTGGCCGGTAGACACCATGTACCTTTGGTGTTCTCAGCCCCCAACAAGCTATCAAAGCTTTGCTGCCGCATTTCTGGCGTTTGTGAAAGGGGCTGCAAAAAAAAAAAGGCATGGCACCTCCTATGTTAAGTGCGCCACAGGAGTGGTATACAGCTTGCCCCTTTCTTGTGGCTCTTCCTATGTAGGCGAAACTGGCCGTTGCATTAATGGCCGGCTACGGGAGCATGCAAAAAATGTAGACAATAATGATAAAAATTCAAACCTTGTAAGGCACATTTCTTCCTGCATTAGCACGTGTAGGGCAAGATATTAGATGACAAAGGTTCTAGGCAGGAGTACCAATGTGAAAGCCCGGCTTGTCTTAGAGGCCTTCCATGTCAAGAAACTATCTGATCGCTGCGTAAGGGATACTTCGTTACGGATCTATGATGCTGAAGTTTCGTATCTTGATTTTTTTTGTAAAATTTGCGGTGTTTGTGATGTGTGTGCCTGCTCTACCTTTACGCATGCTCCGCCTGTCTGTATATATGCTGTTGTTGATTCACCCTTTTAAACAGTTGGTAGTTGCGCTCGTGAACTGTTGTGTGTGTTTCTTCCTATGTCCTGTTGAAGTTGTTGCGCATTTCTCTTATATACTATATGCTTTCACTTATTCCTGTATCGAACTTTTCTGAAAAGCAAGAAGAGTATCTGCATGATGAAGAACAATATAGCGATCAGTTCGAATTGGGCACCCGTACACAGGCACAGTAAAATGCCATCAGCAGACATTGCGTTTGCGCAGCGGTTTCTGTGTTCAAAGAATGCTGACAGGGACGCCGGGATCGAGGAGGGGGGGGGGGGGGTGCGGGAGGGCCGATGTCCTCCTTCCCTCCTCGCCCGGCTAGAAGTATTGTTAACGTGACTGCTATAAAGGCCCCGTTCATCGAAAATCGGCGAGCGTCCGCCGGCGTTGGCATTGTCAGAGAAAAATCACGAATTCACGAGCATGGTGCTGGCAGTCAGTAGCTGGCAGCTGACATGGCCGTACACTTACTGGACGTATTCGCTGCCTCCCATTACGTTTGGCAGGACCTGCCAACTTGGGGCTCTCCTTTCACATGTGACGGTAATACCAGAATCAGCCTGCCAGCTGGGACTCTTGCATTCACGTAACCCCTAAGCCACGCAGGCACGTTCATGTGGCTAGGAGCGGGGCGTTATACTGAGGGCTGATCACCTACGCTGCCGCGTCATACCCTTGTATCCCTCACAATTTTATGTTGGTGCTCAGCCACTAATTCCTTCATCTGACTTGAATGCTTACATTTTTTTTTCCTGTAGCCTAACTTCAGCCTTCCGCATTTTCATAATGCTTTACATTGTTGACGCCCACAAAATACTAAAACAGGCAAGAGTAAGAGATGCGAGCCGTAATTTTGGTCTTTATCAAACAGCATATTAAGAATAAGAATAGGCTAGCGCAGGCACCAAGGTAAGCTAGCCTTGCTAGCTAGCTTCGTTCAGCGCAGTAATGTGAGAAAGGGGATGAGTGATCGAGTATTTTTCAAATATATATTTAATATAAAAAAACGAAGAAATTAAAAACAAAACGGAGGTCTGTTCGCACGCCACTTAAAATATGCTTTCGGAATCACTGAATGCTCAGCCTTTATTGCAGTGAAATATGGTGCAGTTAAGATGTTAACAAGTCATACATAAAAACATATAAAATATCTTATGTTGCTTAAGTGGTGCCAGTAAGTAGTGCAGGAAAATTTAATTTATTATTCTCTATTCATAGCGTCCGGAACCTGCTCTGGAATTGGAGAAATGAGTCAACAGGTCCTCAAGCGCCCTTCAAAAGGTGTGTAAAGTTTTATTAGCACGTTTGCTATAACAAATCAATACTAAGTTCAGCATGAAAGGGCAAATATAAAACGTATGTGATGCAATTGTCGGAAATGCTTAACAAAGCTTCTTTTTATAGACTGGAAGCTGAAAACTTATAAAAATGCGCTGTTTTTTTTAGCCTGGGATTACAATGTTTAAGAATGCCTACTTCAGTTTCTGCACTTTGGACTACTGTACATTTAAAAAAATTAGCATGGGTGTTTTTGTTTTCATTTCAGCCTTTTAGTATTTTTCATTGTGCGCAGCAATAAAAAAAAGCTGGATTCAGTAATGAGTAAGAAGTAAATCGAATTCATGCCAGTATCCAATGTTGGGGAATGAACCATTGCTGCACGTGCAGAAGCGCAGTTGACCATGAACATCAAATTCAGTTCAGTTTGCTTGTGCTTAGTTCTGGAGCTGAAAAAAGGCAATCTGTCCAGCATATGTCAGGAGTATTAGGTGCACATAACCACATTAGTTCTTCTCGTGTGCGTAAGAGCGGTAACAGTTGTATTTTAATGTTTTACAGTTTTGGGGAAAGCGGAATCAATCGATAAGACGGTTGGAACTGTCAGTGAAGATGGTCGGGTGAGTGCTGCTTTCCATTCAGTACATTTAGGTTTTGTCTAATGATTGTTGGCTAAGCCAATTGAAAGGCACATGGAAACCTCATTGTCATTCTTCTCAATGTGTAATCTAGTCTGGTTAAGCAGACACTTCAGGTTCTAAAAAACGTCAGAATTTCTGTACTGAGGTAGTGTCGTTAAAAAGCATTATGCACATTTAATATAATGTCGGTCAGTAAGTACAAATGCATTCCTATGGGCTGTGATGCATTTGAAACAATATTATATCGATCCCAACTCCGTTATTTATGGCCCGAAATAAATCCTATACAACTTTATTGCTTCAATTGTAATGACATATTTAAGCTACACTGCGTGTAATTAGGAATGACTGCCTGGTTGCTGCCCATTAGCTGGAAGGGCATTTAACTTATGGGTGCTGCTATATTTAATTATTTTAGCTTCAAACAATGTTCTGTTTGTTAGGCACATAACTGGAAGAGAAACTATAAAAGAAAGGATCTGCATTTTCGAGTGCATCTTGGCGAGCATATCAGCTCTTGCAAATTTGAAAGATGGTTATGGACAGAGGCAGTATAGACAAGAAAGCCATTTATGTCTTATAGTTTGTTGCATGTAATTTAAAAAGAATGGTAGTGCTTTCATTTTAAATACGCCATCATCATCAGCGACACTGTATCAGCGGCACTGGACGGAAGATTCTCCCATATACAGTGTGTCCAAGCTAACATATCCAAGGGTTAAAAACTCTTACATTTGACGTAGGCCAGAGCAACCACTTGTATACAGCTGCAGCGCACCACAGGCAATATCTTATTTTGAGAATAAGTGATTATTAGTTACTAACTATTGCCTTTAGACGATAAATCTGATTTGCAAAGTTGGAAAGCATCTTCCGAAACCGCCATTCCACTCATTTCCAATAAAGAAAGGCTCACGCGTATGTTCCAAGTTCTAAAGAAGGCCCGTGAAATATGAAAAATATCACGTGACTAACGTATTCGCGCGCCACGATTTTGGTGCTGTCTGTCGTGGTTTGAGTGAACGAAATTAGCTGCGGCTGCGACTAGACAGCCCAGTTCCAGCAGTAGGCTATGTTGGCGATGGTTGTAGCGAGCGTGGTGAGCTCGCAGCAACAGCACCGTCACGTGCGCCGACTACCTGAAGCGAGCAAAGAAACCATCACAGACATATCGGCCTGCGACTACAACGGGGCTGAGGCCACGGCCACAACTAATTTCGTTCATTTAAACCACGATTGAAAGCACCACAATCATGGCGCACGAATGCGTCAGTCATGTGATATTTTTGTATTTTGCGGGCTTTCTTTAAAACTTGGAAAAATTATACATCTGAGGCTTTGTTTATCGGAAATAAATTAAATAGGGGTTTCAGAAGGTGCTATCCAACATTGCAACTCACCTTTCTTGTCGAAAGGTAATAGTAAATGAGAAAAACTGTCTGAATTACTTATTTTTAAATTTTATTTGCCTGCGGTTCGCCAGATGGCAAACTGTATACAAGTGATTTCTCTGGCCTATATCAAATGTTTTACTCTTCAACTATTGGCTATAGTTAGCTTGACACCCTGTATAACTCATATTGCGTTCCTGTGTTAGCTGTGCTAACCTCACCTCGGCAATTAAGCCTCCTAATTTTATCTACCCTGCTGACCCTCCCCCACCTTCTAGGCATGCCTTCTCATGGAATGCAGTCCATCAACCTAACAACCTTTGGTTATCCTGGCTTTGCAAAACTACCGATTCCCATTTTTCTTCAATTCGATTTTTAAGTCGGTTTTCTGAACTTACATTTCTGTGTTGACAAATCTTTACTTTTCTGGCCCCATATGCTGCACCTACATTTTTCTTTTCCGAAATTTGCTACATTTTTCTCAATTTATGATCTTATTGTCCAATCCGATAGGTTAGCTTTAATGAGTAAACTAGATTATAAATAATCTGTTCTTGTTTGTTTTAAACTTCGTTCAATCAGGTGCTATTGTCCCTTCAGCGAGTGGAATAAAATGTTATGAGTGATACATAGCCAGATTTATTAAATATCAGCTGCATCAAGTGCCTCTTCTCACTATTTTGTTGTAGGCCACACTACAATTCCCTTATGTATTTACAGGTTCATCTTGGCCATGGAAGTTACATGGACCAAGAGACATGGTGTAGGCTTTTCAATCTCCCATCCGACTCGGCCTTCTGCAAGCAGATGGCTGTGTACCTGTGGGGGACTGAAGTCCTTGCCGGAAGGAGTGTGACTGGCGCCCTTTCAAACAAAGCAATATCCAAGGGTGCGACAAAAGTTTTCCCACCACTTTCTCCTGTGAAAGTGGCGTCAGTTTCAGGTAAACAAAACACTTTTCTGTGTACTACAGTAATGATTTCATTGGGTTTTATGGCTGCATGGTTTAAATAGTGAACACCAATTTTTTGTTTTCGGTATATTTTGAACGGATGGGAGTAATAGCTAATTAGTGGGCATCAACAAATTGAAAAAACGTTTTGCATATAACAGTTATAACAGTGGCTACTTCTATGGATGCAGTTCAGGGTAAGGGCGTTCGGAGCACGCAAAACTGCTTTGTCATCATCAGTGTCTGACTGCATTCGTGTGTGTGTTCGCTGGCAGGTACTCAAAGTTATGATAAATATTCTGCATCATTTTCATAGTCTAACATGGTTAGCATGAAATGAAAGCTATACCTGCATTGATTCCTCTGCAAGTCTTTCCCAGTACAAAACAATATGCGTTTCTCAGTTACAAATCTGTACAAGGGAGTCACGTCATCGTGATCAGTGCAATAGATGCATTTTTACATACTAACACATGCAATAAACAGTTCAGCTTTTATGTAACGAACCTCCATGTAGCGAATTCCTCAATATTACAAAGATTTTTAATTCCCCAATGCCACCCCCTTTGAAGTGCGTGCATTTCAAAACTTCATGTAACAGACATGTCGTGGCTGTTGACCTTGATACGAACTCGCAGCGCCAACTGTCGTTTAGCTAGTGCTGAATTACAGGAACTTTGGCAGACCCTCCAAGTTTGAGGATGTTAAAACACGTACTGAATTGAAAGGAACGACTACGAGAGTAACAAGCGAACGCAGTTTATACAACGTGCCATGTTTCAGCGCCGATGCCGCATATACGTGCCAGACACAGCAGTCTCCACTGCATTTGCTATCAGAACATTGTGTTAAAACAGCGCTAAAAACACGTACAGATAGAAAGACAAACACACATTGCGCTGATCTATCTGTGTGTTTCTAGCGCTGTTTTAACATAATGTCCAACCAATTCGCCCATTAAGCCACTTTGCTATCAGAACATTTCAATACAACAATTCGCGCTTAATAGCGGCAAAAATTAACAGAAAAAGGCAGAGCGTGAGAAGTGCGCATCCATCGCTGCCACGCGGTTGCGGAGTGTGCCCGCGACGCGAGGCAGAGGCGATTTCATGAAGCAAGAGCGATGGGCCAGCGGGAACATATATGAACACGCAGGCAGCTCCTCGCTCGGTGAGAAAGGGGCGATGCGAAAGCGTGCGCTCTCCCCCAGACTGTTTCCTCCTCTCCTCCCCTTTGTCTGCTCCCTCGTAGATGAGTCGCGCGAGCTGCGGGGTAGAGGCTGCCGCCGCAGGCGCGCAACGCCATCCGCTCAGTCGAGAAACATTTCACCGGTTCTATAACTACGAATGGTGCACGGTTCTATAACTGTGAACACTTCCATGGTGCACGGTTTCTTCTAGAATCAATTATTAATCTGGTTTCTGCCTTTTGGATCTACACACAAAAATTGTGCATAATGAAAACCTGGATGTAACGAATAATCGCGGATATTTTACAATTTCGTTATAACAGGGTTAACTGTAGTAGTCGGGGCTAAACACTGTTGAAGTAGTGAGCCAATTCTTCCAATAATATTTGCGGGAAATATTTAAAGTTGGTAAATATTTAAAGTTAAAAACCAGATAAAAGATTCTCTAGCAAATGTATATGTTATGAAGGATTTTACTGTGCAGATTCCTTCTGGCATTATTTGGTGGAGCGGGGCTGCAGCGATGAAGAACTGACCAAGCGCCACAAGTTGTTGTCGCGGTACTTGGCCCAGAAATGCTCCGATCTTCGCCGCTAGAGTAAGTACTGCAGCAAATTCCTTAAGAACAGAGCAATTGCGTGCTAAGCACTTTTTTCTGTGCAGTTATGCTTGCTTTGTACGTATAGCCAATCAGAAAATGTGACGCTGCAGTAGACGACAAAACCTAAAGTATGAAATAAGAACTACTGCTGTCTTTCCATAAAGCCGTTCTAGTAGACGACCACTGGTTCGCATGAGCCGGAATGCTGTAAGAGCTTTAAATGCTGACTGATCCTATGTAGGCCTGTGTAGATTGTTAAGGGCTTCAAGTGGCTAAATAAGTGGAACATGTAAGCTTTTTGATTTTTTTTCTAATTAAGCTTTTTTGTGAAACAACTTGTTTGATGATGCCCGATACAGAGGCTTAGTGTTTTGGCATTTGACTGCTCATCTTGATGTCCTGGGATTTATCCAGGCAATGCCAAGCGTGGTTTCCTGAAGCTGAAAATTGAAATTGTCTAGTGCTTTGCATTGACATGCTGTGATTTGGCAATGTACATTAACGAACACAATACGACTGAAATTATTTTGGAGCCTTTCACTACAGCATTCCTCAAAGCCAGTGTTAAGAGCATTAAGTATTGTTTTCAACTCATAGGTACTTTCTTGATATCTGACAGCAGTCTTCCTTCATTGAAATCGATTTTTATAAAAGCCCATTTAGAGGTTTATATATTTAATTGAAATCTGCATTTTTTTTTCATTCAGGTGTTCCTGTTCAAGTGCCAGGTGCTTATCAAGATGGTCCACAGATGTCAAATAAATGGCGGCAATTGTCACAGGTGTTGTTCCACATGTCTATTTAGCAGGCTCGCAAGTTTTTGTGCTGAGCTGCCTAACTAATAATGACCATGATTTCATTAGAAAATTTTTTTCCGGCATGAAAGTACATGACGTCACAATACAGAACGTCACAATACGAAACGTCGCAGTACAGAACAACAGACTACAACACGTCAAAATACAGAACTACAGACAACGAACGTCACAATACAGAACTACAGACAATATACGTCACAATACAGAACTACAGACAATTAACGTCACAATACAAAACTATAGACAACAGAACAACAGACTACAGAACGTCAAAATACAGAACGTCAGACTACAGGTCAAAAATACGACAAGACTACAGAACGTCAGAAATTTTCTGTAGTTTTTTTCGACTGGGAGAGCGCTCTGCCCGAGGCCTATTCGGAGTCGGCGGCTTTCTCCTCCCCTGGAGCTGCCGCGCATGCCCAGTCGGAAGACTACAGCCAGGAATCTCAGCTTCCCAGAACACCTAGTCTCCTGCCCGGGTCGTTGCGCGAGTTGGGCGCAAGTGCTCCCAAGACCCAACGCACAAGTGTGCGGAAAACATTACATTTGGATGGCGCTGACGAAACAAAGCGCCAGCATTCGGCATCGGATGGTGGAGCAAGCGTGACGACGCCCTCGGCTCCAAAAAAGAAGCCGAAGACCGCTGAGAACGACGCACCGATGGACGTCTCGTTTTCCGAGACGTGAGTGCTATGGCGCCACTCTTCAAGGTGACAGGCCGTGACGGCCAACCTCATCCTTTCCTGCTTTGCGGTGGCCGAAGCGCCGCTACCTTGGCGCTCCACCCCAGCCACTGCTATCTTATCGGGGCTACGGCTTCGCCGGCGCCGGTGGTGAACGATGGACGGTGCGTGCGGTGCAGTGTGTGTGGGTTCGAGTGTGACTGTGTGCTTTTTTCCATAGCCACTCGCTCTGACGGGACTTTTTCGCCGCCTATGGTCCGTGTATCGCCGCTGCCGCGTCGTCGTCGAGCTAACAGCCGGAACCTCAGCGGGGACCTGTGGGACACCGTCATGCCTTTCCATGGCGCCGACGCAGGGTGCACTCGCAAACTTTATCCGCAGAACTATATCGTGAGTCCTTCGCCGTTTTGTTTGTTCTCCAGCTGCGTTTCTTTGCTGTTTTGGTTTCATTTACTCATTTGTTATGATGGCTAGGTTTCGCTTTCTTACTTTTAACGTGCAAGGGTTCCGTAATCCCGATAAGGAGCGGCAAGTGCTACACCTTGCACGTTTGTATCAAGTTGTTCTTGCAGGAATGCAATTTTCGTACACCTGCAGATGTCATTTCCTTTCGTTCTTATTTTAATGTTGATGCCCTTTTTTCTCTGACGGACTCGCGGTTTTGCGGCGTGGGTGTCGTTTTTCTTAACCCTGCATTCAGATCGAGTGCTCACTGCACATTCGGTCTCGACGGTCGCTTGATTGCGGTGGACGTTTTTTTGGACGGCCGGAGAACTCGTTTCGTCAACGTTTACGCGCCGGTCACGCGTAGTTTGACGAACGAGTTCTTCAAATCCATTGCGCCACATTTTTTGGATGATGTTCCACACGTCCTGCTTGGAGACTAACTGTGTTTTGGACTCATGGCGCGACATCAGGGGGCCCGGACAGGGCGCGTCACATTGTCATGCAAAAGAACTGGGGAAGCTTGTCCGCTCCCTGCGCCTTCAGGACACATGGGTCGCACTACATGGGGACAATTTTGTGGCAACGCGCACTAGGGGTCGGAGTGCTAGCCGGCTAGAGCGAGTTTACGTCCCCTCTACCCTGCTGGCCAATTTGCTTGAGTGTGAGGTGCTGCCCTTTCCTGCAGCGGTCGGAAATATTAGCGACCATCTCCCAGTAATGGTCACTCTACAGGGGGCGCCTGGACGCTCCAACAGCCCACTAATGTGGCGAATGGACGCATCCATACTGCATGATGATGAGTGCATTACTACGATTCGCGCGGAACTGCGGGCATTGGTAGCGGATGTGACTGACTTGACTCCCACAGGCTGGGATACCCTCAAGTCACGATGGCGAGACGTTCTCGTGCTCACGGGGAAAGCGCGGTGCGTCCGTGTTAGTACGGCGCTTAATGACGTCCTCAGACGTATGCGGATTGTACGCGATGGCGGCGAGTTAACTTTCGCAATGAGAGAGTATCTTGACACACTGCGCACTCGGTATCATCGCATCCTTGAAAACAGTTCCCGCTCATCACGTATGGCAGCAGGTTCACGCATTCCCCTTGTTGACACAGCTGACATTGGTTACGCGCGCTCGCAAGGTCAGTCTAAAGTTCGGCCACCGCAAGTGGATGAAGTAATCTTGGAAGATGGTACTCCCTCTTCAGATGAAGCCGATATCCAGCGCATCTTTTGCGGCCATTTTGCTGCCCTGTTTTCTTCCCAGGGCGTCGACCAACGCGAAGGCTATGAAGAAGCTGTCAGCTCCTTCTTCGGGCCCCTCCCTCAGGTTCCTGAAGAGGCACGCGTGGCACTTACATCTCCAGCTACTATGGAGGAGGTGCGCGACGCTTTAGCGGCCATGAATCAGTCAACTGCGCCTGGTCCAGATGAGATAGTGGCAGGTTTTTACACCACCTTTTTCGACATCATCGGAGGTTTGCTTCTTAAGCTTGTAAACGGTTTTCTTTCGAATGGCACGAAACCACCATCGTTTAGCGCTGGGCGCATTATCTTGCTCCTAAAGGACGGCTTGACACCATCAAGCCCAGCGTCTTGGCGACCAGTTACCCTCCTGAACACTGATTATAAACTGATTGCCACTCTACTTGTCAGAAGGCTGCGAGCCTACTTAGAGGACCTGGTAAGCCCTTACCAGTCCTGCGCGGTACCCGGTAGGTCGGTGTTTGCCTCCCTTACGTTAACGAGAGATGTATTCGCTTACGCAAATGCCAAAAATGTCAGTGGTATATTCGTTGCTTTAGACCAGGCGAAGGCTTTTGATAACGTAGATCACAGCTATCTCTTTAATGTGCTTAGTTGCTTTGGCTTACCGACTGAATTTGTACGACTCATAAGATCACTATATAATGGTTTAACCAGCCAACTCGTCCTCAATGCCACCATCGCAGGCAGTTTTGCGGTAACACGAGGGGTAAGACAAGGGTGCCCGCTCTCACCGGCCCTTTTTGTGCTTGCTCTGGATCCTTTTCTGCGTAAAGTAGTCGCCGACAAACGAATTCGGGGCTTCCCAATGGTAGGACAGGAAACGCTAGTGGTTTCCGCGTATGCGGATGATATCTGTGTTTTTGTTCGGGACAGCGAGAGCTTCCGAGTCTTCCTATCCACCTTTGACCAATACGCTCTTCTGTCAGGTGCACAGCTCAACCCTAGTAAAAGCCAGGCGCTGCGCTTAGGGTCTTTCAGAGATCCACTGCCTGTGGCGGTGAACTTTGTGGCCGCAGTCCGTGTATTGGGGATATTGTTCGAAACAAGTGGAGTTTCTTCCCGTACTTGGGAAGAGGTTGTGTTGCGAGCAACACGCGCTCTTTCGTTCAGCCTCTCACTAAGGGCAAAAGCCACGGTTGTGAAAACTCGTGTGTGCGCTTTCGCTTTTTACGTGGCACGCGTCGCAATAATTCCGCGCCGTACAGCGGGCCGCCTCGCGTCTCTTGTAGGCGCCTTTGTGTGGGACGGCCGGACTGCGTTGGTTGCCCTTCACTTGTTAACACTGCCGACAAACAGGGGGGGCCTTGGATTGCCGTGTATCCCTACTGTGTCGCGGGTGCTGGCAGTGAGGTTAGTGGGTTCCCTTCTCACAAGGGAGTCTTACCCAGGACGCTCACTACTCTTCTACTGGTTAAGCACGGCACGTCGGGCTTTCAGCCCTGGAAGGCATGTAGGCCCCCAAGCGGAGCGGCCGTCCTCTTTCTATCGCGCTGTCGCGGGAATGAAAGAGGCGTTAGACGCCGACTTACCTGATGCGAGCCTTACAGACACGCCACCCTTTCAGATTAGCGAGCAAATCGCGTGTGCACGCCTTACAGCGGATGAAATCCGGATGACAACCATCTCCAAATGGCGGGAATTGGCGACAGGCCGAATGCCCAATGAAGTTGTAGATTTTGAGTGGAACAGGCGCTGGGGGGTTCTTCCCACGCGCCAGCGCCTCGCCAGGTGGGGCGTGGTACCCAACGATAGATGCGCCAATTGTGGTGGGGTAGAAACGTTGCAGCATGTTTTCTTTGAATGTGTTGTTGCACGCACTATGTGGCGCCTCGTGCAGCGCATGTTTAGAGTTCGCGTAGGCCCTGGCACAAGACGCCAGCGTGGCCTTTTTCCACGTTTAGTTGTCGCCGCCACCATGTATGTACTGTGGCGGCGTCGCTGCCTCGCTGAGGCACGTCGGACTCCTGCTCGCGCAATGTACCCAGCGCTGCGGAATCTGCGCCTCGTCATCTGAAAGTACTTGTCTGATCAGCTAGAAAGAGATGGTGAGGCGCGGTTTCTGCGGCGTTGGCATACGCGCTTCTTTGTTGTAGGTGACAACAGGCTGAAGATGCCGGCCTTGCTGTACTAGCCTGCGAGCCTCGTATCCCCTTCCCCCCCCCCCCCCCTTTCTTAAGCTTGTACCCGAGGTCTTGAGTAAGCGCAGTATTCAAGCTTATATTGCGCCTTTATGGGATGTAATCGGTCGCCCTGTCAAACTGCTTTTTCTTTTGGGGGATAGTCTCCACACCTTGATGTGCGTCTGAGTTTTATTTCCTTCGAGGGAAGAGAGGCCGTACGGACAGCTTTGGTTGTGATTATTACCCCACACTGTCTTCGCTTGAAGCTTGACCGGTAAGCTATTTTTGCATGTCGCATATCTTGCCTGACTGCAGGCGCCATGCTTTCACACAACTGTTTTTGCTTTTGCTATAAGCTAGAGCCATTAAAATTTCATCACCATTCAAGAGTTGAACACTGATAGTAGTGATGCACACATCACAAAAGAAAGTATCGCTCGCGGGTGACCAGTGGAACAGTGTGCGAGCAGGATTCGGCGTCTGTTTCCAAACAAATCACTTGATCTTCCAATATAAACACACAACTAAAACAATGGCCACTGTCGCTGTTTATGATCAGGAATTTTCGCAAGGAACTTGGCGATGCATTGGGCCAAAGCTCCGATTTGCTGAACCACCGCAACGCATTTCTTATCTGTCAACCCGACGTACATGACAAGCACGCATAGTTTTTCCAGCATCGCAAAAAAAGAAGCGAAACTCACGGTGGTCTTTTCCGCCACCGCTAGCTTTCGCTAGCACCGCCACATTTCTGAATGCGCAAACTACAGGCGCGCATACACGACAAACATGTAGCGTTAGTGCGTAGACACTTGACATCGTGCTTGCCGCTGTTAGGCGAACAGCAAAGCCGTTGAAGTCGGCAACTTCCGAAACCGAAACAAGTCGAAACCAGCCGAAGCAGCCGAAGCTGTAGTGCTAGTCATAGCCATTGGTGGCGGCGTCGCGGCGTCGCGCTTTCTTTTGTGCTGCTGGCGGCGTCATGCTCTCGAGATTTGCGAGGCACAAAGCGCAGCAAAATAGCTCGTGCGATGTGCAGAAGCGTCGTCAGGTTCTGTGTAAACCTGTGCAAAAAGTGTGCCGGCGTGCCCAACAGATAGTGCGTCTTCCTTTGTGCGCTTTCACTGGAAACACTACGCTGACGGCGGGACTATTGGAGGGCGGTCACCACCCGGGACACGTTTGGCATCTCAGATGTAAGTAAATTTCCTTCTGTCCTGCACATTCTTCTGAAAACAGCGCAGAACTGGTCATGCATGCCAACACAATGCTAGTTTGTTAGTTCGTAAACAACAAGACGCGTTCATAACAAACGGTTGTTTGGTTTTGACAAAGTAAGGGGGGGGGGTGTTAATGCTTTTGCAGTGTCTTGGAAAAGAGACAGTGTCGTGGGCTGCACGATTGGAGTAAAATATGCCGTACAAATCATCATTCGTAAGCTCATTGTGGGGTGCATGATGCCGGTGCCGTACTGCGATTCAGCCTTCGGCAAGAATTTAGTATGGGCAACTTCGTAAGTGCCTCGACCCGGTCCTTACGTTGTGCTGCAGTTGAAGCTCCGGCGCTTGTGCATTGAATTTACACGGACTGAATAAGCGGTAAAACCTACCTGCGTTACGACAGGGCTAGCTCATTATTCAAATGTTGTATAAATATTGCGGATTATGGGATAAGGAGCCGGCGAACACGCGACGGCAGTATGATTCAGCTGTAATCGTACTTAAAGCACCATTGTCGAGCCTTGGGTGCAAGTAGAAGGCAAAAAAAAAAAGTTTTTTTTAGCTATTTTTGAATTTTTTCACCTGTATTGGCTTCACATTTTCTTTTGCATAATTTGTTTTGACTGAAGTAATCCACAAAAACTACAAAGTACATATAAATGACAGACACCAAACTCAGGCCTTCAGTCCAAAAATAGCAGTAAGGTGTAAAGTTAATTATGCATTCAACAGTACCAATAGTATTGATTTTCTTGTGTAATTATCTACAAATGAAGCAAAAAAATCTGAACTAATTGTGCTGAGATGCCCCATCGACATCTTCCCTGATATGAAATGTGAATCAAATTGTGTGCAGGTTTTTTTGTACTCAGTGTATGAAATTCATGCAGGTTTTAAATTGAGGAGTGCATGCAGGATTCCAAGCAATACAAGCCTTTGCTCAAGGTATCATTCCAGTGTGGTGTTTTTGTTTAAATTTATACATATTTTGTAGAAACAACTGTAGATGTTGATAAGGAAGTGGTTTCGGGGGGTGGCTGCTCCTGGCCCTACGGTGCTGCGATTGGTAGGTCACCGCAGCTTGCGGCGGGGGCTAGCCTGCCACTGGATTTCTATCTGTTGTAGGCAGTCTTTGTACCTACTATCGTTTCAGTGGTGGACGACGGCTGTTGCGACGTGCCTCTCTCTCCCACTTTTTTCTTCTCTATTTTCTCTTCTGTCCGCACGAGGCAGTGGAGGTGGCTCAGCTACAGAGCCAGTAGTAGGCCCATGCATTTTCGTTATCTTCCTCCTTTAGTCGCAACAACAAGTGGTGGTGTGTCTGGATCTAGCTCATGAATGGCTACCACATTTATGAATCGTTTGGTGACCGCATGCACTTCCATACATAGTTTGAACAGTCACGTTACATTCTGCAATTTACTTCTTTTTACTTTTTGGATGGATGTGTTTCCACTTTTGAGTGCGTAGCCTTTCACAATTCATAATTGATCGGGTGAGCGTGTTTTGACATGATAAAAGGTTTGGCAGTTCGATAGCATTGGCCCGTCATGATGCACAAGCAGCAGACTGCTTGCTGCGCTGGTGCCAATATCTTCCTAGATATCACTTGATCATCATGTCAGTGTTGAGATCATTTAATGGAAGTGTGCAGATAGCTATAATCCCACATTTTCTTCACTGGCTTGCAGGCAGGAACTTGTCAGCAAAGCAGCTTTAAAAAGGAAAGCTCACAAAAATTATTTCTCTAATTGTCTGTTAAAACTGGAAAAAATTATTGTATAACTAGACTGCTCACTCACCATGTCAACTTCAGCAAAAAAAAAAAAAGGTTTGGATAATAGAGGCAGTTGCACTGCAGTCCTGGTAAATATGTTGAAGTTGTTGAAACATAACTTGAGCTTTGAGTGCAAAATGAATCCAAGCTAGATCTGCTAGAGAGCAAGTAAAGTTGAAAGATGGAAAGATGGCACTTGACTGAATTCTCTTGTGAAAATTTATATATCTGGTCCGACTCTGCGCCATTCTTCCGAGTTGACATAGTGGGAGCTAGGGATGAACTTTTGCCTTTCTTGGTGCACTGCTTGTGTGTAACCCGAGTTGGGGTGGAACATTGCATGTTCAGAGGGTGGTAGGGAAGCAAACTTGGTGGCACTAGGAAGGCTATGAACAATATGAGGATGATAGGCTGCCTTTAGACTGACTGGCTTGCATTTCTCGGTGTGTTTTGTATGTGCGAATGTACCATAAGCTGCCACATATGTCTTGGATTTGATGTTGAGGTGACTGGAATGATCAAAAACTCAATGTTATGATCGAAGTCCTCAGAACATGCTGTGATTTTACTCCTGGATTAAGTTGCAGACATTGTTTGCTGGGCATACATACCTTTGAGAGGAAATCCAGTAGATGAAGGTACGGGCAGAGTGCTTGCTTATTATTCCAACCTAACTGCCCAAACAACGTCACCATTTTCTGGAAACAGATTGTTCAAGCTTCCAGCCTTCCGGTTTTTCACCCGTGCAATACAGTGAAGCGCATTTACGCCTTGGCACATGGCAGGCTCAGGGGCTTGTTCATCGCTACTGTACTAAGTTAGACCTCAAGTGGACTCGAAATGCCTTTTTCCATTGCCATGAAGTAGGGTTTAAAAGAAGGTTTGATGACGGACATACTGTTTGCTCTGCTAGCAAGTAACGAAGAGTTAGCATAACATTTCTTACAAGTTACACTATCTGGCACCTCTTGATGTGTGTTGTGCCTGCTGCGCCACTGAATCCTTTGTGTGAGATCGGAGGTCCCTGCAGGATTACAGACTTATAATGCTACTTAAATTATGAGCAGATCGAGGTGGTAGATAGTGAAACTCTGTTAATGGTGAATTCCAATAACAGACTGTGGTCACTTACAGAACATTCTTTTCTGCTCATTTTGGACCAACTGTATTCCAAATGCAGATCCGGAACACAGGTTTCATCTTCCAAATGCAGATGAGGAGCGATTGCTGAGCCAAGATCGCTCCATGGAGCAGTCTGGATTGCTCTGCCGAAATCAACAGGACCGGCTGGAAATTTACTTGAGTATGTGTTCAGCTGCACCTACCATTTCCAGTAGATTGTCTCTGCTGCACTTGCTGTGCCCTCTGCAATAATCGACTATTGGTACTTGCCGCTGCTACGAATGCAAATTGCTGTCATGAACTAGTGCTCACTTTTGAGGACAGCAAGTCTGAGAGCAGCAGTATTCTGCAATAATCTTTTTTAAAGACCTCAGCTCAGAGTGCGACTGGAAAGCTATGTGCAGAAACAATCTTTGTGTGCTATTTGTGAACTCGAAGCCATTCCTCAACTCTGTTTGAGCAGTTAGGTTGGAGGTTTTATTTGAGAATAGTGCCAAAGAAATCTTACCGTGCTTGCCCGCACTAGACTATCTGAAAGAATGGCATAAACTGTTGAGGTCAACACCATTCTAAGACCTATTACAGGTTTAAAACAGACGACATGTGTACACGAAGCACAGGCTAGCGCACAGAATGACTGGCAATTCCTCTGTCAGTCCATGGGCACTACCTACTTGCGCTAGCATGAGTTCCAAACACAGTCGGGACACAATCTGTGCTGGATGCAGGTGCTCTGTTGTGGAGCGGGCAGTCCACCTAAGTTCTGGGATTGTAATTCACTATGTGTGGAGGAAAAGCAAGTGAACATCTCTCTGCTGGCATATGTCACATTGCCTGCTGCCATCGCTTTTGGTTTCAATATGTGCTAGTGACAGGAATGCTCACAGCACAAGTGGGAGTGGAGACACTGATCTGCGCCATTATGGAAATGCCAAGATGTTAGCATGGGCAAACATCTCTTTGCATCACCACGAAGGTTGCTAAGGCTCAGCTCCATGTATGAGCAAGCGAGTGCAGTGCGGGCATATGTCAGACAGCTCGTTAACTATGGGCCTACAGCAACAGCTGCCATACCTTTAATGAGAACTCTAGACTAAAAAGGCAATTTTACAAAGAGGAAAGTAAATGATGATAATGACTTTTTTTTTTATTTAACAAAGCAGGTGGTCAGGGTGAAGAACTCATGCCACGATTGTTAATATGCCTCTACTGCCCCATTTGTAAAGCAAGCAGGTTGAAGTTCTCGAATGAGCATGTTTACAGTCGTGAGCAGCTCTGTTAGATGTGTGTCCATAGGGTGGCACATTGTTTCATTGTTCAAAAGAATACTAAACAAAAGGTGGTTTGGAACTTAAAGGGGAAAGAACAGAGAAGCTGGCTGTATTTTTGTTTTGTTTTTTCCTAAAAAAAGAAGAAGCTGGCTGTAGATGCAGAAATACTGTGAATGGTGAGAGGTGGACAGGTGCCAAGCAGTCGTGAACTGCACCTGGACTTTGCAAGGAGCCTCATGCTACTCATGAGCCACAGTTTGGCCATACCTAGCTTATATAAGCTTGACTTGTACAAAACATGCCTGCAAATGCAACCCTGCCTCAAGGCTGCCTACACCCTGCTGTGGCAGCTTCAGCGTTTAGGACATTTGACTAGTGAGCTGGGTGACGCGGGCTCGGTCTTAGCTGGGGTGGTTGCATTTCGATGGTGGAAAAATGCTAGGTGCCCATGTGCTTTATAGTGTCAGTGCACATTAAAGAAGCGTAGATGGTCGAAATTATCCAGAGCTATCTACAATGGCTGACCCTCGAAGTCAGTTTCTTTGGCATGTTGAACACCATGATCAAATCAAGGCTGCCTACTGTTAGCATTAGTAGAGTACCTTCGCAATGCCACAAAGTCTGCCCCTCACCACACTCCTAATTTTCGTTGTTTGCAACTCTACTCAGGTTACTTAGTTTGATGACCCCTTTTCCTGAAACAGTAGCAGTTGACGAAAAGAAGTGTAAAAGCATATCTCACGCCCATGCACTGAACTCCTAGAAAGGTGCTGATTTGGTCATAATTTTTTTTCATGAGAATTTGGTCAGTGTCATAATATGACCCTTGGAAAGTCATATCTCTACTGAAATGTTCATGTGATAATCTGGGTAGCTTTTATAGATGGCTTGGATGATATCATAAGTGCTATGATGGTGAACTGTGCTTAGTGTCTGCAATACCTGCATGATGAAGATGGTGAATGCAAATTAGACAGATTTTTGCTCTACTTTTGGTTCACCAGTGGGTGCCTAGTGAGTCGTCAGCGCAAGCTATCCATAGGTTCACTTTCTTCATGCAATTTACATAGCTGTGGAGTTCTCATAATAGCAGAAGTATCATATTTATGGGTCACTACCTTTTTTGTTAATGTAAGATAAGTAAATACGCCGTCAGCAACCTTAGAGCGCAGCATGCTCTTTACCTGTATTACCTGTTTATCATGGATAGAATAATGATGCTGTACTCCTGTGCTACTTTCAGTGTTCAATTCTACACGGTAGCACATCACTATACTCAGGGTTAAATGTCTGGCTATGCAGCTGAAGCTAGGCAAGAAAGTGAGGCAACATACCTCTCTTCCCTTGCCATGTAGAGTGGGTTACTTCAGCGCTAGTGACCTTGCGTTAACTCTCCAACTTTCTCCCTTCACTTCAAGCCTGCACATGCCTAGCCCAAATAGTGAGCAAACCACTCTCCTCGGCAAAGAGACTAAAACTTGTCTCCTTTCCTTTCGTACCTTGGCTGCTTAGCCCACAACATGTCTCCGTGTATAGCAAGATTCAATGCCATATTTCCTCTTACTGCCGGAGCACCCTCTGCTTCTGCTGTACCACCCTTGCAGCAGCCCAGTGTTTTGTTTACCACAGAAATTCATGTCTGTGCAAGCTACACTGGCATGGAGAGGTGCATTTCTGAGCTAACTTTCATGCTTTATGATGATACTCTCTTTGATCGCCTTTAAGTTGCATCAAACCTGGTCATGTGTGTTGGTCAGTACCAAATGAAGTAAATTTCTTTGACTAACATACTTTGAGAAGGATGGCAATTTGCATGAGTTGGTAAAGCGTCATCTTGAAAGTAGCAGCACGAAAAAACAAGGATGTGAAAGGAGGCAAGCAGGCAGTAACTCGCAACTAAATTTTATTGATGCAAACATGAAATATATAAAGCCAAGCAACGCCGCAAACTGCTCAGTCACTGATAAGCAGACAGCAAAACATCAATCACTAAAATATCCGAGCGGTTCCATTTATGTAGATATAGGTAGAGGTACCAACTTGGCTGTGCATTGTAAAGAATGCACTGGTTGCTTTCAGTTTCTTTCAGCTGCGCACATTCTGGCTGTCATCCATTTCAAATCAGCTGGAAAATCATTGAAGCTGAAGGCATTTCACGACTAGGTAATGAATGTGCTAGTGAGCCGTCCATCGTGTTAACATGCAGTGAGTTGGGATATCTAGATTAGGGAAGTGCTCTTAAATTTTAGTGACTCATGTTTTGCTTTCTGCTTATAAGTGATTGAGTGGTTTGCATTGTTGCTTGACTCCTTTATATGTTGCAAGTTAGCGCCTGTCTTGTCTCCTTTCACTGCCTTGTTTTTTCGGGCTGCTTGTTTCAAGATAAAATACAATTTCTGCTACTTAGGTCATAAAATGAATTCTAATGAAGTTCCACATCTCTTAGAAAAGTAGTATTGTAGTTACAGGCATGTATTAAGGCCCTGCACTACAAATTAAGAGGCTCGCTCGATATAAAGCATAAAGGGAGAGCTTGTCTGATCTTGGGCCTAGTGGGCATTAGTGGATTATGGATAGGTTGATGTTAAAATGTACTTGCAGTTAAAATCAAGTAAATGCTTTATTTGTAACTAGGGGCACTGTGATGCCTGACCTGTTCTTTTGCCAGGCTGGCGACGAGATGGAGTGAAAGGATTTATTTCAGTGTTGGTATGTCTCGGGTGATGTCAACATTGTTTCTTCTCTGGCTTTATAGGCAGTCGCCCTTCAACGAATTCAATCCTAAAGTGAAAGTTTGAATCCAAAAAAATATTAATCTAGGATTACTTAGAAGGCAGAGGCGAATTCATACAGTGACTTACACCAGCATGCCACGCATCATTTCAAGAAAAAAAAAGTATTGTGGTGTTCCTATTCTATGCCTTTATTTCTTGCTCACAAAGCCTCTGCATGTAGGTCTTGCACTATATTACGCTTTGATTTGTTGGTTCATGGCACTTTTTACCTTAGAGCAAGCTCCATGTGGCTTCAAAGCAATGGCTTCTTCAAGCTCTACAATACCCTTTGCCAGAATCACACAGTGCTATGATGGGCAAGTAGGACATTGATGTAAGTGCTGAAGACATTTTTCAGCATGTGTAGTTTCTTATCTGCCTAACCTACTATTGCATTTGTGGCTCCTTATGTTTATTTTGAGGTTCAGGTTTCTTCAGTGTTTTCTTTGATTGCTGCCATTGCTTACTGGCTATGGCATTTGGCTGCTGAGCCTGAGAATATGGAATGGAATGGTGCCTGGGGCCTGTCGATACAGGCAAAATGCAAATTTGCCTAGATGTTGGGCAGTGCCAGTGCACAGTTTAAAGAACTTTTTGTGGAAGAGGGAGGGCTCTGGAAATTAGCCCAGAAGCCCTCTTTCATGATGTCTCTCATAGCTCATGTTCAGCTTTAGGGTAATAAAAGGACATTGAGGACAAGCTGAAGCTAGCTTGTGTTATACATTTCTGCATTCTATTCACTAAAATGCTATTTTACAGAAAATGCAAGTTTCTTTTTAAGGTAGGAAAAGCCAGAAGTTTTGAAACAAATCTCATTACCAGCTGATTTTATAAGATGTGAGGATAGTACACCTTGAAGTGAAGCTCATGCACCTTCACTGTGGTTGCTGCAGTTGTTGGGCTAGTTATATTCCTCTGACTGCAAGTTAAATTAGCAGAGTACAGTAGGGGCAATGCAGTCGATATAGGTTTCAGTAGTCTTGACATTGCACTGCTTTCACATAAGTACTACCATCTTTCATTTGAATATGATTGACAGTATTCTGAGTAGTGGCAGGCCGGCCACATGTGATCAGAGTTCTTGAGTGCATACTGGTTGCAGATTTTCACCATACCGCCATGGCTGGAATGCCACATACCGGGATGCCAGTAGCACTGCAGCAACTGAGAAGGAAGTGGTTGAGCGTTTAATTGGATGGGAAAATTCAGTGTTATCTGTACTTTTAAGTGTTAAGCTGATGTAATTTGTGCATGTGGAATCACGTCAAGCAGTTATTACTTCTCGGCTAGCTGTACTGGCGGCGGAGGTACTACAAACTACTGAGGAAAGTGTTGCTGGCTTCTGTCCTCATTGAAATGCAGCTGCTGATGATAACAAATGTGGCAAGAAACAGGTGGCCTTGCTTCCACCTTGAAATATGTGCGTGTTTGTGAAAAGCATTGTTTTGAGGCTTAAAGGTAACCGATACCATACCCCTTCTATGGAGAGTAGACCAAAGCACATCCTCATAATTTGTGAGTGAGGAGGGAGAACTCACAAGTTTCAGCAAATGTAAATGGCGGTATGGGGTTGTTCTGGCAGAATACTTCTGCAGTGCTTCTCTCCTCAGCGAAAACCCCTTCACTGTGGCGGTAAAACCTGTTTTGGGGGCAGAAATAGGGTGCTGCCAAGAGACATCTCTTGTGACAATGACCACATCCATTACCTGCTCCACTCTGCCTTGGTTTGCTCTCTTTATTAAAGGGATTAAGCTCTTAAGAGCACCTTAACCTTACAGGTACCATTCATAACCCCCCTCCCTTCCCTTCTGGTTTTCAATAGAGAAGGCATGCTCCTCCCAAAATTCGTGCATAACATGAGACTTAATACAGAAATATTCAGCATGGCACCCAACTTCTGCTGCAACGGGGATTGGGAGAATATTTTTGCAGGTCCTCAGTGCACAATCACATAATACTTCATTGACATAGCCTACTATATGTTACCTACACATTACTCGTGGAGTTTGTATTCTTTTTTTTCTTGAGAGAAAAGCGCTGTTCAGTCAAAAGGCACGATGCAGGGGAATGTGGAGTGAGCACTGATTCTGTGTTCGCAATGTTTGCTTAGCTTTCGTTCTTTTTCTTCTGGTGGTTTGGCAGGGTTGCTGATATTCGAGCGACACAAGAACTGAGTCATGAGTCTGCTTCTTCGCAGTGGGATCGTGCGTTTGTTTTCCTCATTGTAATGAAAATGTGCAAGGGTACTGACCCTATGTGGGGCTGCGAACATATTTATAGCGCATGAGTTATTTGCACACATGCACACCACACACTTGCAGTTTTGTAGTGGTGAAAAGAAGTAGCTGTCAAGACTGAGAGCATCTTCTAAGGGCACATAAATGTTGATGTTTGAAATTAAGCTGTGAATTTATACAAGATGTGGCTTAGTTATTGAACTAACAATTTTTTAGCACTATAGTTGTTTCATGTAACGGGTTTAACTTAAGGTACAAAGGTGGCCGATTGAGCCCTGTGCTCTAACACACTGTGCACAGAAGCAGTCAAATCTTTAGTCCTCCCTATCTTCTGCTCAGGCCAAAGCAACTCATACCTTGTTGACACAAAAGTGACGTGTCTGTATTATTCCTGCATATCCTGCGTGGCGGTTTTTTTTTCCTTTTTCATTCTACTGGGAGGGAGTGAGAAAAGGGCTGCAAGGTCTTTCTCGTCTATGCGGGAAGGACGAAAGGGTACTGGGAGGTTGGCTGTCAAAGTGCTTTAAAACGAGTGAATGCTTCAAGCTGCCCGGGGCGCTCAATAAATTGTGGGTGGGTGGGAAGGGGGAGTGGAGGTAGTGGGAGGGGGGTCTAGCTGTTTTCCGAGCTAAGCGCACAGCAGCATGTATGCTTCTTCCTTTTTTTTTTACTTAGTAGTGCGGAGAGGATAAAAAATGGGGGTGGGGGGGGGGCTTGGCCAGCGCAGGTGGTGCTGTTTCAAACGAGTGACCGCCTGGAGCTGCCCTTGGCAAAGCACAGAGCAGTATGCACGCTTGCTCCTTTTTTCCCGTAGCAGTGAGGTGTGCGCTGCGATAGCCTGAGTGGCATTGGAGGGAGCACTGAAGATTTGGCTGCTTCTGTGCCCGTGCACTGGGGCAGGTTTTGTACCTTAAGTTAAGCCCGCTATGTGATACAAGCCTGAATCACTTTGGGGCATTAAACCCCAAACCAAACCTTGTGTGAAACATCTTGTATACTATTTCATGGCTTAATCCAAACATCAATGTTTATGCACCGTTCAGAAGATACTCTGTCTTGACAGAATAATTTTTTGCGCCACTACAAAACTGCATGTGTATAACGCAAATAACTCAAGCTCTGGTAATGAATATATGCAGCCCCACATACGGCAAGTACTCTTGCACATATTCATTACACTGCGGAGAGCAAACGCACCATCCCGGTGACATGATGCGAAAAAGCCGACTCAACTCCAGAGTCCCCGCGTCGCTTTGCATACCCATACAAGCTGTACACTAAACTATCGAAAGAAACAGAACGAAGGCAAAAAACTGCAAACGCACAGAATCAGTGCTCACTACATTCCCGCGCATCTCGTCTTGACTGAGCAGTGCGCATCTGTTAAAAAAAATCTAGGAGATACATATATGTGTCGTATAGGCTACGTCATCCATGTGTGACGTGACTGTGCACCCAGGACCTGCAAAAATATTTTCCCACAGGAATTGCGCTATGCAGGATAGCTGATACTCTTGAGTTTTGCAAAGAGCCTTTGTAGATAATTGTGCCCCCATTTTCACCCTGGTCAGTTCAAGGAGCAAGAGGCACGTAGGAGCACAATTACCTATTATAATCTGTATGATCCTGAATGGGCCAGGGCTCTTGTGCCATTCACAGGGAAGCGTACAGCTTGTGAGATTGAGTATCGTGACAGGAAATTGGCACTTCACAAAAAATACTTTCACTTGAACTTCAACTCCATGCAGCCCTCAATGCCTGCTTTTCATTTGTTGGCAGTTAGGTGACCTTGAGGGCTCATCGACTGCCACTCAACTTGTAAACACGGGACTTTATATCATTTGCTCGCTATTTGTGCTTTGTTCTGCGAGTTTATCCAGCTTTTCACAAAAGTGGATGCAGTGAGTATGCACAGATCTGTTTTGTGAAGCATTGGCTGAGTGACAGCCCAGGTCAACCCTGTTCAACCCAGAACTTCTGGCATATTGTTTCGTGGATACAGCTTTGGCTACCCTCCTGACATCCCAGCTTTTGACGCCAAGTATGCATAACCATGGCCTATCACAAACTGCAATGCTGTAATTGATCATCACATACTTCTGTGGTGCTGCACATTTCAAATTGTCACTATATGGGAGCAATGTTTCAGAACCTACTTAATGCAGAGCTATGATACACATTTGAGGAGTAAGAGCAAGTTTGCTCTGCATGGTGACTTCCAGAGACAGGGACACACTTGTGGGGAAAGGCATGTTGCGTACATACCTTCCAACCCTTTGATTTTCCAGAAAACCAGATTTTTGACCGAACTTTCTGATTGCACGATCACTGCCCTAAATGTTTCGATAAGGGGCTTCTGCCTGCAAAGAATGGCTTTTGCAAAACCGGCACTGCGGAATCAGCAGCCACGTCTTAATTGCCAGCATCTCCATCAAAGGCCCCACTAGCACCATTGGCATCATTGGCTAAGCAGGAAATCAATCAAAGCAGACTTTAGCTGAGCGAGAGTAGGTGTGGCTGGCTGCACACACAGTTGATGTACTGCGCTTCTTGTAGGCAGCGGTGCACAGCTAATGCAGCCACAGTAGATATAGATGCTTTGCTGGCTTCGCTTTCGATCTGAACTAAGGGCAGCTGCTCGGTGCACTTCACGTTAAAGGGTTTTTCCAAATGTCACGCCATCTGATCCTCCTGTATTGAGCTCAGCCGCATGCCTCATCTTACCAAGCTGCTCTATGCACAACAATGGCGTGATTGCTCTTCTTTCAGAACCATCACAGCCAACAACGGTCGCAGACGACATTACGTGTAAAAGGGCTAGTAATGGTTTTGCATTGAAGACTTACAGCACTCCGATGGTGCTGAGAGAAAACTGCGGTGGTGGGCACGCAGATCAGTTTTGCTTTAGCTATGGAGACATAGCGAGAACACTCGGTGACGGCCTGTAGATATCTCGGCGTACACCTTTAGACATGTATTGCACGCTTGCTGCTGCATGTGTGTATGCTCAGGATGTTTAGATTAGGACTCATCAGACACTGCCTGAAAGTGGCAGCCCCCCCCCCCCCCTTTCGGACATTGAAACATCAAACATGGCCTCTTCATCACCCCCTATTGGGCAGTCTTCCCATTTTTGGTCTTAGCACATACGTATAAAGGAAGCTGGGGGCCCACTAGCAGCGCAGTTGAGCCTTTGGAACAATGAACATTTGTGCTAGAGGCATCAATGGCTTAGTTGTCATATCAGGGTAGTACAGACGTCTTCAGACTCGCGGTGCTGTCTAAGTGGCTGGTTCACTCGTTTTGTGGAGACACATTCACGGTAGGCAGAAGGCATGGCTTTTCAAGCACAGTGACCATTGTGGCTCCCAGCTTTGTTTGTAAACCAATCAGGGAGTTCAGTTTGTTTGTTTGGGTGCATACGTTGTAAAGCAGCATGCATGTTTTCTCCCCTTGCCCCTGAGCCCTGCAAGGTCAAAGAGCAAGTGTAGCAGCAACTTAAAACCAAACCTTAATAAACAAATTTGGTCACTAAATTTCACATTTCTCAATGCATATGTCATGTTCTACATGAACTGTATCACAGCGGCAGTGAGGTGTTTTCAGCTGTTTTTCACAGCTGCCTTTTCATGCATCCTGGGAAACATGTTCTGTTAGCCTGTGAATATAGAGGTTGCTTCTGAACGTTCAGAGGACTTGACATTAGGGCATGAGTCTGTTATGCCTGTGGAATAGTTTTTAATTCAAATTTTGCCCTTGGGGTCGAATTCACAAACATGTCTCGACTTGACACTACCTCAGCTCTATAAAGTGAAGAAAACAGTCTTCTCTACTCAAGGTTCAGTTGAGATTCTTGAATGCTTTTCAGCATTTCTTATGACTTCGTATCCTCTAGAAATATCCCTCCACTCTAGGCAGCACACATGGCTTACAGGGACAAGACAAAGGCCAAAATTTGGCCTGGAAAGTACATGCCACTACGTGTAACCTGGTCATTTTCGAATGTGAAGTCCTTCTGAACAACATCAACAAGCTGCCTCAAGAGTCGCAGCCTAATAGGTTGCGGCAGCCACTTTTTGATGGCGACGAAAAGTAAGGCACCCGTTTGCTATGCAACATCAGTGCACATTAAAGAACCCCAGGTGATTGGAATTTCTGGAGCACTTCACTACTCATAGCCTGAGTTCCTTTATTGCATAAAAATAAGTCCCAGCCTAGTAAAACTGCTCTGTTGTGGCCGATGAAAGACACGAACGCAGGCAGCTGGGAATGGAAGTGAGTTTTATCACCAACGCCTCTGCCTATATAGCCCTTGTTTTACGCAATATCAGATGTCAGTTTAGGCGCATGCGCAAGACAAGGGCTATATAAGCAAAGGCATTCGTGAATAAAACTCACGTTCCTGGCTGCCTGCGTTTGTGTCTTTCTTTGGCCACAACAGAACAAAAATATGTTTTGCAAACTGCATGAACAAGGCAGCTGTGAAAAATGGCTGAAAACAATTCACGTCTGGCAACATTTTCTGTCATTGACATAAAGCTTGTGTAGAACAGGATTTGGGCATTGAGAAGTGCTAGAATTGCTGTGAAATCTAGTGACCTAGTTGCGTGTTTGCACTCGAAGTGCTCGGCGGTGAGCGTTGAGCACATGTAAAGTGCAAAGAAGCATATTGCAGCGCATGCACCCCAGCCAAGAAATTTGGCTTTCCAGAATCAAATGCCGCTTGTTTCCAAGCAAGCTAGGATCTGTAATTGTAAATGTACTTGACTGCGAATATCCCTGAGCCACTCTGAAGACAGAATTGACCCCCCCTCCCCTCAGCACCGTGCGTCTAAAACATTATGCACCGAGGCAATCAGCAAGCCATCGATGTGTGCAGCACAGGTGTTCCATGGCACAACTGCACCTCCGCTACCTCCCTCTTCCTATTTACAATATGCCATTCCCTACAATTGCACCACTGTTCACAGTGGTTCATAGAAACCCCTACACATGCTTTGTTTGCTGTTAGCCGTCAAATGCTTGCTGCAATTTGGCACTCGGCACGCTCTGAAATGTTGCTGAGGCATCCGGTGACAACTTGAAATATGCCTATACCACAGCAGTATAATGCGGTGATCAACTACAGCATTAAAAGCTGCACCTGACAACAGCTATCCATACTCATCGTTAGCTGCATGGACTTCGGGAGACTTGTCTTGGTCGTACTTGAAACAATGTTTCAGTATTTGCGAGTCAGATTGAGGTTCCCACAGAGCCAATGCTTCAAAGAGTGGGTCTGTGAATCTTATTGTATCCGCTTTAATGAAAGGCTTTGTATGCAGTAGAATGAAGTCCGCACAGCGTGTGAACGCTACAATCCCTCATGTTTGCAAGTGGAGGTCGAAGTGGCCCTATATTAACGTCATTGCAACTTTGAAATTCGTGAGAAAACTTGAGTTTTCTCCTGCACTCGAGGAGCGATTAAAGTAAAGCTTCATTTCTAAAAAAAAATGCCTCGAGGATCGCTGGGACTAAAGGTTTCAGTCAAGGTCTCCGTGCATTCTTTCCGCATGGTATTTCTCAAGAAGACTTTGTTGGAAGGAACGCTCGGAGGCCGTCATGAATTCTAACCAAGCCTTGAGTAGAGGAACAGCTGTTTCCTTCACTCTGGAGCAGAGGCAGAAGGTTGAGTCGAGGTGCATCTTCATATGATCATATATGTAGGATTGCATAATCTTTCAGGTTTATTTTTATTCTTTAGCCGTGTATGCTGAGCCATATCCAAGAGTGCACACTTCTACTTCTCGAAGGCCGTTTAAATCTCCAGTTTTGCACTGCTCTCTTGACTTTGTAGTTATTGTAGCTTTTCATGAAGCGGTGTACAAATGTCATTGATCGATAGTGAAGAAAAGAAGCCAGCAGTCGGCGAGGCCAAGGAAAGCACTGGGGATTGTACTTTGTGTGTTTTTTTTTTTTAATTTTTACTTTGGTAATCACACAAATTAGTAATGTAATCTGTTTAGGGGAAAGATAAATGCAAAGTAGAAGGAAAAACAACGTGCCGATGGTGGGGACCGAACCCACGACCTCCGAATATCGCGTCCGGTGCTCTTCCAACTGAGCTACATCGGTTGCTGTTCTACCTGCTACTTTCTTGGGTATTAATGTTGTCTCTATATGAACCTTGAGAGTGTTCACCAGCGCCACCCTCAACCATAGCGGTGGACGTGGAGATGAGGGTACTCGTCTTTTTTTTTAATTTTTACTTTGGTAATTACACAAATTAGTAATGTAATCTGTTTAGGGGAAAGATAAACACAAAGTAGAAGGAAAAACAATGTGACGATGGTGGGGACCAAACCCATAAAGTACAATCCCCAGTGCTTTCCTTGGCCTCGCCGACTGTTGGCTTCTTTTCTTCATGTATTATGATGAGTACCCTCATTTCCCCTTCATTTATCTGCTTGTCGCCTACAGGGGTCTCGGTTCTGGAAGTCTTGAAGCCATAGGTAGCATAAAGCACAGCTTTCGCCCTCGCTCTTGATCACATTCTATGTGACGCTGGCGGTAACACAGGACATTCCACGTCCACCGCTATGGTTGAGGGCGGCGCTGGTGAACACTCTCAAGGTTCGTATAGAGACAACATTAATACGTAAGAAAGTAGCAGGTGGAACAGCGGCCGATGTAGCTCAGTTGCAAGAGCACCGGACGCGATATTCGAAGGTCGTGGCTTCGGTCCCCACCATCGGCACATTGTTTTTGCTTCTACTTTGTGTTTATCTTTCCCCTAAACAGATTACATTACTAATTTGTGTGATTACCGAAGCAAAAATTGAAAAAAAAAGTACAATCCCCAGTGCTTTCCTTGGCCTCGCCGACTGTTGGCTTCTTTTCTTCATGTATTATAACGAATACCCTCATTTCCCCTTCATTTATCTGATTGATCGATAGGACATGGTTCGAAGGCCCTTGAAATATCTGTTCGACTGAGGTATTAAATTTTGTGGGGGTCTGATGCTGAACAGTCTGTATGCTCGTGTCAGTTCCTCAGATTCCTGTAGTTCAGAATCGAAACTTTTTGAATTGAATTGTTGTCAAATAATAGTATAGCACCTACTTGTCCCTTTCCCAAAATGTTTGGAAAGACATGAGCTGAATTTTTGGATCTGGGATATAGTCCTGCTTTTTTTTGCATTTTGCAGAAGTCGCACAGTGAAAACCTGTATCCAAGCCCGAACCCAACAGGTCAACAGCAGCAGAACAAAGGAACCTATATCCAAGCTCCAAACTGGTGGACCGAAAGCAGATGTTTTGTGACCGCAGTGTGTCAGCCATGCTGAGACATGGCATGAATAAAGCCAATCCAGGTGACCACATGTCTTTTCCAAGCATGCATGCTTTACACATGAGGCATATCTCATGGAGGGCATCATTTCGGCAAAACATTTTGTCACAACTGCAGCAAACACTGATTGAGGCCTTGCACAAGGCCTAAAGCTGGGATATTAGTATTATGCGCAACACAAACATGAGGAGTGGTGTAGGAGCCTTGCAACCATGCAGAGTATCATTATAGCATGGTAGCATTCCTATGTCAATGTCTCTCGTCCTCTAAGATCACACTGCTGTTTTGCATCTTTTGAATCCTGAGTCTCGAACAATCCTCACGCTGTGTGCGGGTCGGTAACCACGCACAGGTTTTTGCATGCCGTACCTTTTGAAGCGAAAGCTTGTCTACGCGTATCAGACTGCAGCTTCACGTGGCTTCACATAGCCTAGTTCTGCGCATGCGTGTGACGTCACAGCCAAGGCCAGCTGTGCAGCCTCCTCGCCAAGCTCTGCTAGCATTGCCTAGCAACGCTTAAGAGGTGTGCGACTCCTCCTCAAAAAAAAAAAAAATTTTGTCTCCACCGGGAATCTAACCTCCATCCCTTGGATCCCCAGCCAAGCGCTTTACCACTGTGCCACCCCCAGATCGTTAAACGCTGTTCACAACTCCGCTTGTCTACCGTGATCCAATGGCTTGGCGACACATTTGAATGTATCAAATACTAAAATATAGTTACGTCAGTCAGTTAGGGTGCGGCCGAGATGTATCAAATACATGTTAATTAAACCAGTCAAGCTGACGCCACGCTACCTGAAGTTGAGCAAAAAAAAGGGCATAGGAAGGGATTGGGCGTGCAATTTGAAAGTACCAAAGACTAAAATAGTCAAATCAGTCAATTAGGGTGACGTCAAGGACGTGACACGCAACCGGAAGTAGAGCCGGAAAGGGGCATAGGAGGGTGTTGGCACGCAATTTGAAAGTACCAAAGACTAAAATGGGTAAACAAGAAGTGAATTAAGCAACCAACAGCAGCATCCGTGCTTTCATATTACTCCAATGCAGATTCTGCACTGCTCTAATTTTTTACACACCTGTCATGCAACAGTACTATGATACATATTTTCAAAACATTTTGATGCAAATACAAGAATTGTAACGCAGACTGAAGAGTCTCCAAACATAAATTGTGTGACATTACACTCCTGCTACATATTAAGGTTTGCACTTGATCGACGATGTCAAATACATGACAAGAAAGCGCAACTTCCCAATTCAACCTGCGAAGGGGACGGGCAAATCAGGTGGTGATAAACTGATTAAATTTTGGCATGCAGCAAACCTCAAGGAGCAGAAGAAAATAGGACATGAAACATCTGGCCCCCAGACCAGTGGCAGCTCTTAACATACAGCTCTGCATATATACGCGTTTAGTTTTGTGATGGGATTACGCAGTCATGCATGACATGTATGTCGTACACTTCACGTAGGCTGTACGGCCACGTTGGGTGTACGTTCACCTAGGTTGTACATTCTCCTAGGCTGTACGTTCTCCTAGGCTGTACGTTCTCCTAGGCTGTACGTTCACCTAGGCTGTACGTTCACCTAGGCTGTACGCAGCAATAATTGCGTACAGTAGTCTTGTACAAATCTCGTACAATTTTTCCAGTAGGGAAGTCTCGTCAAGACCGATGCAACATCAAGGGGGCGCGATATGAGAATGCAAGATTGTTTTCTTTAATTAAGAATGTCTTTATAAAATGGCTTACAACATTCCCAAGTGAAGGTATCAAATTGTTTATTCTTTTTATATTAATTGATACCTTTTATTATGTAGTAGTATAATTTCTTAATCTCAGTGATTGGCCCCCATGACCTGTGGCTATGCTGCGGTACCGCTGAACCGCTTTTGGGCCCAGCCTTCGCCACCACGTCATGATGCTGCAAGCAAAATAGGTGCTGCACGCGCTGACCCACGACAGGTTCACAATTCCACGCGCAGCACGTCTCGGGCGACCGCTGTTTTATTTTACAGCGCAGACCTTTGCGCCCTTTCCTGCCTTTCATGGCGTCGCCGTTGTCCCTCGTGACCAGTTGCATAAACATATAAATCTTGTCTGCACCGGGAATAGAACCTCCATCCCTTGTAATCCTAAGATAACTTTAAATTGATTTTACTATATCCTCCATATATCTGACAACACTGTGCAATATGCTGTGAAGAAGATGAAGTCCTTCGCTGGACGCTGGTGAGAAAGAAGCAGTTGTGGGATTGCCATCGCGCAGATCGTGTTGGTCTTGATCGTCCCGCTTCCCCGTCGACCTCGATGCCGTCCTGAACGTCCTTCTACACTTGGGGGAGATGCGGCCCGATATCCTTGTCTCACGCTGGAACTTCGCAGTAGCACGCTCCCGGTAACACGTATGGCTAACAACGAAAACCTCCCAGCCACCCCGATGGCCCCGCCGATTGTCTCCTCTGGCTCCTTTCGCCAGCGAGACCCTGCGCTTTTCAGCGGGACTGACGACACTGATAGCGATGACTGGCTTACTTCGTAGGAGCGAGTGAGTTCCCACAATAAGTAGGACCACGCCCCGAAGTTACCAAAGGTCATTTTTATTTGACGTTGTCAACTTGTGGTATCGTAACCACGAAGCCGATATCCCGACTTGGGACTCATTCAAGGCAAGTTTTACAAGCTTCTTTGGTCGTCCAGCAGATGAAAGCTCCGCGCCGAACAACGTCTGCAAGATCGAACACAGAGGTTTGGCGAGACATTTACAAGTTATATTGAAGATGTACTCCACTTGTGCAGTCGCGTAAACACTCAAATGTCCGAGCCACAGAAGATAAAGCACATCCTGGAGGGCATCGAACATGACGCCTTTCAAATGTTAAACTCCCGGGATTTGACGGTTGCTCACGTTATCAACCTCTGCTCAAGTTATCAACCGGTGATCTGTTCCATACACTTCTCATTAAGCCGCACATGGGCTACATTGCCACATTCAACATATATGCAAACATATTTCCCCGCGGACAGTTTGAACACTCCTTCAACTCAAAGTATGACTCGGCTGCGATAGTTGTGCCAATCTGCGGCTCAGATTTAGTATTTACGTAGACATTCATGCACTTTTCTACTCGCTTAATTATAATTGGTCCACAGAAAAGGAACGGAGCAGTATCTGACACACTTCTGTGGACCCCTTAATCGTGCTGTAAGAGAAGGGGAGAAGGTCGGAGTAGTGAAACGAAGTGGCGTCCGTGTGCTGTGGGATGTCAGCGCACGTTAAAGATCCCCAGGTGGTCGAAATTACTCCGCAGCCCTCCACTACGGCTCCTCTTTCTCTCTTTCCACTTTCACTCCCATCTTCCTCCCTTACCTTACGGCGCGGTTCGGTTGTCCACAGAAACAAGTGTGACAGTTACTGCGCCTTTCCCTTCATGTGAACCAATTTATAAAGAAGTGAAAGCGGAAATAGTAGTATGCTGTAGTAGAGTAGTATACCGTAGTGGAGTGCTCCGGAGTAATTTTGACCACCTGGGGATTTTAACGTGCAATGACATCTCACAGTACATGGACGCCCTGTCGTTTCTCCTCCATCGAAACCCAGCCGCCGCCGGTCGGCATCGAACCCGGGTACATAGGCACAGTAGTCGGACGTCTTACCACTGCGCCACCGCAGCGGGACTTAAGCGCTATTTCTGGATTTCGTACTATGACTATCTCCCAGATAATCTAAAACATGCATTTTACGCACCGCAAATAAAATTCTACCTGATTTCTTACCAGACGGCTAATGACTTGTTCTGTGCTCCTTCATACTGTGTTGCCATTTTTGTTCGTTCTACCTTGGTCAATATAGGGCATCGTAGCTGATATTGGGGCAGACTGCTTCGGCGACGAATAAGAAAGTGTCGCTCACGCTCCTTATTTATTTCTACATTTTGCATCCTTCGCTTGCTGTTATATCTGAACGAGGTGTAGCAGCCGTGTCATGTGATATGGCTGCTACACCCGCAGTGATAACGCTTGATACACTAATGTAACTAATTTATTGAACCAGCGATTTCAACTGCGTCAAAAGTAGGACATCGAAAACAAAGATGATTACGTGCGGGCGTGCTTAGAGCGCCAAGGATAAGCTTAATTACGGCGATCCTAGATCTCATGACGCAAGGAGGTAGCAAACTTTAACACCATCGCCACTGGTTCTCAGCAGCGTCCGCTCGCCCCGCCATACACTTCATGCCTGTATAACAAGTGGCCACGACGAGATGTAGGTCTTTAGAGTGCCTCGGGGTCTGCAGGAGGCAGTCCAAAGTGCCGCAGGATGTTCACCCTTCAGGAATCGGTGACGGCCAGGAGAGCATCGGCAGCAAGGTGGAACCACACAGGCCACGGTACGCAAGGCGAATCCACACAGCTGGCACCGAGTGCATAAAGAGGGCGATGGGGCAGAAGATTACGACTGCCAGACAAAAGCTCGATGTGCGGATTTATGTACCAGCCCACATAACGAGCAGCCACGTTTTCTTCCTGCGCGTATAAGGACAAAGGGACGATACCAACTATTTCCACATGTAGATTTTGGGGTTCACGGAGAGCAGTAATTCCCACCCTTCTAGCACACAACAGCTTATGCGGTATACTCTTATTGAGGAGGAATAGAACAAGTACAAGGACTTTATCGCTGCGCATAGTAGTAAAAATAAAATCGAAGATTCCTGGCTGAAATTCTAATGTTGTAAGCGGTGTCCAGGAGGTTTCGCACTTCTTTCGTCTTCCTAGTTAGTTGAATTGGGACGCATTTGAGGAAATAAATTACTCCTTTATTTCCTCTGCGACGGCACCTGCACAATCACAATGCGGGACTTGTCACCGCAACGCTTCGCTATTTGGACACTTCTTTTCTGTGCATAGCAAAGCGTTATGTACAGCTCATGGCCATTCGCAACTGTTGAATAAAATTGCCGAGTTCGATCAAATTGTGACTTCCGACTCATGTTTTTGCCTAAGACGACACGAAACCGTGATGGTTTAATTCCATGTAGCTGTTCTAGGCTTGACATGCCGTGGCATCGAAATAACCGTAAAAAAGCCAACAATGCTAGCAGACACAATGAGAGCGACCTTTGCTTTATCTCAGTGCGTGAGCTCCATATATTATGCCGTTTTTCTGAGGCGCTGCATTTACCGAATGAACCCTGGGCTGCCTGTTTCTCTGTGATACTCGCAGCTTACCAAAGAGCACTGCAGTGAATAGGCACGTACAGCCGCTTTATTTTCGGTCTCAAACAGCCACTCTTTCTGGGTTTCCTCTCCATAGCATTCCTGCCAAACAACATCAATACAATTATTTCTCCTCGAAAGCTTGATTATATGTCATATTTAGATGTGCTGTCGTAACGTTCATGGCTCAAAAAATTATTACCTCACCGGTTAATAAAAACTTCAGGCATCTACACACTTCATTGCTGTGCCGCACATGTGACAATCAGAGTAACATACACGCTTCACTTTCGGATTTAATTGATGTTTCATTTAAGTATGACGAGAATCCGAATTTTCCAAACATCGAGGCGGATACACCTATGCAAAAGCAATGCTGAAATGCGCAGTCTCCGCGTAGAGAGCGTCAATTTACTCAGACCTAATGACGAATTTTCTGCTTGCAGATATTACCACAGTAAAGTTGCAAACTATCAATAGATGGCTTTAACTCCTATGTGGACATGTTGTCGGGCTCCTCTAGATGGCTTCTTTAAATAGTTATCGGCAGCTTGCATGGATTTTGAGCGCATTACCCTGCTTACACGGGAAGCTTTGCAATGTCATTACATAGATGGTTGGCAGAAATATTACACGCCTCATGGTCTGCTTTTCAGCTCTGTCGTGAAGGTGCTATCCCATTCCTCCTGAAGCTCATGATTCCCGAATAAACAGGAGAGGGCACATTCGTACTTTCAGGGCGATGCCTATCACGTGGTAGCCTTTACTTGCTATAAAATGGTTGTAGCTTGGCTTTCGAGTGCGACAGATTATATCTATATTCGTAAGTGCGACAGATATATGCCGCTGTTGTGCCAAATAACAATAGCAAAACGTTTTCTGGCGTCAAGTGTCCGGCCTAGCTGCACTCGGTCGTATAGCTCGCGGCGCGAGCTATACGACCTATGCTATACGAGCTATGAGCTATGCTATGCTATGCGAGCTATACGAGCTATGAGATAGGTAAATGCGATGGTTTGAACAAAGATACAGTTTGCAAACAGTCAAGTTTTGAGATATGGTCATGTTTGTTGTGAAGTGGAAGTCCTTGTACCTCTAGTCTTCCCTCGTCACCTGCTGTCATAATAGTGAAAGGACAAAACGTCCAATATAACTTTCAGGGCGGCTTTTCGTAGACACAGCACGAATTCTGCAACCTGCGTTTGTTCTACCATGATCCATTTTATGCACTCTATGAAACAAAATTGAGCCAGGTGACCACTAAAAACTATTACCTCTTGGCACAAACGTACAGCTGAATTAGTTTGGGACGCAAAGTGGTTGTTTTCAAGCAAGCAGACCTCGAGGGAAAAAAAAGAGTACCAAGGCACGGAACTCGGGCTAATTCCAATCCACATATAACCACGCAAATGTATTCGAGTCAGAGTAGCGTGCTCCCACAGCTTCTGTATATCCATTCAAGCTAGGTATATATGATCACAGACAGAAAATGCATATGAGCTCCACAAGTAGCCTATATTACTGAGCAGTAAGTCACCTTTATGTAGAAGTTACTTCGACAGGGGCTCTCACTTGTGGCGGCGTTCGCAGTTCTAGCAGCTTCGTCGTCGTACAGAAGTCTTCCGCTGTGGTCACGACCCTAGCGGCGACCGTGCACTGAGCGATGGGACTCATCTGGCGCAGCTCGGAAACGGCGTGGAAGCCTGGGCATCGAACACCGGGGAACAGTGGCTTGTAGGTGAGGTTCCTGGCGCCGCTGGCACACCCGGTATCCAACTCGGAGCATCTGGTCGTATTGGTGCTGTTCCGGTGAGAACTCGCCTCGGCGTTGGTCGCTTTCCTATTGACGCTTCGGACTCCGTAGCCAGCGGGCCTACACATTACTCCGGTCACTGGACCAAAAAGAGAACAGCGTGACTGAGATGTTCCTGATGTCACAGCAGCTGCTGCTTGAGCCGTACTGTCTAGACCAGACTGCTGCATTGGATGCTACAGCTCCGCTTAACGTTCAGCAAGCGAAAAACATTCTAGGGGGCATTTTGGCCCACCAAAGTGGGATGAGGAGAAAGCGCTTATTGCGCGATGGCTCGAAGCTTCCCTCCACTACGGTACCTCTTTCTCACCTTTTTCACTCCCACCTTCTTCCCCCGGTTCAGTTGTCAGCTAATAATTGTGACATACTGCGCCTTTTTATTCCTGTAAGAAAGCTGTGCCGCACTGAAGGGCTGCGAAGCAATATCGACCATCTCAATTTACAGGTTTCGACCCCAACCACTGGCAGCACATCTCGGTGGAGGCTGAACAGAGACGCGACCCAGCGCTGTGCCATATCAGTGCTCGTTTAAGATCCTCAGCTGGTTAAAATTACTACGTAGCCCTCCACTTAGTTGCTCCTTTGTAGCGAAAGCTACATTAGCCACGAACGAGGAATTTCGGGCGGCGGAAAGCACAGAGCCGTTGCCTAGCAACCACCGCAGCTGGCGGACGCCGCGCGCTGCCGCGCCATCTGGCATTGAAGAAGCAACCTGAAGCAGATGTCTCGTCTTTACGACAGAAACGAAATCGTCTGCTCTGGAAATCGAACCTCCATCCCTCAGATTGGACTAGATTAGACTAGACTGGATTGGATTGGACTCGAATGGACTGGTTTGGATTCGAAAGGTTTGGATTGAATTGGAACTGGATTGGTTAGAGTGTGTTTGACTGGAACGAACTGTACTTGATTGTACTGAATTTTATTGCACTGGATTGGTTAGGAATGCAATAAAATAGACTGGATTGGATTGGCTCACACTTGATTGGATGGTATTAGAATAAATTGGAGAGGAGTAGGCAGCCCAGCGCCAGGCACACACGCTTTTCTACGTATATTCTGGCCCAGCTGAGCTAAATCACGGCCATTTGTTCTCTCTTTCCACTTCCGTAGTCACTTTGCTTCCTGCACCGTAAGCGGGTTCCATGTGCCCACAGAAACGTTTCATACCCTGCCTTTCCTTTCCTGACAACCAAATATTATTCTTATGGATCCTTCAGACGGACTGGCATCGCGTAGGTAACGGGTACCTCCTTTTGCCTCCTTTGAAATTCTGCAGCGGTTGGTAGGGTTCGAATCGAGTGCTCAAAAATAGTTATCGGGGAATGTATAAAGCAAAAGCCGTTAATGGCTCATACTGTTGGCCATGAATCTGTCACACACTTCCGTCCCACTATAACTAAAGTGACATCACATCCGGTTAGCGAGCGAGTTCGAATGTAGTCAGCAGGAGTCTGGTAAATCTAACCGATGAAGGCATCGAGGTAACTCAGTAATTTAGTAGTAATGAGATAAAATTATAATCAGTCATTAATTACTAAATAATAGATTAGGAATCCTATCTGCACTGGGAATCGTACATCTGCCTCTCGTTTCTCCGGCCGAGAGCTTTACACTGCGCCGCCTGGGATCATGAAACGCCCGTCATAAATACTGCCTACCATGAGGACGATAGTCGTGATGTCAATGACGCGGCAGTTAGTGATAATGACAATGATGAGATCATCGATGATAATGATTGTGCATTTTGTCGATAACGATAATGAGAGCAAACGTCATATACAGTGTCCATCAGCAACACTCCGGCTTTTGCATTTCTGCAATGTAGATTCCACGGTGGTACCGGAATTTTTATCACTGCGACATCACGCCGACGCATATATCAATTCTCAATCATGCATGGTTTAGCAGTGTTACACATTGACATTTTGAATAGGCTCAACGCTTAAACTTCGCCTTACGAGTAGATATCGTACCTCCTTTCACACTGACATTTCATTACGCAATTTCTGCATTCTTCCTTATTCACCACGGCTTGTCGCCATCAGACGAATGATCATACGGAACGTTGCAGCCATACGCTAATACAGCAGCTCATTATGAATGCGGTCGGAGGTCACCGGAACTTGGTTGTTACTCTGCATGGGTGAGCATAACATACGAGAAATACAACACCAGGATGATGGACAACAGTGTAGAGGACACACACTACAACACAGGTGTTGCGCTTCTCGTGTGGTATGCATCAGTACCGACTTGCCCAACTTTCTACCCTGGTGTGTGACCTTCACTCACAACATTCAGGTAAGAATACCGCTGGAAACTTTTTCTTTTTAATTTCATTAGACGACACCCGTATCTACATTCGAACAGCTTACTGAACCCTGCCGGCACAATCATTATTTCCCCATAATTAATTTTATGGCCATTTTTCCCGGTACAAGCACAGTGCTGTTCAAAATAATAATTTCGTTGTGCCTAATAATATTTAAATAGATTTAAATGACGGATTCAAAACATTAGGTGTGCTTTCAAAAAAAAAAGATCACAGGAAAGAAAATCCTAACATCTAAACTACCCCGTGTCATGAAATCAGCCTACACTCACAAGAGAAATGGTGCTTTAGTCTCTTCTCACAAATTACTGTCGCTTGGTATGGGTAAATATATCCTTTAAAGGTCCGAGAACTACACAACCGGTAAACAGCATATAATACTTGCGTATGACCAGCCATGTAAGGCACCTTTTGAGAAGGGATTCTATGACAGTTTTGCCTTGGTAGGACTTCATTTGTAAACAAATATACGAATGTAAAAACAAGACTCATTAATGCAACCCTTTCTTCGTAACATGAGAAACATCCCGTTTGAAGTTAGAAAGATTTATATTCTGCAGAATTTTTTATAGAGAACCGGGTATGCACAACAGATTCTTACATATAGTCTTCCACACTTCCTTACGCTTTGCCGGAACCGCAATATGATTGTTGAACGCATGCAGAACAAATAGTTTAATTATTGTGCTTCAGTTATTTGTAGCGGTGTCATTTTTTTATCCCTTAGATGTACGTTCTTCTCTTGTGAACTCGAATTTCTGTTAGAACTAGATTGTATTGTGGTAGAAGAAAATAGCTCAGAAGACAGGACAAGGAAGTACTTACAACACGAGCGCTGACTAACAACTGCTTGTATTCAAAGCGGGAGCATATGAATCACTGAGCGACAAATGCGCAGGAAGGAAAAAGAAAAAGAAGAGGGGCCTCAGTTAAGATAGGCCAGCTTGTTGCACGATAACGGAACAGAAGGTAAGCTTGCGCATGAAGCCCCTTTGCGGGTGATGATACGGACTTCAAATATTTCCCTGGCATGCTTTTTACGGTAACATTTCGGAATGACGCACATTTCAGAAAGCGGAACACAATTTAGAAAAGATTTACAATGCAGCGCCACGTTGCACTGCATGCGACAGGAGGCATAATAAGCGTTTTGTTACCTGCCGCACCCACGTTGTTTACGAGGTACCTTTTTCTTGCGGGGCCTCGTATGTAGGTCGGATGCATCAACGATCGCCTCAGAGAACACTCATCGCCCCTTGCTGACACTGTGCACAAAACCAACTTGGCGCTGCATAGTAAATCTTGTCCGCATTATGTTCCGCTTTTCGAAGAGTACCTCATTCTGAAATGCTACCCTGAAAAACATGCCAGGAGAATCTTTGAAGCCCTTATCATCGCCCGCAAAAAGCTCCATGCACGTGCATACCTTCAGTTTCGTTGTCGTGCTACGAGCTGGCCTATCTTAACTCTTAATGATGAGCATGACATTTTCTTTTACTGCGATAGCAATACTATACCAGATTTCGGCCCGTCACGAAGATGACCAAGACGAAGAAGAATACTAAGACTAAGAAGAAGACGATGACAAAGAAGAAGACGATGACAAATAAGACGAAGACGAGAAGACGGCGAAGAAGACGAAGAACGTTCAGTCACCCGCCGCTAATTCTTTCGCTCCGCATTCGGTTCATTAGCATTGAACGTTTCTCATTTATATGTGGACTGGTAGCTTACGCTCTCATGTCATGCCCTTAAAGGATGACCTTAAGTGTCCCCAATAATGTAGCACCTTACACTGATACGGCGTCATAGGGGAATAATGTAGCAGGCAAAAAAGCTTCCGCCGTTCCTAGCACAATTATACTAAACTAGGGTTAACCAGAGCTAAACAACTTTTTCTTCCTTCCTCTTTTTTTTCTTCCTGCGCATCTGTCACTCAGTGTATCCATACGCTCACGCTTTCAGTACATGCAGTTGGTAATGCTCGTATTTTGTCTACTTCCTTGTTGCGTCTCTTGCGCTATTTTCTTCCACCATGATCAGTTACCAACTCACCCAGAAACACACTTTGATATAGATTTTGTTCCGCATTGCTTTATTCCATTCGTCGTCCAGTTGCTGTTTGCTTCTATGTAGGCATATTTATGGTGTCTTTCTTTTTTATACAATTTATGCACTCCTATAGGGAAGACCAAACCTCATGAAAGTACCATTCTAGCAATTTCTTTCTGTCTTCAATTACTTGGGATGAAAAATAAATTCAATGTTACCTTGTAATATTTCGCTGCTGCCCCTTTCAATCTAAAATCGGAAGTCACTCCCGGATGTGCTACTGCTTGGGTGCCACGTAATGCCCAATACCCGAGCACTTAAGGCGACCAACTGAGCCTTGGCTGCTCTGGAAACGATGGGGAACAGTCGATGGCAACAGATGTGAATCGCCAGTGCCGACACCGGGTAGACGAACAGGGCGACGGCGCAGAGGATGGCAGCTGCGAGAACAGCCACGTTGTTCGCCTGCGTATGCGCATAGCAATGCAAAGACGTAAGAATCCACTGTCTAGCTCGAACTCTGAGAGACCGACACACAGCTACATGCTAACGCAAGAGGACTTCTGTCACCCTGAATGACTGCGAGTATAACAAGCATAGTAAATTTCTTCCGTGTGGTAGTACTTACAAGTTACATTATGCGAGCAGCGTACAAGAAGTTTGCCACCTCGCTGGGCCAAGCCAAAAAACAGAAACAGTCGCTGCTAAACATTTGACACATCAGCATATAAGCGCAACAAAGCAAAGAATACTGGCACCCAGGACGAGATTAACAGAAGGTTTTTCCTCTGTTTCGAGATTCCTCGATTCCTCATACCATGCTCAGTCTCTGAAATGCTAACTTGTTTATCAGCATCGAATCTTGTCTGTTTTTCTGCTATGTTTAAGCATTTGTTTTTTTGCACTGTTGCGGCGCTATCTAAACAACCACTGTGGTTTCCTTCCTGCTTTATTCAGCATATCCCTATGTTTCTACTTTTTGCACAATGTTCGTCGTCTAGTACCACTAGTCATTTTCATGTAGGCCAGTCAAGCTGCATTTCTAGCTGTTTAGCCTAGTGTACATATATCTATATATATACTCCATCGTTGCTGGAAAGTACGCTTCTATATAAGACGTCAACCACGACCACCCTAAATATTTCTGCTAAGCCAGACGAAAGACTATCTCCATAGCTTTTCCTCTACTATTTTGGTACATAATTTGAAACTTCTTCAGGCTAATAAATACTGCATCTTGTCGCCTTATTTACTGGTACAAATATTGAACAAATTGAAAGCAAACACCACTCAATTTGTTCTTGTTTGCAGTTTCCGAACACTTTTAGTATAAAAAATGTAAAATAATTACCAAACATGAAGACTGCTTGTAGCTGCTTAATGCAAAATGGAAACGCGCAGCATTTCTAATTAGACTTTAGCCTAGAGTAAGAAAAGCCACATGAAGAAACGAACAACATGAGCGCTAGTGTTGTTCGTTTTATGTGTTCAGTAATGCTCTGCGTTACAATCTCGCTCTGATCATGCATCGATAAGCGCAAAAGCCAAGCTTTCTGAGCATGTGTAACTGATTTCGTTATACACATATTGCAGCTGTGACTGCCGCCTGTGCAGCGAAGGTGTAAAATTTTATCAGAATTTGTGTTGAGGCTTTTCTATACGACTTTATGAAACGCTATTCACTGCGTCAAGCGTTTGAGTGTGGTTGGGATTATTTATATATAGGGCAGGGGTGGACTACAGGGAATAAGTACTGTGCTTTGCTTCATTGGTTCTTTGCTTTGTGAAATACCTGAGTGGAGGCCTTCGGAAGTTCAGCCAACTAATTTCACAGCTGGATGACATAGCGAACGAAGCATCACAGATACGCAAGCAAGCCTCTCTGTTCTGTCCAGTCCTAGACGCAATCGTGAGGCCATAATACCATGAACATCGTTATTCGAGATTATACAAGCCCCACGTTGTGATTTTTGGCAGTGTATTGAGGATGTTATCAAATGCATCTAGAATTCCCAGATGATGAGACATATATATATTATATATATTGTAGAACTGGTGTTCGGCTCTGTGCAAGGTCTTCCATTACAAGTGGTGGAGGTGACAGCAATCCCCTCAACCTGGAGCTTCGAGGACGGGTGTTTCCTACCACTTCCGCGATACCTGAAACCACCAACCCCATCGCCTGTCATCTGTCCCGGTGCAGAGCGTGACCCAGCCATCTTCAGTGGAACCGATAACACGGATGTCGAAGACTAGTTGGCTTCGTATGAACGCGCAAGTGCATACGAGAAATGAGACGATACCGTGAAGCTAACAAACGTCATGTTTTATTTGAGCGACGATGCCAGTCAATGGCTTCGCAACCATGAGAATGACATATCTACCTGGATGGCTCTCAAAACCAGCCTGACCGAAGGTTTTGGCCGTCCCGCTATACGTAAGCTTCGCGACGAGCAACGCTTGAAAAGCCGGGCACAACAAACCGGCGAAAACTTCACCATTTTCATAGATGTCGTCTACCTCTGCAAGCGCATAAGCCCTACCATAAGTGACGACGATAAGAGCGCGCACATTATGCACGGCATTTTCCAGATGCTCGTCGCTAAAAACCCACAAACTGTGTCCGATGTTATCAGATTCTGTTATCAGAATTGTGCGGCTTTCCGCACGATGTGCTGGTCTTCAATAGGCTACCCTTTCCAGCTTGGCTCTCTCCGGGGACTGTGCCTTGGACCAACTGTCGCTCATTCAGCACAATCAACAGTTTTTTCGTGAGGATGTCGCACGCCAGCTTTCCTTGTCTACCTGCCCGCTAGTACCTGCGCCGGCGCCGCCGTTTACTCCCACTCTTCAGCATTTCAAACAAGAGCAGGTCGCTGATTTTCTGCCATCACCTCCTCAACAGCCCCTTGTGGCGGCTGCTCTCACGTCTTCTGATGTTTTGGTGCGGCCACGGCCCTCCCCTGTCGCCCCTGTGTACAGTTAGCCTCTACTCCTATACGAGCCTCAGGAACGTCAGCAACCTACAATCCCCGCTTATCGTCCGGTTCTCTGCCGTCGATCACAGCCACAGTCTTCAAGCCACTGGCGCATGCAAGATAAACCGACCACTTTGCTGCGCCTCTGGAGTCACCAGTGATGTGGCTCGTCTGTGCCGCAATTGTGGCCCTCGTCCTCACGACTATACAAGTGAGCAGAAGTACAATCTTCCTCCATCCCCCTCGCCCGTATTCCTGAGCCTCCTCCGCAGTCGTCTTCACGTTACCATCGCCGCTCCCACCGCTCGCCTTCTCCTCGCCGTCTTTTTCGTTATCCCATGGTCCTCCGCCAATCAGCCGGTCACACGGAAAACTAACGGCCGCAGTTCAGGAGGCAAGAACTGCGCCATCAGGGGCTACCTCGAGACCTGTTTGCGTACTAGCCAGCATTATTACCGCATTCATTGAGAGAGGTCCTGTTGAAGCACTTGTACACACTGGCGCAGCCGTTTCAGTTCTTTACGCCCTCTGTCGCAAACTCAAAAAGGTAATGACGCCGCTTCTTGCCGTTTCTCTTCCCACCGCCAGCGTTCAGGACATTCGACCATTAGCCGCCTGCACCACCCGCCTTGTCATCGACGACGTTCAATACACAATTGAATCCATCGTCCTCGCCCGCTCATCACACAATGTCATCGTCGGTTGGGACTTCCTCTCCAATCATAACGCCATAATAGACTGCACCCGTGCTCAACTTGAGTTATCACCCTTCACAGAGACTTTTTTCGACGTGTATGGTGCTGCTCCATCATATCATTCTCCATTATATCATTCTTCGCCACGGGGCTCCAAAATAATTGCTGAGGGACAGAGCTCCCGCCTTTTCCGAAGTTGCCGAAGGTGCTCTTAGAGAATGCAAAATCGTTCACCGCGCCACCTCCGCATACCATTCGCAAACAAATGGAATGGTTGAGCGTTTCTGCTGGGCGACATGCTGGCAATGTATGTCACTTCTGACCACTCCAACTGGGACCGCGTTCTTCCAATCGTCACCTTCGCTTATAGCTCTGCCACTCAAGCAACCACTGGATTCTCGCCATACTTCCTCCTGTACTGTTGTGAGCCCTCTTGTACCACCATTCTCCCATACCGACCGGATTCTTCCAAATTCACGACTGTTTCACAAGTTGCAGCCTAAGCGGAAGAATGCCGCCAGCTTGCCCGGTCCTTCACTCCTCACGCCCAGCAACAGCGGAAACCACCCGTGATCAATCTGCACTTCTTCCTGCTTACCGTACAGACGCTTTGCTTCGGTCCCGGCCTTTCATCCAAACTTCTGAGCAATTATCACAACCCATTCGTACTGTCAAGCAACCGCAACTACCTCATCGAACCCCTTACACCATCCACTGACCACTGTCGCCGCAACCATGAAATATTACACAGTAACCGCCTGAAACCTTACTACAATCCTGCCATCGTCACATCACCATAAGCCGCCAGGATGGCGCCTTTTCGCCCGGTGCAAGTTTTAAAGCAGGTATTCGGCTGTGTTATGTTCAGCGCCTGATGCTGAAGAGAGCGAGGACAACCATGCTCAAAGCTTGACGGTCAGGAAAGACAGCGACGACGACGTTCGCTCCGACGCTCGTGCGTGTTCTAACATAAGTTGTACGACTGATCGCCGAACGTTCCCTTGACTGTTCACGGCGTAGCGCCCGGTGCAAGGTCTTCTTTTACTAATATATATATATATATATATATATATATATATATATATATATATATATATATATATATATATATATATATATATATATATATATATATATATATATATATATATATATATATGCCCCGCCGGGGTGGCGCAGTGGTTACGGCGCTCGACTACTGTTCCCAAGGACGCGGTATCGAATCACGGCCTCGGCGGCCGCTTTTCGATGGAGGCGAAAAGCAAGGCGCCCGTGTGCTGTGCGATGTCTGTGCACGTTAAAGAACCCCAGGTGGTCGAACTTTCCGGAGTCCTCCACTACGGCGTCTCTCATAGCCTAAGTCACTTTGGGACGTTAACCCACACTAACCAGACCAATATATATTAAAAAAACTTTGTGAGGATCGTGGTGAAGAAGAAAGGTTCTTCAGGCCGTTTATTTTTGAACCTGTATATATATATATATATATATATATATATATATATATATATATATATATATATATATATATATATACGCATGTAGTGCTCCTCAGAGTCCTTTGCTTTCCGCCTAATTAAAGTAACAAATATATATTTCGCGAACCATCATTCACTTTGTGGCTGAGTGAATTTCATTAGGTTCTGCTGCGGGTTCGGAAACAATGTGTCCAGTTTTTCTACCAGTTTTTCCGACATTAGTAGAAAGCACACGAAACATAACATGTCACCGTAACTGTGTGTGTGTGTGTGTGTGTGTGTGTGTGTGTGTGTGTGTGTGCGTGTGTGCGTGCGTGTGTGCGTGCGTGCGTGTGTGTGTGTGTGTGTGTGTGTGTGTGTGTGTGTGTGTGTGTGTGTGTGTGTGTGTGTGTGTGTGTGTGTGTGTGTGTGTGGGTGTGGGTGTGTGTGTGTGTGTGTGTGTGTTAGTGAGTGTGTGTTAGTGAGTGTGTGCGTGTGCATGTGTGTGTGTGCGCGCCATCGAATGTTTGTCTGTTGTAGGCCGTCATTGCACCCACCACGGTGGACGACTGCTGTTGTTGCGGCGCGCGTCTTTCTTTCCCTCTTTCGTTTCTTTCTTCTCTATTTTCTCTTCTGTCTGCACGAGGCAGTGGAGGTGGCTCAGCTACAGAGCCAGTAGGAGGCCCGTGCATTTTCGTTTCCTTCTTCCTACAGCCACAACAACAACAACAACAGAGAAGTGATACGGGTAGGACGCGATAGCGTAGGCTACCAGTCAACATAAAAAGCCCTCACTAAACAAGCCGTATAAAGGGTAATGCAAATCCAAGAGTCATGGCAGGGCGACTCTCATATCACTCCCACATATGCAGCCGTGCCTAACTATTTGGTCGCATTTCGCTTGTGCAAAGCGTTCGTACATAACCCAGTAATTCGTTAGATTCGCGGTGCTCGCCACAAAGAGAGGAAGACGAGGGTAGCGGCACCCCGACAGATACCCGCGACAGCGGGAAGTGTAATTTCCGCACATTTCATGCGCGCGCCGCAGCGAAGATCTGACCGAGTGCCGCAGGATAGCGTCTGCTGGCATCACATAATAAGTGTTTAACAAAACATTAAGATGGGCTAGATGATGTATTGTAACTTGACGAAAGGTAAAAGCACACAGGAAGACACACACTTGAGTGAAGAAGACACAGGACAGCGCATGTCCTGTGCCTTCTTCACTCGAGTGCATGTCCTGTGTCTTCTTCACTCGAGTGTGTGTCTTCCTGTGCGTTTTTCTTTTCAAGTAACCTCACGTGGTTCACAGGAAAGTAGAGCCACGGTACCTGTCACACTTGTTAGCTGCACATGAAAGTATGAAAGCGGAAAACTAGGAGCCGTACTGGAGGGCTACGGAGTAATTTTGACCACCTGGGGATCTTTAACGAGAACTGACATCACGCTTCACACTGACGCCTCTGTTTCGCCTCCATCGAAACCGAGCCCGTTCAATACAAATAGAGTCCGGTTATTCCTTCACAATAGGCGTTTATCTTAGCCACTGCACCAATGCGGCGGGACGGCATCGTACGCGAAGGGCATGCAAGTAGATTACTTTAAACTCCTGGTGAACTTTGATGTGTTCATAGGAACTCTGCACATATTTGATTCGACGCTCACTAACCCGCAGCTAAAGATTCACTCCACACTCGATTACGCAGCGTTAATCTAACATTTGAGCTATAGTTTTACTACGCTAGGTGAAGCCAAAGTTCCTGTGTGCTTCTGATGACCTTCGAACAGCTTCAGGGTCAAGTTGGTACTTAATTGATTCAAAGGAAATGAAAGGCGTTGTACCTGTCACAGCTGCACTGTGGACACCTGAGCCGCTCCGTAAGGAAAGGAAGATGGGGATAATAGCAGAAAGACCGAAATGAGCACCACCAGGGGGGCGCAGCGTTAAGACGCCCAATTACTGTGCCGGAGTTCTCGAGTTCGATCCCGAACGCGGCGGCTGCGTTTCTATGAAGGCGAAACGAAGTGGCGTTGAGCGCACGTTAAATATACGCAGGTCGTCGCAATTACCCCGTAGCTCTCCACTAGGGCTCAACTTTATTTCCACTTTCACTCCCGCCTTCCTCCCTTCGGTTACGGCGTGGTCTGGTGTGCACAGACTTCGGCGGCTGCGTTTCGATGGAGGCGAAAAGAAAAAGGCGCCCGTGTAATGTGCGATGTCAGCGCACCTTAAAGATGCTCAGGTGGTCGAAATTACTACGTAGCCCTCCACTACGGCTACTCTTTTTCTCTTTCTACTTTCCCTCCCACCTTCCTCCCTTCCCTTACAGTGCGGTTGAGGTGTCCACAGAAATAACGTGAGTCAGTTACCGCGCCTTTCCTTTCCTATAAATCAATCTCTTCTGCCCGCCCAAGGCAGTGGAGGTGGCTCAGTTACAGAGCCAGTAGGAGGCCCGTGCACTTTCTTTTTTAGAGCGCAGCTCTTTGGCGGCCGTTCCTGGGTTTCGCGGCGGCGTCGGCGTCGGCCTCGTAACCAGTTCCGCCCCCCTTTCAGCCCCCCCCGTTCGAGCCGGCGCTTTGGCCACCGGAGCCTCGCAGGAGGAGGGGGGGGCACACTCAGCGGCGAATGATGGGGGCAGGAGCGCGCGCAGCTACCGGAGCACACGAGGAAAAAAAAAGGGGGTCGCCGGAGGCAGCGCTAGCAGCGACTGACTGACGTCGCTAGCTAGTCAACACAACGTGTTGCGTAGAACACCGTCGCCGCCATGCAGAAAGCGGAGACCCCCCCCCCCCCCCCCCTCTTCCTGAGTGGCGGCGAGGGAGCCCTCCTGCTGCGGAAACGCCGACCCGCTCCGCAAGTATGCGGGCGCACCGAGACGACCGGTCCGGAGGGGGATACAATAGCGCTCGCATTCTTCATCCGCAGAAAGCAACCGTACAGCGGCGGATTACGGTGCGTGCATCCCGTTCTCACTCGCTTCCAGGCTCGCTTCACTCGCTAGCGGCGTCAGCGAGTCGCTGCTATCTGTTCGTTGCGCAACGTTCCTATGGACCCACGCGCTGCCTCCAGCAACCTCCCGATAACTCCATTGCTCTCCATTTCTCGGACCACAAAGCTTCTTTCATGACAGCCAAGAACTGTTAGTGGAGTGTTTCTTGAAGGAATACGTGTGAAAAATAAAAAAAAGAAGTATGTAATTGTGCTTATGTGCCTTGCTCGAAATCCTTGCCTCTTTTTTTTTCTCTATTGGTTCACGGGAAAGGAAAGGCGCAGTATTTATCACATTTGCTCTATGGACACCTGAACCGCGCCGTATAAGAAGGTAGGAAGGTGGGAGTGAAAGTGGAAAGACAGAAATTGGAGCCGTAGTGGAGGGCTACGGAGTAATTTCGACCCCCTAGGGATCTTTAACGTGCCCTGACATCGCACAGCACACGGACGCCTCTTCGTTTTGCCTCAATTTATCGAAAAGATGAAACAGCTGATGAGCTGCGCTGAAATTTCGCATTAGGAAGTAACATAATCGTGGGCATTTTTTTTTTCTTCCTACAGCCACAACAATAACAGCTACCGCTGCACACTAGGTTTAATCGAAATTAAACCACAGCCAGTTGTTTTCTCTTAATGTCAACGGGCGACAATAGACACCGGATTTTGGTGAATGGTGCCTTTAATGCTGTCGCGTTAAAACGATACCTGCTGCCTCCTCACGATGGGGTTAGAGGTGAAGCAACTCTGCTACCTGGAAAATGGCAAACGCGTTTCAGTGAACGCAGAGGCAAAGGCGTCCATGTGTTGCACAATATGAGTGCACGTTAAAGTGGTCCAGTTTGACGAAATTGTTTCTAGCTCCCTGTCATATTTCACCTTTTCCATGTTTTCTATTGTCATATTCGTGCCTTCTTGCATGACATGGCTAACATGTCAAACCAGGAGTGGGAGATGCAGACTTCTTCGTTTTGTATGAAGCAATTCACATTTACAACTGACTGCTCCCTAGTAAATTTCGAATGACCCTTTAACAACACGCAGAAAATCTGGTCTTGAAACAATTAAGCTGTCTTTCTGAAGAAACAATAAAGATATATCGGGGAAATCTGATTATACATTTCTCCTGTTTGATTTCTTCATTGCAATTCTTAACAGCGACAGATATAGGATAATGCTGCGTCCGAAGACCGAAAGACGGAAGTTTCGAGCAAGTTGTATTCTGCAGCTCCATGTGTTAGTTATTAATTTGGCGCAGCCCGTAAGAAACAAAGGGAAACGCTAAATGTAACAAATTACACGATTTCCATAGATTTCCATTCTCCAGGCACGCTTGCTTTACTTGTGAAGTGAGAATCTTTGTGCCTTAGGTGTATCTTCATCACCTGCCGTCGTAACCACCACTGCAAATTAATTAAGGCTGCCGTGGTGCACCTTAGCTTTCAGAGAAATGCATAGATGCAGCGCGCATTCTGGTTTTAACCTGTGGAATATAATAATATAATATTATAATGTAAGGTTAGGAAGATATCGGGAGACAAGAAAGCGTGGCGTGATATGGTCCATAGGGTCCATGAAGAGTCGGACACGACTGAACTGAACTGATATAATAACAGATAGCCTAGCTGGAAAGCATCCACGGACAAAGGGACAAAGCGACAAAGCCTTTATGCTTCTTTAAGGCGATGGCACTCTGTAATTTACCTAGGCACTCCAGATTCATTTTTATGGAAGATTGCTGTCTTAAACCCATTACACATCTAGTATAGCAGAATACAAATAACGGAGCATGCGTCAAACTGCTTCCACCCAGATTTAGATCCTACTATTAGCAATGGCTAAGAAGGCAGCTTGTGATTAACGTCTCTGCGAATGTAATGAGCTTCAATTATAGCAGTGTGCTACCCTTAAGCTAAATATATTAAATGAGCTACATATAATTTCAGCTCACGGAACGAAATAATGTGCACTAGAGCAGGGTGCGGGATCTGTGCATGGAACCTCTGCGCTGATATGTCACTCACAAACAGCGGTTATTTGGAGGAGATTAAGAATGCTGTCAGCCTCAGCTGGGGGTTTTGTTACAGGAGAGGAAAGCAAAGCTTAAGCAATGATTGATAAGGTGCAAAGTGCAAGATAAGTGTCGAATAAGTGCAGGTATCCAGCAGCTAATAGTGCTCAGCCTCTAAATACATACATCGACCAAAATGAATTCTCACATCAAAAACCAATGCAGGCAAAGGTGACAGTAATAAATTATCTAAATTTAACACACAAAAAAACACTAAAAACGACGGCGAAATTTCTCAGCATTCCTAGTACCATGCATAAAGTTTCTATGTTCGGCATAAATTCTGACGCAGCGAGATTCCGCGAATAAATGTTACCTTGCTTTCCTGTAAACCAATGACAAAACACCGGTGAAACTTTATCCGCTCAACGGTACGCTGGTTGTGCTCAACAAGGAGCGCACCATGTAGGACGGTGTGCAGCACCAACTCTCAGGCTTTTGCATCTCTCAGCTGTAGATTGTTGTTGTTACGACAGTAAGCAGGAAACGAAACTGCCCTGGCCTGCTACTGGCTCTGTAGCCGGGCCACCTCCGCTGTCTGATTCTTTTTATGCGAAGCATACTAGCCACACAACCGAGCTCTTCCTTGCTGCGCCGCGCGCGGCCGTGTACCTACCACTTGACCAACATCGGCGCACCACGTGATATGACGTCACAACAGCTGTGAAAGCTGGGGCTCAACTCTTGCGCTCGCTTGCGGACGCGCAGCCTCCGCCGGCGGCCTAACTCCCGCTCCTACTGCTAGGAGATACTGACCACGCAATTGTATAAAGGCGACGCACTTGTTGCGTCAGTTGAGCAGCGTTCTTGTCTATGAAATGGCTAACCAGGTATAGCCAGGTAATGTTTAATTTTTTAGGCTAGTATGCTTCGCATCCTAGGCTTAACCATAAGCTAAGCCAGACCAATTTTTTTATAGGAATGGAGAGGCGCTGTACCTGTTTCACTTCTTTCTCTGTGGACGCTTCAACCGCAACGTTGGGGAAGGGAGGAAGGAGGGAGAGAAAGTGGAAAGAGAGAAATAGGACCCGTAGTGGAGGGCTACGAAATAATTTCGACCACCTGGGGATCTTTAACGTACGCTCACATCGCACAGCACACGGCGCCTCTTCGTTTCGCCTCATCGAAACGCAGCCGCCGAGGTCGGGTTCGAAACCGGGTATTCCGGCACAGTAGTCGGGCGTCTTACCACAGCACCACCCCGGCGAGGCACCTCCGCTGTCTCACGCAGACAGAACGGAAAATAGAGGAGAAAAGTCTCATGCAGACAGAACGGAAAATAGAGGAGAAAAGAAAAAAGAAATCCGAGAGAAAGACGCGAATTGGGATGGGGGGGGGGAACAGCCGCCGTCCCTAACTGAGGCTAGCCCCAACCGCAAGCGGCGGTGAGGCACCTGTCCCAGCCTCGTATGTAGATTGTTGTGTGCTCGACATTTTAAAGTGAAAGCCTTTCTAGGCTCATAGAATGAAATCTCGAGTGCGAGAGTTGGACACGAGAACTGTGCGTGAGATCTTTCACATTCCGCTAGATTCCACGAGATGGTTCTTGTCTAGCGTTCTTGCCATCTGCTTGGTTGGTTTGAGGGGTCTAACTTCCCAAAGTGACACAGGCTATGAGAGACGCCGTAGTGGAGGACTCCGGAAATGTCGACCACCTAGGCTTCTTTAAAGTACACTGACATCACACAGCACACGGGCGCCTTGCCTTTGTTGTTGTTGTGGCTATAGGAAGAAGGAAAGGAAAATGCACGGGCCTGCTACTGGCTGCGCAGCTGAGCCACCTCCGCTGCCTCGTGCAGACAGGAGAAAATAAACGGAAGAGGGATAGAAAGACGCGCGCCGCAACAACAGTCGTCGTCCACCACCGAAACGGTGGCGGGTGCAATGACGGCCTATAACAAATAAAAATTCTGAGGCAGGCTAGCCCACGCCGCAAGCGGCGGTGACCTACCTGTCCCAGCCCCATCAGGGGAGTACCAGCAGTGCCTCCATCGAAAAGCGGCCGCCGAGGCGGCGATTCGATCCCGCGTCCTTGGGCACAGTAGTCGAGCGCCGTAGCTACTGCACCAGCCCGGCGGAAATGCCACACATGAAGGCGCGTTAAGGAACGCGACAGGGGCGACAATGAGCCGTCCGAAGTAACACTTGCTGGAGAAAGTGTGACAGATACTGCGTCTTCCTTTGTCCTGTTAATCCAGTATATTTATGTATCACTGCAACGAACGCCAATAAGAGGGAAACCATGAGAGGCAGATAAGAGAGGGCGTAGGCTTTAACCAATCTCCACTGAAGAGACATCTAAGAGATCCCATAATTTTTTATATTATGGCAACAAAGTAGCCTCTATCGAGGTCGCAGTCATGTAGCCCTTTACCCAGACCTCATTCGCTGTTCTTCCTGCTCCGTTATCTGACCGCAGACATCGGCGGAGATAATTCGACACTTGAGCTTCATTTAGAGGATGGTGCTTCTCGAACGCGAAATATATCTGAGCTACACAAGAAAATTATCAGCGGGTCGGCTGCCTCGAAATCGCGTCCAAGTAGTCAGTATCTTACCTCTGCTCCCGTCGCCAGTTGCAGCACCTTCATCATCTTAAACTGGGCAAGCGCCATGGTCATCACCCTTGAGGCCAGCGCCCAACATGCTGCACAAATCTCACGCAGCTCGGTCATCTCGTGGAAGCCAGGGCGCCCATGAACGGGGCGCAGCTGCATGTCTATTGGGACCCTAGCGCTGATGGCACGCCCGGGCACCGATTCGGAAGAATTGGTTCCCATGCTGCTCCTGGGAGTGCTCGCGTCAGCAGTGTATTCCGTTGCACTGGCGTTCCTAACTGCACAATTGCCAAGACTAGTCATCACTCCAGTCCCTGTATCAGAGAAAGAAGGGTGTGCATGAGATCAGCATACCTGCCCACACAATGGGACGCTGCTTCTCCTCGGTGTGTCCTCTCGGGAAACGTCCATGCGCTGCTTGTGTTGTTGTTGTTGGTGATGATGATGATGACCTGAGACAGAATGGCACATACCCACGGTGACGGATTGGCCAGAGTGCTTTGTAAATTGTAAATATTTATGTTCAAGGACTGCAGTATTTAGATAAATATGGATATTTAACTAGAATTTGGAAAAAATAAAAAGGAAAAGAAAAGGTAATGAAATCGTACCTAGCATAGGAATCTGTTGAAATTATGTAATCATGAATAAAATCGCAAACTGGTTTTAAAGAAGGGAAAGGCGCGGTAACTGTAAACTGGTTATAAGGAATATCTCTTGCGCTCTCCTTGATCCGGAATCCAACAACGCTACCACTCAAAAGGAAATCACCAAACTTTTAAACATAAATCCAGCCACGATCAAGGTATTATAGACACGCTACAGCAGAAATACTTCTGCACAACCCGTGAGACGAAGTCCTTGCCCGATTATAAAGGAGAACTTAACTCCATCCTGGATGCTGACATAACAATGGCGGAAATAAGAGCAGCCCTCTTTAAGGTACGTACAACATCCGCACCAGGAGAGGACGGCATTTACGATAAGACACTCAGAAATCTAGACGACGCTTCTATCACAGCCCTAGCGGACTTGGCAAACGAGTGTTGGAGGGAGGGAAAACTCCCAGCGTCTTGGAAACATGCCATCGCTAAATTCATCCCAAAACCTGGCAAAAAGCTCGCGCTAGAAAACCTCAGACCTATTTCGCTTACTTCTTGCATAGGAAAACTGATACAGCACGTCATACTAGACCGACTCCAGTCTAACATGCAAAAGGAGAATTTATATCCAAACACTATGGTCGGCTTTAGACCACATTTATCAACACAGGATACGATGCTAAGACAAGCAAACGAAGTCCTATCTCATGAGCAATTAAGGAGTACCAGGGCAATCCTAGCCCTAGATTTAACCAAAGCATTTGATAACGTTAAACACAAAGCAATCCTAGAATCTATTTCACTGCTGAGGCGCAAGAACGTTTAACTACATCAAGGACTTTTTCTCCGATAGGACGGCTAGAATTCAAATTGGCACTATCAAATCCGACACCTTCACTTTAGGAGATACAGGAGCTCCGCAAGGATCGGTCCTCTCCCCCTTTTTATTCAATATAACCATAATCAAAATGGCACACGAACTCGCAAGAATCCCAGACCTAGAACACTATTTGTACGCGGACGATATCACTCTTTGGACAACCAAGGGGAGTATTGGCACGATACAAGATACGCTACAACAAGCGGTAGACGTAGTCGTAGAGGAGGCGCAAGCCGCGAGACTCGCGTGTTCCCCCCAGAAATCTGAATTACTCATTCTACACCCATAGCGTCAAAGAAAGAATAAAGCGCCTGCGATCAAAACCTATGCGGAAGGTGCAGCCATCCAAGAAGTGGAAACACTAAGAATCTTGGGAATGCTCATACAGTCAAACCAAAAAAACGACTCACTATTTAAGAAACTGAAAAACACCGTCAACCAAATTTTCCTCCTCTTCAGACGAATCGCGAATAGGCGTGGAGGAGTTAAAGAAGCTGAGACCAGGAAACTAGTAGAAGCCTGCGCTCTTAGCAGGGTTACCTACTCTACACCATACGTCACCCTTACAGAGAAAGAGGCGACCTGGATTCTCTAATTAGGCAGTCCTATACAATTGCGCTTAACCTCCCTCGTCATACCCCAAATGAAACACTACTAAACTTAGGAATTCATAACACCTTAGCGGAAATGATGGAAGCACACCTCACCGCACAATACGAACGACTATCAAGCACTGAAACGGGACGTTTCATCCTAAATAAAGCAGGAATACAATATGAAGGGACCCATGCCCACACTTTGCCGATTCCAAGACACGTACGCGAGCTAATAATAGTCCGTCCTCTGCCTAAAAACATGCATCCAGAATACGATACGGACAGAAGAAGGGCTAGGGCACAAATATTACACGAAAGATTTTCAGTACAGAAAGACACGGCGCACGTGGACGTGGCAGAACATGCGGACAGAGATGCCTTTTCCCTGGCAGTTGTCGATCATCGAGGTTCTCCCCTTGCATCGGCGACAATCAATAAAACAAAATTTCCGGAGGAGGCCGAAGAGACTACCATAGCTTTAGCCATTACCTCCACCACTGCCAAATACATCCTTAGCGACTCTAAAACCACAATTCGAAATTTTGCAAAAGGAAGGGCACACTCCGCAGCCATCAAAATCTTACAAAAATTCCCTATACCCGCCTTATCACATTGATCTGGGTCCCTGCCCATTCGGACCATCCTGGGAACGAGGCAGCGCACCAATTTGCCCGAGGATTCGTATTTAACCGGGAGGTGCGCTGCCTTGAGGTCAGGTCGGCCAAGGAGCGGATGACAACCTACAAAGAAATTACTACCCACTTCAAGAAAGAAAGACAAATCTTCCCAGAACCACATAGATATCTAAGTAAAACACAACAAGTCACCTGGCGGCAGCTTCAAACAGGCACTTTCTTTAATCCGTACATGTACTCCATATGGTTCCCAGAGCAGTTCAGCCCTGTCTGTTCTCTCTGTGGACATCAAAAGGCAGATACACCACACATCCTATACTCATGTAATCAAGACAAGCCATCGCAGAGTCTGCAGCTCTCAGTGGGAGGCCGCGCTGCTCAGCTCCGACCCGGAGGTTCAACTCCGAGTCACGGAGCGGGCCGAAGAGGTCGCCGAATGACATCGTCGGTCGGCCACGTGGCGTCCGGCCTAGAAGAGGAGCCCACCGCGGGGACGGGAACGTCAATCCACCCCGCGCCTACGACCTCTTCTTTAAATAAAGTTTACCTCCTCCTCCTCCTGGACGCTAGCTTCGAAGGAGAGGAAAACTGGATTGGTTTGTGGAAGGCCAAATCTCGAAAGGGGAGTTGCTAAGTAAATTTTGCGGAGAGATGCGAACCTCCGGCAGAAGAGAAAAAATTGATCTATGGATTCACTTTCTTTGCAATACTCACAGAGGTTAGTAGCGGATAGCCCCGAACAACAGAAATACAGATTTCGTTTCGGTAATCTGCAGCACAAGAGAGCCATAGACACTTAACATAGCCTTGAAACACAAATGCGGCCACGCCAAGGCCATCTGAGGTGTTGGTAATCTGGTGCAGAAAGGAGAGGCTCATTACTGAGGTGATGGAGGCGTTGGAAATTTTGAAATCGTGCTAAAGTTAAGTAAACGGTTTAGGTATGAATGGAACAAGAGTTCCATGAAGAGCGGATTTTGCTAAGAAATCTGCCCTTTCATTATATGTAGTACCACAGTGGCCTGGGACCCATTGTGAGGAGGAAGGAAAAATAAAGTGAACGGCAAAGCAGAGCGTCCTTCGAATTTTCGAGCGATGACAGCACGGATAGGCTGTCAGAAAGAAAAATAACCTTAGAAATATTGCTAGGGATTTTAGTCAAGGCCAACTCAATGGCCAGACATTCAGCAGCGAAAATTGGCGTACAGTCTGGGACCCAAAATGAATAACTCCAGTCAAGAGCCTGGGAATATGATGTGGCTGTAGGAAGAAGAAACGGGCAGAGGCTCTATATTTTTCTTTCCTTTTGCAAGCCTGAGCATAATATATCTAGGAAGGTGAAAAAGAAATTGCATGTGCCTCCTACAGCCTGTGTAGCTGAGCCACCTCCGCTACCTGATTTATTTATTTATTTATTTATTTATAGGTTGAGGTATCCACCGAAAACAAGTGAGACCGTTACCGCGCCTTTCCCTTTCTATCGTGCAGACCGAAGAGAAAATAGAGAAGAAAAAGAGGAGGGAGAGAAGGACGCGCGCCGCAACAACAGCCGTCACCCACCACCGATACGGTGGCGGATGCAATGACGGCCTACAACAGATAAACATTCTCTGGCAGGGTAGCCCCCGCCGCAAGCGGCGCTGACCTACCTGTCTCAGCCCCATCATTGATGATGCCAAGCTATATGTGCCATGGTAGCGAAGGCTCCATAGACGCCCATACGTACAAAACATGGCGGCTCATGGGCTCCAGCGACCAATAAGAATTGGGAGGCCATGACGTCGAATGACATCACGCATACGTGCACTTTCAAGTGAATTATAAGCAAGTTCTTAACAAAGACCGCCGCCTTGCATTGAGTAGCCTGCATCTTTTGAAGGTTGTTGCCTTTCAGCGCGTGCCAACCTTTGGTATCTAAAAGAACTCGAGTTTCTGTTGCTTACGCCCACAATGAACGTGGTTGGCAAAGGTGGCAGCATAGAAAGGCAGCAACACTTACAAACATATACCAAGCATGCAAATTCATATTGCAAATACTGCTGCAAGTCATGCAAATACATTAGCCATGTACATTGTCTTTCAGCACAGTAAGGTGTCGTCCAGAAACACTGGTGCAACCGGGTTGTCGTGCCCAGTTCGCAGCAGTGTACCAAGCGAACAACTGTGGTTTTTATGGTTATGGTTTATTGCAGTAACCAAGCAAATACAGCAATAAAGCACAGCAATAAAAAATGCATGTCGCGCCAGCACAAACAGTAGCGCTGTTTAAGCGGGCTAATCCTCACAATGATCCCAGCCGAGGCATGGAAAAAGCTTGAAGTGCCTGCTACACAGCATCACCAGATAAGAAACATGCATGTATAGAAAACAGAGCTATGACAGCTGCAATTGAAATAAAAATGCCATGAAAGTAGGTGCATCAAAACACACGTGGAGCATAGAGCACTGGGATTGCTCTTCACATTTAATTTCTTCAATAGAAAGTATAAAGCAGTTTTTAAGGCAATTTCAAGGTTGCACCAGTCCACAGAGCTTTAGCATCAACAAGCGTGCTTAACACAGGAGCATTATAGCATACATTGAGTCTGTGTGCAACCTTCGTATATGCTCACCGGTGAAAGTCAGCCGAGAGCCGCTGTAATAAGACACCGACGGTTGAGTCCACGCTGTCGCAAAGGGCCACAGAGCGTGGCTCCCTCACTTTGTGCGAACCCATCTTGCGATAAAATGCTAAGCGCAATACAATGCTGCAAAAATACTTCGCGCTACCCGCACGACGAAGGGGACAAAACCAAATGAACACGGCTGCAGGGGGATATTAAATCTCGCCAAATGACGACAGTGCAGCGACTAGCAAGGACATCGAAATCTTCGCAAAAGGGACATTTTCAGACTTGCGAACTAAATTTATATGCTTTCTCGGGCGCACCAAGGCCCGCACGGCAGCAGACGAGCAGCAGACAGCGATAAATGAAACCGTTTTGGTGCTTCGTCAGCTTCGTTATCTCCGTTGTCTTGGTTACCTCTGTTTGCCTACTTCGCAAGAGAGCATAACAAGGCCTGATAAGTCTCAAGACCGATGCAACATCAAGGGGGCGTGATAAGAGTATTGCAAGATTTTTTTCTTTAAGAATGCCTTTATAAAATACCTTACAACATTCACAAGTGAAGGTATCAAAATGTGTATTCTTTTTATATTGATTGATACTTTTTATTATGTAGTAGTATAATTTCTTAATCTCAGTGATTGGCCCCCCGACCTGTGGCTATGCTGCGGTACCGCTGAACCGCTTTTGGGCCCAGCCTTCTCCACCACGCCGTAATGCTGCAAGCAAAGTAGGTGCTGCGTGCGCAGACCCACAACAGGGTCACAATTCCATGCGCAGTACGTCTCGGGCGACCGCTGTTTTATTTTACAGCGCAGACCTTTGCGCCCTTTCCAGCCTTTCATGGCGTTGCCGTTGTCCCTCGTGACCAGTTGCATAAACATATAAATCTTGTCTGCACCGGGAATAGAACCTCCATACCTTGTAAGCCTAAGATAGGTTTACAGTGATTTTGCTATATCCTCCATATATCTAACAACACTGTACAATATGCTGTGAAGAAGATGAACCCCTTCGCTGGACGCTGATGAGAAAGAAGCAGTTGGTGCTTCGTCAGCTTCGTTATCTCCGTTGTCTTGGTTACCTCTGTTTGCCTACTTCGCAAGAGAGCATAACACGGTTCATCTTCTTCTTCACAGCATATTGTACAGTGTTGTTAGATATATGGAGGATATAGCAAAACCACTGTAAACCTATCTTAGGCTTACAAGGGATGGAGGTTCTATTCCCGGCGCCAGTGTCCTGTGTCTCTCAGCACCGCCATTAGGGCACCGCTACGAGCAGAAGGCGTGAATCGGCTAAGTATTGGGCGGCTAGTCCTCTTTTTCTGTTTTCCCCTGCGCATTTGCGCTTTTCACCGTGTTGATAACGCTCGCAGAGAGATTGTAACTGTAAAGTGATGTGTACGCAGTCTCCCGGCCTGGGGCGCTCCCCCTGGTCGGCTTTCATTACTCCTCACGACCTACCTCTGGAAACGTTCCAACGATCTGGCGTTCCAAACATTCCTGTGGCGCTGGTGCCCAAGGATGGCGGATTTATTAAAATGAATAACCCTGGGACTGTTCGAGCTGCTCTCCAGGCAGCCTCTACCCTGTAGGACTCGATCACAGAAGTGAGGCAGTTTGGGCGTGGCGGGATACTGTGCCGATCTCTAGACCTAAAATTGCGTGAAGGATCTGCTTAAATGCAATTCATTTGGATCGCTTCAGGTGAGCAGCTTTATCCCAACTCATCTTGCATGCACAAAGGGATTAGTCCGAGGAGTAGACTCTTCTTTAACTCCAGCTGAGACCCTCGACCTTCTTTCTGCGGCTGGTGTGGTAGCGGTGTATCGTTGCAGCCGGGAGGTTAATAATACGCGGGTACCAACAGAGTCGGTGATTGCCACATTTGCGGGAACTTCATGCCCGTCAGAGAGAAAAGCATGGCCATTGATCTTCCGTGTGGATCCTCTTGAATCTAAGCCACTGCAGTGCACTAATTTCTGGCGATATGGTCACAGTGCACGTGGTTGTAAGTCCTCCGTGCGGTGTTCCAAATGTGGCAATGGTCATCATTCGTCATCATGTTCACAACAACACGACAAATGCTGCCTTTGCGGTGGAGCCCACGCTGCAAACTCCTTGGAGTGTCCATCTCGAAAACAGGAGCTGCAAATTTTAGAGGTAATGGATAGAAAACGCTGTTCGCGTCGTGACGCTGTAACAGAAGTTAAGGAACGATTACACGGTTATGCAGGTGTGTCAGCCCGATCAGGTGTGCCTCGGGATGCATCAATCTCAAAGGCGATAATGACTGCAGTGAAGCATCAATGACTAAAATGGTCGACCGAATAGTTGCTACTGTCACAGAGTGTTTTTCTAACGTTCTGGCAGTTCAGCTAACGCAAGCCCTGCAATCAGGAACAGCCCCTTTCATAGCAAATATGCCCTCTGAAAGCTCTCAACTGCTTGAAAGCACTACTGTTGCTTCGCCTAACAGGGCTGCTCCCCCAGATGACGATGAAAACATTAATGATGCAGAGATGGTAGAATCAGATGTAAGAATTCTAAAACGGTGTAGGTCTCCCATGTCCAATCATTCTTCTCCGCGGTCCCAACCAAAATCAAAGAAACATCAGCATACATTAAAGCCAAAGGATAATATTTTGGGGCAGGCAGTTGCGGCTGCCAAGATTTCACAATCATAGGGGCACTAAGAGTTATCCAGTGGAACTGTCGTTCAATTCTAACAGCTTCAACAGATTTAGTTTACATTTCTTCTCAATATAATCCACACATAATTATTTTGCAAAAAACTTGCCTAACAGCCGAAAAGTATTTCTATTTACAAAATTATCATTCATTCCGACAAGATCGCCAATCAAAAGGAGGAGGTTTAATTATATTTGTCTGTACAAAATTCTGTCACAGGGCTCAGATTTCTTTCCAGTTATCTTCTATAGATTGTGAGTTATTGGCCCTAGACTTTGAAATTCCAGGGCACTGTCCGTTTTCCTTAGTGGATGCTTATTTCCCTAGCGGTGTACAAGATACAAAACCTCTAAATCTGCTATTAGTTAATTGTCGAAACTCAGTTCTTCTGGCTGGTGATTTTAATTCGCATATGTGTCATGGGGCTACAAGACAGATAGTTGTGGCAAGCGTCTTTGGGATTGGATAACAAATAATAACTTTTCCTGTAGAAATTCGGGTTCGGCCACTTTTATAACAAAACACAGTCAATCTGTGTTAGATTTAACTTTTACCTCTCCCAGTCTCTTCGTTAATAATTGGTCGACACTTGATTGTGGCACCTCTAGTGACCACATACCGATTGCGTTTGAGGTTAATCACCCTGTAACTCCAGCGACTTCTCAGTTGAAGTCATTTATCAACTATAATAACTTTCAGTCAACGTTACGCTCTAATCTTTAGTCATTGACTAACACGGATGAAGAACAAAAATCAAAACGCTTATGCTCGGTGATTGAGGATTGCCGTAAGAAGTCTGAGATCTTGGTACGGAGCTCAAAAGGGAATACTTCCGCTGTTTGGTGGAATGCTGATTGTTCCCGAGATTACAGACGTAGAAAGGCGGCATGGAAAAAGCTTCTCCGCAACCAGTGCCCGAAAAACTGGCAGGATTACAAGTTCATTGCAGCTACTTTTAAACGTACAGTTGCAAAAGCGAAGGACGAGTATGATGCTAAGCATTTTGATTTCCTCTCTAAATCTGGCAATCGAACTGCTCTTTTTGGTTTTTTACGCTCGCGGAAAAAGATTCCGCAAGCACAAAATCTACATTCCTTTATTTTGACTCCACATGAACCAATAGACACAATTGAAACAATTGCCAAAGGACTGGAGAAGCGTTTCTCGTCTGCACTTCCTTCGGGCTCGATATCTGTAATGCCAATGCAACCAGTTAATTATGATCCTCAAATTTCCGTTTCTGAGCTTTCTCCTATAGTTATGAGATTACCAGCCGCTGCTCCCGGTCCTGATAAAGTAACTTCAAAAATGTTAAAAATTCTTTTTGACGAGTCACCTCAGACGTTATTAGAGCTAGTAGATTATTCCATCAAACATGCTTGGATACACCCAGAATGGAAACTTGCCAAAATAATTCCTTTACTTAAGAATACAGGCGGTGCCTTGTCCATTGATAATATTAGACCAATTGCATTAACATCAAACATTGTAAAATTATTTGAAAGAGTCATACTTATACGTGTTTCGGAATACATGAATAAAGAAAATATCCTCAGCCCTTGCCAAATTGGTTTCCGTCAAAAGTGTTCCATCTGGAGAGCGCATGCAGATCTCGAGAGTCGAGTTCTTTTAGCGCGGCGCCAAAAAATGCACGCTGCCTTGATAACGCTAGATATAGCCAAGGCCTATGATAGCGTTGAGCATAGCATTCTATTGCAAAAATTAAAATCTCTTCAGTTTCCGCATTATTTAGTAGCCTGGATATCTGAATTCCTCCAAAACCGAGAGTTTTACTGTGCATTAAATGGCGTCCATTCTGGCAGATATAAGCAATCCAGGGGAGTGCCGCAAGGAGCAGTCCTTTCACCAGTCCTTTTCAACATACTACTCAGCTCAATACCAGTTAATCATGACGTTCGCACTTACGTATATGCGGATGATATTGCGTTTTTTGCAACTGCATCGGATATTCAATCACTTTATCTCCACTTGCAAACGTACCTAAACTCTATTGAGAATTGGTTGTGTGGCTTGCGTCTCACATTAAATGTCAACAAAAGCGCAGTCCTCGTATTTAATATAAAAGATTCTGTAAGTCTGTCTGTAATGTATCAGCAGCAAATAATACCACAGGTTAAATCATTAAAGTATTTAGGGGTCACTTATGATAATCTTTCATGGCAGCCCCACATTAACCATATTGCTACGAAAGGGGCTCGGGCCGTGGGCATGTTGCGCCGAATTAGTCGTCCCAGGTCTGGAATGCGGAGAGATGTCCTTTTAATGATTTATGTTATGTATGTGCGTCCAATTTTAGAGTTCGGTTCAGTCTTGTTTTCTGGATCAGCAACTTATAAAATTCGACCGCTTGTTCTGTTGGAGCGAGAAGCACTTCGGTTGTGTCTGGGACTTCCAAAATTTGTTGCCAACAATGTGCTCTACCTTGAAGCCCGGATTCCACCCTTTATATATAGATTACAAATTCTAACCGTTCAGACGTACTTAAGGATATATGAATCAGAGTTGCACCGATCTCTGTCTGTTTTTTGCTGTCAACCGACCTCCTTTTTCGGTGTCTATTGGTCTAAATTTCACACCCCGCGGGTTATGGTCAAAAATTTGCTGGACCCTTTAAATGTTTCCCTTCCTAGTATTCTACCCATACAAACCATCGGTTCATCTATTAAAATTGTCTTTGACGACATATTCCCGAATAATGCTAAAAACTTATCATCCGTTTTTCTAAACGGATTATTAGAAGATCATTTAAGAAGTCTTTCTGATAGTTTAGTTGCAGCTCCTGACGCATCTCAAAGTAATGAAAAGGCGGGTGTGGGTATATATTGTCCACATTTAGACTGGTCTTTTTCTGTATGGCTTCCGGACTTCACCCAAATTTTTGAGGCGGAGTTTCTGGCGGTGGTACTCGCTTTACGGAAATTAGACTCCTCTTTTTCTGAAGTGGCAGTAATTTCCGACTCTCTATCCTTATGTTCATCTCTCTCTTTGTCGGTGGATTCTGCAATAGTAAAAACCTTTGTCTCCCTGATCCCTAGACATTTGAAAATTATACATATGGTATGGGTCCCAGGCCACAGCAATGTGACTTTAAATGAATATGCTGACAATTTGGCGAAAGAGTCCCTTAATGGCCCCGTATTATCTATCCTTCCGGCGACCGCGTACATCACCGCAGCGAGGTTTCGAAGAAACGTCCTTTTAAATATGAAAAATGGACATCTTTTAAGATCTGATGACTACCTGCATCTAAATTATTCTTGGAATAGAAAATTATGTCATTCACGGCAACTTGAGATTTCACTAACAAGGCTGCGATGCCGTGTCCCACCTTTAAATTTCTATCTTTACAGGTCTGGTTTGGCACTTTCTCCCGTCTGCACATTTTGCGGTGAACAAGAAACATTAGATCACTTTTTATTGTTTTGCCGCCACTTTACTACGCTGAGAAAGCAGTTGATGGAAAGGCCATTGCAACAGCTTGGCCTTAGTTTAAGCAGCCCGACATTGTTATCATTTGGCGCCACCATCCTTGGGCACAGTCACAGGTCTGTGTTTACCGCCATGCAAAATTTTTTACTGGACTCGAATCGTTTGCCTTGCTAAATATTTAAACATCACTTGTTCTACAATTGTAGTGTCAATCTCCCGTGAGTGTTACCACTTTTCATTTTATATTTCACTTATTTCCCGTTTTGTTTCCTTTGCTCTACCCCTCAAATCATTTTTTATGCAAGTATATTAAAAAAAAATTCTATGCTACCCAATTCTTGGCTGATCCCCCTCTGTGGGTATGTGCCATAAGTTATTTGGACAACAACAACAAGAAGCAGTTGTGGAATTGCCATCGCGCAGATCGTGTTGGTCTTGATCGTCGCGCTTCCCCGTCGACCTCGACGCCGTCCTGAACGTCCTTCTACATTTGGTGGAGGTGCGGCCTGATATCCTTGTTTCACGCTGGAGCTTCGCACCCGCACGCTCCCAGTAACTCGTATGGCTAACGACGAACACCCCCCCCCCCCCCCCCCCCCCCCAACCAACTCGATGACCCCGCCGATTGTCTGCTCTGGCTCCTTACGCCACCGAGACCCTGCGCTGTTCAGCGGGACTGACGACACTGACTGCGATGACTGGCTTGCTTCGCACGAGCAAGTGAGTTCGCACAATAAGTAGGACCAAACCACGAAGTTACCAAACGTCAATTTTTATTTGACCGGCGTTGTCAACTTGTATCGTAACCACAAAGCCGATATCCCGACTTGGGACTCATTCAAGGCAGTCTTACAAGCGTCTTCGGTCGTCCAGCAGCATGTAAGCTCCGCGCCCAACAACGTCTGCAGAATCGAACATAGAGCCTCGGCGAGACATTTACAAGCTGTATTGAAGATGTACTCCACCTGTGCACTCGCGTAAACACTCAAATGTCCGAGCCACAGAAGATAAAGCACATCCTGAAGGGCATCGAACATGACGCCTTTCAAATGTTAAACTGCCGGGATTTGACTATTGTTGCTCAATAAGTTATCAACCTCTGCTCAAGATATCAACCGGTGATCTATTCCATAGGCTTCTCTTTAGGCCGCACATGGGCTACATTGGCACATTCAACACATGTGCAAATATATTTCCCCGCGGACACTTTGAACACTCCTTCAACTTCAAAGTATGACTCGGCTGCGATAGTTGTGCCAGTCTGCGGCTCCGATTTAGTATTTACGTAGACATTCAGGCACTTTTCTACTCGCTTAATTATAATTGGTCCACAGAAAAGGAACGGAGCAGTAGCAGTATCACACTTCTTCTGTGGACCCCTTAATCCTGCCGTAAGAGAAGGGGAGAAGGTCGGAGTAGTGAAAGCGGAAATAGTAGTATGCCGTAGTGGAGGGCTCAGGAGTAATTTTGACGACCTGGGGATTTTAACGTGCAATGACATCGCACAGTACATTGAGGCCCTTTCGTTTCTCCTCCATCAAAACGCAGCTGCCGCCGGTCGGCATCGAACCCGGGTACACCGGCACAGTAGTCGGGAGTCTTACCACTGCGCTACCGCGGCGGGACTTAAGCGCTATTTCTGGATTTCGTACTATGACTATCTCCCAGGTAATCTAAAACATGCATTTTACACACCGCAAATAAAATTCTACCTGATTTCTTAGCAGACGGCTAATGAGATTGACTCGTTCAGTGCTCCTTCATACTGTGTTGCCATTTTTGTTCGTTCTACCTTGGTCAATATAGGGCATCGTAGCTGATATTGGGGCAGACTGCTTCGGCGACGAATAAGAAAGTGTCGCTCACGCTCCTTATTTATTTCTACATTTTGCATCCTTCGCTTGCTGTTATATCTGAACTAGGTGTAGCAGCCGTGTCATGTTATATGGCTGCTACACCCGCAGTGATAACGCATGATACACTAATGTAACTAATTTATTGAACCAGCGATTTCAACTGCGTCAAAAGTAGGACATCGAAAACAAAGATTATTACGTGCGGGCGAGCTTAGATCGCCAAGGATAAGCTTAATTACGGCGATCCTAGATCTCGCGACGCAAGGAGGTAGCGAACTTTAACACCATCGCCACTGGTTCTCAGCAGCGTCCGCTCGCCCCGCCATACACTTCATGCCTGTATAACAAGTGGCCACGACGAGATGTAGGTCCTTAGAGAGCCTCGGGGTCTGCAGGAGGCAGTCCAAAGTGCCGCAGGATGTTCAGCCTTCAAGAATCGGTGACGGCCAGGAGAGCATCGGCAGCTTGGTAGAGCCACACAGGCCATAGTACGCAAGGCGAATCCACACAGCTGGCACCGAGTGCATAAAGAGGGCGATGGGGCAGAAGATTACGACTGCCAGACGAACGCTCGATGTGCGGATTTATGTACCAGCCCACATAGCGAGCAGCCACGTGTTCTGCCTGCGCGTATAAGGACAAAGGGACGATATTAACTCTATTCCACCTGTATGGTTTGGGTTCACAGAGAGCAGTAATTCGCAACCTTCTAGCACACAGCAGCTTATGCGGTATACTATTAGTGAGGAGGAATACAACAAGCACAAGGAAGTTATCGCTGCGCATAGTAGTACTAATAAAATCGAAGATTTCTGGCTGAAATTCTAATCTTACAAGCGGTATCCAAGAGGTTTCGCACTTCTTTCGTCTTCCTAGTTACTTGAATTGGGACGCATTTGAGCAAACAAACCACTCCTTTATTTCCTCCGCGACTGCACTTTCACAATACGGGACTGGTCACCGCAACGCTTCGCTGTTTGGGCACTTCTTTTCTGTGCATAGCAAAGCATTATGTACAGCTCTTGGCCATTCGCAGCTGCTGAATAAAAATGCCGAGTTCGATCAAATTGTGGCTTCCGGCTCATGTTTTTGCCTAAGACGAAACGAAACCGTGGTGGCTTAATTCCATGTAGCTGCTCTAGGCTTGACATGCCGTGGCATCGAAATAACCGTAAAATAGCCAACAATGCTAGCAGACACAACGAGAGCGACCTTTGCGTTATCTCAGTGTGTGAGCTCCATATATTATGCCGTTTTTCTGAGGCGCTGCATTTACCGAATGAACCCTGGGCTGCCTGTTTCTCTGTGATACTCGCAGCTTACCAAAGAGCACTGCAGTGAATAGGCACGTACAGCCGCTTTATTCCGGTCTCAAACAGCAACTCTTTCTGGGTTTCCCCTCGATAGCATTCCTGCCAAACAACATCAATACAATTATTTCTCCTCGAAAGCTTGATTATATGTCATTTTTAGATGTGCTGTCGTAGCGTTCATGGCTCAATAAATTATTACTTCACCGGTTAATAAAAACTGCAGGCATCTACACACTTCATTGCTGTGCCGCACATGTGACAGAGTAACATACACAATTCATTTTCGGATTTAATTGATGTTTCATTTGAGTATGACGAGAATCTGAATTTTCGAAACATCGAGACGGAAACACCTATGCAAAAGCAATGCTGATGTGCGCAGTCTCCGCGAAGAGAGCGTGAATTTACTCAGACCTAATGACGAATTTTCTGCTCGCAGATATTACCACAGTAAAGGTGCAAACTATCAATAGATGGCTTTAACTCCTATGTGAACATGTTCTCGGGCTCCTCTAGATGGCTTCTTTAAATAGTTATCGGCAGCTTGCATGGGTTTTGAGCGCATTAACCTGCTTACACGGGAAGCTTTACACTTGACCTGGTTTGATGCCTCGCTCACCGTGCTTCAAGGACAGGCCTGCCCTTGAAGTATAGTTCGGGCAATGTCATTACATAGATGGTTGGCAGAAATATTACACGCCTCATGGTCCGCTTTTCAGCTGTGTCGTGAAGGTGCTATCCCATTCCTCCTGAAGCTCATGATTCCCATATGAGCAGGAGAAGGCACATTCGTACTTTCAGGGCGATGCCTATCACGTGGTAGCCTTTACTTGCTATATTATGGTTCTATCTTGGCTTTGGAGTACGACAGAGTATATCTATATTCGTAAGTGCGACAGATATATGCCGCTGTTGTGCCAAATAACAATAGCAAAACGTTTTCTGGCGTCAAGTGTCCGGCCTAGCTGCACTCGGTCGTATAGATCGCGGCGCGCATGAGATAGGTAAATGCGATGGTTTGAACGAAGATACAGTTTGCAAACAGTTAAGTTTTTCAGATATGTTCATGTTTGTTGTGAAGTAGAAGTCGTTGTACCTCTAGTCTTCCCTCGTCAGCTGCTGTCATAATACTGAAAGGACAAAACGCCAGTAGTCTAATATAACTTTCAGGGCGGCTTTTCGTAGACACAGCACAAATTCTGCAGCCTGCGTTTGTTTTACCATGATCCATTTTATGCACTCCATTAAACAAATTGGGCCAGGTGACCGCTAAAAAAATTATTACCTCTTGGCACAAACGTGCAGCTGAATTAGTTTGGGACGCAAAATGGTTGTTTTCAAGCAAGCAGACCTCGAGGGAAAAAAAGAGTACCAATTCAAGGAACTCGGGCTAATTCCTATCTACATATAACCACGCAAATGTATTCGAGTCAGTGTAGCGTGCTCCCACAGCTTCTGTATATCCACCCAAGCTAGGTATCTGTGATCACAGACAGGAAATGCATATGAGCTCCACAAGTAGCCTATCTTACTGAGCAGTAAGTCACCTATATGTAGAAGTTACTGCGACAGGGGCTCTCACTTGTGGCGGCGTTCGCAGTTCTAGCAGCTTCGTGGTCGTACAGAAGTCCCGCTGTGGTCACGACCCTAGCGGCAACCGTGCACTGAGCGATGGGACTCATCTCGCGCAGCTCGGAAGCGGCGTGGAAGCCTGGGCATCGACAACCGGGGAACAATGGCTTGTAGGTGAGGTTCCTGGCGCCACTGGCACACCCGGTATCCAACTCGGAGCATCTGGTCGTATTGGTGCTGTTCCGGCGAGAACTCGCCTCGGCGTTGGTCGCTTTCCTATTGACGCTTCGGACTCCGTAGCCAGCGGGCCCACACATCACTCCGCTCACTGTAACAAAAAGAGAACAGCGTGATTGAGATGTTCCTGATGTCACAGCAGCTGCTGCTTGAGCCGTACTGTCTAGACCAGACCGCTGCATTGGATGATACAGCTCCGCTTAACGTTCAGCAAGCGAAAAAAATTCTAGGGGGCAATTTGGCCCACTAAAGTGCGATGAGGAGAAAGCGCCCTATTGCGCGATGGCTCGAAGCTTCCCTAAGCTACGGTACCTCTTTCTCTCCTTTTTCACTCCCACCTTCTTCCCCTGGTTCAGTTGTCCGCTAATAATTGTGACATATATACTGCGCCTTTTTGTTCCTGTAAGAAAGCTGTGCCGTAATGAAGGGCTGCGGAGCAATATCGACCATCTCAAGTACCAGGTTTCGACCCCAACCACTGGCAGCTGCATCTCGGTGGAGGCTGAACGGAGAGGCGACCCAGCGCTGTGCGATATCAGTGCTCGTTTATGATCCTCAGCTGGTTGAAATTACTCCGTAGCCCTCCACTTAGTTGCTCCTTTGTAGCGAAAGCTATATTAGCCACGAACGAGAAATTTCGGGCGGCGGAAAGCACAGAGCTGTTGCCTAGCAACCACCGCAGCTGGCGGACGCCGCGCGCTGCCGCGCCATCTGGCAATGAAGAAGCAACCTCAAGAAGATGTATCGTCTTTACTACAGAAACGAAATCGTCTGCTCTGGAAATCGAACCTCCATCCCTCAGATTGGGCTAGATTAGACTAGACTGGATTGGGCTCGAATGGATTGGTTTGGATTAGAAAGGTTTGGATCGAATTGGAACTGAATTGGTTGGAGTGCGTTTGACTGGAACAAACTGTACTTGATTGTACTGCATTTTATTGCACTGGATTGGTTAGGAATGCAATAAAATAGACTGGATTGGATTGGCTCACACTGGATTGGATGGTATTAGAAGAAATTCGAGAGGAGTAGGCAGCCCAGCGCCAGGCACACGCTTTTCTACGTACATTCTGGCCCAGCTGAGCTAAATCACGGCCATTGGTTCTCTTTGCACTTTCATAGTCACCTTGCTCTCTGCACCGAAAGCGCGTTCTATGTGCCCACAGAAACGTTTCATACCCTGCCTTCCCTTTCCTGACAACCAAATATTATTCTTATGGATCCTTCAGACGGACTGGCATCGCGTAGCTAACGGGTACCTTCTTTTGCCTCCTTTGAACTTCTGCAGCGGTTGGTCGGGTTCGAATCGAGTGCTCGAAAATAGTTATCGGGGAGTGTATAAAGCGAAAGCCGTTAATGGCTCATACTGTTGGCCATGATTCTGTCACACACATCCGTCCGACTATAGCTAATGCGACATCACATCCGGTTAGCAAGCGATTTTGAATGTAGTCAGCAGGAGTCTGGTAAATCTAACTGATGACGGCATCGAGGTAACTGAGTAATTTATTAGTAATGAGATCAAATTAAAATCAGTCAATAATTACTAGTAATAGATTAGGAATCCTATCTGCACCGGGAATCGAACCTCTGCCTCTCGTTTCTCCGGCCGAGAGATTTACACCGCGCCGCCTGGGATCATGAAACGCCCGTCATAATTATTGTCTGCCGTGAGAACGATAGTCGTGATGTCAATGACGCGGCAGTTAGTGATAATGACAATGATGAGATCATCGATGATAATGAATGTGCATTTTGTCGATAACGATAATGAGAGCAAACGTCATATACAGCGTTCCTCAGCAACGCTCCGGCTTTTGCATTTCTGCGATGTACATTCCATGGGGGTCGCGGAATTTTTATCACTGCGCCATCACGCCGGCGCATATATCAATTTTCAATTATGCATGGTTTAGCAGTGTTACACACGCTTTGACAGTTTGAACAGACTCAACGCTTAAACTTCGCCTTACGAGTAGATATCGTAACTCCTTTCACACTGACATTTCCATACGCAATTGTTGCATTCTTCCTTATTCACCACGGCTTCTCGCCATGAGACGAATGATCATACGGAACGCTACAGCCATACGCTAGTATAGCAGCTCATTATGTATGCGGCCGGAGGTCACCGGAACTTGGCTGTTACCCTGCCTGTGTGACCTTAACGTACGAGAAATGCAACACCAGGATGATGGACAACAGTATAGAGGACACACACCACCCCTGCCTGTGTGACCTTAACATACGAGAAATGCAACACCAGGATGATGGACAACAGCATAGAGGACACACACCACAATACAGGTGTTACGCTTCTCGTATGGTATGCATCAGTACCGACTTGCCCCAATTTATACCCTGCTGTGTGACCTTCACTCACAACATTCAGGTAAGAGTACAGCTGGAAACTCTTCCTTTTTAATTTCATTCGACGACACCCGTATCTACCTTCGAACACCTTACTGAACCCTGCCGGCACAATCATTACCTCCCCATAAAACTAAATCCATTATTCACCGGTCCAAATACAGTGCCATTCAAAATAATAATTTTGTTATGCCTAATCATTAAATAGATTTAGTTGACTGATTCAAAACATTAAGTGTGCTTTCAAAGAGAAAAGATTACCGGAAAGAAAATTTGTAATATCTAAACTGCTCCATGTCGTGAATTTAGTACACTCACAAGAAAAATGGTGCTTTAGTCTCTTCTCACAAATTACCGTCACTTGGTATGGGTAAATACATTCTCTAAAGGTCCGATAACTACACAGCCGGCAAACAGTAGCAGATAATACTGCGTATTGCCAACCATGTAAGGCACCTTGTGAGAAGGGATTCTATGACAGTTTTGTCTTGGTAGGGCTTCATTTGTAAATAAATATAGTAATGTAAAAACGAGACTCATTAATGCACAACTTTCTTCGTAACGTGAGAAACATCCCATTTGAAGTTAGAAAGATTTATATTCTGCAGAATTTTTTATAGAGAACCGGGTATGCACAACAGATTCTTACATATAGTCTTCCACACTTCCTTACGCTTTGCCGGAACCGCAATATGATTGTTGAACGCATACAGAAAAAATAGTTTAATTATTGTGCTTCAGTTATTCGTAGCGGTGTAATTGTTTTATCCCTTACATGTACGTTCTTCTCTTGTGAACTCTTGCATTTCTGTTAAAACTAGATTGTATTGTGGTAGAAGAAAATAGCTCAGGAGACGGGACAAGGAAGTATATACAACACAAGCGCTGGGGGCGCTGCGAGCGCGCAACAATTTGCGGCTGGGGCCGCGTCCCAAATCATCCTACCCCGGCAAAACTGGCATCGATCGATCCGAAAAACCAAGCGGAACAACTGGATACAAAAGTCGTCCAGGTAGGCCGATTTTCTTCAAATCTACGGCCATTTTTCGACCGACCACGTTGGCGCCGTCGTTAAGCCTAACGGCGTCGCCGACGCCTGGCCTGGCGGAATCGGCCCTCCGAGGAAAAATCTACGGCCATTTTTCGACCGACCACGTTGGCGCCGTCGTTAAGCCTAACGGCGTCGCCGACGCCTGGCCTGGCAGAATCGACCCTCCGAGGAAAAAATGGCGACTTCCGCGGATCAAATACGCGGTTACGACCCTGAGGCAATGTTGTGGACCTCGGTACCCGCCACCGGAGATACAAATTCGACGATTATCCCAAAAATTCGGAGTCAAGCTTTACTTGAAGCGGCTGCACGCCGCTCCCAAGACAAAGCCCAGATGGCGGCGTTCGGCGCCGCCCCGGCCGCCATTTCGTCGGTCGGAAACATGAACGCTTCCGCGACGCGCGCCACGGGAAGCAAGGACAAGGCGTTCTCGAAGTGGAAGCCGCGTCCAATGCCCAAACCGACTACCGAAGACTACGTTATAGTCATAAAGCCCAGAGAAAGTGTTTCTCTTCACGAGGCGTTCACGGAAACTGGCTACGGCACTGCCATTTCGGCGTACCTCGCGCTGAAACGGGCCAGCGCCGTCTCCGTTCTACCCTCACGAGAACAAAACATCATCATTGTGCATACCCCGGACATCGAGGCGGCCGACCAGCTCATCGGGAACTTCGCAGTAAACACCGAGAAGGGGTCGATCCCGCTTCGGGGTTACCTGAGACAAGACGGCGGCAACATGTGCCACGGCGTGATCGTGGTCCGTAACTCGGACACCACAGAAACTCTCCAAGACCGAGTGTGCTGGCGCGCCGGCACCATCCTGGAAATCCGGAAATTCGGAACATCCAACAAGGCACGCATCACTTTCGCGGGTAAAGAGAAGCCCCGTTACGTGCACTATGACAACATGGCCGTCTCTGTGCGAAACTATTACAAAACTATTCCTGCGTGCGGCCAGTGTGGGGCCGTCGGGCATCGCGTGGATGCATGTCCAAACTTGCAGTCTAACACCTGTGGACTCTGCGGACTCCAAGCTCCGCTAGTGGAGGGGGTGCGGGCTCCTCACAACTGTGTTCCGCGGTGTTCTGTGTGCGGTGGCTCCCATGCCATTAACTCTCGCGACTGTGCGGCAAAATTCCGCACACTCAAGAAGAAACGCCGCCATGTTGGGTCTCCCGGCGATCAGCCTCGCCAGGAAATCACCAACATCGAGAACCCACCTACAGGAGGTGCTGAAAAACGACCATCGAAGGTGTCGCCACCACACGGCGGACTGGCGAAACAAACGACGAAAAAGCGCGGTGATACCAGGGCCTGGGTCAACGCAGTCAAAAACGGATACCAGGTGAGCGGTTCGGGTGGGGCTGCTTCTCTCTCCCCCTTTCCACTCCCTTCCCAAAAGCGCGTAGCGCCGAGCAAGATCAAATAGCAGCACTCAGGGCCCAAAACGAGAAGCTGCTTAAGAAAATTAACGAATTGGAATCCAAAATTGTCCAGTCTTCTCCGCCCTCGCCTCCCGCGGCTGAGGTAATGGAGAGAGCTCGTGGTGCCAAAGGCGGTAACAAGCTTGGAGGCAGCATTCGAGGCCCGATTCGGGGCCACGGAAGCACGATTCATTGCCATAGAAAACCAAATTTCAATGATGGTCAACGCCATCTCCAAATTGCAAGAGACAATCCCCGCGATGATTGCCAAACAAATTGCGCATTCCTTACGCTCCTCGCGCAGGCCCGGCGGTCCCTTACCCGGCCGTCCTAACAAAACTTCTAGACGCACCCCTGAGGTAGACGATGACGACAACTGCTCGCTCTCCGGTATGGAGGATGCCCCCTTCCCGCGAGTGTTGGCTCCGGAGCAGCGTCACTACAACCCCTCCTCAGCCTAAATGACCACGGCGAGCAGCCCTAAGATCAGGCGGTCCCCATGAACCAATTCGGCCACCCCCGTCCAAATTGTCCAATGGAACTGTCGGGGCTTCCGTTCCCGCGCAAAGAGGGCGAATCTCCGACTTTACCTTTCAACTTTCGACCCTCTTCCCGCGGTGGTTGCCCTCCAGGAGCCAGGGAGTGGCGCCACCCTCACAAATTACATCACCTTTCAACAGGACCCCTCTTCCTGCGTCTGCGTGCATAAAAATTACACGGCTACTCTAGTTGACTTAGAACTTGACATTGAATATTCCTACGTGATGGTGACACTTCCGCTCAAGAAACAAGATGCACCACTCCACGAACTCAACGTCTACTGTTCCCCCAGACTCAAAAATGTAACGTTCGCAGCACTCTTTAGCCGCGCTCTAAAGGCTGCGGGCAGGGACTCCTTGGTGATTGTGGGTGATTTCAACGTCCACAGTACACTCTGGGGATACGTGCGTGAAGAGAAGCGGGGCGCAAGCTAGCGGAACTCGCGTCCACGCTGTGCCTGACTCTTCACACTTACCCTGCATATCCAACGCGAATACGTAATTCAGTGACCCGGGATACATGCCCGGATATCACCTTTACCAAAAACATTGTACCCGCAGAATGGATCAACACCGAGGAAACCCTCGGTAGTGACCACTGCCTTATCAATACCACTGTAAGAACTAAACCATTGGCAAGACCCCACGCACAAGCTCGGCTACCCGACTGGAATAAGTTCCGGCAAAGCTACATCAATTCGGCCTCTATCCACGAACAAGGATACATCGCGTAGGCACAAGGATTGTTTACACATCTTCGTTCGGTGGAAACACAAATTCAGCTCTCAGAGGCCGCTCGAGGTGGACAACCACCTTCTGCACCTTTGGGAAGCGCGGCACAGCCTCGTCCGCAGATGGCGCCGCCAAAAACATAACAGAAAGCTCAAAATTCGTATCGGCGAGCTCACTCAGCGAGCGGCAGAGTACGCGGCCCAACTCGCCGACTCAAGCTGGGCAGACCGCTGCAACACGGCGGCCAGACAAATGTCGAGCCGGAGCACGTGGCGCCTTTTCCGTGCCCTAATTGACCCGACTCAAACCCGCGCCAAGACACAAAAACATCTCCAACGAGCTATTCATGGCTTCGATGGAAATACATCAAAATTAGCATGAAAACTGCGCGACCAGTATCTTTGCACTAAGCACAACCCCGGAGGACCCACGTAATCGTATGCAGGTTCAGAGAACATCAACCGTTCCAGTTGCACGACCTGAAGGCGGCCCTGGCTAAAATGAAACGAGGAACGGCACCGGGCCGGGACAAGATAACTCTGAAACTGCTTGCCAATCTTCCCGACCCCGCCTACGAAACCCTCCTCGCTTTCATCAACTCGATCTGGCTTGGTGAGGCACCTCTACCAATTGAATGGAAGACCGCGCTGGTAACTTTCATTCCGAAAGCCGGCAAAGCCATAAACACAGACAACCTCCACCCCATCTCCCTCACGTCTTGTGCGGGAAAGCTGATGGAGACCATGGTGCGGGACAGGCTGTCCGAGTTTCTGGAAAATAAACATACATTCGCAGACACCATGTTCGGTTTCCGCCCGCAAAGGTCCGCTCAGGATGTTCTGCTTCAGCTCGACCGAGAAATTCTCAACCCTGTCGAATATCCCTTCAACGATAAGGCAGTACTCGTCCTTGACTTGAAGGGGGCTTTCGACGATGTCACACACGAAATCATACTGCAACATCTCTCCCAGACGAACTGTGGACATAACACATTTCAGTACATCAAGCAATTTCTCTCAGATCGGCAATCTTTCATCCGAATACAAGACGAAGAACACGGCCCATATAAACTGGGAACGAGAGGCACCCCACAGGGTGCGGTCCTCTCGCCATTACTTTTCAATCTGGCCATGATGAAACTCCCAGCTCAGTTGGCGACGGTCAAGGCATCCACCACGCGCTGTACGCCGACGACATAACCATCTGGGCCAAACACGGATCGGTTGGAGACATTGAGGCCAACCTGACAAGCGGTGCAGATCGTAGACGCTTACGCCCGCCGCTGCGGCCTTCAATGCTCACCGTCCAAATCCGAATTTGTGCACATTCGCCCGTCGCCTAAGTGCACCACAAAAATGGAACTATCCCTGGCCAGCGGTCCAATACCCGAACACGATGAGATTAGAGTACTTGGTCTCCTTATCCACAAACATCGACGGGCTGATACAACACTAGCAAAACTGCGCAAGGTGGGGGACCAAATGGGCCGGATGGTGCGCCGGGTTTCCAACAAACGCGGGGGGTACGGTGCACAGACGCTTTGCGGCTGGCGCATGCATTCGTGACCAGTCGAGTACTCTACTCGACTCCTTACCTCCACCTGCGCAGGTTTGATGAGAACGCCCTCGAAGTGATTCTCAGAAAGATGTAGAAGCGTGCCCTCGATCTCCCGATCAACACATCCAACCAGCTTCTTATGGGCCTGGGGATGTTAAACACATTCGCGGAGCTTCGAGAGGCGCACTTGACTAATCAATACACAAGACTTCCAAAAACGCCATCGGGACGTTGCCTATTAGCCCGACTACACATCCACCACCCAACATTTACGGAAGAGCGCGTACGCATTCCTGAAATGTGGAGATACGCCCTGCACGTACGCCCTCTTCCGGCCAACATGACACGTGACGACCACAGTGGTAGGCGCCTTGCGCGGGCGGAGGCACTGGCCCGTCACTATGGGAACAAACACGGAATTTTCTACGTGGACGCCTCCGGCCCTCACCATGGCGGTGGTACACAGCCGCGGTGAATGGCCTAACGTTCCGAACTCAAGACATAACACATGCGGAAGAAGTTGCCATCGCGTTAGCCGCCACAGACAAGGACTCACGAGTCATCATCACCGACTCGAGAGGGGCCTGCAGAAATATTAAACAGGGGTACATTTCTCTCTTTGCGCACCGCATCCTTCAAAACAGTGACTACCTCGGGGCCCCCTCGTCTCGAACGATTGTATGGGCTCCAGCTCACATGGGCCTCGAAGGCAATGAAACGGCCGACGCCGCCGCCCGCGCCTCACTCTCCGGGCAACGCCTTCAGACCCTTATGATACGGATCTCGAACCCAATCCGGCTCTCACTTTTCGAGAAATTACTGAATTATTACTGAATTACTGAATTCGGCCATGCAATTTATCCTAAGCCTTGTAAGGGCCTTACAAAGGTGGAGGAACGCACACTCCTCCGCCTTTACACCAAAACGCTGCTGTGCCCGGCAGTTTTAAAACACTTTGATCCTGCCTGTACAGGAAAGTGCCCGCACTGTGCGGAGAAGTCTTCGGACATCTTCCACATGGTGTGGGCATGTCAGTCAACCCCGAACCTCACCCCCAAACCCAACCCCACCCGGGAGGACTGGGAGGCAGCCCTGCTCGGATGCTCCGATCTGGCAAGCCAGAAGGCACTGGTCCACCGAGCCCGAGCTGTAGCGATCGCCAATGGGCTTCTGTAATGAGGAGCCCACCTAGTGTTTGCGTGAGGTTGCTCTGGCTACCTCAAGCTTCCTCCGAATAAAGTTTTTACACACACACATACACGAGCGCTGACTAACGACTGCTTGTATTCAAAGCAGGAGCATATGAATACACTGAGCGACAGATGCACAGGAAGGAAAAAGAAGAAGAAGAGGGGCCACAACGTAAATACCAAATAAATTTATTCTCATCATTAAGTTAAAATAGGCCAGCTTGTTGCACGACAACGAAACAGAAGGTAAACTTGCGCATGAAGCCCCTTTGCGGGTGATAATAAAGGCTGCAAATATTTCCCTGGCATGCTTTTTAGGGTAACATTTCGGAATGACGCACATTTCAAAAAGCGGAACACAATTTAGACAAGATTCACAATGCAGGGCCAAGTTGCACTGCATGCGACAGGAGGCATAATAAGCGTTTCGTTGCCTGCCGCACCCACGTTGTTTACGAGGTACCTTTTTATTGCGGGGCCTCGTTGGTAGGTCAGACGGGGCGATGCATCAACGATCACCTCAGAGAAAATTCATCGGCCCTTGCTGACATTGTGCCCAAAAGCAACTTGGCGCTGCATTGTAAATCTTGCCCGCATTTTGTTCCGCTTTTTGAACAGTACTTCATTCTGAAATGCTACCCTGAAAAACATGCCAGGGAAATCTTTGAAGCCCTTATCATCGCCCGCAAAAAGCTCCATGCGCGTGCATACCTTCAGTTTCGTTGTCGTGCCACGAGCTGGCCTATCTGAACTCTTAATGATGAGCATGACATTTGCTTTTACTGCGATAGCAATACTACGCCTGATTTCGGCCCGCCACGAAGACGACCAAGACGAAGAAGAGGACGAAGACTCAGAAGACGATGACAAAAAAGACGAAGACGAAAAAGACGAAGAAGACGAGAAGACGACGAAGAAGAAGGCGAAGAAGACGAAGAACGCTCGGTCACCCGCCGCTAATTTCTTCGCTCCGCATTCAGTTCATTAGCATTGAACCTTTCTCATTTATATGTGGGCTTGTAGCTTACGCTCTCGCGTCATGCCCTTAAAGGATGACCTTAAGTGTCCCCAATAATGTAGCACCTTACACTGATAGGGCGTCACAGGGGAATAATGTAGCAGACAAAAAAAGCTTCCGCCGTTGCTAGCACATTTAAACTAAACTAGGGTTAACCAGAGCTAAGCAACTTTTTCTTCCTTTTTTTTTCTTCCTGCGCATCTGTCACTCAGTGTAGCCATACGCGCAAGCTTTCATTACATGCAGTTGGTAGCGCTCGTATTTTGTCTACTTCCTTGTTCCGTCTCTTGCGCTATTCCACCATGATCCCTTACCAACTCGCCCAGAAACACACTTTTGATATAGATTTTATTGCGCATTGCTTTATTCCATTCGTTGTCCAGTTGCTTTTTGCTTCTATGCAGGCATATTTATACTGTCTTTCTTTTTATACAATTTATGCACTTTTATAGGGAAGGCCAGAGCTCATGAAATTACCATTCTAGCAATTTCTTTCTGTCTCCAAATACTTCTGTTAAAAAAAATAAATTCAATGTTACCTTGTAATATTTCGCTGCTGCGCCTTTCAATCTCGAATCGGAAGTCACTCCCGGATGTGCTACTGCTTGGGTGCAACATATTGCCTAATACCCGAGCACTTAAGGCGACCAACTGAGCCTTGGCTGCACTGGAAGGGATGGAGAACAGTCGATGGCAACAGATGTGAATCGCCAGTGCCGACACCGGGTAGACGAACAGGGCGACGGCGCAGAGGATGGCAGCTGCGAGAACAGCCACGTTGTTCGCCTGCGTATGTGCATAACAATGCAAAGACGTAAGAATCCTCTGTCGAGTTTGAATTCGGAGAGACCCACACACAGCTACATGCTAACGCAAGAGGGCTTCTGTCACTCTCGATGACTGCGAGTAAAACGAGCATAGTAAATTTCTTCCGTGCGGTAGTACTTACAAGTTACATTATGCGAGTAGCGCACAAAGAGTTTGACACTGCGCTGGCAGTGGTACAATTGTAAAACGTCCGACTACTGTCCCGGAGTGCGCGGATTCGATCCCAATTGTGGCGGCTGCGTTTCGATGGACGCGAAATGAAGAGGCGTCCGTGTGCTGTACGATGTCAGCATATGTCAAAGATTCCCAGGGGGTCGAAATTACACCCTCCACTATGGCTCCTCTTTCTCCCACTTTCCATTTTCTCTCCAATCTTCCTCCCCTCCCCTACGGCGTGATTCAGCAACACCACCTAGTCTAGGTGGTGCTCGGTTCAGGTGCCCATAGGAACAAGTGGGAACGATACAACGTCTTTCTGGGATCGTGGTTGCTCCTGGCCCTACAGGGCTGGGACTGGCAGGTCATTGCCACTTGCGTAGGGGTCTAGCCTTCCATCATATTTTTATCTGTTGATGGCCGTCATTGCATCCGCTACCATTTCAATGGTGGCCGTCATTGCACCCGCTACCTTTTCAATGGCGGACGATGGCTGTTGGGACGCGCGTCTTTCCGTCTTATTTTCCTTTCTTCTCTATTTTATCTTCAGTCCGCACGATGGCTCAACTACAGAGCCAGTAGCAGGCCTGGGCATTTTCTTTTCCTTCTTCCCTCAGTCGACACAACATCAAGAATGCCTTTCTCTTCCTGTGAATAAGTTATTTTATTGTTAGGTCTGCAGATATTCAGTGAGTGATGCAGATGAAACAGCAGCGTCTGGAAGAGAGTTCTAATCTCTGATTTCGCAGGAAATAACTAGCCTTAGGAAATAATACGTATGGTCGCTCAATAATTTCATTTAATAATTTTAAGACAATAACAATGAGGAAAAGGATTTCAATCTTTCATACCTAGTTTTGGCTTTTGGCGTCACTAGTTTAGCTTGATTACAGACATCACATATTACCGACTACTGATTAAAAAGGACATTGCAGAATCAATATGCCGTGCTGAGACTTGTATTGTTCGACCTATTGGAAATGAGTAACAATGCTTAGCAATAAGTGGTAAGGACTACAAGGGCTAGGCATGACTCATTAAAACTGCTAATGTCTACGAAACGACCAATATGTGAAACTACTAATAATAACCAGAACTGGCTGGAAATGATGCTCAGCTACGTGCAGTAATGAAACTCATGATAACCAAACGACCAGTATATCAAACGACGACTTGAAATGCCCGCAGGTGATTGGAATTGAGCAAAATGACTAGGCATGGCCTTTGAATGACCACGAAATGGCCGATATGTAAAACAATGACTCGAAATGACCGCAACTGATCGGACCTCAGACGAGTAAAAGTGCTTTTATGCTTCAGCGAGATTCCGCGAATGACATTTACTGCGCCTTCCCTTTCCTGTTGCAGGAACGAATTACAGAACGCCGGTGAACCTTGATCCGCTCAACGGTACGCTGGTTGTGTTCGATAAGGAGCGCAAGATGTAGGACGGTGTGCAGCAGCAACGCTCAGGGTTTTCCATCTCTCAGCTGTTGATTATTGTTGTTGCGATAGTAAGCAGGAAAAGAAAACGCCCTGGCCTGCTACTGGCTCTGTAGCTGAGCCACCTCCGCTGCCTGATTTATTTATAGGAAGGAAAAGACGGGTTAACTGTCTCACTTGTTTTCTGTGGACACCGCAACCGCGCCGTAGGGAAAGGAAGAAAGGTGGGAGTGAAAGTGGAAAGAGAAAGAGGAGCCGTAGTGGAGGGCTACGGAGTATTTTCGACCCCCTGGGGATCCTTAACGTGCGCTGACATCGCACAGCACACGGACGCCTCTTTGTTTCGCCTACATCGAAACGCAGCCGCCGAGGTCGGGTTCGAACCCGGGTACTCCGGCACAGTAGCCGGGCGTCTTACCACTGCATCACCCCGGCGGGGCGCTCATGCAGACAGAACGGAAAATAGAGGAGGAAGGAAAAAGAAAAGGGAGAGAGACGCGCTTTTGTGGGGGGGGGGGGGCAACCGCCGTCGTCCACCACCAAAGCTGTGGCGAGTGCAATGACGACCTGCAACACACAAAAATTCGGCGGCAGGCTAGCCCCCGCCGCACGCGGCGGTGACGTAGTGCTGTACCTATCCCAGCCCCATATGTAGATTCTGTTGTTGTGGCTGCAGGAAGAAGGAAAACAAAATGCACGGGCTTGCTACTGGCTCTGTAGCTGAGCCACCTCCGCTGCCTCGTGCAAGAGAAGAAAAAATAGAGAAAAAAAAGGAAGAGGGAGAAAAAGACGCGCGCCGCAACAACAGCCGTCATCCACCACCGAAGCGGTGACGGGTGCAATGACGGCCTACAACAGATAAAAATTCGGTGGCAGGCTAGCCCCCGCCGCAAGCGCTCGACATTTTAAAGCGAAAGCCTTTCTAGGCTATAGAATGAAATCCCCAGCGCCAGAGTTTGGCACGAGAACTGTGCGCGAGATTATCATATTCCGCGAGATTCCACGAGATTCTTCTTGTCTAGCGTTCTTGTCATCTGCAATGCCACACATGAAGGCGCGCTAAGGAACGCGACAGGGGCGACCATGTGCCGCCCGAACTCACACTTGCTGGAGAAAGTGTGACAGATACTGCGTCTTCCTTTTCCTGTTAATCAAGTATACAATCAAATCAATCAGTGGCTGAGCTACCCGGGTTCGAACCCGACCTAGGCGGCTGCGTTTCGATGGAGGCAAAACGAAGAGGCGTCCGTGTTTTGTGCGATGTCAGCGCAAGTTCCCCAGATGGTCGAAATTACTCCGAAGCCCTCCAGAACGGCTCCTCTTTCTCTCTTTCCACTTTCACTCCCACCTTCCTCCCTTCCCTCACGGCGCGATTGAGGTGTCCACAGAAAATAAGTGCGACCGTTACCGCGCCGACATCGCACAGCACACGGACGCCTCTTCGTTTCACCTCCATCGAAACGCAACCGCCGAGGTCGGGTTCGAGCCCGGGTAGCTGAGCCACTGATTGATTTGATTGATTTATATGTAGCACTGCAACGAACGCCAATAAGAGGGAAACCATGAGAGGCAAATGACAAGAGCGGAGGTAGGCTTTCGCCAATCTCCGCTTGACACCTACGATATCCCTTACTTTTTATATTATGGCAACACAGTAGCCTGTATCGAGGTCGCAGTCCTGTAGCCCTTAACCCAGGCCCCATTCCCTGTTCCTCCTGCGCTGTTATCTGACCGCAGATATCGGCGGAGGTAGTTCGACACTTGAGCTTTACTTAGAGGATGGCGATTCTCGAACGCGAAATATATCTAAGCTACACAAGCGCCTGCCTCGAAGTCGCGTCCAAGTAGGAGATAATTCGACACTTGAGCTTGACTTAGAGGATAGCGTTTCTCGAACGCGAAATATATCTGAGCTACACAAACGCCTGCATCGAAGTCGCGTCCAAGTAGTTATCTTACCTCTGGTCCTGTCGCCAGTTGCAGCACCTTCATAATTTTAAAATGGGCAAGCGCCGTGGTCATCCCCCTTGAGGCCAGCGCCCAACAAGCCGCACAAATCTCACGCAGCTCGGTCATCTCGTGGAAGCCAGGGCACCCATGAACGGGGCGCAGCTGCATGTCTACTAGGAGCCTAGCGCCGATGGCACGCACGGGCACCGATTCGGAAGAATTGGTTCCCATGCTGCTCCTGGGAGTGCTCGCGTCAGCAGTGTATTCCGTTGCACTGGCGTTGCTAACTGCACAATTGCAAGACCAGTCATCACTCCGGTCCCTGTATCAGAGAAGGAAGAGCGTGCATGAGATCAGCATACCTGCCCACACAATGTGACGCTGCATCTTCTCGGTGCGTCCTCTCGGAAAACGTCCACCCGCTGCTTGAGTTGTTGCTGCTGTTGTGGCTGTAGGAAGAAGAAAAAGAAAATGCACGGGCCTGCTACTGGCTCTGTAGCTCAGCTACCTCCGCTACCTGTTGTTGCTGTGGCTGTAGGAAGAAGGAAAGAGAAAATGCACGAGCCTGCTACTCGCTCTATAGCCACAGCCACCTCCGCTGCTTCGTGCGGACAGAAGAGAAAATAGAGAAGAAATAAAAAAGAAAAGGGAGAGAAAGACGCGCGCCGCAACAACAGCTGTCTTCCACCACCGAAGTGTTGTTGTTGTGGCTGTAGGAAGAAGGAAAAGAAAATGCACGGTCCTGCTACTGGCTCTGTAGCTGAGCCACCTCCGCTGCCTTTCTGATTTATTGATTTATAGGAAGGGAAAGGCGCGGTAACTGTCTCACTTGTTTTCTGTGGACACCTCTACCGCATCTTTAGGGAAGGGAGAAAGGTGGGAGTGAAAGTGGAAAGAAAGCGGAGCCGTAGTGGAGGGCTACGGAGTAATTTGCACCACCTGGGGATCTTTAGCGTGACCTCCCCTGCCTCGTGCAGACAGAAGACAAGAAAGAAAAAGAAGAGGGAGAGAAAGACGCGTGCCGCAATAACGGCCGTCGTCCACAATGGCGGGTCACCTCCGCTACCTTGTTAGACAGCGTGACGTCATTCGACGTCATGGCTCCTTAATTTTTATTGTACGTATGGGCATCTATGGAGCCTTCGCTACTATAGTACATATACCTTGGCAGTATCACTGATGGGGCTGGCACAGGTAGGTCTCCACCGCTTGCGGCGGGGGCTATCCTGCCACAGAATTTTTATATGTTGTAGGCCGTCATTGCACCCGCCACCGTTTCGATGGTGGACGACGGCTGTTGTTGCGGCGCGCGTCTTTCTCTCCCTCCGCTTTTTCTTCTCTGTTTTACCTCCACTACCTAGCAGAGACAGAACTGTAAATAGAGAAGAAATAAAAAGAGGAGGGAGAAAAAGACGCGCGCCGCAACAACAGCCGTCGTCAACCACCGAAACGGTTTCGGGTGCAATGACGGCCTACAACTAATAAAAAGTCTGTGGCAGGCCAACCCCCGCCGCAAGCGGCGGAGGTCTACCTGTGTGAGACCCATCAGTGATGCTGCCAAGGTATATGTACTATGGTAGCGAAGGCTCCATAGACGCCCATACATACAAAACATGGCGGCTCATGGGCTCCAGCGGCCAATGAAATTTGGGGGGGGGGGGTGGGGGGGGGGGCATGACGTCGAATAAGGTCGCGCATACGTGCACTTTGGCATGAATTACAAACAAGGTTTTTTAAACCGCCGCGTCGCATTGACGAACCTGCATCTTTTAAAGTTGTTGCCTTTCAGCGTGCGCCAACATTCAGTTTCCGTTGCTTACGCCCTTGTTCTGCTGCTTACACCCACAATGAACGTGGTTGGCAAAGGTGGCGGCATAGAAAGGCAGCAACACTTCCAAACATAGACCAAGCATGCAAATTCATAATGCAAATACTGCTGCAAGTCATGCAAATGCTTTGGCCATGTACTTAGTCTTTCAGCACAGTAAGTTGTGGTCCAGAAACATTGGTGCAACCGTGAAGTCGTGCCCAGTTCGCAACAGAGTGTCCCAAGTGAACAATTACGGTTTTCATGTTCATGGTTAATTGCACCAACCAAGCAAATACAGCAATAAAGCACAACAATAAAAAAATGCATATCTCAGACAGCACAAACAGTAGCGCTGTTTAAGCGGGATAATCATCTTAATGATCACAGCCGAGGCATGAAAAAAGCTTGAGGTGCCTGCCAGAAAACATCACCGAGTGCGAAACATGCATGTACAGAAAACAAAGCTATGACAGCTGCAATTTAAATAAAAATGCTATAAAAGTAGGTGCATCAAAACACGTGGAGCATAGAGCACTGGGATTACACTTCACATTTAATTTCTTCGGCAGAAAGTATAAAGCAGTTTTCAATGCAATTTCAAGGTTGCACCAGTTCACACAGCTTTACCATCAACAAACGTGCTTAACACAGGAGCATTATAGCATACATTGATTCTGTGTGCAACCTTCGGATCGTATCACCGGTGACTGTCAGCCGAGAAGAGGTGCAATAAGACACCGATGTTTGAGTCCACGCTGTCGTAATGTGCCACAGGGCATCGCTTCCTCGCTTTGTGCGATCCCATCTTGTGATAAAATGCTAAGCTCAATAAAATGCTGCAAAAAGACCTAGCACTACCCGCACGGCGAAGGGGACAAAACCAAATAAACACGGCAACAGGGCAGCGACCAGCAAGGACGTCGAAATCTTCGCAAAAGGGACGTTTTCAGACTTGCGAACTAAATTTATACGATTTCCCGGGCGCACCAAGGCCCGCACGACAGCAGACGAGCAGCAGACAGCGATAAGAAACCGTTTTGGTGCTTCGTCAGCTTCTTTATCTCCGTTGCCTTGGTTACTTTGGTTGCCTACTTCGCCAGAGCATTACAAGGCCTGAAGTTTCGTCAAGACGGATGCAACGTCAAGGGGGCGCGATAAAATTGTTGCAAGATTTTTTTCTTTAATCAAGAATGTCTATATAAAATACCTTACCTTTTTTACACGCGAAGTATTCAAAATGTGCATTCTTTTTATGTTGATTGATAATTTTTATTTTGTAGTAGTATAACGCCTTAATCTCAGCGATTGGCCCTGCGACCTGTGGCTATGCTGCGGTACAACTGAACCGCTTTTGGGCCAGCCTTCTCCACCACGCCATGATGCTGCAAGCAAAGTAGGCGCTGTACGCGCGTACGCACGACAGGTTCACAATTCCACGCGCAGTACGTCTCGAGCGACCGCCGTTTTATTTTGCAGCGCAGATCTTTGCGCCCATTCCTGCCTTTCACGGCTCGCCGTTGTGCCTCGTGACCAGCTGCATAAACATATAAATTTTGTCTGCACCGGGAATAGAACCTCCATCCAATGTAATCCTAAGATAACTCTACATTGATTTTACTATATCCTCCATGCATCTAACAACACCTACAATATGCAAAAGAGATGGGCATGAAATATTCCTCAGAAAAATCGATGTTGTTTATAAAACAATCCGAAACATCTAAGGAAAAAAGAACAAGTGGACGTAAATATAGAAGTGGAGGGACAAAGTACCTCCCGGCAAGTACCTCCACGGACAGGCTAATGATGGTGGGAATACACAACACAGTAGAGGAAACAATTGAGGAAACACTAGCTACACAACAAAGAAGGCTAGAGATAACTAAGGGTGCAGGGAACATAATGAGCGAAATAGGTATACAACCGAAGGAATACTGGGACACGAAAGAGGAAATGAGAGTGGAGGTTCGGAAACGGCTCCATATCCCCCCATTACCAAAGAACATGCACCCTGAATATAATAAGCAAAAACGAGAGAAAAGCACCGAAACATAGACACGGAGATTCGAAGGCATAAAATTCACGTAGAATTGCATATGTAGACGCTGCATACGTCGGCAAAGGAAAAATAAATGCCCTCGTACTCAATTGCAAGTGAGAAATGGTTACAGCAGTGTCTATAAAAACAAAATCGATACAGACAGCGGAATAGGCTGCAATAGCACTGGCTCTTGCTCAGACCGAGGCAAAATACATAGTCAGTGACAGCAAAAACGCAATCAGGAGCTACACCGCTGGATTAATAGCAAAGATCGCTGGTAGAATCCCCGCTCAAAAGCGAACAGCAAGAGAGGCCACCCTAGTTTGGACGCCAGCCTACGCAGGCGTGCGCGGAAACGAGCCGGCACACAAACTAGCCCGAGATCTCACACACCGGGCTTGAGGAGTGCCACCGGAGAAAGGCAAACGAGAGGACCTGATTAACTATAGCCAAATAACGATGCACTACAGATTGAGCAGAAGGGTCCCACCACCACCAGACCCCACGTTAGGCAAAGAGGAAGCAGTAGCATGGAGAAAGCTACAGACAAATACATACCCGAACGCAGTTCGTCTCAACCATATATGGCCAGAAATACGATCAGACCTATGTTCATTATGTAAGGAAAGGGGATCACTAGATCACATAATGTGGGAATGTGCAGTCACCAGGCAGGGCAGTCACCAGGCAGGTGGTCGAAATTACTTCGTAGCCCTCCACTACGGCTCCTCTTTCTCTCTTTCAACTTTCACTCCCACCTTCCTCCCTTTCCTTACGGCGCGGTTAAGGCGTCCATAGAAAACAAGTGAGACAGTCACAGCGCCTTTCCCTTCCTATAAAGCAATCAGTTTCGGCAATATGACACGCTTCTATCCTCACTCACCTCTCACTGATGAATATAGGCAAAATGGACATATGACTACATCGCTCTTGTCTTAATTTGGAACATATTGCCACCTAGCGTTGCCCGGTGGCGCATGACTGAGTGAAGGACGACGAAGTGTCGCTTGTGGGTTTTGCGCCTGTGCTGCTCACCGCTGTTGTATCGGAGCTAACCCCTTGGTATTCTTGATATCCTCAATCACCTTGTACGTGACATTCTGGTGGAGGTGCGGAGTAAGATCACCTATGCAAGAGTCTCCATCTGAAAGACGTCGCGCCAGCCCTGTGCCATTGGACACCCCCGTGCATCGCTGCAGTCGACGGCTCCAGGGACTGCCTCCGGAGTTTCAGCCATCACCCGCCGCCATGACATCTAGTGCTCCTGCTCAGCAGGTAACGGGCGTCGCACCGGCCTGTAACTACACCTTGCAGGCCCCTCGGTACCGAAGTCTTTTCATGGTGACCTCTTTGAGGATGTGGAGGACTGGTTCCTTCAGTTTGAGCGTGTCGCTGCTTTTAATCAGTGGGACGATACTGCCAAACTAAGGAACGTCTACTTCAGCCTTGAGGATGGCGCCCGGATCTGGTTCGAGAACCGAGAGCAAATGTTAACATCGTGGCGGGAATAGTTACGAGCCCACCATTGCTGTCGGGGACCGAAAACCGTCCCACATACGCGGAAGTTCTGCAGAGTCAGGCTCCCCCTTCACCACCACCCATTCCCGCGCCGCCTACAGTTCCGCTGCCCTCAGTGCAACCAGTGCAGTACTTCGACGAACGTCCCCTGCCCCGACGCAAAGCCGACATTTGGCGCACGCCTGACCGCCGTCCACTCTGCTTCCACTGCGGTGAACCAGGTCATCTTTACCGGGATTGTCCTTATCGATGCCTCGGTCTTCACGGCTTCCGCATCGACGCGCCTCCTCCCCGGTTTGGTCAACGACCCCGAGTTATTGAAGAGTATCTGGCGGAACAGCGTTCATCTCGCTCGCAGCGTCAGTCCCGCTCCCCTTCACCAAGGCGCTCATTGACGTCCACCCAAGGTTCCTCGCGAGAGGGGCAAGGCCGCTCGTCTAGCCCTGGTCGGGAAAACTGAAAACAGCGACCTTCGGGGGCAAGGCCGCTGGTAGTCGCTGCGTTGAAGACCTCCCGTCGTCGCCGCTTCGATCCGACCGCGAGCTGCTGGTACCGTCCCCTAGGGAAGCCAAAAGCGTTTCTCTGGATATTCCTGTTATTTTAGACGGTCGTACTCCAGTCAATGCATTAGTGGACACCGGTGCGGATTATTCGATTTTGAGTGGTCGCATGGCGACTGTTTTGAGGAAGGTGCTCACTGCTTGGCCAGGTGTTTACCTTCGAACCGCCGGCGGTCATATAGTTACCCCAAAGGGGATGTGCACGGCTCGTATTCAGATTAACAGATATACGTTCGTCGTTACTTGCGTCGTTTTGAGTGACTGTTCCCGTGACCTTATCCTCGGCATTGACTTTCTGCGAGAATACGGAGCAGTTATCGACCTGCGAAATAGACGCGTCACATTTTCGATGGGACAATCTGCCGAACGAGATAGTAGCAGTCCTTGCAATGCCGCACTTCGCGTTTCCGCCGAGAGCGTCTCGCTGCCGCCGCGAAGCAGTGTTCTTGTGGAAGTTACCTGTGACGATTTCCGTGCCGGCGATGCTGTAGCGGAAGCGAACCATTCACTCCTGCTTGCTCAAGGCATCTGCGCTGCTCGAAGTTTATTGTCGCTTCACAATGGCCGGGCTGCACTCCTTGTCACAAATTTTTCTAATGAGCACCGGCACTTCTTTCCGGGAACTGCTATCGCTTTCGCTGACCCTGTTACGCACGATCCGGTCTGTTTTACATCCACGGCAGTCGAAACTAATGAGCCATCTCTTGACAACATCGACATTAACTGCCACTTGTCGAAGGAGAAACGGCGGGCCTTAGAGCTACTGTTGCTGGACTTCAAGCACTGTTTTGCTTCTTCCTCGAAGGTTCGTCAAACGCCCATCACACAACATCGCATCATTGCTTATGAAGACGCTCGCCCTATACGACAGCAGCCTTATCGTGTGTCTGCCAAAGAACGAGAAGTGATCCAGACGCAGGTTCAGGAGATGCTGGATGATGGTGTTGTGCAGCCTTCACAAAGCCCGTGGTCTTCACCAGTAGTCCTGGTCAAGAAGAAAGACGGCACTCTTCGATTTTGCGTCGACTATCGGAAATTGAATAATGTGACAAAGAAAGATGTATACCCGTTGCCGCGCATCGATGACTCACTGGACAGATTGCGACGTGCGAAGTATTTTTCATCTATTGATTTGAAAAGCGGCTATTGGCAAATCGAAGTAGACGAAAGAGACTGAGAAAAAACCGCATTTGTCACTCCAGATGGCCTATATGAATTCAAAGTACTCCCATTTGGATTGTGCTCTGCCCCAGCTACATTCCAAAGGATGATGGACACCGTCCTCACTGGCCTCAAGTGGCAGATCTGTCTTGTGTACTTGGACGACGTAGTTGTTTTTTCCGAAACATTTGACCAACACCTCGAACGCCTTCGAGCTGTACTGGAAGCGCTCCGTTCTGCTGATCTCACGCTGAAGCCCGAGAAATGCCACTTCGGGTATGCAGAACTCAAGTTCCTTGGCCATGTTGCGAGCGCCGATGGGGTGCGCCCGGATCCCGAAAAGACTGCTGCCGTCGCACGGTTTCCCGTTCCAGCTAACAAGAGGGCTGTTCAGCGCTTTCTCGGCCTGTGCGCATATTATCGGCGGTTCATTGCGGACTTCTCTCAAATTGCGGAACCTCTAACGCGCCTCATAAGGAAGGACACCGCCTTTGTGTGGAACTCTGAGCAGCAGACGGCCTTCTCTTTGCTTCGCGAGCGCCTTCAAACATCCCCTGTTCTGGCGCACTTCGATGAAGCGGCTGACACAGAGGTGCACACTGACGCCAGTAGTATCGGTCTGGGTGCGGTCCTTGTTCAGCATCAAGACGGGATTGAGCGAGTAATAGCCTATGCTAGCCGCACACTCTCTCGCGCCGAAACGAACTACTCTACCTCGGAAAAGGAATGCCTGGCGGTCGTGTGGGCCACTATGAAGTTTCGCCCCTATCTTTACGGCCGACCATTTAAAGTCGTCACGGACCATCATTGTTTGTGCTGGCTGGCAAATCTGCGAGACCCATCGGGACGACTTGCACGCTGGAGTTTACGACTTCAGGAACTTGACATAACTATTGTTTGTAAGTCAGGCCGCAAACACGAAGACGCTGACGCGCTGTCACGAGCCCCCGTTGACACTGACGATGCTGCAGCCGATGGCGACAACGGCTTTCTAGGAGCTCTCAGCGCATCTGAGCTCAGGGATCGACAAAGAGCTGATCCAGACATCCTTCCATTCATCGATTCATCTGGAAGGGCGTGATACGCCGCTCCCTCGACGCCTATCTCGGCACATTGGTTCATTCTGTATGCAGCAGGGCGTCTTGTATAAAAGAAACTCCCAAGGCCAAGAAAGAGCTTACCTTCTGGTAGTACCATGCGAGCTCCGTGCGGATATTCTACTTGCTTGCCACGACGAACCGACGTCTGGTCATTTGGGTTACTCACGGACGCTTGCTCGCGTCCGCAACATGTATTACTGGCCAGGACTCTCCGCAACTGTGAAACGCTATGTAAGAAGCTGTCGCGAATGCCAGCGCCGTAAAACACCGCCTCTGAAGCCTGCCGGATTTCTCAAGCCCGTTAGAGCACCACGTATTCCGTTCGACCAAATCGGCATGGACCTCCTTGGCCCTTTCCCTTTGTCGCAGGCGGGAAACAAATGGATAGTAGTCGCTACTGACTACCTGACCAGATACGCTGAGACAAAGGCAATGCCTCATGCCACAGCTTCTGAAGTAGCCGAGTTTTTCATGCATAACATAGTCTTGCGGCATGGCGCCCCTTCGTATGTCATTACCGACAGAGGCACAGCTTTCACTTCGCAGCTCATCGACCACATATTTGAGTTGAGTTACACGACGCATCGCAAGACTACAGCGTACCATCCGCAGAGCAATGGTCTCACCGAAAGGTTAAATAAGACGATTGCGGACATGTTGTCAATGTACGTCGATGTGCAGCACAAGACCTGGGACGAGGTGCTGCCGTACGTCACATTTGGGTATAATACAGCCCAACAGGAAACAACGCGCTTCACACCATTTCGACTTGTGTACGGGCGTGAAGTTCAGAGCATGCTCGATTCCATGCTTCCGTGCCCAGATGATGACCAGCTTCCGCCAGGTGCCCAGCAGTATGCCATCCGCGCTGAGGAAGCCCGCCAGCTTGCCCGTGTGCACATCGGGCGACAGCAGACCTCTGACGCGCACCGCTACAACCTCCGGCACCGCCAGGTTCACTACAAACCTGGGGACCAAGTCTGGGTGTGGACACCAGTTCGCCGTCCAGGCTTGTCAGAGAAACTCCTTTCCCGCTACTTCGGGCCGCACAAAGTGTTGCGCCGTGTGAGTGATCTCAGTTATGAAGTTATTCCAGATGGCGCCGCACTTTCAAAACGTCGAAAGCCCAGCTCGGACATTGTGCACATTGTGCGGCTGAAGCCGTACTACCAACGATAACGCACGGCCACCTCCTGTGATGACTCTCTTACTTTGCACACCGTTCTCACCGCCCGCCTTCACTTTTTTTTCCATTTTTTTTTTCGGAAGGGAAAGTAATGCCACCTAGCGTTGCCAGGTGGCGCATGACTGAGTGAAGGACGACGAAGTGTCGCTTGTGGGTTTTGCGCCTGTGCTGCTCACCGCTGTTGTATCGGAGCTAACCCCTTGATATTCTTGATATCCTCAATCACCTTGTACGTGACAATATAAAGAAAATTCCAACGAAAGCTTCTGTAACGCATTGTGATGGTGTACGGCAGGATACTCGAACTCATTCAGTTAGCCCGAATACTCTTGTTACCACCCTTCAATCAAGGATCACAAAATTACAACTACAGGGAACGAAGATCAGCGACCTCCCGACCTGCACCTACTAAAACTTTGGGAATGCCGAAAACGGGCCAGATATAGGCTGGTCGGCATCCTGAAGACGTGCAAAGAAAAATTGAGGTAAACAGATTGACAGCACAGGCACGCCGATATGAAAAACAGCTGGCTCACGGGAGAGAGAGAGAGAGAGAGAGAGAAAAAAAACCTATATTACACGTAGGAATTCAGCGCATGCAGGCACCTGGGTCCCCGCACGACCCCACTGAAATTGAAGTGTTTATGTACCTCAGGATCATAACACTGGCAGCCCGGCCAGTGGCGATGGTCTGCACTGCCGGGTCCTCAGAACGCAGCAGGGGCTCTCAGTCCTCCCAGGTCTTCAGTTGCTCTAAGCCCCACGGGGGGAAATCCGCCAGGCAGAGGGAGAGGATGTGGAGGGAAGAGACAAAGGGTACAAGCAGGAGTGTGGAAGAAGGGATGGTAGTTGGAAAGAGTAAGGGGTGTGTTTCCAGTCTGTGCCATAGTGTTGCATGTTTATTGTCTAGGAGGCGTGATTCCGTTCTCTCAACGGTAGGGTCCTCTCAGCAGCGTCACCTGGCGACAGATAGGTTGCATCATGTGATGTTTTTAAGTCTTAATACCCACAAAACCTGCCGTGAACACAGCCGCAAGACAACAGAATGACAACGCTTACACTATTTAATAATTTTCAACGTAATCATTTCCTGCCTTTAGTGAGTGTATGTTACCTTTAGGTTGCGTTCAGACACATTTTTCAGCTATAATCGCCGTTTAACCCGCTCAGAGGCAACCAGTGACGAGAAAGAAGTTGCGGACCCTACTGTTGAGAAGACGGAATTACGCGTCTAGGAGGGGTGGCGGGTAGAGCTAGCGCGAGACTCTGTAGGCCTGCGTCAGCTCGCTGAACGAGTGCATACGCTCCTTCGTAAATCCCGGATTAAAGGGAACCTGAGCTGGTTTAAAAACCCTCGAGCTAAAAGGTTGGCAGCTTCGTTTCCGGATTCCCTGAGTGCGCAGGCACCCGTATCAGCTCCTGTTCTTGAATCTGTTAAAATGTACTGGGCTTTCATGCAGGTTATCGCTAATGCAATGGTAGCTTCCTCTGCAGCTTCTAGGAGGGGGTGTCTGGGGGAGGGTAATGTGATGAGAGGGGATGAGGAGGAATCCACCACGGCTGCGGTCGCTTTACATGCCGCGTCCGACTCACCGACATAATATCAGTGGAGCGCCTTGCACGCGCTCTGAAGCGTTGATCATGATAGGATAGATGTATAGTTTTCGGGAGTGGCTTCATGAGTAGTCCTTTATTCTTTATTCAATGATTACCCCGCTTAGCCCGAGGGCGCTACAGCAGGGGGTTTACAGAGTGGAAAAAAACGCATCTTCATTTATGGAGCACACTTGATGACCTGAAAGCCGATTCCATTCACTGATGGATCGAACAAAAAAAGAAATTGGCATACATGTTAGTTCTGGCACGGTATTCAGAAATTTTAAAACAATGATCTGTGCGAGCAGAGACATAATGTGGCCTATGTAAGTGTATTCCCTTTCGAATGCCTGTTTTGTTGAGGTATATTTGGTACAACAGTTTAAGTCGTAATTTCCTTCTTCGAGAGGAGAGGGTTTCCCATCCTAATTCATTTTTCATGACGGTGCAGCTATCAGTTCTCGAGTACCGACACAGGACAAACCTTGCTGCTGTATATTGGATGTTTTCAATTTTATTGCTCAGTGTTATTTGCCAAGGGTCCCATACGGCACAAGCGTATTCGAGCAGTGGTCGAACGTACGTTAAGTAGGCTATTGATTTCAAACAAGGCGGCACGTGATTCAAATTTCGCTGTATCAAGTTTAAGGTCCCGGCGGCTTTTGCAACTACGGTATCCACATGTGTATTCCATGAACAGTCGGCTGTAAGTGTCACACCTAAGTATTTTTGCGCCACTTTTTGTGTCACTACAATACCGCTTATGCTATACTCTGAGGTTAACTTATGTTTTTTACGTGCAAACGTAACATGAACACATTTTTTAGTGGATGTGTCGAGGGATGAAGAGAAGGGTTGCGTCGTTAGCCGGTATCCTGATTCCAAGGGAGTCTGGGATATACCGTCCAGTGGATGTTTGCGTGAGTCTGATGTATTTGGCCTGTCGGTGGACCTCCACGAGCTCCCCAATCGTGTTGTGTAGACCCGAGCATAGCAATCTGTCTGTGGGTGTGTTGAGGGGAAAGTGAGTACGACCTTGTATGCCTTGCGGATCAAGGCATCCAAAGGGTTTATGCCATGTTTGGACAGTTGTAGGTAAGGTGTAGTGTAAAGCACACGGCTGAGGACGAAGGCATGGATGAGGCGACAAAAGTCGCGCTCTTTCATGTCCCTATGGTATCCCAAACGCTGCGGATGAGGTGCGATATCGGGCAGATGCCCGAGTTTCTTTAGGGTAGCGGTGCTTTTACCATTGCTCTGGATTTGTAGGCTCAATACACGGAGGATTTCAACCTCCGGTACTGGGCTCCCATTAAGTTCAAGAGTAATAGAGGATTGGGGGAATGGCAGTTGTTGGGACTTATCTGTTGAGCAATACAGTCCGATGCTCCTTGCGTAATTTTCGGTCTGGGTGGCTGCTTCCTGTAAGGTGTCTTCTATGTCACCATCACTGCTGTGAGTGGTCCACAGCGTGATGTCGTCGGCATAGAGGGTGTGTTTAAATGCGGGAAGCCTTACAGTTTTCGGGCGATGGGGACTAGGGTGACGTTAAACAAAAAGGGGGCGAGGGTCGGGCCCTTGCGAGGCGCCGACACTTTGAAGTGTGTAGGAGGAAGAAGAAAGAGGGCCAAAGTGTGCCTCAGCCTTGCGATCAGTGAGGAATGCTTGAATATAAGTGTATATTCGCGCACCTACATTCAGCGTAGATAGGGCAGTCATGATCGCCTGATGTTAGATGCGATCAAAAGCTTTGGAAAGATCCAAAGCTCAGACTGCCTTGGGGTGACGAGAAAGAAGTGAGTCGAAAATGTCGTGGGTGAGTTGCATCATGGCATCCTGTGCGGACAGATGGGCTCGGAATCCCACCATGCTGTGCGGATATAGATTGTTGTCTGCCATATGTGTTGTAAGTCTCGCTAACACAACATGTTCGAAGAACCTCCGGAGGCAAGAGGTTAGCGAAATTGGGCGAAGGTTTGTGAGTGCAAGTGATCCAGGCCAGGTGCAGAGTTTGTTCGGAGACTAAGGAGGGCTGCTCTGACTTCCGTCTCCGTGATATCTGTGTCCAGTGTCGAATTGGGCTGTCCTGTATACGGGGGTAGAGGTGTATGTGTTTTCAAGTGTGTCTAGGAGGGCGTCGGGATCTTCAATATGTTCGTGTATGGGGCGTGTCATGTGGTGTTGCGTTGTTGACGTGGTGCCTGTAGCGTCCATGAGATGTCGGAGAAGTTGCCATGTGTATTTGTTGGAGACTTTTCCGGCGATGATATCACATACTTTTACCCAATTGGATCTGCACAGCTACTCAGAATATTGTTCTTTTTGTTGCTGAAGCGCGGCCAGCCGCTTTTTAAGTCGTCTGTTGTGTTTACCGTTTTTCCAGCGTCCCAGGATACCATGATAAGCCTCCCAGAGGTGGTCTAGGCGTGAGTCAAAGGTAGGGGTTTCGGTAGTAGTTTCTATGCTTCGCGTGTTGTAGTGAACGTCATCCATAAGGGATTGCACCCAAGCGTCGATGTCTTTATTGGGAGCGTTTGAATGGGCGGTTCGCGAAGCGCGAAATTCTTCCCAGTTAATGAGCTGGTGTGCTGTGTACGTGTGACGTGGAAGTTTGTAGGGTACAGTGATCTGTATCGCAGGCAGCACAAATGAAAGGCCCAATATTGGGAAAGAGATGGCAAAGTATTGACACATCAGGCCCTACAGTGGACCCATGTTGCCCCTAGCTTCCGAATATAGGCAATGCCACTCTCTAGCACTTCCAAGGATGCCCCTGTTTGGCCTATGTTCTGCCCATATCATGGCGGAAGTAGAATGGTGGCGAAAGCTGGGCCCAAAAGCGGTTCAGCGGTATCACAGCATAGCCACAGGTAGGGGGGCCAACCATTCAGATTAAGAAATTATACTACTACAAATTAAAAAGTATCAATCAACATAAAAAGAAAAAACATTTTGATAACTTCGCTTGTGAATGAGGTAACGCATTTTATAAATACATTCGCAATATTTGTTTTATATCTTGCAACTCTCTTATCGCCCCACCTCCTTGATGTTTCATTGGTCAGGAGGCGCTGCCAGAGGTAACCAAGGCAACGGAGATAACGAAGCTGACGAAGCACGAAACGATTTCTTATCGCTGTCTGCTGCTCGTCTGCTGTGGTGCGGGCCTTGGTGGACCGGGAAAGCGTAATTTAGTTCGCAAGTCTGAAAACGTCCCTTTTGCGAAGATTTTTAAGTCCTTGCTGGTCGCTGCTCTGTCGCCGTTTGGTGAAATTTGATATCCCCCTGCAGCTGTGTTTATTTTTTCGTCCCCTTTGGTCGTGCGGGCAGTGCGAAGTCCTTTTGCAGCATTGTATTGCGCTTAGCGTTTTATCGCAAGATGAGCCCGCACAAAGTGAGGAAGCGATGCTCTTTGGCACGTTGCGACTTCCCGCTTCCCGGCTGACTTTCACCGGTGAGCAGATCTGGAGGTTGCGCACAGACTCAATGTATGCTCTAATGCTCCAGTGTTGAGAACGTTTGTTGATTCTAAAGCTGTCTGGACTAGTGAAACCTTGAAATTGCCTTGAAAACTGCTGTATAATTTCTGCCGAAGAATTTAAATGTGAAGAGTGATCCCAGTGCTTTATGCTCCACGCATGTTTTGATGCACCTACTAATTCATGACATTTTTATTTCAATCGCAGCTGTCATAGCTTTGTTTTCTGTACATGCATGTTTCTTATCTGGTGATGTTTTGCGGCAGGCACTTCAAGCCTTTTCCATGCCTCGGCTGTGATCATTGAGATGATTAGAACGCTTAAACAGCGCTACTGCTTGTACTGTCTGCGACATGCATTGTTATTGTTGTGATTTGTTGCTGTATTTTATTGGTTGATATGCAATAAATCATGGATATGAAAACCATAATTGTTCACTTGGTACACTCTGTTGCGAACTGGGCACGACTGCCCCGTTGCACCAGTGTTTCTGAACCGCACCTTACTGTGCTGAGGGACAAAGTGAATGGCCAAAATACTTGCATGACTTACAGCAGTATTTGTATTATAGTTTGCATGCTTGGTCTATGTTTGGAAGTGTTGCTGCCTTTCTATGCCGCCACCTTTGCCAACCACTTTCATTGTGCTGGAGCAACTGCTTATGTACACTGGCGTAAACAACAGAAACTCGAGTCATTTTAGATGGCAAAAGTTGGCGCGCGCTGAAAGGCAACAACCTTCAAAAGATGCAGGCTCGTCAATGCAACGCGACGGTTAAAAAAAAAAACTTGTTTATAATTCGCGCCAATGTAAACCTATGGGTGACGTCATTTGACGTCATGACCCCCCAATTTTCATTGGTCGCCGGAGCCCATGAGTCGCCATGTTTTGTACGTATGGGCATCTATGGAGCCTTCGCTACCATAGTACATATACCCTGCCCATATGAGCATTGCCACTGCGTTATACATTCAATGATGGCCCTGTTTGGCCTATGTTCTGCCCATATGAGCATTGCCACTGCGTTACACTTTCAATGGTGGCCCTGTTTTCCCTCTGTTCCACCCATATGGGCATTGCAACTGCGTCACACTTCCAATGATGGCCCTGTTTGCCCTCTGTTCCACCCATACTGCCACTGCATTACACTTCAAATGATGGCCCTGCTTGTCCTCTGTTCTACCCACATGGGCATTGCCACTGCCTTACACTTCTAATAATGGCCCTGTTTGTCCTCTCTTCTACCCATATGGGCATTGCCACTGCGTTGCACTTTCAACGATGGCCCTGATTGTCCCTTACTCTGGCCATATTGTCAGTATCCCGCCAATCAACGGACCGCAATGACTCTTGTCTGCTGCTTCCCCTATATTACCGGTAGAATTTTTAAAATGGAGCAGCAGTGTTCGACCTTTTACTGATTCTTTGATGTTCGCTTTTTTAATGCGCAATAATTGTGTAATATATATATGCACTTTACCATATGCAGTTTTAGGGGAAAACAACATATATGAGGTGTAATTCTTTGGCAGTTACAATTTTTAAATTGGTGCATAATAACGAAAACGAAGACAACCAGCCGGAGTGGAAACTGAGCTGTAGAATACTTATTCGGAAAGCTCTAACGAATCAACTAGGTAACGACTGCCGCGAGTATGTCTTAGACAAGCTCCTATTATTTGTCTCAGATGGGCTAGGTGCAGTACTTCCAGAAAGGCGCTTACCCGTTTTCCATAAATTAAACCGTGCTATTTCGTAAGGATATAACAGCATTCTTAAGGCGTTTGCTGGTGCAAGCATCTGGAAATCAGCCCGAACGTGGTCTAACATCAAACATTGATTTCCATAGTCCAGAGCCTGCATCCGTGTATTAGAACAGCTGCACCACAATTTTTAGAAGTATATTATTGGCTGGGCGGTTTTTGCGCAAAGCATTAGTAAATACTGGAATGAAATCGATCACGTAGTGTTTTAAAACCAGAAATTGCCTAGAGGATTCCAGGCTTCCTTACGTCGTGTCCTTAGCACATATCCCTGCATAGCTTGATTTCGTGGTTTGCTTATCTTTTCCTTCCGTTTAGAATGTAGTAAATTCTTGTTATCAAACTTTTTTGGTGTTCTTGTAGTATATCTATTGCTGCTTTGGGCATGTGTTTCTATTTATTTTCCGTTGTTTTTGCTTTAAACGTTGTTTATTGAAAAGAGTATTTATTGCAAAAAGTTGTTACCCACTTTAGATATAATCGTTCTCGTGCAGTTTGTTTTTCATAAAGCTGCGATGCGAGCACGGGAGAATTCGCTTCCCTTCAAGAAAGCTTGGGCAGGCACGTAAGGGCCAAACAATCATGCTCCTAGCCGAGTCGACCTGCATGTTTTTACAATAAACAAATGTAGTGCATTGCTCTACTACGAAAAGAATAAATTGCCCGCCGTATTTTTTGTTTTTTGCTTTAGCATCTTAGGCTGTGTGCCACATGCATCCTAAATGAAACAGTGTATTAGCCTGAATTTTGCGCAATTCCAACTAGTATATTTTAAAAATTATTTTCTTTATTTTATGGCAACATTTTTATGCCACCTTTGACCAACGAAGACTACAGCACGGGGTTGCACATATTATTGGAGTGTTTGGAGATGCCTAAGCGACAACTATGTCAAAGGCGCGCTTTTCGCTGCAAAAATCGCAAGAGCATCTTTCCCCACTTGACATCTGTGAACGACCCACAAGGCATTTTCCCTGCTTTTGTCCTCTTTCACTAGATTTTCCTCCTCCGAGCCTCACCTTCGCGGCTCTTCTCCTGGTTGCCCCTTTTTCACAGAAGAGCGCCCCACTCCTCTTCTCGCTCAAGGCGCTTTTTCGTTGTGATTTTTTTCACTCGCTTGCTCGAACCTGTTTTCCCTCTCGCCTGAATGCGCTACACGTGGCTTTTTCGCTTTATCCTCGTCCTTCTACACATATTTCAGCTGCATACCTTCTCTTCCCAAGTGCTTCCCAGTTGGCGTCTGCTCAAGCAGTTGAGTAGACTAGGTAATGAGTCTGGCATGGTAGCCTGCCTGACAACCAGCGCGACAAGAATGTTTCCTCGCTCGTGGTGAGCGGTTCATATTCCCCATGGCGGCGGCGGCGGCGCGCACATGTATGTTTGGAGTCGAGGCTTACGTTCGGCCATGGTTCTTTGCAAGCGAAAAGGCAAGCCACATCTTCTGACACCTTACGACAGCTCCGGCGTACTCCAGAAGCCGGTCAATAAAGTCCTATTTGTGAGTACCACTCTCTGTTTTCCTACAGACAATTTCGGAAATGAAATGTTCTGGGCGGTTTGTTGATTGCTCGATGTAGTGTTTCCTTTCATTTTTTTCCAGCAGGAGAAGTGATGACCATACTGATTTCTAGGACAAATTTTAAAGAGAAATATTTAAGTTACGTAGCGCAGGAAGTACTACTTCTGGAATGGTAAGAGCAATATTATTTGTTTTTGTTAAGATGCATCCAGGGGAGGTTGAAAAATGTTAATTATCGGGATTAGGTGCAATGTGGTATCGCATCTTATGCGATCGTGGAAATATAGGTCATCTATCATTTGTGCAAGACAAGAATCTTACTCGCTCGCTTTTGCAGTTCAGCGAGACACAAAAGGCTTATGACATATACGAACATAGTGAACATAGCCAGAAGGAGGTGGCGACACAACGAAAGTTTAAATTTTAGGGAAGTTTACTCTCAGTGAAAAAGCTATAACTCTCGTTTTTCCGGCGGGCGTTTTGTAAGGGTTTCGAATATCTCAATCGCACCTACAGTTTCGTGCACCCGGAGCAACATAAGCATACTATTTAAATTCGTTTCGTTTTCATAACAGTGGCCTCCGATTCCTGTATTCAGCGTATTTCACTTGGTTCTGCTGGCATTTCGGATAGAAAATGATCGTCCCATTTAAAAATAAAGCATCGTTCAAAGTTGATACACACCTTTTACATCTGGGCAGAGGGGGGCAGGACTTGAAGAAGATTGCAGAGAATGAGAGGTGGTGGTGAGTGGCTTCACCGTGTCTACGGGAGATTATGAAATGAGGTTTTGAAGCTCTGCAGAGCACACCAGCCAAATTTCAATCCGAACTTCACTAATATTCGATTGCAGTATATCATCGAAATGTTAACTCTAACCACGTAACATACTTTTTTACCCTGTTTTGTGCATTGTTTGTCAGACATTGCATACTTGATGAATATGCTGTATCTAATTGTTTATGTTTTTAGTCTATCGTCTTCCAGTCGGCTAAAGTAAAGAAAACGCACGTCCGCGGAAGAAGCCTCACATCAATGGTTTCCGCTTCTCGATGATAGTTGCTTGTTGCAGATGTCAATCACCAGTAATAGTAGGCGATCTTTCACTAAGTATAGTTTACTGCAACGTCTTGACAATATGTCAGGAGTGTTTCAGAACGCTAGGTCCATGAAGGGATAAATATTGTATGCAATCTATAACGTTACATCCTCTGTTTATTAACATGCGCGCTTCCCTTTTTCTTTTTTTCAAATAATGAACTTGATTTATTTTGCCTGCAGAGTGTGTGGCAGTGAAATCTATTTCGTGACCTTCAGTGCACAATTACCTTTTGCAGATGCTATATGGGAAAAGCCAGCGGTGGACCTGGCGATAACGAGTTATGCAAGGGTGGCTGCCAGAAGCCTGCTATCCAGGGCCCACCCGCGAATCAGCGCTACCGGCGAATCTTTGTGATGGGTCAGCCCGCTGCACAGAGCCCCGCATCCATTCCTACATTCCGACCCCTCTGCTGGCTCTGCCACCCCTCGGGCTTGCAAAGAGCCCCCCTCCCCCCAATCATCCCAACCACCTTCTGCAAGCCAGCCCTGTACGTCCCTAGCTGTGTCTTGACTTGCCACGTGTTCTCGTGACACATGAAATAAAGTTTGTTGCTTCGATAACTTGGTTCCCTTTTTTGCATGACCGCACATCACTCATATGAAAAAGGTTTCATATGAAACCCCCTTCTGTGGGAGGACGTGCGGTTCAAGTCCGTATTTTCGGAGTCTGCATTGTGTATTGAACTATTGACTACAGCTTGCCTTGTCGATGAGACAAAACATATGCAGTATATGTATATAAGAGGATATGGTGTCGAACTAAGTGGGGCGCCCCTGGTTGGATTTCCCACTGGCCTAGAAGTTCAACGGCCACCTTTAAATGGCAAAATTCTGAGCCACGGTGCTACGGGCTCCACATAAGGCCTCGGCATGAATCTCGGGTTATCAAAATTCCGGCTTAATATGGGCGCAGTCATAGTGCAAAAGCTTGAACAGAATGGCTGGATGTGGGCGTAATCATGACACAAGTGTGGGGGTAGAATGGCTGGATATGGGCAAAGTCTCGGCAGGAAGTGTGCACAGGTAGGCTCTACATGGGCGTAACCTTAGCGCGATCGTGGGAGCAGGTTTGGCTGCACGCGGGCATGCTTGGCGCAAATGTGGCGACAGCTTGGCTCTACGCAGGCATATCATTGGCGACGGGCAGGCTGCATGCAGGCATACTCCTGGCATTAAAATGGCGACGGGTTGCCATACTATTGGCATGAATGGTGGGGCCATTGTTGGCAAAAGTAGGAATTTGCCCAAATACCAATGAAGGACCTATATTCATGCCATCTTTTGCCACCAGATTGCCAACCAAGCATCATTGCTTTTGTGCTGCTTGGGATATTGTAGTGATCACTGCCTAGTGTATGTTGTGTTCTGTTCCAGGTAACACGGCGTAAACAGCGGCTCAGCGTCAGATCTGAACTAGAGTCCATGCTGACGCTGTTGCCAATCCTCGTGGGAGTATGGAACGTGTTGTGCGCAGTGAGTTGGATGTTTTGCAGGAGCGGCCAGAGCTTGCGACCTCGATGTGTAGTTTTTGTGTATCCCCAGTCAGTATGCTGACTGTTGAAATCTCCGCCTATCAGCAGCGGGTGTTTCCCTGCTAGCTGATGCCGCTCTCGAAGAAGAGTTTCTAAAGAGGCCATCGGCTTGGATTGTGGGTGGTATATGCTTGCTATGAAGATTGATGGGAGAGTATGTGTATGATATGCATAAGTTCTGTGATCACGCCTGGCGTCTCTGACGTGATGTGATGAGGTTTGTACGTAATATTATGATGAATGAGTTGGGATGAATGGTACAGTCATTTGGGCTCAGGAACGAACAAGGTCCTCTGGAGGACTTTTCATGGCATGTAAAAGAGACGGCAGGTTAAATATCATGCGGAACGTATTAGACTCGCATTACAGCTTACACCTGAAGAGTTTGCAGATGAGGCCGCTGCCCTTTTCTTCCCGAGTCGTGCACATTATCCGGCGCCTTCACCGACAGTGAATGCGGTTGATAAACCAGGAATAACACCACCATTTACCGAATTGGAGTTATTGGCGGCTATAGAAGAAGCGAATGGTAAAACTGCGCCTGTACATGACGATATTCCTTATGAAGTCTTCGAGAATTTAGAGGGAGCCGCAGTTGACAGCTTGATCGATGTGGTAAACGACGTGCGGCAAGGAGGAGACATTCCACACGGCTGGAAAAACTCGGTGATGGCCCCAGTACCAAAGGCGGGGAAACCTCCCACAAGCCTAGAATATTTGCGGCCTATCTCACTAACACCCACCATTTGCAAGATCTATGAAAAAATGATAGCCACCCGCCTGTCATGGTGGTTGGAAAACAATAAAAAATGCCATGCTCGACAAATTGGGTTTCGAACAAACCTTGGCACAAAAAAACGGACCGACTATGCTCGCTGAAGAGGTTATACACGTGTCGCTTTACAGCCACCTTATGCGCACTGTAGTGGCTATCGACGTGTTGAAAAAATACGACAATGTGTTACATGCCAAGTTTCTTAGCACATGGAATGTATGGGCATTCCCTTGCAGGTCATAAAGGTTTGGTTTGGTTTGGTTTGTGGGGTTTAACGTCCCAAAGCGGCTAAGGCTATGAGAGACGCCGTAGTGGAGGACTCCGGAAATTTCGACCACCTGGGGTTCTTTAACGTGCACTGACATCGCACAGCACACGGACGCCACTCCGTTTCGCCTCCATCAAAACGCAGCCACCGAGGTGGTCATGAAGGCAGTACATAATCTGCTTATGAACAGAACGTTTTCTATCTGAATAAACGGAAAACAAATTGGCAATTACACCTCGAAAAGAGGCGTGCCACAAGGGTCAGTGTTCGCACCTTTGATATTTAATATCGCACTGACCCCATTGGCGTGGAAATTAGCTGAAATACCAGAAGTGCGGTTCATGATATACGCAGATGATGTCACGATTTGGTCTGCTCATAAACAACTTGAGAGACAGAATCAGTATCAGCAAGAGGCTCTAAATACCTTAGACGAGTATATGTCCAAGACGCAGGTTTTGAATTGTCACCTCAAAAGTCCAGTTACATTCATGTTGCAAACAAGAATAGAAGAAACAATTAGCAACTCAGAGTCACCCTAAAAATTTGGAAATCAGGCATTGGATGGGGTGGACGAGTTGAGAGGTCTTGGCCTAGAAATTCACAAATCCGGCACAGGAGCACAATGGCTTCATAAGGTGAAAACGTAGCTGCAACTTCCTTCACCTTCATAAGCCGCATTTCGTCTAGGAGAGGAGGAGCTCGAGCGGACATGGCAAGACCTCTTGTACAATCGGTGATACAGCGGAGGATACTATACCAGGCCCAATTCCAAAGACTCACGAGGCGGCAGTGGGCGAAATTGTAAACAATAAATAGAACCGCAATGCGCACTGTCACGGCCTTACTAAAACTTACACCTATCCCTATTCTCCAAGAATTTGCACCGATAAATACGTTGACAGATTTAATTGAACAACGAGAGGCAACATGGAATATGAAGCGAAAGTACGTTATGCCCATAGCATCCTTGTACAACGAAGTCACAGTTCAAACACCGCCAATGGCTGACCCCCTCCGTAGGAATTCATGACTATTACGACAAAGAAGACCACTCGGCTTTGTCGCAAAGAAAAGTTGGCATCTCGACCTCTGGCTGATGCACTTCCAGGTACCTGCATTGCATATACAGGCGCATCAAGTATAGAAAATGGTGGTAGAACAGCAGCTACTAGTCCAACACACAGTGAACTAAAGATACATAAAGAATATGTTTCAGAATACCTGGACCCGTTTGTGATCGAACTCTATGCACTCCTCGATGCTATGGAGGCCATAAATAAACAAGATACAGACTCCTTAGCCGCCATAAAACAACTGAAGAAAGTGACAAAGACGCAACGCGTAACCCAGGAAATCCACGCACTCAATAAAAAAAACCAAGATACGCATCCAGATACATTGAACACAAGACGATCAATGCTGAGAACGTTGAGCAAAGAAACGTTGACCACCTCACACACGAAGTTCCAAACACTAATGCGCCCTCCACCAGGCTCCCTTTTGATGCCCGCTCCGCTGTTTCCATCTTAGCAACCTCTTTAAGAAAAGTACACGTGCCCTCATTCCCCCTCCCTCATAACTTAACGAAATTGGAGGAGGTTTTCCTAAAAAGGATAAGAGCTGGGGCGGCCCTTACCCCGTCGGTAACATGCCGATGGGAATCTCAAGCAGACATCGGACCCACCACATGCCCGAAGTGTTCCACACCAGCTGCAGAAGTGGATGTTCGCCCCCTGATGTAGACTTGTGCAGGGACAAGGGCATCAAGGGCAGAGATTCTGCGCGAAGTGGGACTAACCACAACAAAGGAAGAGGACTTTAGTAAATGGCTCACCGACAACAATAAGAGCAGAAACCTGGTCCGCTTCCTCAGGAAAAATAATGTACATGAGTTTCTATGATATGCCTTATGGCAAGCTTACGTTAAAACAAAGACTACAATGCTACCCTTCTGAACGTGAGTACGACTAAGCTCCATATCAGGGATGATGATAAATCAACATTTATTGAGCCCGAAATAAATCGGTTGTGCTTGTAGACACCAGACGGGGAGGTTCCCTAGTTGTGGGACCCATATGTTCGCAGCAGCGCCTGGCCCCTGTCAGTCAGTGCGAGCTGAATCGATAGGGCGGCGCCGGATAACAAGGTCTCCCATCGCTCAAAGGATTAATTATTGGGGGTATTGGCGAGAAGGGGAGGAGGTGGGGGTCTTGACTTTTTTGCATTCTGCCAAAACGCGCGGCAGGGTGCCCTTTTCTTATTAAAAAAAGGACAGAGCATATCGTGTTCCGCAGGGCACGTGTGGTTTATCGGCACGGGATGTGCAAGAGATCCCGCCTGCGCTCGACGCAGGATCGTCTGTTGTTGCCTGGTGAGTTTGGGGTGCGGTTCCGGCAGTCTGCACATTTTCTCTCGGTACATCCGGTTAATCTCCCAAAAGCTGGTAAATGGATGCGGTAGCTCTTCCGACTCGTGCTCGGCCCAAATTGACATTTATGGGGCAAGGTAGTCGGTGATGATGTTTCCTGCTACTTGAGAGTGATCCGGGACCCACACGAGCTCTATGGCTCTTCCCGGAGCCTTGCAATTGGATAGAATGGCTCGGGCCACGGAGCATAACCAGCGTCAAAATACGCTTGGGTTGTTGTTGTGGCTGTAGGAAGAAAGAAAAGAAAATGCACGGGCCTGCTACTGGCTCTGTAGCTGAGCCACCTCCGCTGCCTCGTGCGGACAAAAGAGAAAATAGACAAGAAAGAAAAAAGAGAAAGAGAAAGACGCGCGCCGCCACAACAGCCGTCGTCTACCACCACCACCGAAGCGGTGGCGGGTGCAATGACGGCCTACAACAGATAAAAAATCAGCGGCTGGCTAGCCCCCCGCCGCAAGCAGCGTTGACCTACCGTCCCAGCCCCGTAGGGCCAGGAACTGCCACCCTTCGAGAGGAATACCGCAAGGCGCCTTAGTTTCACCAACCTGGAGATGGGAAATCTATCGGGAACGGACGCGCCCAATCAGACGCCGCGCACAGACGCGGAGAGATTAAAATCATTTATCACGCGCTAAGGTGCACGTACTCCGCCCCTTACAGACCTTGAGCAAGCCATTCTTATCCTCTACCGAGGCCACCTTATCCTCTACCGAGGAACAGAGGCCATTCTTATCCTCTACCGATTATATGTAATTAGAAGTGGTGAATACAACCCTACATGCCGGCACTGCTGTGACGGCACGCGGGCCACTCAAGACTATACACTTCGGAAATGTGCCAACAATCTCCCTCTAACGACACTCTTGCAAGCTCCCTAAGTGGAGGAATGGGACATGTTGTTGTTGTTGGTTGGTTGGTTGGTTCATAGGAAGGGAAAGGCGCAGTATCTGTCACACTTGCTCTGTGGACACCTGAACCGCGCCGTAAGGGAAGGGATGAAGGTGGGAGTGAAAGTGGATAGAGAGAAAGGGGGGCCGTAGTGGAGGGCTACGGAGTAATTTCGACCACCTGGGGATCTTTAACGTGCGCTGACATCGCACAGCACACGGACGCCACTTCGTTTCGCCTCCATCGAAACGCAGCCGCCGAGGCCGGGATTCGATCCCGGGAACTCCGGCACAGTAGTCGGGCGTCTTACCACTGCACCACCCCGGTTGTTGTTGTTGAAAACTTTTATTGTCCAACAGAGAAGGACCACACCGCCTGGGCCGCTCTGTCTCACCCTCCTTTAAGGGGGAGGGGACTTAGCGGCCCAGCCGCACGGGATGGTCGCATTAGATGCTGGCCGGTTTGGTTTCGCCGGCGGCCTCTTCTGCCAGTTGGACGGCGGTGAGTTGGAGCTCAGGGTCCGAGCTTCGCAATAAGGTTTCCCAGGCTTCCCTACTGCTAACGTTTTGCGCCCTGCCTGGGGAGTAAGCGCACTCCCAAATCATATGGTCGAGGGTTCCTCTCGCCCCACACATTTTACATCTCGCAGTCCGATCGGATATGTTTATTTAGTACTGGGTTTGGGTATACTCCAGTCTGCAGGCGTCTCCACGCCATTGCCTGACCTCTATTTAACGCCGTGTTTGGTGGGGGAAAACGCCTCCGGCATTGCCTGTAGTGTTCTGCAATGTGTTGATACGAGATTAATCGCCCTTCTCTATTATGTTCTGCCTGAGCCGAGCCATCCTGTACAGCTCGGAGGTAGAGATCTCGAGCTGCACTGTGGGCCGCCTCGTTACCGCTGACAGATTCGTGCGCCGGGGTCCAGATGATGTTGATCGTCCTATCAATCACTCCTTGTGTTAAAATTTTGGTGGTGAGGGGGTTTACCCTCCCCCTACTGAAATTTTGGATTGCAGTTTTACTGTCGCTAATAATATATCTAGCTTTGGTGCCAACGCAAGCGATCGCTATCGCAGCTTCCTCCGCTATCTCGGTTTCTTTCCCTAGTATGGTAGCCACCATGATGATGGTGCCTCCCCCATCTACCGCCGCTATGGTCATGTATCGACTGTGTCTGTTTCCTGCCGCATCTACGTAGGCAACTTCATTTGGGAGTTTGCTCCGATATATTGTTTCTATCGCTTCCGCCCTTTTCTGTCGCCTTTCCCTATTAAACTCATGGTGCATGTTTTGGGTAGGGGAGGGATTCTTAGGTGCGCCCTGATTTTCCTGTCAATGTCAACCCTTTCCTTTTGCCCCCTGTCTGTGGCTATTCCAAGGTTACTTAGCGTAGCTCTTCCCACTCGCGTCGTGCTGAGTCTTTCCAGTTGCGAGGTTTTAACCGCTTCCGGGATTTATGAAATCGTATTGTGCAGTCCTAGGGCCAGTAGCTGCTCCGTCGATGTACATGTTTGGAGGCCTAGGGCCTTTTTAACGCATTTTCTGATGAGCGCGTCTATCTTTCTCCTCTCATCTGCCTTTAGGTTCAGATATGGCGTGGCGTAGCCCACTCTGCTAATGATGAAGGCTTGTACCAGTCTCAGAAGGTTTTTTTCCTTGAGGCCGCCTCCGTTACGTGAGACCCTCCTGATGAGGTTTAATGTCTGGGTCGCGTGGTTTTCTAACTTTTTAATGGTGATCGTGTTCCTTCCGTGTGTTTGTAAGTGGAGTCCTAATATTCGTATTGTCTCTACTTTTGGTATCTCCCTTCCTTCCACGTACACCTGTGGGTCAGAGGGAGGTTTGTTCCTGAGTGCCTTGTCATTATACACGAAGATTTCTGATTTTTCAGGCGAACATTTAAGTCCTCTGTCCGCCGCGTACTTAGAGATGACATCTGCTGCCGCCTGCAGCGTTTCATTGATCTCTGCGTCGCCCCCTCTGTTGATCCAGAGATTGATGTCGTCCGCGTACAGGCTGTAATTTAAGTTGTAATTCCCAATTTTCCGCAATTCCTTCGGGAGCCCTCTCATGGCCATGTTGAAGAGGGTGGGAGACAGTACCGACCCTGAGGCGTCCCCCTGTTACCTAGCCTGATCACCCCAGATTGTATTTCCTGGAAAGTTATAACCGCCGTGCGGTCCGTTAAGAAATTTCTGACATAGCGATAAGTTTTTAGCCCTATTCCTGCCTGGTGGAGCCCTTCCAAGATGGCCTCGTGCTCGACGTTGTTGAAGGCCCTTTTTAGGTCCAGTCTCATAATGACTTTCGCATCTTTGGTCCTGGAATTATGTCTTGCTGCAGCCGCAGCATACGTCCTGTGTGCTCAGATAGGGCCTGAAGCCATACATCTCGTCTGGCCATTTCTCTTTTTCCTCCATAGAATTTGAAATTCCCGTCTGAATTATGTGTTCCATTAACTTTCCCACACATGACATGAGCGATATAGGCCGGAGATTTTCCAGTTTCGGTTGCTTCCCGGGTTTTGGGATCAGGATCACGGTAGCCTCTTTCCACAGCGGTGGGATCTCCCCTTTATCCCAGCATTTCTGCATGTAAGGGCCTCTATCGAGTTGTCATCTAAATTCCTGAGCATCTTATGCGTGACTGCATCTGGCACTGGAGCTGACTTGGTTTTGAGTTTCGCTATCTCCACCCTTACTTCAGCTCTCGTCATGGGCGCATCTAACTTCTTATTTGGAATTCCCTGGTAGTCAGGTAGCTCTCTAATTTCGGTGTCCCCTATGTATGTCTCGAAGAGTTTCTTCATGAATATGTCATCGTCCTGCTCTTCGCATGCGTGTCTAACCTTAGCCATTTTGACTCGTGCTTGTGTTTTGGACGTTTCAGGGTCTATTAAATGATTTAGGATATTCCACGTCTGCGGGAAGTTCATATTCCTTTCCATGTCGCAACATTTGTTAGTCTAATTTTGTTCACATAGTTTAAAGGCGTAATCTTCTATTTCTTTGTTATGACGCGACAGTCTTCTTCTGAGATTTTTGTTGTTTCTGCCTTGCCTTTTAAGTCGACGTTCCATGCCCTGTTTGGCCTCCCACATGTGTAGGAGTCGGGCATCCGCTATTTCCGGAGCTTTTTCCCCTTCTAGCGTCTTAGTTGTTTTCCTGGTGTCTTTCTTTACCGCTTCGCACCAGTCCTCTATATTTCCTATCTCTGTTAGGTCTCTGTTCCCCCTAATCTCTCTAAATCGGTCCGAGTCTGTGATTTTCGTCCGGAAGCACTTTTTTCCTTTGACTTTATTCCTGATTTCAACCGTGGTTTCCACTATTAAGTGGTCGCGCCCCAGGTTGAGTTCCGTATTTAGCCATTGCGTTGTTTTTACGTTTTTAATCAGGGTCAGGTCCGGTGAGGTATCGGCGGTAACGCTGTTCCCCGCCCGCGTGGGGTGTAATGGGTCAGTCAGCAATATTATCCCCAGGTTATGCGTGTCCTCCCGCAACTGCCTCCCCTTTGCGTCTTCCTTAATGTACCCCCCCTCCGGATGATGGGCGTTAAAGTCCCCCACTATAATTAGCGGCTGGTTCCCTGCTATCTTCAGTGCCTTGTTCATTATCGCCCTGAAGCGGACCTTCCGTTGTCTCGGTGGGCTGTAGATATTGAGTAGGAAAGTGTTTGATTCCTCCTTTTTTCCTGTTAGAATTTCTACAAAGACGTTTTCTATGACGTTGTCTTCTAATTCGTGTTTGATTGTTGCTATGTTTCTCTGTACCAGTGTTGTAACTCTCGATTTGTCCCCTTTCCCACTGTGGAAGGCGCGATACCCTTGCAATTTGGCCGGGCCGCCGGTCTCCTGCAACGCTATAGCAAGGAGGGCTGATTCGCGGAGCGACAGCGTGCTCTGCAATACCGGTCGCTTGCGTCGATACCCGCGACAGTTCCACTGCCAAATTTGGATGTTATTGCGCCGTCTGTCCATTATTCAACTTTGTTTTGTTCTCCTCAAGTATAGTCACTCTCGCATTTAGGTTGGCGGTTTCCCCCTTTAATTGCTGGAGCGCCTCCGTCATGAGGTGAAAGTGATTTTGCATCTGTATCTGCATATGTTGAATCTGCTTGGCTAAGTCCTCAAGTTTACTGTCTCTTTTCTTAGCGAAATTCTTAAGACTTCTGTCCAGTTTCGCAATTAATTTCTCTAGCTTTTCATCCACTGTTAGGTCTGAGCTGTTATCCTCCCTAACTTTGCGTTTAGATGGGGGTGGAGAGGTATCCTCGACCATCATATTATTCTCCGCTCCCTTGTTGTCGACTTGAGCTGTAAGATGTTGGCCTTCGATTTTGTTGGGCGCTCCTATTTCAGATCCGCCTGCTTTTGTTTGAGATTTAGTCGCCACTGTATTGCGCTCTGTTTTTAAATTTTGTATTTCCTCCTTTAAACTAAGGATCGTTGCATTCATGCTCTTAATAATGCTTGTTAATTTTTCTATTTCCTCGTCTTTTTTGTCCTTCTTAATATTTCGGCCCTGGATATCCTTGCTTGCGAAGCTCACGCCTTTGCTCTCACCATTCTCGGTTCTTGGTTCGTCTCGGTCTCGACTGGGGGTCCTGGCTCTCGAGCTTGACAGTCCCATGGATTGGCTCCTCCGCCTGGAAGAGCTTCGTCCCCTGGAGGCTGTCCGCTGCTCCTCTCCTAGTCTAGGGAAGGAGCTCGTCCTGGGCTTGTACCCTTCCTTCTCCCCTTCATGTCTGGCTCTTGGGCGGCTCTGGTGTTCTTGGGTTTTTGCGATTTGGTTGGTTGCTCCCCCCGATTCCGCTTCTTTCTTCATCTTCTTTTCCCAGATTCTCTTTTTGATTTCGTACGATGTACGATGGATCAGCTTGCATTTGCTGCCCCCCAGCATGTGCTCTTTCCCGCAGAGTTGGCACTTCAGCTTGCAGGTGTGGTCCTCTGGTGGATTTTCATATCCCCAACCACGGCACTTGATGGTTGTCGGGTTTGGACATACTTCTATTCTGCATGCCTTGCATACTTCATATTTCTTCTTATACAGGTAGCATCTGTGCGGGGCTCCCCCAAGGATGACGGTCCTCGGTACTTTCTCCTCCTTGAAGAGTATTAATATAGTCGTGGAATCTTTCCCGAGTCTTCTTACCCCGATAGCCTCCGGGTTTGCCTTGTGCCTTATCATTTGCATGATGTCCTCTTGGGTGAAAATCCTATCCACCCCGTGCACCACTCCCATGCCGCACCCGTCCGGAGTGCCCACGTAGGCGAAGACTGCCACCTCTTCTTCTTCCCCTAGCTTAATTCGGTTTATGCTCGCGTATTTCATTTTCCTTTCCCCACTTGTTGTAGCGATGAGAATGGAATGTTGTTCCGTGTTGGGTATCACGATGTCTTCCTCTTCCGTTTCTTCAATATTTACGCCCGCCGACGCCCTGATCATTCCTGTTAAATATGCGGCTCCACGTTTAAGGAGTCTATCTAGTCCTCCTTCGGGTCGGAGAATAATCTTGTCCGCTCCCTCCGGGATTCTTGCCTCTTGTCTTTCTACAGAAAATGCTGCCAGTTTTCTTCCGGCCTGCTTAAGCCTGAACTGCTCGTCCTCGATTTCCCTCCTGCTCTTTTCAAGCGGGACAACCTTCTTCCCTCTGCACTGGAACCACTGTCCCGGCACCGTGAACTCCCGCGGGTCCACTTCTTCACCTTCAACCACCTCCATGGCTGCACTCACTTCAAATTTCCCGCACGCTTCGTGCCGTGCTGAATTTCTTCGCCGCCGGTGGCGCTGCTGCACTTTCGGCTCCCCCGTCGGGGCCTCGACCACTTATCGTCTGCGTTAGCCTTAGCTCGCCTCGCCCCAAAAATCCTTGATGATTCGAGAAATCGGACTCACTTGGTGGGGAACTTGTTATCCACGTATTCCCGGCGGGTTCCGACATCCGAGTCTTCACTCGTTTTCAGTCGATGGGCAGGATTTCTCCCGATAACAGCATCAAAGCACTGGGCTGTGCGGAGACGCGTCCGATGATGCCGGCACCGCAGCGCCCTCCAGGAATTGGACAAGCTGTTGGCCAGCCCAAGAAAAACAACGCAACTGGCCCTCGTCACGTGAGCTCGAGCTTCACCGGAACACGCTTCTGGTCAGTGGGCGAATGTGAAGTGGGGATTTGGGGGGGGGGGGGGGAAGGGGGGCGTAATGAGAGCACGGTGAACGAGAGTTACATAAATCAGGACAGTTGCGCTACATGAGGCTCGTGTCAAGCTATCTGAAAAAAAAAACAGGTTCCGGTGAGCAATTTATAATCCGCAGTCAGGTGTGGCACTCTTTCACGCATACCAAGCAATAGGGGGTATTCACATGACGTCACAGCTGACGTCAGTACGCAGCCGACGCCATCTTTGCGTCCTGTTTTGACTAGTACTAGTACGGGGCGGCGGTTAGGTTATCTGTTCGTGGGCGTCCGTTTGCTCTGTCACTCTGCCACATGCCAGTACCGTTGTTATGAAAACTCAATCGGTATCATGCGTGACAGTTCGATTTATCAGCAAAGTGGGCGCGATGCGGACAGAGACCTGTACGAAACAAAACTTTGGTGCCAACCCGTGTGCAGTCGATATGCGCAACTGCACGGTAAGCGTCGGCTTGTGCCCACGCATAAATATGTGCGACATTCATGAATTCCTTGTCCCACAGACGAGCTTCATCACAAGAAACCAATCGCAAGCCTACTGACCACTCGAAGAACGCAACTACGTTACAAGCGGCCGAGTTAAGAGCCGCGGTTCAAGCAGACGAACTCGCTTTTTGTGCAATTACGTGCGTGCCGTCCAACGTTTATACCAACTAAACCGCTGAGTTTTTGTAGCCGATATTCTGCACAGAAGTGGCGTTTAGTAGTCAGTATCTTTTATACAAAACTTGTTTGGTGTGCTTGCCTCAATCGATCAGAAGAAGTCGGATGTTTGCATCGTCTGTGGCGGTAAGGAAGCAAACGAAACCGCTGCCACACGCCACAGCGACAACAGCGATGACACCGGTAGCGCCACTTCGTTGCCTTCGGGCTCGAAATAACATTTTGCAACAAAACTCTTGAAAAACAGCGCAGTTTTGGCCAAGCTAAACGTGATTTGTTATTAGAGATAAATAAGTTTTTAAAGTTCTTCAAACCTTCTGCAAAACAACTCTGCCCGCCTACGTTCCTGCGCCGGATCTGCATGCGGTCTACTTTGATTAGCAGCCGACACAGACGATACGAACATCCGACTACTTCTGATCGAATGAGGCAAGCATAGAGTTCCTTACATAAGTAAGGAACTCCATAGAGTAAGAAACTCTATGGAGGCAAGTACGGCAAACACAAAGTTTTGCGAGTCCTCTTTGAAGGATTTTATTGCAACAAAACACGGGGAAGTGTTGGCGGCGCGCTGAATGCATGCGCATGACTGTAAGCGATACATTGCCGCGCTGCTCTTTTACCGGGAATGTGTCTTCCGAGTGCGTGAAGAACAGTCGTGCACAGATAGTGACAAGAGCTGGCTGCTAGGGCACAACCGGAAGATTCCAGTCCAGCCCATTTTGACATACATTTCTCATATTCCATGATAATTGTGCGGTTGTGCCGTGCCAGCCATATGTGGCGTCGCATCTCGAGGAAGTGTCTCGTTCGGGTATAGTTGTTCGTGTGTACTTCCCGGAACCTTAAAATGCCGAAATCTTTCGCGCAGCTCTTCAGCTTCCGTTGTTTACACTGTGCACGTGTCTATTACAGTCTACGATAGCTCAATAAACAACATATAACTGCGGGCGCCACTGCTTGTAGAACCGCACGACAGCACTTGATACGTACGTTCGCCCTGTTCGTTCCGCGGACACAGAAATGGCCGACTGGGCCTCAATTACACACAATACACCGCGCACAGCGCGTCAGTGAATACCCCCTATACGGCTCTAACACATTTTTTTGTTACGCACTATAAATGAAGAGGCACGCATTAGCGTCAAAGGACTCCTTAATGATACGGGAGCGGAGCACCTTGACGTACACGGCAGAATGTGGCTGTAAGACGACTTCATCACTCACATACACACACAAACACGCACAAAACGTCTTCATAATTTGACAACTCTTCCAAAAGTTCACGAAGAAGAGAACCATTACTACTTAGCGCACCCGCCTGACAATCAACTTTACCGCCGCACATACGTAGGAAGCCAATTCCTCAGAATACGTCGTGTGTAGATCAGGCCAGTACTGCAAACCCCGGCAGAAATACTGTACCCCCATAAGAGACTCTAACGCGGTCCACCCCCACCGGATATTATACCTCACCACTCCCTCCATAAACATTAGCAATTTTGTCCCAAACAAAAAAAAACTTTGTTCTTCAAAACCTTTTTAAAATCAAAATTCATGGCCAGAACAGTAGCACCAGTGCATACTAACGCCACTGTGGGCAAATCTTCAACAAGCACATTAAGCTTATTCTTTAAAGTGTACACAGACGGAGGAATACTAGGTAGCAGCCCACAGTGTCCACCGCCCTCCCCTCCATCGACCACGCTGGCTAGTTGTCTTGCAAGGGTGGCAGAGATTGCCGCCGTTGTGACGGGAACAGCGCACACTAAACGAAGGAGGTGTCGCCACACTATGATCGGACGCAGGAGAATGGTATCGCAATCCTTTGCTTTGCAATATATACATATCTTGAAAGTTGGGGATAGCAATGCTGATTTCCTATGTCGCACTTTCAAAATGTCAGCGCTTTCATGGAGCGCGCGCAACTTTAAAATCACGGGTGGTTAAAGATATTTTGATATATTTTTCTTCTCATATGCTCCTCCTAAAGCTTCTTCTTCTCGGTTGTAAGCTGCAGCCTCACTGTCAGTGATATCATCGCCCTTCATCTTCTTTTTTCTTAGCAGCAGCATATTTATTATCAGTGGCTTGCTGATCTGGTGCCGAGCGTTTTCTCAGTGGAGCCAGGGTCCACAGCATTTGTTGAGGACCGCTTTATCCTTTATCCACTATGGGTAAGTTATTACCTTTCGTGCACTCAGTTGGAGCACCTTACTGGTTAATTGTTTGGCTGACAGGGCTTAACGTCCGACATTGCTGAGCCCATGGAGGACGCCATAATATAGTGCTCGTGAAATTTTTACATCATGGGGTTCAGTTAGGTCCACTGAGGTCGGATAGTAACCAATCGCCTTGCTAGTAGCCTCTTATCAATAGTGGCCGTTGGTCGGGGTAGCCCTAACGTGCTTAACATCAACAATCGACCTCATTAACCGCTGAGGAACCGCGGTGGGTCGACAATCCGATACCATGCGACCACCTAAGCAGTGCATTAGGAGGTCGGGCATAAGAGAAGTCCTAACCGAGAGCTAAGTGGGTAAAACTAAACGAAATAGACCGAGAATCATTTTTATGTACAGCCTGGCGCTTTAAGAGCTATTTCTCAGCTATGATTCCAGAGAAATGTGGGTTTGCTAGCAAGGACGTGCTGTCTATCTAGTCAGCATCTTTCCAACTGGTTTGTTGGAAGGATGCTATCCATGCAGCCCACACGAGGCGAATCAAATGCATATGGCGGCAGATGTTTCCCGAAGCGGATATTTTTATTGCGCTAGCACTGGTTCCATCTGTCCGCCGCCAGATGTCTGTCTGTTCTGTCGTCATGAGCATATCTGTAGCAGGTGTTAGCCGCCATAACTGCCCCCATTTTTTGCCTCTCGTTTCTTGCGCGGAGCAGGTAGTCCTCGCCTGAATTTCCGCCCTCGTGTGACAGTTTTTTTTTTTTTTTGTACCACAGGCGAAACTGAGATGTCTGCATTTCCTTCGTCTCTGACGGGTAAGTTCCAGGATAAAAAAAACACCATTACAGCAACCAAAAGACAAGTTGGTAAATCTTCGTTCCTCAGGAAGTGTAGCTCGGAAAGATTGGGGGACGAGGACAAGATAATACAAGTTCTAGCTCTTGCATTATCCTAATCCTCCGTTCTTCCCGCGTTATGCTTCCTGATATACAGCTACCAGTTACTTAGGCCATAAAAATAAAGTGGCAATAATTGATACTGCACGCTTATTTGGCCGTTCAACACTGCGGGTCCAGTGATGAAAAATAGCAAGGCACGTCAGGTAATTTTAGCCCCTACCCAAGGAAAACCCCATTTGGTTTGTCAACGAGCAATTTTTTAAAGTTCTGTGGCTCGGCAGGTACAGAGGCGAATGTTCTCTCTGTGCGTTCTGCCACTGTGATTTGATCTTCATGTATGCCGCCGCAAACGCAAAATGTCCTATAGCAAACTCAAATAGTGCGCAGTGAGGAATCCGCTTCGGTCAAGGAGACGGGCAAAGCTGCATAAATGTAGCTCTGTGCCTAATTTTACGAAAAGGACGCTCGGGTGCCCTCGCTAATGCGTGTTTAATATTCGACCAAATGAGGGTGGGCCTCACCCTCAATTCATCCTCAAGGGGAGTTTCAAACTTTTTCTAGATATCTTCAGTTTCGCTGGGTAAAGTTTGTCCATATAATTTTGCCGCCTAAGCATTAGAGATAATGTCAGGAATCAGCGCACGCTTGAGTCGTCATTTGCATATTTATTTACTCTCAGATGTATTCTTTTACTTCGACCTTCACATCTATCTCCGATCACCTTTGCGCACACAGAGATGCATTACGTAACATGACTTCAAACGTACACCGACAGACAGTTTTTGTCGTTTTGTCACTATTAATGATTTCCTATACAAAATATATTAGCACTATGAGGACTTCGATATAGTGCATATTGAGAAAGCGAGGTCTTATCACTAAAACAGGCTAAAGAAACGCATTTGACACGCAGGTTTTAAATGCACAGTGTTTAACTGGACAGGATAAACGGAGAAGATGCCACAGTCGCATTACTTGCGAGCGTCCTGGAAACCCAACTAGATATTGAAACTGCGGGAAACGGGAAACGTAAACACCAGATTGGGGAAACAGAATGGACGATAGTGCAGTTGAAAACGGTAATGGCGGCCGCAGCAGTGGATGGGATCTGTTCAGAGGGGGGGGGGGGGGGTGTGGAGGGCAGCTGTAAGAGAGAACAAATAAGGAAGGTTTCAGAAGGAACATTCTGCTCACAGGGTGTATCTAAGAAGTCCGAAAGCGGCACATCAGGCAACATGTGGACGAATCTATTTCACTATGCCGTGCATTCTCTCGCTGCGGTTTTGGGAATACGGTCATTACTGCATGGATTTGCGACAACCACGCTGCCTACACACTATCTTCGATCGACCGACAAGTGCGAACTAGTGCGTCTTTGTAAATCTATGCTGCATCTGTGACAGAAGCTGCGCCTGCACCAACGCTGGTGATATCTTATCCCATGGACAAAAGAGACGATATAAAGGGCATCGATGCTGCAACCCCATCCAGTGTGTAGGGCAGCGGCAGATCAGATGAGATGAATGAGATGAGCTTCCACGGGCTCCGTTACAGTCTTATAGACTCCTAATGCCAGGAGTTTGTAGGTTGGGGTCCGGTAGGGAGGTGAAGAGCCACCTTGTATGCCCGTCTAATAAGACCGCCAACGCGGTCCCGTTCCTGGCAGCTAAGGTAGAGGTAAGATTGGGTATATGTTAGGTGACTGATAACCAACGCCTGGACTAGTCGTCGTAAGTCAGCCTCCCGCATACGCGTATGTTTGTTAACAATGCGCCGAATGAGACGAATGGTCTGCGAGATAGCTGTTGTGAGTTTACCTAGAGTGTGTGTATTTTTTCGATTGCTCTGAATAAGAAGCCCATTACCCTAATGGTGGAGACTTCTCGTATAGGCTGGCCGATAGCAGTAATGGAGATGGGAGGATGATCGCGAAAGTCGGGTGAATCTCGGGTTAGGAGCAGCTCGCACTTCTGAGGGGAGCATGATAGGTCTGCTCCAGCTACGTAGAGTTCAAAGACATCCGCCGCTTACTAAATTGTGGATTCAATTTCGGCATCGTTGCCTTTTTGAAATCCATAGGGTGATATCGCCCGCGTATAAGGTATGTGATAGCCGGGGTTTAGCATCTAATTGAGCAGGCAGCGTGAGCCAAACGAGATTAAAAAGGAAAGGGGAGAGGGCTGATTCTATATTGAGGCATTAAGGGCTTTCTTCTTAAAAAGCTAATATTCGAAACCCATAGATAAGCCGAGAAACGCTACCCTTGCAGCAAAATTTGAAAAGCACAAAGAAGAGAGTAAGAACGACAAAAAAAAAAGTCTGATTTAAAACACGCGATCGAACATATAGCGGAATAATTGAAGAACAGGATTGCACATGACAAGGAAACTATTTTAAACCAACACTGCAATTCCTTAAAAAAGCTCACCGGGCGAATTTGGAGGCTGATGAGCCATAAGTTTAGTTTGAACCGACGGATATGTGTGTCAATGGTGACGGTTTGCAGGAATATGAGCGGGTATGCACTGCTTTTAATAACAATTTCAAATATGTTTCCACAAACGATGATGGCCGTGTTTCTTCTTTTGAAGTATCCATTCCTCCCATTCCCAATGTGGTGATAAATGAACACGGTATCTTCAACCTGCTTTTGAACCTTGAAATAAAATCTCTGGGGCCAACAATATCCCAAATGTTTTCGTGAAGCTTTATGCGGAATGGTATGCCAAGTTTTTACATGTTCTGTACACAAGGTCCCTGAATGAAACTGTGCTCCCTGATTACTGGCGGGATGCCAAAATCATGTAATTACATAAATCTGGTAACAAAACAATTATTACGAACTATCGTCCAATTTCGCTAACCTCCACAGCTTGTAAAATCTTAGAGATTTTTATTGAGGAGCATAAACTACCAAATAGCATGAAGCATCGCTTTAGGCGACGGTTTTCAACCAGTACATAGCTTGTCGATATCATCCATGACTTTGCAACAACCATAAAAGATGATAAACAAACACGTTATTTTCATCGATTCTCATAAGGCATTCGATAAGGTCTATCATAAAACATTGCTTTACTTCTCGCCTGGATAAGGGTCTATTTGCTAATTATCATACATTTGTAACACTAAATTCGGCCTATTCAGATAAGGTACCATTGATTCTGGCGTTCCCCAGGGATCGGTTCTTGGTCCGCTTTTGGTTTTGCTTTACATAAATGATATCCTTGATGATGTTTCGGTTGGTATCAGGGTCTACGGTTACGACTGTGTGCTGTACGAAACAATTTCTCCTGTGGAAGATCAAGCCAGGCTGAATCGTAACTTTTCAAAGGTGGTAACAAGGGATAAATAATGGCAAATGAAAAATAACTTCGGCAAGAATGTCTGTATGCGGATGTCGTTAAAGAATATTTTATTATACAACTACAGTACTGACAACGCTATTCTCTCAGAAATGAGCAAATACAAATACCTGAGTCTGTGTATTACGAACATGGAACAAACATGTCGATATTATCACAGCTAACTGCCTCCGAAAACTATACTTTCTAAGACTCTCTCTAAACTTTGCTGCATCTGCAGTGCGTTTTCTTGTTTACAGTACGATCGCTCGTCCAAAGTTATAACATGTGATAGCCATATGGGATACGTTTACTACAAGAAATATTATTAAACTGGAAAAAAAAAATAAAAAAGAGCGGTGAGATTTGTTTGAAACTTTTACGGCGGCGCTTCAATCACTGAGCTCCTCAGAAGAGGCAGGTTGCCGCCTGTCACGCATAGAAAGAAAATATGCTACGCAAAATTTTTATTTCAGCTTGAAAAGGGGCACTATAACATTGACACTTTGTGCATCCTCAATTTTCTGCTGGTTGCGCTACACGACAACGCCACTCGGTGTCCCTAACGCCATTAGTTACGAGAAGGAATTGCTTTAAGTTTTCATTTTTTCCTAGAAGTATCAATGTATGGAATAATCTAACTAACGACAATTTAACCAAAGTTTCACTGCGATTATCTGAATCACATTTGTCTTTGTGTAGCGAGTGATCTTATTGTATTTCTGTTTTCTGCAATGATTGTTCTTCTGTACTGTGTCGCATTTCCACTGACATTTGCATTTGCACGTAGCGGGTGACCTCATGTGTATTCAGTTATGTACCGCTGCATTTTGTATACTTCTTTTATTCGTGTTTTATTTATTTCTGTATCCACCCTGCCAAGGTCTCGGAAACAAGACAGCGCTGTTAAATGAATAGAAAACGATGGGAAGTTTATATTCGAGGCCATGGCCGGAACCAGCAAGACGACAGAACCTGTGTTTCATAGCGGCTGCAGCAAGCTGATTGCCCAGGTGTTAATCACTGGCTGCGCCATCATGACTAGGTGTGGCGGAAGTAGAATGTAGAGGGTGGTGGAAGGCGGGCGGTTGGGAGTGTATTTTCGCAAAGATGACAACGATCGTTGTGCTGCAATAAAATGAAGAGAAATTGTCGCAGTGCAGTGCAAGTCGTAACTTGGTAATGGCAGCGACAAGAGTAATTTCGCAATGATCAAGCAATAAAACTTAGTTAAATGATTAGCGTAGAGAGGTAAGGATACGCTTGCAGTATATCATCGCATGCGCTGACCATGGTGTGCGCATCACCGCTGGGAACGAACATGAAATGTGAGGGCCAGGGAAATGTTATTGTCAGTGGAGGGATAATAATGTTAGGCTACACGAACGGCGGCTTCGACATAGCCGAAATAGAACGGCATAGCTAAAAGCGATTATTGACAGGTGTATCGGACGAGACGAGTGATACCACCATTAGTACCGACGAAATATGGTTATACCCGTGCCATTTCTAAACTGCACCTGAACAACGTGCTCGAACAAATCTGAAAAGCACGCTTGAATATATATATATATATATATATATATATATATATATATATATATATATATATATATATATATATATATATATATATATATATATATATATATATATATATATATATATATATATATTATTTAATTACTCTCATTGCATCAGGAGAGTTCAATTAAAACCGCGTACTCTTGGTTTCCGCCTAGGCTCGGGTAATTGGTCATATGTCGCGCTCCAGCCTTTAGACATAATTTATTTTCAGTCTTGCCATGAACCCATGAACCACTACCACGTTGGAATAATTTATTGCAATCACTACAGCTCCTCAGTGCACATACACGCGATTGTTCTAGCAGGCCTTCCTGTAGGCTAAGGCTGGAACGACCTTCCCGGTTGAACCGAAACGGTCACAAACCGTTATACTGATTTAAATATACCTTTGAAGACGTCCATGACCATCCACAATTATATTTATGTGTCCGGCGCTTTTCAACATCTCTCCATGTCTTGATCAAAGATAGGGATGGAGTTGCGCGTGATAAATGAACGAGTATATTAATGAAGAATGAAGCACCTCCAAGGTTTCTGAAATAAGGTCAATTTTATTTCTCTGTCCTTTTCATAATGGTCTAATGCTTCTTTCTTATTAGGTGCTAAACTATACTTTTGTTGCGTTCACAGCCAATATGCTATTGTCCTCCTTTTTGTAACGTTAAGTGACAGGTATGGGAATGGCGCGTTTTGTAGCTTTAGATCAGATAGCAAGCCTCGCAGGTGCTAACTGCCTGTAGTAGCACGAGTGGTGAATGCACATGGTCTGAAAGACACGTGCGCAATTTTGTTTGTTTTTGGTTTTCACAGCTCAAAAATAAAGCATAATATTTGTTATTGGTAATAAGTACACGTATGCAACTTGACGATAGAGGTACACCAGCAGGACTGCAGGACTAGTTTGCTGGTTTCTTGTTTGCTTTGAGCAGAGCAGCCGGGTGATGGGGAAGGCTCGTTATTGCGCTACATTTTTTGTCTCATGTCGCCTTACAATATTCCTTTTAACCGTTACAAAGCGTGTGGATGAGCAATTTGTACTAGTTTCTATGTCTTATCAAACCTAGGGCTAGGATATTACCATATGTATGAAATGACTTTCTTTGTTCGATTTCATAGAGCAGTGGAATACCCGGTCTTAACATAATCTTGAAGAGCTGAAACTTGCTCTTTTCTGTAAAAGTATCTGTCGGAGTAAGATTCCTGCCTATCAAGAAAACTGCAACTTTTCATTTTTTTTTCAGAATCGACCACATCAGAGTCAACGAAAGGTAAGGGCCTTAACATCCATAAACTCCGCTGTAAATACACGGTGACTGTTCAAAGGCATGTCGCACGAACGAAGAGTCCTTAACAAGTCTGATCTGTTCGGCTGTGACGTTTCTAGGACTGACTGGAATTAAGTGACCTCTGCTTAGGTACATATTGTCAACCGGAGTTCAGTACGTCAGGTACAGTTTACAACATCTGAAAACAAGAGCCGTAAGGCGGTGGCAGTGGAATTAGGTGGCAGCCAATGCAACAGCACTCGCTCGCTAGACACCTGTTTTTTCAAGCGAGGCCTCCGGAACGCTAGGCGCTCGCGGTATCAGAAGAACAGCGATGACCAACAGGCTCTGTCATTAGCTCCTGGCAAAAATAAGCATTGTATCGATGCTTATTTCAGCTTGTTTTGCATCCACTGAGCACTCGATGCTGAATTTAGACTGAAAGTCACAAGGCGTCTAAGTGTGTTATCAGTCATTGCATGGCAGTTATAGCGTGCGGCATCTATGTGTTGTTGGCTCTGAATTCACACCTACGCCAGTTGAAAAGCTGCTTCGGCGTGGTCCAGGATAGTGTAAGTGTAAGTGGGTAGGCTCGAGTAGTATAGACATGGGAACATCGCCTGTAGCATCATCTTAGCGTTTTGTCAGTAAACGTGATGGAGCGGACACATGTGTGTTGTTCCTGGTACGACTGCATTCTAGCCGAATTTTACTTAAGCAGCTCATCCTATGTTACGTGTTCGTTACCTACATGCAGTCTTTGTGAAAAATATGTAGCCCAAGTGGTTTCCTCCGGAGTCGCGTACCTGGGCTCGCTGCGCAACTCGCACTTTGGACTTCTCACAGATGTCAAATCTCCTCCTCAGACTTTTCTAGCTTAGCCCCCATGTTCCAGTTATGCTTCCAGCAACCTCGTTACAGGGTTTAGTAGTCAACCGCATGGGTCGGATATTTTAATAAGACTGTACTTACAAGGCGATCATATCGGAGAGCGCTGTTTTCAAATTTCAGTCAACAGTTTGCCAGATAGTGGAATAAAGTATTGTGGGCGGTCTGTACGACTGCGAACCAGGGTCGCCTGCAGCAGGTCAGTCATAAATACAAGGTGCCTGTGACTGATGTACGTCTGGGATGCAACATGAATAACGATTTAATGCGCAAGAATTGCGACTCTATTGCCGTGCCACTTAGCAGAGCTGATGTTTTTCTTAGCGCCCTAGATAACTCGAGGCGACAGTTTACCGGACGTGGTGTCAACAACGTGAGCCCCAAGTGATCCCTTATTAAGATGCTGCTACGCCTAAATTGGTTATCAGCCTTTCTGTCGCTCCATCCTCGAAGTGAATAACTCCTCTGACGTTTTGCTGTAGAAAACATCATGTGAAACGTACAGCGCAGTGTTCGATCACTAAACCGGTTCGGCGCGACTCTTTCACTCCATTTGTGCGGTGGCAGTGGCATCGAGTCGTTGTATCAGCGTCTTGTATAACGGTCGGGTGTATCGTCAGAGAGCCACTTCATTGGGGAGGGTCTAGTGCATTCAAACAGCAACTCTCCTTCACATGTTGCTGCTTCTGGTTTTCCCGGCGATGACTTGGCAATGATCTCCGCAGAATGTCGCCGTACATTTTCGAGGTGAATAGAAACGACGTGGGGACGACGACCAGGAAAACCCGCGGAACATTCCTGGAGATCCTGTCAGATAGTCGTCGACTCGTTGTGGGCATTTCTCAGGCTTTAGAGGTAACGCATCGGCACAAAACCTTTGCAGGCCTGCCCTGCCGGAGTGGCGCAGTGGTTAGGGCGCTCGACTACTGCTCCCAAGGACGCAGGATCGAATCCCGGCCTCGGCGGCTGCTTTTCTGTACAGCCGAAAAGCTACGCTACCGTGTGCTGTGCGATGTCAGTGCACGTTAAAGACCCCAGGTTGTCGAAATTTCCGGAGTCCTCCACTACGGCGTCTCTCATAGCTTGAGTCGCTTTGGGGCATTAATCCCACAAACTAAACCAAACCTTTACAGGCACATCCGAGGATGCAAACAAATGTGTCACACGTCTATTATCCCGCCGCGGTGATAAAACACAGGATGACAGTGCTCCATATATCCCTTTTGCAGCTGTACACTGGAGACATACGCGCAGGAGGTGTCGGCTACACAGAAGCAGAGGTTTCCTGAAAGTGACTCGGAGGTAGTCATTCTCAGTGGTGTTGTGGATGGCTTAAGGGGGGCCTTCCTTGCACACTTTCGCTGTAGTTGTGGCCCAGCGACGCAAAGCGGGCAATGTCCGGCGGTGAGGACTTGAACCGAAGGCTTGAGATACGAACTCCCCGCAGCGCAGATAGTTGTCAATAGAGCGTTTTAGTACTGCGTAGTGAGCGCTGCGTACGCACAGCCCACGTACTTTGCGGAACGCTACGGCATGGTCGCGTACATGCCACAGAAAGACTTTTAGTAGGGCGAAAGCACATACGTACGCAGGAGTCCGAAAGCTAACGCGGCAAGCGCAGTGGCCTGTGTTGTGCCATCTCGCAGCCATCCAAAAACGGAATTTTACATTCTTATTATTATTACATCACACAGCAGACGGACGCCTCTTCGTTTCGAAACGCAGCTCGGCGGCTGCGTTTCGATGGAGGCGAAACGAAGAGGCGTCGGTGTACTGTGCGATGTCAGCGCACGTTAAAGATTCCCAGGTGGTCGAAATTACTCCGTAGCCCTCCACAACGGCTCCTCTTTCTCTCTTTCCACTTTCACTCCCCCCTTCCTTCCTTCCCTCACGGCGCGGTTGAAGTGTCCACAGAAAACAAATAAGACAGTTACCGCGCTTTTCCCTTCCTATAAATAAATAAATCAATCAGCGCTGGAACTCCTGCTTCTTTGTTTTTCCGACAGGCGAGAGATGGAACCCATGCTGCAAAGGTGCTGCTTTAGTTCGTCGTTGTTTCAGAGGATGAGGATATAAGGAATACCTTTGACTGAATCGAGACACTACCCTTGCAAATGTAGTAGAGATTTAATTTTTTTTTTCCGAGAGAAACGATGTCATGTCAAAGAAGGTATTTGAGTTCACAGTGCGCCTATGATGTCATCATTCAGTGTAAAGTAACTACGAACATCGGAGAACACACTGCGAAACTAACGAAGTCTCATAGGGAAGCGGAGTATATTTAAAATGCCATGAAACCTATGCCGTAAAAGTATGGAGCATGGCCCATGGAAACATATGCAAAGAAAACGTACCAAAATAATTTTCCGGTTTAGGCCAGCACCAATGAACACGGCAGATGGTTAAAAGTTAGCAAATGTTTTGAAGAAAAGCACTGGCCAGCTTTTAATGATAGGCAGCCTGTATTGGTACGACACTAAACGAGCAAAATACAGCGGTAAGTTGTGTTTACATGTTTTCAAAGGGCCCTACCAGCTAGTATCTCTATACGTCTAGCAGAGTCATATAGATACTCCGCCTTTTAAATGGCATTTCATATTTTCCCAGTCTTTCCTAGGATGCTTGTAGTTGCTCTATACCAAAAACAAATAGCATAGGTGCCCCGTAAAGACATACAACGGCTTTAAAATCTTTCGCTTCCACATATTCTCATGGGTGGTAAGCCTATACATTTCACCCCCAGTCTGCGGCAGGGTCGCAGGCGCCCCATTTGTTTGTAAACACGGCGTTTGTCTACAGGTGTGAATCCCACGGGAAACTTGGTACTTGCTGCTTCAGGTTTCAGCGATCCTGGCGACGAAATACTCGAGCTAGAAGTTGGAGCGTTCGCGCAGTGCGTTCATAGAAAACAATTTGTGAGCCGCATAAGGCACAATTTGCAATACGCGCCCTCTACCGTGGAGCAACAAATGAATTACAAGTTTTTACTTCTCGCGAAACGTCAAATCGTCTGCAACAAAAAGAAAAGAAACGAACGTGCTGCGTGTTTGCTGCTTATCATGCGCGGCTATATAGCCAAACCTGTCTGTCGAGCTTCCTGACACACGACAGCAACCCGCAGACGGATCAGGGAACGCACGCAGATGTAGAGATTTCTGCGTATGCAAGCAACGTATGCGCAGTACGCAAGAATCGTGCTGCGTATGACGCATGCGCAGTAAGCAGCACGCAGGCCGCCTACGTACGCAAGCGTTCTGCGCACGCTTACGTACGCAGTACTAAAACTCTGTATTATCGTGTGGGGATTTAAGAGGGCGGGATTGCAGGCGTCCATTGCGGAACCGCGAAGGCCCATGCGTCTATACGAACAGTGGCGCAACATTTTACCGGCTTCACCGTAATAGAAGCACAGCGGCTGATTGTTTGAAGTCCTTCAGACATCGCATTTCCTGAAAACTGCAAGGTTGTTTGTAAGCTTGGGGGGCGGGCAGTTCGGTCGCTTCCAGCGAGACTGGCAGGGTGCAGTACGACGTAATGCGGCGGTATAGTGTGCAGTCAGTTGGATTGTGAGGAGCGCATGTCGCAATCGGTGCAAGCACCAAGCTCCTGCTCTATATTTTGCTGGCGTTGCCCGCAAGCGTAGCTATTTGGGGATGTTGAGGTGATGGCAGCAAGCGGCGAAGTTCTCGAACGACTTTGCGCATAAGGTCCCTCAGGGACCTCCCCTCGCAAATGTACGATGTAGAGGCTTGTACACACTACTTTAAGTGGTAGATGATATAGCCTCATCCGGGCACCATGAACTTCTTGATGGTGGACGCTTCCATTTTAGGATCGGCAAAGTTTTCAGGGGATCTCTGACAAGTGCAGCAAAAAGCGACTCTAACGTCTTGCATCAAACATTCCATGCTCTCTGCTTCGGCCATGTCAGGGCCGGCACAGTGGAAGAGGCTTTTCATTTCCTCAATATCAGCACGGATTATCGGGGAGATGAACTCTTTATTGCAGCGGGACTGCGCTTTTTCGTTTCTGAAGTCACTACGGGAAGATCTTCAGAATCTCCTGTTTAAATGTATCCCATATAAGCCTCAATGGTTTTCAAATCATGTTAGCCAGGTCACCTGAAGAGCTAAATAAACATGCCGGAGCCTTGCTGAGTAGTTGCAAGCATTGAATCTAGCCTCGTGGTGGACGAAGTCCGCCCCGTCTTCTGCATCTTCCTTGGGCAGTCTTTGAAAGATGGGTACCCACGAAACACAAAAAGAGCTAATTGACATCTAGAATATGTCTAGGCCAAGAAATGGGCACTTCTAAAAGAAGACTCATTTGAGACGTTCTGTAGACCCAAGAGCTACAAGCCTTCCTGTAGCTCCGATTTAGCTCAGCTAACGCTACGCCAGTAGAAGTCTTGAAAACTTCTCGCCTAGAAAATTTTTATACTTGTTCTAGACATTGCTTCTAGCTGTAGCTCTGCTATAGCTGTGCTAGTAGACATCTTTAAACCCTCTTGGCTAGAACGTTTCTATTCTTGTTTTAGATGTGTAACGATTTGCAGTTTGTGCTCATTGTCCTCAATTCTGCATGTGCGGTCACATTGCTCTGCTTTGAGAGCATTTTTTTCTAAATTTAATAAAATGACAGTTAACTGGGAAGAAGGCGAATTCATGAAGGCTTGCACTTTGTACAACACAATAAGACACAGCTAGAGATGGCGAAAAATTGGTTGGGCTGAAGAGAATTAAAATTTTAATTTTTTTACGGAATTTTCAATTTTACTCCTTTAACACCCCACCGATTATGTGCCATCTCTAACTGTTTCTTATTGTGCTGTAGAAAATGCAAGCCTTCAACAATTCACCCTCTCCCCAGTTAACTGTAATCTAAAATTTAGAAAAAAAAATGCTCTCAAAGCAGACTATTGTGTGATCTCACATACAGAATTGAGGACAATGAGCACAAACTACAAATCGCCACACTCAATAGTGAATGCACATGCTGAATGTATAAATAACACATGCTTCTCCAGTCCGAATTTTTATTGCACTCCATCTACAAAAGTAAAAGCAATCAGCAAATAAACTTGTTGACAATATGGATTTGAGAATTTTTTTGAAGGTTCTTCTTCAAAAGTAAATTCCAAACAACCTGCACTGGCAAGAAAACAGTTAAGTTACAGGCATGCATGCAAATGCACTGGTGTAAACTCACTAGAACCATCCGCCCAGGAAGTTCTGCATAAAAATATTTTTTTTTATAACTTGCAGATATATAAAATTAATGCACACTCAAGGCATTGGCTGATGAGCTAAATTCAATGGCTTATCGTAAGCTCCAGGTTCTGCCTTTTCCAGGGGTCTTTAAGACAGACAAGATTCCAGCAACCTGCAAAGACAAAAAAAGCTCAAAATAATCAAACGAGCCAAAGGCAGTGGCAGTTGAGCTACGTGCCTGAGTTTTGTGGGGTCTTTAAAGAAAAATATGCACGGAGAAAGGAAACACCAAAATACGGTGATACCGCTAGCACCTATTCAAAATACCTACCATGAACGCCATTGAAATCATTCACCTAGTAGCCCCCCTCCATGTATGAAAAACAAATATCCCTCATAGCTCGCACCACAAAACGAGGTCGAGGCAGTGGCCTTATGCTTCTGGCATTGACCTACCGTGAACTGAAAGAACAGTCTTTTCTAGTGCGTTTTAAAAGAAGAAAGTTTTTTTCACCCTGTACATACACAGAAAACCTTAAAAGAAGCTGAGGTTACTGATTTGAAAACGCTACGGTACAATGATGACAACAAAAACGAATAGGACACCATATGCGCACAACTACCAACTATTTATGGAAGAAAACACGAATATTCTACATCTGATGCCAGTGAAGTGCCGGAATTTTTTCACAGACTCATATAGTTCCACATCTTCAACACGACCATTAGCAACAAAACACAGATATATTACTTCAGTTCTACATTTGCTACCGCACATACTTAGCACGCATCAGTGAAGTTAACAAAGCCAATACAATACAGCTAAGTTGCTTGTTGGGCGAGTTGGTTGGACAGTACGTTAAAACAGCGCTAGAAACATAGACAGATAGAAAGACAAACACGCATTGCTATCTACCCGTGTTTCTAGCGCGCTAGTCAGACGCATCTGTGGTTCAACTTCGGCGCGCTGCATTCACCATACAAGAGAAGTGGAAAGTTACTTACTGTTGAGAAATATGAGCTCCATATCACAGCGCAGCAGTGTTTGTAAAATACAGCGCGGGAAAGTTGCAAAATCAGCGTAAATGTCCAAGCGCGGGAAACAAAGACAGCACACCGAACACACACCGTCGAGAGCATGTTGAGCAACCGTTGAGCATACCGTTGAGCATGTCGAAAGACGAGAAAAGATGAGTTGAACGATCGGTGCGTGCGGGTAGCAAGCAATCGCTAGCGACTGCAACGCCAAAATGCTAATAAAGAAAATAACTGCCTACAAAACCCAACCATTACAAAAACAATTATGAATTTAATTTTATTTTGTTTTTCAATTTAACCTTATGCTTTGCAAAAAAAAAGAAAAAAAAACATGAAATAATAAAGCAATGTTGACAAATTGTGAATTGCATCGGCATCGAGCAGAGCGCTATCACGCAGCAGGCTTCAGCGCACGGAACAATGTTTGAGCGTACGATCGGCTCTCCTGCTGACTGTTCTCTTGCCCAAGCAACAAATTTGCGGCAGTGCGGTGGTTTTCTCGTGCTCCCAAGCAAGCCGGAGTAGAAGCATGTCATTCGCGTGCCTCCCGTCTTCTTTCAGGACCCGTATGCTACCCCAGTGCGGCCTTACGAGCGGCAATACAGTGGTTTTCTGGTGTTGGCCAGGCAAACTGGAATGAAGAGGCATTCGTAGCATAAAAAAGTGTTGTCATTCGCGTGCCTCCCTCGTCGTTCAGGACCGGTGTGCAACCCAGTGCAGCCTTACGAGCGGTAGGTTAGCTGGACCGTAAATGACGGGGCTTTGGTTCCCGCTAGAACGAACCGCAGTTTCAAAGTTCGAGGTTATTTTAAAGCAGTCTCCTACCTTCTGTTCCTGATTATCAAATAATCAATTTGAGACATTGGAGTAATGCAAAGCTGTCTAACAATTTGTGCCGTAATTATTGCTTAATTCCGTGGCTGCAATAAACCATGCGTAGAAAATATTCGCTGTGATTCTTGAACATTCTTTGAATAGGGATTCAACATTCTGAACAGGGGAAACATGGAGTATTTTTTGTGGACTTTTCGAAGTTAGTAAACCCTTTCTACAATTGTATTTGTGAAACGTTTCTGAATAAACATCGCTGAGAGGTCTTTGGAAAAATATCTAATTGATGTCTCTAAAAAAACATACCTGAGACGTCTTTGAAAAGGCGTCTTAGTATAGACGTGCTAAAGAAGTTTTCCAGGAAACTTCTATCCGTCGACGTCTGTGAGAGGGTTTGTTCCAGAACAAGATGTTTGTAGCCTTCCAGAGGTGTTTAAAGAAGTTTATTAGACGTTATGTGTTCGTGGGTACCTTCTGTTCCTGATTATCAAATAATCAATTTAAGACATTGGAGTAATGCAAAGCTGTCTAACAATTTGTGCCGTAATTATTGCTTAATTCCGTGGCTGCAATAAACCATGCGTAGAAAATATTCGCTGTGATTCTTGAACATTCTTTGAATAGGGATTCAACATTCTGAACAGGGGAAACATGGAGTATTTTTTGTGGACTTTTCGAAGTTAGTAAACCCTTTCTACAATTGTATTTGTGAAACGTTTCTGAATAAACATCGCTGAGAGGTCTTTGGAAAAATATCTAATTGATGTCTCTAAAAAAACATACCTGAGACGTCTTTGAAAAGGCGTCTTAGTATAGACGTGCTAAAGAAGTTTTCCAGGAAACTTCTATCCGTCGACGTCTGTGAGAGGGTTTGTTCCAGAACAAGATGTTTGTAGCCTTCCAGAGGTGTTTAAAGAAGTTTATTAGACGTTATGTGTTTCGTGGGTAGCGTCCGGTGCTGCACGAACCCCAGGGGTATTTTCTGTTCTTCAGGCGTCCTCGGGTGTATTTCACGCGGTCAGAATTCAGCATTTCCACCAGATCTCACCAGCTAGTGACTATGATGCAGTGGACAAACAAATGGGCAAGTGTATCACTTTAGTCAACGCTTTATTGGGTTCACTTGCCCTCGTAAAAGGACTCAACAACTCGGCGGTGACGACAGCAACAAACGTCCTCGCTGGTGGTCGAACAGAGAATTTCCGTTGCATTCGGCAGTGCTGAGTTCAAAGTCGACGGAGATACATCGTGATAAACCAGCTAAGGGATACAGAAACCTTTTGGAGTAATACGAAAGCAGTTGTGCTTGCCTGCAGCCCTTCAAGACTAATCTGGCCGCTTCTCACGCTACAAAATTGATGAAGTCGTGTTTAGCGACAATAAGCATAAATAAACATACAAATAGCGCAAGATGTTCCGTGAGCTACAGTCACAGTGAAAAGGACGCATGCCGGCGGCTGTTTAAGATAACAAAATAAAGATTTGAAAGGCTCGCGGCAACCCCCCGCCACATTTGTTTCCTTTTGTTATTCAATAAATATCATGATGTGCGATAGTTATAAGGATGTTGTAGAAAGCGATCTGGCTTTTGTTCAGTACCTGTTGGCTCTTTGGTGTTAATTCGAGTCGACATTTCTTGCACAAATGTCTCTCAACCGAATTCTGGACGAAGGAACTACTAGTAACACTTCACCTTGGGGTGAACGCTGCGACGCCCGACGTAAGTAAACCCGGTATTATTAAATGAATCAGTGAACGTTTTCTTCAAAAGACGTAGTATATATGTATTTGTGTAGTTTAACTGTTATTAGTTCAGAGTCATTAAAGTAAAAAAACGTATAAAATTGTTATTAACTTTTTAGTATACACTGCGTTCTTTTGCAGTTAAATTTAGCTGTCATGCTTTATAACGTGTATTACACTACGTGGGAAGGGATAAGATATACGGAGGATGTCAAAGTATGCAAAGGATTAAGACAAGGCTGTCCTCTATCACCGGTGCTGTTTATGCTTTATATGATAAACCTGGAACGGAGGATACAAGACAGTAACCTAGGTTTTAACCTGTCATATAGATTAGGTGGAAAGGCGGTAGAGCAGCGCCTCCCCGGGTTGATGTATGCAGACGATATTGTGCTGCTAGCTGAGAGTCTGGAAGAATTGCAAAATCTAGTTAAGTATTGCGGAGACGAAAGGGACGCTCTAGGCTTCAGTTTCAGCGCAGTTAAGTCGGGTCTGATGATTTTCAACGGCTCAACTGATCAGGGTCGTAAAATACAAGGCCTTGAAATACCTAGAGTAGCAGAATATAAATATCTGGAGGTATGGGTAAACGACGGATTGGCATACATTGGAAAGCATGAGCAATCACTTAAGGCCAAAGGGCGAAGGAATGCCGGGATAATGAAGCATAAGGCATTGTGGGGATACAATAGGTATGAGGTATTGAGGGGTGTTTGGAAAGGAATTATGGTGCCCGGACTTACTTTCGGAAATGCGGTTTTGTGCCTAAAATCAGAGGTACAGTCGACATTAGAAACAAATCAGAGATCCGTTGGACGATTAGCACTAGGCGCCCACGGCAAAACTACAAATGAGACGGTACAGGGAGATATGGGCTGGGCATCTTTCGAAGTGCGGGAAGCTCAGAGTAAAATATTATATGAGGAACGCCTGAGGAAATTGGACAGTAACAGATGGGCAGCTAAAGTATTTAAATACCTCTACCTAAAAAGCGTTGACTCAGAATGGAGGAAAAGAACTAGGAAACTAACTAGTAAGTATGATGGTAACAAGGACGCAGAAATAAAGAGCATTAAGCAACAGGTGAAAAACACAGAAGGTAAAAATTGGATAAATTCGATGGAAAAAAAAACAGAGTGTGGAATTATACCGAAAGTGGAAAATGCAGATCAGGAAGGAAGATTTCTTTGATAACTCAAGAGGCAGTGCCCTACTTTTTGAAGCTAGATCTGGGTGCCTTAGAACACGCAGCTACAAAAAGAAATTTAACAATGGAGATGACGCATGTGCTGTATGTGGAAACTCCAGTGAAACAATTGCCCATATTATACTCGAATGTAATGGTATCCATCCGGAAGTTGGTGCAGGTGCAATCACTGTTCCTGAAGCTCTGGGGTTTAGAGATAACAGTGGCCGGGTGAATAAACCGGCGGTGGAAACTAGCAAAAAACGACTGGAAGATTGGTGGCTTAAAAGCGGAGAAGTGACATAATGTTGGTAATGTAGGAACAGAATTTAATAAATAGAACGGTGGTTTAGTTAACCATTCTAAATCAATAATTGAGATATAGGGATTATAATAGCTACTGCTACCACCCCGTTTCAAAGGGGACGCTCCTATATTCCATCCATCCCATCCACATGTGTTACACGCTTTACAGCATGCATTTTAGATAGCGTACGATAACGAGAAAACCCATCATAGATAGAATAGCTGGTAATGTGTGATAAAACGGTGTCATTTGCGCGTTCGGTGACCAGCTGCCGCATTTATACGAAAACCTCCATAAAATGTAAACAATCAAAATTAAAATACCGAGCTATGCCTAATATCAAAGATTACTGATCAAGTATTGAAAGGGAGGCCCAGTTCGCAAGCCGAGCGAAAGTTTCGACAAGACGAAAACAAGTGCTGAGGAAAGAGAGAGAGTAAACTTTAATTTGTTAACGGAATTGCGTTGGTGATTTCTTTAGTCCAGAATACCATTGGCTTGGGCTGCCTCCCGGGCCCTGATGAGCAGCCTGCGCTGCTCAGAGAGACCCGTGTGGGCCAGCTCTGCCTCCCACTATGCTTGGCTGAGTGCTCGAGCTTTATATTTCTCTAATTGCTCTTTGCAGTTACATATCATGTGCACGATGTCCGAGACTTTATCGCATGCAGTGCATGTGTTATTGTTGAATTTTTCGGGCCACATTTTGTGGTATTTTGCTAGTTGTGGAATGTCTTAGCTTGTATGTTCCTCCAGGCTACTGCCTCCTATCTGCTGAGGTCTTTGTGCGGTTCTGCGTATCGCTTTCTTCCTAATTTGAAGTATTGTAATTAGTTCCCCGTATATGAGAGGGGTTGAAGGCTCTGGGGCAGCCGGCGCAAGTGCCCGGAAAGTATGCCTTAGGCTATCCTGTCGGCTGCCTCGTTGCCGTCGATTCCCTCGTGTGCCAGTATCCATGCAATAGTGTGTTTCAAGTTACCCGCCTTTTTTTCCTGCCCATTATTCGGTGTGCCTGTTTGCACACGCGTCTGAGGAGCAAGGCACGATAGGCCTTTTGGGAATCGCTGTGTATATGTGTTTTCTACCTTGGCTGCTGGCGTGTTTACCTGCAAGGGCGATTGCAACTTCCTCTGTATCTTCTATGTAGTTATTGGTCTTGACCGATGAGCTGGCCACCTCTCTTTCGTTGTGGTCAACTGTGGTGGATACCGCCGCTTTTCTTCCCAGATATGGACTGGCGTCTGCATAGAGTAGGTCGCTATTGTTTCAAACGACGTTGTTTTGTGTGTGGCGAGTTCTCGCTTGTCGTCTTTTGCTGTTGTGTAGGGTGCTAGGGATTCACAGTAAGAAATTAACACATCAGGCGGCAACTTAAAAAACCACTGTAATTTAGCACTGAAAACGACACGTAGAAACGACAAAAGGAAAACGAAAATACGCGCAACGAACAGGTAGATAGTCTACAAAAGCAATTACAAGGGTTCAACGCTGCTGAAACAAATATTTAGCGAAAGCATTAGCTGTAGGTGACCGAGCGTTCTTCTCTTTGTCTTCTTCCTCAGCCCACATATAAAGCCCCGCATTAACCAAGCTGTATGAGCGTGCCTTAGTGGAATATAGGGTCAACATGAATGCCAGGGTCCTAGCAGGCTGATTCTGACATAACCGTCCCATGTGAAACGAGAGACATGTCGAGAGCCGTTGTCCGCCTTCGAATAGATTTTCCACCGGCAAAAATTCAAACATGGGCAGTGGCACAATATTTAGGTGCGAGAAGACGCGACGAAGAGTTGTTTGCCTCTGTAGCCACCGTTGTACACGTACCGCACCACAAAACACATCACGCACTTTATCAAACTGCTCACACGATAAACGAAACTGTCAGGTCGCACGTGCTCAAAGTTTGCACCTGAAACGAGCTGTACACGATAGTCAGTCATACATCAACACACTCAGAAGTATTCAAAAGGCAGGCAGTAATGCCAATGACTCTGCGCATAGAGTACATAAACTTCCGCAATATCGCTACGCAAAACGGTCAGCAGCAATGCGGTCATGGAACTATAAGATACAACAATTTGATAAACAGACAAAAATTATAAAAGAAGGCGTTTATGCATGTTCACTATCCTACGGGCACTCGTGGTTTACGTTCACTCATTACGCAGTTCGAAATTATTGGCTGCTACAATGTAAACATCGACTCTCAGTTAATCACGTCTTTATTTCCTTTCAAAAGAAAGAGTATGGGGCTAAAATCTCGGAGAGCTCGACGAGGTCCCGACCCATTACAAGTCAACAAACAGCATGATTGCAGCCAGCCATATAACAAATTTACAAAAATAGAAAAGTACCAAATGGTGTGAAAAGGTACACTTTGAAAGTAGCAAGCACAAGAGAAACAAATAAACGAAAATGCCGGTACAGTAATTAATAGTAAAATAGAAGATGTCAATAAGAACGCGAAGAAAACAAAATCCATATTTAAGTCCTGCAAAAAAGAAAGTTGGCAAAAGCGTTTGACAATATCGTTTTGGTTACAGGTAGAATCAAACTCCTCTTGGTTTGTACGTTTAGCAGCAAGGGTAGCGTGCAAGATAGATTGTTTCATTATAGGATGTTCTAGGGGTGGGCACGGAACACATCTCTTTGTATCTGGTTTGACGATCGTATGTGTTCGCCTGTAGATTTGCAAGACGAATTGCATAATCCTAGTGATACTCGTATAGCTTACCATCAACATATAATGTACAAGGAAAACACAGGAATAATACCATACTTTGAAAAAAGAGGCTTTGTGGGGAAAGTATACTGAACATCAGCAATATAACGTACGGGTCTTTTCTGCAGCAAATGTAGCCGGCGCATATAGGCTGCACCAGTTGTGCCCCACACCATGCTGCAGTACTGAATGAGGGATAACACTAAAGAATTGTAAAGCATGATCTCTTTAGCAGGTATAATGAGCCGCACATGAGAAATGGCACCAATGGCAGATGACAGGTTACGTTGGAGGTAGACAAGGCGTTCATTCCAGGCAAGATGCTTTGAAAAATGTTCTCCAAGACTATTAACGGAATCAACAATCTCTAATGGTTGGGAGCCAAGACACAGACTCATCTGTTCTGTCAGCACGTTACCTCTAAGCCCGTACAAAATTACCACCGTTCTAATGGGGTTTAGTTTTAAACAATTCACCTCTTCCTTTCAATGAGCCAGCGTCTTCAGCCTTGCTTTCAATCTATTTTCACAAACTGCCTCTGATAAAAACTGTCGTGTCATCAGCATACGACATAACTGAAGAATTGTCTTTGCAATGTACAATATCATTTACATAGATCAAAAATAAAAGTGGACCTAAAATGCTTCCTTGCGACACGCCAATAGCCGGCTCATTGTGGAAGTGGAATTGTTGGCATCATCAGATTGCATTCTGAAAGAAAGATAGGATTTAAAAAGCATATGGGCTGCTCCACGCACAGCATAATTTTGTAATTTGTTGAGAAGAATAGAATGATTAATCAAGTCAAATGTCTTGGTGAATCGATGTAAATACCTAATGTAATATGTTGACGGCTGAATGCATTCATAATAGTTTCTCTTTGAGGGAGGAGGGCTCTTTCGGTAGAACGGTGCCTTCTAAAACTATGTTGAAAGTCATGAAGAAGGCTGTGGCGATCAAAAAATGATAGTCATCTGTCATGCATTATATTTCTCAATGCCTTTTGAAAAACTGGATTGATCGAAATAGGCACATAATTAGTTAAGCTCGTCTTTTCACCGCGTTAAGGACAGCAACAATGCGGGCGATTTGCATTTTCTTGGGAAATATACCAGTAAACAATATTATGTTGTAAATATGAGCAGAACATGGCTGCTAATATTAAACACATGTGTTACAGGGCAAATTTGGATACCGTCGGCGTCCAGTGACCTCCTATTTCTTGTGATACTGAGAGGGGAAAAAACTTCAGGAACTCTTGTTGGAGCAAGAAAAAGCGATGCTGCATTCCTGTTTACTGATAGAAACTGTAAATAGTTCTTCAGGCTGAGATCGTCGTACTATGGTGAAAACTTCATTAAACGTTTCTGGAATGGCGTTTCCGCAAAGTTGCTTTCCATCATTGTACAAAATATCTGGAACAGCTGAAATGAAGGGGAGATGAAGCAATGCGTTCAATTTGCGCCAGATTACACCACTTCGTTGATTGTCAGGGTCACTAGATATACCTGAAAATAAAAATCTTTTGCTGCCCTAAACTCATTGTCAGGCTGTTCCTAATTTTTTTAAACTCCGCAAGCAGCGCTCCATCTCGAGTTTTCACAAATCGGCATATAAGGCATGTTTTTGCTTAATCATATCAAGAAACTCGGTAGTTAGCCCAGGTTTCCGCGCTTTAGGTGTCCTTGCAAGTTTCTTCAGTGGGAAGTGTGCATATTATAGGGTTTTGATAATATTTATAATTGCTAAATAGGCAGAGACACTATCTTGTGCAACGTAAACGCTTTACCAAGTTTGCTGGATGATTGCCTGGCGAAAATCCTCCAGATCTGATGAAGTAATAGTCTAAACATAAACCGGCTTCTTAGTTTTCCGTGTTAAATGAAGGGTTTTACTAACTTCCAAAATGACACCCAGATGGTCACTAATGTCAGTGTACACAATACGCCTCTGAAAAATCGATAATGCTTGAAAAGAACACATTTAATGAAGAAGCGCCATAAATAGTCCCACGCGTTGCAGTAGGTATGGTGTTTAAGAAACCTGAACTTGTAGTTACAGATTGGAAATCTCTTTGTAGCTGAGACGATGATAGCATAATTCTCGCAAAACAAGATTAATTTTTCTTCTGTTGCATAAATGAGTAGTTTTTCGAGGAAAGTAATAAACCGGTTTGTACACGACAGAGAACATATTTATGCGGCTTTGAAATATTAGCACCTTAATCAGGAGTTGTATTGTGAAATGGTGGATAGGTTCAGCAACAATATCTTTGAGCATAAGCGCTACGCCTACCCTTGCTTATCTCGACGACTGCGAAAGGGTCGATAACCGGAAAGCTGGAACATATGTGATAATTTTAACCAATTAAGGTTAAAATTATGACAGTGGTATTCTGAAGTTGTGGTTAACATTTCCATATCATCTGTCTTATTTGATAGAGATTGTACATTGGCGACATTGCCGAGGATGGCGACATTATACCCTAGAATCAATGAACAATAATTTCAGAGATATCATTACTGAGTGCGCTGTAGAAGTAGGCGGTAGGATAGTTAGAGAGGATACCAGTAAGCTGTCTAAGGAGACAAAAGATTTGCTTAAGAAACGCCAGAGTATGAAAACTTCCAATCCAACAGACCAGATATAATTGGCCGCGATATCAAAGCTAATCAATAAGCGCAAGATGGCCGATATAAGGAAGTATAACATGGAGAAAATTGAGTATGCTGTAAAGAACGGGGGAAGCCTTAAAGCGGTAAAGAAGAAATTGGGCATAGGCAAAAACCAGATGTATGCGATAAGGGACAAGGCAGGCAACGTCATCATGAATATGGACAAGATAGTAAACGTAGCCGAGGAGTTCTGTATACAGATCTCTACAGTAGCCAAAGTAGTCGGGACCGTAATGAGATTGGCGGTAGGGAAAAACAGTCAGACGTTCCACCAGTGATGAAGGACAAGGTCAAGAAAGCACTAGAAACTATGAAAAGGGGGAAATCAGCTGGTGATGATCAGATAACTACAGATTTGTTAAAAGAGGGGGGGGGGGAGGGATATCGTGCTAGAAAAACTGGCCACATATTATACGCAGTGCCTGGTGTCATCGATGGTACCGGAACCATGGAAGAATACAGACATTATCCTGATTCATAAGAATGGGGACTCTAAGGACCTTAAAAATTACAGACCAATCAGCTTACTGTCTGTTACGTATAAGGTATTTAATAAGGTAGTCGCTAACAGAATCAGGACAGCCTTAGACTGCAATCAAGCAAAGGATCAAGCAGGTTTTTGCAAACGGTACTCTTCTATCGATCATATCCATACCATCAACCAGGTGATAGAAAAATGCTCGGAATATAACCAGCCATTATACATAGCATTCATTGCTTACGAAAAAGCATTCGACATGGATGAAACCTCGGCGGTAATGCAGAAATGGCGAAATCAGGGGGTAGACGAGCCGTACGTAAAAGTGCAGGAAGATATATGTAGTGGCTGTACAGCAACCATAGTTCTGCATAAAGAAAGTAACAAAATTCCCAAAAAGAAAGGTGTTAGGCAAGGAGACACGATCTCCCCAGTGCTATTCACAGTTTGCTTAGAGGAAGTATTCAGACTTGGAATGGCAGCAGTTGCTGATGACATTGCCTTGCTAAGTAACTCGGGGGATGAACTGCAAATAATGATTGATGACCTAGACAGGAAAAGTAAAAAGGTAGGCTTAAAAATCAATATGCAGAAGACTACAGTAATGTTCAACAGCCTCGGGAAGGAACAGCAATTTACATTAAGTAGCGAAGCACTGGAAGTAGTAGACGAATATGTCTACTTAGGACAGGTAGTAAACGCTGATCTGGACCATGAAAAGGAAATAACAAGAAGAATAAGATTGGGATGGAGCGCATTTGGCAAGCACTCGCAGATTATGACTAGCAGCTTACCGGTATCGCTCAAGAGGAAAGTATACAACAGTTGCATCTCACCTGTACTCACCTATGGGGCTGAAACGTGGAGGCTAACCGAGAGGGTTCTGTTTAAGTTGAGGACAACTCAGATGGCTATGGAACGAAAAATGGTAGGGGTAACATTAAGAGATAGGAAGCGTGCAGAGTGGGTCAGAGAAATAACTCAAGTTACTGACATTCTAGTGGAAATTAAGAAGAAGAAATTGGCATGGGCAGGACATGTAGTGCGAAGAGAGGATAACCGATGGTCGCTTAGGTTAACAAACTGGATTCCCAAGGGAAGGAAAGCGTTGCAGGGGGCGACAGAAAGTTGGATGGGCGGATGAAGTTAGGAAGTTCGCAGGAGTCAAGTGGATGAAGCTAGCACAGAACCGGGTTAATGGGAGAAATATGAGAGAGGGCTTCGCCCTGCAGTGGGTATAGTCAGGCTGATCATGATGATGATGATGATGATGATGTACATTACCTAACTAAACTAACTAAAAAAATCATCCGACACAAAAACACTCCATTTCTGTCAGCAACACTTGCACAAACATTCACCATTATACAGTCAGCGAACATTTCTCCGAACACATATGCACAGCACGAAGAGCATGCCCCAAAAGCAGCCTGCTGGCTACACATTTTTGTTTTCAGCCATCACTTTCCAGTTGATACGAGACGCAAACTTTCGCAGCGCCAGCAGTCTGCCCGTCCTTGCGTGCGTCAATTTTGTTGTACAGTAGAGCCGGTTGAATTAGCTGTGTGCTTTTGTTGTTTACTGACCACTATTATGCGGCGTTCAAGGGTTTATGAGCCAGATTCCACATGCGGCTGCCGCGGAATTTGTCTGGGACGTTCTTGTGAAGTAGCTTTCCTGTCTGCTTTTGTGTTGTCAGTTGCTGGAGATTAATGGAACAATATACGTGTCTCGCTAATGCGGTTTGTGTTACTCTCCAGCACAATACGTTGGCACACACCGCATGATGTCACGAATCTTTTGACGTCGGCCTGTACTCCGGGCAAATTAATTTCGGTGAATACCTTCTGAATGGTCGTTCGGAAGCCGAAATAGCTGGATAGGACACTATCGTGTAAAAGCGTCAGAATGTGATTCTGCAAACTTTGGTATCGCAACCTGTTGCACCGTTTCTTCCGCACTCAACTGAAAAGCTGAGAACAAAATTTTATCTCAGGTGTTAAATGAACAGGCGGTGTACAGCTTGCCGTGATAAGTCTCTCCGACCTTGTTTCGGCACCCATCCAATGCTGCGTGCTCTTCTTTTTTTTTTTTGAAGCTTCGATCTCGTAACTTGTAAACAGGTGATAAGCGTGTTACCGCATGTCGTTGGAACTTTCATCGTCCCCAACATGGCAAAGCTATCAATCGTTTCCGGACCCGACGGGACAACCAGATGCCTCAGTTGTATCATCGGATTGACGGAGAATGGGTGTTGGGCGCCTGGTATGTTTCCGATTATGAAGTCGTACAGTGGCGTCGCCAAACGCCGACGGATCGACTTGCCTGTGTAAAATGGCGACAAAATTACCCCCTACGCTTCTGGAACTCCCACACTGCTGTCATCCGCCAGTGTCAGAGTAGACTTCTCTCCCGTAAAAACTTCTACGGAAACCAGGTCTTTCCAGATAATAAGAGTGTTGCTACCGATATCTATCAATAGCGAAAACGGCTGACCAAACAACTCTCCTTGGTAGTAAGGTTGAAAGTTGGGCGAGTTGAATCTGGTTCATTTTGAAGGTAGCGCGAAAAACGAGGACCAAGAGTAGAAGGACACTTTTCCTGTAATTGATGCTATCCCTTTTGTTTCTTGTGTTTTAGTTTCGCGAGATTGGTATTTATTCCGTGTTTTTCAATAAAAAGTTTAGTTGTGAAAAAGCGCTCGTGTTGTGTCCTTCTACTCTTGGTCCTCGTTTTTCGCGCTACCTTCAAAATGAACTCTCCTTGCTTAAGAGACATGCTGAAATTGGTATTGGTCGTCTGATAGCCCTTATGCAGTCTGACAAGATCTGGTTGCACTTCTACAGGGGGACTGGCACAATCCATATAGCATGCGAACGTCGTACGATCTGCGGGGTTCTTGCGCCTTCAAGACTGTGAGTGTGCCCCTGCTTGCAGCATAACGTGCGATAAGGTTGTTTTGGCCAGATACGGGAGTCTGATGCCTTAGGTCCAACCTTGGCACACAGAAAGTACGGAACCGGAATTTTCGATCCGGTAGTATTGTCTTTGGATATTCGGTTGCTTCTTGAAACATAACAGGTTATTTTTCCGCTTGTCTTCAAGACAATTATCTACGGTAACAGCAATTTCGTCCACTGTCTTGCAGCTACGCTGGAGAAAGAATATCGCTAGTCACGCGTGGCAGTTCCTCAAAACCTCTTCGGCGAGAATCATGTCGCGAACCTCTGGGAACGTTTTTTCACGTCCCCTCATTTCTACCCAGCGATCAAACTGAATAGTCTGGTAGCGTATTGCTTTCCAGTCTCGCCGTTGTGAGGCTTCCGTGGTGAAACGGAACCACTGCAGAAGTGCTAGTTTAGCCTTTTCGTAGTCCTCTCATCCCAAGCGCAGGCTCAATGTCCTGGCCCACTTGTTAGCCAATCCTGACCAGTTGCAACGTGCTCAAATCTCTTAAGGTATGCATCCAGATCATCGTGATCTTCCTCAAAAATCGAAATGAGCTGATGAAGGTTTATGGACCGAGACGATTCAACCCTGGAAACACCTGGGTCGGCATGTGCATTGCGCTCCCCGCCCTCCATAAGCCTCACTCCTAACGGTAAATTGTCTCTCTCTAATCAAATTCTCTGCCTCCTCCAAACGTTGTATGGATTCCTCCCTCTCAGTATCTTTTTCTCCAGATCAGAGACCCGTTCAGCGGCCCTCTCATATCTTTCTCTCCTAAGCTCTTCCTCCACTCAGTTACGAAACTCTGCACCTTGGAGACCCATGCACTCTCCTGCCGCCACCAGTTCGGACGCGCTCATTGTGCATAAGGAAATTTGCACCGAAGCTACAGTAACCACAAGCCTCGTCTTGCCGTGGACGCCAAATTTGTGAGGTGCTAGAGACTGACGGTACGAAGTTAACGCACAAGGCGGCGGCCCTTACAAAAAAACACTTGAATTTTCAACTGAAGAAAAACAACGCGTACCACCAAGAAAAGGAAAATAAACACGCGCAACGAATAGTCAACAAAATACAAGAAAAGGTTCACTCATATATTCGTGTCCTTCGGCGGAGGCGGTAGTTCTGTGTCACCCGAATCTAAGTGTCGGGTCAACAGCCAATTTTGCAGCAGGCCACTGCATTACAGCCTTCACTCGTCATTGTTCGCGTACTTCAGATGGCCGAAGCAGCGTCTGATGGAGACGCAGGCAGCTTGCGTTCGGCCACCTGGATGGTGGCCATGTCACCACAGCTTCGACTCAAGGAAGGTCCGAGAACAGCTGGGCCTGCGCCTGTCAGCTAAGGACGATGCATCTGGAGACTTGGGATGAAGACCGATCTGGGCCTGGAGGCTCGGACGTCTGCGGCAGAGGCCCAAGTCCGTTCACTCCAGTCGTCAGTAGACACACACAAAACAATCTTTTGTTCCCGACCACTCTTGTTCTCCTCCTACCTTGCCCGCTCTGCACGCGCACCCTTACTGCTGCCTTCTCCAAGTGGCACGTTCTCGATGCGCCACGCGTTCTTTCCCACTCCTTTTAGTCGTCTCCCTGCGTCCTCCTTGTGTGGCGCTTGCTCCTCACTGTTTGTGCACTGAGGCTCCCATTACGTGGGATGCGTCCGACTTCGGGCGGGTGGTGAATGGTGGATGTTACTGGCACTACGGGGCTGGGACTGGCAGGTAAACGCCGCTTGCGGCGGGGGCTAGCCTGCCACCAATATTTATCTGTTGTAGGCCGCCATTGCACCCGCCACCGCTTAGGTGGAGGACAACGCCCCTCCCCTTCTTCTGTCCCTCCCCTCTCCCTCTTCCCTCTCCCTCTTCTCCCTCTTCTTTTTCTTTTTTCTCTACTTTCTCTCTTCTGTCCGCACGAGGCAGCGGAGGTGGTGGTGGTGAACTCTTTTATTTCGCCCAAAAACCGGGGACCAGTCAACGGACCGGTTGCGATAACTTAGAGAAGGTCGGCGGGGATCTTTTGGGATGCCGCGGCCTCCACCGCGCGCTGGATAAGCCAGCGGTGGTCTTCTGCCTCGGAAGTACACAGGAGAGACTCCCACGTCTCTGGGGTGTTTGAGTTGTCTGTGTTGTAACGTGTACAAGTCCACACCATGTGTATGAGTGTGGCTGGAGTTGAGCAGTGTTTACAATGGGGGCTATCTGATCCGGAAAGATTCTGATGTATAAGAGGGGTGTGGGAAGCTGCCAGTTTGTAGTTTGCGCCATTGGACGGCTACGCGTCTTGTTAGATCGCGGTGTGCGGTAGGAGATGCGCACCTTTGGAGTCGGTAGTGCTGGAGTATGTCCGTGTAATTGGTGAGTAGAGAAGCGCATGAGATACTAGTGCCAGCGGAAGCAGGGTGGCTGATCATACTCTCGGCTAGGCAGCTGAGATCTCGAGCGAGAGTGTGTGCCTGGGCGTTTCCGCTGAGCGACTCGTGGGCTGATTTTATTTATAGGAAGGGAAAGGCACGGTAACTGTCTCACTTGATTTCTGTGGACACCGAAACCGCGCCGTAAGGGAAGGGAGGAAGATGGGAGTGAAAGTGGAAAGAGAGAAAGAGGAGCCGTAGTGGAGACCACCTGGGGATCTTTAACGTGCGCTGACATCGCACAGCACACGACGCCTCTTCGTTTCGCCTCCATCGAAACGCAGCCGCCGAGGTCGGGTTCGAACCCGGGTACTCCGGCACAGTAGTCGGGCGTCTTACCACTGCACCACCCCGGCGGGGCCGACTCGTGGGCTGGAGCCCAAAGAAGTAAGCGAGATGTGGAAGAGGGTGCTGTAGAACGTAGAATGTGTAACGCCTGTCAAGAGATACGGCCAGCATCGTAATTGCGAATAGCCTGTTAAGAGTCATTGATGACGACTTTGGTATTAGGGTCGGCTAGCGCTAGCGCAATGGCAGCCTCCTCAGCTGCGGTGACTGTTTCTGCATTGCAAATGCTGCAGGCTGTGTACCACCTGCGGTGAGGGGCGAGAGCTACCGCCACCATCGCTGGCCTCGATGGATGGTAAGAGGCGTCCGTATACGTGACGTCCGAACGTCCGCTGAAGCGTTTCTCGAATTGACGAGCCCGGTCGACCCGTCTCTCGGTGGGATGTGCCGGGTGCATCCGTTTAGGTATGGGAGGAATGCGGAGATTTAGGCGATATTCCGGTGTAAGTTCAGCGTAACTTGCGGCCGATCTCGGCGGGGAGATCCCAACTTACTGCAGTACCTCTCGTCCAGCGTGTGTGAGTGAGAGCCGCTCATACTGGGCGGTGAGGGGTGCCTCGATCAGTGCGCTCACGGTACTGGAGATTCCGAGAGCCATGAGCTTATGGGTAGCTGTGGACATGGGAAGACCTAGGGTCGTCTTGTATGCTTTTCGAAGTGACGCCTCTAGCCATTCGCTTTCGGCACGAGTGAGACGTAAGTAGGGTCCAGAGTAGGTGATGCGGGAGCACATGAAAGCTTGAACGAGGCGCAGGAGGTTGGACTCTCGCATGCCGTGATGCTTGTTGGAGATTCGCTTAAGGAGGCGTCCGATCAGTGCAACCGACTGGTCGATGCGTTGGATCGTGATGTTGTTGCTGCCGTTGGCCTGTAGATGCAAGCCTAAGATCCTGATGTCTGTTCGAAGAATCGGGTTTCCTTGCACCTGGAGGTTGATGTCAGGAAGTATCTTTGAAAGGCGTCGTCCCGGGGAAGGGATCATGATATACTCGGACTTTGTCGCCGAGCAAGTGAGGCCAACTGAACTTAGATAATCTCCAATCCGTTCGATCGCGGTCTGTAAAGTCTCTTCAATCTGGCCGTCACTGCCGCGCGTGATGCAAAGTGTGAGGTCGTCAGCATAAATGCTGTGATGCAGGTGGGGGATGTCGGCCAGTAGCTTCGGCAGGCCTATCAGTGCGACGTTAAAAAGCATTGGCGAAAGTACGGCGCCTTGCGGCTTGCCACGGTTTCCCGGAGAGATGATGGAAGGATCTCCAGTGCCGGCTTAAAGTTGCAGCGGAAGTGGCTCAGCTAAAGAGCCAGTAGCAGGCCCGTGAATTTTCTTTTCCTTCTTCCAACAGCCACAACAACCCTTCTTCAGTGCTAATATACTGTCTAGCTATCATCTTTCATTCTATACTAGAGCTACGCCTTGTGAAATTTTGACTTAACAGGTGTAGAACTTGCGGTTGCTCACTAACTGTAGTGGCAAACAACAGCCACCCACCTACATAATCCTACAGCGCGTCATTCTTTAGAGTTAGGCGTAGTTTTGTCATTTATTTTAGAATGCTAAACACAGTCGAATGCATTCTGAGTATCAGATCCCTAAAATCATAAGTTCAGTACCGATGTCTCCATTGTTGTGTGACTGCCTTATGTTAGTTCTCAAGTCACTTTTCGGAGGGGCTCTGAGAAAGATTTTTTAATACGTCGTCGTGGTAAGGCAGCTCCGAAGCTACCTTTAAGCATCCTTTCAGTGTTAGTAGGCCTTAGACGAGTGCTCCACTTGACTGCTGCGCCCCATTATGTTTCCTCCAGAGCTCGAGCTGTAAGCACCATGGCTTTGCTTTCTCCACTTCCTGGCGGGCGGCGAGGTGTGAATATTGGCATGAGCATGGTCAAAAGTGAACGTCGGCGGGCAGCTTAGGCGGACGCCGGCCAACCAGTGTTCCTAGGTCATGTCATGTTTCCCTCCCATCAGGGGCTATTTAGCACTTAGCGAAAACCAAACCGTGAAGACTTTTCACGTTTCATTGTACTACCACATCAATTTAAAATTCTCCGACACCGTTTACACTCGTTCAAAGTTTTTTATCGGAGGAAAACTTTTGCCACAAACGCCTGACGATTACCCTGACGATTACCCTTGCAGCATGTGTTCCTTTTCCATGAAAATCTATCAGACGGCGCTTGATTCCTTCAGTCGATGATTACATTTTGCGATGTCTCACATTACTTTAGGAAGCGATAAATAAAAGGAAGTGTTCAGAGTTTGGCAAAGCAGAATTTCTAAAATATTCGAGAGCAGTATTTGCCGCTGCAAAATCGTAATCTATTTCGAGAAGTATTTTCCCATTCTAGTAGTTCGCGCAGAAGGCTTTCAATTCGGCTGTTTGGTAATAATTGAAAACATTCTAACAAACTTTAATATCCGGTCGATGATTTCGGAACGCGCACACAATAATAATGTACACCTGCCAAACTTGTTTAGAGCCGGTATATCGAATTTGGGCATAAGAAAAATACAGATAAATCTCATAGCAAGCAGTAGTTTTACCTGATGAAAAATATTAAACATAAATGTTTTTATACCACCGCTCGACTTTGCTTAAAAAGCAAAGTGTTTTGGTACTCGATGCAGTGCTGAAGTCTGTTCGGAATCAATTCTTATTAAGAGGTCCATAGTTTCAGTAAGAGAGGTAATTAAAATTTTACAGCTCAAAAATGGATCAGTTTACTGTCCCCAACGTGAAGTATGTTCCTTTTATACTTGCAGACACCGCGGAGAACGAGTAAGTAGTCAATTTTGTGGCGCTCACTTTTGCTGAGATTAAACTGAAACGCTGCAGTAGCACTGCAGGCCGATTTCAGGGTGACTGGAGCGATGGGAGATCGCGGTGTCTAGCTCGGACCCAGCTAACAAAAGGAGCTTGTGGGCTGGGCTCTGAGAGTCACTGTGACCCACAACCTCCCGGCAACGCTACGCGATATCGAGCCGCCCCATTAGCGGCTACAATAAGGATCAATAATCAATAAACGTTTTCACCACCACCACCTACAGGCCGATAATTAGATGCAGTGAGATCAGGTATACAGATTGTGCTGCAGGAGACAATTCTCTCCGGCAAGCAAACCTCGACAAGGACGTCCTAATCAGGACGGAAATCAAACGTTACGTAATATAATATTGGAAACCCTTGTCAATCAAATAATACCTGAGCAATACAGGAAAGCTAGAGGACTTTGAGCACTCAAGCAAATGCTTTTCAGTGGCCCAGGTGCAAGACGTATAACAGCCATTTAACAAAGGGGCAAAAAGCAGAGACATCTTGAAGCGTCATTCATGTTTGTGCATCACCTGAGTCCTTTATCGGGAGGGCATTCGCTAGTCACTGGCCACCTTAACAGGAAGGAAAAACATACTCCAGTGAGCGGTACCCCTCATGTGCCAACATCGCGGCTAACATAGGCTTTTCGTATCCCCCGACGGACATTTTGCAGGACGCAGCACAAGAGATGTTGATACACGCCACTAACAAGTCCCTTTAATCGGTGTGAATGGCAGCAAAGGATGGGCATCCAGAGACGAGCCTCGTTTGCTTTGCGACACCCTTTCCCTATAACGCTTCTAAGCGTGCATCTTCCACCTTCGCGAAACCTGCTGCGGCCAGAGTAAAAGGTCAATCTATACTTTTGTCAGAATACAAAGCTTTTTAGCATTGGCGACTTACCTCCTTTAAAAGCGTGGATCGACCGCGCCACCCCAGAACGTCTTGTTACGCGCAAGTGGGAAAGTCCGGATGCTGTTTCCAGTCCCCCCCTCTTGGTACTCCTCCAGTGCCCCCTCTTGGTACCCTGTCTTGGTACCCCTTCCGTAGCGGCCTTGAGCCCGAGCTTACAATGTGGTCGCCATAGGTTTTCGTGGAAGAAGCGCTGCTATCTCAGCGACCAGCGCCTCTTTGTCGCCACACAGGCTGCCTGCCGCTGGCCTACCATTTAGGCGTGGGCAATGCTCTTCACCAATTCACCCGACACGTTTAAGCACTTTGCGCCGGAAACAAATTCATGTTGAGCTAGCAAGACACCGGGAATCTTTCAAAAAGTGTAAAGGGCGAACGTGGACTGTTCCATCGCGTTCCTGCCAGAATCCAGCACTGACGTCACAGGTGCCGCTTACTGCGACCGAATGGGAGCTGCAGTACATCTGCAGAGCTTCAGCGTAAAGCTGACCAAACAGCGCCAGGAAAATACCTTACGGCAGCGTTCAAGAAAAACTCCCCCACACTAGAAAGAATGCACGAAAGCACTGGCAGGGAGTATTAGGTGAAATGTATGTTGGGGGTATTAGCTTCATTATTAGTTGCAAGGTACTTTTAGTTTAATTTAATTAAAATAAAGTAGAAATAAAACCTGGCCTTGCAGTCAGCCCTGCGGTTCCCCTGACCTGATGCACGCGTGGCCTGAGAGATGATTTTCTAGCTCAACGTATTTAAAACGGGCTGGTAAAACTGTTCACTCCAGCATGTTGTTCTCGGGTTAAATTTAATACTGCAGATTTCTGAAATCTAATTATTACTGGGGACGCGATCAAATAGTTTTGAGAAAACAATGTACGTTGCATCAACGTAGAGCGATGAGTGTGTACTGTGCTCTTAGGGACTAGCTATGCTATATTGTTTTCACATAGCAGCAGTTGTTCCTCACAGCTGTTAGCAGAACAGGTGAGGCGCACTCACTGCTAAAGGACGATGACGTACTATGCTATATAGATTTAATGGAGACGGAATATAGAAAGGGGGCTCGTGGCCAATATGCGTGCAGGTGGCAATACAGACATTTCCACATTATTAGACCCCGCCGGGGTGGCGCAGTGGTTACGGCGCTCAACTACTGTGCCCAAGAATGCGGGATCGAATCCCGGCCTCGACGGCAGGTTTTGCTGGGGGGCGAAAAGCAAGACACCAGCGTGCTGTGCGATGTCAGTGCACGTTAAAGAACCTCAGGTGATCGAAATTTCGGGAGACTTCCATTACGGCGTCTCGTCTGTTTTGCGTAGCTGGTAAAATAACCAGCCGCGTAGTCAATAATCGTGCACAGTCATGCATAGCTTCGGATCAGTGACACTGCGAATGCTAGATTAAGAAAGATTACTTTGCACGATTCGTCTACCATTGTGCAATGATAGTTTGAAGCCTCATTCCTTCTAGGGGAGCATGAGTTAGCACACATGGTATATACATCAGAGTATCGACAGCCTTTTCATCCAGTCAAAGCACGTGCTCCTTTGATTGTGGATCTCTGACCCACATTCGAAGAGGCACAGGTTTGATTCTACTGTTTGAATAACCACGATTTCTTTTAAGATAAGTCATCTCGTATAACGTCACTACGCCGCGACCTTCTTGGACCAGTCACCACGTTCCAAATAGAAAGACTCCGCTTCCTCAGCTAAAGGGGACGGCGAACGCAATCACCTTAGAACCTCACACACAAAACAATGAATGCACCCTCTTCCTCAACAGTGAAGAGGAACCGTACTAATCGGCTGAGATCAAACTAAAATTTCATATAGGTCCAGAAGCTATGCGGTTCATTTGATGCATTCACCGTCCACACGTGTGCTGTTCCCTCAGCTGCTAAAACAAGAGGCCTTGTCACCAGCACATTTTCTTCGCGGCATTCTGGAAGTCTGGGTAAACCAGCAAATAGAAGAAATAGAAGTCCCTGCGCAACTGTCACAAGAGCGAACTCGAATAAACATTGCGGCTCTGGCTGGTAATAGCACATCCTGTGTGACACTGAATGCTCCGTCGCTGTGGCCGGTTAAATCGTCCACAAAGGCAACAAGCATACTGCGGCGAAGAGAAATTTCACCAACATCGCAATCACGTGTAGCCCCACATTAATGTAAAAAATCAATACCTAATACGACATCGTGGACTGCATGGGATAATACGACGAACTTCGTCCGAAGCATTTCACCGGCAATAACGACTGATACAAGAACATAGCAACAGGATGCAGTTTCACCTCTCACACCAAGCAAACTAGCAGGCCGATCCCAATCAAACATAACTTTCCGTCCCAGGCGGTTTTTAAAGACGAGACTCATCACAGATGTTTAGACGCCACTGTCTATCAACGCGAGAGTATGCCACCAACACACACAGACAATTTGTTTCCTAATATACCTAATATAATGGCAGGAAGAGGAATTGAGACGATCATTCCGCTACCTCCCTTCCATTGGCCGCAGCAGTTAGTTTTCCGGAAGTGACGATACAGAGCAGCGGCGTGGTGGCTTGAACGGCGTCGCTGAATAGGGGGTGTGGAACTGCAATCGGAAACGGGTGAGTCGTTTCGGAGTGTTCCTTGTCGCAGCGTCCGGAAACGAGGTGGGTTCCAGAGCTGGTAATCAAGGAATGTCATCGAAGGGCGGCCAGAGGTACTTGCGTACGCGCATAGAGGTTGGTCATGCTGCTCTCGACGCTTGCAGTACCGGGAAATGTGCCCACGACGACCACAACGGTAACACACCCGAACCGCACGGTGAGTTGCTGGTCCGGGAAAGTCGGAAAGTCAATCTAAAAATGATAGTAGCGGCGAGGTGCTGGAACGGCGAAGTCGTTTGAAAGGTGGAAGTAGCTTCGCGGCCCTGGTAATTGGTCTTCCATACAGCGGCTTGAAAACGAGCCCTGGTTGAGTCAGCTGCGGAATCACTGCCGGTACTAGGCCGCCTGGCTATTGTAGCTCAGTCCGGCTCAGAAGGGCGGTGATTCAGGATGCGGCGGCTGGAGCGCATATTCATGGTAGAGTGTGCGGGCGGCAGTATGTTTAAATTTTTCGGCCAGTTCTTCGTCTTCTTGGACAATCTTCTTCTTGGACAATCCGCCGGATGAAAGACGCAATGTCATCATGGTTGTGGCTTTCGACACTGGCAACGTTCGGGACGTTAGAAACATGACCGAACTTGGGGGTGATACGCCAAGTCTTTAACGCTTCAAATGTCCTGCAATGATAGATGACGTCAAATTAAGTGGCGAGGTTTTCTTTTGTAATGAGGGAATTGTAAACATCCTCAGCCATTCATTTCAGAAGGTTGCCAACATTCTCTTCTTCCGTCATAGCACGGTTAACAGTGCTGCAAAGCTTTCGCACTTCTGTGTATACGGTGCACGTCTCACCTGGCCGCTGGCCTCGTTGGGCGAGAGTTTTTTCGGCCTTTTTCTTGCGCGACAAGAATTCGTCAAAGCACTTTCTCAATTCCTCCATGAAACTGTCCCAAGTGGTAAGAGAATCTTCGTGGTTCTCAAACCACAAGAGTGCAGTGCCCGCTAGAAAGAAAAGTACCTTCCCCAGCTTCATGGTCATGTCCCAGTGGTAATACTTGCTCACTAATTGGTAATGTGTGAGCCACTCTAAGATTTTAATCAGATATTCCAGAGAACGTACGCTGCTCGCGTTGATGAAACCAGTACCTTATCTGTCCAGGGCAGTCCACAGGATTTTTGTGTCTCGTCTCAGACATCCCCGCATGCTTGTCGTTTCATCCCGAGGCATTCATATTGGGCAATGATGGCAACAGCTTGGCCAGGCGTCACCTTTTTCGGATGGCTGATGGATCCAGGATCGATACACAACACCAACCACCAAATGTTACAAAGCAGCGAAGGGCAAAACTAATTTATTTACATTGTAGCAGTACGTCGCGGAACGGTCAGGGAAAGATCAGATACTAAGCCCGCGTTTCTCCGCTCTTCAACTTAATCTTCATCCCACTGCTTTCTATGCACAGGCCGCGTACGTAGGTTTCCACAGGACCTCCCGCGGGAATTCAAGATGCGCAGTAATTCGTTAATACAACGAAATACGTGACTTCTATCAGAAACAAGAGTTGCTGGGAGTGGTCTCATGTATGGAAGATATCGTCAATGTAGCGAGCATACCAGAACACTGAACATTTTATTTTAATAAAAATATTGCTGTTTTATTGCCAAATGAATGAAGGCTCTACTGATTTAAGCACCGACCGAGCAGCGGCAAGTTTTCTCTACTTTTACCGAAATCAAAACGTCTCTTCGTACAGGCCGTCGCGGCTGCCTCAAAAGTGGGGCCTGATGGTGGTCGTACTCCTGGTCCTGAGCGCCATCGTGCTGGGTATATTGGTGTTTTCGACTGAAGGTTAGTGCTTGCATGCTTTAGTGGACAAAAAAAAAAAAACAGAACAGGAACCTAAACCATTTGCGTTCTGTAACCACGTCTGTAGTGTCATTTGCCGTCTGCATAACGCCGAGATATTATCACGTTAGCATGCGGAGCGCGTGAGGTACTCCTGCGGATGCTCTACAATCCATAATATAAGTAGGAGAGGTCATCTACAGGCGTCCACATCGGTGATACACGTGCTCCCAATAGGCGGTTCATTACTGCCGTGAATACAGAGACAACGTTCCAGAACTCTCTAATTAAAGGAAACAGAATTTTCCTCGACTGTTAAGCTTCGCCTTTAGTTTATACGCGATAAGGTCCGCACTGATTGCCTATATTCTAATCTGCTCATCACGCTTTCTCTTCAACCGCCTAACTTCCTTACACCAAACATTCTTTTGAGCCTTGTCGGCGTTCATCTTGCAAAATCCCTCTTGTCGTTGAGCACAATCATAAGAAGACGAACCTGAAATTGTACCACTTGCCTGTGAACGTAACTGGTACAATGTCAGATGATTTTGCTGCACTATTATCAGCCAAAGGTCCCCTATCACACGTGTTGAAAATCCGCACCATGCACCCACAGGTCAATTGTCTACACCACGCTGGTTGTGTTCACTAACCGCCAAACAGTACTCACTAATCACTTAGTCAACCAAGCACACTTTCAAGTACAGCGAATTAACCAAGCAGAGCATATATCACTTACACACACTGCTTACAAGGCGTTCGTCATTTTAACGTCCTTAAAGTAAACGCTCTGATATGCCATAGCTCTGAGCAATAAACACAGAGGTGCCACCTGCCTTGGCAAAGGTACATCAGGGTCGTTCCAGTTGCTGTCACATATTGTACCACACAAATATTTTCATTGCAATGGTTTTGACTCGTCCTCGAAAGCTCCCTCTAGAGCTAGGTTACGGCGACGACGTTTTACTGCTATGGCACCAGTACGCTCCACATAAAATAAAAATAAACTATGATAAGCACACGCTTATCTTCTACTATTGCCCTGAATAAGCTTCTGAATCTCTTTGCTGCTGAGTGGTACCGAAGGAACAATTATGCATTCTCTGTCATCATCCGAAGCCATTTTAAAGGCTTCGATAATCTCTGTAGTCAAAGCCTTTGTGGGTATTGCAAGAACACTTGTGTCCGTGAACCTGGCCCCGTAAAGATTCCCACTTGAGTCCCCGGGTTTGATTCTGGCCGCCGCCGACTGCGTTTCGCTGGAGGCAAAACGAAGTGGCGTCCGTGTGCTGTGCGATGTCAGCGGATATGTTAATGACAACGAGGTGGTCTAAACTATTCCGGAGCTCTGCATTACGACACCGCTTCCTTTCTTTTCGCTTTCACTCCCATCTTACTCACTTCCCTTACTGTGCGGTTCAGGTATCCACAGGACAAGTGTGACGGATACTGCGGCTTTCCTTTCTGGTCAACCAATTATTATTATTATTATTATTATTATCATTATTATTATTATTGAAAAGCAAGGCACCCGTGTGCTGTGCGATGTCAGTGCACGTTAAAGAACCCCAGGTGGTCGAAATTTCCGGAGTCCTCCACGACGGCGTCTCTCATAGCCTGAGTTGCTTTGGGACGTTAAACCCCACCAACCAACCTATTATTATTACTGGTCCAGTGGAATAATGCAAAGTGTACTGCCGGTAGCCCTCTGCAGGAGAGATACAGATGCTTTTTTAGGGCAATAGGAGAACAAGATAGCCGTGTTTTTGCCATTATTGAATTTTCTGATTCTAAAGTTGTTTTGTTTGTCAAGAAATTACTATTTACTTTTTTTTCGTCAAAGGTTATGCCTTCTCCAACTTTTCATCTTCTTCTTTTAGTCTCCCTGTGTTCCTTTAGCTCTGTAACGTTTTCGTTTCGTTCAAGCCACAAATAAACCTCCCATTCGTAGTGTGCTCATCACCGGTGTGGATGCCTCCCTATGTTTTTCCTTGTGTATGTGATAGACTGCACAGCGCCTGCAGTCGTCAGCCATGTGTAGTCAACTAGCCCGCAACTAAGTGTTATTGGGGTATGTTTTATACCTTTAAAAAGGTAACGGTGGCAGCCGTACCAGAATTCTCCTGATAACAACAAAGCTTGTCGAAATTTGAGAAAACACGGGGCATGCTTGGTGCCCGCCGAGTAGGGCAGTTTATTCGAAGTTGCAGAAGTTTTGTGTTTTAATCTAGGCTGGCATCTTGTTCCTATTACCAAATTAACTACTTCATTATTATGAACCCTGAGATAAGCACAGCTCTCTTGGGCCCGATGTTCTGCATACAGGTGGCAGAGATACATTCTGCCATGTCATTTATTGCGTGGTTTATTGCCATAGTGTTCAATATGGTCCATCTTGTGAGCTACTACCTCACGTTGTACTGCGCAACCAATCAAAACTCTTCTATTTCTCGACTGTCCATAACTGGAGACGACGTCTACCTTGGAAAAAATACCTGTTTTAAAGATTTCTGTGGTATCACTGCAATCGACATTTTTCAGCTGTTGTACATGTGCTCTACCAGTGTACCAGTGTACCACTATACAGGTCTAGCATCTTAGCTCAACAAACACCTTAACATTACCTAGTGAAAAATGTATCTTCCAACAACTTGCGATAGTCTACCATCTAAATCGATGCCGAGGCTTTTACGCCAAATTCCACAGCTTAAAATTTACCTGGTAATTTTCTAATAATTACCAGAATTCCTTAATCTCCCTGCTTATTGCAGTGACACCGGTCTTTGTATATTTGCCATAAAAACAGAAATTTGATCAGTCTCTTTGCGAGCAACTTTGCGATCAAACTTTGCGAACAACGCAGAATGTGGATGTGAAAATGGATGAACAGGATGTACGTGGGTAGACGAATTCCTTGTGTGTACGCATGCGCGCATTTTACAAAAAAAAATGTTTTACCAGTCACCATTTTCTACAGAGCTCGTGCCTTTGTCACTACAGGGCATCAGTTCTGACAGAAATGCAGAATGCCCATGACAAGTTGAGGAGATTCATGGACAGCGTGGAAAACACTTAACAATTTGATATGTTTTGATGCATTTTTGAGTAGATATGTTTTGGTGTTGCACGCACAAAATGAAATCATGCGAGTACTGGCGTCGAAATACATCTTTGGTGTATCTCGTATTTTAGGTACCCTATCTATGCTGCAGGTTGTGCGGGAAATGTGGGTGATACCTTTTTGCTATTCATTATCACTATCACCTGAACATAGGTATGGATTAGAGATAAGAACAGACGATGTGAATAGCGCCGCCTGAGTGAGCCTTTCTTTCTGAACTCGCCTTTTGGCATTCCGGCTGCATATGTGGCGCACTTGGACACATCATCGTCATCGTCAGCTGGACTATACCCACTGCAAGGCGAAGGTTTCTCCCATTTTCTTAAATTGACACAGTCCTTTGCTAGCTACATCCAGTAGGCCCCCGCGAATTTCTTAACCTCATCCACACACCTCATTTCTTGCTTTTTATTGCAGTGTTTTTGGAAGCTGTTTGCAATGACTCAGCAAATGTTTCAGTAATGCGACACCACATGACGTCATACGTCGTCTAGATAACATTTTCCGCACTTCATATCCAGTGAGACACGTGACATGAAGCTGAGGACCGAAACAGGAAGTTGGCTGACGGCCATCTTTGCTCCTAATTACATACTTATTTTACTCTAATAATTATTTTCAAATTAACCTGTATCAACCATTTTGTTGATTGTATACATTTTTTGGCGCTCTATCCGATGGCATCATTTTTTCTTCGATATACCAATTAGTACCTCTTTTACTGCTCCCACAAGGTCGCCACCATGCGAAATCCACCTACATGGCCATGCAATGCTTACGCATAAAATGGAAACTTCTGCAAGCATGCCTGAGAGATTTCTGATCACTGGTCCACTTTGTCTGTCGGATACATTTCACGCACGCTTGCACACGAGTGCCAAAACAGTCAACGCCAGCCGCGTCACATGCATCGCCTAGCACACACATTCCTTTTTGAGAAGCAGCGCCAGAACAGCACATGGTTCTCAGGAGGCGCTAATGAAACTTGCGGCTTTAATGCAGGAATGCATTTGATGAAGGCTGCGTTTCGATAGAGGTGAGGAGGAGGAGAAAACATTTATTCACACTGCAATTTTTTGGAAAAGGGATATGCGTATGGTTATGGCGATGGGTGGCAGACCTTATTCCGGGCCGCCATTGGCCGTCGCCGCTGCCCGAGCTCTCTGTACCAGAGCACGCTGGCCCTCCTTGTCTGAGCTGGAAAGAGCCACCTCCCAGTCCTGCCTTGCTGGCTGTCTTATAACTTTTATATTTGTGTTTTGCTGACAGGCCCACACCATGTGGTCAGCATAGTGCCCGCAGAGCTGCACCTATACCATGAATGTCGGGTCCACGTGTTTTAGTACGGCGGGATTTAGAAAACACCCGGTTTGGAGCCGTCTAAGTGGCACTCCTCAGACCTGTCGGGACCTTTGGCGGGTCAAAGAAGTGCCTTGCTGCATAGGCGTAGATGATTTGTAATATCTGCATAAGTTATGAGCGGGATTTGTACAGCTGCCGTGGTGGAACGGAGGATTTAGTGGAACCCCGAGGGAGGAACGCTCGGGCATCCGCTTGAGCGGTTTGTTCCCATCCACCAGGAGGTGGAGGGGAACATCACTCTCAACATTACGTACCCTCTATTGATTGACACCATTCATTAACGTGTACCTTTTCTAGTTGGTTATTCATAGTGGCTCACCGCGCTAACACATAGAACGACAAGAAACAAAACACCATGGAGCGCGATCTAATAACTGTTGTTAGATCGTTGTTGTTAGGTTGCACTCCGTGGTATTGTGTTTATGGTCGTTCTATGTGATAGCGTGGTGAGCCACTATGGTTTCCTGATAACGCAAGATATCACACTGTGTTCTTAAAGTCAAATCTACAATACTATTTCTGTCTGCGTGTGCTGTGCGATGTCAGTGCACGTTAAAGAACCCCAGGTGGTCGAAATTTCCGGAGGCCTCCACTACGGTGTCTCTCATAGCCTGAGTCGCTTTGGGACGTTAAACCCGACAGACCAACCAACCATTTCTGTCTGCTTGCGTTTGCTCCAAAACCCATGGGCATGTAAAGAAAGAATTTTGAGTCCTAATGCCATATCGGGGATTGAGTTCAGGAAGTCAAAAATAAAGAGCACTGCAGAATCTGCATTGAAGTAATGCGAAAGCACGGATGCTGCTTTTGGTTGCTTCTAGTAGCTTAATTCACTTCCTGTTTGCCCATTTTAGTATAATTGGTACTTTCAAATTGCGCGCCAGTCCGTAATAATAAATAACATGGCTCACAGGAAGGGAAAGGCACGGTATCTGTCACACTAGTTTCTGTGGACACATGAACCGCGCCGTAAAGGAAGGGAGGGAGGTGGGAGTGAAAGTGGAAAGAGAAAAAAAGAGCCGTAGTCGAGGGCTACGGAGTAAGTTCGACCACCGGGGATCTTTTACGTGCGCTGACACTCCCTTGATGGGGCTGGAGCAGGTAGGTCACGGCCGCTTACGGCGGGAAAATAGAGAAGAAAGAAAAGAAAATAGAAGAGAAAATAGAGAAGAAAGAAAAGAAAGAGGGAAAGAAAGACGCGCGCCGCAACAACTGCCGTCGTCCAATACCGAAGCGGTGGCGTGTGCAATGACAGCCTACAACAGATAAAAATTCGAGCGTCGCCGTGAGGTTCATGACACGATTAGGCGGCGTTCCGAGGGCACCGTGGCTTTATTGGTGGTGCCAAAGCCTTAGACGCCGACTGCAGCCTCTTTCCTCGATCTCCATGCTTGGCCTGGAAGCCGCGAACTTTATATGTGCGCAACGGTTCCAGTAATGGTGTGGAAGAAGCCACTTCGATAGCAGAAGGCTCACGCGAGGATCCTGGGTCCACCGCGGCATCAGCCGTGGTCGCGCATGCAACCACAACCTCAGTTGGTCCAGCCGCACGCTTGTCGAACGGCACGTCATCACTGCTGGCTGTTTCTTCCACCGGTGCATTACGAGTATAACTCGCCGCTGTTTCTGCTGTTGGTTTGGTTTGATTTGTGGGGTTTAACGTCCCAAAGCGATTCAGGCTATGAGAGACACCGTAGTGGAGGACTCCAGAAATTTCGACCAACTGGGTTTCTTTACCGTGCACTGACATCGCACAGCACACGGGCGCCTTGTTTTTTGCCTGGCACCCCCCGCAGAGTCTACTTGTACCTCCCTCCTACCTTTAGCTGACTCAGCTGGCTTGGAAGAAAGGGCCGGCATGGTCGGCTGCACGAGTGTAAGCGAGGGAAACGCACTTGCAGCCGCGTTCGAACAGGAACGGCGTACAGGGCATGCCACATTCGAGTGGTCATCACCGCAGCGTCGGCAGGGTAGGGCACAACCTTCGCCTTGGTGACCATGAACACTACAGCGACCACAAAAACGCGCTGTGCATTGCACCCAAAAGTGGTCCGAGGACCCACACCTCCGGAAAACACGCTGAATACCTTTGTAGTCAAAGGTAACGCGATGGCCCGTGACGCGTTGGTAGTTGGGTACTGGGGACGTGGCAGATATCTCCATCTGCACATACCGCGTCCCAGTCAGAACACCCTTACGGGAGCCCATCTGGCCCGCAGTGATGGAGAGGACATTGCCATGTTGGCTCAAGACCTGGACGAGCGCGTCGTTTGAAAAGTAGGGCGGCGAGAGCACGCAGGCCACGGTGGTCACTTGTGGCCCTAATGGAACAATCGGTATACGCTCGCTGCTGATGACGAGGCAGCCGGCATTGACGATTCGAATCGTGGAAGCCATGCCACTTGAAATGACTGGGCGCCCATATTCTGTACATCATACACTTCAGGTAAACCCACTATTCAGGCCGCCGCGTCAGCGACGGCCTCGGGATTGGTCCCTGTAGAGAAAACTATATCGAAGACCAATCTTAGATGGATTCTATGGCGTTGCAGGTGCCATGGCGATAAAGTCATGGGACGCTCCTAACGTGAAACACGCAGGGACGCCCGCTCAAATCGTGTACCGTCCAATCTCACAGGTTAATGATTTGAATCTAGTTTGAACACAATGACAAAGAATTTATTAATTGCATACATACATACGTACATACATACACACGTACGTATACTCTGTGCGATGTGAGTGCACGTTAAAGAACCCCAAGTGGTCGAAATTTCCGGAGGCCTCCACTATGGCTTCTCTCATCGCCTGAGTCGCTTTGAGACGTTAAACCCCACAAACCAACCAACCAACCATATACTCATACATACATACATACATACATACATACATACATACATACATACATACATACATACATACATACATACATACATACATACATACATACATACATACATACATACATACATACATACATACATACATACATACATACATACATACATACATACATACATACATACATACATACATACATACATACATACATACATACATACATACATACATCATCAGCCTGACTATACCCACTGCAGGGCGAAGGCCTCTCCCATATTTCTCCACTTAACCTGGTTCTGTGCTAGCTGCGTCCACTTGACCCCTGCGAACTTCTTAATCTCATCCGCCCACCTAACTTTCTGCCGCCCCCTGTTACGCTTTCGTTCCGTTGGAATCCAGTTTGCTACTCTAAGCGACCATCGGTTATCCTCTCTTCGCACTACATGTCCTGCCCATGTCCATTTCTTCTTCTTAATTCCCAGTAGAATGTCGGTAACTTGAGTTATTTCTCTGACCCACTCTGCACGCTTCCTATCTCTTAATGTTACCCCTACCATTTTTCGTTCCATAGCCCTCTGGGTTGTCCTCAACTTAAGTAGAACTCTCTTGGTTAGCCTCCACGTTTCGGCGCCATAGGTGAGTACAGGTAAGATGCAACTGTTATAAACTTTCCTCTTTAGCGATACCGGTAAGCTGCTCGACATAATCTGCGAGTGCTTTCCAAATGCGCTCCATCCCAATCTTATTCTTCTTGTTATTTCCTTTTCATGGTCCGGATCTATTCGCCTACTACTTTCAGTACTTTGCTACCTAATGTAAACTGCTGCTCCTTACCGATGCTGTTGAACATTACCTTAGTCTTCTGCATATTGATTTTCAAGCCTACCTTTCTACTTTTCCTGTCTAGGTCATCAATCATTATTTGCAATTCATCCCCCGAGTTGCTTAGCAAGGCAATGTCATCAGCAAATCGCAGATTACTGAGGTAATCTCCATCTATCCTTATCCCTAACTGCTCCCATTCCAAGTCTCTGAATACTTCCTCTAAGCAAGCCGTGGATAGTACTGGGGAGATTGTCTCTCCTTGCCTAACACCTTTCTTTATGGGAATTTTGTTACTTTCTTTATACAGAACTATGGTTGCTGTGCAGCCACTGTATATATCTTCCAGCACTTTCACGTACGGCTCGTCTACCCGCTGATTTCGCAATGCCTGCATCACCGCCGAGGTTTCAACTGAGTCAAATGCTTTTTCGTAATCAATGAATGCTATGTATAAGGGCTGGTTATATTCCGAGCATTTTTCTATCACCGGATTGATGGTATGGATATGATCGATAGTAGAGTACCGTTTCCGAAACCCTGCTTGATCCTTTGCTTGATTGAAGTCTAACGTTGTCCTGATTCTATTAGCGATTACCTTAGTAAATACCTTATACGTAACAGACAGTAAGCTTATTGGTCTGTAATTTTTAAGGTCCTTAGAGTCCCCTTTCTTATGAATGAGGATAATGTTTGCATTCTTCCATGGTTCCGGTACCGTCGATGACACCAGGCACTGCGTATACAAGGTGGCCAGTTTTTCTAACACGATATCCCCCCCGTCCTTCAGCAAATCCGTAGTTATCTGATCCTCTCCAGCTGATTTCCCCCTTTTCATAGTTTCTAATGCTTTCTTGACCTCGTCCTTCGTCACTGGTGGAACGTCTGAATGTTTTTCCCTACCGCCAATCTCATTACGGTCCTGACTACTTTGGCTACTGTAGAGATTTGTATAGAACTTCTTGGCTACTTTGACTATCTTATCCATATTCGTGATGACGTTGCCCGCCTTGTCCCTTATCGCATACATCTGGTTTTTGCCTATGCCCAATTTTTCTTTACCGCTTTAAGGCTTCCCCCGTTCTTTACAGCATGCTCAATTTTTCCCATGTTATGCTTCCTTATATCGGCTACCTTGCGTTTATTGATTAGCTTTGATATCTCGGCCAATTCGATCCGGTCTGTTGGATTGGAAGCTTTCATTCTCTGGCGTTTCTTAATCAATTCTGTCGTCTCCTTAGACAGCTTACCGGTATTCTCTTTAACTATCCTACCGCCTACTTCTACCGCGCACTCAGTAATGATATCTCTGAAATTATTGTTCCTTGCTTCTAGGGGAATGTCGCCATCCTCGGTTATAGCTGAATACCTATTCTGTAGCGAGATCCTGAACTCTTCTGTCCTCCCCCTCACCGCTAATTCGTTGATGGGTTTCTTTCTTACTAATCTGTTGCGTTCCTTCTTCAGATTTAGGCTAATTCGGGACCTCACCATCCTGTGGTCACTGCATCGCACTTTCCCGATTACCTCTACATCTTGCATAATGGGGGGGGTTGAACACATTATGAAATCGATTTCATTTTTAGTCTCCCCGTTCGGACTTTTCCATGTCCAATTCCGGTTCTTCCGTTTGCTGAAGAAGGTATTCATGATTCGTAAGTTATTGCGCTCTGCAAACTCAACTAGTAATTCCTCTCTGCTATTCCTAGAACCAATGCCATAGTCACCTAGTGCCTTGTCTCCTGCCTGGTTTTTCCCTACCTTGGCATTGAAGTCGCCCATTAATACAGTATACTGCGTCTTTACTTTTCTCATTGCCGATTCTACATCTTCGTAGAAGCTTTCAACTGCCTGGTCATCATAACTACATGTAGGTGCATAGGCCTGTACAACCCTCAATTTATACCGCTTATTAGGCCTAATTACGATGCCTGCCACCCTCTCATTAATACTATAGAATTCATCGATATTACCCGCTATATACTTATTGACAAGGAAAACCTACCCCTAGTTCTCGCCTCTCCGGTAAACCTCGATAACACAGTACATGCCCATCCTTCAGTGCAGTATATGCCTCATTCGGCCTCCTAACCTCATACATACATACATACATACATACATACATACATACATACATACATACATACATACATACATACATACATACATACATACATACATACATACATACATACATACATACATACATACATACATACATACATACATACATACATACATACATACATACATACATACATACATACATACATACATACATACATACATACATACATACATACATACATACATACATACATACATACATACATACATACATACATACATACATACATACATACATACATACATACATACATCTCAAGTCTGCTTCCCCGTACAACACAGAAGCGAGTGTGCCGGCGCCGCAGTGACCGCGCCTCACGATGCGTTTCTAACTGGCCAGACAGATGTTTCCAGATGACGAAGCGCAGTCTCTGCAAGGGTGGGTGCATTGCGCAAGAGGGAATGCCGCGCGTCTCAGCGAGGCACCTGCGACGCCACAACACAAACAGAACCACAGTGAACACAAGATGTTGGAAAGGGTTGCGCCGGCGCCTGACACCGGGATTCATACGGACGTTGCGCATCCTATGTGTGAGCCGTCACATTGTTCTCGCCACTAAGCACTCGGGAAGGCATGCGAGAGGCTCTCGGGAGCGCCGCAGTTGGCACACTAAATGTAAGGCAGTCCAAATCTCGCAGTTGGTTTCGCAGCCGACAAGCTGCCCATGCTCGCCATTTGAGCACAACCTGCTCATCACCCGAACTTTAAGGTGCCGCATGCTGGGGGCTCTCGGGAGAGCCGCAGTTCGCGCCCTAAATGTGAGGCAGTCGCTCGCAGTTCGCTTCACAGCTGACAGGCTGCCCATGCTCGCCCTTTGAGCACAACCTGCTCATCACCCGAACCGTGGGGCACCGCTATATACTGCCACTAAGCAGTCGAGAAAACATGCGGGAGGCTCTCGGGAGCGCCGCGGTTGGCACACAAATGTAGGGCAGTCCAAATATCGCAGCTCGTTCCACAGCCGACAAGCTGCCTATGCTCGCCATTTCAGCGCAACCTGCTCATCACCCGAACCAAGGGGTGCCACATGCTGGGGGCTCACGGGAGCGGTTCGCACACTAAATGTAAGGCAGTCAAAATCTCGCAGTTCGTTTCAAAGCCGACAGGCTGCCCATGCTCGCCATTTGAGCACAACCTGCTCATCAGCCGCACCCTAAGCCAACACTATATACTGCTCGTGGCTGCATCATCATCATCATCAGCCTGATTATACCCACTGCAGGGCGAAGGCCTCTCCCATATTTCTCCACTTAACCCGGCTCTGTGCTAGCTGCATCCACTTGACCCCTGCGAACTTCTTAATCTCATCCGCCCACCTAACTTTCTGCCGCCCCCTGCTACGCTTTCCTTCCCTTGGAATCCAGTTTGTTACCCTCAGCGACCATCGGTTATCCTCTCTTAGCACTACATGTCCTGCCCATGTCCATTTCTTCTTCTTAATTTCTACTAGAATGTCGGTACCTTGAGTTATTTCTCTGACCCACTCTGCACGCTTTCTATCTCTTAATGTTACCCCTACCATTTTTCGTTCCATAGCCCTCTGGGTTGTCCTCAACTTAAGTAGAACTCTCTTGGTTAGCCTCCACGTTTCAGCCCCATAGGTGAGTACAGGCAAGATGAAACTGTTGTATACTTTCCTCCTGAGCGATACCGGTAAGCTACTAGTCATAATCTGCGAGTGCTTGCCAAATGCGCTCCATCCCAATCGTATTCTTCTTGTTATTTCCTTTTCGTGGTCCGGATCTGCGGTTACTACCTGTCCTAAGTAGACATATTGGTCTACTACTTCCAGTATTTCGCTACCTAATGTAAACTGCTGTTCCTTCCCGAGGCTGTTGAACATTACCTTAGTCTTCTGCATATTGATTTTCAAGCCTACCTTTCTACTTTTCCTGTCTAGGTCATCAATCATTATTTGCAGTTCATCCCCCGAGTTGCTTAGCAAGGCAATGTCATCAGCAAATCGCAGATTACTGAGGTATTCTCCATCTACCCTTATCCCTAACTGCTCCCATTCCAAGTCTCTGAATACTTCCTCTAAACAAGCTGTGAATAGTACTGGGGAGATTGTGTCTCCTTGCCTAACACCTTTCTTTGTGGGAATTTTGTTACTTTTGCACGCTCTCTCAAATGCAATCCGATATCAGAGCAGGTAACATGAAGGGCTGCACTCAGCGAGTCCAAATCTCGCAGTTCGTTCCACAGCCGACAGGCTGCCTATGCTCGCCATTTGAGCGCAACCTGCTCATCACCAGAGCCATGGGGTGCCACATGCTGGGGCCCACGGGAGCGGTTCTCACACTAAATGTGAGGCAGTCAAAATCTCGAAGTTTGTTTCAAAGCCGACAGGCTGCCCATGCTCGCCACTTGAGCACAACCTGCTCATCAGCCGCACCCTAAGCCAACACTATGTACTGCTCGTGGCTGCACGCTCTCTCAAATGCAATCCGATATCAGAGCAGGTAACATGAAGGCTGCACTCAGCGAGTCCAAATCTCGCAGTTCGTTCCACAGCCGACAGGCTGCCTATGCTCGCCTTTTGAGCGCAACCTGCTCATCACTCGAGCCATGGGGTGCCACATGCTGGGGGCTCACGGGAGCGGTTCGCACACTAAATGTGAGGCAGTCAAAATCTCGCAGTTCGTTTCAAAGCCGACAGGCTGCCCATGCTCGCCATGCCTTGTCAGATGGAAGGAAGGATGCACTAGGTGCGATCCTCCTGTGAGGGTACAGACCTCCACCTTCGACCATCATCATCCTACGGCTACCCCAGGCAAGGCCTCCCGCACCATAAGGTTTGGGGGTATTTTTTGTTTCGGGGAGCGGGCTTTTCCCAGCTAAGGGGCTCATGCAATCCGGCCTGTTCCCACCGGGGCAGGGTCGCAGTGCATATGCACCACGTCCGCACCACCCCGGTGGGTCGAAGCCTGACGCGAGCACGTCTTCTAATACCTCACTTCGAGTTTTCCGTTTTCTTCTTTGAAGATCACCATGGGGTGTCCCCATTCTTCAAAAAACTTCTTTCTCCCTAAGTGGCGTCGCTCCCTCTCTAGGTGGAACCATAGTTCTTTTCTGATTTTGGCCTTCACTTCATGGAGGCTCTGAGTCTTGTTCGAGTAGGCCGCTTTGCAGCGGGCCAACCACACCTGATAGTTGACCTCTGCCAGTGTCAAGACAAACTGCTTGCGTCCTTCCTTTGGAAGCGGGTTGAAGTAGCGCACGGTGAGGTATGGGATCCCGGGGAGGCCGAACATATCTCTCAGACCTTCTAGGAGTGCTGCGGGAATTAGGCAGTCAAGAAAGATGTGCTCCGTTGTCTCTCGGGCCAAGCAGAAGGGACACAGGTCAATCATTCCTGATGTCGCAGGAACGAAGGCACGCCTTCTGATTGGTAAGATGCCTCTTGCGAACCTCCACATCAGGGAGGCTCGGCGTGCATCGAGGAAGTGGGCGGTTATGTACTGCCAACTGGGTCTTTCTGCCCATAGCATGTATCTTGATAGGCGGGCAGGGAGCGGAGGGGTGATCATATTGATAATATCTTTCAGGTACATGGTTCGTGGGTCAACAACAGACGAGTTCTCTTTCAGGTACTCTAAGTCTGTGGCTGCGGTAGTTAAAATGATAGGGGCGACCCTGCATGCGGGGTGTTGTGGTGTAGGGCCTTCTCAGTGAATGCTCGCAGGCGTGTCGACAGATAGTACGAAGCCATCGTTTTTGTTAGCGGCATGTCGCATTCGACGGCTCTGAATGTCCATTTGATGTGCAGAGCCCTTGCGAGAATTCCAGGTCGGGCAGCCCCAGGCTACCTTTGAATCTGGGCAGGCAGACAATGGCTCGCTTTACCTTATGGGGGGCTCCCTGCCACAAAAGCGGTATATATTTTTCTGGAGCTGTTTTTTCTTGTCTGGGGGGGATGTCAAGAATGCTGGCCACAAAGCTGAGGGTAGAAATCAGCATTGTCTTGATGATGGTGGCCTGCGCAGTCAGGGGACATTTTAGAGCACCGAGGTTGTGGGTTTTGATGCTTAGTTGCTCTTCAGCCCTATTCCAATTTCTAGGCGCTGGCCCAGCCGAATCAAAGAAATATCCGAGGATTCGTGTCTCGCGAGTAACAGAGATCGATTGGATAGTGGTAAGGGAGGGGGTCGCGTTCAAGGCTATAACAGTGGATTTGTTGTGATTGAGGCGAGCCCCACTCGCTTGGCAGTACTCCGTACTTAATTCAAGTAGTCTCTCCAGTGATGTGTCTGGCACCACCACAGAAACGTCATCCACGTAGGCGAACACTGGAGTGCAGGGAGGGCCAGCTGGCAAAGGTGTTTTGCGGATGCCGCCATCTCTAACAATCTTTTGCAGGAGGGGTTCAATATCTATGACATAGAGCAACGGGGAGAGGGGGCAACCTTGACGGACACCCCTTTCCACGGGGAATGACATTGAGATGCGCCCCTGTACAATGACTGCTGCGTGTGGTGCGGCATAAAGCGCCTTGCACATATTTATGTATTGTACGGGAATGCGCGCGAGCTCAAGTGTCCTAAACAGGTACTCGTGACTCAGGCGGTCGAATGCCTTCTCTTGGTCCAGGGAGCAAAGAAAGCCATTGAGGCTGCGCGATTCCATCCATGTCAAAAGGTCTCTCAGAGCCATGCCATTGAGTTCTACCGAACGGCCTGGGACACAGCAAGCCTGTTGCGGGCCTACTATTGACGATAGAGCAGGCGTCAGGCGTAAGGAGAGACATTTGGCAATTGCCTTGTAGTTCGTATTTAGAAGGGTTATTGGCTTCCAAGCTTTAAGGTCGCTGCCCCTGGAAGTGTCCTTGCACAGGAGTGTGATGAGGCCTTCGTTCATACTTGGAGTTAGTTCCCCTCGCTCTAGGGCGTCGTTTGCTAAGTTGGTGAAAGCGGTCTTTAGCGACGGCCAAAACTTTATGTAAAAAGCTGGCGGGAGTCCATCCATACCCGGGCTTCTGTTTGGCTTCATCTGTTTTAGGGCTGTATGTAGGTCTTCAGACGACAGCCATGTGTCGTCTAGGTTAGGTGCGTCAGTTGCTACCTCCAGCTGGAACGATGTGGGGGTGCAGGGCTCAGCAGCATAAAGTTCGATGTAGAAATCGCGTGCTAAACTCAATACCTGCTCAGGGTTCGTAACAATATGGCCGGTGAATGGATCTTCGACTGCAGAGAGGGTTTCGTTCTTTCTGGCAAGGCGACGGCGTAGCAGATGACGCGAAAACAATGCTTCGGTTTCCCATCGTTCAGCGCGTGCTGTTGCGCGAAGTCTGTCCCAGCGCCGATTTAGAAGATTATGGAACTCCTTACGCAAGGTGGCCAACGCCGCGGGGATGCTTGGTCCCTGAGAAAATGGGGCCGATAGCGCGATGATGGCATCCGAGACTATTCGGATTTCTTCTCTCTCTTCCCGCGCCATCTTCTTCCCCCACTCTTGGAGGCAAATCTTGATGGAGGTTTTCATATTATCCCAGCTATGTGCATCCATGTTAGGGGAGACGTAACGCTTTATAACTTTGACGATTTCTTGCTGCACACGCTCGTCATCCAGAAGTCGCGTGTTTAATTTCTAGCAACCCTTTTCTCGTGGAGAAATATCAGCCGCACACAAGCGCGTGATAAGCAGCTTGTGATCACTTAGGGCATTGGGGAATACCCACACAGAGTGCAGGGAATCAGCTACGCTAGCAGAGACATAGACGCGGTCAATACGACTTTCGAGACCACGGCCAGACCAGCCAAGCATCGGTTAGGTCTAACTCCTCCACCAGATCACGCAAGGCCTGTGCGCCATTGTGGTCTCGTCTAAGCCGCCGCGGTGTACCCCGAAGAGAGCGGCGGTCTTCTTTGAAGAGGACACAGTTAAAATCGCCCAACAACACTATTTTGGCTGGGCCAATAAATCTCTCTTCTAGCCCCTCAAAAAATTCTCGCTGTGTAAAACAATATGGGGCATATACATTCATGATGCGCATGCCATTGTTAAGGTCAATCGAGAAAAGCGTTCTGCGTTGTCCCTATCATGGCGTAGGACTGACAGGCCGGCGTCTCTTAGGAAGATGAGCGCAACTCCCCCTGAACCCTTCCTTCCGAAACTCCAAAAGGATTTTGTGCTGAAACGGATGTCAAAATTTTCAATTTATTCCTGCCGGTGAATATAAGTTTCTTGATGTGCGAGGATGTCGATCTTTTTGGAGCGGGCTGTCTATTGCTTCAGCTTGTTTCGCTGCTTTAGTAAAGCCGCGAATATTTAGCGTTGCGAGAACGAAGGAAAAGGCCAGGATGTAGCTAAAGGAAAGAAAGGGGGAAAAGCGCGACCACCTCATGAGGAGGGAGCGGTGTCATGAGCAGTGGGAGAAGCGGAAGGTGACTCCGCTGTGGAATCGGCGTCATAGATGTCCGAGATGTCCGAGTAGCAATCACAATTCGTTGTGTTGCAAATGTGACAGCGAGGTTGGCTCGGCATTTCTGTTTCAGTGTCAGAGCTGCTCTCGCTTATTGGTGGAGGGTTTTTCAAAACGCACGCTTCGTCAACGGCGCGTCGGCGGAAGATTCCGATGATTTTGATGGAGCTGATTTTTTGGTTTTCTTCTTTTTGAGACTGCGCTTGCGTTTGGGGCGCACTGTGGTCGTATCCATGTCCTTCTCTTCATCTTCTTCAGTTTCAACCGATCGGTCTTTTTTTGCGGCAGCGACGCCGGCTGCACACTCTTGTTCCTCTACCCTGGCGGCCACTGAGGGCACCTGGCAGTGTCCAGTTTCAGTTTTCTTTTCGGGGTTCTGTTCGGGCGCTGTAGAGGGTGCGACAATGTCCGTAACCGCTTTCCCGGCAGCGGACGTTGGGGGCACCTCGTGGTCTTCATAGACAACTTCTGCTTGTTTTTCCTCCAAATCCTCAGATGGCGCGGCCGCAGCCGTCGCCTCCTTGCTATCTTCCTCGGTGACGGCGTTTGTAAACGCATCACCCTGCGTCTCGGTATCTTTCGGGTTCTCAGGAGTTGCCAGCACGAGTGCTGGTGCGGGCTGCTCCCAATAATCGGCTGGCTGTTCATTCACGTCTTCATTCCCTAACACAGACGCAAATGTCCTCTTCTTACATGCCTTTACAGCGTGGTCCTCACCACACTTAGGGCACACGGCATCACACACTTCATGCCCATACGCGCCGCAACGCTCGCACTGCGGCGTGTTGCAACTCGCGCCCATGTGGCCTTCATATCAGCACTTGCGACATACCCTCTTGACTCCTTCATACTCGCACTGGATGGTTGTATCAATCACATCCAGGAAGTTCGGAATCCCAGACTTCATCTCCATCTTGATCAGTTAGATCCCCGTGGTGACGAACGGGAAACCGGGGACGGTCTCGCGAGCAACGCTAATTTTTCCATAGGGCTGAAGTGCACTTGCCAACTCTACGTCATGGTGCTCCGATGAGTGGCAAATGCACTTCAGCCCTATGGAAAAATTGTCAGCGTTGCTCGCGAGACCGTCCCCGGTTTCCCGTTCATCACCACGGGGATCCGACGGATCAAGATAGAGATAAAGTCTGAGATTCCGGTCACCACGGGGATCCGACGGATCAAGATAGAGATGAGGTCTGAGATTCCGAACTTCCTGGATGTGATTGATACAACCATTCAGTGCGAGTATGAAGAAATCAAGAGGGTATGTCGCAAGTGCGGATATGAAGGCCACATGGGCGCGAGTTGCAACACGCCACAATGCGAGCGTTGCGGCGCGTATGAGCATGAAGTGTGCGATGCCGTGTGCCCTAGGTATGGTGAGGACCACGCTGTAAAGGCATGTAAGAAGAGGACATTTTGTCTGTGTTAGGAAGACGTGAATGAACAGCCAGCCGATTATTGGGAGCAGCCCGCACCAGCGCTCGTGCTAGCAACTCCTGAGAGCCCGAAGGATAGCGAGACGCAGGGTGATGCGTCTACAAACGCCATCACCGAGGAAGATAGCAGGGAGGCGACGGCTGCGGCCGCGCCAGGTTGTGCTCAAATGGCGAGCATGGGCAGCCTGTCGGCTTTGAAACGAACTCCGCGGTCATCTGTTAGTTGTTTGTTGTAGTCTGGGTGCATGTTTCGAGGTAAAGGTGCGAACAGCGAGCAGCGCGCTCGTGAGTCCTAGGCCCAAGTGATAGAATTCTGCACATTTCCGGAAGCACAGGGGGGGAGGGCCGCATGGGCTCTGGCCTCGCGACCTTTTGTGAAGTTCTGTGACTCCGATGTGCCATGGATGTGCCAGGACAGCAACGCTCGTGCTGCGCGATAGGGAGGGCGACGCAGGGACGGATGCGTTGCCTGGAGGGGTGGGTTGGCCAGCTGGCCCTGCGATTTGATTATTGTGCGTCCACGCCGCCATTCTTGCCTCGCGTTGCTGAGAGGGCACTTGCGCGTCCGGCGCTCGCCGGCGCGTTCTAGTTGGCAAATGCACTTCAGCCCTATGGAAAAATTGTCAGCGTTGCTCGCGAGACCGTCCCCGGTTTGCCGTTCGTCACCACGGATGAAGTCTGAGATTGTTCGCACCTTTGCCTCGAAACATGCACCCAGACTACAGCAAGCAAGCTGCTAACAGATGACCGCGGAGTTCGTTTCAAAGCCGACAGGCTGCCCATGCTCGCCATTTGAGCACAACCTGCTCATCAACCGCACACTAAACCAGCGCCATATACTACTCGTGGCTGCACGCTCTCTCAAATGCAACCCGATATCAGAGCAGGTAACATGAAAAGCTGCACTCAGCGAGCTTCCGTTTTCAGTATTTGTGTTCATAGATAACATCACGCACATCAGTCAATATGTAAAATTGCGTTCAGCTCCATGTAGTGCCAACAGCGTTTACCCAGGTAAATCGAAAATTTTCGTTTCTCGTTGGTGCTAAAATAAAACATTTAATAGCACTTTGGACCACCAAACTGCAATCAGGCGAAAGTAGCCATATTGTGCAGCTCCGAAGCCCTCCGCTACGGCACCTCTCTTTTTTTTTCACTCGCACCTTTCTCGTTTCACTTAACGCTCGGTCAGCGCAGAATTGGCCCCGCCGGGGTGGTGCAGTCGTAAGACACCCGACTATGCCGGAGTACCCGTTCGAACCCGACCTTGGCGGCTGCGTTTCGAAGGAGGCGAAACGAAGAGGCGTCCGTGTGCTGTGCGATGTCAGCGCATGGTAAAGATCCCCAGGTGGTCGAAATTACTCCATAGCCCTCCACTACGGCTTCTCTTTCCACTTTCATTCCCACCTTCCTCCTTTCCCTTATAGCGCGGTTGAGGTGTCCTCAGAAAACAAGTGCGACAGTTACAGCGCCTTCCTCTTCCTATGAATCAATTAGCGCAAAATTGCACCCCGCCGAAGTGATACAGTGGCAAGGGCTCGACTACTGTGCCGGAGTACCCGGGTTCGTAGCCGACCTCAGCGGCTGCGTTTCGATGGAGGCGAAACGAAGAGTAGTCCGTGGGCTGTGCGATGTCAGCGCACGTTAAAAATCTCCAGGTGGTCGAAATTACTCCGTAGCCCTCCACTATGGCTCCTCTTTCTCTCTTTCCACTTTCACTCCCACCTTGCTGCCTTCCCTTACTGCGCGGTTGAGGTGTCCACAGAAAACTAGTGAAACAGTTACCGCGCCTTTCCCTTCCTATAAATCAATTAGCACAGAATTGCGACAGATAATAATAATACTTGGTTGACAGGTATGGAAAGGCGCAGTATCTGTCACACTTGTGAACACCTGAACCGCACCGTAAGGAAAGGGAGGAAAGGGGAGCGAAAGCGGAAAAAAATTACCTGTGGCTAAGCTAAGGTTAAGTCTGGGTATCTCGAAGTGAAAAGGTTCGGCGATGCCGTTTAGCAAGACGTTCTTCTCGTACTTCTAGCGTTTCAACCGCTCGTGTAGCCTAGCTCTTTTGATTTCTTTGCTTTTTTCAGCTAACTCCCAGGCAACCGCTTCTGTATCGACGTTTCTGCGCCGTCCGACTCTTGCTTCTTCTTCAATGACGAGTGTCGGCGCATCCTCTGTTGTTGTTGTTGAGGCTGGAGGAAGAAGGACAAGAAAATGCACGGGCCTGCTACTGGCTCTGTAGCCGAGCCACCTCCGCTGCATCGTGCGGACAAAAAAGAAATTGATTACGAGGAACTTTGGCGACTGAAGTATTGTTGTTGTTCTTGTGGCTGTACGAAGAAGGAAAAGAAAATGCACGGGCCTGCTACTGGCTCTGTAGTTGAGCCACCTCCTCTGCCTCGTGCGGACAAAAAAGAAATTGATTACGAGGAACTTTAGCGACTGAAATATTGTTGTTGTTCTTGTGGCTGTAGGAAGAAGGAAAAGAAAATGCACGGGCCTGCCACTGGCTCTGTAGCCGAACCACCTCCGCTGCCTCGTGCGGACAAAAAAGAAATTGATTACGAGGAACTTTAGCGACTGAAGTATTGTTGTTGTTCTTGTGGCTGTAGGAAGAAGGAAGAGAAAATGCACGGGCCTGCTACTGGCTCTGTAGCCGAACCACCTCCGCTGCCTCGTGCGGACAAAAAGGAAATTGATTACGAGGAACTTTAGCGACTGAAGTATTGTTGTTGTTCTTGTGCCTGTAGGAAGAAGGAAAAGAAAATGCACGGGCCTGCTAATGGCTCTGTAGCCGAGCCACCTCCGCTGCCTCGTGCGGACAAAAAATTACCGACGATTACGTTACTTCCTAATGCGAAATTTGAGCGCAGCAAATAAGCTGTTTCACCTTTTCGATAGATTGAGGCAAATCCGCCGCCACCGATCTGGCTCTGATTGCCACCGTACAGGGGTTGCATTGGAGGAGGAGCGAAGAAAGGAATTAAGTTCGAGCCGGCGCTTTGACAACCGGAGACTCGCAGGAAGAGGGGGGAGGGGGCGGCGTGTACACCCAGCAGCAAACGATGGGGGCAGAAGCGCGCGCAGCAAGCGGACAACGCGACAAAGGGAGGAGGGAAGAGATAGCAGCGACTGACTGATGCTGCTGACGCCGATAGAGTCAACCCCAGCTGCGGAGTTGGTTTCAGGGACAACGCCGCCGATGCCGACGCAAACAATATGATGCCCTCTCTTCCGCAGCGCCAAGAACCAGGTCTAGCCGTGGGAAGGTGGTCACGTATTCGTCGACGTGCCGGGGCCTACGTGAAATAACCGGCGCGTCGGCAACTGAAGAGCACCCTATCCGCCACACAGGAACAGGGGGGGGGGGGGACCCTCCCCTCCTCTTTCTGCATGGCGGCGACGGTGTTCGATGCAGTCACGTTATCTTGACTCTCTAGCGGCGTCAGCGGCATCCAGCGGTATCAGTCGGTCGCATGCTAGCGCTGGAGGGATGAAAGGGGGGGCGGAGCTGGTTACGAGGCCGACGCGAAACCCAGGAACGGACACCAAAGAGCTGCGCTCTAAAAAGAAATTGATTACGAGGAACTTTAGCGACTGAAGTATTGTTGTTCTTGTGCCTGTAGGAAGAAGGAAAAGAAAATGCACGGGCCTGCTACTGGCTCTGTAGTTGAGCCACCTCCACTGCCTCGTGCGCACAGAAGAGAAAATAGAGAAGGAAAAAGGAGAGGGAAAGAAAGACGCGCGCCGCAACAACGGTCGTCGTCAACCACCACCGAAGCGGTGGCGGGTGCAATGACGGCCTAGAAGAGATAAAAATTTGGTGGCTGGCTAGCCCCCACCGCAAGCGGCGTTGACCTACCGTCCCAGCCCCGTAGGGCCAGGAACTGTGGCAGTTCCTGGCCCATTCTAGTTCACTATATCCTGGCCCTATGGGGCTGGGACGGTAGGTCAACGCCGCTTGCGGCGGGCGCTAGCCAGCCACCGAACTTAATCTGTTGTAGGCCGTCATTGCACCCGTCAATGCTTCGGGGGTGGACGACGGCTATTGTTGCGCCGCGCGTTGTTCTCTCCCTCTTTTTTTCCTTTCTTCTATATTTTCTCTTCTGTCCGCATGAAGCAGCGGAGGTGACTCAGCTACAGAGCCAGTAGCAGGCCAGCGCACTTTATTTTCCCTCTTCCTATAGCCGCTACAACAACACGCATCAGTGGCGTTTACAATTGTTTCACATCAAAGAAAAGGCGCCTTATTTGTCACAATTCTGGGGGGCTTCTTAGCTCAACCCCACCTAGCCGCCCGACTACTCTGCCGGTGTACTCGGGTTCGAACCCGACCTCGGCGGCAGTGTTTCGATGGAGGCGAAACGAAGAGGCGTCCGTATGCTGTGCGATGTCAGCGCATGTTAAAGATCCCCAGGTGGTCGAAATTACTCCGCAGCCCTCCACTACGGCTCCTCTTTCTCTCTTTCCACTTTCACTCCCACCCTCCTCCCTTCCATACGTGCGCTGACATTGCACAGCATACGGACGCCTCTTCGTTCCGCCACCATCGAAACACAGCCGCCGAGGTCGGGTTCGAACCCGGGTACTCCGGCACAGTAGTCGGGCGTCTTACCACTGCACCACCCCGGCGGGGCTATAAATCAACCAACCCGACCTAGCCGAGCTGTAAAGAAAATGAGAAAGGACAAGTAAAAAACAAATTGGCAGAGGCTTAGCCAACACCACCTAGACAAACTTAAGGCCTCTGCGCTGAGAGCTGACGTCACAGCAACGTCACAAGGATGAGGCCGGTGTCGCGACGCGGCTCTGCTCAACCAACACCGCCTAGACTAGTAGTCTAGGTGGTGTTTGCTCAACCAACACCACCGCGCGCCAAAGAACGCCATGCGACAGGAGCGTTCTTGCCATCTGCAATTACACACTGGAACGCTCGCCAAGGAACGCCACGCGACAGGAACGTTCCTGCCATCTGCAATACACACTGGAACGCTCGCCAAGGAACGCCACGCCACAGGAGCGATGTTGCGTCCAAACGCCAATGCTGCTGGGAGAACAGGACAACTAGCGTGACGTAGACGGCTGGGAGAAGTTCGTCTAGGTGGTGTTGGAGCATGCCTTGTAAAAGTCGAGAAGGTGTTGCTCTGCTCCTCTGCTGTGGAAGTCGCGACAGGGCGCGAGAAACCGGTCTGCTCCAAGCATGCCTTCCTTGATCGTAGAGGGGAATCCGGGAAGCCACTGCACGTGGCTCCGGCAGGAGCGGTTAGTCGCCTTTCGTGTCCGATTGTGTGCTCACGGCTTATTTGGCTGCCGTCTATTTCTTCTGAGCGCGAGTGCTGTGATGACGCTTCGACATTAACGCAAAAATGCCGAACAAATGTTGTGTGCCTCAGTGCCGAGGTAACTATAAAACGGGACCAAAGGTTCATGTGTTTAAGTTCTCTCAAGATAAAGTGCTGCAGCAATCGTGGATACGTGCCATTCCACGGAAAAAATTCGTCCCTTCTGAGCATTCCAGGGTAAGAGATGAATATTTGAAGATGAAGACAAATATTTCTTTTTTAGGTCTGTTAGCATCACTTCACAGACGACGACATCGTACGAGAGGCGTCATATGTCGACGATGCTACAGGTCGAGTGACGACAGCTGAGTTGTCGCATCTGCGCCTTCGGTCAGGTGCAATTCCATCATTATTTCCAGGCTGCCCTAGTTACCTATCAAGCACAAAGACTGTAAGAGAGGAGTCAGAGGCGAAGCGAACACGTCTGGAAGCTGCTTCAATGCGAAGAGCAATTTCTGAGTCAATTCAGACATTTCGCAATGCCGAGGAAGCGGACAAAATCAACTCCTTAAGGGATCTTGCTAGCGAAGTCAGAAGTCATAAGTCACAGTTCTGGAATTTTGACACCTGCGAAGATGGGCAGACAGTTGAGCTTCTGTTGAAGCATGTGTTGTGGAGCAGTACAAACATTCTGCTCAAAAACTTCTGCCGCAAGCTCAACGATGATGTAGCCGATGCAAATGTGAAGGCTAAGGAAAGAAAAGCTGCAACGCTTTCAAGGAAGTGAAAAGTTGTTTGTTTGTTGCTGGTGACTTTTAAATGTATATATTATTTCGCGTCAAGAACAGTGCTACAATAATCGAAATGTAAATAAATGTTTTGTACGTGTAAATCTCTCCACTGATGTCTCAACTCGAGTAAAAACACTTTTGCAGCCAACTGTCCTGCTGCCTCATATCCTCGCGCAGTAAAAAAGAAACATGCATGCTCCTCGGAAAAACGGTGATGTTGTTGTTGTTGTTGTTGATAACTTTTATTGTCCAACAGAGAAGGACCACACCGCCTGGGCCGCTGTGTGTCACCCCCCTGTAAGGGGGAGGGGACTTAGCGGCCCAGCCGCACGGGATGGTCGCATTAGATGCTGGCCGGTTTGGTTTCGCCGGCGGCCTCTGCTGCCAGTTGGACGGCGGTGCGTTGCAGCTCAGGGTCCGAGCTTCGCAATAAGGTTTCCCAGGCTTCCCTACTGCTAATGTTTTGCGCCCTGCCTGGGGAGTAAGCGCACTCCCAAATTATATGGTCGAGGGTTCCTCTCGCCCCACACTTTTTACATTTATCGTCCTCGCAGTCCGATCACATATGTTTATTTAGTACTGGGTTTGGGTATACTCCCGTCTGCAGGCGTCTCCACGCCATTGCCTGACCTCTATTTAACTCCGTGTTTGGTGGGGGAAAACGCCTCCGGCATTGTCTGTAGTGTTCTGTAATGTCTTGATGCGAGATTAATCGCCCTTCTCTATTATGTTCTGCCTGAGCCGAGCCATCCTGTACAACTCGGAGGTAGAGATCTCGAGCTGCACTGTGGGCCGCCTCGTTACCGCTGACAGATTCGTGCGCCGGGGTCCAGATTATGTTGATTGTCCTATCAATCACTCCTTGTGTTAAACTTTGGTGGTGAGGGGGTTTACCCTCCCCCTACTTAAATTTTGGATTGCAGTTTCACTGTCGCTAATAATATATCTAGCTTTGGTGCCAACGCAAGCGATCGCTATCGCAGCTTCCTCCGCTATCTCGGTTTCTTTCCCTAGTATGGTAGCCACCGTGATGAGGGTGCCTCCCCCATCTACCGAGGCTATGGTCATGTATCGACTGTGTCGGCCCCATCCCTGTGACGTCACTGGAAGAGCACTGAGGCGTTGGCTTAGCTTGGTTAAGCCCGGTAGATTGCGAAAGCAATACCCATGGCTACGCCCAAGTTCAGCTAATTTTCAGCTGGTGGTGGTGCTTATGGATATGCTTGTTAAGGTTAGACGGAGGTGGTTATACAATGATTCACTCTGGATACATGCATACGCTGTTCCTCCGTCTCTGTAGCTCCATGCTGTCTCTCACGCTCATTGCGATGAGCTTCCCATGCGGTAGGTGGCATCATCGAGGCAGATATTAAACCGCCGGCGGAGGCACCGCCACTACTCCATCTTCTGGTCGTTCGCAGATCCGACGCGGAGAACGCCGCGCTAAGCCTAGCAGCTTCGGGCCATCGGCCCGACGAAACGGTGCTCAAGCTCACGCGGGAGCCTCCAAGGATGGCTGCTGACAACGCAGCGGCATCGACCGGAGCCACGACACCGACTCAAGAGACAAAACACGAAGAGAACGCTACCAACGACTCACAGAAGACACTCGACAGCGGAGGATGGTTCGTCGCAAAATACCACAAATCGAGGCTGACTGCCGTTCCGGAGACCGGGACCGAAGCGGCAGGCAAACCACCACCGAGCCAGCCCAAACAAAAGGAAAATCTTATTCGCAAAGGCAAACTACCTCCACTGCCGAAAGCAGACTTCAAAATCATTATTAGACCAAAGAATGGGCTCGACATCAGCCAGCTGAGCACGCATCAGATGCCCCGGGCTATAACTAAAGCATGTGGAAACCCAGACATCTGCAACGAAGGCAGCCTACTTATACGGCTGCACAACGGATCTAACATCGCCATAATCAGCACGCCAAGCAAGGAGACTGCCAACGTTGTACAGAACATTCCGAGACTACGCTTCGGTGCAAAGACTACGCTGTGACGGCTTACGTTGGCGCGCCGGACAATTCATGCAAAGGAGTGATCCACTGACTGGATGTCGGTACAACACCTACCGAATTGCTGTCCCATCTTAGGGTACGCACCCAAGGAGTGAAAATTCTTTATGCACGAATACTTGGAAAATCTCAAAGCGCCGTCACAACATTCGAAGGCAAGATCGTTCCCCGCTACGTTTATTACTACGGCGGTGAGACGCGTTGCTACCTCTACCGATCATCGCGCCAAGTTTGTTATATATGCTTCAAGCCTGGGCATAGGGCGGACGTATGCGCGACAACTGACGCCGTTGTGTGCTCGAACTGCGGTGAACCAGTCATCGAGGACGGTCATTCGTGTGAGCCCAGGTGTGCGCTGTGCAAGGAAGCGCATCTCACAGGGGCAAAGGAGTGCAAGCAACGCCTAAGAAAACCGAGGAGTCCACGGACCAGAACGAAAGAGGAAACCGACAGCGCAGCAAAGGGCGATGGCGGCACGGGCGGACTCGGCCGGGCTCGGAAACGCTGGTTCAGCTCAGATGCTGCTTCGCCATCTAGGTCCAGGTCGGCGTCGCGCTCGAGATCAAGGACCAGGGAGCCACCAGAAACAAAAAAGGGGCAGCAGCCGAAGAAGATAAAAAAGGAGGAACAGAGTAAGTTGAGCTGGGCAGCGCAGCTTTTCTCTACTTCTCCCACTGTTCCAAAGAAAACGAACGCGCAGGCACAATTCAGTAAAAACACTAGTGGACAACTTAACGAAGTGCAAGAACTAAGACAAACCATTCAGACACTCAGGGTGGAAAATGCTGAACTGAGACAGAAACTGAACGACCTTATAGAAGAGCTCAAAGCACAGAGAAGAGGGCAGACCGACACGAACGCGCGAACAAATTAAGCTCAGCCAGCCACCATAGGGCGGCAAAAATTCGCAACTGCCATGGCAGCCATGAACAACTCACTAGCTAATCTTAATAATCTCATTTCTAACATCCAAGCACAGGCGCAAAGAGATAGAGAACGCCTAGTACAATTCACGAGCATCAAATCCAGAGGCAAACCCTATAATAGGCCATTGACCAAGCATACCGAGGCACCTTAAGAGCTCGGTCAAGTTGGAAACCCTTGAAATATGGCAATGGAACTGCCACGGGATCAGCAAAAAGCGGGTTCTTCTTAAACATATCACAAATTGTACAGTACCGCTAGACATAATCGCCCTACAGGAAACCGGCTGCTCACCCACTCTCCCGGGTTACTCAGCATATGAGGGGCAGGGGGAAAGCAAGGTCGCCACGCTGGTTGCCAAAACTATCACCGCAATCAGACACGACATCGACGGAACGGACATTGACCACGTTCTTATCGAAGTCATTACCCAAAAGAGAAGCCAAGAAAGCATCTTCCTGCTTAACGTATACTGCCCGCCCAGCCAAAAGAACACTAGCTTCAGCTACCTGCTGGGCAAGGCAGAACAAGCAGCAGGCAAGAGGGGTCTTCTCATCCTTGGGGGCTTTAATGCCTGGCATAAAAGCTGGGGCTATGTCAGAGAAACTCCGAAAGGCAAGGATCTAGCCAGAGAAGCTGATCGCAGAAGCCTCAGCCTAATCACAGATCACACCCAGCCAACGCGAGTGGGAAATAGCATCAACCGCGATTCGTGCCCAGACTTAGCGTTCGTCAAAGGAATAAGGCAGGCAAGATGGGAAAACGACGGGGAGACGCTAGGCAGTGACCACTGCATCTTGCGCATCCAGATAGAAACTCTTCCGATCAGGAAAAATTATGGCCAAGCTAGAATCGAACAGTGGGAAGCCAATAGAAAGACCAGGGCGGAGTCCGAGAATACAGAGATCAAGGACATTAAAGATTGGGTAGAGGGTATCAAATCCGACTGAGAAAATGTCACTAAGAAGGTCACTCTCACCAACAAAGCGCCCAACGTGGATAAACATCTCTTACACCTCTGGGATGCTAGACGGGGGTTTGTTAAAAAGATGGAAAAGGCAGAAGCACAACAGAAAGCTCAAGCTAAAGATAGCCGAGGTCACAAAACAAGCCGAAGAATATGCGATGGAGCTCTCAAAACGGGACTGGGACCAGAAATGCAACGATCTACAGGGGACTCTAGATTTGGCCAAGACGTGGGCATTGCTAAGGGCTCTCATAGACCCAACTAAGACCAAATGTGAAAACCATAAGACAATCCAAAAGGATCGCGCACCAATTCCAAGGTACAGACCGGGAACTGCTAGAAAACATCAAGCAGCGATACATCGGTGACGAAACGGGCGCCGACTACAGCTCGCCATACACGGGAGAAGCAAATCCCACTCTTGACGAACCCATTACTATAGAAGAAGTCAGACACGCTGTTATGTCTGCCACAAAAAAGACCACCCCAGGCAAGGATGGCATTACCAACGCCATGATTAGGAACTTGGACGAGAATTCAATCCACAGATTTACTGAATTCATCAACACACACTGGGAGCAGGGGACCATCCCGAAAGACTGGTCTCGTGCGGAAATAGTAATGATTCCTAAATCCGGAAAAACTCCCAGCCTGGAAAATCTACGACCCATTTCATTGACGTCATGTTTGGGAAAGATATACGAAAGAATTGTGCTTCAGAGGTTGCAGACCCACCTGGAGGACAATGACCTCATGCCGCACACTATGTTCGGATTCCGAAAACATCTAACAACGCAGGACATCCTCCTGCAGATCAACTAGGAGGTGCTTAACACGGTCCCGAAATACGGAGAAAACATCTTGCTCGCGCTCGACCTCAAAGCGGCATTCGACAATGTCAGTCACAGGGCAGTGCTAGACGGGCTCTGCAACTTAGATTGCGGGCAGAGAATACACAGCTACGTGAAAGCCTTTTTGAGTAACAGAACCGCCACCATTGGAATAGGCGGCATCAGGACAGACACCTTCCCGACCCCCAAAAAGGGAACACCGCAAGGCTCAGTGATATCCCCTATACTCTTTAACATTGTTATGATCGGCTTAGCAAAAAAACTGGAAGAAATTGAAGGAGCCAGACATGCTATCTATGCTGATGACATCACGATCTGGGCGACCAGGGGATCCTTAGGAGAAAAGCAAGACTGTCTGCAGAGAGCAGCAGACGCTGTCAACGCATCCGCTCGACATTGCGGCCTTGCATGTTCTCCGGGGAAATCTGAGGTGCTCAGAGTCCACAGAAGAGGGTACGATCTGCACAACTCCATAGACATCTACATAAGGGAAAAGAAGATCTCGAAAGTGTCGCAAATAAAAATCCTAGGCATGAGGAGACAAAGCAACTGTCGTTTAGATCAAACAATCAGGCAGTTAGCATGTACCACCGCGCAGATCACGCGAATGATAGCAAGAATCTCCAACAGAAGACGAGGCATGTCCGAGGAGGACACATGTAGGCTAGTACAGGCCCTCGTTGTAAGCCGAATTGTATATGGCGTCCCCTACCAAATTTCGCTCGAACAGGAAAAGGAACAACTGGAGGCAATCCTGAGGAAAGCCTACAAATGCGCTCTTGGACTACCGGTCAACACCTCGACCGAAAAATTCAATAAACTCGGCATAAACAACACAATGCAAGAGCACATCGAGGCCCACCTTCTCGCGCAGAAAATAAGACTCATGCAGACGCAAACGGGGAGGAACACGCTAAATATACTGGGCATGAGAGATGCTTGCAGAGAAATAAACAGCACGGGCAGCATACCGAAAGAAATAAGAGAGATCATTAAGGTCAACCCGATTCCGAAAAACATGCATCCGAAAATACACAAGGCCAGAAGAGAGGCAATATCCGAGGCACACGAAAGAAGCCTCGCAGGGAAAAAAACATATTGTACGTCGACGCGACCACATACAAAGAACAACGCGGAGCGGTAGCCAGTGTGGTTGATCACCAGCTTAAAGAAGTCAACTGCGCCTCGATTAAGAGCAACAACATTCTCGAAGCTGAGGAAGCGGCAATCGCTCTCGCTATCACCCACCAGGGTGAGGAGGCTACCACAAAAATAATTACGGACTCGCAAGAAGCATGCAGAAGGTATAGCAGCGGACACATATCCACTGTGGCCATCCGCATACTCAAGGCAAGAAAATCAGCTTTTCGGGATGCTTCACAACGTGGACACCAGGCCATGAGACTGTCAAAGGTAACCAACGTGCCGACGCCAATGCCCGAGCATACGCCAACCGGGGGGCGCACAACGACGGGGAACCGGACGCAGTCACTAGACGCTATGGAGCCATCCTTGAACATCAAAGAGCCTTAAGGAGGATCTATCCACCTTCCCACGAAGACCTCAATAGAGAGCCGTCGGTTGCCTGGAGACAGCTACAGACTAACACATACCCCAATCTGAGTCTACTCAGTAAAATCCACCCCACTACATATGAAAATAAATGCCCACTATGCGGAGAACCCCCTACACTCTACCATTATACATGGGCCTGGCAAGAAACACAGGTAGCACCAATAAACACCATACCAACACCGGAGCAGTGGGAGGCTGCGCTGTCCTGCTCGACGCCTGACGACCAGCTCAAGCTGATTGACAGAGCGCGCAAGACGGCAAAGGCCACTGGGGCCCTGGACTGAGGGCCCCACCAACGCCGGGAGAATTCCCTTTGTGTAAATAAAGTTTTTCATTCATTCGCAGACGGCGCGAGATGGTCGCCCAGCTCTTCGGCGTGGCGTCACAGCACCTGTTGCGCTCCTGGCGGACAGCACGGGAGTTAGGCCGCCGGTTGTGGCACCGCCACTACTCGCAGACGGCGCGAGATGGTCGCCCAGCGCTTCGGCGTGACGTCACACAAAGGTCACGCGAAAGGTCAATGGTGGCACCGCCACGGTACGGCAAAAGCTTGAAAGTGCGAGCAGTATTGCTTTCGCAATAAGAGAGAAACAGCTGCCGGTAGTAGACGGCTTCGGACGAGCTCAAAGCTTCCGTCATGACAGTCAAGAACTATTAGAGAAGTGTTTCTAGAAGGAGGTGCTGAAGGGTGGAAGTGCCTGGCCCTACGGGGCTGGGACGGTAGGTCAACGCCGCTTGCGGTGGGGACTAGCCAGTCACTGATTTTTATCTGCTGAAGGCCGTCACTGCACCCGCCACCGCTTCGGTGGTGGCGGACGACGGCTGTTGTTGCGGCGCGCGTCTTTCTCTCCCGCTTCTTTTTTCGTTCTTGTCTATTTTTCTCTTCGGTCCGCACGAGGCAGCGGAGGTGGCTCAGCGACAGAGCCAGTAGCAGGCCCGTGCATTTTCTTTTCTTTCTTCCTACAGCCACAACAACAACAACAAGGAATACGTGTGAAATTTTTAAAATCGTTGTAAGTCTACATACATGTCTTGCTCAAAACCTTTGCCTCAATCGATCGAAAAGGTGAAACAGCTGATGCGCTGCGCTATTTCGCAATAGCAGGTAACGTAATCGCCGGCAAATTTTTTAAAAATGATGTGCAAAGTACCTGCTTCCCGTAAAAGTTTCAAATTTGGCTTTGTGGATTTCTTGCACTAGAATATTACCGCCAATAAAAATTGAGGTGCCCTTTATTACCATCGCATTAATTACAGTAAGCGTCCCATTAAACGAAAACGTTTCTGTTTCGTCATCTTCCTTTTCGTCGTCGGCCTTGTCCTTTGACTCGGCTCATTTCTTCAGTGGAGCCCAGGATTATGTACACATAGCCTATAATTCCACACGCGACCGTCGCGGGAAAGAAACCGCCTCCATTGAACTACTTTGTGCGCTATGTTCGCGGAACTCCCGGTAGTGTTTTCATTAAAAGCTCCTTACCACACCCGCATGGGTGGCAGAAGAGTTCAATATATATATATATATATATATATATATATAGAGAGAGAGAGAGAGAGAGAGAGCAGTTTACGCTTCACTTAAAGAAACATTTTACTGATCTCGACGTTTCGACCAGAAGCTGGCCTTCGCCAGAAGTGCGAATGCAAACGCTGGGGGTAGGTTCTATAGGCGAAGACTGGAAAAAGAAACAGGCGGCGGAAAGGCGTACAATGGTACTGCAGTGGTGAGTGGGGTAAAAAGCAGGTGTAGGCGGGGAGTGAAAAAAAAGTGCAGATGGGGAGTGCGCACAGTAATAGGTATGACCACAGGCGACGAAAGCAGGAATTGTGCGACGTTTATTTCGTGTATGGTGGGGGAGGCTGACATTCCTTCTGTCTACTGGCAGTAAGCTTGACTTGGCAGTTTGGGTGAGTTTGCGGATGGAATTTAGGGGGTAACTGAACTTTTAAGTGGAGAACGAGTACTAGGGCTCTCATTTACACCGGCCTGCAGGGCATTAAATTTAAATATAAAGTACGATTCTCGTTGTTCTCGTTCGCGGTTTCTTTGGAAGCCGCTCTGGAGCAGGATACCTTTCATCATCATCACCATCAGCCTGATTATACCCACTGCAGGGCGAAGGCCTCTCCCATATTTCTGCGTCCCGGGCCTGCGTCGGCGGCGGGACTGACGATTTCTTAGAGGGGCATGTTGTGCTGGTTGCAAGATGACCCTGTACTTTACACCTAACACAGTATTCCTGGTTCCCAGACCACATAACTCCCAACGACATGAATTATCTCTTTTACCGCATATATAATATGCCCTTTAAATTACAGGACACTACAATAAAAACAATCATCATGTAATTATACAGCGACATTTCCTCCAAAGTGTATTTATCAAACTTAATTTCGAACAACAACATTGCGTGCGAAACACTACGCGCGAACGAACACGATACGTGAAGCACCTGGCTCCTTGGACGCGCGCCCCAGCTTTCCCGAGGAAACAAAGTTCCGCCGAAAAGGTTCCGCCGAGATGCGCGGAGAGCAGAGCCATCTGTTGGCAAACCAAAAAAACAAAATGACACGTGACTGCACGCTGAAAGAATCGGAGCATGCTGTAAACATAACCCGCCATCTTCGGACGCTTTGCGACCCCACATGGGGCTCAGTTGGAGTTACCAGCTACATGGCACCGCCTAAAAACACTGTACGCTTTGTGTTGCATTCCATCGAGCCAGGCAGCTCCAGCAAAGATTTGATTGCCAATATTTTTTCGCCGCATGGAACCATACTTGCCGCACGCATGCTTGGGAAATCGAACACTGCCCTAATTACAATGGAAGCCCCGAGCATACCGAAACGTGTTTATTATTACAACTGTCCTGTAAAGGCATACCCGTTCGAACATCGACCTGTTGTATGCCTTCATTGTCACGAAGCAGGACACATGCAAGCGTTCTGTCCGAACGCCGCTGTATGCGGCCGTTGTGGAACTGCACATACTGGAGACGCGGCCTGCACCTTGCCATACTGTGTTAGGTGTAAAGTACAGGGTCATCTTGCAACCAGCACAACATGCCCCTCTAAGAAATCGTCAGTCCCGCCGCCGACGCAGGCCCGGGACGCAGAAATATGGGAGAGGCCTTCGCCCTGCAGTGGGTATAATCAGGCTGATGGTGATGATGATGAAAGGTATCCTGCTCCAGAGCGGCTTCCAAAGCAACCGCGAACGAGAACAACGAGAATCGTACTTTATATTTAAATTTAATGCCCTGCAGGCCGGTGTAAATGAGAGCCCTAGTACTCGTTCTCCACTTAAAAGTTCAGTTACCTCCTAAATTCCATCCGCAAACTCACCCAAACTGCCAAGTCAAGCTTACTGCCAGTAGACAGAAGGAATGTCAGCCTCCCCCACCATACACGAAATAAACGTCGCACAATTCCTGCTTTCGTCGCCTGTGGTCATACCTATTACTGTGCGCACTCCCCATCTGCACTTTTTTTTCACTCCCCGCCTACACCTGCTTTTTACCCCACTCACCACTGCAGTACCATTGTACGCCTTTCCGCCGCCTGTTTCTTTTTCCAGTCTTCGCCTATAGAACCTACCCCCAGCGTTTGCATTCGCACTTCTGGCGAAGGCCAGCTTCTGGTCGAAACGTCGAGATCAGTAAAATGTTTCTTTAAGTGAAGCGTAAACTGCTCTCTCTCTCTCTCTCTCTATATATATATATATATATATATATATATATATATATATATATATATTTAACTCTTCTGCCACCCATGCGGGTGTGGTAAGGAGCTTTTAATGAAAACACTACCGGGAGTTCCGCGAACATAGCGCACAAAGTAGTTCAATGGAGGCGGTTTCTTTCCCGCGACGGTCGCGTGTGGAATTATAGGCTATGTGTACATAATCCTGGGCTCCACTGAAGAAATGAGCCGAGTCAAAGGACAAGGCCGACGACGAAAAGGAAGATGACGAAACAGAAACGTTTTCGTTTAATGGGACGCTTACTGTAATTAATGCGATGGTAATAAAGGGCACCTCAATTTTTATTGGCGGGAATATTCTAGTGCAAGAAATCCACAAAGCCAAATTTGAAACTTTTACGGGAAGCAGGTACTTTGCACATCATTTTTAAAAAAATTTGCCGGCGATTACGTTACCTGCTATTGCGAAATAGCGCAGCGCATCAGCTGTTTCACCTTTTCGATCGATTGAGGCAAAGGTTTTGAGCAAGACATGTATGTAGACTTACAACGATTTTAAAAATTTCACACGTATTCCTTGTTGTTGTTGTTGTGGCTGTAGGAAGAAAGAAAAGAAAATGCACGGGCCTGTTACTGGCTCTGTCGTCAGTGCACGTTAAAGAACCCCAGGTGGTCGAAATTTCCGGAGTCCTCCACTACGGCGTCTCTCATAGCCTGAGTTGCTTTGGGACGTTAAACCCCACAAGCCAAGCCAAACAAGCCAAGCTGAGCCACCTCCGCTGCCTCGTGCGGACAGAAGAGAAAAATAGACAAGAACGAAAAAAGAAGCGGGAGAGAAAGACGCGCGCCGCAACAACAGCCGTCGTCCGCCACCACCGAAGCGGTGGCGGGTGCAGTGACGGCCTTCAGCAGATAAAAATCAGTGACTGGCTAGTCCCCACCGCAAGCGGCGTTGACCTACCGTCCCAGCCCCGTAGGGCCAGGCACTTCCACCCTTCAGCACCTCCTTCTAGAAACACTTCTCTAATAGTTCTTGACTGTCATGACGGAAGCTTTGAGCTCGTCCGAAGCCGTCTACTACCGGCAGCTGTTTCTCTCTTATTGCGAAAGCAATACTGCTCGCACTTTCAAGCTTTTGCCGTACCGTGGCGGTGCCACCATTGACCTTTCGCGTGACCTTTGTGTGACGTCACGCCGAAGCGCTGGGCGACCATCTCGCGCCGTCTGCGAGTAGTGGCGGTGCCACAACCGGCGGCCTAACTCCCGTGCTGTCCGCCAGGAGCGCAACAGGTGCTGTGACGCCACGCCGAAGAGCTGGGCGACCATCTCGCGCCGTCTGCGAAGAATGAAAAACTTTATTTACACAAAGGGAATTCTCCCGGCGTTGGTGGGGCCCTCAGTCCAGGGCCCCAGTGGCCTTTGCCGTCTTGCGCGCTCTGTCAATCAGCTTGAGCTGGTCGTCAGGCGTCGAGCAGGACAGCACAGCCTCCCACTGCTCCGGTGTTGGTATGGTGTTTATTGGTGCTACCTGTGTTTCTTGCCAGGCCCATGTATAATGGTAGAGTGTAGGGGGTTCTCCGCATAGTGGGCATTTATTTTCATATGTAGTGGGGTGGATTTTACTGAGTAGACTCAGATTGGGGTATGTGTTAGTCTGTAGCTGTCTCCAGGCAACCGACGGCTCTCTATTGAGGTCTTCGTGGGAAGGTGGATAGATCCTCCTTAAGGCTCTTTGATGTTCAAGGATGGCTCCATAGCGTCTAGTGACTGCGTCCGGTTCCCCGTCGTTGTGCGCCCCCCGGTTGGCGTATGCTCGGGCATTGGCGTCGGCACGTTGGTTACCTTTGACAGTCTCATGGCCTGGTGTCCACGTTGTGAAGCATCCCGAAAAGCTGATTTTTCTTGCCTTGAGTATGCGGATGGCCACAGTGGATATGTGTCCGCTGCTATACCTTCTGCATGCTTCTTGCGAGTCCGTAATTATTTTTGTGGTAGCCTCCTCACCCTGGTGGGTGATAGCGAGAGCGATTGCCGCTTCCTCAGCCTCGAGAATGTTGTTGCTCTTAATCGAGGCGCAGTTGACTTCTTTAAGCTGGTGATCAACCACACTGGCTACCGCTCCGCGTTGTTCTTTGTATGTGGTCGCGTCGACGTACAATATGTTTTTTTCCCTGCGAGGCTTCTTTCGTGTGCCTCGGATATTGCCTCTCTTCTGGCCTTGTGTATTTTCGGATGCATGTTTTTCGGAATCAGGTTGACCTTAATGATCTCTCTTATTTCTTTCGGTATGCTGCCCGTGCTGTTTATTTCTCTGCAAGCATCTCTCATGCCCAGTATATTTAGCGTGTTCCTCCCCGTTTGCGTCTGCATGAGTCTTATTTTCTGCGCGAGAAGGTGGGCCTCGATGTGCTCTTGCATTGTGTTGTTTATGCCGAGTTTATTGAATTTTTCGGTCGAGGTGTTGACCGGTAGTCCAAGAGCGCATTTGTAGGCTTTCCTCAGGATTGCCTCCAGTTGTTCCTTTTCCTGTTCGAGCGAAATTTGGTAGGGGACGCCATATACAATTCGGCTTACAACGAGGGCCTGTACTAGCCTACATGTGTCCTCCTCGGACATGCCTCGTCTTCTGTTGGAGATTCTTGCTATCATTCGCGTGATCTGCGCGGTGGTACATGCTAACTGCCTGATTGTTTGATCTAAACAACAGTTGCTTTGTCTCCTCATGCCTAGGATTTTTATTTGCGACACTTTCGAGATCTTCTTTTCCCTTATGTAGATGTCTATGGAGTTGTGCAGATCGTACCCTCTTCTGTGGACTCTGAGCACCTCAGATTTCCCCGGAGAACATGCAAGGCCGCAATGTCGAGCGTATGCGTTGACAGCGTCTGCTGCTCTCTGCAGACAGTCTTGCTTTTCTCCTAAGGATCCCCTGGTCACCCAGATCGTGATGTCATCAGCATAGATAGCATGTCTGGCTCCTTCAATTTCTTCCAGTTTTTTTGCTAAGCCGATCATAACAATGTTAAAGAGTATAGGGGATATCACTGAGCCTTGCGGTGTTCCCTTTTTGGGGGTCGGGAAGGTGTCTGTCCTGATGCCGCCTATTCCAATGGTGGCGGTTCTGTTACTCAAGAAGGCTTTCACGTAGCTGTGTATTCTCTGCCCGCAATCTAAGTTGCAGAGCCCGTCTAGCACTGCCCTGTGACTGACATTGTCGAATGCCGCTTTGAGGTCGAGCGCGAGCAAGATGTTTTCTCCGTATTTCCGGACCGTGTTAAGCACCTCCTAGTTGATCTGCAGGAGGATGTCCTGCGTTGTTAGATGTTTTCGGAATCCGAACATAGTGTGCGGCATGAGGTCATTGTCCTCCAGGTGGGTCTGCAACCTCTGAAGCACAATTCTTTCGTATATCTTTCCCAGACATGACGTCAATGAAATGGGTCGTAGATTTTCCAGGCTGGGAGTTTTTCCGGATTTAGGAATCACCAGGAATACGCGGCGCGACACGGCCGCTCGTGCGGGTGCTCGCGCGTAGGCGGCAACGCGGCCGTATGCCGCGCGTCACGTTTTTCGCTCTCGAAAAACGCTCCATGTGGTTCCGGCTTAAGGCTCCGCGAATCTTTGAGACAGCAGCAATGGCGGGCGTCGCCGTAAGCTTCATGACGATTAGGCGGCGTTCCGAGGGCACCGCAGGTTTTTGCTGGTGCCAAAGCCTTAGACGCCACTGCTGCATGCATTCCACAAACTCCAATGTTGGCCTGGACGCCGCGAACTTTATACGTGCGCAACGGTTCCGGTAATGCTGTGGAAGAAGCCAGTTCGATAGCACGAGACTCACCCGATGATCCGGGATCCACCGCGGCGTCCGCCGTGGTCGCGCATGCGACCACAACTTCAGTTGGTCCAGCCGCATGCTTGTCGAGCGGCACGTCATCACTGCTGGCTGTTTCGTCCACCGGTGCACTTGGAGTAGAACTCGGCGCTGTTTCTGATGTGGCACCCCGCGAAGTCTACTTGTACCTCCCTCCGACAAGGTTTCGGAAGCCAATATTCAACACAAGATAGAAGAGGGGGAACGCGCATCAGCCTGTACCCGCTAGGCACGGCAGAAAGGACGAACGCCAGATCACCACATCAGCTGATACGCCACTGCAGCAGACGCCACGCACGCAAGTCAAGCGTTGGAAGCCTCCTCCGCAGCCGCGTCTCGACAAGCAAGATGCAGTCATCATAATCAAGCCTAGCGGAACGCTGGATCTCAGCAAATTCAGGGGAAGCAACACTTTCGGAAGTTCTTTGCACACGGCAGCAAGCGTTCACAACGCATCAGCAGCACCCAGCGTTTGGCCCATTTGGGAACAAAACATCACCGTCGTTCGCGTGCGAGACGCCGAAATAATCAGAAAGATCCTCGCAATTCACGAACTCAAACTAGGGGACACAGCACACGCAGTGTATCCTACCTCCGGCCCTCTGATGACACTTGTAAAGGAATAATGCAGGTGGACCCTAGGGTTTCCAACAGACATCACAGAAGCGCTTCGCTCCCCGGACGCACCAGTGGTAAGCGTGAGAAAACTAGGTTCCCCCAACAAAGCGGCCGTCACTTTCGAAGGAAGAAAGGTCCCCTTTCACATCTTTTACTATGGTGAGGCGCTTCCCGTGCTCCTGTACAAGAAACAAACACCAGCCTGTTTACTGTGCGGGAAACTTGGACACCGTGCAGATCTCTGCCCTTGCCCTGCGCAGTCACGATTTCCGCAGTGTAGTCAAGACGATATTCAAGAAGCCCATGACTGCCAACCCAAGTGCACGGTGTGCGAAGGCCCACATCCCATGGGGTCGAATCAATGCAAGTACAAGTACAGAACATACAACCAGCCAAATCCAAGACAGTCATCAGTCCAGGGCCAAGTTCCGAGACCAGTCCAGCCGCAGAGGCACGTCGAGCAGCTGGGACCGACTGACCAAACAGGCCCAGTCCAACACCAGCAACTCAGCACCACACGGCTCACGATCATCAAGCAAAGGGCCTGGCACTACTGACAAGGCGTCGCACCCCACCGACAGTCGTCCAGTGATAAAATAACAGGACCCCATAACAAGGATCAGCGCAACGACGGCAAGGTAAGTTGGGCGTATTTAGCTGCCTCCTCCCCCGAAGCGTTGGCTTCAACATCATCATCATCAGCCTGACTATACCCACTGCAGGGCGAAGGCCTCTCCCATATTTCTCCACTTAACCCGGTTCTGTGCTAGCTGCATCCACTTGACCCCTGCGAACTTCTTAACCTCATCCGCCCACCTAACTTTCTGCCGCCCTCTGCTATGCTTTCCTTCCCTTGGAATCCAGTTTGTTACCTTAAGCGACCATCGGTTATCCTCTCTTCGCACTACATGTCCTGCCCATGCCCATTTCTTCTTCTTAATTTCCACTAGAATGTCGGTAACCTGAGTAATTTCTCTGACCCACTCAGCACGCTTCCTATCTCTTAATGTTACCCCTACCATTTTTCGTTCCATAGCCCTCTGGGTTGCCCTCAACTTAAGTAGAACTCTCTTGGTTAGCCTTCACGTTTCAGCCCCATAGGTGAGTACAGGTGAGATGCAACTTTTATATAATTTCCTCTTTAGCGACACCGGTAAGCTGCTAGTCATAATCTGTGAGTGCTTGCCAATTGCGCTCCATCCCAATCTTACTCTTCCTGTTATTTCCTTTTCATTATCCGTATCTGCAGTTACTACTAGTCCTAAGTAGATATATTCGCCTACTTCTTCCAGTACTTCGCTACCTAATATAAACTGCTGTTCCTTTCCGAGGCTGTTGAACATTACCTTAGTCGTCTGCATATTGATTTTCAAGCCTACCTTTCTACTTTTCCTGTCTAGGTCACCAATCATGATTTGCAGTTCATCTCCCAAGTTATTAAGCAAGGCAATGTAATCAGCGAAACGCAGATTACTGAGGTATTCTCCATCTACCCTTATACCTAACTGCTCCCATTCCAAGTCTCTGAATACTTCCTCTAAGCAAGCTGTGAATAGTACTAGGGAGATTGTGTCTCCTTGACTAACACCTTTCTTTATGGGAATTTTGTTACTTTATGCAGAACAGTGGTTGCTGTGCAGCCACTATATATATCTTCCAGCACTTTCACGTACGGCTCGTCTACCCCCTGATTTCGCAATGCCTGCATCACCACCGTGGTTTCAACTGAGTGAAATGCGTTTTCGTAATCAATGAATGATATGTATAAGGGCTGGTTATATTTCGAGCATTTTTCTATCACTTGATTGATGGTATGGATATGATCGATAGTAGAGTACCGTTTCCGAAAACCTGCTTGATTCTTTGCTTGATTGCAGTCTAAGGTTGTCCTGACTCTATTAGCGACTACCTTATTAAATACCTTATACGTAACAGACAGTAAGCTCATTGGTCTGTAATTTTTAAGGTCCTTAGAGTCCCCTTTCTTATGAATGAGGATAACGTTTGCATTCTTCCATGGTTCCGGTACCGTCGATGACACCAGGCACTGCGTATAAAATGTGGCCAGTTTTTCTAGCACGATATCCCCCTCCCCCTCTTTAAGCAAGTCTGTAGTTATCTGATCATCAACAGATGAGTTCCCCCTTTTCATAGTTTCTAGTGCTTTCTTGACCTCGTCCTTCGTCACTGCTGGAACGTCTGACTGTTTTTCCCTACCGCCGATCTCATTACGGTCCTGACTACTTTGGCTACTGTAGAGATCTGCATAGAACTCCTCGGCTACTTTGACTATCTTGTCCATATTCGTGATGACGTTGCCCTCCTTGTTCCTTATCGCATACATCTGGTTTTTGCCTATGCCCAATTTCTTCTTTACCGCTTTTAGGCTTCCTCCGTTCTTTACAGCATGCTCAAGTTTCTCCACGTTATACTTCCTTATATCGGCCACGTTGCGCATATTGATTAGCTTTGATATCTCGGCCAATTCAATCTGGTCTGTTGGATTGGAAGCTTTCATACTCTGGCGTTTCTTAATCAAATCTTTCGTCTCCTTAGACAGCTTACCGGTATCCTCTCTAACTATCCTACCGCCTACTTCTACCGCACATTCAGTAATGATATCTGTGAAATTATTGTTCATTGCTTCTAGGGTAATGTCGCCATCCTCGTTTAGAGCTGAATATCTATTCTGTAGCGAGATCCTGAACTCTTCTGCCCTCTCCCTCGCCGCTAATTTGTTGATAGGTTTCTTTCTTACTAATTTGTTGCGTTCCTTCTTCAGATTTAGGCTAATTCGGGACCTCACCATCCTGTGGTCACTTGGCTTACAAACAATGTAAAGCAGATATCGAGAAACTAAAGTCAGAAAATAGGAAACTAAAAGAGCAATTAGGCATTGCAGCCAACTCGAACAACACATTACCTCCATTGACGCAACAGACATGTCCGATGGAGGAGGACAAGGAAGAGGTACACAATTCGTGCCCACAGCAACTGAATACTAGCACCATCGACAGGAAAACTGCACTAGAGACGCCACAGCAGGTGCCAATGCCGCAGGTACCACAACAGCAGGCAGCAGCAGAGCGCGCACCTATGCCGCAAATACCGAAACACAGGACCGCATTACCCGCTTGGAAAACGCAGGCAAAGATTTCATGGAGAATCAATTACAAATTATGATCGAGACGAGAATCAAAAGCATGTTATAATCAGTCATCAAGCCCATGATGGAAAACCTTGAACGAGTTCAAATGAGGATGCAAGCGCACGAGATTAGAATTGAACAAAATATAATTTCCGATGTTTCTCGCAACAAGGGCACAAACCTACAGGGCAAAATGGGAAATCGTCGCCTAGTCATCCCTGAACTTAATAAAGCATCTGAAGATTCACCACAGGATCAGACACACATTTCTAATTCTTAACATGGCGTCACAACCAAGACCGAAACTCACCATTCTACAATGCAACTGCAGGGGACTAAAGCGTAAGAGGTAATCATTACAACAATACTTAGACTCTTATTCTCCTGCGCCGCAAATAATAGCCCTGTAAAACGTGAATATGGAAGCTAAGATCAGAGGATACTCAACACATCAAACAAACCCCTCGACATCCATTTTGGTCCACAAATCATGTACAGCAACCACCGTAAACCTTGATCTACACAGCGACATTGAATATACCTCCATAAAGTTGCTACCACAACACCGTAACAGCAAGGGCACCTATATACTCAATATATATAGCCGCCCCAAACAGCGCCGCGTTGCCTTTGACGCTATCTTTATCGAAGAACAAAGAGAAGCTCATACAGCTCCCCTAGCTATAGTCGGCGACTTTAATGCTTTTAGCCCATTATGGGGATATCCAAAGGAAGACACTAAAGGCAGGAAACTAGCTTCCGCCATCGCTGACATGGCACTTGCCTTACTTACTGACCCGCAGCATCCGACTCGAGTCGGTATCAGCATAACTTGGGATACTACCCCCGACCTCACGCTCGTCCGCAACGCCCGCAGCTATGAGTGGCTTAATACGGTAGAGACCTTAAGCAGCGATCACTACGTGCTGCAGACCATCTTTGAAAGCAACAAGCACAGCAAACTACGTGGGCAAGCCAGAGTGACAGACTGGGAGAAATTCAGGAAGGACACTAAACTAGTTACCTCGGAACAAATAACTAGTTACGAAGAGTGGGCGGCATCCATTCTCGACCTTAAAGAACACCTCATCAAAACCCTTGCCACCACGGAGGACCACCCAGCTGTTTACAACCATCTCCTACACCTTTGGGAAGCTAGACGTAGTCTCATAAAATGGTGGAAGAAACAAAGGCACAATCGAAAATTTAGAATTCGAATAGCGAAGCTAACTACTCCGGCAGACCAATACGCACGGGACCTCGCTCGCACCAATTGGCTAAACAGGTGCGAATCCCTCAAAGGTCGCCTAGACAGCAAGACTACGTGGAACCTTCTCCGATGCCTAATTGATCCACCGAAGTCGAAGAGTGAACAACGTAGAATTCTGCATCGAGCCGTACACAACTTTCAAGGCGGATGACGAACTCGTGGATGAACTCACGCGTCTCTATATCTGCACTTCGAGAGACACAGAACCCTCAAATCCAGAATACCGGGGGGAACCGAACGAAGACTTAGATATAGACTTCACTATAGAAGAAATCATAGCAGCACTAGCAGATATGCGCCGAGGTACAGCCCCGGGACAAGAAAAAATTACGGTTGGACTTTTAACCAACCTCGGCATGGAGGCACTGCAGCAACTTACGGATTACGGTAACGAATGCTGGCGCGTCAGCACCATTCCACAGGCATGGAAAACAGCCAATTTACACTTTATCGCCAAACGCGGCAAAAAAATAAACAGAATTGAAAACCTACTCCCCATATCCCTCACGTCGTGCGCAGGCAAACTCATGGAAAAGGCAGTCCACGCGCGTTTCTCCTACTATCTAGAGACCAGCGAGCTACTACCACACACGATGTTTGAATTCAGGGCACATCTGTCCACTCATGATGTGTTTCTGCAACTCAAACACGAAGTCATTGATCCAACACGCAGAAACAGTGACCGAGCACTTCTATCCCTCGACCTCAAAGGAGCATTTGACAATGTCAAACGCTCCACAATCCTCCAGAAACTCCAGACCACGAACTGTGGCCAGCGAGTCTTCTCATACATCTATGATTTCCTTAAAGACAGAACGGTTAACATCGGCATCGGCACTAAACAAACAACGCAAGTGAAGATGGGCACGAGAAACACTCCGCAAGGGGCAGTATTATCCCCACTTCTGTTCAATATTGCACTCCGAAATCTTCCACCTCTTCTAAACCAGATACAGAGCCTACGACACGCCCTGTACGCTGACGATATAACAGTCTGGATAACCACGGGTAGTATGGGAATGACTGAAGAAAAACTACAAACATCGGCAACAACAGAATTATGCACGAGCGTGTGGACTAACCTGCTCTCCCGAAAAGTGTGAACTCCTAGTCTTCCGTCAGCACAAAAATCTGGCCACGATCGACATCAACGTTCACAGCTCACCCATCAAGGAAGTTCAGACCGTCAAGATACTGGGTCTGTACATCAATAACAAGGGCAATAACCACCTCGCCATCCAGAAACTCCGCCTCTTGAGCGAGCAAGTCGCCAGGATGATCGCCAGAATAAGGACACGGAAATCAGGGATGCGCGAAGCAGATACTCTCCGGCTGGTGCAGGCTTTCGTCGTCAGCCGCATCGTCTATGAAGCACCCTACCTCCGTCTCAAGACGTTTGACATCCAGAACATCAACGTCATAATTAGAACAGCCTACAAAAAGGCCGTGGGCCTCCCTCTTACGACATCGACGGACCGGCTTTACGACTGGGCGTCTACAACACAGTAGACGAGCTGATAGAGGCACACCTCACGGCGAAGGTGGTACGACTCTCCACGACTCTGACTGGCCGACAAGTCTTGAACGACTTGAACATCAATTGCCCCCGACAGCTAAACCCTAAAAGCGACATCCCAGCCTCGTGGAGAGTACAATTGAAGGGAACTCCATTGCCGAGGAATATGCACCCCGACTTGAACGACTTGAACATCAATTGCCCCCGACAGCTAAACCCTAAAAGCGACATCCCAGCCTCGTGGAGAGGACAATTGAAGGGAACTCCATTGCCGAGGAATATGCACCCCGATTTTAATCAGCCAAGACGACAAGCACGAGCGGAAGCTATAAAAAGGCACTACGGCGGGCGCGAGGGCGTGTTCTATGTCGATGCTGTGGGTCCTGAACGGGGAATGGCGACGCGTCGGTAGTGCACCAAAATCACACAGTGGATGGACTAATATTGCTCAGCCAATTGACACACTGGCTGCGGAAGAAGTGGCGATTGTCCTAGCTGCAACACATACTACCTCAGAATACATTCTTACAGATTCACAGACAGCCTATCGCAATTACTTCAGGGGCAGGATTGCACCGCTAGCAGCTAAACTCCTGCAAGATAGTTACACCCATGGCTACCAGCCCACGCATAAACACTTATTATGGGTACCAGGTCACCAGGGCATCCCAGTGAACGAGAGCTCACACGCCTCAGCCCGAGAATTTCTGCCCCGGGCACCGAACACGGATCTCGTGGAACCTCCTACCCCATTGCTAACCTACACTGAAATACTTCAGCACTTAAGATTATCTCACCGAGTCTACCCTCCACCGGCAGACACTAGATAAAGGGGAGGAAGTACATGTAGCTCCGTAAGCTACAGACCAACATTTCTGGCAACCCACGAAGACTACACGCAATAGATCAGTCATTTGACTCTCAACGCAAATTCCCCGGGGAGAAGGAGGACCTGTACCATATGGTGTTGGCCTGCCAGCGAAATCATACTGTCACTATTAATAATCAGCCAACGCAGGAGGTTGGGAGGCAGCTCTGACCAGCTCGGACGCAAGAGGTCACAAAGAACTCATCGAAAGAGCGAGGACAGCAGCCTACGCCAATGGGGTTCCGGACTGAGGACTCCAACCACCGCTAGAACCTCCGGAACATTTTTAATAAAATATTTTTACCATCACTACTCCCTCCGGCCTTTAGCTGACTCAGCTTACTTGGAAGGGAGGGCCGGCACTGTCGGCTTTATGGGTGTAAGCGGGGGAAAGGCACTTTCAGCCGCGTTCGAACATGAATGGCATACAGGGAATGTCACATTAGAGTGGTCATCACCGCAGCGTCGGCAAGGCAAGGCACAACTTTCGCCTTGGTGGGTATGGACGCTACAGCAACCACAAAAAAGCGCTGTGCACTGCACCCAAAAGTGGGCCGAGGAGCCACACCTCTGGAAAACAGACACGCTGAATACCTCTGTAGTCAAAGGTAACGCGATGACCAGCGACGCGTAGATAGTTGGATAATGGTGATGTAGCAGACATCTCCGTCTGCACATATCGCGTCCTAGTCAGAACACCATTAAGGGAGCCCATCTAGCCAGCAGTGATGGAAAGGACATTGCCATGTTGGCTCAAGACCTGGACGAGCGTTTCGTTTGGAATGTAGGTCGGCAAGAACAGGCAGGCCACGGTGGTCACGTGTGGCCCTACTGGAACAATTGGTATACGCTCGCTGCTGATGACGAGGCAGCCGGCATTGACGATTAGAATCATGGAAGCCATGCTCTCCACTGTCACTTGAAAGGACTGGGCTCCCATATTCTGTACTCCGTACACTTCAGGTAAACCCACTATTCAGGCCGCTGCGTCAACGACGGTATCAAGATAGGTCCCCTTAGGGACATGTATATCGAAGACCAATTTTAGATGGACTCTATGGCGTTGCAGGTGCCATGGCGATAGTCATGGGACGCCCCTAACGTGAAACACGCAGGGACGCCTGCTCAATTCGTGTACAGTCCAATCTCGCAAACTCACAGGTTAATGATCTGAATCTAGTGTTTGAACACAATGACACACAAAGAATTTATTGTGTACGTACATACGTACATACACACATACGTACATATACTCGTACATACATACATACATACATATATACATACATACATACATACATACATACATACATACATACATACATACATACATACATACATACATACATACATACATACATACATACATACATACATACATACATACATACATACATACATACATACATACATACATACATACATACATACATACATACATACATACATACATACATACATACCCCCGCCGGGGTGGCGCAGTGGTTACGGCGCTCGACTACTGTTCCCAAGGACGCGGGATCGAATCCCGGCCTCGGCGGCAGCTTTTCGATGGAGGCGAAAAGCAAGGCGCCCGTGTACTGTGCGATGTCAGTGCACGTTAAAGAACCCCAGGTGGTCGAAATTTCCGGAGTCCTCCACTACGGCGTCTCTCATAGCCTGAGTTGCTTTGGGACGTTAAACCCCACAAACCAACCAACCAACCAACCAACCAACCAACCAACATACATACATACATACATACATACATACATACATACATACATACATACATACATACATACATACATACATACATACATACATACATACATACATACATACATACATACATACATACATACATACATACATACATACATACATACATACAAACGCACATTACTCAGAAGAAATGCACTAAACGAAACACTAGAGTAACTATACAAAATAAACTTTACATGATTATCCAGAGAGGGGAAAGCAATATAAGGGGCTGGGGGGGGGGGGTGTTATAAAGCACGACAGACATCTCAAGTCTGCTCCCCCATACAGCAATGAAGCGAGTGTGCCAGCGCCGCACGAACTTCGCCTCGCGATCCGTTTCTAACTGGCCAGACATACTTCCAGATGACGAGGCGCAGTCTCTGCAAGGCTGGGTACATTGCGCGGGAGGGAATTCAGCGCGCATCAGCGAGGCACCTGCGACGCCACAACACAAACAAAACCACAGTGAACACAAGATGTTCGAAAGGGTTACGCCGGCGCCTGACACCGGGTGTAATTGTTGATGATTTTATATTAAACTGAACTTTGTTACTACAACTTTGAACTTTAGGGGATTCGAATAAAAGTGAAGAAATCACACGCGGACAAAAACTCTTTAGCTGTAACAAAAACACTGGATATCTTCATCAAAGTTTACACGCGTCTTTCTCCGGCGAAGGGTGCGTTCCACACTGTCTCGTCCCCTCTTCTCTCCGCCAGTCGTTCCCAGCAGCACTCGCACCCCGCACGTGCGCACAGCCTCCTCGTCGCCGGCCCAGGCCCCTCCTTCTCCTCAGCGGGGTGCCACGCCGACCCTTGTTCCCAATCGCGCGTTCCCCGGTCGTTCCGGGAAAGTGGACCATGCCTATACCTAGGTACGCGCTGACTTTTGCTGGCTGCTCTTTCGGGAGCAAGAGCTCGGTATTTCTTCTCTTTCTTTATAAATTATTTACATCCTCCCCCCAAAAAGGAGTGCAACTCATTTTATGCGCGTCTCCAAGGGATAGAGGAGCTGAACCGGTCGCCTTATGATGGCCCCGTATGGCATCTTAACTGTGCACGAACGCACATGTCCATCTCGCCCCTTAAAACCTCCACCACGCGAGCAGTCTGCCACATATGCTTCGGCGCCTTTTCTTGATGCACGATAACCAAGTCGTCTACTGTGATCGCACTCGCAGGGCTGGAAGCGGACAAGTGGACCGAGCGTAACTGAAGCAGGTACTCCTTCAGCCATCGCTTCCAAAACGAGTCCATGACCGTTTGTCGGTATTTACACCTTCGACCTAAGTCGGTTGCACTGGCCGAAGGAACGGAGGCTGCTTTCGTTTCGGGCAAGGCGATCAGCCGTTTCCCAGTGAGCAGATGGGAAGACGTGAGAACCGATGTTTCTTCTGGTGCTGAGGAGACGTAGGCTAGTTGGTTGGTTGGTTTGTGGGGTTTAACGTCCCAAAGCAACTTAGGCTATGAGAGACGCCGTAGTGGAGGACTCCGGAAATTCCGACCACCTGGGGTTCTTTAACTGCACTGACATCGCACAGCACACGGGCGCCTTGCTTTTCGCCTCCATCGAAAAGCGGCCGCCGAGGTCGGGATTCGATCCCGCGTCTTTGGGAACAGTAGTCGAGCGCCGTAACCACTGCGCCACCCCGGCGGGGTGGCCGAGAAATAATCGTAGCCTCGACGTCTGCAAGCACTACGCGCTTCGACGCAGCTCCGCTAGTTAATCAGCTGATCACACTGGCCGGGGATATTGCCATCTTGTCAGCTGCGTTCCATTTCATTCCCAGGATCTTCTGTTCACCGTTCGAAGATGTAGTTTCGTCGTCCCCAAACGCCGCGCGGACTGCATCGGAATTCGAGGACCATTTCCTTAAGCGTATGCCGGCGTCGCTCATTATGTCGATGGCTTCAGTGGCCATTTTCAACGCCTCGTTTACTGTAGCCGCCCCCGTCACCAGATCGTCCACGTAAAAGGAGTCCTTCATGAGGCTCGCCGTTTTCGAAACTTCCTTTGTCGTGCATTCAAGGTGGTGGAGGAGGGTAGCGGTCAGCAAATATGGGCTGGCTGTCGTACCGAACGGTACCCGAGTCATTCTCCATTCTTCGATATCCGGCAATGCTGACGGGTCAAGCGGCGGGCTACTGTACCAGAAGAACCGCAGGGCGTCTCTATCCTCAGGCCGCACGCTTCTCTGCAGAATTGCTTTCTCGATGTCTGCTACGAGAGCGACCTTGTGTAGGCGGAACCGCAAGAGAATCTGCACCAAATCACTGACGAGGTTAGGTCCTTTTTCCAAGTGGTCGTTGAGTGATCGTTTCTTCAGAGCGTGTGGTGATGCATCGAACACGACACGCAGCTTCGTTGTAGTTGCCTCACTACGTACGACTGGCTGATATGGCATGTAATAAACTTTCCCAGACGCTACTTCTTCGGTCACCCGCTCCGCATGCCCTGCCTCGAAATAACTCCTGATGGCGTCGTCGTATTGCTGAGCGAGTTCTGGATTGCGGCATAGTCGCTTTGTCAGGTTGTCGAGTCGCCGAATTGCCATATTTTTGTTGTCGTTGAGTTCTTTGGATGCGTCTTTCCATGGCAAGGCAACTTCATAGCGCAGACATTTCTTTTCCAACTCTACCTTGCTCAGTGCTCTTTCGTCGTGTGTCTCTGGGGAATCTTTTATGCCGATGGCATCTAGTTCCCGGAAATTATGCAGCGTAGTGTGGACCTGGTCTGCAGTTTCCAAGCCTATTCTTAGTATGCAAACATTGTTTGCGATTGCGAGGCTTGAAGTCACACTGAACGGTCCCTGAATCGTCCAACCAAACTTTGTATTCACCGCTGTTAATCCTTCATTTTCGTTGCATCTTTGCACCTCTCCCGTTTGAAATTTCCAAAGGTGGTCGGCTCCAATTAGTAATCCAATACCTGGCACTGAAGACATGCCCGGATGGATCGGTCTGTCTGCGAGCAGTGCTCCTCAAACTTCCATCTTTTGCACAAAACTGTGATATGTGGGCACCTGCTTGACGTCCTTGCATATGAAGGGCACCTCAATAGCCTCTATTGCTATTTCGTGATCTCCGTATTGGCTTCGGAGGCGAACTTCTACCAGCCGGCAGCTTTGGACTTGCGCGGCCGCAGCACCAAAGGTATTTAGAAGGAAGTCGGCCTTTCCTAAAACCTTCAAATCAAGTGTTTTTGAGATATCTGCTCGAATGAACGTTTTTTGACTTCCACCGTCCATTACGCCCCTGATGTAGCCGTATTTGGTGCTCCCCAACGCAAAGGCACGGAAAGTCTGCAGTGCCGTCTCTTGCGTTTCTTCTGTTTTGGCGTCTGCATGCACATTAGTGGCGGTGATCTCTGTTGGTAGGTCAGTTTTGATCGCTGCCCAATTGGGGTTACACATTGAGGTAGCGTGCCTTTTCTCGCACTTCCCGCATTTTATCTTTCGCCTGCAGTCTTTTGCTCGGTGTCCCCACCTTGTGCATCGAAAGCACCTTTTCGCCCTGGCTAGTTTTTCGGTTTTTTCTTCGTTCGTCAGTGCAGCCGTGCAGATCTCTGTGCCGTGCCTGCTCGAATCGCAGAATGCGCATTTTTTTGTCTTCTCTGTTTGTGCATAAAGAACAGCGGCACTCGGAGTCGGCTGCCTGGCGCGTTTGCCGAAGTTTTCCTTGTAAGACGGCTTTTCAAAAGCGGAAACTTGCCTACATCGCTCTCGACACTCTGTTTCTACCAGCAGAAAGTGTAGTACCTCCTCTAGCCTTCTCTCTGATCTGTCTGCTGCCTGCGTCGAGGCGGAGGACTGCTGCGCTGGTGACGCGGGACTACTATCGGGCGGCGACAATACATCTGTCTTGGTCGCTCGGCTTGCCAAGAGGTGAAACTCCACCACCATGTCTCGCGGCAGCGCCGTTAGAATAATGTCGCAAAGCATGGCGCAATAGGCATTTTTGGTCACTCCGAGAGCCGTTAGCCCGCAAATGTGGGCTTGAACATGATCGTAGAGTCGGCGTAGTCCTCTGACATCTCCTGATGACGGCACTGGCGGTAGCGTCCTTAATTCGGCAAGGTGTTCTTGTTCGATTAGCCCCTTGTCTCCGAAACGGCGCTGCAGTATCTGTATAGCGTCTTCATAGCAGGCCTCAGTCGCTTGTAACCCTTTAACTGCTGACGCGGCAGGCCCAGTGAGGAGGCTTTTTAAGTAAAGAAATTTCTCCGCTTTGGACAAGGCCTGATTATCATGCACCGCTTCGCGGAAACGTTCCCAAAACGACTGCCAGTTGGCAAGCTCACCATTGAAAGACTGGAGCTGCAGCTTCGGAAGTCTGATTGCAGTGAATCTGGGCGTCGGCACGGACGTTTGCGTCGATTCAGCGTTCTGTTCAGACGCAGTCTGCTGTGAAGCTGCGATTCGAGCCCTCAGTTGGCCGATGAGGTTTATGGCCCGGTCGTCGTATTCGACGCTTTCTGTAAACTCGATCTCGAACGCTTCCTCCGGTAGATAGTTCTCCAACTCGTCGTTGATCTTCCGGAGCTCATCATTGCTGATTTCCAGTCTGTGAAGCAGAGCTGTCAACTGTTGGACGTTGGCTGTCGGCAATGCTGTTGTGGCCTCGTTGATGATAATCATGTTCTGCCCTCGTCGACTTCGCCTCTTCGCTTTGAGCTTTTCCATTTTGGTCCGTCGTGGTCTTTTCGGATTTCGCCACTATCTTCTCTTCCCGGGTTTCGGCACCATGTAATAGTTGATGATTTTATATTAAACTGAACTTTGTTACTACAACATTGAACTTTAGGGGATTCGAATAAAAGTGAAGAAATCACACGCGGACAAAAACTCTTTAACGGTAACAAAAACACTGGATATATTCATCAAGTTTACACGCGTCTTTCTCCGACGAAGGGTGCGTTCCACACTGTCTCGTCCCCTCTTCTCTCCGCCAGTCGTTCCTAGCAGCACTCGCACCCCGCACGTGCGCACAGCCTCCTCGTCGCCGGCCCAGGCTCTCCTTCTCCTCAGCGGGGTGCCACGCCGACCCTTGTTCCCAATCGCGCGTTCCCCGGTCGTTCCGGGAAAGTGGACCATGCCTATACCTAGGAACGCGCTGACTTTTGCTGGCTGCTCTTTCGGGAGCAAGAGCTCGGTATTTCTTCTCTTTCTTTATAAATTCTTTACACCGGGATTCATATGGACGTTGCACATCCTATATGCGAGCCGCCACATTCTTCTCGCAACTACACTCGGAAAAACATGCGAGAGGCTCTCAGGAGCGGCGCAGTTGGCACACTGATCGTTGGGCACAATGCCCCATCCGGCAGGGCGTTGCCTCTCGGGGAAGACGTCCCAGTGCCTAAGGCAGTCAAAATCTCGCACTTCGTTTCACAGCCGACAAGCTGCCCACGCTAGCCATTTGGGGACAACGGTCTCTCGTTGCTCATCACATAGAGGGAATTGTCTTCCACACACATAGGTACTTGTATATACACACATACCCACTGTAGTACATACATGGGAGAACAATTAAAGGTGCAATACCCTCAACATCACAGACCCCAAGCTCAAAAGGAATAACAATGAGAAACTTAATGACAGATGATTAATCTTATATGGCAATACACTCCTCATAATTCGAGGTACGTAACAAAGGGGGGGGGGGGGGCCGGGTTAGAATGGCAAAGCTGGCATAACAAGCCTGCCGTCCCGAACGACGAAGAAACGGGTGTACCAGCACTGCAGAAACCGCGCCTCTCCATCTCTATCCAGTTGATCAGAGAGGTACTTCCACAATAGAAGACGCAGTCGCTGCAGCGCTGGGTGCATGGCTCCGGCTGGTTGTCTACGGACTTAGCAAGGCAACGCCTCTTCCACAGCACAAAATATACACAGGTGACTACTAGCCGCGCAAAACATCCGCGTGGTGGCCTGGCGCCAGGGCCACCGTACACAGAGAACATCCTTCTCACCAAGCGCCACATGACCAGCGCGACTGGGCATTGAAATAACGCGTGCCTCATGGTTTCCGTGCGGCCGAAGTTTGGGCATTGGTCATTCGGCACGACATACCACATGGCGAGGCGTTCTCGCTTGGGTAACACGCCCCATCGCTGGCGCCACTCGAAATCGCGGACCTCGGGAGACACACGGCTCACCGCCCACCGACGCCACCTGTTGACGGCCGTGCAGAGCTGGTCGTCGCGGTTTAGATTCGAGGAGGCAACCATCTCGCTGACTTGAATTGCGGGCACCTCAAAAATATTGATGTCAGGCAGGTCGCTGTCGACCGCTGTCTTAAAGCCTGCTACCGTTTGGTATAACCTGTGATGCCTTTCAGCCTGTGGGCCCAGGTGCCGGTCTGCAGTAAAGGCCCGGCGAGCTGTGCTCAGCCAGTACTGTAACAGGGAGCGCCCCGGGTACAGCGGATCATTGAGCAGCGTGGCGACCAGTTTCGACGCGAGCACTAGCCCACCGTGTTGACGCATGGCGGCCCGATGCATCCCCTTTCTCGCGGTAGGTGAAGGAAACGGCGCGTGACAAGAGCTGCCCCAAATCTCAGACAAACACCCCAGCCAGGGAGGCGAGGCGACCTGCCTTTCGACGCGGAATCACCGCAACGCGCGAAACGTAGAGCGCCTTAGTCTTTAAGACCCCGACTTTTGTCTGCACGGAAAGTGCAAAGTGGGCGGCCTCCGGCATCGACATCGCACTTGTGGCACGCGCTACCACATCCTGCCACGTCCGCAGTGATATGCCGCTCGCATCGAAAAAGACGCCCAGCACACGGACCGCATCGGCAAATGGAACACAAACTGGGAGAGGGTTCACGAAAGAGCCAAATCGCAGCGCGCGGCTTTTACTGGCGTTCAACTGCGCTCCAGACAAATTGGAATATGTGTCAAAAACAGCAATAAAGGCACCAAAGCTGCGGCCATCGCGTAAGAAAAGGGACAGATCGTCAGCGTAAGCTGATATCACGACCATTTCCTGCCCCGTCATCGGAAAGCCCGGATGTGCCGATCACAGGCAACTTTCCTCAAGAGCGGATCCGATGACAGGACAAAACGTGCAGGCGACAAGGGGCAACCCTGGCGAACTCCCCTTGTTACGGTGAAAGGAGGGGCTAGTGAGCAGTTCAGAACAAGTGCACTACTTAGGTTGCTGTACAATACTCGTATCCTTTCGATAAATACCAGAGGAAGACCGAAGCAGCGGAGGACAGCAAACAAGTCGCCGTGCTCAATTTTGTCAGATGCCTTCGACTGATCTAAGGAGAGAAAGACCCAGTCTACTGTCTCCTCTTTTGCATAAGCTAACACGTCGAGTGTCAGCGTGAGTGACGCAAAGACCGGAGACGCAAAGACCCGGAACTGCACATGATTGATACTCGCTGACTAGAAATGGTAGGACAGGGCGCAGGCGTTTGACTAAAAGGGAGGTGACCAACTTGTAATCTGTGTTAGGTAGCGTAATCGGGCGCCATGCCTCCGGTTCCGATAACGTCGCATCATGCTTCGGAACTAGCACGATCCGGCTTGAAGAAAAGGATGTTGGCTTTTACCCTCTTCGAGGAAAATGTTCACAAGGCGCGTCAGATACCTTCCAATGACATCAATGAAAGTGTAATAGAACCCCATAACCAATCCATCTGGTGCGGGTGCCGAAGCTTGGTGCATGCTTCGCAACACGCTTACAATTTCCTCACCCGTTGCTGGGGCGCACAGCGTGTCAATCATGTCATCCGGTGGGTGGGGTAATGTTCCACAAAAATCTGCAGTCACTCTCTCAAAGCCTTCGCGCTCGCAGAGGCCTTCCGACGCGAAGACCGCCTTGAAGTAGCCTAGAAAACGCGTTCGATATCTGCAGGCTCCATGGACGTTGTTCCGTCCTGCATGCGCACTTCCTCGATGCGGGCAGGTCTGTCATTTTTGTGCCGACAACTGCGCGCGTACATTATGTCGTCCGTATCGTAAGCATGCAGCCGCAGGTCCGCAGCGATGCGCGAGGCTTTGCTTACCTGTGCGGACCAAAATATCGCGCCATTCAAGCTTCAACGAATCCCACACCTCAGGACTGAAATCTACAACCTTACCAACTGAGCTGATCAAGTCTCGGCGGATGTCGCAGACACTGACGAGATCGTGGAGGACGGAAACATCCATGCGCCAAGTTTCAGACGAGTCCGGACGGCCCGACGCACTCCTCAACGACACACCCACCGGTAGGTGGTCCCTGAGTGCCTTACACCAAAAGGTGGAGTAGCCACTTCGCAGGATACTAAGACATTAGCAAGCGTGGAAGGCAGGTACACGCGGTCAATGCGGCTCCCGCTCCGGCCTCGTGCCCTTGTGGCCACGAAGGCGTCGCCGTGTGGAGCGACCCACGCGTCGGATAGCTGGAGCTGTCGTACAAGCTTCCCCAACTCCTTGCCTTGTGAGATGGAGGGGAGGGTGCACTGGGTGCAGCCCTCCTCTGAGGGTGCATTACAGCAGTACGTACTCTGCCTTGGTCCGCGGATGTCGCGTGTCGAGTCTGGTACGCAATTGAAATCACCTAGGAGCAAGTCAGGCATAGGCTCCAAAACCTGCGATGTTGTTGTTGTGGCTGTACGAAGAAGGAAAAGAAAATGCACGGGCCTGCTACTGGCTCTGTAGCTGAGCCACCTCAGCTGCCTCGTGCAGGTAGAAGAGAATATAGAGAAGAAAGAAAAGGAAGAGGGAAAGAAAGACGCGCGCCGCAACAACAGCCGTCGTCCACCACCAGCGGTGGCGTGTGCAATGACGGCCTAGAACAGATAAAACTTCGGCGCCAGGCTGGCCCTCGCCGCAAGCGGCGGTGACCCACCTGTACCAACCCCATCAGGGGAGAGCACTGTCTCTCGCCTGATGGGGTTGGCACAGACGCAACTGAACGGAAGAGCTCATTCGCTGAAGCACGCGCAACTGGAGCGTACACATTCACGAACCTGACCTTCCGCCCGTTAAAAAAAGCGTCTACGGCGAGGGAGCGGCCATCAACACCAAAGGTGCAATGCGCTCCTGCCCGACATGCCGGCGTGGGAAGGATCACTCCAACGCCGCAGAACCGCAAGTTCGTCAACGTAAAGAAGGCGTCCACATTGAAACGCGAACGAAAAGAAGTAACGTCAGCAGGAGAACGGAAATTACACTTGTATAAATAAAGCATCAAGGTTGTGCAAGCGCGCTAGGCCCAATACTCCCCGTTGCTTTTCGGGGTTTCTAAACCCTTGAACGTTATACGAAGCAAAGCGAAACTGGGCCATCATTTAAATAAAGAGGAACACAAAAACAACACAGTAACACAATATAACAAATTATGAAGAAGGAAATGTACGAACTGACACCCATGGTCCGCGGCTGATGCCGCACATGGGGAGCAGGTTTCGGCGCCCGCTGTGTTTCAAGCTGAGGGCTCGTCGGCGGCGAAGTGACGACACGCTAAACCTGGACCCAAAAACGCCACTTTATACTGCATGTGGCTGTGCACTTGCTCACAAATGCAGTTCAATATCAGAGCAGGTAACATGAAAAGCTGCACTCAGCAAGCTTCCGTTTTCAGTATTTGTGTTCATAGAAAACATCAAGCACATCAGGCGCATTATCAAAATTGCGTTCAGCTCCATGTAGTGACAACAGCGTTTATTCAGGTAAATCCAAAAATTTTCGTTTCTCGCTGGTACTAAGATAAACCATTTTAATGGCACTTTGGACCACCAAACTGCAATGAGGTGAAAGCAGCTACATTGTGAATGTCCGAAGCCCTCCGCTATGGCACCTCTCGTTTTTTTTTTTTTTTCACTTGAACCTTTCTCGTTTCACTTACGGCTCGCCCCGCCGGGGTTGTGAAGAGGTAAGACGCCCGACTACTGTGTCGGAGCACCCGAGTTCGAACCCCAGCTCGGCGGCTGCGTTTCGATGGATGCGAAACGAAGAGGCGTTCATGTGCTGTGCGATGTCAGCGCACGTTAAAGATCCCCAGGTGGTCGAAATTACTCCGTAGCCCTCCACTACGGCTCCTCTTTCTCTCTTTCCACTTTCACTCCCACCTTCTTCCCTTCCCTTACGGCGCGGTTGAGGTGTCCACAGAAAACAAGTTAGACAAGTACCGCGCCTTTCCCTTCCTATAAATCAATCACTTACGGCTCGGTCAGCGCAGAATGTTATTGTTGTGGTGGTAGGAAGAAGGAAACGAAAATGCACGGCCCTGCTACTGGCTCTGTAGCTGAGCCACGAAAACGCTGTACAGGACGGTGGAAACACCGGAAGTGGACAGTCAGCTCTTAAGCTTGTGGGAAGCCAGGAGGGGCTTAACCAGAGATGGAAAAAAAGCACAACAAAAAGCTGAAGCTAAGAATAGCGGAAATCGCGGCGAAAGCCGAGGAGCACGCTTTACAGTTAACAAGGCAGAACTGAGAACAATATAGCAACTCGCTCAATGGGACGCTAGGTACGGCCAAGACGTGGTGTATACTGAGGATAGTGATAGATCCAAGAAAAGCAAAGACCCAAACCGGTAAAGCCATGGCAAGAACTGGGCGGATAATACGGTGCTGGAGGAATGGAGGCACGTGGACATGACCATAATCCCCAAACCAGGGAAGAAACCGGCAATAGAAAATCTGAGACCGATCTCGCTAACGTCTTGCCTCGGCAAACTCTATGAGCAGGTGGTCACCGAAAGGCTGCAGAATTACATGGACGAAAGAGATCTATTTCCCAAACTATGTTCGGCTTCCGAGCGAAACTATCAACACAAGAAGTCCTGTTACAGCTTAAAGAGGAAGTCATCCAAAAAGGCGAACGAGGGCGTCGTCATGGCCTTAGAAGTCAAAGGTGCTTTTGACAACGTGAGCCATGGGGCGGTCCTCGAAGGGCTTCAGAAGCTCGCCTGTGGGAAGATCTACGACTGTCAGGGCGTTTCTCTCGGACCGGACGGCCACGCTGCGACTGGGCGAAATCAAATCCGAAAAGTTCCGCGTACCCAACAAGGGCACGCCGCAGGGGTCAGTCATTTCACCGCTGCTATTCAATGTAGCAATGATAGGGCTGGTCAGAAAATTAGAGAAAATTGAAGCAATCGGACATGCTTTGCATGCGGGGCATAACATTTTGGACTAATATGGGATCCCTCGGAGAGAAAGAGGAAAGGCTGCAAGCGGCGGCCACCTGCGCAGAAGAGTACGTCCTGGAGCGGGGGCTGTCATGCTCTACAGAAAAGTCGAAGCTGATAAGAATCTGGAGAGACAGCAAAACAAAAGAGCAGATCGCAGCAGAGCCGGGTTTCAAGATACTGCTGCACGGCGCAGAAATACCAGAAAAGAACATGGTGCGGATATTGGGGATGTGGATATAGTCGAATCAGCGCGGTACCCACACGCTAGCGCTGCTAAAACCGGCGACGTCACAGGTAGCGAAAATGATAAGAAGAGTAACCGGGAAAAGACATGAGCTAAGGGAAGAAGGCACCCTCAGGCTGGTGGGGAGTCTGGTGGTAAGCAGAGTGACCTACAGCCTGTCTTACCAGGCTCTGAACCAGTCTGAAACTATCCAAGTGGAGGCCATGATAAGATCGGCGTATAAGACTGCGAAAGGCCTCACCGAAATGACGTCAACGAAGAATCTCTTAGCTCTGGGGCTCCATAACACTTTCGAGGAACATAAGGAAGCCCTGCTGCACATGCAAAAAATACGACTCACCCAGACAACGACTGGAAGGGCGCTCCTAAAAAGGTTAGCGTACCAGGGGCAGCTGCGGGATGTTGAAGGAATGTGCAACATTCCAGATGAGACAAGCATGATGATAAGGGTAGCCCCGACGCCAAGAAACATGGACTCTCGGCTCCACGCGGACAGACGCGAGGCAAGGGTGAAAGCTTTGGAAAGAAGTCTCGAGAAGAAGGGAGTGATGTGTGTGGACACTGCCACGTACGAAAAGGACAGACAGAAGGCAGTTGTGACGGGGGTTAGCTCCGGACACAAGGAGGTTGCAAGCGCATCGATCAGAGACTGCTCTGTAACGGATGCGGAAGAAGTGGCGCCGTGGCTCCGGTGGTGGCGGAAGGCTTTCGTAAAAGACGGTCACTAACAATTCTAACCGACTCTCAAATGGCTTGCCGGAATTTTAGAGACGGTAGGGTGCACAAGGCCGCTACGCGCATACTCCTTGAGGCGTCTTGTGATGAAATAAAAAACGCTGAAGGAGTGACCAGACCTACACAGCACAGTATCATATGGGTGTCGGGACACGCCGGTATGGCGGGGAATTAAGAGGCGGATCCGGTAGCTTGAGGATATGTACGGTGCCGAGCTCCCGGACCATCCGATCTCGAAGAACCTACGCCGGTGCCTTGCGAGTACTCGGAGATACTTGCATATTATAGGGGACCGAGACGTAAATACGCGCCACCACATAAGGATCTCAACAAAGAAGAGGCGGGTGTATGGCGAAAACTACTGACAGGGACGGTCTCGAATCTGTACGTACGAAACATCATTAACCTCACGGCATATCCGCCCTTATGTCCGTGGTGTGGTGAAAACCCCACGATGTATCATGTAACATGTGCCAAAAGATTGACGTGGTAAACGTCATACAAGACCCTAGTGCGGAGCAATGGGATGCAATGCTGGCCAGCGACAGTTGTGAAGATAACAAGGTCTGATACAGCGTGCTCTATGGGCGGCGGAAGCAAGTAGAGCCCTGGAATAAGGACACCAACCAGTGCTGAAGGCTCCACAAAAGGAGCAACCGCGAAGAATACCCTGATCAAATAGTTATTCAATTAATCAATCAAACTCCGCTGCATCGTGCGGACAGAAGGGATAACAGAGAAGAAAGGAAAAAGAAGAGGGAGAGAAAGACGCGCGCCGCAACAACAGCCATCGTCCACCACCGAAGCAATGGCGGGTGCAACGACGTCATACAACAGATAAAAATCGGTGGCTGGCTAGCCCCCGCCGCAAGCGGCGTTAACCTACCGTCCCAGCCCGTAGGGCCAGAAACTGCCACCCTTCACCACCTCCAGCGCGCGCAGAATTGGCCCCGCCGGGGTGGTGCAGTGGCAAGACGCCCGACTACTGTTCCGAGTACCCGGGTTCGAACCCAACCTTAGCGGCTGTGTTTCGATGGAGGCGAAACGAAGAGGCGTCCGTGTGCTGTGCGATGTCAGCGCACGTTAAAGATCCCCAGGTGGTCGAAATTACTCCATAGCTCTCCACTACGGCTCCTCTTTCTTTCCACTTTCACTCCCACCTTCCTCCCCTCCCTTACGGCGCAGCTGAGGTGTCCACAGAAAACAAGTGAGACAGTTACCGCGCCTTTCCCTTCCTATAAATCAATCAGCGCAGAATTGCGCCCCGCCTGGGTGGTGCAGGGGTAAGAGCTCGACTACTGTGCCGGAGTATCCGGGTTCGAACCCGACATCGGCGGCTGCGTCTCGATGGAGGCGAAACGAAGAGGAGTCCGTGTGCTGTGCGATGTCAGCGCACGGTAAAGATCCCCAGGTGGTCGAGATTACGCCGTAGCCCTCCACTACGGCTCCACTTTTCACTTTCGCTCCCACCTTTCTCCTTTCCCTTACGGCGCGGTTGAGGTGTCCACAGAAAACAAGTGAGGCAGTTACCGCGTCTTTCCCTTCCTATAAATCAATCAACCAGCGCAGAATTTCGACAGATAATAATAATACTTGGTTGACAGGAATGGAAAGGGGCGGTATTTGTCACACTTCTCCTGTGAACACCTGAACCGCACCGTAAGGAGAGGGAGTAAGGTAGAGCGAAAGCGGAAAAAAATTAGCTGTGGCTTAGCTACCTCGAAGCGAAAAGGTTCGGCGACGCCGTTTAGCAAGGCGTTCCTCTCCTACCTTTAGCGTTTCAGCCGCTCGTGTAGGCCTGCGCTTTTGATTTCTTCCCTGCTTTTGAGCTAACTCCCAAGTTACCACTTCTGTATCGGTGTTGCTGCGCCGTTCGACTGTTGCTTCTTCCATGACGAGTGTTGTTGTTGTGGCTGTAGGAAGAAAGAAAAGAAAATGCACGGGCCTGCTACTGGCTCTCAAACTGAGCCACCTCCGCTGCCTCGCGCGTACAGAAAGAAAAATAGACAAGAAAGAAAAAAGAAGAGTGAGAGAAAGACACGCGCCGCAACAGCAGCCGCCGTCCGCCACCACCTAAGCGGTGGCGGGTGCAATGACGGCATACAACAGAATAAAAAGTTGGAGGACGCTTAAGCTTCGCCTTCAAGAGTGGAACGTGATAGCGTTATTGCACCTCGTTCGCACCGCCCACTCATTCGCTCGGTATGCTCTTGAGTCGATGGTCCATCAGTGCTCGCCGGCGAGGAAGACACTGATGAGCAAGACACTGTAGCGCTACCGGCACTGGTAGACGGCGCCGCTTCCATCACACGCGTCTCAAGAGCGAGCGCGCAAGGCCCTGCAAACACAACACCCGTCGACCGGCCAAGGAGTGTAAGACAATGCGCTACGGCGCAGCAATCACTGATGAGGCGCACCGCGTCGGACTTTGCACTCACGAATCACGCGGTGAGCGCCGAGCAACGCAGCGTTCGGCGCGGCAACGAAACGGGCGCCTGAGCAAGCGGAACGAACCAAAGAACTCGGTGTCTCGGAGGGAGAAAGCCGGGCAGCGACGCGCCATGAAAGCGGACGCGATCATGGGGCTGACGCCTTGATGGGATCGTCCTCTATCTCGCTTGGGAGCACCACGCAGAAGCACGATTCCTCGGAAGCAGCTCGGCACACATCGCAGGGGACGCTTTTCCAGCAGAAGCGCTACGGCGCAGCGATCACGTCAGAGGCGTCCGGCATCACACGCTGCACCTAGCAATCGCGCTGTGAGCGGAAAGAGGAGCCGCGTCGCCTAAACACCACTGTTCAAGTGACGCACGCTGGATGTTGGAAGGGGAGAGAGCGAGAAAACTTATTAAACGCAAGGGTATTGGGGCATCCTCGCTCCGGTACCCGCGCGGCCCGAAGGGGAGATGCGGGTGAGCGAAGATAGTGATCTAAAGAAAGGAAAGACGCTTGATTCTACAACCCGTGAGGGTGCACGGCGAAACGTCAGGGGCGAGTGGCGCGCCACGTATCGGGGCAGCGCCGCACATTGCGAGGAGGGGTTCTGTGTTTGCCGCAAGATGGCTTTGCATGTGCGCAGAGCGCAGAAGAAATGTAGCGGAAACGTACTTCGCTACTCGTGTAACTGCGACTTCTGTAAGTAGCATGCTCATAATTACCGATATACACCGCAGTATAATGATCTACGGCACGTATCTAAGGCAACACCGCATTCACTAGAAGCGCTTTTGTTCCGCATTCAAGCATCGAACTCGTGGCTGAGTGGTAGCGTCTCCGTCTCGCACTCCGGAGACCCTGGTTCGATTCCCACCCAGCCCATCTTGGAAGTTGCGTTTTATTTATGAAGTGCATGCCGGAATTTATCTCTCACGGCCAACGCTGCCGACGCCGACGACACCGGCTTTTCTGCGACACGAGCTCCTTAACGCTATCGCGTTAAAATCAGTGGCTGGCTAGCCCCCGCCGCAAGCGGCATTGACCTACCGTCCCAGCCCCATAGAGCCAGGAACTGCGACCCCTTCACCACCCCTCCGCCTCCATGACGAGTGTCGGCGCCTCCTCTATTGTTGTTGTTGTTGTGGCTGCAGCAAGAAGGTAAAGAAAATGCAAGGGCCTTACTGGCTCTGTTGCTGAGCCACTTCCGCTGCCTCATGCGGACAAAAAAGAAAATGATTACGAGGGACTTTAGTGACTAAAGTATTGATAGTAATGTAGGAGCAAAATTTAATAAATAGAATGATGGTTTAGTTAACCATTCTAAATCAATAATTAAGATATATGGAGAAAAACTGAGAAAGCCTGAGAACCCTCATCTTGTCTAGCGCTCCTGCCATGTGGGATCCCACACTTGAACGCGCGCCAAGGAACGCCGAGTGACAGCCACAGCAAAATTGGGACACACTTTGTCCACGACAGTATGAGCCATTAGTTTTCGCCTTAAATTATAATTGGTTTACAGGAAAGAGAAGGCGCAGTATCTATCACACTTTTTCCTGCAAGTGTGTTTGGACGGTACACCATCGCTCCTGTGACGTGGCTTTCCTTGTTGTTGTTGTTGTGGCTTAAGTAGAAGGAAAAGAAAATGCACGTGCCTGCTACTGGCCACCTCCGCTGCCTCGTGCAGACAGAAGAAAGAAAATAGAGAAAAAAAGAGAACAGTGAGAGAAAGACGCGCGCCGCAACAGCCGTCGTCCATCACCTAAGCGGTGGCGGGTGCAATGACGGCCTACAATAGATAAAAATATGGTGGCTGGCGAGCCTCCACCGCTAGCGGCGTAGACCAACACCACCAAGGCCTCTCCGCTCCTCCGTGACGTCATCACACTACGACGAACGCGGAAGCTGCGCGCTGCTGCGCGTTGCTGCGTGCTTATTCTTGTTTCACTAGAATTGTGGTTGTTGCCGCATGCGAAAACATTCTTTGGTGTTTTAAGCCCCGTTGTTTAATAATAATAATAATAATAATAATAATTGGTTCATAGGAAAGGAAAGGCGCAGTATCTCTCACACTTGTTTCTGTGGACACCTGAACCGCCCCGTTAGGGAAGGAGGAAGGTAATACATAACTTTTCAGTCGGCTCCAATATCGAGTAAACGTCTGTGTATTCGTGCAGTGGATTTTCTAAAGAAGTTTAAAGTTTCAGGAAACAGCACATAATCTAAATCAGTTTATGAAAAGCCAGAAGCACTGCTTTTATTGTGCCAGTGTTAGTATAACGCTACGGATATAAACATAGCTTCAGAAAGTCAGCTCTATAAACACTGGAACATTCTGTAGTCTCTGTACTCGTTTTGGAAATAAATATCAAGAAAGTTTCGCAATGATTTCATAACACTCAAAACAAGTAACTCCACGATCAGCAGAGGACTTTATTTTTGGCTGTAGAATTGATTTCAGCTCAATAAATACGTAAGATATATCGAGTATGAAAGTATTTATTAAAATATGCAAGTTTCGAGAAAGACTTTGACAAATGTCACAAAAACAAATCAAAATTATCAAGGCTTCAAAGTGTTAATTTTACGCTTTTGAGCGATCTTGGATTGCACAAGCCGATCGTTTCTTGTCTTGTAACCGTTCTTTAACAGGACATTGGTTGCTGCACCGAGCACATATTTCATCACTTGGTGCGGGCTGTGACCATTTTCGCATCTTTCAAAATTTTCGTCTTTCATCAGGTTGCTTGTCAAAGTAAAAAGGACTTCTTTTTGGTTCGCCAGTGCATGGAATTGAATTGCATGATTTTCACTACGAAGTTTATCAAGCACGATCTCGGCTGTCACTACAGCATTTACGACAGCTTGTTTTGGAAATTTGAGACCTCCACGGGTCATGTTCCGAACAATTTCATCATTCTCAATTTGAATGTCGCGGTCTTCAACTAGGTTTGCTCTGCAGGCTGTGCATGAGAGCTTCTTAAGTGCAGCGTGTGCACAGTAACCGGCCACGTATGTAGCGGCAGCAATAGTTGGTTCCTTGCGTTCGAAGTCGTCATCATTTACTTCTATGTTGAAGCTGCCTAACACGAGCTCGTCAGATTTAATTTCCGGCGCCCCTTCGTCCATTTCTGGAAGCTCCAGGGCTGTCTGGAGACGAAGCTTTCGTTCTGATTCGCACACTTGACGAATGGAAATGTGATACTGGGATCCAGATAGTTGTCTGTATTTGCCGAAACGCACCTCCAAGCAGTCAGTCTGGAATTTCCCCAGGAGGACGTAGTCAAATCCCAGGTCATGGAGGCAGTAGCTGATTTGGTTTACCAACGCTTCCGTAATGAGTCGAAGCGCACTGTGCGTCTCCCGTGTTATAATTCCAGTATCAAATTTCAAGCTTTGCCACAGGTCAAGCCATTTCAAGATACTCTGAAGAAATTCAACTTGCGGAGATGATGTTTGTGTTACAGGACTCTGGAACACATCACGATGCCGTTGTCCTTTCTTGGGTGACTTGACTTTTATAATCCTCCACCACTTTTGAATGGTCTTCAGAAACTCTGCTGTTCCAGCTGCATGCTGGAGACCGTAGCGTTCACCACATGTTTCAATGGCAGCTATGGTGCAGGGGCTGAAGACCTTCAGCGCAAGCTTAACATTCTGTCTCTCCATACTTGATGGGTTGAGAGCTTTTTCCGAGAGCGTCGGAGCAGCCTTGATCAATAGATCTTGTTCCTTTAGGTGAAGGTCATGCAATGACGAATGATGCGGTCAGAATTTTCGGCATTTTGCACAGGCCCAGAAATTCAGGAAAAACCATGCATGTTCCACAGTTCTTCTGATTGATCCAGTTGTTGCGAACACATTTTAGCAGGTGAATGGGGTCAATAACAAAAAAAAAAGAGGTCGTGTGGGATCTGATGGATGACAGTATGAGCTGCTGAGTTTTGACGAAGTTCCAAAGAAAGACATTACTTTACGGTTGATGGAGTTGTTGTCTGTAATAACAGCAACAATGTGAAGTCCAGCCTCTTCAAGTTCATTTATGATTTTTCGGACGACAGTATTCAATTGTTGTGCATTTATTTGCTTAACTGGTAAAATGTGAACGACGGTTTTTTGCGATGAAAGAAGGCTTCGAATCATGAAAACTTGTGCCGTTTTCGCTGCATTTGAGCTGTTGCTCGCCGTGCCCACAATAGTGCCACCCTTATAGTCAAAATATGTCTGTAGATGTATTTCATCCATCATTAGAACCGCACATTTCTCATGATCTTTCATTGTTGTCACAACCTTTTTTGCATGCGACAGGAATGAGGCGTCCTGCTGCTCAGCTGCTGGACTGACGGCATATGAACAGCAGACACGTCTGATAGTTGATTCTTGCGGCAGAATAAGACCTCCGTAGCTTCTCAAGTATTTATAGGCGTCAGGAGAAATGGGGAATTGAAGGCTAGAAAATACGAGCAACTCAGAAGAGTAGCGGGGCGATTTGCTGGAAAGAAGGGATACTTGTTCCAACAAGAAGGTCTAAGCATCCTGTCGCTCCTCGGTTTGCAATTCTTGGTTCAAAGCATCCTCAAGAAGGGACTGCACAAGCGTCAGTGTGCTATCTCTCTTATCTACGGGCTTGAAGGCAGACACCTTATCAAATCTCTCAATGGCTTCCAGTAGATTTGTTAGGCACCAAATGTCATTTACAGTTTCTGGAATGTTTACACCATCAACTTTGGTCACCTCTACGTCTTGAAAAAACACCCTTATGGACAAATCATTTGTTACTTTAACTGATTTTCTGACAGCTGGAGCACAATCAAGACCGAGATTTAGAAACAGTATGCACTCAGGATAGGAAACAACTTTCCAAAATTCCGAAACCTGGATGCGTGGAACACCGCTTAACAGAGCCTGCAAACTGTCAATTCTGTTGCTGTGTTCTTCCTCTCGGTGCGTCTCAATGGACTGGTTGATTGCTTCCTGTATTGCAGCTGCTTCAAGACGCGCCTTCTTGGCATCTGGGGCCTCTCGAGAGGCACTTGTAGCTGGACCAGGAAGATACGCTGGGCAGTTTGGGAGTATGCTTGGTACTGCGTCAGGTAGAAGTCGTACCAGTTTCAGATTAGCTCCAATCACTTTTCCTGTCTTCACATCCACGTAACTTGTTTTGTCGACCATGTCCGCAGGCTTAAAGTGACGCTCGCAGACCTAGAATGTGAAATGAGACATTAGGAGGATGCAGTACCTGAAGGTAAACAAAAAAGCAGCAGCCCTACCTTTTAAGGTTCTAAAATTAAATTAATTAAATTGGTTCACAGGAAGGGAAAGAGGTTCTAATGATCGCAATTTAGTTTCAAGTCCGCGCGCACTAAATATCAGTAATACTGTGTCTCAAAGTCACATTCACGTAGTATAAAATAAGGTTCGCACCATAGCTATGGAAACTTTCTTTTTAAGGCGGAAGCCTTTAATGGCTGATACTGTCGTGGACAAAGTGTGTCCCGCTTTTGCGGCAGCTGTCACTTGGCGTTCCTCGGTGTGCGTTCAAGTGTGGAATTCAGATGCAGGAACACTAGACAAGATGAGACTTCTGGAGGAAAGACGCAGTATCCGTCGCACTCTCGCCGACAAGTGTGCGTTTGGATGGAACGCCATCGCGATCCTTTCTCGAGGCATTCCATGGCGCGTTCCATGGCGCACGTTCAAGTGTGGGATTGCAGATGTCAGGAACGCTAGACAAGATAACATTTCTCGGGCTTTCGCCTTCCGCTACCTTACTCGCTAAATTCCCTCATTATTTTTAAGGTAAGTATCACGTACACATAATCTCGGAGTATCTATGTAGCGTTAATGATGCAAAGAAGTTGTCGATAAAAAATAGTAAAGAGGAATATTTTCCTTACCACCGATCGCTTTCCTGGTGTGAAATCGGCACGATGGATGGCTTTTATCCACTCAGCCCTTCTCACTGGGTCCGATGGGAACGTGAAGATTCTCACTGTATCCCCACCATCATATTTTCCGCGGCACCGCGGTACACAGCAATGTCCAGGCATTCTCAAAACGTGCACACTTGATGAAATCACTGCAGCATCAGCGCAGACCTGTCACCGCCACTCATCCAGTGCTTATTTCTAAAAACAAAATCAGCAAAACTTTTGCGACACACGTTGCACAAAGGCGAAATTTCGCACTGCAGTTAGAGCATGAACAACACCACCTAGACTAACCACTCGCACCCCTCGCACCCGCCTCCTGGATATGCGCCGAGACGGGAGACGACGAAAGAGCTCCGTCGTAGTGTGATGACGTAGGCGCGAGGAGGAGGAGGATATGGAGAGGCCTTGAGTGGTCTAGGTGGTGTTGCGTTGACCTACCGTCACAGCCCCGTAGATCCAGGAACAGCCCCAATCCAAAGTCTCATTCCTGACAATGTTGGAAAATAAATTCAAAAATAAAGCGGAATGAGAAAAAGCCTGCACCAGCTAAGCTATATCAGGCTTAAACCAATCAAAAATAAATGAATGGGGCCCAATCGGCCAAAGGGTTAATTTGGTGGAAAAAGCCAATTGTAAAAATAAAAGTGGGCACGGTAACGCATCTGTGTCCGAAGGGTTCAACGAGCACAGAGGGTGGGCTAGCCTCGCAGAGCTGGTTTATTTTCTGGAGGATAATAATCATTGAAGGTGCCAAATTCAAATATTAGTTACATATACTAGAAACATAGGTAATAAAGGTATACAAATACAACCCCGTCCCTCTACCCCAAGAAAGAACAGCTAATTTTATTTTCCAAAAAAATTTTGCGTTGTTCGAAGGATGGATGATTTCCTGCGAGGTTTCGAAAGAGGAGGTCCGGAGCGATCTGTAAATAGAAATTGAAGAGAGAACACAACAGAAGAGGAACACAGAAGGAAGAGAAAAGAAGGATGACATAAAGGAGTAATTGTATAAATGTAGAGAGAAATGTTATAGTATGTACATTAATATAATTTAATTTGTACATTCAGTATGTACAGGTCTATATACAAAATATATATAAAGAATGGGTGTATGTACATTATATACATATATTTACACTATATACAGTATTTACAAATGTACATTTTATACATATATATACACTATATACAATATTTACAAAATTTAAATCGCAAGTTCACTGATTCTTGTCAGGGCGAGCACAAAAGTGCTCACCTCATTTGGCCTGATTGGCCCTGAAAGAAAGACTGAATTTTGCGATGTTACAAGAAACAAGAAGAGATAAAAGAAATAGAGAAATAAAATAAAATAAAATAAAAAATACGAATCTAATAATTTACTGAATTTTGTCGTTTGTAATCTGGTAAGTTGGAGCTGATAAATTTAACAAGCCGAATCAACCACGCACAGTTTCCTTTGGAGTCAAGCCAATTACGCCAAACTCTTGCGTCATGGTTAGGAGGAGCCGGCGGGTTTAAGTTTTGACGATGTGTTGATGTTAATGAGCATGACGTGAGATAATGAATGACGTCGCCCTCTGGGGCACCGCAAGGGCACTGGGACGATGGGGAAAGGCCGAACCGATGAAGGTAATGAGGGAATCGGCCATGACCAGTAGTGAGATGAATAATTGGCTTCACAGGAGGAAACGAGGTGGCCAAATTATATGTGTCCGGAATGAAATTAAATATTCCGGTTCCCTCGGTATTTTCTTTGCACCATGTTGCCCATCTCGCTGCAACGACCCGGCGGAATTAGGCACGGACCACAGTTTTCGAAGCTAATGCCAATCTGGTCCGGCTCGACCTGTGAGCTCGCGATGCAACGATGTCCGCGAGCTCGTTGCCTAGCACGCCTGCATGTGCAGGAACGTGATAGAGTCTGATCGGCCTCCGTGTGATAATAGATTTAAGCAATCTCTTGATTTCGTAAATTTTAGTATTTAATATTTTTGGTGCGGCTACAGCTGCAAGAATCGACAAAGAATCTGTGTAGATATACACAGGTGTCGATCCCTGCAGACCCTGTATATAGCGTAGGCACACTCCAAACGCTATTTGTTCTACGCCGTATGCACCAGTTGCTCCTTCCACCCTGAAGCGGCCTACAGATGTTATTCGGCCTGCTGGTGACATAACGACGTACGCCGCTCCGGCCGAGACAGAGGTAAATGCGCCATCCGTATAGACGTGGTAAAAGGGCGACGACGCCGACGCCCGCGCCGCCTCCACGTCCAACCGGACGTACGCAAAGGAAACTACCTCTGCCGGGTGTTCGAGAGAGTCGTCAAAAGGTCTCGCCACTTCCGATGCGGGGTATGTATTTCGTCCAAATGTGACGTCGGATCGCTGCGAAAATAGCGCGAACTCCGCGTTGAATCTGTCTAGATCCAAAGCGAGTGGCGGCGCATGCAGCAAAATTTGAAGCGCCCTGGTGCTCGTTGTAGAATAAGCTCCCGTTAGTGCCAATAGAGGAGCACGCTGCACTGAGAGCAGCCGAGCACGCAGTCCCGAATGGGGCGATTCCGTCCACCAAACGGGTGAGGCATATGCGAGTGAAGGAAGAACGACCTGGCGGTAAAGTGCTCTTCGTTGATCCGGTGTCGGTGTACCGCTGAGCCGCATGAAAGTGTTGAGGCGCGCGGCAAGCATCTCGGCCTTCTCCTTGAGCATGTCGCCATGAGGTATGAAGGAGAGAGTGCGATCGAAGACCACACCGAGGATTCTTACGGACGGCCTGAATCTTACACCGTCCAGCCTTACGGTGGGAAGTGTGCGCCCCATTCCACCCCTGGGGGGAGTAATAAGGACGCACACTGTCTTCTCTCGTGAGATGTTGACTCTCGCCTCCTCCGCACATGTCGCAACTCTGGCGAGAGCATTCTCCGCCAATTGCGTCAACAGCTTTCTTTCGGATGCAGGCACAAGGATGACGACGTCATCCGCATACGCCTGCACCGATACACCCTCTGGCATGGGCAACTCGAGCAAACCGCGCACGACTATATTCCACAGAAATGGCGACAGTGGGGAACCCTGTGGGCTGCCCAAGGTTGGACGCGCGACCGCGTCTCCCGCCTTTGAGCGGAATACAACCTCTCGGTCCGATAGAAAGGACCGCAGCAGTGCACAGAGGTTCCTCGGACACCCCCAGTCACCGAGCGAAGCCAGGACCAAGGGGTGCCACACACTGTCAAATGCGCCACGGAAATCTATGGATATAAGGAGTGCGTATTGGCCGCTATTCCTTATATCTCGTAATTTGGAGACGAGCGCGTGTAGAGCCTGTACGGCTCCGCGCTGTCTGGTAAATCCGAATTGATTCGAATGTAGCAATTTGCATCGCGATAGAAAGTGGTACAAGCGCCCGTACAACAGACGCTCTAACAACTTGCCGAAAGTTGAATTCATAACTATTGGCCGATAAGATGTGGTCATCTCCGGCGGGCGACCTGGCTTAGGCAAGAAAATTATGCGTCCCTTTCGCCAGGCCACTGGGAAATGGCCAAGCTTGAGGGAAGCGTTAAATATAAATAGGTAGAAATTCGGGTGACGCTCCCAGAGTTCGCGTACCACACGCGGCGTTATCCCGTCCAGACCCGACGCCGTTCCCGGCACGACGCGGGACACCGCCATGCCCACTTCGTCGTGCGTGAATGGGGCGTCGTCCGGTCCGCCAAGGGACGGGGATGCCGCAGCGATACGTATCCGTCTGTGAGCGTCGCTATCGTTTTCGCTTGAATCCGATGCGACCTGACCGTCCAACAACGTCTGTGCTGCTTCCAGCACGGACGATGTCATGGTGCCGTCAGGCCGCTCCACCGAAGGAAGAATAATGGGTGCTGTGTACTTTTTGAAAGCTAATTTATACGGGCGCCCGAATATGCCTGATTGTAAGGTTCTTCTGGCCAATTCTCGGAGGAACGAATTTCGGGCGTCCGATACTTTTGAGCGAAAGTTTGCCAATGCGGTGTAATAAATGTCACCGTAAAATTTTCGCATTTCCATATCTCGTGTTCTTTGGTAGCGCCTTCTCATGGCGCGCACCCTGGAGCGCTCGACGGTCAGATCGCTGGTCCACCACTGTTTCGAATTGTCCATTGTATGTCGAGAATCCTGATGGGTGGTTGATAAATTTCGTTTCCTAAAGTGATCGAATAAAGATTAAATTTTTGAAGAATTAAATCTAATGCTGCCGATGAAGCCAAATTTGCCCCTACAACGGCATCCATGAATCGTGTGGCAGAGAGTGAATGTATTAATCTTGTTGTGTCTCTGTATGTTAAGCGACGCTCTTTTACATGCGGTGAATGGCCGAATCGGATTTCAATGTGTTTATGTTCCGAAAATGTTCTGGTATCTGTGACTGTCCATGTGCAACCTGCCCTAACCAATGTGGGTGTAGCTAGGGAAATATCTATCCAGCTGTCTGTGTATGGTGTTGTATAACTTGGAGGGGGAGACGGATCGTTCAATATTATTAGTCCGGAACTCATTGCGAAGCTTAGGAATTCTCCGCCCCTCGCATCGCAGAGTTCCGGACCCCATGCGGTGTGCTTGGCGTTGAAATCGCCAGCGCCCACCGCAGGTGTCCCCTCCGTTGTTATGAGTGATTGTCGTATGTCGTTCAGGGTAGGTGTCATTGGAGTGTGGGGTTGGAGCGTATGCTGATATGAGTGTAAATGATGCCGTTGTTGACGAGCAAGTGATCGATGTTACGCGAGAAGAGATGAATGATGGGAAGATGTCGAAACGATTTGTGGCAACGACGATGGCTGTTCTGGGAGCAGACGGCGCCTTGAAGACTAAGTAATTTTCCGGAATGCCCGGAATGTCGCTTCCCCTCGTATAGGGATCCGAGAGAAGTGCGAAATCAAAATTAGCCTCCCGGATTCTGTCTAATAAGATTGGAATTGCGTTTTTGCAGTGATCTAAATTTGCTTGGATAATTGAAAAAGAAATTTGGGAGGTCATGTTAAATGTTTGAGGCCGAATAGGAATTTGAAAAACATGTTACAAATTTGTAATTTGAAAACAATGCAATCAATTGTTAAAAGGTAGGGACACGAGCGGAAACGACACATTCCGATACCTAAATCGTGTATCTGTGTTGTGATGGAGAAAAAATGAAGGTGAGAATTAATAATAACGAGGAGGAAAAGGTAGCGAATGAAAGATGAATGATATAAGATGTAGAACACAGATACACGTTTCAGGGCTAATACCTGGCCACACATACTGTAATATTTGTTTGCGGTTATTGTTTTTCCAAATGAGAAATTTGGAGAAAAATGAAGGATTATAAGATGAGTATAGTAAGGAAAAATAATTATTCGAATGTAGTATGTGGCCAGGAATGTGGTTTCGAAAGAGTGAAACAATATTCTGATTAGTTCAACAAGGCACCGTCTGTGTGCGTGGTTATGGAGTCTAACCCCGGACGCACCGCTCAATGCGTACCTCCTGACAGAGGAGCAGGGGAGCCGCGCAAAAGTAGAATCTAATGAGCAGCGAGCTGAGAGTTGTTTGATAGACGAAAGCAGGAAGGACAGAAATTTAGCGCTCAATACTTTAATAATAAGAAAAGGTAAGACTGAGGAAAAATAAATTTGAATAAATAAACTAGCGTATTTTGAGATATAGAAAAGGCAAGAATGAGAAAAAGGAATGTGAGCGCTCAAGTGTGAGTAGGCGTTTAGAAGACGAAGAGAAAGAGTTAAATTAGAATTAAAAATAAAAAGCTCGCTGCTGAAGAACTACGTAGAAGAAGAAGAAGGAACGTGAATAAAGAGTGAAATCCGCGCCACAAAGGAAAGGCGCGGAGACTGGTGGAAAGAAAAAGAAGATGCGCGACCCCCCGCTCCCCCGGCCACGAAGGCACTTTTTCAAGTTGCGACATAATCCGTCCTTTGGCGCATGCGCGCCAGTCTTGCTGCCAGTATTGGGCACTCTCGGGAGCCGGCCCTGTGCGGCGTACCTTCGCGCCCAGCGCGGCGGCACACCGCGCACGCGACCGATGCTCCGCCGTCTGCTGCGGTGCAGTCTGAAACCGCGTGGGGCCCTGCGCACCTTGTGCAAGTCGGGGCGCCCGCATCCGCAGCCGAGCGGCAATTTCGTCGCGAGTGCCCATACATAGCACAGTGCGTACACATGGGCACGTGTAGGTCCTCCGCCACCTGTGCAGAGGACCAGCCCACGGTCATTCTTCCTTTTGCTATAACTCGCGAATGCGTCCGGAGCCAAAGCTATTACGTGAGTTTTGGTACCATCTCTGGCTTTAAAGGTGTATCTTCTCGTGGTTGATTCGGCATTAAGCTGTAAATCTGGATTTTTTGAGATAATGTTCTGTACCAGTGCGTCGTCGGCCACGTCAGGGTCGACCCCCCAAATCCTGATGTGTGGCCGTCTACGCTCGGCCACTCTTATTTTCATCGTTGTTTTCGTGACCTCATTTCTTTCAATGGCCACACGCAGGTTCTCTACCGTTGCTCTTTCTCGCGCGAGGACTGTTACACCGTTTGGTGTTGGTTTTAACGTGACTGGGCCAATGCCCTCGTCCTCCGCTACAATGTTGCTTTTTAATGCCTTAATGACTTCGGTCGCGGGTGTATTAGGAGTTGTCGCAGAAATAAATGCGACGTGGTTGTTTACTTGCCGGTCGATGTTTTGACCGCGGTGAATGTCTGACGCTGGAATCACAGTAGGTGTCTGGAACTGGTGGTCCCCCCCGGGTCGACCGCAAGACGTCTGCGAAGAACTGCGGCGCAGCGGACACCGCCGCCGCAGGAACACTAGACAAGATGAGACTTCTGGAGGAAAGACGCAGTATCCGTCGCACTTTCGCCGACAAGTGTGCGTTTGGATGGAACGCCATCGCGATCCTGTCTCGAGGCGTTCCATGGCGCGTTCCATGGCGCACGTTCAAGTGTGGGATTGCAGATGTCAGGAACGCTAGACAAGATAACATTTCTCGGGCTTTCGCCTTCCACTACCTTACTCGTAAAAATCCCTCATTATGTTTAAGGTAAGTATCACGTACACATAATCTCGGAGTATCTATGTAGCGTTAATGATGCAAAGAAGTTGTCGATAACAAATAGTAAAGAGGAATATTTGCCTTACCACCGATCGCTTTCCTGGTGTGAAATCGGCACGATGGATGGCTTTTATCCACTCAGCCCTTCTCACTGGGTCCGATGGGAACGTGAAGATTCTCACTGTATCCCCACCATCATATTTTCCGCGGCACCGCGGTACACAGCAATGTCCAGGCATTCTCAAAACGTGCACACTTGATGAAAACACTGCAGCATCAGCGCAGACCTGTCACCGCCACTCATCCAGTGCTTATTTCTAAAAACAAAATCAGCAAAACTTTTGCGACACACGTTGCACAAAGGCGAAATCTCGCACTGCAGTTAGAGCATGAACAACACCACCTAGACTAACCACTCGCACCCCTCGCAACCGCCTCCTGGATATGCGCCGAGACGGGAGACGACGAAAGAGCTCCGTCGTAGTGTGATGACGTAGGCGCGAGGAGGAGGAGGATATGGAGAGGCCTTGAGTAGTCTAGGTGGTGTTGCGTTGACCTACCGTCCCAGCCCCGTAGATCTAGGAACAGCCCAGGACAATCTTTGCTGCTTTCCTTGGCGCGCGTTCAAATGAGGCATTGCAGATGGCAGGGACGCATCCTGCCTCGGCCAGTCAGAACGCACCAAAAGCTGGACACGCTTTGTCCACGACAGCATGAGCCATTAAAGGCTTTCGCCTTAACAGAAAGGTGGCAGTTCCTGGCCTATTCTAGTTCACTATATCCTGGCCCTATGGGGCTGGGACGGTAGATCAAAGCCGCTTGCGGCGGGGACCAGCCAGCCCCCGAATTTTATCTGTTGTAGGCCGTCGTTGCAACCGTCAATGCTTCGGTGGTGGACGACGGCTATTGCTGCGGCGCGCGTCTTTCTCTCCCTCTTCTTTTTTATTTATTCTATATTTTTTCTTCTGTCCGCACGAAGCAGCGGAGGTGGCTCAGCTGCAGAGCCAGTAGCAGGCCCGTGCATTTTATTTTTACTCTTCCTATAGCCACAACAACAACACGCATCAGCGGCGTTTAAAATTGTTTGACATCAAAGAAAAGGCGCCGTATCTGTCACAATTCTGCGCGAACACCTTAACCGAGCTCAACCCCACCTAGCCGAGCTATAAAGAGAAAGGTAGCAGTGAAAATAGAGTCAAAGAGGTACCGGTAGTAGAAGGCTTCAGACGAGCACAAAGCTTCCTTCATGATAGTCAAGAACTATTAGAGGAGTGTTTCTTGAAGGAATATGTGTGAAATTTTTAAAAAAGTTGTGTGTAAGTGTGCATACATGTCCTGCTCGAATCATTTTCCTCAATCTGTCGAAAAGATGAAACAGCTGATGCGCTGCCCTGTTTCGTATTAGGAAGTATCCTAATCGCCGGCAAATTTTTTTAAAAATGATGTGCAAAGTACCTGCTTTCCGTAAAGGTTTCAAATTTGGCTCGAATACTCACCAAGGATTTGTGGATTTCTTGCACTAGAATATCTTCGACAATAAAAATTGAGGTGCCCTTTATTACCATCGCATTAATTACAGTAAGCACCCCGCCGTCTATATGTGCGGCAGATGGTTTTAAGGTTTTGTTTCCTAGGTGACCAAAAGGATGCGTTTCTGAGAACCTTTATACAAATCATGCTATCCAGTGCAATTCCAGAGTTTGTAGTCTGTTCATGCTCTGCTCGGGGATACACTGTGTCACGCTTCCTGCGAGAAGTGGTGGGGTCGTTCAGGTTTTTGCGCGTGCGGTACTTTGTAGAGTATTTAGCGACGGTACCACCTAGGCGGCTGTACAAGGGTCTTATTTCACAATTGTTCCTAGCTCCATTGTACAGAACCTTATACTGTGAAGGCCCAGGGAAAGACGTGCTCAATCGAGTTAAAAACATGACTGTTGCACCGAGCGTAAAAACATTCTTTTTTAAATTGCATACAGGAACCCTCCCAGTCAAAACATGGATGGAAGAAAAGTGCCTTTTTGTACCTTGGGGCTCAAACTGCCTACTACGTAGGAAACCTGAAACAGTTGAACATGTGTTCCTGGATTGTTGGGATGCGGTGCTTTACTGGGATGTGTTACAAAGGCCAATTAAAAAAGACCTGCCATTGACGCCACGTGGAATTCGGTACTTGACAACTGTTAATGATGATTTTCAGTGTGACCTCATCATGCTATATTGGGCCTTCACAGTATATGGAGGAGTAGGATGGCTTATAGACACCGCGATGTCGATGCACGATCTGTATGTGATTATTTTGTTGAACAAGTGTATACACTAAAAGAAATTTTGAAACAGCAAGACGCTGTGGAGGAGGTCTCGAGTCTGATGGGCGAACTTGTGGTAATGAAAGTCCATTAGACACGGTTGTCAGCCAAGGGGAATGGCAACCACGATCTTTTACTGATGTATTTGTACCAATTCATGCAATAAAGAAAATAAAGCCGGAGAGGTGCAGTGGTTACGGCGGTCGACTACTGTTCCCAAGGACGCGGGATCGAATCCCGCCCTCGGCGGCCGCTTTTCGATGGAAGCAGAAAGCAAGGCGCCCGTGTGCTGTGCGTTGTAAGTGAACGTTAAAGAACCCCAGGTAGTCGAAATTTCCGGAGTCTTTCACTACGGCGTCTCTCATAGCCTGAGTTGCTTTGGGACGTTAAACCCCACAAACCAACCGACCAATTGTAGTAAGCATCCCACTGTAAACGAAAACGCTTCTGTTTCGTCATCTTTCTTTTCGTCGTCGGCCTCGTCCTTTCGGACAACAGTGCGTGGTTTTAATATATATATATATATATATATATAGCGGTGGATGAAGCAGAAAATCTCAGAAGTGAAGCATTTGTTCTTATTGCAGCCTTGCCACTTTTCGAGCCATATCTTGGCACTAATTCCTGCTAATGAGGAGTTAATTGATTCTAGTCAGAATATCATGCAGTTGTCTGCTTTTTATATTGACTACGTGATGCAGCACTATTTTTATCACTGGCAACTCCCATTGAATGTTGCGGAGTGATATCAAAGGAATAGAGTAGGGAGAGTGAACTGTGACGCTGAATCGGCTAGGCAGAATTGCCAGCAGGGCCACAGGTTGACAACTGGGCACGGTGTCACTGTCCACAGGCCCGGAAGCTGCCCGGCGCATTGCAAGTACGACCACTTCTGACGACGGAGACAGCCAGCCCGCTTACTACTCGAAGCGACGACCACGGACACCTAGGGCTTCCACGCCAGGTACAACCAGTGGTGAGTTTTATGTGGAGTGGAGAATGTTTGCGAACTTGGTGACCTTTCGGAGGGTGCTCCATTATTTCAGAAGGGTGTCGACTTTTATGCGCGTGCGCTTTCACGCCTTCAGGATAGCTGATGCAGTAGGCCAAGCCAATCAGTAAGCCCTTAAGGCCGTTTCGGTTATTGGCCCTTTATTACCATACCTCCTGTCGCGCTCTAAATTTCTTGCCACGTGATAAGGCATTCTCTTGATATTCGCGTAATTGGAATGTTACAATTGGTAAGTCAATTTAGGTTGCCGCTTGTATTGCCGGAACATTGTGCCTAAGTCTATGGCAGCTATTTCCCCCCGAAAGTTTCGCACCATGCATATGTACCTTTATATTATAATGAACCTTATTGTAGAGCGAGCTCGCTTACTAGGGCTAGTCAAGAGAATCGCTTGCAGGTGCGGACTCGTCCAGCTAGTGTTCGTGACTCGTGCCGGCGAACTTACGCCAGGTAATCTTATTTGCAATCACCCTCCGGGAGAAGAGAGCCATCTTGGCGACATAAGGAGAATACAATACGTGTTGCTCGTAGTACAGTCTTAAGCGAGAGGCATGGGCAGTCTGACGCCACGTTGTCGAAGATCAGGCGAAGGCGTGATTGGCTCAACGTTGTAGTTGACCTGCGAAGTGCGCTGATGGACGCGGTAGGGCCCTAGTATTTCGGCAGCAGCTTTTACGAGAGACCAGTTCATGCAGAAGGCACACGCAGCCGAATACGGGCCTGCGCAATAAAGCTGTCGGCAGCATGAGCGCCGTCTCAAAACGATGTTTCTGTCGCCTCTAGCCGGCAGGCGTTAGTGTGCGAGAGAGCTGCTTGCACTCCTCAGCGTATCTAGAAGCTTCAGATACGTTGGTGGCTTCAGAAGAATCGAGACGGTAAGTAACACCCGTGTCCATACTTTCTTACCGTCGGCGAGAATCTCGCAGCGGTCAGCGTAGAGGTGTTGCACGCATACGTGATGAAGGGTACCCCAGTTGGAATGGTCTCCAGCCACGTACATAGACACAGCATGTCGCCTAGTGTTCGGTTGAATCGCTGGGTCATACGATTATTCTGCGTGTGGTAGGCAGTAGTAGTGTTGAGGATTGATATTACATTGATACTGGAGGGACTAAACCACTTCAGATAAAAATACACAACCATGATCGCTCAGCAGCTCCCGCAGTGCTCCGCGACGAATTATGTAGTGGTGTAAGACGGAGGCAACAACGCGTGCTATGGCAGTAGGTAGGACGGAAGCTGCGGCGTACCGCACAAGATGAGTTACCGCTACAATGACTCAGAAGTTTTCCGCTGCAGTTTAGGGAAGCGGGCCATAGAGGTCAATGCCGACACGGTTGAACCGCCTGGATGGAAAACTGACAGGCTGATTGGGGCCGGTCTAATGGCGATGGACGGGACTGCGGCGTTGAGAATCAGGGCAGGAGCGGCCGAACTTGCAAACGTGGCTGTATATTCTTCACCTGTAGTGTTGCAAGCGAAGCCGAGTGCGTCTTGGATGCTTCAGCGTGAGTGGCTAGCAGGCTAGCGTGAACTCAGCGCAGATTTCCGATCGTGTCGATCGATGACAAGCAGCCATATGAAGCCGCAATAAAGATTAATTTGCGACTATAAGAGGCCTTCAAGAATTGCGGAATGAGCAGCCTGGAGACGAATTGCCCGAGGCGTCGAAATAGTCGAAGGGTTCGAAAGGAAGGCGAAAAGGGACACGATCTAAGAAGTGGTAAGACTCCCGACTACTGAGCTGGAGTAGCCGGGTTTGATCCCGACCGCCGGCGGCTGGGTTTCGATGATGGCGAAACGAAGAATCCGTGTGCTGTGCGACGTCAGCGCACGTTAAAGATCATCAGGTGGTCTCCGTAGCCCTCGAATACGGCTCCTCTTTCTCTCTTTCCACTTTCACCTCCACCTTACTCCCTTCCCTAAACGGTGCGGGTCGGGTGCCCACAGAGACAAATGTGACAGATACTGCGAATTTCGCTTCATGTGAACTTATTAATATTATTATTATTATTATTATTAATATTATTATTCTCTATCTGCTCGACTGCTATGTTAGTCACCCTTCCCTAAACGGTGCGGGTCGGGTGTCCACAAAGACAAATGTGACAGATACTGCGAATTTCGCTTCATGTGAACCAATTAATATTATTATTACTGTTATTATTATTATTGTTATTATTAATATTATTATTCTCTATCTGCTCGACTGCTATGTTAGTCAAAGGCAAGGAACTGCAGTCGATGGGGGAACCGCAAACACTTTAAAATGCGTCAGCTTAGTTATGGTGCCTTCCAGAGCGATACACAACAAGCATATCATATTCTGGAAGCCGTTTGGACCAGAGAGCCAGGTGGCCAGTGGGATTATTAAGGGTGGACGGCCAACGTAGGAAACGGTCTTCGGCAACGACTTGTCGGCTGTGAAGGTAAAGTCGGAACTTCTCTATAGCCCAAACTGTGGCTAGACACTTCTTCTCACTAAATGAGCAGTTCAAATCTGGCTTCGTCAAGGTGCGGTAGGTGTAGGCTACAACAAGCGCAGCTGCTGTTACATGGCAAGGGTTATCATCTTAGTTGTCTCATTCAAACATCTAGGCCAAATACTGGACGTGTCTCGGACACCCGCCACGATGAAAAGAGAAAGTCAACTGAAAGGATTGATAAAGGTCATGGCGCCGCAGCAAACTTCAACACTAAGGACGGAAAAATTCAGGGGTAGACAGCAGCGATGCGTGAAGTCGTCGTAAGGTGTGCAGATAACAGGCCTGTAAGAAAGAGAGTCGGATAAAACAGACAATAGGACGGGGAGTACGGCAGAGTATGGGAAGTGAAACATCATGAACCACTGAGTTTGCCGCATGTGGTAGGTGTACCGGTTGTCGTGGCATAACCGAATAGAAATAGTGATACTTCCCCCCGAGTACAGTTACTGACAGCCTGATGTCGGGAGAGAAAGTCCTACCTCAAGTTGACGTCGTGAGAGCATGATGAAAATACGATGAATTCAATTTTATTCAGAGCACCCTGATGTGAACTGTTGCTGTGCAGGCGGCCACGGGCAGATGAGCTCTGAACGTGCATTACAAAGCAAAAAACCATACTGCGGCATTGTCATTTTGCTCATCTGGTGCCACATTTTCTCGCTTAACACAGACACAGCAGGACCGGTGTTATCAGAGCAAGAGCATTGATGCCCTCCACGGAAACACTTATCAAGTTTGGCGCCGGGAAACGAAGGATTAGATCGTTCGACAAAAACGCAGTTCTTGCCTCCGGAACTGCGATCACTGATTTTCCTGCGGTGGGGCAGAATGATGGTGCATGGGAAATACCGAGCGGTGACAAAAGGTATTCGGATTCCAGGGCCTGGGAGCAGGGATGCTACGAGGATGGTCGTAACTGTATGCTCGATGGTCGCCTGCATCAAAATAGGTCTCGCCGTGGCAGCGGCAGAGAAGCATCACGTGTCCAGAGATTCCACAAACGTAGCAAATCGGTAAGTTGTCCGCTATTCGCAATGGTTGGAAAATTTGGGGCGCGACCGAACAACAGGAACAGGGATGACTAAAGGGGAAGCTTGAAAGGGAGAAAACACTGCCGGTGGCTGTCGGGCTATTTCGGCGTAAGTAAGCAGTGCACCAACAGGAGGCGCAGAAGAGGAGGCGGCTGAAAAACTGACGGCATGGCCTTGGACTCATGCGCCCGGATCATGTCTTGAAGGGTCGGTGCTAGATTCCAAGGCGGGCTCGGAACAGAGGGAAGTAGCGAGATCTGCCGCGGACAACGTGCTTGACTTCGATCAGGAGAGAGCTGCTGGCTGATGTCAAGTCGATGCTATAGAGTCTCGTCTACGCTGAGGACAACCGGAAGAAGACTCATCCTCGGCGCAAGTCGTCATAACTCAGGCAAAAGTTGACATTCTCGCTGAGGGAGATGGGGCTCTTGGGAAGAAGCATGTGAAAGATGTGGTCTTCAAAGCCCTTAAACACATACTTGATCTGTCAAACTATGTCACTAATACACTGAAGCGCATGTATACGTCGAGGATATCTTGGATTTAGCTGGTGAAACTTTCGCCAACCTTTTGGGCTCGAGAGCGATGACGATACTCAGCGCGAAATTTGCGCATGACTGAACTCCCGAATATGTCAATAAAGACGGTCTTGAATGCAAAATAAAGGTTTGCAACAGCGGTCAAGTAGAAGACCACAAACGTGACCTTTCTTGTTAAAAAAATACGTTTTTCTAAATAATTATAATGACTTTCACGAAGCGCCCGGAGGACTTAGGAGTCTTTTTAGTCGCACTGACCTTACTGAGCTACAACAAAAAAATGTGAAAGTAGTTCGTGCAGGTATATACAGCATCCAGTATCATTGTAGGGTTATGTGCAAAAAGAAGACCACAGAGGAGAAGAAGCTGGCAGAGGCAGTATGCGGCTACACCTTGGAGCACAGCGAGGAGGCAGCGCAGATAGTTCACCGGATGCCAGATAATCTACGCCGACGATTTTCACTGTTGGCGCGATCCCCGATGAGTTGCAGCGGATGCTAGACATTTACGATGTGGAGATGAGATGGCTTGGTCTCGGCCTCACAACCACCAACCTCATCGATTGTGAGATCCCCATTGCAATACAGTGCCACAAACCAAGATGACCAAGTACTTTCGCGGCCAATTGAGAACAGGAGCAAATTTCTTGGCGGCACACGAGAGATTCCCGAGAGTGAAGGCCCATCGCAATAGAGGCATCTTAGGCCAACGGGCTCTGTGGACCTATGATCATTACGAGGTCACAAGGGCACTCTGGAAGATGGCGGCAGTCCCATGCCTGACCTACGCCAATTCCGTGCTCTGTATTTCGGTGAGTACGAGAGAATTTTCAGGGATGTGCCAAAGGGAGGCAGGCCGAATGGCACTCGGGCTGCCCAAACGCATCCCTGTCGAGGCTATTTAGGGCGACGTGAGCTGTTCGTCATTCATAGTCCAGGAAGCAGTGACGAAGGCGGGATTAGAGAGCTGCCTCTTCAATCTCCTCGAGTAGAACGTGTCCCGTCAGACACTTGTTGGTATTATTTTCTACAGCCGAACTACTAGATTGACGCACCGAGCACGGACCCTTCGTCAGAGGTACCGGCTCCCGACGGTATCGCTGGCTACAAATGCGTCAGAGCATAACTGTAGAGCGGAGCAGAAGATCCAGATCCAGGTGCAGCTGGTCTAGACAGAGAGATTGAAGACGTCCTCCAGCGAAAAAATGTCATTGGCCCTATACCGAGCGGAGAAGGACACAATCCGAAAGAAGCTGTGGTGTGGCAATTCACACGGTAGTGGTTTGCTGGCAGACACGCCTGGGAGCTTTGCATACATACAGGTAGAGCTAGATTCACGTCTGTCTTCAAGACTATATGAGCCCTCTGCGAAGTGGCAGAGGAGTTAACAGACCACGTGGTGCTGGAGTGTCCGGCTATCTCTCCGCCTGTTTGTACGATGTCACTACCTGTGGCACTCGATTTTAGGCTTGCAAGAGAATAGGCAGCCTCGGTGGATGCGATCGAAACTATGAGGAGACGTTTGGAGTTCTGGTGGTTGCGAGCAGCAGAGAGCACCATCCCCATGACGCAGCATGCAGTGATTTGTTTGTTTGTTTGTTTTTGAGCCACGCCTTTAGCTTTTTGAAGTTAAACCGGCGAACCGCTATAAAGGGTGGGCCACCATCACATTCCTGTGCTTCATGCTGTCGCCCCACCGGTTGTGAGCACTCGCTCGGTGGTAGGAATACAGCCAGTCCTCCACATCGTGGTCGTCCGAGCCACTGAAAAGCGCAGGATCAATTTGACAATGCGCAACGGGCAGGTTGCGGGTGGTGGTGAAGAAGGGGCTGGTTATACGACGTCGCGATGCATCGTGGTAGCAAGCGTTCGACTGCGTAGCTCCATGATGAGTACCCGCAGACTCGACCAAGAATATAAGCAGCTTTAATTTAAGGCGAGCACTTTTACTACGCCTATGCGAGAGATTTGCTTGAAGGACCAGGCTCGTACAGCTGGTTCTCGCGCCTCGTGCCGGCGCGTTGCCACCAGGTAACATTTTTCTTTGCATATGCAATTAGTTACCTAGTTAACTTTAATATCTTAACTTGCTCTGCCATTAACACATAGGCAAATTATTTATTCAGGAAAAAGGTAATTATAGTGACGCTAAGACAATTTGGCCGGCTAGTAGTACGGAAATAATGCCTACAACGATAGTAATATGCCTGCATGAAGTGCTCTCGTATTTTCTGTGGCTCAATAAGGTCCATGAGACGAAAGGAAACGCCTAAGTCCTCCGAGTGCTTCTTGAAAGCCATCAACAATATATAGAAAAGCGTTGTTTTGTACGAAAGGCTGCATTTGTGGCATAGTGAAGCGAATTTTTCAATGATAAAATAACTGGTGAATCAGAAATAGTGAGCAGTATAATTATTTTCGTTCAGTCCTTTAGATTTAGGCGTCCCGTTCAGATCAGAAGTATGTGGCCTTTGGTTATCTCCCATAACTCTATATTGATGAAATTCTCATTACCATCCATGCTGTTGGTAAAAACATTTTAGCCACACCACCTGGCATCAGGAACTGGCGGAACTGAAAAGAACTTCGCAGCGCCTTCCAAAACACGTCCCTGCATTGCGCAAGTGCCACTGAGAACATTACAAATGTGCTCAGTGGCACATTTCCAATGAATGTGGGAATCCTCGTCTAAAGAGTTCATCAATATAACCGCATCGGGCGCATTTAGTAAAGCAAAATTAAATTATCCTCCAAGATCTCATAATCTGTACACGTAACATACATAGAGCTAGAATCTTAATACTAAGTTTGAGAAATCGCGACCCCGCATGGCAGGGCTGAGAGCTTTCGCAACATCCCCCCCCCCCCCCGCTCACGCACACACCTAAAGCAGGTAGGATATTTTAGTGCTGCGAGAAGTGATTGCAAAATTATTTTGGTAATTTACCTGCTATTTATTCAGGTAAACTTTCCCTTTTCCGCGCAAGAAAAGCGTAGGTATTTTCTCAACAAAACACATCTGTGCCTATAACATAGATGTTCATATAATTTTATTGCATTTAGTTTCACAGATATTTACCTCTGGATGAAATGAAGTAATAGAAGCCCGTCTAAATGCACTCTATGTTAGACCGGTGAAAAAAAAATGGATCTGCAAAACTGTTACCAAACCCAAGTTGCGGAATTTTTGTCTTGTGTTCGTTAAGAAGAGAAAGGATGTAATGGCGCCTACGTTCCCATTTCAGAGGAAGCAGAGACGAACTTAACAGCCTCGACAGAAGGTATGTCAAGGACACGCTTTCTTGCTGTCAGCTTTAACTAAGCCGAGGTGACGAAGCAGCTTATGCATATGCGCATGCACCTTGCCCCATGCTGTTTCCGACAATTTTAGGGATGTAAAGCTGTATCGATTATCCATTACCGTTTAATCCAGCGCTCTGTCCCATTCTGAACTCGAGTGCGGGACGATAGCTGTTACTACATTTCGCTGCTGTATTTTCTTTATCAAGGAAATAACCAGTAAAGGGGCGAGAAGCATGCATAGACCACTTTATGAAAGGCGCTGCCAATGTCAGAATGTGGCGCCGTACAGTAGCAGTCTCATCCGTAGAACAGGGCATGAGTCGCAAACATTGACATTTTCGAGCTTCCGAATTTTATTTTTGCATTCTCGCCCGACTACTGTGCCGGAGTTCCCGGGTTCGAACCCGACCTCGGCGGCTGCGAAACGAAGAGGCGTCCGTGTGCTGTGCAATGTCATCGCACATTAAAGATCCCCAGGTGGTCGAAATTACCCCGTAGCCCTCCACTACGCCTCCCCTTTCTCTCTTTCCACCTTCACTCCCACCTTCCCCCCTTTCCCTTACGGCGCGGTTCAGGTGTCCACAGAGCAAGTGTGACAGATACTGCGCCTTTCCCTTCCTGTGAACCAACCAACCAACCAATTCTGAAAGTACTTGATTGTAACAAAAAACATTTTCCGAAGCAATTAAGTCGTTTAGTCAGAAATCAGTGGTACTGATGCTGCTTCTGGGGTCAAGTAAGCTACCACAGTCGGCCAAAGAATACAAGCTTGACTAAACGTTGAGCGAAATTTTATGTGTAACTGAGTTGTGTCAGTGTGCCACTGGCCGGTATGACATTGAAGCCAGCAATGCAGGCCAGCCTTCATTAATCTGGTTACCTATTGCTGATTTGCAAAGAGGGACAGCAGTAACATTTTGAAGGTAGCGCGAAAATCGAGGACCAAGAGCGTGTTCTGTCCTTCTACTCTTGGTCCTCGTTTTTTTGCGCTACCTTCAAAATGAACCAGATTCAACTCGCCCTGCTTTTAACCTTACTACAACAGTAACAGTTCGAGCAGTTAAAGTAGGTGAATGCAGCTGTTCCATAACGGCGGTTTTAAGAGCAATGATACTCGGGCTAGATTTTTTGGTCCGCCGATCATGTAATACACTCCTTTTAGTTTTTGAGGAGCTACTATTTGTGATTCTAACTACCTTACTGAGATAAATTTCATAAGGATTCAATGTCCATCTCTGAATCATTCAATCAAAAATCCAGCATCGGTATTGTTTGATAACAAGGCACGAATTTTAAGCGTCCGTAACATCGACAGTTTGGCGACCTGACTTGAGCGCTGGGTATAAGACGCCGCAATTGAATGGCTCTTGCGCACGGGGACTATCGCTGGTTATTGCCGACGGCGGGACCTGGTATCCTGGAATTTATGTGACTGGCTGCTAGCTACTTTCATCTGATCCTGCCGTAACACTGCCGTCCAGTAAGATGAAAAGAAAAATGGGCGATTGATCTTTATGGAATAATGACCCATGATCTCCTGAGCGAATGTTGCCTTCGTGAACGATTATTTTATTCTATGGCTAAATTACCTTATTTTGAGAAATGGTTCTTGCTTCCGCCACCATGTTTACATTCATCATCGGCTGCAGAATTTTGCGGAATGCGTATTCTAAAAAAAATATTGCAGCGTTGTTGATCTTGACAACCTATTACTTGGGTATAGTCGGCTTCAGGCGAAAAATGCTTGCTTGTTCTTTCGTACCTTTCATATCTTTATAAATGCGAAGTGGCTGCGCCGAAATCATTTTTCTTCGCCAAACAGCACGTCGTACATTTCCGCTGTCAATAGTACTATCCATTTATTTTGCATTAAAGAGCGAGTAGTCAGCTTTTCACCGTTCTTTCTCTACCAGCAAAGCGTTCAGAGCATGCACGAAACACGTGTCAATACTAAACCCTCAATTATTGCTTGCTATGCAAAGCCGGAAATGAAATGGACAGGGAGATATAGAGAGGAAGAAAAGAGCTAAGGGGGTGGAATGACGAACGAACAGGGCTAGGGGTATATATAACAGACTACAAAAAATTCAAAGCAAAAACTGCAAACATAGCTCAGCGCCCGTCAGCTATTGTTGTACCAGCTGAATACCGCAAGCTGGTGATTATTCTGGAGCCACTTCAGCTGATACGTCACCCGCGAACACCTCAGTGGGGGCTGGCCAGACGCTATTGGGTACAATGCGCGTTTCGTCTTTTAAGATGCTTTGTTGCAAATGACTTCGTAACTAGTTCTGCCTAGCATGTTTTGACACCCTTGCTGCTCCCACCCACCACGTCAGCGCATACCAGATAAGGCCAATAGCGCATTTTCATCCTCGCCGTTAAAGTTCTCTCTATATTCAGGTATTTGGTGCTATAAAATGATGCCTAATACACTACAAATTGTTTGACACAAACGGCGGTGGACTGCCTTTGGCCCATTTGCTTTGAAGGCATCATTTTAACTTTATTGTAATAAGTATAAACCAGCACTCAATTCGCCTTTTGTTCCCCCTGATAGTATATTTGTGCACTCCTGGCTGTACAAAATTTCACATCGTTCTGTTTCTCAAGCTTTCGCTGGTCTCAAAACGAATGGCCGCTGTACGAATGCAGAAAGACCGTTTCAATTACTGTTCTTTATTCTGCAGCCGAGGACGTCACAGAGATCGAGGCTACCAAGCAAGGTATGTTTCAACATCTGTACAATTTTCTAGAATTGCGGCAGCCTCTTTGTTACCATGGTGCGGGTGCCAGAGCCAGCAGTATTTTACATGTCGTGATGTCAGAGGTGCAGTTTTCAGTTTGAATGCGTCTCATTCAATGGCTCCTTTATGGAGCAAACAGTCCCCAGTGCGGGGTGAAGAAAGAAAAGTGACAAACGCACGCTAACCTTTTACTAAATCGCGTATTGAAGAGCCTTCATCACAAGACTAATGTCAGTAGAAAGGAAAATCATCAGTGGCAAATCGACGTTCACTACAGGACAAAAGATTCTTCCAGATAACCCTAGTGAGCTGGGTACAGCGCAGTCGGCAGCTACCCTAGCCTAGAAACGTTTGACATTAATCAGGTGCTCCACTGCTGCAAAAACGAATGGTGACGTTATTGTTCCAAGCTGTGAAGCCTTTGTGATGACGTTACGGTTTCGATATAAATCTCCCAGTGATATTTGACTAATAGCGTATGAACGAGAAAATTTTCGGAAGATGTTCGCTTGCTATTCTTGAAATGAAAGTTTGACAAATACTGACACCAAGCAAAAATTTATTTTCCGTTCATTATTTCGCGACCACTTTGTTTCGTCTAAAGGGGTCATTAAATGGCAGCCTACAGCAGCAGGCAGGGGCTTCGCTTTGAATATGTTAACGTTTGGCAATATCCGTTAACGTATGTCGAGCGGATCATTCCCGGAGTCCTATGCATCGTCTTTGTGAGCTAGATACGCCATTACTAAATGCGTGGCTTCTTGAACCAATTGAGTCCATATGTAGTCGGTACACTCAGCAGTGTTCGGTGAGGGAGTTGCTTTCCTTGTACATCAAACGCATGTCACAATTGTTCTCCCCGATGTTTTAGGCAACTAAATAATGGCTAAAGAATGACCCGTTCTGGTGTGAATACCTTACTGGTTGGGCCGCTACTTCCCAATTAAAAGTTTGTGCGGCGCAATGAGACCCCGTGACGTGACTAAATGGGCAAGCGCGCTGGCATGTTACAGTTGGAAACTCCACATAGCAGAAACAGAGAGGCTTCGGTGGGTGCTCTGTGTGGAGGTGGTGAGATGGCCGGGGGAGGGAGGAAAAAAAAAAGAGAGATAAATAGCGTTGTTTTGTAGCCAGGGAGAAGGCAGAGAGGAGGCGAGAGGTGACATGGCGGAAATTTTGGTAAATCAATGAAGCGCCTGCAAGGTGGCCTCGATCCCGCGCTGCGTGCCACATTCGCGTTTCTTTTCATAGTTTGTAATATACAAACTGATTTAAAATCACAAAACGAACGCTAACACAAAAGTTATTGTCGGCCTAGCTTGGTATTGTCTTGTACGGCCACCAACTATAGTAGAAAGACATACATTATTTTGCCCAGACGAGAACCTACATAAGCGGCGATGCAGGGGAGATTGCAGGTTTATTAACACAGAGAGAGATTAAAACAATTCCTGAAAACTCAAACCTTAGCTGCGCCAGCCAAAACGAAACAATATAAAAATTCTTACTAGGGAAAGCAATGCCGCAGCATGTGAAATTGTGGAATAGTATTTCTCCAAAAACGCGAATAGCTACGTTAGTGACAATTCAGGGGCCTTTCTCTAAAGTGAACCACCCATTCTTATTCTATTGGTGTAGTATTCAGTAATGATTCCATGTTTTTAGAGGTTTATTGTGGTAGTAGTCTTCGAACATTCGACAGTTTTTACGCATTTGTACTGACATCCTCTCATAAGTTGTGTTACGAATGCGTTCAAACCATTTGTATTTTTCTGTGTGCTTTTCTTGCGCAATCGGCATTGGTATAGAAGATAACGAACGCGAAACCTTAAAACCGTGTGAGTCGCATTGACAGTCCGTGTAGTTTCCAAAACTGAATTATATGCAAGGTTTCGTAATCTCGGCACCGTTTGATTTGTCTTTCCGCGGATTGCAGTATAGGACTGTATGAGTTTCCATTCTTGCGCGAACATTAGAAAAGGCATATTTTCTTTCTCCTTCATCAGGTTGCAGTGTCTGACTGTATGAGGTTCCAATTTTTGTGCCAACTTCAAAACAGGTTATTTTCTTTCTCCTTTATAAGTTTGCAGTATAATACTGTTCGAGTTTCCATTTTTGTGCCAACATCAGTATAGGTTATCACATTTCTCCATCATCAGGTTGCAGTATTTGACTGTATAAGTTATCATTTTTTGCGAATATCAGGATAGGTTTATTTTCTTTCACCTTCATGAGGGCTGCAGTGTCACACTGTATGAGTTTTCATTTTATGCCAACATCAGGATAGTGATTTGCTTTCTCCTACATCAGTTTGCATTATGGGACTGTATGAGTTTCCATTTTTGTGCGAACATCAGGATAGGTGTATTTTCTTTCTCCTTTATCACTGTAGAGGTTTCACTCTGGTGCGAATGTTCGGATCAGTTATGTGAGCTGAACCCGGCGCCTTTTGATACGTACTCGGCAAAAGATGCACTTCTATTTATAAATATTACCTTCAAGCTTCCTTCTTTTATTTTTTGTATCTGAGCTTGTGTTGAGTTTCAATATTTACGTTTTTTATCTAACATTCTGTTGGGTTGAGTATTTGAGCTAGAATATAGTGCTTCTGACTGAGAATCTTTTGCTATTCTTGCAGACACAACTGAAGTCACAGAAGTCACGCGTGAGTATAGAAACTGAAATGTACAGACTTTTTGTACTTGTGCTTTTCCCGGTGCTGGCAAACTAAAATCTTGTTTTAAGCGAAATCTTTATTAGCCAAGCTAAACGTATTCGTCCGCTGGACTTTCAAAGAGCCAAAGGGTAAGAGAGTGGCTATATAGCTAAACCATGTTACAGCCTACAGCCTCGCAGCAAATTATTCACTTTCGAATAGTGGTGCTTACCGATATCTGATAAGCAAATGCACATGGCTCCTGCGTACATTGTGAGTGTCGTTCATTGAGGTTTCAGCATGACCATCTATACATTGCCAGGGCTATGCTTATCCACCCTGGTTCGATGTTATACTTATAACAAGGTATTAGTTTTTGACCGCATTGAGACAGTAAGTACCTATACAGCGTGGGACACATTACCAGTACTGCATTCGTGTTATTCACTGCAACTCATTTCTTCCGATTTATCTCCGTTTCAAACCTAACCAGCATGTTGTCGGATCTCCTAGAGCAATATTAAGTTGAGCCTGGCCACTGGAATCACAAATTTTGTCACTGAAAACACAGTCGTCAACAGATGGCATTATTGAAACGCTTAGCTGGGTTTCGTATTTACTAATTAATAAATATGAAAAAACAAAGGCTCTAGCGACCACTCCTGTCAGATAACGAGCCTAAAAGCTCGGTTCAGTATCAGAGCCGGTAATTTTCCGATTCTGGCATTGACCACTAAGATAAGCTTCATGAAATGCAAAAAATGAACATTTGTACCACTGGTTGCAGTTTTCAAAACAGTCAGGTTTTAAGACGCAGTCAAAAGAATGTTGGGCTTTAATCGCATTCTATTTGCATTACGCAACGCGATTGAAGGGGTTTAGTGCCACTTCTGGTCCATAGCATTTTATTCGGGTCTCTATTCTGGTATTTCTTAGTCAAAAGCCAGACACAATTGGTAACATTATTATTTTGTCATGTTGCAGCCCACTATAATCTACCATGCTACGCCATGCCCCATGTCATATTATACCGCACCATACCGTTCCGCCCGCCGCGGTGGTGCAGTGGTTCAGATGCACGATTACTGAGCCGGAGTAACCGGGTTCGAACCCGACCGCCGGCGGCTGCGTTTCGAAAGAGGCGAAACGAAGTGGTGCCCGTGTGCTGTACGATGTCAGTGCACATTAATCAACCCCAAGCAGTCGAAATTTCTGGAGCCCTCCGCTACGGAGTCTCTTATATCCAGAGTCGCTTAGGACGCTAAACCCTAAAAACAAGCCAAACCATAGCATTCCAATACCACACCGCACCATACCATATCATTCAAAGTAGAACGAGAGAAATAAGGTAGCTAGATGTTATGAAAGAGCACTGAACAATGGTAGAGGGGCGAGCAGCAGTTTGCAAGTCTAGCCAACGTTTTGACAAGTGGACATGTCTTCAAAACAAGTCCACTTGTCAAAACGTTGGCTAGACTTGCGAACTGAGGCTCCCCACTCTATTCCTGTTCAGTGTTCTTTCGCCCCCCCCCCCCCCATATCATGCCACACCATACCATACCATACCATACCGTACTCTATCATGCCGTACTATACCATACCACATCAGTGTAGCTTTTATCAGGCTTTCAGCGCTCAGGCACTACTTATGGCGACAGCCTTTATTGACTTCATGCTCACGTCTGGCGTCCTGTCTCACGATAACCGTCATTCTGACAAACCCACCGGGCACGTGAGAAATTTACCTTAGTTGTTGTCTAGCGTCATGCCAGCGCGGTTGCAATGGAGACCGCCACCGCTAGTTAGTCGGAGATAGTGACCGATAACGATGGTTCTAGTTAGTGATGCTGACAGTGATGAGGATAATTACAGAGATGAGTGACTATAAACTTGTGTCCTCATGACCGATCCGGTAATGTCTAATAACCAGAACTTGCGCCATGATGGCGTCACATCCGGTCATGAAGTCACGACTTGTCATGACGTCACCAGGCGATTCAGGCTAGCTTGCGTAGGAACAGAAGCCAAGTTCATAATTAGCGACAGCAAAACTGCCATTCAAAATTTTGGGAAGGGGAGGATATCGCCGGAGGCGGCCAAAATCCTCACCCAAAGAACAATAAATAGGAAAATTCAGTTAATTTGGACACCCGCTTACGCTGCCGTCCCTGGTAACGAGGCGGCTCACGAGCTAGCCCGATCTCTCTACTTCCGGGTAGCCGTCGAGCCCCCCGAGCACTGGGCATACGACGAGCGTCTGCAAAATTACGGGGAAATCATCGACCATTATAAATTGGGACGTAGACTGGTACCCCCGCCAGATGTTGGACTAAATAATAGAGAAGCTGTCGCGTGGAGGCGGCTACAAACTAATACGTTCATGAACCCGGTCTGGGCGTTTCACGCGCTACCAGACTTTAGGGACAATGATCTTTGCAAACACTGTGGGGCGAGAGGGACCCTCGACCACATAATTTGGGAGTGCCCACAATCTCCAGAGATAGGGCAAAATATTACAAGTAGAGAAGCCTGGGATACCCTGCTGCGAAGCGCGGACCCTGCGATCCAGCACCGCACCGTCCATCTGGCGGAAGAGGCCGCAAGAAGCCAAGGGCTACCTGCCAGCCTCTAATCCGTGGGCGCAAGACTCCCCGTTTCCGATGGAATTAAAAGTTGTACAACCAACCAACGCTGACCCAGCAGGGAATACGATCCAGGCGTTCATTCGGCGCCTTTCATTTGGTGCTTCCTCAAATTGTATATTATGGTATATTGGTCCCCTTATCATCATCATCATCATCAGCCTGATTATACCCACTGCAGGGCGAAGGCCTCTCCCATATTTCTCCACTTAACCCGGTCCTGTGCTAGCTGCATCCACTTGACCCCTGCGAACTTCTTAATCTCATCCGCCCACCTAACTTTCTGCCGCCCCCTGCTACGCTTTCCTTCCCTTGGAATCCAGTTTGTTACTCTCAGTGACCATCGGTTATCCTCTCTTCGCACTACATGTCCTGCCCATGTCCATTTCTTCTTCTTAATTTCCACTAGAATGTCGGTAACTTGAGTTATTTCTCTGACCCACTCTGCACGCTTTCTATCTCTTAATGTTACCCCTACCATTTTTCGTTCCATAGCCCTCTGGGCTGTCCTCAACTTAAGTAGAACTCTCTTGGTTAGCCTCCACGTTTCCCCTTATGGTCACCATTATATACAGAAGAAGATGCAGTACAGCAGGCACCAGCGGCGTTTCAAATTGGTTTACAAGAAAGAAAAAGTGCAGTATCTGTCACAATTCTCCGCGGAGACCTTAATCAGGCTGTAAGGAAGAGAGAGGTGCCGTAGTGGAGAGCTTCGTACCAAAACTCAATATATGTATCAGCAGCGCGTACACAATCAGGAAAAAAGAGAAGGAGACAGGACAGAACGCTGAACTTTCAAATTTAGTTCAAGAAAATTTAAGCCTGCACTTATATTTCACACGCCCGGCAAAACGCCGCTAGGCGAATAGTCAAAGTGACAGTGAGGGCGCGCAATCAAACTGGTAATCACACGTTTTGTTCCCGAACAACAAAAGGTGCATTATCGCTAAAAAACACTAGAAAATGAATTCCATGACGCACAGCACAAATGTCAAAAGGGTGGAAAAACAAAGCTGAGAGGTACAAGAATGGCAAATGCAAAAAAAAAGGAAAAACAGGGTTGAGGGCACAGTGATGTTAGAATAAGGCAGGGCGAGAAAACGGTTTAAACATTAGCGGAACGAGGGATCAGCACCAACATTTAACACGGCTAGAAGGAAAAAAGAGCAACATATGGGGCCTCTAAAAACCTGAAGTCAGATAAAACTAGAGAGAAAAGTGATTTTGTTCCCGGGTTCGATCTCGACCTCGGCCGACGCCGGTACCGAAGACCATCTCCGCCCAAGAAACAACCTGCCGAGGCCCAGACGCCAGCCACGACATCGACTCTACCGAATCCGCGGCCACGCGGACGCCCTCCACCTTTGACCAAAAAGCGTCCTCTGCCCCGCCTGCCCTCGGAACCCGTCCACAGGGCACGCTGAACCTCCACACCGTAGGCCCCGCACGACTTGCACTTGCTATCTACGCAGCCGCCAACGTCGACCACCGCCTAGCGGTTACTGCCGACCAAGTCCGCATACACCCCACTAACACCATCACAGTGAGCACGCCTGACAATGCCCGTGCAGTGTCTTACGCCAAGATCGGCACCATCACCATCGACAAGACAGTAGTCCCGGTTGCCGCCTACGCCCCAGCCCCTGACAATTCCGTACGGGGGATTTTGTACCGAGCCTACAAGTTCGAAAACGATGCCGAGATCCTGGCTGAGCTCCGCGCTCGTAATCCCGATCTCCCCATCGTTGCTGCGCGTCGTATGGGCAAGACGCAGCCCTTCGTCGTTACGTTCGCCAACACCGAGCTGCCCCGATACGTGCGGTACTTGGAGTTTACTTTCGAAGTCTTCCCTTTGAAGCCTCGCCCGGAGGCGTGCTTCAACTGTCGCAAGCTGGGTCACCGAGCGGACGTGTGCCCCCAACTACGAATGCCTACTTGCCGCCGCTGCGGCGTCGCTCACGACTCCCCACCAGCCGGCCAACCACCTACCTGTCAAGCCATGTGCATCGTATGCAAAGGCTCACATCCAACAGGCAGCAGAAGCTGCAAATACCGCTTCGTGTCTAGCCACAGGCGCAAATCTTCAAAATCCCCCACGGACACTGCCACTGACCCAGGCAGTTCGCCAAGCGGCCGCCAGTCCCGTCCCCGAGAACGCGGCCACCAACAACCACCCCCAAGGGATGATTCCTTCCCGCCACTGCAAAGCAGCAGTCCCCCAACTGACCTCGCCACAAGTCAACCACTTCAGCTGCAGGAACCAAGAGATGACTCTTTTCCCCCTCTGCGTGGACGCAGTGGGAGCAGAGATAGGAGCAGGTCATCGTCCCAGAGACGCAGCTCGCGGATAAACTCCAACTCCGGAGAAGAAGGAAGACCTGCCAAACATTTGGCATGGAAGACGCCACTTACAGACGACAAGCAACGCCGAGCACACGACCCACAGGTAAGGGAGCTGGCAGAGTTAGTCCGACAACTGCAAGAACAATTAGCTCAGTCTAACGCAAAAATCAAACAGCTAGAAACTGCAAATGCGCAATCAAAAAATGAACAGTCGTCTGTGGCTTGCCCACATACACCCCACTGAGGAGGTGTGCGCAATATCCCATTTATCGGCTGACATAACTAGTAGACTAGTTGTTAAACCAATGGCCAAAAACATGCTACCAGGTAGACATGATGCCCGCAGGAAGACAAGGGCACAGACCCTTGAGAAACAGTACGAGGACGATCCACAAGCAGTGTACGTGGATGCAGCTCAACACATCAAAAACGGAGCATACGTGGCATGTATGGCCACTCCAAAGTCAACCTTCATTAACGGCATAACATTTCATGCTAGTTCCATATGCGAGGCAGAGGAAGTAGCTATCGCACTGGCCATCGCGGATCCCCGCACCAAAACTATTCTAAGCGACTCAAAAAGCGCCGTTCAAAATTTCGCCAAAAATTCTGTAAGCGCACTCGCGGCGCGAATTCTGCGCAACCGATCTCTCAATCACAACATCAATCTCGTATGGGTTCCGGCTCACGCGGGTAACTCCGGAAACGAAGGGGTCGACCGTCTAGCCCGAGGCTTAACCAACCGGGAGACGGGAGATCTATCGGGAACGGACGCGCCTGTCGAGGCACCGCGCACATACGCGGAGGTAAACTTTTATCGCGAGCTAAGATGCACGTACCCCGCCCCTCACCCCGACCTCGACCGGGCGCAAGCCACGACACTCAGACGCCTACAAACAAAGGCCATTCTTAGCCCCTACCGATTAGCGTTAATTACGAACGGAGAATTCAACCCTGCATGCCGGCACTGCGGTGACGGGACGCAGGCCACTCAAGACCATATACTGTGGGAATGCGCCAGCAATCCCCCTCCAAAGAAACTCCTGCCAGCTCCCTCAGCGGAGGAATCGGACAAGCTGTTGGCCAGCCCAAGAAAAACTACGCAACTGGCCCTCGTCACACGAGCTCAAGAGGTCGCTCCCGACTGGAGGCCACCCTAGACTCGCCCCAGCCCGAAATAATTCCTTTCATTTCGTGGCAATAAAAGTTACCACCACCCCAGGTGGTCGAAATTACTCCGCAGCCCTCCACTGCGGCTCTCTTTCTCTCTATCCACTTTCACTCCCACCTTCCTCCCTTCCCTTACGGCTTGGTTCAGGTGTCCACAGCTGCAAGTGTGACAGATACTGCGCCTTTCCCTTCCTATGAACCCCCTTAATATTATTAACCCCCTTTTTCAGATAGGGAGATGGAAGGGGTGCTAATGCAACCTTCCCTGAGGCCTGAAATGAAGGCGGCTTCAGCAATTTCGCGCGTTAGTAGGTTCTTATGTTTTTCTAGGACTGTTGCTTTTTTCACATCGGGGAATGCATTTTTTTTTTTTTTTGCTGTCATAATCCCGGCAGTGGGAAGGCAAATTTCTCAGCAGCGCCCCAGATAAGTCCTTCATCTGCTCCATTAGCTTTCATTTAAACATCTTTCCAAACCTTTCATTTAAACATCTTTCCTGTTTGGCCTATGATGCGTTACCGCTGGCTAGAGGAATGGAGTAAACCACGCCCTACTCACAGGCCACAAAAGGTTCTCGGTACCTGATTGAACAGTCGGCTTTCATTTTTGTTTTGTTTACCCTGTTGCACAGGCTCGACGGGCGCAGTTAGTTGAGCACTGTGTCCTATCTCCTTCTCTTTATTTTCCTGACTGTGTGCGCGCTGCTGATACAAATGGATCTTAACCAATTAGCCTGGCACTTCATGTCACCTAATAGCGGCTTTCGCCTATCCCTGTTTAGTGGCCAGAAGAGAGGAAGGGGCTCCTCCTGGCCCTGATGGGGCTGGGACAGGTAGGTCACCACCGCTTGCGGCGGGGGCTAGCCTGCCACCAAATGTTTACCTGTTGTAGGCCGTCATTGCACCCGCCACCGCTTAGGTGGTGGACGACGGCTGTTGCGGCGCGCGTCTTTCTCTCTCACTTCTTTTTCTTTCTTCTCTACTTTGCCTCTTTTGTCCGCACGAGGCAGCGGAGGTGGCTCGGCTACAAAGCCAGTGCAGGCCCGTGCATTTTCTTTTCCTTCTTCCTACAGCCACAAGTGCCCGCTATAATTTTATGGAAGTCTCATGCACAGCACCTGAGTTTTCCGCCCCGTTTGGCGTCAGTCGGCAAAAAGCCTGGTGACGGATACGGTGTCTCTTTGGCAGAACACATTGTATACAGAAATGCATAATAGGCGCCTTGGGAGAAACCAGCACCCGGGTTCGAACCCGAGTGCCGGCGGCTGCATTTCAACGGAGGCGAAAGAAGCGACAGTGTGCTGTGCGACATCACTGAACATTAAAGTTCCCCAGGTAGTCGTTTTTTTTTTTTCGAGACGTTTGCCATCAGACATAGTACCAAAGGGAGCTGGGAGTAGGAGGATCAGCTAGAAGGAGGAGTGTAAACAGGTATACCTTAAATAATCGAATAAGTTGCCGATAAACTGATTGTTTGGCGTCCACTTCCTGTAGTCAGTCAAGGTCCCACCGCAGGCCTACTTTCCGTAAGTAGCACTGTCTCACGGGTGCCGTAGCTGGGCAGGTTCACAATAGTAGATTCACATCGCACAGTTCCGGTGAAGCACCACAATGCGAGCACTTTTCAGTCACTTGAAAGCATTCGTTACGCCACCGATGACGCACAAAATGGGTAACGGCCACTCCTGCCCGATTCCGGTGCACAAATACCTCCTCGTCTCGGGTGAGATTACGGGGGAGAGGGTACGATTACGGAGGAATTAGAGCGCGTGTTTGCTGGCCAAAGATTATTTCTCGGAAACATGAGACAGGAACGGATCTGGGGGAAGAGGGGAAGGTGGCTGGATGTCTGATCTGTCAAGGTGTGTCATTTTATCCACATAGATATTATGTAGATTGTGAGCATGGCCGCGAATTCAGTGTATACGTACAGGACAGAGTTATTTTGTGCAGAGTTGGTGAATGGATTTCGTAATTTTGAATGTGCGCCGAACAGCCTTAAGCTGCTTAAGGGCGGCTAGGGAGTCAGTGTAAATGTGGAAAGTGTCAAATGTGGATTCGATTGGGAGGGACCTAATGGCGTTGTGTATCGCCTGAAGCTCCAATGCAACGGGGGTGCATCTATCCACGCTATACGTTGCGCGAGAGTTAAGATGAGGAGGGAGGGACAGTACACAGAGGCAACTCCCTGCAGAGCTGTGAGTGATGCATCGGTGTATATTATGCACCCTGGAGGCAAATGTGGGGCTGATATCGGCGGCGAAGCAGTGGAGCGATTGCCTGTGAATTGACAGTATAAACAAGGAGGAAGAGTGTGTCAGCGATGGAGCTGAAGCTACATTTGTCGTGCTCCGCTTGTCTCACGCTAGTCGGTGAGTTCAGTTAATGTATTAAGTTGAGCGTACTCTTATAGAAGACGAGGGAGATAGGTTATAGCGCGCATAGCCTAACGATTGATCGCTTCAAGGGAGTCCCATTGACGACGGGTGAGGCGCTGAAATTGTGCCTTGTACACTATCCACGGCTGAACGATAGAGCGCACAAGCTGACGAGCAGGATCAGAACGCGCTCCGGCTGAGCACATAGCTATGCGACGACTCAGATCAAGTGCAGCGCGAGCCAATTTACGGGTAGCGTTTAGGCAAGGTATTCCAGTCCCAGATGTATGAAGAACGCTTAGCACACGAACACTTTCCACTTGATGAATTTGAGAATTATCTACCGTAAAAGTGAAAGGGGCTGCTTTCCGTAAGCCAGATTTGTTTCCGATGCAATAAAACATGATTTATTACACGATAGCGACAGACCGAAAGCGGGAAATTGAGTTGGTAAAACATACAGCGCGTGCTGGAGCGCCGACTGTTGTACGGACGCAGCTGGATGACAGGACAAGGTCACGTCGTCGGCATACGCAAAAACAAGTACAGAAGGCTTGTTTTCTAGGGCTCGTACAAGAGGAATAAAAGCTACGTTAAATAATGCAGGGGCAAGGACGAAGCCTCGGGGCACCCCACGGTTGGAGGAAAAGTGGCCAAAAGGCTTCCCATGCACACGAATACTAAAGGTTCTGTTTGTTAGAAAGGAGTGATTGAGAGAAGAAGGCGATTCGGGAGACCGAGATCTTGAAAGGTGCCAAGAACTGCAGAGTGAAGAACGTTGTCATATGCCTTTGCGATGTGTGCAGCGATCACAGTACGAACCACATGACTCTGGAGAAAATGATTAAGCACATCAGCAGTGAAGACTGCAAGGCCGTCTTCCGTTCAAATTTGAGGACAGAACCCGATTTGAGATTCTGGAAACAAGTATTTGATTCCAACCACTATGGCAAGCGAGCTGCTAGAATGTGTTCGTAAAGCTTGCAGATAGTAGGTGTAAGGGAAATAGGGCGGAGGGCCGTTAGAGAAACTAGCGATTGCCTTGATATTGGTATTGGCACATCAATAGAATGTTTCCACTCTCCCGGGATTACTCCACAATGCCACACATCATTGAATGTATCAAGCAGAGACTGTAAAGCCGACCCTTCCAAATTGCGAAACAAGGAATTAAGTATGCCATCGTGTCCGGGGGCAGTGTTTGTCTTGAGGCTGTCTATGGAGGCCTGCGATTCTGAAATAGTCTCATCAGGGGGCTCAGCCATTAATTAATAGCAACGGGGGAGGATTCGGAATACAATCTTGGTTTGGGACAAACTGCTGGGCTGTTTGTTGTGTACATGAAGCTTCATCCACAGTCAGGGCCAGGTGAATTCGTTCGGTGCAATTGGCTACTTGAGAAGGATGTTCCATGGCGTGAAATACCCGCCAAAGATTATAATTGCCCTATGTACAGGAGAGGCGTTCACACTATACAGCCCAACGTTCCCTGCTAAGTCGCTTTGAGTAACACCGTGTGCGTGCAGCAGCCCGATGAATAGCGGGAATAGCTGAAGGGTCATCAGGGTTACGAGAAGCGTAACGATCTGTTTGACGACGAAGAGCCCAGAGATTTTGAAGTTTTTTTTTTTGAAGTTTGAAGTTTATTTTCATTTCAAGAAGAAATGAGGGACCCGAGACAAAAAGTGAACGTTAATTCACTTGACGGCGCTCAGGCCCCAATACATGGCAACAGCGAGGGGTTAGTAATTACAATATCGGTGCATCCAAAATTCAGATTGTGGCTTCAAACAAGAGTTACAAACATCTTCCTTTTCCACATAATTCAGTCTGCGGAAAAGCTGAATATAACTGCACAACATGAAATATCAACAGAGCCAGTGAATACCATCAAAATGAATGCAGCATGAAATCCAGAAAATAAAAAGAATGAAAGAAAACAGCAAAGCATATTTACATCTGTGACATAAAAAATAAATGTATTGTTCCCTTATTACCCGTTTCAATATCAACTTTATTTTGGAGAAGATAATTTAAGAGAGAGGGCAGAAGATATGCGAGCATTTGCTGGCCAAATGTTGTTCTCGCAAAAGGCACAATCCAAGTATCTGTAGAACGTGAAGGGTATGTTCGTGTAAGTGCTCTTAAATTGGCGGTGGAAAGTACTGTAGATTCAGAAATAGCAATGTGCTGTTTGTAGCGAACGGCTAAGTTGTATGAATAGAGATGGGCCACTGGCATTATTCTAAAATTCTTGAAAAGCGGCATGGTATGAGTGTAGTAGTCTGCTCCAGCTATATGGCGGACCGCCTTTTTCTGAAGTACATATAATCGATTTAAATTTGTTTGTGTAGTTTTACCCCATACAAGGAAACAGTAGTTTAGTTGAGACAAGAACAATGAATTGTATATATGAAGCTTAATTTTGGCCGGTAGAAAGAAATGGAATTTTGCTAATATACCCACTACTTTTGACAGGCGTGAAATTGTTTCATTTACGTGCCTATCCCAGGACATATTTTTGTGAAAATAAACACCGAGTGTTTTTACTTCATCAACGATTTCAATAGGAGCATGGTCAAAAATTATACTATTTAGAAACATTATTGGCAACGATGACTGTCTTACGGAAAATAACATTGCTTTTGTTTTGGTTACATTTATTTCTAATGAATTAAGTTTTCTCCATGTGCTCAAATGATTCAACGATTCATTTATGTCGTTTACAAGATCGTTGTAGTCATTGCTTCGAAATAAGAGCGTTGTGTCATCCGCATATATTATATACTCTGGCCTTGGACTAATGTTTACAATATCATTGACATAAAAATTAAATAAGAGGGGCCCCAGGATGCTCCCTTGAGGCACGCCCATAGTAACACGCTTTGAAAGTGCGCATGTCCAGATTTAAAATGTGCATGTCCGGGTTCGAATCATCCTCATTTACAGTAGTGGAGAGTGTGTGAGCTGTCAAAAGAGCCGAAAGTGTATAGAGAGCGGTAGATGGATTCAATGTAGACAACCGATTATCCGCGCGAACAGTGTTCCAAGATGTGAAACGAACGCTGTGGCGTATTTTCCGCAGATGCGAAGGTGTAATGGAAATTACGATAGGGCTGTTGTCGCTTCCCGCAAGTATCTGGTTCAACATTCCAGCGAAGGATGCCGGGGCCTACCCACCATGACAAGTCAGGGGAATACGTACCGCCCCATGGGCGCGTTGCAGTTTGCGGTCTATTTAGAAGATAGAATGAATAATCTACAAAGGTGTCATAAATGTGAGCCCCTTGGGAAGAATCCATGCGGTACCCCACGAAGTGTGAGCGCACTTAAGTATTTGCCAATTAAAATAGGGGTACCCGAGTATTTATTGCAGAGAAAACGAATCCAGCCAAGGTTGGGAGATGCTGTTCCTGGACGACCATAAAAAGATACTAGAATCAGTGACGTATATGCAGGTTTAACGAGAAGGTCATTGACCTTTTGCCGAGTGTTGCACCACTGTGAAAGATTGATCGGTGTATGGGGGACACAATGATGAATATAAATTGCAGCTTTACCTGGATGAAGAGAGGAAGCGGTGCACCCATAGAGAAAGCGATTGGTGCATCGGCGGTCAGGGATGAAAGGAGAATGGTACGCGCAGAAACCAAAGAGACGAGGAAGTGAATTGTGTTCTTGAAGAAGCAAGGCCCAGGCCTTGAGTTTGCCGTCGCGCAGGCGGATGTTCACTTCTGGTTCCTTACTAACAAAACCTCAGCAGTTCCATTGCACCACCAAAGATGATGCACTATATCCATGACGATGTCGAAGCGCTTCAATTATCAGGGGAGTCAGCTGCTTCATGAGCGCCAAAATTTTATCCATAGTTGGGGTATGCACATTGACTGAGGCGTTGGTGCCAAAATGTGGCTCATTGGTTTGCGGAGGTGATTCATTGGGTTGTTGCGCCGTCATAACCCTTCGAGTTGGCAGTGGGCGGCGTTGTTCTCGGCGCATTAGTCCGTAGCACTTTCTCTCTTTCAATCTTTCACTCTCACCTTCTTTCCCTTCCCTAACGGCGCGGTTCATGCGCCCACAGAAACAAGTGGCAAATACTGCACATTTCCCTTCCTGTGAACCAATTATTATTATTACTAACTCACTACATTTCCTTCTCGCAGCGAAACCTCTGACGCAGCGGTCACTGCTGTGCACCTTGGGCATCACACAAGGGGACTATGCGTTCCCTCCGGATGGCATCTGCGATTTCTCCTTCTTCGACTCGCTGAGCATCGAAACAGCTGCGAGCCTTGCTGCTCCGTTTCCGCCTAGCTTCTCAAGCATTTTGGAGGTGGCGAGGAAGCACAAAAGGACAGAATACGGCGTCGGCTTTGATTACCAGTGAGTGCGACAAATGGGAAAAGGAATTTTTTTAGATTATTTCTACACGATTTAGCCCGCCGCGGTGGTACCGTGGTTAAGATGCCCGACTACTGCGCCGGAGTACCAGGGTTCGATCCCGACCGCCGACGGCGGCATTTCGACAGCGGCGAAACGAAGAGTGATAAAAAAGCAATATAAAGTGTACACTTCTATTTTTCTTTAAGACGTAATATGACTAAATTTTGCGCTCAATTTAACATTTATCTAATAATTTTTGGAGCTGCGCAACAAAAGTGTTGGTTCTGGCATATGAAAACACGTTAATTGTATTTTCACAATTTCTGATCATTTTTATTGCAAATCAGTTAAAAGTGAAGCGTCAATTTGTGCAGCATTTTTTTTTCTGCACACATATATAGTGTCCTATTGCTTCTAATTTCTCCGAGCAAAGCACCATACCTTTTATTTATTTTTTTAAACCAGTTTTTTGTGACTACTTGATTGCGCACGTCTGGAATTTTAGCAAAACAATTCCTTTAATACAATACATTCTTATGAAATTCCTCACTTCTCCATTGAGCCCAACGAAAGAAGGCGCACAAAGGAAATACTCATTAAACGTAGAGAGCAAATTTTTCATTCGCTAATAGGGCTCCGCGGCTCGGGCTAATCAACGTGGCTGTATTTCAACCAGAGAGCTATGCGGTTCAAGAGAGTTTCGCATTCCATGTTTCGCAGATATGGTCTCGGTCTAGGCTTTCCTTACCCGGAACGATAACAACATACCAGCAAAGACGTAAAATTAAAATTAACGTTAATTAATTCCCCTAATTATTACCCACATCGGGTGGAGGGTATAAAAAACAGAGCGATAAACGAAGGGGGGATTCGTGTGCTCCAATAACTTAGATCTTTCTTCAGCTTAGGAGGTGATGGCCGCTCTGCCCTGCGCTTCATGGGAGTGAGGCAAAGATGGTTGGTTATCCCGGTTTGCTCTTTCAGGGGAACCGCCGCCGTTCGCGCAGTACCACTAAACAAAAGGGAAGGATTTTACTCTCGATTAAGAACCGTTCACAGTAAGGCGACAATTACATCAGCTACGGAGAAAAGAAACAATGTCGTGCCAGGTGGCCGTCCTAAGGCTGAAGCTATTGCACAAAGAGGGAGTATAGCAATATATTTACCTCTGCGGCTTTGTTTTCACAGCCAAGAACAATGGGCATCGAATAAAGTATGGGTAAGCTTCGTCATCTAGAGGAATGTTTTCAGCATTGACAGTGATTACCGGTAAATCTTGGGGCGCATATAAGAATATTTACGCATGATATTGGAGCTTGCTCAAGCGACAGCAACATTGTAAGAAACTATTATCCATTTCATAAAATAATCAGTCAGTCAACTCCACTGGTCCGTAATACTTCTGTGTGGCATGAGCCCCTGTCTTCAGCTCAATTTGCCTTATAGAATGAAATAAACAAATGTACCTGCAGAAGATAGGTATAGATATGTAAGCGAGATTTACAGTAGCTCTTTCAGACCCGTCGAGGTGGAGCAGTGGTTAAGGCACTCGACTATTCTGCCCAAGGATGCGGCATCGAATCCAGGCCTAGGCGTCTGCTTTTCGCCGGGGGCCAACATCTAGATGCCCATGTGCTGTACGATGGCAGTCCACGTTAACGAACGCCATGTGGTCAAAATTTCTGGAGCCCTCCACTACGCCGTCTCTCATAGCCTGAGTCGCTTTAGGACATTTAACCCCACAAACCAAGCCAAGCATTAAGTCTTTCGACTCATTTCTTCTTGTTAGTTTCCTTCCTGTATTGAGTATGCAGCTTTAGTTATGTCGTGCGTGTAGGTTTTCAGACCTATAGGCTTGAAAATATAAAAAAGGCCATAATTTGGAAAAATTGTCATATAACACGATCTCTTCGTGTCATCGTGATATCCCAGCACCGGACTTTCTTCGCAGTACTTTGGGACGCATGGAAGATGTCATAAAAGATCCCGCGACGAAGCAGCACCTCGACGAGCTGCACAGCAGGAGGCTTTTTCACTTCGGATATCTCAATGTACCATTCTTCAACGTAGCCGGCCGCGTGTTCAGCCGAGTCATGATGGTCCTGAAGGTGAGAACAGGCTTGGTATTCTGAAGGGCAGACAGCATTACTACGAAAGAGACCTTGTCACTAGAATGGCTTTAATGTGCGACTATCATCAAACGTTAACTTTCTTCCAGCATGAAACTGCGCATGTCATGAGGGAAACATGAGTGTGAGGGTTCGCGAAATTTCATCGCTCTAGATTGCTACTCACAAAGCAAACCGCATAGCACAAAGTCGAATACACCTCTCCGGAAGAAAACCTCTGCGAGTCACCCGTTGAGCCCTTACATCAAATGTGTGCAAAGCACACATGACGCGTGAGCTTCGTGCCGTGCGACATGACTCGCTGTTCGATTATATTTGCTCAGCATTCGGATCAATTTTGGGGGATAAGTCATTTACAAGCAAGAATTTTGCGATTTTATTCGTGCTGAAAACTAACGCCACTCTCCGTAACAAAATGCATGCGTGCTTCATTCTGTATTAAACGTTGCTCTACAAGATCTGAAGTGTGATGCGCGTTGTGCGAGTTCATTGGCGCTGGTTGGCGCTGCAGGCGGTCTCCTCTATGATGAGCAACAAGCGCAGCCCCTCCAGGCCCATCTATACGGTGGTCAGCGTTGGGATAAACGGTTCAGGATGGACATCATGGCTGCCCCATCTCTTCAGGTGAGGAGCACCGCACATCAAGGGAGCGGTGCGAAATATTTAACTCAAATTTTGGGGGCAGCCAGTATCACTCTTGCTCTTACGATACTCGGCTCTGTCACAGACATCACCTTGAGTCACGATCATTACCCCATATTCATCCGACTAAATCGAAAAAAGCTTCGCCAAAAGAAAACGCTCCCCGTTACCGATTGCAACTGCTTTCGACGCCTTACATTTGTGATAACATTCGCCTCCCTCTCTGACCTTTCTATCGATCGAACTAACGTCTGCTCTAATGCCGTCGCAACAACACATACCGATATTTTAACCGTCATCTTGCCAATCTGTGGCAATAGGTGGTCATGCTCACGCATCGCTTTCGATGCTACGGGCGCCTTCTAAAGGACTTCTTGGCCCCACGTCGCCATATAAGGCGCTCCACGATTATCAACTTCCACTTGTAGAGAAATGGTACGCCAACTGCGAGAAATTAGGACAGGAAACTGGCTAGTCGCAACATTGGCGTACGTATTGCTATATATGACAGGCACAAGCAAGCACTGTATGGCTGTACCTGACCTATGACTTGTGTGCTCACCAGACGACGTTGGAAGTTTTTCCTTCATGCCTCCACCACACCATCAAGGCATCTTGCAGCCCCTGACGTGTACTGCCATTCCCCGAAAACTGCAGCAACGGAAGTGCCGGGTGCGTCACTCAAAAGTAAAACACATCTTACGTTTTATTTGAGCATGAAGCGCAGTGCGGAAACTAAAATGCAATATAAATAAAATAGCTTATTGGATTAAAATTGCTTACAATAAAGAGCGTAAAATATCGGTGGCGTCCGTCACGCCATCTCTGCGACGTTGAATAAGTTAACTTGAAAAATCGGTGCGGTGTAAATCCGTAAATAAAAACTTTAAAGCATGTTAAAAGGCGATTGTTGCTGAGAGCAGTCTCTGAACGCAACCTACAGGTAACATACACTCACTGAAAACAGAAATTTATTACGGTGAAGGTAATTGTTTAGTGTAACCGTTGTCATGCCGTCACATCCTGGCTGCGTTTACGGCTGATTTTGCTGCTGTTAAGAACAAAAAAAAAACATGGTATTATGGAACCTAAAGAGGAACATGTCTCAGGAAATATGATAGTAATATATTTGAATGTTGTGAATTTTAAAAGAAATTGTATCTACAGGAATCGAACACATGTCTTACAATCAGGTGCGTAGTGTTAATCCATTGCGCCACAGAAGCAATGGTTGGTGCGGTCTCTAAATGCGCTCTTATTCGCTTTGATTAAACACAGTAACGATGGCGCGACGGACGCAACTGGCATGATCAGAGGATTACTGCAAGCAATTTCAATCCAGCGAACTATTTTATTGCGTATGCATTTTAGTTTATTCACTGCAATCTATACTAAAAAAACATATAGCTTTAATGGCGTATGCATTTTAGTTTATTCACTGCAGTGTATACTTAAAAAAACATCTAGCTTTATTGACTTTCTTTTCGTTGTGTTTTATTTTTTGTGACGTCACCCGGCACTTCCGTTGCTGCAGTTTTCAGGGAATGGCAATACGCGGCCCTGACATCCCAACGCCCAATGATGACCTCGACCTACATTTCGCACTCGCCTAACTTTGGACTCCACTAGCGCACGGTGCATCCGGATGGGCACTGGGTCACGTCATCACATAGCAAATGCTGCGAAATTTTGACAGCCTACGCGCACCCAGCTTCTAAGAATTATCAACGATGCTTGGACTGATGGTGCAGTCTTGAACTATCTAAAGCTCACAATAATCCATCCGATTCCTAAGCAGAATATGGATGTTACTGTGGTTGCTGACCTCCGGCCTATATCACTCACCTCAGCCTAATGAAAACTAATAAAACGCTTTACCTTCAATAGAATGCGGTATCACCTCTAGTACGCTACGACCGGCCTGCACCCCTCTCAAACTGGTTTCCGCCCAAATTTGGAAACGCACGATTGTCTATGGCTACGTCGTAGTGTGATAGATCGGACATCTCGTGTACACACTCCAGATTATAGCCGTTGATGTAAAAAATGATTTTGATAACTTCAACCAGATCATCATACTCGAAGAGCTTGCAGTGGCATTTACCAGGTGTCGGGCTCTGTGACGTGTCCGCCAATCCCTAGATGGCCGAACAATTCGTCTTCAATCTACTGGAAACATACCTTCATTCACTTACTGCCTTGACAGAGGTGTTACTCAGGGCTCTGTCATCGGACCCGTCCTGTTTAATCTCGCCATGGCCCGTGACTCGAAACCTCGAACGTGGCATGTCTGCTCGTTTAGTTATTTATCCAGATATTCACGATTTTGACTAAAGCAGTTAACTACAACTCCTAAGACGACATGCAGACCGAACTCAAGGCAGCTATCAACAGCGTCGAATTCTTCCTTGCTGTCCTTAAACTCGAACTTCCACCTCAGAAAACTAAGTTTATCGCCATGGAAGGCCTTAATTAGTAGGCCACAGTATCAGCTATCTCTGTTTCTATCAGACTACATATTAACATCTAAGTGAGGTACTATCCGGCTTCTTGCGGTGCGTGTCTCCGGAACTAACAGCTCTGGGGCATGGGTTAAAGAACTAAAGGCCACCTGGAAGCAGAGGCTTCATCTTATTACATGTATGTCAAATACGGTGTGGCCAACCAGGCAGGTTGTCTTACACTCACTCGAGTTGTGGCCATCAACAAAGCTATGGCGCACCGGTATACAACTTTATCAAGCGTGGTGAACCGCTCTTCAGATTAAGTTTCGAGCAGCTTTTTTAGCTATAACCGGCTTCCCCCCCCACACCCCACTGACGGCCCTCGAAGCATCCACTTTCATTACTACCACTCTTAGATATTCAACGAACGTCGCTCTCACACTAAACAAGGCATTGTACTCAATTCCATTCAATTGATTTTTCATAAAGATTCTGAAGGGTCACTTGGGCTAAAAGCTGTGATGTCAGCTTGACAAAGCCCAGGTGCCCTATGTATAAGGCAGGGCATGGTGGCCTACCATGCATTGGACGGTGCAATGAAAAATGATAAAATACACAAAATGCATGGTACCGATTTGTACATGTGAAAAATCAACTATGGTAAGACAATATGGCTATATGATTTCAACAAAACAGCAATGACATCATTCAAAGAACAGATGCAAGAGAGAAAAAATCTAGAGATGCAATACAAATAGTACTTTTAAAACATTAGGAAAAGTACATTTTCATATTAAAGGCTTCTGAGAATCAGGATAACAGGAAATATCAACCACAAAAATCTAATGGGACAAAAAATACTGCCGTAATCGATTGAGGTTGGGGCTGCTCAATTCATCATACTTATTGAGAATTTGTGGAAGATTATGTTTCAAAGACTATAGTTTGTAATTTGTGCGGAAACGTGGAATCAGCCACAAATCAGTGGTGCGTGTAAAGGCATTACTTTGATAATGTTGTAAGGATGCGATATGCGATAGACGTAATGAACTGCCTGAAAGCGGGTAATAATAAATAAAATGAGCGCTGCATACGAAAATCATAAATGTTTTGTGTCGGGACTATATTGAAGAAAATAACGTTCAGCTGAAGAGAAGTAGTGAATGTTAGCTATAATGCGCACAATCTTCTTTTGAAACATGTAAACCTTCTTATATTTACCTTTAGTTGTTGTCAGCCACACCAAATTGTAATAGTTAATGTATGAGAAGAACAGCGACTGATATATTTAAAGTTTAGTATACACTGGAAGTAATGAGCGGCAGCCAGATAAGGCCCCGGTTGTTTTACTGAGTTTTGCGCAGATATTCGTGATGTGCGAGTCCCATGTTAATGAATCGGAAAACGTCACTCCTAGAATCTTTAGGAGCGTTCTTTTACAACTGAAATTTCTTCTCCATCACAGTGAAGAGTGGTCGCCAAGCTTACAATTTTATTTCTCGACAGAAAAATAATTACTTTTGTTTTTGCCGGACTAATTTTCAATCGGTTGTTCTTTGACCAGAAAACCAATCTTTCGAGCAAGTCGTTACATTGTGTTGCAAGACTGTTTCCTTCTGGGCCAGATAAAAAAATGCTATTGTCATCAGCATAATTAATAAATTTGCCCTCGAACCCAGTCATCACAATGTCATTAATACACACATTAAAAAGGAACGGCCCTAAAATGCTACCCTTGGAGCTCCAGTTACAATGGGTAGAAAAGAGGACCTAAGTGTACGCGCTGACTTCTGTCTCGAAGGTAAGATCTGATAAGGTTTAAAGGTGTCCCTCGAATTCCATGCAAAAATAATATATCGAAAATGATATCAAGACTGAGTGAATCAAAAGTCTTGGAAAAGTCAGTAAATAGACCAAGATTAAGCAACTTATTTTCAATATTCTCTAAAATCTTCTCTTTGAGAATCAGCAGAGCATGCTCTGTCGAGCGCCCCTTTCTAAAACCAAACTGGGCATCAAAAAAGAGCCTCATCTGGTCAAAACATTTCGTCAGCCTTAATGATATTTTTTCGAACCCTTTTGAGAATATTGGTATAACAGATATTGGCCTGTAATTTTGTGTCATTTTTCTCGCCGCCTTTGTGTATGACAGTTACTCTAGACTTTTTCATTTTGTAAGGAAACGCAACATCCTCAATGATCAAATTGAAAATGTGCGTGAGAACAGGAGCAATGGACGGTAGTACATACTTTGCAGGCTTGATTTGCAAATTAGTTATGCCAAGAACTTTTCTGTTGTTAAGTTGCATGAATGTTCTTGAGACTTTTGCCTCTGTGACAGGGAGACAAAGAAAACTATTTATAGGGCTAATAATGTCGGGGGATGAAAATGGGAGGCTATGATCCGTCGTTATGCTGTCGATAAATACTTGATTGAAGAAATCAGCTAGAGCTTGACCGGAAAGTTCACGATTAATAACTAATATCTTCTCAGGTGCGGTGTTCTTATTTCGAAGGCCGAGGACCTTATTTATGGTTTTCCAAGTGATTTCTGGTTGATAGTTGGTAATATCGGAGAAAATATGTTCAAAATATGCCGTCTTTGCACCTCGAAGCTCAGAATTCAATTTATTTCGAGAAGCTTTGAAATTTTCGAGCGCAATCTGCGTACGCGTTTGGAAATTCATGAAAAAACTTATTTTTCTTTCTTATCATGCGTAGGTGAACTGTGGTCACCCACTGCTTTTTTATCTCTTTTGATGGACGGAAAGTTCTGAAGGGAAAGTGCGCAGAGTGTATTTTTACAAAAATTTCAAGGACACTCGACTAGGCGTCGTTTGCATTTCTTTTCAGAAATGTAAAGGACCAGCCATACGTGCCAATGTCTTGCTCAAAAGATAACAGAGCTTCGTTTGAAATATATTGCATTGTAATAAAATCAGGACGACTTTTGTTTTGGAACGAGCTCACAGGGAATGAGCTCACAGGGGAACAATAAAACAAAAACAGGGCAATGGTCACTGATATCCGCAGGGATCGACCACTGGGGTCGTCGTGTTCTTGTTCCCACCAATTTCCCAGGGACGCCTCTACGCACGTGGCAACACCTGTAGTACATCGGCTCACCTCGGTGCCGAAACAAAACCGCATTGCAGTGCAACGAATAACATCAGCTGAAGCTCATGACGGAATAGACATTTATGTACACGCTTCCTTACACGACAATATGCTAGTAACAACCTGGGGTTTCCCAAAGTACCCGTCTTTCAACGGTTCTCGCACTCGTTACGCCCCATGGGTTACTCCTACCGACGATGAGCTTCTGGGGCTCTATGATGCGATAAAATACCTACTGTCGAGCCCTATTTAGCCATGGGCCAAACCTCACTCCAAATGACACTCATACTCCTCCGCTAGACCCTACTGATAAGTCATCCCGTGCGTGGCTCCCAAACTCCATGATATCAAATGAACGCTGCCATCCACCATTTTCGCTTGAACCACCTCAAGCCGTCAGCTTCATGGCATCACCCCTCAGGGTTTCCTCGCGGACACCCCCAAGCTCTCCCGGGTTTGAAAAGTTTTCATTAATAAGCTTGGTGCTAATGGTGCCAGCACTCCTCACATTATCCACCAATTGCTAGCACCGCATCGCCCGCGATCGATACTGCTGGTTTGTCAAGACCGCAGTTTTCTGAAATGTACCCGTACTCCCCTTAATTGCAACCCAGACCTATTTCATCTTATATGGCAGTGCTCCTTCTTTGATGGAGGCTGGGATGCCTTCGTTACCAAACATGGCACACTCGCAGATGCTATCGTCTTCTATCAACTTCTTTCTCTTGGCGTCCTCAGCATTAAGGAGGAGCTTGCTGCCTATGGCAGACAAAGTTTCCTTACACGAGCAGTGTAAGGCGGTGCTTTTCACCGGGCTTAGTGGATTTTTCTAAACTTCACTGCGACTTCTACCATTATGTCTTGGAGTTGAACTGTTACATCACGCACATTTTTTCCCCTTGTTCCTCATCCCCTAACTGCGGCCTTAGGCCTTCCTCTACTAATACACGTTCATTCATACATTGAATTTATATCACAATGCACATTGCGCACGCTTTAGGCTGCTTCATTACTTTTTCAGGGACACTTTCAAGCCTGACGGGATAATATCCCTCGGGCATTTCGCGGCTTCAGATAGACAGCTGACCGGCTGCAGAATTCTTCCTCCAACATATATGGAATCCCCGGCGACTTACTACCACAACTTGGTAAGTATTATGACGCCGTTATTGTCTGCCTACCAGCAGCCGCACGCAAGAAAAAGCAGGCTTGACAACATAGAGAAACCGTTTGAAAGCTCGCTATCAAGGAAAGCGACACCCTACATGGAAACATAAGGGCGAAAATATCTCGCCTCTTGATTAAGTATTCACAGCTAGGTGTAAGAGAACATGTATTGATGCACTGAAATGATTTAACAAAAAGAATGGGATGCGTATTGTGGCGCTGGGTGATAGCCCCGATTCTGGAACACCATTAGCCGTCACCGCTTCCCGAACCAAGGCCCGCTGGACCTGGAGGTAGGAGCTGCAAAGCGTCGCCTGCCAGACCTGTCTATTGGCTGACTTATAATTTCTACATTTTTGTTATGCTGGCAGAGGCTAACATAATGTGGTAATGGTTAGCAATGCATACTGCTCGCAGAATTCGAACCTACACGTGAATAACGAGTTAACGTGTTTTACTATGCCGTGATTTAATAAATATTAAACAGTCGGTTCGAACCCGCCTAAAGTGGCACTCGTCGAATCTATGGAGACCCTTTGCGGGTACCAGAAGTGCGCTCCTCAAGAGGCGTAAATGGTTTGTAATCTCCGCATAAATGATTGACGGGAGTCGTATGGTTGCCGATGCACAACTGATAGATTGAGCGGAACCCAGAGGGAGGAACACCCAGTCAGCCTCGTCAGCGGCATCGTTCCCCTCTACCTCGGGATGAACGGGCAGAATATATTTTTTACCAATAGCCGAGTTTACACGCTCTTATGTGCCAATAATATTTGCCTTGGCTTTACGTCTTCCTTTCTTATATTCGCAATTCGTGGTTCAGGGGAGCGGTTTAACCATAAATCGTGACAGTAGGGAGAAATAGTCTCTCCGATAAAATAAATACTCATACAGGTTTCTCTCTGAAAGAACTCAATGTTTAGTACGTCACAGTCCAGCAGGTATACAGGACACGTCTCACGCGAATGTCTTCGGCTGCACACATCGCTAGAATTATCTGCTGCATTAGTTAAACATGAGGCAAAGTTTAACTCTGCTAAGTGTTATGTAACTGCATTCCAAACAAAAACGAAGCTCAATGTGGACATAACTAGGTGATGTACCCTCTCCAGCGTGGCGCAGGAAAATAACTTTACCGCACTCTTGATTCAAATTGATTGATTGATTCAAATTATTCAAATTGTTACCCACTTATTCCATCACAAACACAACAGCTACAAAATAGCGCTCCATTCACTGCCTGAGGACTAATTTAACGTAAACGTAAATGTACAACGTAAACGTAATTATAGGCAATGATGGTAATGGGATGACGGGACTCTGAATAGAAATTGTTGCCGGCCAGCAGGTGGAAACGTTAGACCACTTTAATAAAGATACACCACGACCTCTGAATACTAAACTTTATTAGCCTAGGAAAAAATTTGAATACAAGTATCACCCCAAAAGGCTGTTTCCAGATGACGTGATAAAACCTCCTGGCGAGGATCTTGGAGGCAACGCAACATCACACGCTAGTTTCAAATATGAATCAGTCATAATTTTTTTCAAGACACTAGTACAATCGGGTGAAGAGAAAATTTTTAGATCCAGTTTTATGAGCTATAAAGGAGCCTGGTGCTACAAGACGACCAAGAACATCTTCATAAGAAGGTTTAGAAGTATGACATATTTCAGTCGGAACGACAATTCGATACAGATGCGACAAACTCTGCCATCTGCCACCGATTTCTATGTGTGCAGGAGCAGGCTCATGATGGTGTCCAGAAGGTGTCGGAGAACGCAAAGAACATCGCGTACTTCGTCTCCGTCGCGATGTACGGCCGGTGGTACAAGCCGCGCGAAGAAGGGCAGCACGATTTCCTCAAGCCGTGCGCCAACTACAGCGGTGACATCCACGGCCGAATCGATGAGGTGGGTACGGTGCAGACATCTAGAATCGCATATAGAAACACGCACCCTTACACAGCCACGTTATATCATCACCGAATCAACTTCATTAAATTGCGAGATTCCTAATTATTGCCTGCAGACGTTCGGCAACAGAAATTCAAATACGGCAGAGCACGTCCTGTTATATCTCGGGTCTCGTAAGAGAGCATGAGCTTCTCCCATCGCTATCTTGTTTTTGCTATGTGTGAAGCTTTGCACCGCGACGACGCGCTTCTTGAACTTATGATGAACATAGGGGGGGGGGGGGGGGGGGGGGGGGGGCCTAAAAGCCTATTGTCTGTGTACTTCACGACCAAGTCGAGTATTGTTGAAGATACAGCATATATGCTTGTCTCGCATAAAGGCCGGGATACATGGAGCGTTTTTACTGCTTCAAGCCGGCGTTTTTCACCCGATGGCGAGCACTCGACGCCCGGCGTCGGAAAAAGCGCGCGCCCCCACCGATCTGGCCCTGCCAGATATTTCACGCGCTGGCGACGCGGCGTCCCCACGAATCGCAAGCTGCTGTGGACGCGTACCAGGAAAGCTGGCATTTCCGGTGTGAGTGCCCGCTTTCAACATGGCCGCCTTGGCCGACGAGGTACGCGGAAATTTGGTCGCAGAAATGTGATTATCGTGAAAATAGACCCTATATCAAGCACGAAATATCGTTTTATTGTGAGTATGCGGCCTACTGTAGAAACTGAAATGCCTGTTTCCTCCCTGAAGCGAAACGTGTAGAAAAAAATTACGGTCGATTTGCACAGTCAATCAAGTGCGAGGTAGGTGCGTAGCACTGCTTATATAGGCGCGGAGGTAAGCACAAGTAGCTTCACGACGCGGCGAGAGGCTCGGAGCCGAGGTCCAGGGAGCACCGTGCGTGCACGTCTGCTGTCCTCTGCTGTCCGTGAGGCTGAGGAGTGACTGATGCGAAAGGAGATGCCGAAGTTGAGGACGCGCAAGCGACACAAGACTGCTCGCTCCGGAGTAACACACGCTTGTGCAACGGTGCCCAGTGACGGCCGCCACAACCGTAACTGACACGCCTCTCTCTCACTGTCTTACTCTCTCACTGGGTGCATTATACGGCCGCTCCGCCCCCTCAGTGTTAAGTCGCGTGATGCGGGCGTCGCCACTTTCCCTTCCTCCTCTTCAAGTTCACGGAGAGGCAGATAAAGAGAGAGAGCGGCTTCTGCTGCAGCTTTGCGGCCGCTCCGCCTCTCCAATGCTTGGCCGCGTTACGCGCACGTCGTCACCTTGTCTATCTCCACTTCAGGTTCACGAAGAGTGAGTGAGCGGCTTCGGACCGACATCGACGAAATCCGTGACTGCGGCTAGTAGTGTTACCCACTAAAAAACGCGCTGCTGGTATCCGCAGCCGAGCGGTCATTCCGGGGTATATGTGTCTTCATTGGTTCGAACACAAAAAATCCTTGTGCGACCTATGTACGCTTGCTACATTTACCACAGCAGAGTTAGAATGCGCCCTTTCGGAATTTTACCACAAGGGACAGCGTCGCTTCTCTCACGTACTTTGCTCGGCGGTTATTTCCGCTCGTATTTGCTTTCACATCGGGAGTACCGCAGCGGCGCTCGCACCGCTTCGTCGTTCCATGTATCTCGAGCTGGGCGTCGCGTCGGTGCGGCACTTTTCGAAGCGCAAAAATCGTGAAAAAACATGCCGAATGTATTCCGGGTTTAATAGCAGAGTTTAGAGCACCGGATACAGTTATTCTTTTGACATCACTAGCGCTTCGTAAACTTCTACTGGCAATAGACTCTGAGCCGCTTGGTTTTTGGTTCAGAGTGACCAAGGGAAATAAACAGGCATATATGCAAAGTGGCTTTTTGGGCGAGTTGGTTGAACATTATTTTAAAACAGCGTTAGAACACGGACAAATAGAATTTGTGTTTGTCTCTTTCTATCTGTCGTGTTCTAGCGCTGTTTTAAAATAAAATAAGGCACAGATGCGCACAGATATCTCCAATCAAAACGGGGACCAATAATCGGCGGCGGACGGTAACTCCGTCCCTAAACTTTTACGAAAAGAACAATGAAGCACCGCCAATCAGAAATAAATAGTTGTTCCCAAAATCGCCAAATCCATGAAAGTGCTTGCAGAAAGTATTTTTAAAAAAGTAGAAAAAAATGCCCTGTGGTGCCTGTCGACCATTGTTTCAAATGGGTCCCTGTTACAATTGATATCCCATTGCAACTACGAATTTCTGTTTATCGCCCTTAATCTTAAAGAAGTCATCGCCACTCCGTAAGAGCGTCAAATACTGTGCATTTGAGAGCTTCTATTTTTGTGGCGCTTGCAAATTTTCTTTTCTCGAGTGCTTCTCAGAGACCTACTTAGGATAAGCTTGGCATTTTCGCATTAGCCCTGTCGCCTCGCACCGCTTTCGACATTTTTTGATAAAAAAACAATAAAGGCAACAAATATAAAATCTTGTTATTAGAAGTATCAGTTCAGTTCAGTCGTTCAATCGTGTCCGACTCTTCGTGACCTTATCGACCACATGACACCAAGCTTTCCGGTCTCCCACTGTCTTCCTAATATCACAAAGCTTCACCTGCAACGCCTCGAGGATGCCATCTAACAAACGCGTTCGCTGCCTACCCCTTCACCTGTGACCCTCTATCTTTCCCAGCACCAAAGTTTTCTCAAGCGCCTCCTCTCTTCTCATCAAATGACCAAAGCAGCTGAGCTTTAAATTTGTAATTTGACCCTCCAATGAGCAGTCATGGTTTATGGTCGACAATGTCGACTGGTTTGATCTTCTTGCAGTCCAAGGAACTCTCAAGAGTCTCCGCCAGCACCCCAATTCAAACGAGTCAATTCTTCGGCGGTCAGCCTTCTTCACAGTCCAACTCTCGCATACATACATCACAACTGGAAAGACCATAGCACGAGTTATGCAGATCTTGCTTGGCAGTCTGATGTCTCTGCTGTTTACTAGGCGATCAAGGCTATTATATTAGAAGTATATATAATGTTATTTACAGTAGGTTGCGAAAAGTTATGAATCGCAATTTGCTCTCATCATGCTGCCAATTAACCGTTTCGTCAAATTTAAAGGGCCTCATCAATATTTGTGAATAATTGTGTGGGCCAAAGTAATAGAATAAAGGTGCGCAGACTCTCGTACAAGTGATGCTAAGAGTTCGCATTGCAATGGCCATGTATTTTGTGCTATCCTGTTTTACATCGATCATCTTCTCATTGCACTTTTATATCGAATGCTACCATTAATTTTTCGGCCTGGCACTGCCTAAGCTTCAGGACGGCGGTATGCTGCGAGGTGAGTATAGCTTGTGGGAGGTGAGCTGAGCTATTAGAACGAAAGGGGGCTCCTCTACCAGAGGCTACTTCTTATGCATGGGGGCTTCCCACACGACACAAGCAGGCGCACAATGTGGGAAAGCTTTGGGAGATGAGGGCCGTTTTGTGAAAGGGTTAAAAAGAGGAAACCTTGGCAGTACCAAAGCGGTTAGTAGCTTCGCCAATACTTACAAATTTGAGTGTGGCATTATTCCCACCGCCGTATTATTTTTTTTTTTTGTACGAAAATCTAAAGTGGTTTACAAAGTACATTACAGGACTATAGACACTAGTTTAATAACACTGCTATTTTAAAAGAAAGTAGCAAGGCCGTTTGAGATGGAATACACATTCGGCCCCGCCGAGGTTGTGCATTGGTTATGACAGTTTACTGCTGTCCCCAAAGATGTAGGATCAATTCCTGGTCGCGGTGACCGCTTTTCGATGGAGGCGAAAAGCCAGACGCCCGTGTGCTGTGCGATGTCAATGTGGGTTAAAAAAACATCAGGTGGTCGAAATTTTCAGGGCACTCCACTACGGCGTCTTTCATAGCCCGAGCTGCTTTGAGACGTTATAAGCTCCCATAAACCAATCCAACATTCTGAAACAAAGCATAATGGTGAGTCAACTCGGTTACGCTTGGATATGTGTAGCTAAAACTACCAAACGGATTGTTCGCAAAGTCCGACTCGAACAATCTCGTCGCCGAGGCACTGGCTGCAAGCCGTCTGGTGTGGTCTTGGCGTCTTCCAAATCTTCTTGCTCCATTTGACCGGCTTCGTCTTCTTCTTCTTCTCCCTCTTTTCTGTCTTCCCTCTTTCTATGGTTAGGAGCTACTTTATGCCATGCCTACGGCGCGTGCGCAGTAGTGACTAGCGACGCCTGCCCGAAATGCACCGCAGTCTAGCCCAGTGTAGCTTCCGTTACAAAAGTTTATATTTCAATGTTTGTATGTTTCACTACTGAAAGTTCTTCCAACTGCGCTGTTTTCGTCGAGTTAGAATTTATTGCTTAAAATTCCCTCTTTCAGTGGGTGTTACGTAAAGGGTGGGAATACACTTTAAATTCACGCAAACGGTGAGTATTCTTAGTATTGAAGATGATCGGTTGCACGTTCTTGAAAAGCTAAGATGGCGACGATGATTTAAGGTAAGCTGTTCCGGTTGTTCAAGAAAAGAGCGAAGCAGAAATATATTCTGCGATACTGGGCGCTCAACTTGCCGTGGATGACAGGTGAGGAGAGAAATGCGTGCTGCAGCTGCGATATACGGTGTTTTACTCAGGGAAGAAAAATAAAATGTGTGAAAAAGGGCAAGGCTTGTAATTTAGGAGTGGCAGTGCGAATTTCGCTTTCAAAGTTGAATTACTGGGCAGCGCGGTTTTTGAATAGATTTCAATGCATTGATTAGATACCTGAATTCTAATTCCGCTTCGATATACAGAGTTGTATGAAGAGAATCCGCCCATTCTCATGTACGCGTTGTAAATCAAAAACAAAATAAGAAAACCTGGTTGTTTAAAAGAGCTACTGTGTGTTTTTACCTGAGAAGAAAGAAAGAGAGGTGACACTTTAAAAAACCTAGTATTTCATTTCATACTGAAATAGTTACCTGTAGGAGCGCACCATGCATGAGAGATCGGAAGAGACGTTTACTAATGCATATTTATGTGACTGCATTAGCTCAACTGCTGTATCATCAGCATCATCATCATCATCAGCCTGATTATACCCACTGCAGGACGAAGCCCTCTCCCATATTTCTCCACTTAACCCGGTTCTCTGCTAGCTGCATCCACTTGACCTCTGCGAACTTCTTTACCTCATCCGCCCACCTAACTTTCTGCCGCCCCCTGCTACGCTTTCCTTCCCTTGGAATCCAGTTTGTTACCCTCAGCGACCATCGGTTATCCTCTCTTCGCACTACATGTCCTGCTGTATCAGAAACTAAGTAATGAAACCGGTATAATTTTTAACGAAGAGAACAATAAGCTTACAAATCGAGATATAACTAATTACTACGCATGGTGCACTGATAATGGCATGATAAGTGACACATTCACACCCTAACATTCAAATATTACAAGAAGCGTGCAGGGGTTAGTTGTTAATATAAGTTAGGAAGAAAGGGACTGAAGTTTAATATCGTTGTAGAACGCCTAAGGTACTCCGATTGATTTAGGTGGGTGTTAATACGGACTTACTGGGAGCCGTTAGTTAAGAGTCCTTTAGTTCATTTTAGAATACTGGGATGTAAGTATAGCTGCGCAGGTTTTAGTAATAGCCGGTGGTTAATAATCTTGTGAAAAGCTTTCTCAAAAATCTTGAAAAAGGCTTTCGGTCGACAAATGTTATTGTCAAGAATAGCAAGTAAGAAAGGCCGCTAGTTTGGCTTCGCACGTAAGCCCATTTTAACTTCGAGTTGTGATGTATGAGAAAGTCCTGCCGTAAGAGAAGGGAGGAAGGTGTGGTTTAAAGAAGAGTTGCCGTAATGCAGGGCTCCGCATTAACTTTGACCACCTGGGGCTCTTTAACGTGCACTTATATCGCATAGCACACGGGCGGCTTTATATGTTCCGCCTCCACTGAAACGCAAGAATCGTTTTCGAGCCCGGGAACTTCAGATCGGTAGTCGAACGTCTTACTCACTGATCTACCGTGGCGTGTAAAAACCCTGACTGTAGTAAATGTATTTGTGATATTGCACAGTGCACTAACTCCGTGTCAGTCGATCGAACTTTATTCCCCAGCTCGGTAGTATAGCGAAATAATCACTGCGCCACCTCAGCCAGGTGTCCCGTCTTCCTCCCAATATTCACTGTGGGAGAAAGTAACAGCAGAAAGATTTTGCAGTTTTATTACAACTTCTTACAGTGCTTCATTGTTTACCAGGTGGAGGCTTGTCAAATATCAAAGCATTGAAGCAAACCGGCTGCAAACTACGGCGCATATTTTTTTTTTTTTTATCTTAGCGATGAGTTCCGGCCAGGTCTGGGTTAATAAAACGGTTATGCTACAAAATAAAGACCAGGCTTGCCTCTTCCTTCCATTTTTTATTTGCCTCTTGTTTCTTATGCGCGAGGCTCGACTACTTTCTAGTTTATAAATCTACAAAAGGAATGCGCTCAAAGTGCAGAAGGCTCTTCGTATGCTGGTGTTACGAAAAGGTAGATCACACTTCGCATTTGCAAATTAACCGGATTGAAATGCTTCTAACGCAAACGGCCTCGCTTAGACGTGCAGTCGACTAGTCGCGCCTGAAAGCTTTCGCAAAGTTGGGAGAACATGTCTGTGGGCCTGTGTTCATGGCTCATCGAATTTTAGGTAAGGTTGACTTAATTCTTCAGCTAATTGCAGAGATAAATCGCATCCGCTTTTTTTAAAGGTTTAGACCCACTGCCGTGTGAAAAAGAAACTGGTGCCCTCAGTATAACTTCTAAGATGCCATTTATTTTATGAGTAGTCAGAAACCATGCACTGTTTGCCGATCCATTCTCACCCGCATGGCCTCATTTCCGCCTTGATATACACAGTTGTATGAAGGGAATCCGCTCATCCCCATGTACGTTGCAAAAACAAAAACAAAAAAGAAAGCCTTGTTGAAAAGAGTTACGGTGTGCTTTGTGTGCAGTTTCAGTTCAGATCAATTGGTTTGTCAGCAATCCTGCATTGTATGATTTTTTTTCCTTCTCTGTTCTCAAAAAAAAAGGTCTGCAAGAACGCAGATTTCGACATTGTCTACCACAAAGAGGAACCTCAAGGCATGCTGGCCTACAACTCTAAGAGCGGCATGGTGCTGACGTATGACGACCGAAACTCGCTTTGCCAGAAGGTAAGGAGTTTTTTAAGTGGCAAACTTGAAAAATCTATATCTAGTATGCCAGTGCTCACGCTGCGTTTACCTGGTTGCTTAATATCTGTATTTCCGCTGTAGTTTGTGTGTGTGTGTGTGTGTGTGTGTGTGTGTGTGTGTGTGTGTGTGTGTGTGTGTGTGTGTGTGTGTGTGTGTGTGTGTGTGTGTGTGTGTGTGTGTGTGTGTGTGTGTGTGTGTGTGTGTGTGTGTGTGTGTGTGTGTGTGTGTGTGTGTGTGTGTGTGTGTGTGTGTGTGTGTGTGTGTGTGTGTGTGTGTGTGTGTGTGTGTGTGTGTGTGTGTGTGTGTGTGTAGTGCTTCCTCGTAGTAACTATAGGCTACTATCACCTGATTATATCTTGCGAATGTTGCTATTACATTATTGGCAGTCTAACTATGTATGACATATTGAATATTGCATTTAGGATACCTACCTAGGTAATCTGATTGAATGAATTCAGAAGTTTCCTTGATTCTGTTACTGGAACTTATGACGCAAGGTGCTCGCATCTCACCTGCAGCTGGCAATCATTGTCACTATCTGATAGCAGACGTCATGTTAAAACATCCTTTACAAAATATGCTAGGTTCCATCACAAAGAAACGTTTTGCCACTGGGACGCAAAACTTTGGAATTCGCTGATCACCGCCACGCTAGTACAGTGGTTAGGGAATTCGGTTAACGTACTGAAGGTTGCGGAATCAAGTTCCGACCGCGGCAGCCGCTTTTCTATGGATGTAAGTGCGCTTTAAAAAACAAACAAACAAGGTTGTCGAATTTTCTGCAGCCCTCCACTACGGTGTCTCTCATAAACTCCATAAACAAAACTGAACGTTCTTGTTGTTTGAACGCCTTGATATTCAGGCTCGTTTTCACAGTGATTTATGGATGATGGCATTAATAATCTGAGAAAATATAACTAAGAGTATGTTTCACATTGATCCCAAAATCAAGACAGGAAGCATACCGCGCATTCACTATGTCGGTAGGGGCGCGCTCTATGAGTTGGAGTTGGCAGAATACGCATCCCGGTCTTGAGACGTAATCTACAGTTACCCAAGGCTGTTTTTCGAAGTCACATATGTGATAAGTGAAGGCAGTGTTTATCAATAAATGAATACAGCATGATTTATAATAGCTAGATTGTTCATGGTGGCCTTGACTTCGTTTGGCGGTGCCATCTTCAAAAGGCGGATAGCAACTGCTCTGCTGCAGAAACCGATTATGTTAGGGCATACTTCATGGGATTCGGAGACCTATAGAGTGCCATTGGCTACCCCTATCACTCAACCCACTTCATGAATACTAATACAAAACTAATACAGCAAAACTATAAAAGTTGGCACTCAAAAATTAATGTTGTTAAGCGTCATGTCTCTGCTAAGCTTCCAGAGTCCGCTTGCATGGGACTTAATAAAACCTGCAAGGCCTTGCTGATCGTTTCAGGTGCACAACAGGGTACAGATTATGCGGCTCGAACCTGACTGGGCACCAGTTATCGAATTAGCGCACGACCCTTCTTTGTAGACCTACGCAGACGCCCAAATGGTTGCGAAGAGTCGTTAGGTAGATGTCACATGCCTAAAGGTTCCTTTGGCTCTGCTTATAGTGACCGCACCTTTTAATCTCATTTCATTCTTCGACACAAGGTAGCAGTGACGTGAAACATCAACACGGCGCCGTAAAATATGTTCGAGCGGTAGACTCCTCATCTTTACTCCGCTCCGATCTTCAGCGCGTGTCTCGTATATGAAGAAGTTAAATAATCACGTTGCAAATGGTGCTAACGCGCGATTGCTCAATAAGCCCACCACAGCTCTGTGGCATCGTTTCTTCTCTGGTCTTCGTTTAAAATCCTTTATTCTTCATTGACAATTGCCAGAATTACCACGGCTCACGTGTCGGACAAGGAAGCTTTAGCTTGGTGTGCTTATCGGACATATTCGTGGGCACACGGATAGTTACATAAACGGACTGATGCCTATCGTCATCGTCAGTCTTAACACAGTTCGTACGGGAAGGCTCCACACTACGAAATCGCGCGCACGCGGATCGACGGTAAGCCCAACGCGGATATTACGTATGTGGTGTGCAGATTGTATGCGTACACATTGTACAGATTGTTATGACTTGCTAGATGCTTCCACCATTACACCCTAGTAGGTCAACCTTGGCGCAGGTTCACGATAATGATTTCGGACGACCGTAAAGAGGCGATGCTGTCAACAGTGAAAAGTCGATCGACGGTAAGCCCAACGCGGATATTACGTATGTGGTGTGCAGATTGTATGCGGACACATTGTACAGATTGTTATGACTTGCTAGATGCTTCCACCATTACACCTATAGTAGGTCAACCTTGGCGCAGGTTCACGATAATGACTTCGGACGACAGTAAAGAGGCGATGCTGTCAACAGTGAAAGGTCGCTTCTGGACGAAATGGCTAAGGAGCCAACAAAACGCTCTCTTGAGAAATGTGGTTTGTGGGGTTTAACGTCCTAAAGAGTGAGAGACACCGTAGTGGAGGACTCCGGAAATTTCAACCACCTGGGGTTCTTTAACGTGCACTGACATCGCACGGCACACGGGCGCCTTGCTTTTCGCCTCCATCGAAAAGCGGCCGCCGAAGTCAGGATTCGATCCCACATCCTTGGGAACAGTATTCGAACGCCGTAATCACTGCTCCACCAAGGTGGCCTCTTGAGAACTGGAAAAACTAACAGATAGATGGTGCTGGTGGCATTGTTGCCACAGCGGAAGACTCCACCAAAGTCAAAGCCTCGCTAGCACTATTTATATCCAACGATTACTGAGAAAGAAACCTCAGAATCAATCCAATTCAATGCATGACAAGCGTTTCCAATACTCCTCCAATTGACTCTGTCGGTGAACGAACGCATGGGTCCAAGGAGAGCAAAGGAGACATCTCTCTAACACCAGGACGAAATAGACGAAATAGCCTGTAATTTTCGTATTTTTGTTTTTCTGTTCTCCACATCCAGATATTAGCATCTCTTCAAGATGGAGTCTGACTAACTGCGCTCTTCCCCGCGATGCAGCTCTGCTTCGCCAAACGGAGCCGAGTCACCATCAATTACGGCATCGCCGCGTACAACATCGAGTACTCGGACGCCCGCAACAAATGCGACCGTGGTGATTTCCCCCGCCTGCGGCTCTTGAAGGACGTGGCCGAGTACTTCGCCAGCAGTTACACCTCAACGAGCGCTCACGGCGGATGTACCATGCTCGCCTCTTCGATAGGGCCGTCCACGCCCAATTCGATGACCTGAAAGTGACCGAAATAAATTGTTTCCTGCATTTATACGAGAGAATCTAAACGTTAAGTGCGTTTAACACTAAGCTCGTTACACTCGGCGATAACACACTGGAATTACCTATAATACTGTTCTTTTCTACAAAACCATGTAAGTCTTAGTAATATTTCAATTTCCATAAAAATGTGGAATGCCACAGAAAAATTATGACTGTCATGTGGCGGCACCTGGGCGCACAGAAGTCATAACTCGGAACAGAAGAGAATGTAGCACCTCAAATAGAAAGGGATTTTAATTTTTGCACGGTGCTGGTAATAGCATTGGTTACATTCAATATCCAGTTGAGTTGAATGACATCAATACTTTTTTTCCCAATGCGAGGGATAAAATACAAAAATAATCGTTATTAGGCGTACTTAGCAATAAGGAAAGTGTAAAACGCCACTAAAATATATGTGCCTCGCTAAGAAAAACAAACAGCGCCGTACTCGTTTATATAGGATTTCATTTATAGCGAGTTCGTGGATAAATAGTTACATAAAAGATGAAAGCAGGCGTGCGTGTGTGAACAAAAGTTAAGTAAAAAAAATATGGCCGATCTGAATAGTTAATCAAATACGAAGTAGGTGCTTAGCACCGCTTATCCCTTTCATGCATTATCACACACATCTGCGATTTACACTCTCTCCAATATCTTCCCTCAGTTCACGCAAGAGATGGCCAGCAGTCACAAAGACAAACAGCGCCGACGGTTGCGCGGTTGCCAAGAAAATCGCGTTCAAATATCTTTGTCGCAGCTTGATTTTTCGCGAGCCTCTCAGCGGCGTGTACCTTTCTGGCAGCAGCCTTCGCTTGCAGTCGAGCATCCCGTTGCCCTGGAGTTTCTACCGCACGTTTCTTCCTCTTCGCTTCGGCATCCATCTCACGCCGATGCTCGGTGTCTTGAGCCGTTTCGTGAGCACGCTCGGCACGTTTCTTCGTTCTTTGTGCTTCTAAATCCTTGCACCGTTTAGCTGCAACACCAGATTCAGTAGACTCATGTTCCCGCTGCCTTCGTAATCGTTGTGCTTCAGCATGTCGAGCCCGGCGAACCTGCGCCGCAATGCCAGATGGACCGGCTTCGTCCATTGCGACGCGAAGCAAACGCACACACGCTTGTGCAACGCTGCTCTGGGACGGCCGCTCGTCCGCAGCTGGCACGGCCCTCTTCACTGTCTTAATCTCTAACTGGGTGCATCATGATGTCGCTCCGCCCCCTCAGTGTTAGATTGCGGGATGTAGGCGTCGCCACTTTCCCTTCCTCCTCTCAAGTTCACGGAGAGATGGATGGACAGAGAAAGAGAGAAGCTTCTACTAGAGCTCCGCGGCTGCTCCACCTCCTCAATGCTGAGACGCGCGCGTAGTCACTTTCTCTTTCTCCGCTTCAAGTTCACGAGGAGAGAGAGAGAGAGAGAGTGAGCGGCTTCGGATAGACCCCGGCGAAATCCGTGATTGCGGTTAGTAGTGCTACGCACTAAAAAACCTAGGGTGGTGAAGTTATCAAATAAACAGCGCGAAAACGAAGACGAGACCAAGCAACACAGGCGCTGACTAGCAACTCTGTGTTATTAATCGGCGCCATGTGTTGTTTGGTCTCGTATTCGTTTTCGCGCTGTTCATTAACTAGGACGCCAATATGCTATCTAGGGTGGTGAAATTGTAGCCTAGCTGGTGACACGACAAGCAAGAACCGCAGTAAACACGAGATAGAAGCAGGTACTACATAGGGCGGGAGAAAAGAACCGCCCTGTTTTGTCGGCTGCCTCAGTTTATGTATTGGGCGATTTTTTATTTGCTATGTCAGAAAAACCGCTATATTTTTTGGCTTTAAAGGACACGCTGCTTTTTCTGTCGTTTTTTGATGAACAATATTGTATGCCCACACACTATAAATAGGCGTTTTATTTCCAATGTTTGGAAATTGTTGCCTCTCCATGCAGAGATAGTCAAGTCCACTTATAACCATATGACCATATCAGCTAAACAATATTACCGCGAATCGTTCCAATCATTATTTGTTATTTTTCAACAGCTGCCAGCATGCGGCCTTATCATTGTAATTGTAGCGCACTAATCGATACTGTACTCTTATGTTTGTTCATGTTCGTTGTAGCCAGACGCGGATTATCACGTTTCATGTATCACAAGATGCGCCGATATTTTTCCCATGGGATCACAGTGAAGTACAACGGCTTCTGTATCGTTCAATACTTTACCAAGTTCATTTGCCCGGTTATCTGGATGGTTCTTCAGCCACTTTAAATTGAGCCCTGACGAATGCGACGGCCCTTCTCAGTTCGAAGACCAGCAAGCACATTTGCTGCTGTCGCCACTACCGAGTCGTCCGGTTATATTGAAGGTACAAGCCAGCCCCATTAAAAGTTTATTTGCATTGGCGTACATTGGACTGGCATTGGCGTGAACTTCTTAATTCCCGGAAGGGGTAGAAGCATCATGAGAGCATTAATAAAAATAAATGCACAACAAAGCGAAATTCGGCATACGGCATACGTAAGCTGGCATTCATGTGTCCAACAAAATAAAAAATTATAGGGTCTCTTAGATGTCTCTTAAGAGGAGAATGCGGAAGTCTACCCGTCCTATCCTATAATTTGCCTCCCATCGTTAGCCTCTTGTTGGCATTTGTTGCAGTGCTAAATATAATTATAATAGGTTTACAGGAAAGGAAAGGCGTAGTATCTATCTATCACACTTTCTCCGGCAGGTGTGAGTTTGGCCAGTACACCATCGCTCCTGTCGGGTGGCGTTCCTTGGCGCGCGTTCAAGATAGATAGATGTATTTATTGAAAGGAAAAGACAGAGAGGTTGGCCGGATTAATTCAAATCTGGCGTGCTACTCTGCACTGGGGAAGGGGAAGGAGAGAAGAAAGAAAATCATGATGGGTGACGATGTGGGAGTCGGCATATGAAATACATCTCTACAGGCACAGTGGCTTGCTTTACAAGCGCGAATCGAGTCCGCTGGCGCACAAAAAACGGCACAGAGCACGCACTGCCTGGACACCCATCCCCTTGTCCTGCCAAGCGCCCAGCAGCAGTTCTCTCGACAGAGGCCTCTTGTCCAAACGCTTCAAGGAAGCGTCTAGCACACTTCTTTCGCACGTATACACTGGGCACACCAATAATATATGATCAGTCTCTGGGATGCCACAAGTTGAACATTCCGGCGACTCCACCTGTCCAATTAAATGTAAGTACTTGCGCGTGAAAGCCACAGTTAGACGAAGTCTATGTAGCGAGCATGCCTGATGACGCGGAATATCACGTGGAGCATCAAATTTCAATGTTCGATCAAGCCTTCTTAGACGAATGTGTCGGGCGTCTGGCTGAGCCCAGTAAGCTGCTGTAGCATTATTCATACAACTCGTAAGAAGGCACGTCGTGTCACCTCTTGAAAAAGGCACAGCTGTTTGGAGGCCATTGATGAGTGCGCTTTTCGCTTCAACATCGGCCTGTTCATTCCCATGGAGCCCGTAGTGGGCAGCTAGGGATCCATTGAAACATTATCCTGTGGCCTTGCAGCTGGGCAGATGTGAGGAGCTCTATAATGTTTAGTGCCAGGGACTGATAGGCAGTGTGGCGTAAGAAGTTTTCCAAAATTCGTAATGCAGTTTTTGAGTAATGAGTTTCGAGTCGTGAACAAAGGCACAATTGAAGAGGCACATGCTTGCCCAATATTCATATTGTCACATTAGGCGGTGCATACGCATAAGGAAAGCAGAGGACTCTCGTGAGTTTGAGAGAAGACGACGTTCAACAGCGTCGGCTAGTGCCTACAGAGAACGTCTGTTTGAAAGCCTTGTCTTCGGTGTCCGCCCTCTGCTACAAGCTGAACTACCCCGTAACACCTTGGTGGAGGTGCTGGGTGCTGGAGGTGCTGGAGCTGGAGCCGGTGGAGGTGCTGGAGCCGGACCCCGACAAAATTCGCGCTGTAAGGGATTTCCCTAAACCGAAATCTAACAGCGACGTGCGTAGCTTCCTCGGACTTTGCTCATATTTCCGGCGATTTGTACCAAACTTCGCAGAAATAGCCCGTCCGCTCACGCAGCTTCTGAAAAAAGAGGTCTCCTTTACCTGGGGCCACGAACAATCGGCCGCCTTCGTCGCTCTTATTGCCCACCTCACCGGTCCGCCAGTGTTGGCTCGCTTCAATCCGTCAGCGCCCACAGAAGTACGCACCGACGCAAGTGGGCATAGAATTGGTGCCGTTATCGCTCAACATCAGCTCGGGTTACCTCGCGTCATCGCCTATGCCAGCCGACTCCTCTCTGCGGCCGAACAAAATTATTCCATCAATGAACGTGAGTGCTTAGCCCTAGTTTGGGCCATTACAAAGTTCCACCCTTACTTGTATGGGCGGCCATTCGCAGTAGTCACTGACCACCACGCACTGTGTTGGCTTTCTACACTCAAAGACCCTACTGGCCGCCTTAGACGTTGGGCCTTGCGCCTTCAGGAGTACAATTTTTCAGTAGTTTATAAGTCTGGCCAGTTGCATCGAGACGCCGATTGCCTGTCCCGTCATCCAGTCGACCTGCCAAGCCAACCTGAATGTGACAATGACGCTTGTGTGCTCTCTATTTCTGATTTCTCCAACATTCGCCGTGAGCAACGCCAGGACCCTCAGCTTCGCGAAATTATCAATCGCCTCAGCGCCGATCGCCATTACCCTTCCCTTCGTTTGTTTGTGCTCCACGACGGCACCTTATACCGGCACAATATGCGACCTGATGGCCCCGACCTTCTACTAGTAGTCCCTCAGCACCTACGCTCAGCCGTCCTTCAACAGCTTCACGACGTTCCTACAGCGGGTCATCTAGGCGTCTCTCGCACATACGACAGTGTGCGTCGTCGGTTCTTTTGGCCAGGCCTATATCGCGCAGTACGCCGCTACGTAGCTGCTTGTGACCGCTGTCAACGCCGGAAAAAGCCATCAGTTTTACCAGCTGGACTTCTGCATCCAATCGACATCCCCATAGACCCATTTTCTCGAGTGGGTCTGGATCTTCTAGGGCCTTTTCCACTGTCCGCATCGGGGAACAAATGGATTGCGGTGGCCACTGATTACACCACACGCTACGCGGTCACACGAGCAATACCAACCAGTTGTGCAACTGATGTCGCTGCTTTCCTCCTCAACGACGTTATACTCGTCCATGGAGCTCCCCGCCAACTGCTCACCGACCGTGGCCGTTGCTTTCTGGCTCGTATAGTCGACGAGATCCTACGGCTGTGCAACGTTCGTCATTCTTTCACGACTGCCTACCATCCACAGACGAACGGGCTTACCGAACGCCTTAACCGGACACTGACTGACATGTTGTCCATGTACGTTTCTGATGACCACCGTGACTGGGACATAACGCTGCCATTTGTGACATTCGCTTACAATTCGTCGCGTCACGACACTACCTGCTACTCCCCCTTCTATCTTCTATACGGCCATGAACCTCTGCTTCCTTTTGACAGCCTGCTCCCGTCTGTCACCACTGCCAGCTTATATGCTCGTGACGCCATAGCCCGAGCTGATGCTGCCCGCGTTGTTGCTCGCAACCGACTCGCAGCCTCTCAGAACTCCCAGAAACGTCGCTATGATTCCTGTCATCGCAACACCGAGTATTCGTGCGGCTCTCTTGTGCTGCTTTGGACTCCAGCTCGCCGCGTTGGCCTTTCGGAAAAACTTTTGCCCCGGTATACAGGACCCTACCGTATTTTACGACAAGTGACACCAGTGACATACGAAATTGCGCCCTTGCATCCCGTCCGCCATGCCTCTACACCACGCACCGAGACGGTCCATGTTGCACGCCTAAAACCGTACTACATGGACCCTGGTTTGGACGCTAGTACGCACCGGGACGGTGCTTTTCAGCCGGCGGGGTAGTGTCACATTAGGCGGTGCACACGCATAAGAAAAGAAGAAGAAGACTCTCGTGAGTTTGAGAGAAGACGACGTTCAACAGCGTCGGCTAGTGCCTACAAAGAACGTCTGTTTGAAAGCCTTGTCTTCGGTGTCCGCCCTCTGCTACAAGCTGAACTACCCCGTAACAATATACTTGTCACACGAACCACTTCGTGTATATTTACGAGCACTTACAAGACACCGTTTTTATCCACTCAGCAAGATTCTGGATGAGCAGCCGAACTGCAGTTTTACAAGTGCACTCCGCTGCCATCAGTCGCAAGTACTGACAGGATCATCATCATCATCATCATCATCAGCCTGACTATACTCACTGCAGGGCGAAGGCCTCTCCCATATTTCTCCACTTAACTCGGTTCTGTGCTAGCTGCATCCACTTGACCCCTGCGAACTTCTTAACCTCATCCGCCCACCTAACTTTCTGCCGCCCCCTGCTACGCTTTCCTTCCCTTGGAATCCAGTTTGTTACCCTAAGCGACCATCGGTTATCCTCTCTTCGCACTACATGTCCTGCCCATGCCCATTTGTTCTTAATTTCCATTAGAATATCGGTAACTTGAGTTATTTCTCTGATCCACTGTGCACACTTCCTAACTCTTAATGTTACCCTACCATCTTTCGTTCCATAGCCCTCTGGGTTGTCCTCAACTTAAGTAGAACTCTCTTGGTTAGCCTCCACGTTTCAGACCCGACAGGATATGCCCTCCCATGTCGTCCCGCCCAACCACCATGGACGATGGATAAACCTTTGGTGCATCTTCGTGTTCCCGGAATACTGAAGAAATAAATGGTGCCAATTAGTGAACTTAAACAACTCACTCTGGCGCACATCTGGTCAGAATATCCTAATTATATTCACGTATACACCGATGGATCTGTGCCAGCACAGACATCCGCTGCAGCTGTGGTCATACCAGCTCAGAAAACGACTCTACATTTCCTCTTGGGACATACATCTATATAAACCGCTGCTGAACTTGTAGCCATTCGGGAATTTATTCGCTACATATGTGGGGAACCACCTCAAAAATGGCGTATATTCACGGACTCAAAGATTGCATTGCAAATTTTGAAAATCTTCTCACGCCGCACTGCCTACCAGTCCCTGGCACTAAATATTATGGAGCTCCTCACATCTGCCCAGCAGCAATGCGACAGCATTATGTTTCAATGGATCCCTGCCCACTGCGGGCTCCATGGGAATGAACAGGCCGATGTTGAAGCGAAAAGCGCACTCATCATTGGCCTCCAAACTGCTGTGCCTTTTTCAAGAGCGGATACGATGTGCCTTCTAACGAGTTGTATGAAGAATGCTACAGCAGCTTACTGGGCTCAGCCAGACGCCCGACACATTCGTCTAAGAAGGCTCGATCAAACATTAAAATTTTATGTTCCGCGTGATATTCCGCGTCATCAGGCATACTTACTACATAGACTTCGTTTAAACGTGGCTTTCACGCACAAGTACTTACATTTAATTGGACAGATGGACTCGCCGGAATGTTCAACTTGTGGCATCCCAGAAACTGTGGACCATATATTATTGGTGTGCCCAATGTATGCGCGCGAAAGAAGTGTGCTAGCGGCTTCCTTGAAGCGTTTAGACAACAGGCCTCTGTCGGAGGAACTATATGCATATGTATTTCATGTGTATTTCATATGCCTTCTCCCACATCGTCACCCATCGTGACCTTCTTTTTTCTCTCCTTCCCCTTCCCCAGTGCAGAGTAGCAGGCCAGATTTGAATTATTCCGGCCAGCCTCTCTGCCTTTTCCTTTCAATAAATACATCTATTTATCTATTTGTTAGAGGTGCATCTGGGCTGTCCAAAGCATTATAACGTGATAGCGTTAAGGGCCCCGTGTCGCAGAAAAGTCGGTGTCCTCGTCGGCGGCCGCCGTCCCGCGTCGTCCGGCGTTGGCCGTGAGCGAAAAATCCCAGAAGCATTAATAAATAAAAACGAGTAGGAAAAACCGCCGACCTGAGGAATCGAACGTGGGCCTCCGGGGTGCGAGACGAGCACGCTAACCACTCCGCCACGCCAGCTTTTTTTTTTCTTTATTGCCGACTTTGACATTTGAAAGTGAAATCAGAAATACGGTGCATGAAAACGCGTAAGCGTTTTCATGCACTGTATTTCTGGTGTAATCCACCAGAATGGATTACATCAAGCAAGGTAATCCATTCTGGTGGATCAGGGAGTGCTCGGTAACACTCTCTTAGTGAAACGACACTTTCAACAAAATTCTCGCGAACAGGACGCACGACAAGATCAGCATGTTCAAATTGCATCCTCGTTTTCCATATTGAGTGCAGGCCCAGAAGCATAATCAAATCATATGGTATATCCTGTGATGTTTCTATCGGCAAGAACCTTATTCCATATGGATCGAGTGGTAACTGTTTCTTAAGCGTGCGCTGTAAAACATCCCAGTGAAATATTGGGTCCCAGCAGTCAAGAAGAACATGCTCTATTGTTTCAGGTTTTTTGCATAAAAAACAATTGGTAGTCCAGGGTACGAAGATGCCTTTGCTATGAAGCCATGTCTTAACGGGTAGCGTGTTAGTGTGCAATTTAAAGAAAAAAGTTTTGACTGAAGATATTACCGGCATTGTTTTAACTCTTTTAAGGACGTCTTGTCCGGGGCCTCCACGGTATGGCAAACGGTACAATGGCTGGGGAAGCATGATGTCAGTGAGGTCTTGATTTGGAATGGACAAAGGCGCGTCTATTTATTGCGGCGTTGTCTCAGAAATGTCCCTTAGAGATGTGTATTGTGGCGTATATTAATAATTATGAGCATGTAAATTACAGAATTACAGAACACGCAGTTAAGCGAGTGGCAAATTACTTTTCTGCTGTACTTCATCTTCGCTTGGCGTGCACGTAGCGCCATCATGCGTGTGGCGCACGGAAAAAGATAGACATGGCATGGCCTCCGAGATCTTCATCGCGCCGGCGCGGATCGGCAACGATGTTGCCGACGAACTATGAACTACGACTGCAGCTTGAGGCCCGCGCGTTTCGGCAAGGTGGCTGGCAGCGCTTCTACGTCCCAGAATCACGTTTCAGAACAAGTAATTACCAAACAGTCATGCTTTGGACAAGTTAACGAGTGTTGTATCATGTGAACTACGTCTTTGTGTCACTCAAAAGCACGACAAGCAAATGAGTAGACGGTGCGAACGGGGTGCGATAACGCTATCGCGTTCCATTCTTAAAGGCGAAGCTTAAGCGTCCCCCAAATGTTTTTTCAGTGCCTGCACTTGCACGCTCTCTGAAGTCCGCACGCAAGTTTGTTGGCTACAGCCTCTCAGTACTCTCTAGTATGAGCATTTCCTGGGCGTTCAAGTGTGGCATTGCAGATGGCAGGGACGCATCCTGCCTCGGCCAATCAGAACGCCGCAAAAGCGAGACATACTTTGTCCACGACAGCATGAGCCACTAAAGGCTTTCGCCTTAAAAACTCTGCACAGTGCACGAAACCTTGAACGCGTACCGCCGCGGGTTATCAACCGAGAGAAGCTGTCTTAAAAATTCTCGTTTTGTGAAACCAAAACTCACGGGAGAGTGACGCGAAAAAAAAACAGGAAAGTTGTATGAGAGGATTCCACTATTTTTCGTACTAACTGGTCTTTATGCCTAGAAGGAAGTTACTAAATTTAATAAACTAATATATGTTCACAACAACAGAGGAAATCTAAAGGACTAGGTCGTGTGGGAACAATGGCCGGTCAAGCATTGTCCGAAACTCATTGTTTGCAGTGATGTTTTTTTTTTTTTGTTTTTTTTTATAGCAAGCTCCCGTTACCTACAGGCTGCATATATTGGGCACACCGGACGATGCGTTAACAAAAGGCTTCAGGAACACTCCAATTCTTGTGATAAGCGTTGACAAATTCATCCACTGACTTTGTCATGTATCTTCTTTCGTGTGGTTGAAACCCGCCTTTTTCTAATCAGCAGTTTTTTTTTTTTAGAGACAAATTCCAATTAGCACGAGAATTATTGCAAGCTTTTGAGATGCATTATTCCATTGAAATTCCGTTTATACTTGCATCAGTCTCCCATCAATTGTGGCTTTACAAATTATAGTTTTTAAGACTGCATATATGGGATGACAGCGCGATGATATATGTTCAAGGTTTCGTGCGCTTTGCAGGGAATTTTTCTTATGTATTTAGGTCACGTTAGTGCCATTTGGGCCTTGTGAGCCTCGTATGTGTATTTTTATTTTTCTGGTATTTTGTTTTATTTGCTTTCATAATGTTTAAGTCCCTTCTTGCAGTACAGAAGTGGAAGTCACCACCCGTTGTGTCTAATTTTAGTTGTTGCCTGTTTTGCTGTACTCTTAATTGTGATTAAAAAATTGGTAACAACTTGTCCAATTTTTTTTATTGATAGACTGTTCCCCGTTCCGTAGGTGTTCTTTATTTGTGTAGCTAAATTAACTGGAAAGTCACAAAGCAGTTTTATAAAGATATGAGGCTTTACCAGCATAAGGAAGCTAGATAAGCGAGCCGGATAGATGATTACGAGCCTCTGGCTGCTGCAATTAAATTTACTAATATCATTGTGGCCGGTAACGACCACAGTGGGAAAAATGGCACTTGTCATGCATAGTGAAAGAAAAAGCGAAGGATACCGCCGTGCATACGCTTTGCGAGGCACACACTGTTTATCTAGTATATAAGAGAAATGCGCAAGAACTTAGACAGGACACAGGAAGAAATACATACAACAGTTCACGAGCGCACGAGCATTGTATGTGTTTCTTCCTGTGTCCTGTCTAAGTTGTTGCGCATTTCTCTTATATACTATGCAGAACCAACTAGCCCGACAACACGCTCTTCTGAACTGTTTATCTAAAACACGTCGAGTGCAGCAGTTATATAGTTTCAATCAAATTATAAATTTAATTCTAAGCAGATACTGTAGTAAGAAGAATTAATTAAGTGATCATAAATATTACTGCCTCTAACATAATCGAAAGTATACTCGGGGACAACTTTTTGTGGCAATGGAGCCAAAGCTACGAGGGCGGGGCTTTCCTAACTGTATTACTACGCCATGTAGTTCCAAGTACCTGGCTTCGGCTGCAGTATCGGCAACGCGCACGACGTACGCTGTCAAAAGCAGACGAGCGATACGAACGCGCGCAGAAATGGGCGGAGAAAAGCTGCCGACGCATCCCACCCGGCCCCGCGTACGCTGCTTGCGCTTTGCGAGATTGTCGAAAGGCCGCGCAGCCATCGACATGAACGCTGTCTATTAAACTCCCACTGTACTGGCTAATACTGTAGTTTAAGCCTGATAAAATAATAAGCTTAATAGTTCCGTAATGGTTTAACATTCCAAAGCATCCACTGCGAAATCTCTGGAGGAATTGAGTGAGCTGGTGCGTTTCGGCTCCGTAGCTTCCACCACACTGCCATAGAAAGTTGTCCCCGAGTATAGATGCAATCGTTTGAGTGCAAGTTAAATGCGCTCCTCTGTATCCTTCCCAATATATGCAAAAACCTTACAGTATCATTGTGAACCCTTTTTCAATACCATGCGTACATTAGACGTTCTTTACACCTGGCAGCAATGCGTGTGACATTTCGTGCAAATTTTATTTCTCTTCTGACTTCAAGATTGACAATATTAAAACATCTGCTCTCTGGTGCACAGAAAAAAAGTTCATTGAACCTCGAATTTTTACTAAGGAATAAGGACACGAATATTTTATATACCGTTTTACTTTAGCCAGCTTGCGTACAACAATCGCGTTCCGAACCTCAGCTCAGTTAAAAGACTCCTCAGATTGCGGCTGACGACCAGACATATAATTTATTTTCTTCCTGTTTTAACAGTAATAATTTGAATATTTTGTATTCCTAGCGACGACGTCAATGCACTGAAAGCGTATCTATGTGAAAAATTTGTTCTAGTTTTAGGTTCACTTCTTTATCTGTTTTAATACCTTAAACCTCGCCGCGCTTGGAAACTGCAGGAGCGCCACGAATTGCACCTGAACTTATCTATGCCTGAACATCCGGCGCGCCTTTTCACGAGCTGCGAAACTTAATTGGCACCGGCCGGTGTGGTCAGCGTAAACTGCTTGAAATGCAGCGTAGTTCAGCAAAAAATATTGCTCACCTTGCCGTCGTTCCAAACCACAGTTGTTCCGCGTAGCAGCCCACGAGAGATAAAAATATGCGGTCTGAGCCGCACAGGCGCGGCGAGGCACGAGCAGAAAACCGCTCGCTCTCCTCGACAACTTTCTGTCGTCTGCTCCGGCGGGCTACCGCTGCAGCGAGTGCCGTCCGCGCATGTCCACGCTGGTGCCGCCATCCATCAATCGGCGGCAGCGCTACAAGTCGCGCGTCATTTCCTAGAGCCAGTTTTCGCCGAGTGTCCGCTCTTTACCAATCTCTTTCTCTATGCACGGCCGCTCGATTGTCCACTCTTTACCAATCTCTTTTGCACGGCCGCTCGATGGAAGCGCTTCCATCGAGCGGCCGTGCTCTATGCTTATACCACGATATGCCACATTACACTTAAGAAGCACCGTCAAAGGATGCCGTACAATGTTTGAGAGTGCCGCTGGCCAGCGTTAATTTAGACAAGTGGACTATAGTTTATTTGTCTGGGGAGCGCGGTTAATCACAGGCTTTTGCTTAGCAAGAATAAAAGCAGGGGAGGAGTGAATTCTAAAAGAAGTGATTGACTGAAAGGCGTTTATTCTGAGGTGAAGGCAGAACTGAAAGAATATATTGCCTCGAAAATATTGCCTGAACTCGAAACCCACGATACGAGATTCATTACGCTGTTGGGAAATTAATAAACGCATTAGATAGCAAATGTACAGCTACGTATCTTAATTCAAAAAGAAAAGACTGCCTTCTAAAAAGTGATGCCAGGAAACGATTGAAAGTTCCGCTCATGATCGGCCATCCTAGCTTGTTGCCATTCGCATCGTGGTATCCTCGCTGCTTGCATAGGCGAACGCAACAATGCAACGGCATTTAACCAGTCGTACGAAGCGAAGGGCGAAGGCGCGTTCACAAGCCGCGCTGGCTCTGCAAAAGGACGCAGTAATGTATGATGGTATTGTGACTGGCCATAGGGTTTTCTTGGCAGGAAATACTGGAGTGGGTTGCCATTACCTTCTCCAGTCACAATACCATTATTGATATGGCGCCGGAAGATGAGCCCCCCAGGTTGGAAGGCGTCCCACATGTTCATGGGATGAACAAAGGGCGATTCCTAGTAGCTCCAGGACGAATGAAGCGGCTGGGCTAAAGCCAAAAGGACGCTCAGTTGTGGATGTGTCGGGAAGCGACCGGAAAGTCCGATGTTGTAAGGAGATATATCGCATAGCAACATGGAATGTAAGATCTATGGCGCCAGGTAAACTGGATATCGTCAAGCGAGAAATGGACAGATTGAACATTGATATCTTGGGTATCAGCGAGCTCAAGTGGACCGGAATGGGAGAATTTAACTCCGGCGACCATTATGTCTTTTATTGTGGGCACGAATCCAAGAGAAGGAATGGGGTCGCTCTCATAGTAAACAGAAGAATGGGCAAAGCAGTGGTAGGGTACAACCCCAAAAACGACCGAATGATGTCACTTCGGATCCAAGGTCACCCTTTGAACATAACCGTTATCCAAGTCTATGCACCGACCACTACTGCTGAGGAACCTGACGTTGAGAGATTTTATGCGGACCTACAATGCCTTTTAGACCGCACCCCATCATCAGACGTCGTTTTTCTCATAGGAGACTGGAATGCTAAGGTCGGGAGTGAAGAAATATCCGGAATTACAGGCAAGTTCGGTCTTGGCGAGCCAAATGAAGCTGGGCAGAGGCTAGTAGAGTTTTGTCAAGAAAACAACCTGACCATAGCGAATACTCATTTTCAACAGCACAAGAGGCGCCTGTACACATGGATTTCACCGGACGGTCTGTACAGGAATCAGATCGATTATATTATTTGCCGGCAGAGATGGAGAAGCGCTATACAAGCAGTAAAAACAAGGCCTGGGGCCGATTGTGGCATCGATCATCAGCTTCTTGTTGCCAAAATTAAGCTTCGATTGAGGAAAACGCAGAAAACTAGAAGGCCTTTCAGGTATGATCTGGATCAAATTCCATTAGAATATGCTGTGGAAGTGAGGAATCGATTTCAAGAATTAGATCTAGAAGACAAAGAGCCCGAAGAGATGTGGACTGATGTTCGTGATATAATACAAGAAGTTGCTACTAGGGTAGTTCCAAAGCAAAAGAAATGCAAAAAAGCAAACTGGTTATCTGAAGAGGCTTTGCAAATAGCTGAGGAAAGGAGGATGGCAAAAGTTATGGGGGAAAGAGAAAGATACAAGGTTCTCAATGCGGATTTTCAGAAAATAGCAAGGAGAGATAAGAATGCCTTAATTCCTGAACATACAGTGCCAAGCAGTTGAGGACAACAGCCAATTAAGGAACACAAGAGTTCTGTATAAGACAATCAAAGATATCAAAGGAAGCTTCTGTGCTAAGTTGGGCGTGATAAAGGACAAACGAGGCAAGGACCTCACTGAAGCCTTAGAGATAAAGAAGAGGTGGCAGGAATACACAGAAGAACTGTACAAGAAGGACCCGGATGTGCAAACCCAACATAAGACGGTTGTCATTACTGATCTCGAGCCGGGCATCCTGAAGAGTGAAGTTGAAGGGGCCTTAGCCAGCCTTGCTAAGAACAAAGCTAGCGGAATTGATGGTATTCCAGCTGAGTTGCTTCAAAACCTCAACCACGACGCTGTTAACACTCTGCATACATTATGTCAGAAGATTTGGACAACCCTGCAGTGGCCACAGGATTGGAGGAGGACAGTTTACATCCCCATTCCAAAGAAAGGCAGTGCCAAAGATTGTTCCAACTACCGCACGATCGCGCTTATTTCGCATGCTAGCAAGGTGATGTTGAAAATCCTCCAAGGTAGGCTGCAGCAGTATGTGGATCGGGAGCTTCCGGACGTGCAAGCTGGGTTTCGCAAGGGCAGAGGAACTAGAGACCAAATTGCCAACCTTCGCTGGATCATGGAAAAATTGCAAGAGAGTTCCAGAAACCCATTTACTTCTGCTTTATTGATTATGCGAAAGCGTTTGACTGCGTAGATCACAGCAGATTGTGGCAAGCTCTCCAAGAGATGGGAGTTCCAATTCACCTCATCTGCCTCCTCAGGAACTTGTATGAAGGGCAAGAGGCCACAGTCAGAACTGGGCATGGTCTTACTGATTGGTTTCCGATTGAGAAAGGGGTGAGGCAAGGCTGCATACTGTCGCACTGCCTATTTAACCTATATGCAGAGTGCATCATGAGGAAGGCCGGTCTGGACGAGTCTTCAGCTGGAGTGAAGATTGCTGGAAAACATATCAACAACCTTAGATATGCGGATGATACCACTTTAGTGGCAGAAAGTAAAGTGGAACTCAAGAGACTTCTGATGCGCGTACAAGAAGATAGTGAGAAGTTTGGGCTTAAACTGAACATTAAAAAGACAAAGATCATGGCGTCTTGCCCTATCAAGTCCTGGAGCATCAATGGACAAGAAGTGGAAGCTGTGACAGATTTTCTGTTCTTGGGCTCCAAGATTACCTCGGAAGGAGACTGCAGCCATGAAATTAGGAGACGCTTGCTTCTGGGAAAGAGAGCAATGGTTAGCCTTGACCGCCTAGTAAAGAGCAGAGACATTAGTCTGCCAACCAAGATCCGTATAACTCGTGCTATGGTCTTTCCAGTTGTGATGTATGGATGCGAGAGTTGGACTGTGAAAAAGGCTGACCGCCGAAGAATTGACGCGTTTGAATTGTGGTGCTGGCGAAGACTCTTGAGAGTTCCTTGGACTGCCAGAAGATCAAATCAGTCGATATTGTCGACCATAAACCCTGACTGCTCATTGGAGGGTCAAATTCTAAAGTTAAAGCTCAGCTACTTTTGTCATCTGATGAGAAGAGAGGAGTCGCTGGAGAAAGATTTGATGTTGGGAAAGGTTGAGGGTCGCCGGAGAAGGGGTAGGCAGCGAATGCGATGGTTACATGGCATCCTCGAGGCACTGCAGATGAAGTTATGTGATGTTAAGAAGGTAGTGAGAGACCGGAAAGCGTGGCGTGACATGGTCCATAGGGTCACGAAGAGTCGGACACGACTGAACGCCTGAACTGAACTGAATGTATGATGGTATGCCTGCGTCTGTCGTCTGCTTGTATTTCTTCGTGCCTACTACTTAAAAAAAAAAAAAAAAAAGCTGACTTTTAGCGTCTTTTTTTGTTGCATTATTTTCTAGTTCAGTATGAACCTAAATTCCAAAGCGCGCCAACGTACAGCGGTACAGCATATGGCATATGGCACTGCATACATGCTGCATATGCACAGCTGCAATAGCCGGCATCGCGAGCGGCACCAGTGATCAACATGGCTGCGCTCACGAGTCACGTCACGTCACGAGCCGGCACAGTTTTCTACTTTCATCTGTGGTGCCTCACCCAAGAACTGCGCGAGCTATTGCTACACTGTGTTTACGGCTGACGTAAGCCGCTTGAAAAGAGAAAGTGTCACAATAGAGGCGTGTCTAGTGAATACCGTTTGTCTGCGTGCCATGTGTGATTTCTGCACTAAACCGTTTTGGTTCTTCGGTTCGGTTCAACAAGATCCTTGATAATGTTCCTCGATTCCTCGTGAGTCGCGAAACGTCGTCTCCTGCTGAAGCCCTAAATACACGGAGTGTCACTGCTCCCTGGATTTGTGATGTGTTTCGCCGCAGTGGCAACGAGCGAAGTCGGTTGTTCTGACCGGAGAACTCCGCGCGCGAGTTTTTCTCGCCGTATCGTGTCACCTTGTCACCTGTGTTCGACACCGTGCCATGGAAATTCTGTAGCTTCTTTTTTCTCAAGTCTGGTGAACTTACGTGTGATCTTGGATCGCCAGAGTGTTTCTGTGAGTGGTGATGTGTGATCAGTGTGTAATCGGTGCCGGAGATTTCGTGCTTGAATACTACGAGTGTCGTGAACGAGCCGAGCGCTCTAGGTTGCGCCTACGAATCGTGCTGCTTGAAATTGAAAGCAGTGAGCTATATACGACCAAAACGTTTGTGGGTGCAGTTGTGTTCGTGTGTGCGTGCGCGGTCCTGCATATGCAACTTGTCATCTACCCCGCCGGGGTGGCGCAGTTGTTACGGCGTTCGACTACTGTTCCCAAGGACGCGGGATCGAATCCCGGCCTCGGCAGCCGCATTTCGGTTGAGGCGAAAAGCAAGGCGCCCGTGTGCTGTGCGTTGTCAGTGCACGTTAAAGAACCCCGGGTGGTAGAAACTTCCGGAGTCCTCCACTACGGCGTCTCTCATAGCCTGAGTCGCTTTGGGACGTTAAACCCCACAAACCAAACCAACCAAACCAGCAACTTGTCATCTAGCTTGACCTGCTATTAGCTGCTCCATGAAGCGCAGCCCAGCGTGCAGAGGAAGCAGCCTTCAGGCACCAAACTAGGACACGAGCATATGCTTTATAAGGGTTCATTGTCTCAAAAATCCATGATGAGCAAGCTCTGAAACACTCTTGTGCGTAGAAGCATCTTAGCTCCAATATTGTAGCATAACAAAATGTGTTTCTGCACAGAAGGAGCCTTAAGGAACACGTATCCAATGGTTTCAATTAAGAAAAAGCAGTTAATTGCAGCCAGGGGCTTTGCTTAGTCACTTATGGAGACACGTTTCAGCTCTGTAGCTTTGGCTGCATTGCCATGAATGTAGTATCTAGTGGCTGTTGATTATTACTGCTCAATTTTAACCACTTCACTAATTTCCTTTTTCTTTTGCCATCATTTTGTCACACAGCTTATGAGCAAGCTTTAATTCAGAGTCTAGCTTGTGGGCATATAAGCACTGCCTTTTTTTCACCATCTCATTGCATAGTGAGCAGCTGTACTTGGACTTTTGCTTCTCATTTTTGTTTGATTTTTCAGCTCTTTTTGTACTGTTGTTATGGTGTCTTCTTGCACCTGCTACTATGTCCCTAGCCAATAGTGCATGCAATTGTGTTCATGCGAAAAAGAGACGTACAAAAACTTAAATGAATACTCATCAGATTATTTTCTGTTGAAGCCACAAGAGTTTCGTTGCTGAGCGCCTGATTCATGGACTTTTGTTGCTGTTTAAGGAGGACATCGCCCCTGGAATAGGCACGCCAGTGCTAGTTTCTTTTGTGGGAAATTGTAGCATGGATGGTGGCAGTTAGCACTTGTTCCTATTCCCACACATAGTATTTACCGCTCCAAGGACATAGAAAACTTGGCTGCAGTAGTCCTGCATGCTCTAATGAAGGTCAGTGCAACTCGACATTTTGCTTTTATTTCTATATCGCCCTGGCATCAAGGGACTGTGGTTTAACAGCTGTATTAGGCAGCGGGTGGACAGGATTGTTGCCTGCTGACCCTTGACTGAGTGGCATTCAGTGCTACCAACTGGAATGGTTATTTTCCACCCACATGCTCTTGGCATCTTATCGCATTTCTGCAGCGACCTTGAGGAAGACAGTTTAATTGAAGCCTGCATGTTGGACCTTTGTGAGCGGGCCACCTTGAAGTTTGTGATGATCCTTGAACCTTGCCAGCTTGAAGCTTGAGTAACTGAGATGCATTACAAACAAAAACAATTGTTGTTTTTGACCAATTTTCTTTTACTGCTATAGGGCACTGACCAGTGTCATTCCTAACTGAGGAATTTGCATTTTAATTACCACTCATTGAAGCAGTGTTGGTAAAACAAAAATTCGTATTGCCAATTCACAAAGTGTTTCTAGAGTAATTTTGAAAAACAAACCCAGCCACATTTACAGTGACACTAAGCATGTTTTCTGTCCATGTCCCTTGTTGGGGCATTGACACTTTCTGTTAAAATCGGTGAAAGAGGGGTGATCTGACGGCGCTGCGAGGAGCGGCCGCTTAGTGTGACTTTTACGCATGGCGCGACCGCCAGGGGCAGCACCGGTACTGGGGGCCTGTATTTTCGCTCGTTTCGCTGGCGTTTCTATGGCGTGCCTGGGACGGGCGCTCGATTTTGACACATAAGAGTGTTCCCCTGCGTGAAAAAATTTTGTTTTTTTTTATGTGATGTTAGGAAGATAGGGAGAGACCGGAAAGCGTGGCGTGACATGGTCCATAGGGTCACGAAGAGTCGGACACGACTGAACGACTAAACTGACTGATGTACCTTTATATTTCTGCCTATTTTCTGGGTTATAACTTGACTTGGGGCTGCATGAATGATTTCTTAACTGATATGCAACTTTGAGGTTTACGCGATAGTTGGATAATAAAATATTTGTTTAAAGCACTGGAGTGAAGGCCGTGCAAAAGGCATTCAAAGGAGTGCAAGAGAGCTAGATTAGCCTCCACAGCTGCCAACATGCGAAAGTTGTCCGAAGCTATCGGGATAGAAAAGGAATGCGGACATCGTGGTGTGCCTACGAGCTTCGCTATCCAAGTTTCTTCTCATCGCGCTTCTATCCCTATGGTAGAAGCGCGATGAGAAGAAATTCGAATAGCGAAGCACGCTATTCGAATAACACGCTAACCACGTCAGTTATAATAAGGATAGCTCTAGTGCTTTTTTGCTGCCTCCCAGACATAAACATAACGACAAGATATTCGAATAGCAGAGCCCATAGGTGTGGCAACGTAATCGCATTTCTTTTTTTTATCACTCAGTGAAACATGGCACAATTTCAAGCAAGGATGCTACAATCGATTGTTTTACTTGTATATTGAATGTGTGACCAGAGAGAGCTTTGTAGTCCGTAGCCCTTTTTTCATATTTTATTTACAAGAAAAAACGTACATGTGAGGCATATAAGCAGGCAGCTAATATCGTTTAAGGCATCCGGCATTGTTCCACTTGAACGCTTAAATAAATCTTACAGTGCATAAAGACTAGTATCAAAACAAAGAACCACAACCAGCACCGCATGCCGTCGTTCTCGATTGGCAGACGCACATACATACGGCGACCGACTGTTTGCCTGCTGGACGTATGGAGCCTCGCAGCAACCGTAGTACATATGTCGTCATTCGATTGTTCGATAGCCAGCTAGCTGTTTGTAACAGCTGGTTTCTTTTTTTTTTTTCTTTTTTTCTTTTTCAGCTACCACAATAGCGTATAGTGGCTTATGCGTGCTTTCTCAGATTGCGCGTCTTTTATTTATTTTTTTCCCGACTGTCCTTGTGTGCTGAACTGTCGCAACCTCACTGCAACATAGTAATTTAGGGGATGCACTGTCATATTCACTTTATGCTCAGTGCATGTAAATACAAAGCGATTCGTTAACGGTGAGGGGAGCATTAAGTTTACAGCATATATACGGGAAACTGCCTCTACCTTCTCCAACATTTTAAATATACGAGGAGGCGGGTCGAGCTGTTGGCCTCGCTTGAGGTGTACAAGAGCAGCTTCTGGTAGTGAAATGCACGAAAGGTACATATCGGGTCAGAGCACGTGCATCTCTGCAGTAGCAATCTAAGAGACTGTGCAAGATGTCTCGCATATCGTTGTATACACGTAAGCCGCACAAAGCGGTCATTCTTTCACTGCAGTGTGTCCACGCCGTCGGAGCACCTCTCTTTCTTCCACCGTGGTTCAGATGGCTTTTGCAGTGATATTTTTTTGGCCTTCTGAGGGCATCCTTGTGCTTACGTGTAGCGATTTTGTTAATTATATAGAAAATTACTATGCTTGAATAATGTTTTCTCCAACTATGCGAGCATTGAGCTCTTCACAGGTTATGGTAGGCAGGAAAGCATGCCTTGAGCAACAGCTTTGACAACTGTGAGGTGCATGACCCAGAGTGTTCTATGCGTACCTCCCTTCTGTGATCATGTGACCAGCCTCTGCACAAGCCTCCATAGAGTTTTTAATACGTAGAGGGAAAGCTGGCACCATCATCTATGCAAGTTTCGTAATGTGCTCTACATCCAGCACGGGAATTCCTGGGTGATGCGGTCTTTCTAGTGTGAGGCTGAAAACATGGATTCTGCCCCGGAAACAGTTACTGTGTCTCAATTCTGACCTTTGTAGGTGCAATTAAATTACTTAAATATTTATTTTCTATTGCTTTAATAAATTTATTGCAAGTGTCAGCTTAACAGAACGTTTAGCCAAATTTCTTTTTGTTTCCTTCGAGATGATACAAGTTATGGTTGTATCTGCGTCTTGTGCTGAACAATAGCCAGGCCAAATATGAAACCTCATCATCCTTGCAACCCTGTGCTACTCTGTGGTAAAAAAAAAAGTGGGGTGCGGTCAGCTTTCACTTTAAGCTGTATTAGCTGTATGCTTTCATTTTCTTTACGGTAAAGTGAGCACAAGGGGTTGGGAGTGCAGAACCACACTTCGCTTGTACCGTGCCCCTTGCTTTATTCATTGTTTGCCATCATTGGGCAGGATGTATGGTTGTCAGACATTTCAAATACTCGGAAATGATTCTGAGATGCTGTACATATATAAGAGGTAATGTCTAACAGCCTCAAGTAGGAACAGCAGTTTAAAATAGGTAGCTTAGCACTAGAAGTGGTAGGCAAATATGTCTGCTTAAGACAAGTAGTAACCTCAGATCTGTACCCTGAAAGTGAAATAACAAGATTGGGATGGAGCACATTTGTAAAGTACTCGCAGATTATGGCTAGCAGCTTACCGATATCGCTCAAGAGAAAAGTTTATAACAGTTGCATGTTACCTGTTCTCACGTAGCGGCTGAAACGTGGAGGCTAATGGAAAGGGCTCTACTTAAGTTGAGGACAACGCAGAGAGCTATAGAATGGAAAATGGTAAGTGTAACATTTGGAGACAGGAAGTGTGCAAGGGGGGTTAGAGAAATAACTCGAGTTAATGACATTCCAGTGGAAGTCAAGAAAAGGAAATGAGCATGGGCAGACCATGCAGTGTGCAAAGAGGATAACCAATGGTCACTAACAAACTGGATACCAAGGGGAGGAAAGTGTAGCAGAGGGTGGCAGAAAGTCAGGGGGGCAGATGTAAGGAGTTCACAGGGGTCAAATGGAGGCAGCTAGTACAGGACGACTGGGTTAATTGGATAAATATGGTAGAGGCTTTCACCCAGCAGTGGGTATAGTCCGCCTGTTGATGATGATGATTGAGAGCCGGAAGACATGCAACAGGTCCAGCATACGTAGCCGATACCTGGGACGCTTCCTTTTAAGGTGCTGCCCAAAAATATTGGAATTCTGTGCGCGCACATTTGATGGATGAGATTAGGAAGTTTGCCTGGTCCTGTGCCTGCGCCAACCGAGACAGGACTGTATTAATGGAAGAGATTCAGGAGAGGCATTTGCCCTTCAGTGTGACGTAGCAGAGCTGATGATGCTGGGAAACGAGCGTTGCACGATTTTCCAGTTAAGTTGTCATGTTGATTGATATTCGTCATATCAGGGTACAATGACTATGTATTACTTTGGTGCTCTTTAGAAAAGCAGAATAATGCACATCTTAGTCTCTGCAGAAGCTTGAAAACAGGAGTCACACAAGAGTATGCAGTGGGCACTGTTAAATGCTCATGACATGCAGCATATGCAAAATGGCTTTTACACATGACTTCTGAATTTTGCCAGTGTGATGATTTTATGTGCATTGCAGCTGTCTTTACATCTTTGTACATATCATGTTTCAGGCAATGGCAGATGTCTTGCTGCAAGCTACTCCAGCCGGCACGCCAAGGCCTACCCTTGCTGCTCCCTGGTCTCCATGCAACGTCAGCCTTTCACATTAGGGCATACTGTTTTGACTTGCTCATGACCTTCCAATCAATGTAGTAGTTGATGAACTGATGAACTGGCTTTATGATCTTTTCACTTTGATGATTCACAAGACGATTCCTTGTTCCTTCACTTAGCAGCACCTGTGTACATCGTTGCAGCAGGGTTCCATGAACAGGAATCATATTCTTCGTACAGCTTCATATTCTCTTTACATGGCAATCGCATTGCATCCTGCTTTGATGGTCATGCCTACAATATTTGTGTGTTTACTTTTTTGATATTCATGTCGCTTGTAACACGGCACAGTTTAGGCAGCTGTGCTGTTTATTTTAGGAATGTATTAGTGTCTGAAATTTGTGTTTTCTGTCGCTCGTGGAGGATGTTTTGCTCTCTCATTAGTTACCATATAGTGCCTTCTTCTGGGTGCAGGAATATTAGTGAACGAAAATGAAATGGCTCGTCGGGTTGTTTCCTATTTTAGATGTACACTTGATTAACAAATGTATATGAATAGTTGCTAACTGCCACTCAGTACATTTCACTATCACTCAGCTACGCACACAAGGCAGGTTAGAGTTCAGTGCATATGCTTGATCGCCCTTCCTTAACATATGCGGAGTGGCAAGATTGTAGAGGTAACGTAGCACAACGGAGAAAGTCTTAGGGTGTACAAAACTTTAGCTGACAGAATATTGAGAAGGCCTTGTAGAATGTCAATGCTGAGCATATGAGGGGGGTAGGGCTGGGGTTGTTTGTATCACTTACAGAATGCTGACTGACCTGTGCTACAGCAGTGATCAGAAGTCTGGATGCCGCACAGTGCAAATCCAAAAAACCGAAAAGAACACGAAAGATCAGTAGAGGCAGTGATGACTTGCTTAAGCTAGTAATGAAAAAATTGCCGACGATTATGTTACTTCCTAATGCGCAATTTGAGCGCAGCTCATTAGCTGTTTCACCATTTCGATAGATAGAGGCAAAGATTTCGAGCAAGGCATGCATATACAATTACAAGCAACTTTTTCTATTTTTCACTCATATTCCTTCAAGAAACACTCCACTTACAGTTCTTGACTGTCATGAAGGAAGTTTTGTGGTCAGAGAAATGGTGAGAGCAATTAACTTATCGGGAGGTCGCGGGAGGCAGTGCGTGGGCCCATAGGAACGTTGCGCGACGAACAGATAGCAGCGACTGCCTGATGCCGCTGACGCCGCTAGTGAGTCAAGTCAACGTGGCTCTGCGTTTCGGCTTGGGATGCACGCACTGTGATCCGCTGATGCCAAGCCGGTGCTTCGACAACCGGAGAACACTGCCGCCGGCACGGAGAAAGAGAGAAGGCACATGCAGTGGCGAACAGTGGTGGCAGGCGTGGGCGTAGCAACGGGAGAACACGGGGAAGGTACACGCAGCGGCGAACGGGGTTGGCAAGAGCGCGTGCTGCCCAATCTGCGGAGCTGGTTACAAGGGACAGCGGCGATGGCGACGCGAAACTCAGGAACGGGTGCCAAAGAGCTGCGCTTTAAAAATTGGCTGTGGCTTAGCTCTGCTATGCCAGGATACATGTAGTGAAAGCATCCATTCGACTGTCATCTTCAAGTAGTTCTACTTGAATGGCGGTGCATCGCTTACTTGAATGGCAGTGCATCGCTTATTCCGCTCCACAGTTGGACATAGTCACTTCGCTAGCTGCCCTTCTCATTCTTGAGGCGTCTCCGCTGCATGCTTGGCTTTCCTCACCTCGTTCTTTCTCTGTAGACCAGTCTTGTACCAAGCGACGATTTCTGGATCAGAAGAGTGGATTTTCTACTGTGCATAGCTGTTCTTCTGCCATGGTGCACGGTTGTTGAGAGCATTCCCAGACACCAGTTTTATAGCACAGCTGCGCGGCCCGACACCACGCATGCGCAGTAAGGCGTGCTAGGCTGTGATGTCACACATTGCATGGTTGTCTTGTTTGAACATTGAGAAACCTTGATGAGTGTTTATTAGAACTGGGATGCGATGTTTAATGCATTATACCTTTTGAATAGTGTGAAAAGCATGATAATGTTTGTTTTTTCTTGTGCTATGTAATAAAATTACTACCATGAATGAAAGCATTTAAGGTAGGCTAGCAAGCCTGATTACTAGTATGCATGTAGGTAATCATCCAGGAAACGTTGGTTGTCACGTGTATAGTATCTATTGCTCCATATTCTGCTCTTGTATTAAGTAGTGTGAAATAGAAATACAAGTTTCACCGTTAATAGGAAATGGCAAAACAATTTGGGTATGCATTATTGTGCACGACAGTCATGCAATGATGGCCTATATGACCCGTAACCTTTTGTGTCTTTTTCATTCTGGTGCATTGTTAGAAAAAGAAAACTGAATTGAATGCATTGGCCTTGAAATAAGCTATAAATGTATAGATATAGCTAAAATGATCCACGATTGGTTCTACTTTATGTGCCTCTAATAGCTCCTAAAACGGGGCACTTTTGTAATGGCAAGGGTGAGTTTTCGTGACTAGCCTACTCAATATTTTTGCCTTTTTGTGTATCACTGTTTTCCGTTGAGTGTGAACACCATGCACCTTCTCTTCTCTGTTACCCTTTCTAACTCTGAATCAAATGCATTCCAATTGCAAAGCTTCAGGACAGCTACACTGGCCTGAAGCATTATCAGAGTTGCTGCTTTGATTTCCAATTGGTGAATCAAGTGGCTGTAAATGTGGCAGTCCATTGCATAGTGATGTGATAGCATGAAGATTAATGGCAGGTAAGGTGACCGTGGCGAGGAAGCTTGTATCGAGAAGGCTTCACACGTGCATTTTAGGACTTGTCTTTGTTGTACAGTGTGAACTGGCGGACGAATTGACATCTTATCAGCATTGCCGACGGGGTCACTTACTTTCTTTTTGCTCTGGTTGTGCCTGCATTTAATGCTATGTGGCATTCATTTAACTGCAGATTGGAGCCAGCTACAAACGTTGGATGCCTTGGCAACTGCAGACTGTCCCAGTGAGTTGCAGTTGGAGTCCCTTCACATGTTGAACAGAGACACAGCTGCAGAGGGAATGCCGCAGCTGCACGCAGCCTCCCCTGTACAGCTGGGACAGAAGGTGAGCACCACTAGCTTAAAGGCAGGCACCATTGTCCCTAGGCTGTAATGCCTGGTGATGTGGCAAAGCGTTGCATCGGCAAAAACCATATGTCTAATATTGGTACTATAATGGCAATGCACTGGTCATATGGTGGGCAGGACATTGCCAACACAGTACCGATATTGTGCCAACGGATTGCGCTGCCTGAGTATTTTATAGAGGCAAGCAATGCAGCAAAATGCAATGAGACTGTGCCGAGTACCTGTGCAAAGCTTTGTGTCTAAACCGCACTATCTGTTGTGTTTGAGTAGTCAGTCGGCATTTGCAACGCAAATGATGGAGAGCTAATTGGGCAGGTGATTCGTGCCACAAAATTTGCTGGCCCAGCAGCACATTCCATGTTGCTGGCTTTCAAACTTTATAATCTGCTGGTATTGGTTAACCCACTGGCAGTGCCCAGTTGTTTCTCTCTCCAACACTGTCTCCATCTCATGCACACAGTGTTCTTCTTTCATGTCGGATGCTTTGCTCAGCTGGAAAGCGCCTGTGAACCAATTGATCTTCCATATGTAGTAACCTGTTCGCCCACACTCGGCAGGGGCTGCTTCAGTTTCAATGCCGCCTTTTTAATTGCTATTAATGGGCTACCACTAGATGGGTCACTAGCTAAAAGCTGTTGTGTGTTCTGCTGAAGCCTCTGGCAGGTGGTAGTTGGCAGGTGACATGGCCGGGCACTGATGCGTCGGCAGGTTGTGTAACATCGCGAAGCCACATTGCATGTCCAGCTGGAAGCGGCTGCCAGTGCAGAGCTCCTTTGAGAAGGGAGATTTAGACAGCAAACAAATCCTCTGTGTCCCTTGAACTCTGAGTCAGACACACTACCGCTACTAGGGCATGCAGGTGCCTTTGTACAGTTTAGTTTATCCAGGACTTTATATCTATGTTCGGTGGCCTTTCGTGTAATGTGGCAGCTTATGACTGCACTCTAATGAGTATGTGTGAGATAATAGAGACATGAGATTGAAGAATTAGTGATTAGGGGTCTAACAAAGTGCACATACGCTAGTGATGATCCTCAAAACGAGCCAGAGACACAAACGATAATGAAAGCAAAACCAAGGTAAACAAAAGCTAACAAGGGCAGAACATGCTGATGCACCCAAGTCTCACATTTACGTACAACCTCGATAATTCGAACTCGTTTAATTCGAAGGTTTTCTGCGGTCCCGTATTTTCCAATGTAAATTTGGCCGGATAATTCGAACAGGCGGCCTGCGCCAGCCCGGTTAATTCGAAAATTTGGACTGCTATGCGGCAATGCCTGATCCATGTTTCGTCGCAAACCCGGCGAAACGACGGCCCTACGGAGCCGCGAGGCAAAGCCACATAGTAATGGTGATGATTTATAGGCGAAGCGCCCCAGCCGGAGCACTCTCTGCACAAAAATCGGTCCACAGTGCGCCTCGCGCACCGCCGAAACACGCGTCTGCAGAGGAGAAGACGTGCTTCACTGCAACACGGCGGGCATACTGGTTTTTATCACGTGACCTCGCCCCCTCTCCATCCCTTGGTGTGCTTCGCCCACTCTTCCCCCGTGCCTCCGACGCTGCAAGTACGCCACCACCACCGCCGCGCCGGTCTCGCCTGCGCCATTTCTTTGTGTTGTGCGCTGTGGTTAGGGGTCGGCTACTGTGCCGTTTTTTTGGGCGGGACTGCCTTGACCGCCTAGTAAAGAGCAGAGACATTAGTCTGCCAACCAAGATCCGTATAACTCGTGCTATGGTCTTTCCAGTTGTGATGTATGGATGCGAGAGTTGGACTGTGAAAAAGGCTGACCGCCGAAGAATTGACGCGTTTGAATTGTGGTGCTGGCGAAGACTCTTAAGAGTTCCTTGGACTGCCAGAAGATCAAATCAGTCAATATTGTCGACCATAAACCCTGACTGCTCATTGGAGGGTCAAATTCTAAAGTTAAAGCTCAGCTACTTTGGTCATCTGATGAGAAGAGAGGAGTCGCTGGAGAAAGATTTGATGTTGGGAAAGGTTGAGGGTCGCCGGAGAAGGGGTAGGCAGCGAACGCGATGGCTAGATGGCATCCTCGAGGCACTGCAGATGAAGTTATGTGATGTTAGGAAGATAGTGAGAGACCGGAAAGCGTGGCGTGACATGGTCAATAGGGTCACGAAGAGTCGGACACGACTGAACGACTGAACTGAACTGAACTGTGCAGAAGTGCTAGCTTTGTGACCGTAGCAGTGCAGAAATGCCAAAGTACAAGACTTTAACGCTGCAGCAGAAGTTCTGCTTGATCCAGAAAGCAGGCAAGAGCGCTTGTTCGAAGACCGAGTTGGCTAAAAGGCATGGCGTGCCCCTCTCGACGTTGTCCACAATATTGAGCAACAAGTCAAAAATACTAGAGGCTTACGGCAAGACCTATTCTTCGAAGCGGTCACGAGTGCGGGCTCCCACGTATCAAGATGTGGAAGCTGCTCTACTTCGCTGGCTGCAGAAAGCAAACGCTGCCCACCTTCCCGTCAATGGAACGCTACTGCGGGAGAAGGCCAACGACCTAGCTCTACAACTTGGGCACGAGGAATTTAAGTGCAGCAATGGATGGTTTTGCCGTTTTAAAAAACGCAATAATTTAACCTTTCTCACCGTCTGTGGTGAGAGCGGCAGCACTAACGAGAGCGTTGTCGAGGATTGGAGAAACCACACATTGGCGCCGCTGCTTAGCGAGTACGGGGCAGACGACGTTTAAAACCTTGACGAGGCTGCACATTTTTATAACATGCTGCCAACAAAAACATTCGCAGTGAAGAACACCACCATCAAGGGTAGGAAACAGGCCAAGGACAGGATTACTGTGCTGTTCGGCGCAAACATGTGCGGTAAACACAAGCTGCCGCTACTGGTCGTCGGGAAGACGGGGAAGCCTCGCTGCTTCAAAAATGCGCGGCTGCCGCCAAAGGATGAACTCGTCTACAGGCACAATAAGAAAGCCTGGATGACAGGTGCAATATTTGAAGAGTACGTGCGGCAACTTGACCACAAGTTCACGGCCACGGGCAGGAATGTCCTATTTGTCGTCGACAACTGCCCGGCACATGGCGACATCCCACATCTCCAGGCCATCAGGATGGTATTTTTACCTCCGAACACCACTTCGATCTCACAGCCGATGGACCAAGGTGTCATTCACCACACTAGGAAGATTTATCGGTACCACTTGCTCAAGCGCATGCTCCTTTGCTACGACAATGGCAAGGAGTACTCCATCGACCTCCTCGGAGCCATATGCCTCATGGTGTACGCTTGGAAACAAGTGGAGCCCACATTGATCAGGCGGTGTTTTGAACACGCTGGTTTTTCCAGTGAAAGCACTGTTGATGCCGATGCAGACCACCCATGTACTACTACTCTTGACGAAGAAGGAGCAGAGTATTGCGACCGCGTCAATGCGCTCTGCGCAGAGGATGAGTCCAACGCAGTCGGCTTCGCCGAGTATATCAACATTGAGAGCGAAGAGCAGACTGGCTACTCTGACTTGGAGAGTGAGATCACTGCTGGTACGAACATGCGTGATGACAGCGACGATAGCGACGACGACACCGACGAGCCTCCCCGAGCACCTGCTCTTGGTGAAGTTATCGGATCGCTGAACGTTATCCGCAGTTTTGTTGAGTGCCGCGGTGGAAGTTCAGAGATGTTTCGTCTATTTGACCAACTCGAGAGCATGACCTTAGGAGCCGCAAACTACTGGACGCGGCAAACCAGCATCTCTGATTACTTTCAGTAGTAATTCAAAATATGCCGAATAAAGGTAACACGTTCCTGCAACGAATTTTTTTGCCTAAGTCTTATTTCTTGGTGTGTTCGGTTAATTCGAAAACCCGCTTAATTCGAAGATTTCTCGCAGTCCCGATGACTTCGAATTAACGAGGTTGTACTCTTCAGCTGTATATTACATGTCATGTATATATATATATATATATATATATATATTTTTTTTTTCACTCTCTGGACTGCGCTTATAGCGAACTGGTTGTCTGTCATGCCGAGGGGGGGACTTTTCGGCATCTCCTCTTTGACTCTATTGAAACAGAGGGGCAGCTGTTGTTCATTATATCTTAGAGGGAGTTCTACTGTCCTAATACATATTTTGGCAGTAGTGCCACCCTTGTTTGTAATAGCGAGCGTTCGTTATAAGTGGGGTAGGCGGTTTTACTGGGTTATGGATCCAGCTCGGACATTTTCTTATGGCGCATTCGGTTGGGGGGACGAGAGCAGAGGCGCCGAGCAGTACAAGAGCACGCCGAGTGAGAGTGTAACTTTCCTTCCACGGTAGTGCTCTCTGAGTGTCGAGAGCAGCGTGCCACAACCATGTGACCGCACCTCTCTCCCCAGCATTCTCCGCCTGCCCGCAGTGGCAGCAGTTGCAACCCGAGGAGAGGCCAACGCTCCGTGTAGAACCGCTTATTTTGTATGCCTTTGCTCTCATAGCGCGGCGATCTGCCTCCTTTGTCCCTTCCGACGCCAGCAGCGACTCTCAAACATGCTTACAGCACCTGAGAAATGCTTTCCGCTCGCCGAGTGCCGACGCTTTGCAGCTGCCATTTTGAGCGTCGCTCACTCAAGAGAAAAAAAGAAAGATGGCGCGGATATGATGCTTTATGCCATGTGACTTCCTCTACACTCGCTTTCGATGAGAGAGCAGCCGGGAGTGCACTCGGGTGCTCTCAGCAGAGGAAAAGCCCTCCTTCTCTACCATTGAAAGCCAGTGATTCTACTCCTGCTCTCCCACTGGAGGGTGCCCGCTTGTCTGAGAGCACTTTCGAAATGCTCTCGAGTGCGCCTGCTCTCCCACTCGAATTCGCCATTAGGGTAGGGTGTGTGCACCAGCCTGATCTTCTTAAAGTAGGCTTCTCCTGAATACTGCTAAGCCGTGTGTTAAAGCCACTTAAAAGGACACTCGGTGTTTTGTTTTGAAATAAAAAAAAAAATTCTTTTCCTCGCGATTCTAGGTAGGGCACGGGCGGCGATGTCATATTGTGGGAGTTGTCGCCACGGCCAGGCGCACTTTACTATGACCGATTTTTACCGAAAATGTTTTTACTATAAAGGGGGGAAAATGTACAGTTGTCTATGGAAGATGAACTGGGACTTCAGTTTCACTTTACTATATCCGAGTTTAGTATAGCGGGATGTGGTTTGTCGTATCAGGTGTTCTGGTGGGAAATCCAGAAATAGGGCCAGAACAACACGGCCATTTGGCACTGCAGTGTAAACATAGTCCATAAAGTACTCCAGAAGTGTAATCGTATTTATTTTCGTTATAAGTCACCACTGTGCTCCATTCATTGAAGCCTATTTTCGCAAAATCGTTGTATGATGCAAGCAACATACTCTTGCATAGTTTATGCTATCGATGACAATATTGCAACAGGCCAGTAATTTCAGAACTTATCTTTCCTTTCTTAATTACAGACAGGACTGACAACATATCTTTGAATTGTTTAAGGTTTGAAGGTTTATTTCCACAACTGGGGTTGCGGGGACAGCCAGGAAAAAAGCAGTATAGACAGCTTGAGAGGTCCTGGCTTCCTCTTCCAGAGCAGCATTGACGGCGGCGGAGTACAACATAAAACAAAATGTGAAGAGAAAAAAACACACATGTTCGGTACAGATAAAGAGACATGTACGTTCAGTCCGCAGTACTTGGTACTTGTACAGTACAAAACTACACGAACATTTGGGGCAATTCTTTCAGAGAAATATTGGATACATCTATATTTTCGAAGCAGTACAACTGTTTCACCCTTTTTAAATCATACCGTTCAGTATTTTAAAACAATGTCTGTTAAAATGATGCCTTGCCGCTGTGGCTCATTGGTTAACGCAGCCAACTGTAACAGTTGAGAGTTGATTCCGAGGACATGGAATCAAATCCCAACCGCGGTAGCCGCTTTTCGATGGGGGCAAAACGGAGAGGCGTCCGTGTGCTGTGCAATGTCAGTGCACATTAAAAAAAAAACCAGGTGGTCGAAATTACTCCGCAGCACTCCACTACAGCGCCCCTTATAGCTTCGATCGTTTTGGGACGTTGTAGACCTTATCCTCTAGGATGACAAAGTTTCAGTGCAGGTCTCTGAGGTGAGTGCCAACCTATCCAGATGGCTTGAACAGTTTCGTTCCTATAGCTCCATGAATTGTCTGCCGATATGATTGGGAGATGCATGTGTGGGTCGATGTGGTGCAATATCTTTGACTGCTGTGCCATGGAATTGATTTTCTGCATCAAAAAAGACACCAAGTAAATTGATCACAAAGGACCTTCACGATTCCTGTTAGAAAATGTTTTTCAATTGCCTCGTCAGTAGAAGCCTTTTCTCACCTACCCGTTAATTCATTCTCCATTTGCGACATCTTTTTTTTTTTTATGTCATGCTTGTTAACCAAAAAAACTGGCTCCTCTGCACACACAGAGGGAGGGCCAGGTTTAACTAGTGCATTTGTGCGCTCAGTGTTCAGTAATGTGGTAATCTTCACTAGTAGTGTGTATCTCTCATACTTGTGCACATGGGGCCGGGCGGAGTTGTACTGCTGCTGAGTGCACTAAACTTTCATTAATTTGGCTGTCAAGGGACCGGAAAAAATGTGTGAATTAACCCAATGCTTGAATTTTCGAATGGCCCTGAAAAAACTGCCTAAAACTATTTGCAGCACAGTACAGTAGAACCCCTTTATAGTAAAGTCACTGGGACTAGAAAAAATCTTTACTATATCAGGGTCTTTGCTATAGCAGTTGTTGGTGATGACATGGGTCTGAAGATGCTGTTTGGTAGTTAAATAGGCACTTACTAAACACGTCTTGTTGCTTAATGTGAAAAGACTCTGAAATACCTTCCATCTCACTCTTATCATCTCTTCGTGCAATCTTTTTTTTTTGTTATAAAAATCTTACATTTTGTAGAAGTACCTCTTAAGTTTTCGAAAACATAGCGCAAAAAGGACATGGACTACACAGAAGTAACAGGACAGGCGCTAACTTGCAACTTTATTTTAGAAAAAGCCACCACTAAACTTTTGTAGAAACTTTTGTGAATAAAAGTTATTACCAACTAACCCAGATTAAGCTTCTGTTGTACCTCTTAAGCATGAGGAAAACATGGCTACTAATGCAACCAAGTTTGATTTCATGTGAAAACCAAAGCCTTGCACGAACATGGTATCACTTTTTGCTGTTTATGAGTTTTAAAAGGCAATAAATGATAATTGCGCATGTCAGTCAAGTGCTGTAAGACCGCACATGCTGCGCCTCCACTTTTTGCCACCGCTGCCTTATGCTTCGTGCTGCACAGTGCTGTGAATGTCCGCCCGTTTCTTCTCCTTCCCTATTTCTTGCTGCACTTTTACTCTCCTTTACTTTCTCAACAGACCGCGCGCGCCTCCTTTCCATGTTTTTAGACAGCTTTACTTTTTTTTCCTACGCGCTACATACTTTCCCTCATGGCTCCAAGGCCTCCGTAAAGTAGACTTCTCGTGATTGCTGCTAAGCCCTGTGGTAAAGCCATATAAAGGAACACTCGCTGTTATTTTTTTGTTTTCAAATACAAAAAATCTGGCGCGCAGCGATGTTATATCGTGAAAGTTGTCGCTGCGGCCAGGCGCACTTTACTTCTATAACCAATTTTCGCCAAAATCGTGTTTACTATAAAGCGGAAAAAAATGTACAGTTTTCTATGGAAGACAAACAGGGATTTCAGTATCACTTTACTTACTATATCAGAGTTTTTACTATATCCAAGTTTACTGTAGCGGAGTTCTACTTAATTTTACCTTATGAACACCTGTACGATGGAAGTCTGTATTAAGTAATAGCGACAGCTCATATGCAGTTTCAGCAAATGAAGTAAGAAACACCGTGAACATGATGGGTGCTGAACCAACACATAGAGGAAGTACAGCGTATCTTGCCCGGTTTTTCCCACATTCAGAAATTTGTGCACATAGCCTGTTGTCCCACATTGCACCCACTAGGATGTTAGCAGCGGTTTGAGCTTCAATAGTCATAGCAAACCCACCTTGCCACAGAGGCCGCATTTTCAAGCACTGGCCGGGATCTTTAAAAGCGAAAATAATGCTTACAGGTACCGGCACAGAAGAAGTGCAGTAGACAAGAACAAAGAGGACGACGAGACAAAATGCTGAACTGTCAACTTTTAGTATCTAAAAGTAAAGTGAGCCTTATTTAAGAGAACTTAGTAGGAAATATGGCTGAGACAACCAGAACTGGAGAACAAAGAAAAGAAGAACCACTGCTGCAGGGAGATCAATAAAGAAAGATGTGCTACCAAACCAAAAAGAAAAAATACGAAGGCCACAAGCCAGCTAATATTCCACAGAATCTAGCTGCGGTGAAGGTAATATCAGCAGATGTGGTGAGTCGGCACGTGCAACCCTACCCAACATCAGTACCCTACCAGGTTCAGGTGCCTAGCGCCACCCAGGTGGCAATCCGGAAACTGAGAAGAAAAAAAGAAGATGAGAAGAAAGAAGTCACAAGATGAACTTTTGATTCCATACTCAGCGCTCGGCGGGATGCAGATCAAGTGTCTCGGGGGAGTAGTGCACGAGAAAACGCTGCTTTGTTATAATGCTATCCAATTAATGTTCATTAAATTTGTTGAATTGCAATTAATTGTCATTGTTTAGGACAACCGACGACTTACAAGTGGCATACACATGTTACATTGAAGTTCGAAAAAATACTCAAGAAATGGGCAGGCAAGACTGCATCAGGGCCAACCAGAACAAGTGGGAAAAATAAGCGAAGTGAATGGTTGTGAGATCACATCTGAAAGTTAAACAGCAATGAGGATAGAAATTGTTAGGCAGCTAAAAGAACAAAAGCCAATCACGGTCATAAACAACAGTCATAAACAAGCTCTAAAATCTCAAAATAACGCATGACAGATAACAATTTGATACTAAAAATGTGGCTAAAAGAAGAATAGGTAACAGTTCCTTATTGGAAACAAGGATAACAAACAACAAAGAACATGGCTAAACCTATGATGAAAACAGATAATAGCAAGCTCAGCAGCAGTGATTGATTATGAAGAGCAACAACAGGAAGCGTTGTGAATAGAAACAAGCATATTGCCGTGTGCCTCTCGGAACCGAGGAAAAAGACTGAGTGTGTGAGACTGATCCGTGCAGTGGTTGTCCTTGAGAGGTGGAACTCAGCAAAAGGGGAATTGTACCTGGCTGCTCCACCAGAAAATGTAACGAGTAGAAGGCGGCAACCACTGAACAGATCAGTCTCACACACTCAGCTTCGTCCTCTTTTTCCTCGGTTCCGAGAGGCACGCAGCAATATTCTACACTGTTGCCGAAATCTAGAGTTTTGGGAGAGAAAAGATGGATACTTTTTTCTCTGACTGTGAAATTGAAAGCTTGCTCTTGCACTGGTCATCTGTATGCTGGCAAGGTCTTGTTATCTTTTATGTTACCTTGTTGCCACCTTCCTCTATCAGTGCTGCTTTTGCAAAATCAAGCCAGTAGTGTGAACGCAAAATGTTACTGTCACATTAATAAATGCTAAGGTGCCAGGATGGTTGGACACTGGCACGATGGTTGTGTTCCTTCAGTATCTCGCTTAAACAGTGACCAGTCTGATCTTGTATATTTCGTTTGAAGTATAATAACGGATTTAAAGCAGTGAACAAGGGGCTGCCTGTGAAGAGTGGTGCAAAGGCTCTTCTCTTGCTTAGGCCTCTTTGCGCAATCACATACATAAGACAACTGCTCTGAAGCACTGAAAACAACCCCAACTTCTACCTTTTTTTTTTCCCCTCAGTGTTTCTCAGGTTGTAGAAAATCAGATGCCTGTAAGGTAGAGCAACCAATTTCTTTTGGGACATTTGTGTTCCTTCAGCGACAGGTTATGTAGATTTCTTGAGCGTAGCTTCAGCAACCAAGGTCAGAAGCTTGGGAAGGTAACCTGCTTTTTTCAGTCTGGCTCTCTCTCCTCAGGAACATTTTTCAGTGCTGTAAGTAGAGTATTCTGTGTGTGCATTTTTTTTTTTGGACATGGCTTGAAGTATATATTTCTTTTCATCAGTTTTGAGTGAGTCACATTAAACGTGAGAACAGACCTGTTGCCCTTAGTTTTGTAAAGAAAACAAATGTAGGTAGTCCACCCTAAATTCAAGGCTTAACTATATAAATTGCAAGAAGCCTTTTTCTGGCTACTAATGAATTAAAATTAGGGTGTCAAGCATTGTGAAAAGATGGCTAAGTCACTGGGAGTTGCTGGTAGCTTAGCGGTGTGATATTCATACTTCTTTCTGTTAATTAATTGGGTGTTTATTATAGGCTGTACCTTGAAATGTAAAGACTGTACCCTCCTTTGCTGATAGCCGAGTGATATGTAGGAATGAAGCTGATAAAGAAACAGTATCAATAATGACTTTGTTTAAGCTGCATTCAACTTATGGATTTTTATAATTATTTATAGTCGCACACAGCTGTGCTTTTGTACAAATTGCTTGGTGTAAATCTGTCAATGTAGTCTGTGTTTTGTAATCTATTAAGTTCTTTTGTTTTCATACCTTGCAACGACTCATATTTAGTGTTAGCATAGTTAGGGGTGTGCGTTCTTAGAGCTCACTAGTGAAGTTCAGTTCAGAGGATTTGTGCAATTTAGTGGGGAGCACAATGATTGAGCTGCTAGTTCACTAGAGCCTACTGGTGCACTGAGTGCCTTGTTTTACGGAAACAGAGAAATCAAATCTGCAGCTGCTCTAATGATATAATGTGGTGAGGATAAGCTTTTTCTCTGCTTCAAGCCATGGGAATGCTAATACGATTCTAAGTGCACTGGACAGTTTTCAAGAAATCTGTAAACATTCTTTTGATTCGGTGCTTTCACAACGTTGCCTTCTTGAAGGGAAGAAAGAAATGAACAAAGCACGACTCCTTCTAATGTCCACCATTGGAGTTTTGCACACTAATCATCCTCATGCACAAAACTGTGGGAAGAGAGTTTAAACAGAATTTCACAAACTTAGAGTGAAAACTGTGTCATTAGGCAGCTCAGGCAATTATATGTTTAGTTGAGCAGGTATTGACCATCGAACAAATGAGTTGCCAGCATAGGACACACTGCTCTTGAACTGAGGTTGAATACAACTTAATTAAGCTGTATCCAGTTACCGTTGAAGAGAAGTAAGTGATAGTGACAGTCCATGTCAGGATGTAATCCAGATTCTTTCCTTGTTGCCTCTATAAAAAGCTGACTTTTGGACCAGAATATAAGCTCAAGAATTATAATGCATCTGGCTTGTTTGGAAGTGTCAAGCTTTCACAGGTGGTAGTGCTACGCCAATCGCGCCATTATGTGCCAATCTGACTTGTTGCGCCAGCTTTGTCTAAACAATTTACGTGATAATTGGCCACTGCAAGTATACAATGCCAAATTTAGACATTGAGCAACCTCGCTTTATGCCCTCGCTGGAAGAGGATGCAACCGCATTCAACGTTTATAGGTACTTTTTTAGATCCATAACTCCTCACAGTGCCAATAAGGAACAGGCGGCCTGTCCCCTTCACCGCAGCGCTGCAGTCGCAGGTTGACCTAGGCGAGCGAGAGTCGCCTGCTAGCGCGCAGCGTTTTGCACGAGCACTCGCATTCTAATCATCATTGCGCAACCGCTGTGTTTTGTTTTCAGCTCTTGCCCGGAGGTATTTGATAACATAGCGCTTAGCGCTTTTGCAAACTTAAGAGTGGCATCCTGAGCAGTTTCACAAGTGGCTGTTTTGTTCAGGCAATGAAAAATGCATGCTTCGGTTCTGCTTCGCCAGAGATGAACCTAACCTTGCTACTTCAATGGCTTCAGATTATCCGCCGAACCAGTTTTTCATGACTGGCTGCTGTTTTGCCAATTTACTTTTGCGTTTTATTGCAGCAATACTAGTGCAAATAAAACCCACTGCTGTGCCTCAGTGGCCATGGCCCACGGCTACTTTCGTGAAAGCCGCGAGTTAGATACTGGTGTAGGTGAAATGCAAGAGTAACTCAAGGCCTTTGGCATTAAAATAGAGAAATTTTGTTCACAAACACACCAAACATCATTGTTGACAAATTTGCTGTAAAATAATTTATCAGACAAGCTTCGCTTTCTTTCTTTCTTTTTGAGCTCTAACGGCACTGATATTTTCAAGGACTTTGCTCGCACGTAGAAGTGCATGTGCATCACTAAATAAAAGTGAATTTATTAAGCTGCAAACACCTTAGCATGCTCTGGGCAGCCAATGCCATTTATGCCTTTCTTCACAAGAGAATTCAGCACGTCCCAAAATAGATCGCTGAACAACTCGCCCTTTCTAGCCTGTTTTATAGTTTGTTCTACCATGCTTGCACAGGCAAACATCTTTTAGGAACGGTATGCGAGGCTGTCACTGACATACTCATGCTCAATAATGAGCATAGCCTCACGCCAAGTGCGTCTGCTTTCCAGAGTTCACATTGCATTTTTTTTTCTTTTTTTCATTTTGAAAGCCACATAGCCTGCAAATAGTACTAGGTTGTTTCTTCTGGTGATGAAACTCTGTATCTGTGGTCGTTAGAAGCATGGGAGAGGTCCCTGAATGGCGTTGCGCCATCATTTCCTGCTAGACCCGTTCTTTCATAGCTTTTATCTGGATGTGGGCATAGCGACACTTTTCTCCGAGGCTCTCGAAGGCACTGAGTAAGACACAGTCAGTTCTCGTCTCACAGTTTCCTTTCACAGTCACTTCAACAGGTGTGTAAAGAGAAAGCAGCCTAAATAATTGGCTGAACTTAAGCCACTGTAGAGTGGTCTTTGTCACCTCCAAACGACCTCACTGGGCCAAAGAATCTCTGCAATAAAAAAAATAATTATATATAAGCATTATTTCCAGGCTTTTTCTTCGTGCCAGTCTAACTACCTCAAGTGGGTTTTAACTTCGCTGTGAGAATATAACTGACACTCTTGTTGTTATCGGCCTATAGCTCTAACAAGTTGCCCTGCTAAGTCTGAAAATATTTTAAATATTAGAATAATTTATTTTTTTTACTAGACTCTCGCAAACTTCTCAACGTTCATCAGTGCGGCTTCAAAAAATCATGCTCGATAGTTGACCATCTAGTTGGTCTCGCAAACACCGTCCGGGAGGCATTTATACACAGACAACACTGTCTTGCTATCTTTTTTGATCTTGACAAGGCATACGATACCACTTGGAGGTTTGGAATTCTTCACGACCTAGCAGAGCTAGGCAGGATTTCATATCTAGCCGTTTTTTTTATGTACGCCTATGCGCAACACTTTCGAGGAGCTTTGTTCAAGAGAACGAAGCACCTCAGGGCTATATTTTAAGCGCAACCCTTTTTGTTGTCAAAATGAATTCAGCTAGCAAAATAATTCAAAAATGTATTATGTATTGAGTTTGCATTGATGATCTCCAGATAGCTTGTACATTCACCAATATTTCAACATGTCAGAGACAAATGCAGTTGACTTTAAACAAGCTAATAACATGGGCAGATAAAAATGGATTCCAGTTTTCCCCTCAGAAAACAGTGGCAGTAATGTTTTCACTGAAACGAGGCATACATACTGACCCGACTTAATACTTGAAAGGAACTATTTTGCCTTTTAAAGATGAGCATAAATATTTAGGTGTAACTTTTGACAAAAAACTAACATTCCTACCTCGCATAAATGCACTTAAAAAGAAAGCCTCTCAATCCCTTAACATACTCAAAGTTCTCTCAAGGAAACACGAGGTCCGTGACTGAACATGTCTATCACACGTCTACCGCTGTTTTGTACACTCCAGTTTAGATTACGGCTGCATTGTATATGGTCTGCGACACCGTCATATCTGAAGCGATTAGACCCAATACATAACCTTGGTTTACGTCTTTCTAATGGCGCGTACAGAACATCCCTCATTAAAAGCATCTGCATAGAAATAAATGAACCACCCCTTGCAGACAGGAGAATGATGCTTACATGTTCATACATACTCAAAATAAGATCTTTACCAAAACATCTCTGTTACCCCTTAGTTACAAAGTACTCTTCCAGAACACTGTTCATAAACAAACCCCATTCAATCAGGCCCTTAGTACTCCGCTTTGAAGAAATATGCCATGATTTAAAAGTACTGGATGCACTTCCAAATATTGCCCAGAGACAACATTTATTGCCGCATTGTACAGCCTTCCCTCCACATGTGACCTCACACTGACATCCTTCCAAAAAAAATCAAACACCACATAAACACATTATGCAAGAATGCCTATCACTGCGAGAAAAGTATATGAAATACACAGAATTTTTTACAGATAGCTCAAAAACAGCAAATTATGTTGGATGTGCTGTTGTGCAAGGAAACAGATAAAAAGTAATAATGCTACCTAACAGTGCATCAGTATTTACTGCAAAATGTTATGCTATGTAACTGTAGAAAAAATTACGAAACAGAACTGCGAAAAAAGCATAATATATATCGATTCTTTATTTGTCTGCTTAGGGCATTACATTCTAAAAATTGCTTACGGCATTACATTCTAAAAATACAGTTGAGCCTATGGTAGGAAGCATCATTCACGGCATAGAAAAAATCACAACACAAGGCCAAACCATAATATTTTGCTGGGTTCCTAGCTATGTCGGGATGGAAGGCAACGAAAGAGCCGACTTGTAAGCTGCACACGCTCGAAACAAGAAAATAAATAAAATACACACCCCCACAAATATTGCATCAGGTTAGTACAAAGGAGCTTGAGAGATAAATGGTAGAATAAATGGAATAATGAAGACCAAAATAAGCTACGCACACTAAAACCCATAATAGGAGAATGGAAGTCATGTACACAGAAGGACTGTTTCAGTGAGGTGATTTTGTGCCATTTTCAAATTGGACATACACACCTGACGCATAATTTTTACTGAGAAAAGAGCATGAACCTTTATGCGAAAAATGTAGAGGTGAGTTCACCATGAACCACATTCTGATCTCGAGCACAGAGCTTGAACTGTTACAAAAAAAATATTTTACTCCATTCTTTAATGAACACATCCCATTCCACCCCTGCTTACTGTTAGGAAACAACCCACTTGTTGAAATTTCATCTGTTTTGTAGCGAAAGCTACACTGCGCTAGGTTTTCAAGCCGTCGGAGTGGCACCGGGCCACGTGACCATTGCAACTGTCACGGGGTATAGACCAACATTTGGGCCAGGAGTTGGAGGAGGAAAGAAGAGAGAGAAGAAAAAGAAGCAAGAAGAAGAAGAGATAAAGGAGAAAAAGAAGGAAGAAGGAGACAGATAACTCAGTAGTTGATGGAGGCGAACGGCAGTAGCGAGTTGCTAGGACAGAAGGTTCGTTCGAACATTGTGCCAGCGACACATTAAATCCAGGTGTGCTCAGAAAAATTTGCAGCAAAACTCACAGCTTTCACTCTATCACTAGGTACAAGCCATGCTTAAACCCCAACAATTATTTAGTTTTCTTATAAGCTGTAATTTTAACACTTTTCACTTTCACCCATAAAAGACTCTCAGCAACCTTGTATTTGGTGCATGATGGCCTGATGAAAAAACCCAGCTCAACTCAACTCTTGTTGCATAGGAAGTCTATAACAGACAGCACTGGCATCAATGTCACATGCAGGGACTCAGTGGTTTGATTTGATGCAATGAGTTTGATATTTCCTCTTGCTTCTGTCTGGCTCATTATGTCCAGGAATTCCTCCAAAAACTGAAAGAATGTGTGTAAATGCGTATTAAACTAGAATTGATATGATGCACTATAATATAAAAATTATTTTTTTTTTCTTCTCACACTAAAGTATTTCTGACTGATTCTTCTATATTGAGTACACAGAAGCTGCTTACCTTAATTCTGGAAGAACCTTTTCTTATTCCAGCTTGAAGATTCTTGGCATTCAGGATGTCAAAACGATTATTTAGTAGCAAAGTCACATTTCAGTCCCTGCGCTGTCAGCAAAGCCAGGTACTTTTAGCTGCCGGTAGACCTTTAATCCCCTTGCCACACTGCAGCTGAAAAAGAGTTTCCTGATTTTACTGCAGCCACAAGTCGGCAAGCTTCAGAATATAGAAGCTTAACATGTTGTTCGCCAATCAATAAACACTGTTTACACTGACAACAGGAACTGTGTGTAGTAGAAGCATGCATGTGCAGTATTTAATCTGGAAATATAACACGTTGGCAAGGAAAGGCATCCGAAATATCGTAGGCAAACATTCATGGTCTGAAGCCTCTGTTGCTTGACATGATACTCTGTCAGTTTTGGCACCACCTTAATCTCAGCCTTTTTCTCTGCCTCATAAAGCCGTTCGTAGTGATGGTAGTTCAGTTGATGGTCCCAAATCTGCAATAAAATTGCTACCCGTGCAGGGAGTAAAAGCAAGGCACACATGCGTATTCAAAAGAAACAATTCTCCAAATATTAAGACGGCTCGGTTATAACTTACCTCTCCATACTTTTGCTTCATCGAATGATTTCGGTCACAGTTGATTATGTGCAGCATGCCGCATATGAAATGTAGAAATGCACCGTCAGGAAGGCACGGGTGCTCCATCTTGCATTGGGCCCTGCCAAGCTTTTCACTGACACCAAGGTGCTTCCACAATGACTTATTATTTCCAGCTCCATCACTGATCACAGCCAAGACTTGGTCACCATGCTGGTGAAGCTGCAGAACCGAATTTACCACTATTTTTTCTAGCAGCCAGCCTTGTGCTGCTTCCTTTGTGGCATAGCTTGCAATGGGCTGAACCCATGAATCAAATATGGGATTGAACATTATCCAAGATAATGTTGCTAAGATCCACTTTGGCAACATCCCCATAGTTTATTAATCCACCAAATTTGCAAGATGTTCTGCTAAATTCAGTTGTTTCCCGCAAATTCACCTCATCAATTATTATACATCCATAGGTTTGATGTTCTGGCTTACCTGCCATTTCAAGCTAAATGCTTCTGAGGGCAAATTTGTTCAAACCGTACTCACATGGCAGACCCCTCAGCAGCTGCACGAGACAACATGTACTTCGGAAGGGAAGAACTTTCATGCTAGAAACGGCCTTGTAACCCTTCGGGCTTGTTAGCTGCAAGAGTAAGCAGACCATGAGCCAGTTGGTTGTGTATCTATGACCACGAGGCAATTTTGCGGCCTGCTACATTACTGCTGCTTGGAGGCCATTTTTTGTACCTCAGGCAAATCTTGGATGATTTCATCCAGAGTCCTTGTCAACACATTCTTCAGCTTCTCACTGAATTGCTTTTCATCTTGTTTTTTTTTTGTTTTGTTTTGTTTTCATTCTCGTGCTGCAGTGGCACGGATTAGTTGCTTTCTCAGCACACTTGCTGCCACAGGCACATTTTTCTTCGGTGGGGTCAATGTTGCCCTCCGCTTCACACATTTTGCCACGTTGATGCACATAGTACATGTTTCTTCGTCTGCACTAGACAAAACAGCGCAGTCTTTGTTATAGAGCATACTTCTAGCATTTTGGGCGTCGCTGCTGCAGTTGGCAACATCAACATCAGAGCAACTACGGCAAAATTGTTTTCTGCACACAATCTGCAAAATTGCCTCTACATCTATCACTGAAAAAACCTGAATGTCAGCATCCCACTTGTGCAACAACCTTCCATTTGCTTGGACAGCGTAGGTAGGGTCCTCACGAAGTACGACACTTTTCAGTATGGTGTAAACACCTTCTTTCATTCCAGCGTTGTAAAAGAGAACCTCTTCGTACTTTCCTGTCTCCTTCAAGGGCCACCATTCTGCACCTTCTGGGAAGCTGTATCGACGCATTTTCCACAATCTGTGCAAAATCAATGCTTTGCACGGGACCAGACAATATTTTAGGAATTTGTAGGTGGGACTCCGTAAATGTGGCAAGAGTGCCGCTTTGATAAACACGCTGGATCTTTTTTTGGCTACCGCCGTCATTTGCGATTTCTCAGTAAATAGCTCAGAATGTTCGGGAATTGACACGAAACTGCATCAGGCTTCAGTGCCCAACACCCACGTCCATCTCGACAACCTGACAGTCAGTGACATGCTTTTACGCCTTCACAACCTCATCTGCCACAAAATGTATGTCACACACCTTGCAAGTCTTGCTGAGCACTTTGTCAGCACGTAGAATAGCTCGAACTTGAACCCACCTTCCAAGAAGCTCCGGATCGGACGGCGGCGTAAAAAAGAGCGTTTCTCCGGGTTGCTATTGTACCCGCTAATACAGCCGGGCACGAAGCAAGATGGCATCGTCGCGCTCGAAAGCTGCTTCACAGCCAGCAGCGTTTGTTGGTCTGAGTGCACTGTAGTTGTCGATGGAGACCACGTGTTCGTAGAGTGCACAGGAAAAGAAAATGGACAAAAAAAGCAATGACAAATGCGCACGAGCCAAGTAGGAACTGCAGAGTGGAGCTGCGCACGCACTGGCGACCGCGTAAACCTCAACTGCAGTGCCCTCTTACCACCCAGGTACAAGCAGCGCCAGCTTTCAGAGAAGGAGTTATGGAACTAACAAAGTACCTGTAAACGTTGGCCACATCCATATACATGACAGTTTGGTTCAATACTCACTAGTGCTGCTTGTCCTAAACCTGTTATCACTGTGGGTTTCATTACAGGCTGGTGGCACGAGCCTTTCCGAATTGTAAATAATAGCAGCCAATTAATTCCACTGCTCTTTGTAGTAGCTGTCATTTGTCTATTTTTCTTTTGTGAGCTCGTCGAAAAATTTTTAGAACGCTTACACTCCTAAATAATTCGGACTGATGGAGCACAGAATTAATTTTCACACATTTGGATTAAAGCCAAGCCTTTATTTCGACACCCGTTAATGGACCTTTATCCAGTAGCGCACCCCTCTTGCAGCTACCTGGTGAAATATGTTTGATGTGATGGGTTACCGAGAAATTGGGCAGAAATTCATTCAAACCAGCGAGGTGGGCTTCATTAGTGGAGAGCAGGACTAGTTTGGCCTAACCTTGGCAGAAGTGCCCGAGTCATCTTTGCACACGTCATGCATGACACACTCCCCCTGTTAACCAATGATAATAAGACGCTGGTGAACCTGGCCCTATCTTCTCGCAGAGAAAATGCAAGCGTATATTCCAAAGGCTTATGCTAGCGCTGCACGCAGTTATTGTGCAGCAGTTTGTGTCAATGAAGTGATGGACAGCGTTGCATGGAACAAGCGCGTGTAGCAAACTACTCCCCTCATTTTCGTGTGCCATCCCGGTAAAATGGCCTCCGAGGAGCATTCACACATGCGCAGTAGCGCTACTTGAACGAGGTTCATTTGGAACGTTGGATAATTTTAACTAGGAGCTTGGTCCCAGCCAATGCCGATGTACGTCGATGTTGTCAGACGCTTGCTAATTTGGATATGAGTGGGCTCACTTTGGTTCTTTCGGACTAGGGATCACGTTGAGTTAAGGCATGTACCTGCAGCAATCACCGAAACAGATCTCCCTGAACCTGAATTGCACGTAACAGTAGCGCCCGTTCTTTGCCCCACCGCAGTGGTGCAGTGATGCCCAAATACTGTGCCGGAATACCTGGGTTCAATCCTGGCGTTTAAAATCCCCAGGTGGTTGAAATTTCACTGGAGCCCTTCACTATGGCACCCCTTTCTGTCTTTCTGCTTTCACTCCCATCTTCCTCCTTTCCCTTATGGCATGGTTCAGGTGTCCACGGAACAAGTGTGTCAGATACTGCTCCTTTCCTTTCCCTGAATTAATAATTATTATTGTTATTAGTGCCCGCGCACGTTGTGCACGCTGCGGCAGGTATGAAGATGTTCAGAAGTTGACCATTTCTGAAATTATGCTCAGGCGCATAGTTTTGGATTCGCTTCTACTTCATGTCATTTCGTGGCTGCGATTTAGTGCTGTTTGAGGCGTCACTGTTCTTTTATTTTTGTTTTCGGATCGTGTTACAATGTTGTAACACATACGCATGTCCCACACATGCATCCAGATTCTGCTTCCAGCTCATCATGCTCCAGTCACCACCATTCTCTGGAGGGCCTTCTTTGAGTGGCATTTGCCGCTGCATTCTTGAGTTGTGTCCGACTGAAGCTTCTTGTGGTGATAGTTCATTTTTTGGCATGCCATTTGCGAATTGTGGAAACAGGGAGTCGTGTAAAACCGTGCCATTGGCTTGCACTTGAAACAAGGACTCATTTCTTCCCAAAGCATATTCTTTGCTCTAATTAATTGGGAAATTTTCGGTGCCACCTGATGTGATGATTCTGGGCAGAAAAGCTGAACATTACACCAAGAAATTCTAAGATCAGCCCCCAAATTTTTACACGATGCAGTTATGTTTCCGAGAAATCTGCAGCAGGTAAAGGAACCAGCTTTCATTCGGCTTACACTGTTTTGCATGTGTCTGTTACAGCTGACGACTAACACAACACGCCTCAAAAACGAGATCGCCGCTGGGAAGCTGAAGCTCATCTCCAAGCAAGCGAGAAAAAGTGATGTGTGGAACAAATTCTTCGAGCTTGTCGACGCCAAGACCTTGTCGCCGTCAGGGCACGTGCAGTGTAAAAGTTGCGAGCGATTTTTTCGTTATGACGCCGGTAAGACGGGGACCTCACATCTGAACCGACACAAATGCAAGCCAACAGCCGAGCACGCCCCTGCCACACCATCCGCAGTTCCTGCTAGCGTTAGAAACAGCTTGATGGCAGCCTTTTCCAGTTGGTGCGAAAAGAGTGCGCGGTCTTCTTTTGACGTTTCTTGTTACGATGACTTGTTAAAGATTGCCGATGACCTCATCGCCACTGGCGCGCGCTATGGAAAATTATCTGCAAAGCAATTGCTGCCGTATCCTGGTGAATTGCCTTGCCAATCATTGGAGGGACTGTGAACTTTAAGGCCTGGTCGTTTCATTTCATTACAACTACAATTAAGCATTACAATGGTTTTGCAGCATCCAGAGTTTTGACAGAGCATGCTTATAGCAAAGTGACTTGTTGGGTGATTGGTTGGACATTATGTTAAAACAGCATTAGAAACACGGACAGATAGAAAGACAAACATAGTAATAGGCCGAAACCGATACCAAACTGCAAGAGAAATTATTGAGGCTGTAAACATAGCAGATGGTTAAGAAACATGCTTAAGCAGCACTTCCCTAATACTTCATGCGAAGGAAATGGCTTTTTTGGAAGGGAGAGGGTGACGTTTTATGTCATGCGACGGAACTGGTTGTCCACTTTCTAGCACTCTCTGTGTATATAAAAAACATGCTTCATGAATAAAACCTCAGTTGTCAGTTCAGAGCAATGTGTGTTTGTCTTTCTATCTGTCCGTGCTTCTAGCACTGTTTTAACATAATGCTTATAGACACAAGCGGAATTCGAGTCTGCAGTATTGCAAATACAGTTTTCTTTGCCACTGCTTTGAACCCCTGCTTCATTGCATGAGCATGCGGTCGCTAGTATGTGCCGACCGAAGTTCGAATGCGTATCTGGCAGTTTGAAGCCTATGCTAGTCACACTTGATTGAATCCGTGGTTCAAGTGGATGTGTCATTTCAGAGGATTGCACTGTATTATGATATCTCGACATATTCGAACATGGAGTTATGGGAAAGACTCCCGAGCCTTTATTGCCCGATGTCTTCATACTGGAGCAATGATAGGAAAGACATGTGGCACAATCTGTTAGGTAGCGCCACTTACACTACATGTACTATGTCCAAAATGATTTCAAAGACTGGGAAAACATATTGTCACATTAGGCGGTGCATGCGCATAAGGAAAGAAGAAGGCTCGTGAGTTCTAGAGAAGACGACGTTCAACAGAGTCGGCTGGTGCCTGCAGAAAACGTCTGTTGTTTGAAAGCATTGTCTTCCGTGTCCACCCTCTACTCCAAGCTGAACTACCCCGTAACACCTTGATGGAGGTGCTCCACCAATCTTAACCAACCTCCCTCCATTAACCAATCTCCCTCCCCGAGTGAGGTGATTGTTTTACTGCCAGTCTGTCACTTGTCACAGCTGTGCACGAAGGCTGCTGCAAATTCGTAGGCTATGCGCTGGCTTTCTGTAAAGCCCAGAGAGGGTGCAGCGAGTCAGTGCACTAAAACATTTGGTAGAACTGAGCTTAATGGCTTAGTGCACCAATCAGCATGAGCTGAGTGGCATTTGCCACTGAAAGATGTGGAGTGGTACAAATTTTCGGATCTAGGCCGGGACTGCTGGCACCAAGCTTTGCTCTTTATCCCTGCTCTTTCCCACAGCAATGACGTAGAGCAGTCTGAAAAGTCGTTAGAGCCTGTGGCGTGCCACGGCTGGCCATCTGAATTGGCCACGACCAATGGAAGCCTTTGGTGTGATCAAGTGCTACTATCCTTTCACCTACAACTGAAGTGGAATAACGGAGTTGTAGAGATCGCCAGGCAGGGGCGATCGCGGCCACATTTATTTGAGGAGAAGCTGAAGAGGTGACGTCGGCAGCATCCGGCCGAGGCGAAGGTCGCGAGTGTTCCTAAGCTCGCAGCACGAGAGGGCAAAATTAACTGTGATGAAGACAGCGGCTGTGGGCTGCGATGTACATATGCACGGGTCACTTGCGGTAGGCATAAGCTGACATGTTGTTGCTGCCTGATAGGGGCTTGGAAAAGCGGGAGGTGCACAACAAATGCAGAATGAGGGGCCATAGGCTCTGTAACACGAACCAGAGATGTTGCGTCGCATAGCACGTGGTGTTTGAGCGAGGTGGCTGCGGAGCCCACTGATGCACAATTGTGATGGAGGGCGATTGCAGACGATGAGCAGGACGCTTGGTGCGAGAAATGGAGGCACGTGCTAAAGTCCGGTGCTGCTGCCTCACACGACTCGCATGCCAGCACTTAAATGATGGCAAAGCTTGCCACTTGTATGATGGGAGTGTGAGTGACGGCACAGGAGGACGGAACAGCTGAGGCTACGCTTACTGTGTCGTAGACGATAGATACGTGTGGGAGAGTAGCCGGGCCGGATGCGCTAGGCAGGAGTGGCAGGGGGCTGGCCGGAGACAGCTGCGGCGTGCTGTGCCCCGAAGGTGCAGCCGTAGACGAGAGTGATGCTGGTGAGGTTGCGGATGCTGGCGGTGTTGAAAGCGGGTCTACCGCGTCGTAGAGCGGCAGTGGGCAGTAGCTTTCGCTGAAGTACGCCAGGACGGCAGCACGCAGCTCATCGTATGGCCGGCAACTCGAGGCAGGGCAGGCAAGCTGGCAGAGGATGTCAGCTGGTAAGATTTCGGAGAGGACTGCGTGCTTGAACTGCTGGATGGTGATGCAGTTCTGGTACATCGCAGCCTCTAGCTGAGCGAACCACCCGCCGATGCCTGCAGGCCGGAACATTGGAAGCGGCGGGTCGAAAGCCGGGCCTTGCCAATATGCCATCCTATGACGCCACCGGGGTGAAGGCACGGTTCTCCGGGCCACCACAAATGTAGAGATCGCCAGGCAGGGGCGACTGCGGCCACATTTTTTTGAGGAGAGCTTAGGAACGCTTGCGACCTTCACCTCGGCCGGACGCTGCCGTCGTCACCTCTTTAGCTTCTCCTCAAATATATGTGGCCGCGGTCGCCCCTGCCTGGCGATCTCTACAGAGTAATGACTCATAAACATTCACCCGAGCATAGCCATATGGCTACAGAGGAAAGTTGTGCAACTTCACCTGACATTTACTAGTTAAAAAAGCTGTATATAAAAAGCGTATCGCTGTCATCGGGTGGATGTTAATGAACAATTTTTGTTTTTCTACAGATCTGCTGCATCTTGGGGAATTCCCTTAAAACATTCGACAAGGGGCAGTTGGCTCTGTTTTGTCAACTATCCATGTGTTCATGTTTTGGCTTGCCTGCATGGTCTTGGTGAAGGCTGTGATGCAGAGTGCTAGAAAGTGGTTGCTTGATGCTGTGCGATGTCAGGCCCCAGCAGTGGCCAAGCTGCTTAATGCAGCAGCCAGGGGAACTCAGCTGCGCGCTTCGCTATGGGTTCGATTCACGTTTTTAATTGTATGCTTTCTGTAGACATATTTTGTTATGAACTCCACCAGATGACACGTAACGTCACATTGACAATGGCAAAGGGGCTTCAGTGTCTTAGGATTTTATACTAGCAAGTTGCCGGCGCATCAGGTTTTGTTCCAGGTATCCACTATGCCATCGCGCACGTGCATGCATGCGTAGAGCACAGGACCAGATTTTGGCTATTGTCATGTAGGCGTCAGTGCCTCACTGGTTTGTCCCCACTTCCTACATCTCTGACACACACTTCCTATATCTCTGACACACACTTCCTACGTCTCTGACATGACTGGACACCTTCTGGGAGAGAGCACTCAGCAGCACTAGTTATGAAGGACTACAGTAGCTGATTGGCAGAGTGCCCTGTGCAGCCCAGTCCAATAAAGGGCCATATTGAGGGCCACTCCCCTAGGATAAGTGTGTACGCGTACGTACGAACAATAAAATCTACAACAGCCCACCAGCTAACACATTACCCTCCCTTTCAGTCGCCTGTCTATTTTGTAGTAATTCGGAAATTTTAGCTAGTTGGTACATGATTGCAAATTACCAGTGCTGCGACGAGGAACAACAACGACAAGGACAAACGCTACTATCAACTGATAGTTGATAGTAGTGCTTGTCCTTGTCCTTCTTCTCTGGTTGTTGTTCCTCGTCGCAGCGCTGGTAATTTGCAAGCATTTGCTGTCTATTTCAAAGCAAAAGTATTTCATCATATCCCAACACCAGAAAAGCCAGGGGCATTATTTGGATGGAACGATGGTAATAAACAATACAGCAACGCTAGAAAAATTAGTGCCATTGTTGAGGTACTCTATGGTGTCGAATAATAACGATGCGTCACTGGATGCATCCAAGCCCATCCATGACTGAGGCCACCATGCATGTCTCATTACCACTGCCCAATCTCCATGTGGTGCAACTTTTCCTGAATTTGGATCAAAGCTGTCGTACAACCATTCATTGTACAGCATTCCGGGTGGTGTGATACAATTTCTCAAGTTAGGTCAAGTTAGAGGCAACCTTGTGAAAGAAATTGAAAACAATGTCACGTGTGCATGCAATTGTACAGTTCCAAACAGGTTTCTGCTATTATGACTTTCAGACGTCGCATGAAGCATTGCTGACTGCATGGAGCACACATCATCATCATCATCCTTCTCAGCCTGATCAGCAAAGACAGTACCAGCAGTAAAAGTTATAATTAGTAAATACTGACTACAAGACTTGTAAATTCTCAAGTGCCGGCTGAATTAGTTTTTATTGTGGTTCTGAAGCGAGCCATAGTTGAGCATACTGAGGAAACTGCGTTGTTGCACATACCATGTACTCAGCACAGCCCATAGTAGAGCTAGTTAGCCTGTGTCTGAATTGTGCCACTAGGAATTGTACATAGGCGAAATCAGTTGCCACAATGACCGAACTTTTTTTGGCTTAACTAGACCTCCATTGAATGACCTTGTTCTTAGCTTAGTATCCCAATCAGAAAGAATGATGTCTGGTTGCAGATGTTGTCCTGTTTTGCAATCCAGAAAGCTCCAGAATACAGAAAATTTTTTCATCCTTAAAGTGAAATTTGGGGGGCTTTCGAAACATATTCAGTCTATAATTGGATTGCATTCATTATTGTCTGTTCTTTCTGGTACAAAAGAATTGTTTTTCATGATGTCAAGTTGAGGTATTTTAAATGAGCAAGAACCAGAAAACCAAAATAAGTTTCAACCTGCTTGTGATGTCCCTATACACGAATCGATGATGACCTTGATATGGGCACAAATCTTGTATTTGTTTGTTTATTTGCCAAAAAGTCGATTAGCTAATCTGACAGCTGTAGGTTAGAGCTGGAGTCACTATTTGTCTTAAATGGCCCAAGGAAGCTGAAATTTTGGTGTTGCAGAAAATGCAGGTATAAAACAGACTGTGCATTCAGTGACATCGTGCATTCAATATTGTCTGTAATTTCTGTAGAAATCTCTTTAGTTGAGGCCATGGAGTGAGTAATCTTAAAATTCAATTGCACTGGAACAGAACATCAAATTGAATTGAAATTTGGCAATAATGATGAGAAAACAGAGAACATAGAGTGAAGTTTCAGTAAAATCTGAGGAGGTTGAGAAAATTCTGGAGTAGCCCCTTTACACTTTGTAGCCAGGCCTGAGAAAGCTTGCAGACAGGGGCATAGTGAATAAGTAGAAGCAGGGAAGGCTCTTCTATAATCATGTCACGAGCGAATGAGGATTGTGGCAAATCATGTGCACTCCCAGTTATTGTTGCTTATTGGATTTACCAGCCCAAAGTTACTCGGCGATGAGAGATGCCGTAGTGGATGGTTCCAGGATATTTCGACCACCTAATGTCCTTCAAAGTGCTCGGATATCGCACAGCACATGGGCGTCTTCCTTTTTGCCTCATCAAAAAGATGAGGCCCCCCCCCCCCCTTTCCCCGAGCAATTGGGTTGAGCATTTAAAAGCAGAGCAGTGGTGCCCACAATGCCACGATAACAGAGCTGTGGTCACTGCAGGAAGCAGTAATGCAGTCTGTAAAAATGGTAGAAGCATCACAGACAGCAGTACTGTGTGAACATACTCTTGGAAATGCCATTCCACAGCCACAGGGAGCAAAAAGGTCGGAACTAGCAAGTTCAGGATAAGATGGAGAGGTGCACTCTACAAATCCAGTGCGGGCTGTAATATTTTACTGTAGTATTATGTTTTACTGACAGTTGATAATGCTGCCAGTTCTTTTTTATCTCTCTCTGTTTCCAATCCGGATGCTTCCTCTGCGTCACATGTCCGGCTACCCCAGTGCAGTGGCTCACTGGTTAGGGCTCGGTTACTGAACCAGAGTAATTGGGTTCAAATCCAAAAGGCACCCGTTTTTCGGTATGATGTACAGCTTCTCATTATTTGAGGAGCTTTTTAGTACATCAGTGGACTTTGAAGATTCTCTTGTGATCTAAATTAGTTCTTCACTATGGCATAGCCTCAGCCTCCTCTGTATACAAAATACGAAAACAGGTCAGTGAGTACTTTCTTCTGGGCGAGTTGGTTCGTATTAGCAAAAAAGGAATGAACTTGCGGGAAAAAGTTAAGGAAGAAAGAGACGTGACAACAGGACAGAGTGCAAACTCCTAACTGGTTTTATTAGAGAAACAGCAACTACATATACTATATCAATGTGACATCGGATATCAAAGGGATACAGGATAAATACGTTTGCACGCAACCAGAAAAATGCTGTTAGGGAGAGGAGGAAGGCGGGATTGAAAGAAGAGGGAAACAGAAGGAGGTTCAGTGGTGACGTAAATTGCTGAGCTCTGTGTGGCACCCAATTTGAGTTGTCTGAGCTGCTTCACGTGGTATGCACCTAGCTCTGCTAGTTTAAATGTTAATTAATTAGCTTGACTTGCAAAATGCCTGATGTCTGCCTCTGCTGAGAGTTCTTTCTGTAATGATTTTTTGCTATTTTGACCCACATATTTTCTCACTGAGAGCTTATTTCTGACGTGGTTTTATTTACGTCGTGCATTCTGTTGTCAGGGGACGGCAAGCCAATGAATACCGAAGAACAGAGAGAAGAGAGGCCATGTTCGACGACTGTGAGATGATTTTTAATGAATCGCGGCGGGCGCAAGCGCTCTTGCTTACGCCACTGCCCGCTTCCTCGTTTGTAACATTACCCGGGGTCACCAAGCGATTGCCCTGATAGTGGACAAGGAAGTTTGTCTATGTTGATGAGTCCATGGCATGACGATGGGCGTGTCTGGATAGCTCAAGAAGAAGGAAGAGAAGAGAAGGAGAGAGAAGAAGAAGAAGGCTTGGCTGCCACGATGATTCTCAGATGATGCCTGACCCAGTACACTTTTGACCCACAGGTCGCCAAGCTCTAATGGCCGATGCCAAGGTACACATCGCATGGCATGGGCTGGGGGTGATGTCTTCATGTGTAGCGGCGTCTTGGGTTGTGGGATCTTTGGTCAGTGTCTTGGTTCATTGGGACCTTTTGTCAGCACATTGGGTCAGTTGTATCATATGGGGTTTGGCTCTCTCGTCGTGCCTTGTGGTAGTGTAGGTGGCGTCTCAGGTCAGACTATCCTTCGTCGTGTGTTGTAGTTGGGGCGAGGGGAACAGGGTGGTGGAACGTACAACAAGGTCATGTGGGGTCCGGTAGGTTGGGGACCAGCCAACCGATGCCTCCTAGAAGTTGTGCTGACGGCGCAAGGAGATGCAGTGTGCCAATGCTCTGGGCCAGGATGAGGATAGATGAATTACCCAGCACTTCCACCAAATGTTACGGGACGGCAAGCCGATAAATACAGAAAAGCAGAGAGAAGAGAGATCATGTCTAATGAGTGTAAGACGATTTTTAATGAATCGTGGTGGGCCTAGCGTGAGCACTGCTGCCCAAGCCACACAAATGTTCGCAAGCATTCGTTGGAACACCCAGCTGCTGGATGAGCCACCATATTTTCTTTCTCCACCTTCTTTTATTCTTCAACCCAAGCTAGTATACATTACTTTCCTGGCTTCAGAAGCTGCACCACAAGCCATTTGTCTTTTAGAAGTGCGCGGAAGAACCATAATCCACCAGCTGAAGAGTGAGTTGTTGGAGTTTCGAAGAGCATAGCCAACAGTTGAAGGGTGGTGAAGATGACGAACTGAAGAAAAAGCAAGAGTAATAATAGTGATAGACATCTTTGCTGGGAGGTTGTGAAGAATAGTGAGGGGGACCCTAGCCAATAGGTCCGGTTGGCAGGCCAGCCTGTGCTGGGGCCCTAGGCTGGGTCCTGCAGGGCAGCCTCCCATAATTCCTCAGTGCAGGGATAGGTGACCGGAGGCAAAGAAGATTTGTGTGGCACTGTGCAGCGAGATCGCCTCCAGTGTTGAAGAAGTTCCGTGTAGGTAACGAGCGGTGATGCAGATGTTTGCTGTGAGGCAGAGTAGGGTGTCATGGGAAAGGAGCACGAGAAATGAGTATAATCTAGATATTGGCAGACCAGCGGTGCTGGGAAATAAATGGGCTGAGGAGCAAGAAATGCATACAAGTTAACAAGCACAGCACATGCAGCTTCTTGAAATTGCATCTCCTGGCAACTTCATTTTTATGTCCCCGATTCTTAATCTCTTGTTCTCCTACTGTCAACAAAAATAGCCTTACAGCGATCTTGTTAAAGTTTCCTTGCCTCTTCCTCTGCTGTGGGGATTTTACTCTTTTTGTATCGGGGCAAAATGTATTAAAACATGAGGGGCGAATGGTTGTACAATCTGTGGTCAAGATGTCATTCTTTAAGCTATGCGTGAGGGCTGTGCCTGCGAATTGATGGATGCTGAAGAAAATTTACTATATGTATTGACAAACATGTTTTATGCAGCAAGTCAGAGATTATTGAACATGTAATGCTAGATCTTTGGGGCGACATTTTCTTTTCAGACATTTCAATGAGAACGTTTAATAAATTTTTTTTTTTTTGAGTAGCAATGGACTTCATATTTCGACAGTTGATGCCGATGATTTATGGTTTTCCCTGTGATATGATAATCTTGTTACATTTGCAGGGTATGCAGAAATGTCAGATGGCTGTTTTACTATTCAGATGCTCAAGTCAGAGGTATCTGCGAGTAGTTAGCTGATTTTGTTTGCATAGGGATTGGGGTTTTGAAAACTGTCGTCTAGCCGCGCCCAAGTGTACATGGAGAAAATGACAAACTATTTATATTGAAACCAGTTTTTTGCATACCTACGCACTTCTTTGATTCGGCCAGTCTGTATGCTGTTTCATGAAGTGGTGACAGCACTGAAAAACATTGCAGCAATGGCCGAGAGGTCCGAAACCTCGAGAAACAAAGCAGCCTTGTGACGCTGCTGGTTCAAATCTCTATCGTGGCTTTCCCTGCATACCATTTAGACGGAAAGATTTTCGAAGTTATCGAATAAGTTCGGATTCATGTTTCGTCTAATGTTCGCCGCAATTTCAGGATGCCGTACCTCCACTACATCATTTCTCATGACTTGTGGTGATGCTTTGGCATATTTAATTTGACGCAATAAAACGCTTTTTACAGACGCCACGTCTCTTTGCAGAGCACCTCCAGGTGGAGCTACCACCGCCGGAGCACGGCCAGTCAACGATCGGGCCGTCTCAGACACTGCCGCTTCTGCCCAGCAGTCTTCCCCACCGTCTTTGGCCTGGTGCGCCACGAGCGCACGCACACGGGTGAGCGGCCCTTCCGGTGCGGCTTTTGCTCATTGACCTTCGCACGCAACGACAACCTGCGCACTCACATGCGCATGCACACCGGCGAGAGCCCCTACCAGTGCCGCTTCTGCGACAAGGCATTCGCGAGGACAGACTCCCTGAACAAGCATGTCCTCATGCACCACACGTGAGGCAGTATGTGCCTAACTGACTGCGCACAGGACAAGAACGTCGATTGTTACAAGGCTGTTGTAATCAATGATTTTCCATCCTTATGTTCTTCCTTATGGCACACCAGCCACAATAAAAGTCGTTACAGGTCGGTATAACGATTTTTGTCCCTGGAATTCATTGCACTTCTAGATTTCCCAATATTCGTTATCACAAGATGTTGAGTCTTTTCAGTCATTAATAGAGGGCTGAAAATTCAAAAGTTGAATGAAGCAAGGAAAGTCGTTACAGTGTTGTCATATTGACCCAATTTTATTTCCACTCGGCACTGAACTGGCACAGGACACCGTGATGATCGCACGGAAGGATGCATGCCTTTGCTTAGAGAAGGTTTAGATCGTTTCACAAGTGCCACATTCTGAATACATTTTTACCTGCACATCTGAATTCTACTGCACTTCACCACTTTATGTTCAGTCCTTTTTTAATGTGTCTTACTTTAATTAAAAAAGCACGCCAATTGTCAGCATAGCACCATACTTTGACTTCTAATTTTGCGGTCATGATGTCCAAGATTAGTGGTCAGCTTTTCTTATGCATGCCTCCTGTTCTAATGACATGCTATGTGCTAACATGATGCCTCAATAAAGTGTGAAAGTTGAAAATAGTATTTTCTTTTTTGCATGGTTCATCCCTTAGTATGACATACTCCTTGAGAACGTGGCTGTCTCAATTTAATGTTTGGTGAAGCACGAGCTCAAAATCATACTCAAAATTATGAGGATGTCTTTGGCACGTGGGAGCTCTCAGGTCACCTGGATAGTAGGCATGGACATGGTATAGACAGCTGCCTGTGTATCCAGTTGTCATCTAGGCAGTTGTCACTTGGCAAGGTGATGGGAGAATTGATACCAGCATCTTTGTATCCTGAATAAGACTTGCAACCCCTAGGCCATGTAGAGACTTAAAACGTTTTGGCTAAAGAAGCGCTTTATAATTGTTTCAGTTATTGTTTCACAAATTTGGCATCTTACGCTATGTACTATTACATATTATATAATGGGGGCAGAAACTGCCAAAGAGTGACTTAGCAGGTAACTAATTTTATGAATGGGAATGTGAATTGGAAATACGCTTGCATAGAACAGAAATGCACCCATGTCATTTGAGGCGATTTCATCATAACATGCTGCGCCGGCGGCAGGTGTCAAAAACATCCCCTTTGTAATAACAACTGGGAAAGGTTTCAGTGTCAGTTGAAGGGTGGCCGTGCAGAACAGCATAGAGTAGGTCCCATCTGCAGATGTTTAGAAACTTGTCTCAAATTATTTACATCGGCGTATTTCAAAGCTGAAATACCCTCAGAGCTGCGGTAAAATTTCGCATTACCAAACTTGTCGGCTCATTTTTCTTCCCTCGGTCATTACACTGTGTACAAATGAGGAAATTAATGTCACTTAAATAACATGCACCATATTGAGAGCATTTCACATCTGGTGCATCGTTTTTAGTATTTGATGCCGGAATATTGAAAAAAAATTAAATTTAAAAATAATATACTGATTGCTTTAAAGCCTAGACACCTGCATTTTTACATATTTTAGAAATTATGAATGTAATTTTAGTCATGATGTGACTAAGTATATGAAATGTTTGTACGAATTCATGTTTGGCAAAAAATGAAGAAGTTAGCAAAAACAAGATTGAATGCTACAGGACCTAAGAAAGAGCTACAGACCACATGTTAACAGCCTAGAGAAATTGTCTTCTCTGCTTCTTCACTTAAATATAAGTAGAGAGTCAGAAAAATATGCCTTGTAGACATTGAAGAGATGTCCCAACTTTTCTAGATGCTTAAAGACACCTGGTGAACATTTTTCACTATGTGGAAATAGATACTGAAGAAAACTTTCGTGCACAAAAATTTTTGTGCACGTTATGAAAAATACTCGAATTTATCAACAGACATTCAGTAAGTTAAAGGCTTACTTCGTTTACTCGTAGCTCATAATCGAGCATCTGCTTCAACATTGCACAATAAGTATTTTGCTTCGTCAGCCTTACTGTACCTACTGCGAGTCGAAGGCCTCTTCCATATGATATCTGATTCAGATTACCTGGTCCTGTGCAAAATACAGCCTCATGATTTTCGAAAACTTTGTAATCTCTTCTGCCTACTGCTACGTCTGTCTTCTCTTAAGAGCCATTGAGTTACCGATGGTCACTAAGAAGTGAACATCAGTCATTACCTCTTTGCATTACATGGCCTTCCCATGGCGACACCTTTATTAATGCGTAAGCGTTAAGTGGCTATGTTCGAAGGAGCTTGTCCCCAGAGTTTGTCATCACGATTGTGGTGTACTGAAAAGAGCAAGACGAAAGAGAACAAATGTATGCCAAAAAAGAGCAAAGAATCTTGCCAAGAAAATCGTGGGGCCGAAGTGGAGTCATTAGTTAATAAGTTATACCTAAAAAAGCCATTCAGATGTTGAAATAGCTGAGCAGGCTAATGTCGACGTCCAAATGGACGTGGCATCACACAACCGACGTCGGAGGGAAAAGGTTCTAATAAGTGTTCGAGATCGATCAAAAAGTGATTAATGAGTGTCAGTTATAATTAAAAGAAAATGTAATTAGGGTAGAAAAGCCGAGGAGGAGTAACCAAAAGCATAAAATGAAATAGGTATGTGGTGACGTCATCTCGGCGATGTTACCATGGTGATCGGTGCCATGGCATCCCTAGCAAACACACCACTAGCAACGATGACATTGTGGAGACCTGGCAACGCAGCATGTCTGGGCATGTTGGGAGAGGCGGCGCACCAGAACAAAAAAAAAAAAATAAGTTGTGGTTTAACTCTGGTTAACCCTAGTTGAATTGCGATAGCAACGGCGGAAGCTTCGTTTGCCTGCTACATTATTGAGAACAGTTATGCTCATTCTTTTACGAGTATGACGCGAGAGCCTAAGTTACCAGTCTTCTTCTTCTTCTGCTCCTCCTCCTCAGCTGTTCAAGGTCAAGCGTGACCTCTGCCGAGACCACGCAGTATGGCTTGAAATCTGGCGCAGTATTGCTATCGCAATAATAATGATGGTTTAGCCGTAGTCCAACCGAATGAGAAATGGTTGCTTCATGATGGTTTAACCTGGCAAAGTCTTGTTGTGCTGTTTATTGAGCATTTCTTTGGTATTTGCCGAGGTAAACTATTGTGGAGCTACCACTTCTCACTAGGTTTAACCAATGCTAAAAATCATCAATTTTATTTTGAAATATCTAAATGTTTAACTAATGGAGACACTTGTAATGTAAAGGAATATCTTTCATTGTTATTGACTCTTGGCGAGAGCTATGATTAAAATGTGGTGGTTGGCAAAGAAGCTCGTCTTGGTGCAAATCTTATAAACACTAAGCGAGGCTTGGATTGACTCTCTGTGCAAGACGAGGTCAATTGATGTACCCTACTGAGTTGTATGCTCTGGTTGAATCTGGGTTAGTGTAGGTTGAAACGCTGGTTTAGTTCTTGAATGTAGCTCAATCGGTTCTCTGTTTGGATCTTTGTTGAAGTCTCCAACAGTGATGAGCAGATCTTCTTAGCAGACTCGGTCGGCAAACAGGTCGAGCACTTGGACTCCATGTCTTACTGGTGGCATCTACGCAGCGGCTATTTATGCTCTCCTGAATGCGTGACATCACAGTCTAGGATTTGAACACTGCATGTTGACTTCATGCATAGAAACGTTACATGTGGACTTTGTACCAGGCTCGCCGGCGCTACTGCTGTTATGTACTCTGCTTAGAAGGCTGTGACATCACGGCGTGGCACATGAACACCGCATGTCGACTTATTGTTAGGCACGCCAGCGCTCCTTCTATAAATACAGAACATCATTAGGAGATCCCCAAATGGTCAAAATGTTTTGGATTCAGAGCAGACCTGTGATGATATCCTCAGGATAATGCTCTAGGACTGATCCTAAAATAATCTTACCAGGACCTACTCTGGACTGCGAGTAGTTGTACTTCCTTGTTTTGAGTAACTTTCAATGCATACATAAAGCACACAAAAAGCACATCTGTGAATTAACATACCTAATGTGAAAAATAATGAGTGTGCAATGGTAAGACGCCCGACTACTATGTCGGAGTACCCGGGTTTGATCCCGACTGCCGCCGGCTGCGTTTTGATGGAGGCAAGTCCTCCACTACGGATCCTTGTTCTCTCTTTCCACTTTCAATTCCACCTTCCTCCCTTACCTTATGGTGCGGTTCAGGTGTCCACAAAAACAAGTGTGACAGCAATGAGAACTAGGTGGTTGTAAATTTTGATGTATTTAATATGCTATACAAGGAAATAAACCAGACAAAAAGATATGCAGATCAAGTGCACACTGGAAAATGTTTATTCAGAAATGGGAGTGCATTAACACTGTCCACGTAGCTTCTTGATGTCAGTGTATTTAAACATTTCGTTACTGCTAGTGGCGTCACACTCATGTGCTGTCTTTGGTTATGTAGATCGAGTTTACCTCGCAACCTGTTACTTTGACAGAGGGGTTGCTTACGCATACTACAAAGCTCATGCTGGAGACAAGAAGAAAATGAAAGAAGCTTTTGAGATATCGAAGGCTGGTGAGGACAAGTTTCAAAACCATCCTTCTTTTCATGCTAACATTTGACAAGGTAACTCTGATTAAGTAATTTTTTCAAGCTGCTTTCTTAGCTTTTAATTGTGTGATATTCTAAAAATGTATCTATATACATCTTAGAATACAGAGCAATTTCATATAAAGAACACAGGTGTGACACAGTTGAGCTTGTGCATGGACAGTGTTAATGTACCCCTTTTCTGTGTACATTGCAGTTGTCAGTGCAGACTTGTGCTGTCTACTCGGCATGGTTGTCACGCGGTGGAGAGTAGACGTTTAGAATGAAAAGGCTGGGTTGTCCTGTTGTGCCGGGAGGAGTTCAAGTTGACACCCGCAAATGTGTAGACTCGAGCAACTTGGTGGCGGGCAACGAGAAATGCAAGTTGTGGGAAACGTTGGTTGGTGAAAGTTTGATAGCTAGGGAGAGAGACACGGGGGCCTGGTTCTTGGAGCGCAATGACCAGGGGGGGAGGAGAACATGTGTTAATGAACAGAGAAAGTTGGTGGCGGCGGCAGTTGAGGTTGTTACAGTTCCACTGTACAGTTCCAGACGCGCAAGTATTCACGAGTTGTTGGCGAGCGCGGCATCTTCAGTGTGATTGACAGGACGCGGTACTGGTGTGATTTGGGATGGCAGGCAGTGTGTAACGGAAGCTTGGGTGGGTGACGAGCGACCCAAGTCGCGTGGAATGGAGCGAGATGCGGGACGCAGACGCTTGGTTACCTTGGGCAGGAGTTTGGGGCGTTTGGGCTCCCGGGCAATGTTAGGGCCGGCTTGGACTTTGGCGGTGAGTCTGTTGAGCCGGAGGTCGAAGGTGCGCAGGTGATCCATCACTTCGCTCATGGCCGTCGCAACTGCCTCGGTGATTGTGTCGCGAGTGATGGCCGGTGATGGAGGGGTAGGTTGGGGGGTGGTGACTCGAGTTTCAAGTGTAGTTATCCGATCCGCAAGGCGATCGGCAATCTGGAGAAGGAGCTGCTCGGTTGGAGTTGGGGTGGTAGGAGGGTCGATGATGGGAGGGGTGACCTGAGTAGCGGCCCCTTTCGGCAGGCTTACTAGGGGCACTGGAGTGAGCATAGGTGGGGTGGATGATTGGGGGGGGGGGATGAGGTGTCCATGGACACCACGTGATCAGGTTGGGAGGAGGGAGGGGGGGCGCATTCGGGGCTGTCGGAAAAGGTTTCCAGACTGGGATGGAAGAGGAGTTTGCGGGGATCGACACTGGGGGCCAGGGTTGGGAGTAGTCAGGATAGGGGGGGTTACCTTGAAAAGGGCGGTTGAAAGTGGGAGGACAGGACAGGAGTGGTCCGTCGTGGGATGGGCTCCATGGCACTGGGTGCAACGTGGGATGCACAGGTGATGTTGAGGTGGATTATGGGCGGCACACACAGTACACAAGTTCACTTCCGGCGTTGGGCAGACATCTGCACGGTGACCGGCGGTGAGGCAGCGCGAGCAGATCTGGCAGAGGGGGCGGTGGGGTCGTCAGGGCTGCATGACGCCCTGATACAATACGTATGTTGGTACAGTGCATCCCTCGAAAGTGACGAGCGCATTATCACTTGCGCCAATAAGGCGGGCATACAGGATGTTGAAACCTGGGGGAGCAGTGAGACGCCGCATGAGAGTCTCAGGGGTGGAGCCTGGTTGAACGTCTCGGACAAAGCCCTTGATTGAATTATCGGGGCAGGCGATGTAGCTGCATGTGGAGTAGGATTTGCCATTGAGGATGATGTTCTGGATTTTTTCCATGGCCTGCGCGATGTTGAGAGAGATGGTGCTCGCCACTATGATGTTTTTGTCGTGGGCTATACGCAGCGTAACCCGCGACTGGAAGGGGGGGGGGGGGTGGAATGCCTGTAGAAGCGCTGAGATGCTGCGAAATCTCGTATGGCTTGTACTTGGTGAGGTCAAGGCCCCCGCGCGGGCGCATCACAACCTTTACCTCGTCGCGGGGCAGCGAGGGGAGATTCGGAGTGCGGCGAGGAGGGGGTGGGAGTGGAGCATGAGCAGCTGCCTCGGCCTGCGGGCGCAGGCGGCCACGGCTGTAATAAGCCGTGACCCACATTCGGGATTATTGTGAGCGAGGGCCGCAGTGGTGGTAGAGGACCGCGGAAGCGGTTGGCCTTCAGGTATGCTCATCATGAGGAACAGGTAGATGGATTTCTTGGCGGTGGAGCGCCGCAGCGGCGGCCGTCATAGAAAACGGCGCCGCAGAATCGGCGGCGGGGAGCCTGGATGAGGCGGTGCACCGGCGGGGTGCGCTGGCTAGACCTGCGCCTCCTCGTTAGTATAGTGGCCAGTATCCCCGCCTGTCACGCGGGAGACCGGATTTCGATTCTCCGACGGGGAGCTTAGTTTTTGTTTCTTTGTTGCATTCTGCGCTATTTGAGAACAGCGCTTGCCGTCTTGCCTGCGCCTCCTCGTTAGTATAGTGGCCAGTATCCCCGCCTGTCACGCGGGAGACCGGGGTTCGATTCCCCGACGGGGAGCTTAGCTTTTGTTTCTTTATTGCATTCTGCGCCATTTGAGAACAGCGCTTGCCGTCTTGCCTGCGCCTCCTCGTTATAGAGGAGAAAACCTGGGCCAGGGGGCGCTGCGCCGCTCTGTGCGTCAGCGCCCTCCATGGAGATCCCGTCATAACCTACGCGCAGTGCGACCGCGTCGTCTGCTCCCCGCCGCATAAAAAAGCATGCTGTCGTCTGCTCCGCGCTGCTCTCCAGCACGTGTTTGCGCGCGCGCGCTCGGTTGTTTCCTCCTCCGGCCGCATTCTGGCCGCCGTCGCGCTCCAACAAAGGGGGCAAGAAAAAAAAAATCTGGAATGAAAAAGTGACGGCGCGCTTTTTCGCAAAACTCGTGAAAGTGTTTTTCTCTCTTTCGTGTTGAAACGATGGTTGTCGTTTTTTTTTATGTATCTCGTACCGCTCGTATCTTGCACCTCTGTTTGTAACTGGCGATGCCGCAGGAGCCATCGCAGAACCAAGTCGGCCTCAAGAAACAGATATATGTCATTAATGCCATCACTCGGCGCTTATAAAGGAAAAACACATACGTTAATCGTCCTATCCTCATACGCGATCCTGCATCGGGAGCTCAAAACTGCGCATTCGCTAGAGGAGATAGCTGAACTAGGGATTGCACAGCGTAGCTGTGGAATTAAGAAGACAAAGGTTTACTTGGAGAGATGTCCCCGCCTGCATGAAAGGTCGTCAGGCATTTCCTCGCTCTTCGTCTCACGGAGAGAGGAAACTGCCGAAAGAATGGCGTGCCTCGGCTTCTCGTCAGTGATCCAGGTCGTTAAGAAACCTCTCATCGTTAAAGGTAGATAAGTGATTGACTTCGGATGGCAGCGCCACAACAGCGAACTCCCCCTGACCGCTGTCAGCAGGAACCAAAGGGTAAGGCGGCATGCTTTGTGCCTTAGGGAACGCGTCCTAAACGCGCCGAAAGCAGGCACCACGGCGCCGGCAGCATCGCCTAAAACGTCTGTCCCCAAAGAGTTGAATAGGCCCCTTTCAAGTGAGCAGTCACAAATGGAAAGGAAGCTCCCCAACCAGCGTCCACTCGTCGCTGTGTACACGCGTATCAATTCTCAACTAGAAGGCTGGACCCTTCATTCTCTGAACAACATGGAAGAGACATCAAGAGGTGCCGCCTCAAGTCCTTCAAAATACCTGTCGCTTGCCTCTGCCTTCGAGTACAGAATTCGCGTTCATATTTTTTTTTGTCTGAGCCTGCCAACAAGCGCTCTTTGAAAACAATATCCGCGGCGATCAATTAATCATAATTTCTCACTTTCGAAAGCACCGATAAAAAGCGTGCCTCCAGCCAGCCTCTATGTCAGCCGGGGCACAGAAAAAAAGCAAAAATAAGAAACACCACTGGAAAAGAGCGCCGCCTTTGCGCGCACAGACGCGCGTCCGTCACCCCTCGTCCTCACTCTCCTTCTCCCGCTCCGCGTGCACGTGCGGCTGCCTGTAGCACGCGCTCCCTAGCGAGCGGGCTGCGCAGACTCCGCAGACAGCCGCGCGCAGCGCGGGCGCGGATGCGCGTAGGTTTTGTAGTTCCTCTCCGCTCCGCTGGAAACCGAGCGCTGGCGTCGCGGAGCAAACTCCAGCTTTGGTTCCCTATCCCCGCCTGTCACGCGGGAGACCGGGGTTCGATTCCCCGACGGGGAGCTTAGTTTTTGTTTCTTTGTTGCATTCTGCGCCATTCGAGAACAGCGCTTGCCGTCTTCCCTGCGCCTCCTCGTTAGTATAGTGGCCAGTCCACGCCAGTGAACGGACGCAGGATGCAGGGCTCCTCAGGAGCGGCCTCAGCGGCCACGTCAGGCCGCGGTGACAGCTGCTGAACAGGACAATACTTACCAGGTCGTTTTGCCTGCACTGCCAACATGTCGGTTTGTTTTGAATACCGTTTTTTTTGCACGCCGATATCAGGGCCCGCCCGTACCGGGTGGAAGATTTCCGGGATGCTTTAGCACAACACTCGCTAATCCCCGATGTTATCGCTGTGGGGGCGTATCGGATGAGCCACGTCTGGGCCGTCATTCTCAAGGATACTGAAGCCGTCAACAAGATTGTAAGTGTAGGTGAGCTGTCTGTGAAAAACGGTCGCTGCTTGGTGATTGACCCGGCGAACCAGGACGTGCGACTCAAACTTCCATGGCTACTACACAACGTGCCAGACGAAGATGTTCGTGCTGCATTTGCGCCGTACTGAAAGGTGTCGGAAGTTACCCGGGAGCGCTGGCGTGTTGAAGGTATGCTCGAAAATGGCTCTACAACTAGACTCGTCACGCTGAAGCTGAAAGCTGGCTTGAAGCTCAACGACCTGCCGCCTCAGTTGAATGTTAGCGGCGAGCTGGCGCTAGTGATTGTGCCAGGCAGACCCCCGTTGTGCCTACGCTGCCGGAGTACGGGTCACATCCGCAAAGAGTGCCGGGTTCCTCGCTGCGGAACCTGTCGACGGTTCGGGCATGAAGAGAGCCAGTTTGCTCGTACCTATGCTAGCATTGCCGGACCTGGGACCAGCGAAGACTCGTCCGAGTTAATTATGGACGAGGCGGATTCAGAGGAGACTGCTGACATTAGAGGTCAGTCAACGAAACAGGACGCCCCTTCCATGACGGTTTTAACAAAGAATAATGTGACGGTCTCAAATGAACAGAATGAAACTCTGCATGTCTTGAACGTTCCATCCCAGGACCATGAAATCGCGTCAAAGGAAGCGTCTGAAGACGTAATGAAGTTTTCTGACGCTGAGGAGGATCTCAGTACTGAGCCTCCCTGTACTGATGCCATGGAAGTTGGGCAGGAGACAGCAGCTCTAATTGCCGCGAAACGTCCGCACGAGGAAAGCGTCGAGGAGAATCAGCTGCCAGGCGGTGCTTGTGGTGAGCCACCGCCGAAAACTGCGGGCATCCGAAGAGCAACTTTGAGACCAAAGCCGAACTTCTCGGCTGACACTCGGCAGGCGGGGAAACCGCCTCCGTAGTTTTTGTGGTGTCCTGAACGATTTGTGGGTCGGCTGCCTACCGACCAGCGTCAGGAACCTTTTGCAACCAAGCGGGGCGTGTGTGAAAAAAAAAATGAAAGACGGTGCTTGTACTTCGTTTGAATGCAGCCCGACGTTCTGCTGGGAGGACATTACATGCATACATACGCCGCTGTTCTTCAGAAGCGGAGGCCACGCAACCATGAAGGTAGGCACCATGCGGGTACGGGCGTCTCTTTCTAATACATGACTCTTAATCTTAATTCGCCGTTACACGTAGCTACTTTGAATGTCAGAGGGCTGGGAGCGAGAAGGCGACAATGCCAGCTCAGTCGCCTCCTTTTGGATAATGATATAGATATAGCAGCTGTGCAAGAGTCAAAGATTGAGAGCCAAGAAAGCACTGACCGTATGGTGGCTTCTTTACAAGCAAACTTTTATGTGTGTGTATGCCATTCTGTTGGTGTATCGGGTGGATGCCTTTCATTTATACGTAACACTCTGGGTTTAAGCGTAGAGTCCGTTTTTGCCTGTCCAAGTGGTCGGCTTTTGGTTACTGATTTTACCTACTGTAATTTATGCTGGCGTGTTGTGTGTGTATGCTCCCAATTTAAAATGCGAACGTGAATCGTTTTTTGAGTCTATTGAATTGTGGCATGAAGACCGACAAAATCTTGCTTGTACTTGGTGACTACAACTGTGTGTGCGCAGCTGTGGACCGAGCGGCTAAGTGTAAATCTCGGACAGAAGCTCCGAGCTGTTGAATGCACTTGTGCATGAGTATGGCCTTGAGGATGTTGGCAGTGTGTTCTCCACTGGAAACCAGCCAGAGCTCACGCACTTTCAGCGATATAGCCCTGCTAGATTGGACAGGGTGTATGCCTCGGTTGATCTTGTTTCCGTATGTACTGCATATGAGGTCAAACCTGTGTCTTTCAGTGATCATTGTCTCGTGAGTGCAGTGTTTGGTAGGAAAGGAAAGATATCGCGCTTTACCTGGCACCTATGGAAACTGAATGCCAAACTTCTCGCCGATGAAGAGTTCCTTACGGAAGTTAAGACCGAGTATGAAAATCGTCTTGCTATGCGACCAGTAAGTTTTGCAGCGGAATGGGACAGCTTCAAAGAGTGGGTCAAATTGAAATCCATCGAAAACAGCAGTAAGGTGCGGCATAGAGACAGAAAAAGAAAACGAACTGAATGAACAACTCCAGTTTTTTTTTAGCATGGAAAGTTCTGCGCCAGGGCATTTCACCAGTAAACAACCAGAGATTAAAAGTGAGCTGGAAACAATCGACAGCGAAAGATACACAGCGGCTGTCATACGTGCAAGGGCTGAAAAACTTTGGGCAGGAGAAGTGCCAACAAAACGAGCGCTAGCAGACGAGAAAAGATACGCCTGCCAGAAAGAAATAAGGAGTATAAGGTATGCCGGCCATATCACTGAAGATGCTAAAGATATTCAGCGTGCGGTAGCAGAGCACTTCGAAGAACTGCTTAGCGCTAAGCTTCAGACTGTAGGCGGCTTTCAAACAGATTTTCTAAGACTGATGCCTGCACTGGATGACGAAAGTGAAGCGCGCCTAGAAACACCGATAACGTGTCAGGAGATAGAATCTGCAATAGATGACCTGAGACCTGGGAAGGCCCCTGGGCCGGATGGGCTAAGCGCTGCCTTCTTTAAGGCGGGGGTCCCACTCCGGCAGCGCGAATGTGCCATTTTAGGCAATGTTTGCGTGAGCATTCTGCGTGTTGTTCTTTTTCGAACATCACAATGTAGGCATCATTCGAAAGCTTAATATACGCTCTGTCAAATGATGTGCGCTGCTTTAGTGTGCCAACGTTATAAACTGCATGAGAGGTGGTATTGCAGATGACAAATTCGCTAGCGTCGTTGATATACCCTACTTCGGATTAATTTGCTGAAGAAACTGCTGCACTTAGAACAGTTTCCATTGGCCTACACATAGAATGGGTATATATATTAGGGAAAATGGTGCGTAATTAGTTTTAATTTAATCAGTATTTGATCGGCAGCATTTTAAACATGGTAAAGTTTGGCTATTTTGGGCACGAATATCTGCGCTTTATCAACGTGCACAGCAGTAAAATGTTTACCACTTCGGGCGCACATTATAATAGTTGAGTGTACGAAGTTTCGTCGAAATTTATTCGCTAGTTCGTTTTTAATTACCTTTACAATTTGAAGATTTCCGTAATACTGCCTCACATCGCATAGCTTGACCAGAAAAACCGCTCATTCTACAGCCTAGGAATCATGCATGGCGAAACTAGAATAGTAGTTATTTGTGAAAATGATCGCAAATTGCGCTTTATACAATTAGCACGATTATACTGAGCCTTCAAATATAATCAATTTTTCCTACACGACATTCAATCGAGAAGGCCGTCATACTCAACAACGTGGGCCTTGTTTGAGTTGGCTTTTTTTTAATATTGTATTGCTGTAAAAAAAGTTAAAATAAGAAGCACAAACCATGGTGATAATAAGTATTTGCACCTGTATTCGGTCATTAAAGGTTTTTTACTGCTAGCACCATCTAGGTAAAAGCTGCAAAAGTGTGAGTTCATTCAATTGCCAGGAGAGGCGCGCGTGACTACACTCCTGGGAATCATATGGGAATCATATCGACAAAAGAAACTTCAAGTGCAGGCCCTCGTCCAAAGTAAAATAAGACAGTCCACTGATCGCTGGATGACTGATATACACGATGCCTCTAGAGGCAGAGCAAGAGAATTCTGGAACCATATAAGCTGGCTAGGGAAGAAGAATCAAAGAAAGCAGGATCGGATTCACGATAACGAGGGAAATTGTTTAAAGGGAGACAACCCAGTGACCTACATTACATCAGTTATAGCCGAGTCATTTAAGAGCGGCGATAGGGTAATCTCCGCAAATCAGGAAGCAACACAAGGTAGCAGAATACAAAGCAGCTTAGAACTGACCAATCTAAACTGGAAAAAGGCCGAAAAAAATATTCCTAAAAACACATCTACAGGAATAGATGGAATTCCGATCAAGCTGATTAATGAACTCGGTCTAAAAAGTAAGGAAACGTTGTTAAAAGCTTTGGAAACAGTCATAACGAATAAGCAAATTCCGGACAGCTGGCGGCAGAGTAAAATGAATTTGATTTATAAAGGGAAAGGAGACAGGATGCACATAAAATCCTACAGGCCGATTACCATAACATCTGTTATGTACAGGTTAGCCATGCAGGCGGTGAAATTAAAGGTGCAAGCATGGGTTGAAAGTAACAAGATACTCGGAGAACTTCAGAACGGCTTTAGAAATGGTAGGCGCTTAGATGATAGCCTGTTCGTGCTTACCCAATGCATCGAAATATCTAGAGTGGAAAATAGACCTTTGTATTTGGCCTTCCTGGACATAAACGGGGCGTACGACAACGTAAGCAGGGAACTCCTGTGGAACATATTAAGAGAAGAAGGTATCGGTTATGAGATAATAGAGTTCCTACAGGAAATATACCGGGATAACAAAGTAGAAATTACGTGGGAAGAGATAAGTACGAAGGATGTCAAAGTATGCAAAGGATTAAGACAAGGCTGTCCTCTATCACCGGTGCTGTTCATGCTTTATATGATAAACCTGGAACTGAGGATACAAGACAGTAACCTAGGTTTTAACCTGTCATATAGATTAGGTGGAAAGGCGGTAGAGCAGCGCCTCCCCGGTTTGATGTATGCAGACGATATTGTGCTGCTAGCTGAGAGTCTGGAAGAATTGCAAACTCTAGTTAAGTATTGCGGAGACGAAGGGGACGCTCTAGGCTTCAGTTTCAGCGCAGTTAAGTCGGGTCTGATGATTTTCAACGGCTCAACTGATCAGGGTCTTAAACTACAAGGCCTTGAAATACCTAGAGTAGCAGAATATAAATATCTGGGGGTATGGGTAAACGAAGGATTGGCATACATTGGAAAGCATGAGCAATCACTTAAGGCCAAAGGGCGGAGGAATGTCGGGATAATGAAGCATAAGGCATTGTGGGGATACAATAGGTATGAGGTTTTGAGGGGTATTTGGAAAGGAATTATGGTGCCCGGACTTACTTTCGGAAATGCGGTCTTGTGCCTAAACTCAGAGGTGCAGTCGACATTAGAAACAAATCAGAGATCCGTTGGACGATTAGCACTAGGTGCCCACGGCAAAACTACAAATGAGGCGGTACAGGGAGATATGGGCTGGGCATCTTTCGGAGTACGGGAAGCTCAGAGTATAATATTATATGAGGAACGCCTGAGGAAATTGGACAGTAACAGATGGGCAGCTAAAGTATTTAAATACCTGTACCTAAAAAGCGTTGACTCACAATGGAGGAAAAGAACTAGGAAACTAACTAGTAAGTATGCTAGTAACAAGGACGGAGAAATAAAGAGCATTAAGCAACAGGTGAAAAACACAGAAGGTAAAAATTGGATAAATTCGATGGAAAAGAAACAGAGTGTGGAATTATACCGAAAGTGGAAAATGCAGATCAGGAAGGAAGATTTCTTTGATAACTCGAGAGGCAGTGCCCTACTTTTTGAAGCTAGATCAGGGTGCCTGAGAACACGCAGCTACAAAAAGAAATTTAACAATGGAGATTACGCATGTGCTGTATGTGGAAACTCCAGTGAAACAATTGACCATATTATACTCGAATGTAATGGTATCCATCCGGAAGTTGGTGCAGGCGCAATCACTGTTCTTGAAGCTCTGGGCTTTAGAGATAACAGTGGCCGGGTGAATAAACCGGCGGTGGAAACTATAGCAAAAAACGACTGGAAGATTGGTGGCTTAAAAGCAGAGAAGTGACACAATGTTAGTAATGTAGGAACAAAATTTAATAAATAGAATGGTGGTTTAGTTAACCATTCTAAATCAATAATTAAGATATAGGGAGAAAAATGAGCATGATAGCTACTGCTACCACCCCGTTTCAAAGGGGACGCTCCTATATTCCATCCATCCATCCATCCTTCAAAGTATTGAAGCTAGTCAAGAAACCTAGAAGTCAGCTTCTCTGCAGTGCAAAAACCCCTTCACCATGGCGGCCAAACCTGTTTTGGGGGCAGAAATCAGGAGCAGTGCAGGAGACGTCTATTGTGGCAATAATGGCCACGTCCATTTCCTGCACCCCTCTTTCTTCTTGTCGCAATTATGGGATTAAGAACCCCTCCGTTTGTGAGTGCCATTCATAACACCTCCCCTGCCCCTACCTCCTCCAGGCTCTCAATAGTGAAGGAATTCTGCTCAATACGTTTGCGCATGACATCAGGCTGGACATAGAAGTATTCTGCGCTGCACCCAATTTCTGCCCTCAAAACAGGTTTGGCTGCCATGGTGAAGGGGTTTTGCTCTGCTGACTTCTAGGTTTCTGCAACCCACCTATACTACTTTTGTGCTGTGAAGTGTTTTGCTTGTTGCTATTTGCATTGCTGTTCGTGAGGTGAGTGTCACACTTTTCAAAAATTCATTGCCTGTCGAAACAACTTCTTTCTGCAGCAGATCCGGTTTCAAACATTCCATAGAGAAAGAATTTCGACAACTGTCTCACCTGATGCAGAGGCTACAATTCATGATCTAGAGGAAAGCAGAGAGTGTCAGTGGAGTGAAAGGAATGAATGAATACCTGGAGGCACCACTCGATCCAGAACGTGGTGCGAGACACCACTGGTTCTTAGCACAAGGAGATGCATATACTCAAAGTGGAAACACAAACAGTTCATTAGGGAAGGACTGCGGAGTGAAAGATTTTTTAGGTGACAAGACATGACACGCACACTGCGTGCATGCACATGTTTTGCGCGCATACACTGTGGTTTATGCGGGGGCTATTCGCTCGCACGAAGAACCTGCACATGGTCACCGCATCACCCTTTGCACCCCTGCATTGTGTGCGAACAGTGGACGCTCGCCTGCAGTGCTAAGCCGCTAACCTTCACGCCCAATCGCAGAGGGGCTTTGCGCTATTTTGTGCTTTTCTGAATATACTTCTGGCCCTGTACTTTTTCCCTCACGCATTCGTATTTCGCTAGTCGCTTCAGGCTCGGATAGCAAGTGAGTTTATGCTCTGTGTAATCAGTGAAGCTTATGAACGTAATACTGTTCCATTGTCTTTCTCTACATCGCACATTGTTCTAATACCCAAGACAGATGATCCGAAGAAACGACCGTTGGTGGGGTCATATCGACCGATTAGCCTCACCAATGTTGACTACAAGGTGTACATGAAGGTTTTAGCCAAAAGACTGCAGAGCGTAATAAATAAATTGGTGTGGTCTCATCAAACGTGCGGCATCAAGGGTCGATCCATTGCCACGAATATACATGTCGCAAGAACCGTACTAGAATGTGTTGATGCACTCGGTGGTCAGATAGCCATGATGCAGTTAGATTTGGCGAAAGCCTTTGACCGCGTTTCACACGAAATTCTGTTTTCCATTTTGGAGCATTCTAACCTAGCTGAAATCATAGTGGAGGGCGTTAAAATGGCTTATGCGAACTGCACGACCCGTATTATAACGAATGGTGAACTGACTGACAGCATCGCAGTACCTTCATCGGTAAGGCAGGGCTGCCCGCTCTCACCCCTGCTTTTTGCACTGTATTTAGAGTCACTTTAGAGCCCGACGGGGAGCTTAGTTTTTGTTTCTTTGTTGCATTCTGCGCCATTTCAGAACAGCGCTTGCCGTATTCGCTGCGCCTCCTCGTTAGTATAGTGGCCAGTATCTCCGCCTGTCGCGCGGGAGACCGGGGTTCGATTCCCCGGCGGGGAGCGTAGTTTTTGCTTCTTTGTTGCATTCTGCGCCATTTCAGAACAGCGCTTGCCGTATTCCCTGCGCCTCCTCGTTAGTATAGTGGCCAGTATCCCCGCCTGTCGCGCGGGGGACCGGGGTTCGATTCCCCGACGGGGAGCTTAGTTTTTGTTTCTTTGTTGCATTCTGCGCCGTTTCAGAACAGCGCTTCCCGTATTCCCTGCGCCTCCTCGTTAGTATAGAGATTCCACTTCCGGCCACCGAGCGTGACGGACGTGTTTATCATGGGCTCCGAAGGAGCGGATTCAGCGGCCCAGCTGCGCCGTGGTATCAGGAGCACGGAAAGGCCTGCCAAGGATTATGAACTGGTTCTACCGCATCTGCCTACAGGTTCGAGTGTTTTGCATACTGTTTTTTTGCATGGCGACATAAAAGCCAGGCCGTACCGGGTGGAGCACTTTCGAGACTCCCTCGCTCGTCTTTCACTGCTGCTGGAAGTGGTTGCCCCCGGGGCATATCAAATGAATCACGTGTGGGCGGTAACGTTTAAAGGTGAAGAGGCGAAAGCGAAGATTATGCAAGCTCAAGCTTTTGAAGTTAAGGAACACCGATGCGTGGTCATTGACCCCTGTACCAAGGCATCAGGTTGAAACGTTTCTGGCTGCTTCACGGCGTGCACGACGATGATGTGCGAGCGGTGTTGGCGGCTTTTGGAAAAGTTACGGAAATATCAAGAGACAAGTGGAAAGTGCAACGGTGTGTCGACAAGGCTTCAACGACTCGAACGGTCATGCTGAAGCTAAAAGTGGGCGTAACCATTGAGGACCGCTTCGGGTCGCCGAGGACGTCGCACTCGTCCACGTCCCAGGCAGAGCCCCGCTTTGCCTCCGGTGCCGCGGGAAAGGACATATACGTCGTGAGTGTCGTGTGCCGCGCTGCGGGCTGTGTCGTCGCTACGGCAAGACGAGTCCCAGTGTGTGCGCACGTATGCCAACGTTGCAGGCCCCGTGCCGAGTGAAGTGGCAGGCGAGCACTTGATGGACGCAGTGGACGCCGAGGAAACTAGCAGTGGAATCTCTGAAGAAGAAGAATCCTCTGCGAAGACCCCTGCCCTTAAAGAACACAGTGAATCAGATGTGATTGATCCGTTGCCGAGTGTTGCTGGGACCGAGACACCCACGAAAGAAGACGGCAATGCCAGTGCTGGAAGCCCAGCTTCGACTACACAACACAGTGAGGAACAGGGAGACACTGAAGCTGAGATGCCAGCTGCTTCTACCTTGCCTGTGAAGCGTGTGCACGAAGACAGTGTCAACGAGGGATCAACGCAAGGAGGAGCGGAAAATGGACAACCTCCACTGAAGGCGGCCCCCCTTCGCCGGTCGGCCTTCAAGCCAAGACCAAACGTGCCTCCAGACAGGAGAACTGTGTCACCTGTGCCTCCGCCATAGCGGGGGTACCCTTTTCGGTCGAGACGTTACAAGCCCGGTCCATGATCGGGAGCAGCGCTTGGAACGACGGACGGACTTGCCAAAAAGGAAGAATGGTCATCCCGTGCAACAGATCAACCGCAATGATGTCTTTCTGCAAAAGCAATGTGAGTGATATATGTTTCGCGATTTATAATTTCTTGAGATGGTGACCAATTTATCCACTAGCTTGCGCTTAGCCACGCTAAATGTGAGGGGGCTGTCAACGCGTCGGAGACAACAGCAGCTGAACCGCGCCTTCTGCTGGAAAATGAAATTGAGGTGCTAGCAGTTCAAGAGAGGAAAATGGAAAGCGAACAACAAACAGATAAAATGGCTGAAATATATCGTTCTAGATATAGTGTTTGCGTTTGTCATGCGGTTGGAAGATCGGGGGGATGTGTCATTTTGATCCGAAATTGATTAGAGTGTGTACAGTCTGTGTTCTCGTGTGAGAGTGGACGGCTATTGATATGTGGTTTCAGTTTTTCTGGATTTGACTGGAGAGTGATCTGCGTTTATGCGCCGACTAGAACGTTTGAGCGCGAAGAGTTTTTTCGCTATATAAGATCCTTCTTAGTACATGAGAGGCGTGTTCTCCTGCTTGGAGACTTCGACTGTGTCTGTAGACCAGAAGATAGAACAACAGACCGTGTCCTTCGAGACAAGAGTGCAGAGTTACTTAATGACATTGTTAATGAGGCAGAGCTTGAAGATGCTGGCTGTATACTGACGCATGAAGGCCAAGCAAAGTTCACGCACTTTCAAGGCAGCTGTCACGCAAGGTTGGACCGAATATATGTTCCCATTGATTGTGTGCCATTGTGCTTGGAATATCAAACACTTCCCATGAGCTTTAGTGACCACTCCCTTGTAATGATTACTCTAGGCATGAAAAGTAAGGCAACAAAGTTCAATTGGGAGCTATGGAAATTTAATGAAAAACTGCTGCTGGATGAAGAGTTTACCACTAAAGTTAAAGAATATATTAAGCATATGTTACAAAATGACTCGAATTTTGTACAAGCGGGGGAGCAGTTTAAGTGCGATATAAAGACAGCTGCTATTGACCGAGCATGCACTCTCCGACGTAAAGAAAGAGGACAAGAAAAAGAACTTCGTAGCACACTTGAATACATGCTTATCATGAAGAGCATTAAGCCTGGCTTGTTCGCCCAAGATATAAAAAAGATAAAAACCAAACTTGAGGTGATAGACGAAGAGAAGTATCGCGGTGCGGTGATAAGGGCACGCAGCGAAAAATTGTGGCTCGGAGAGACGCCCACGAAACAGGCACTTAGTGATGAAAAAAGGTACGCAGTGTCAAAAGATATAAAAGAAATCTTCTATCAGATACGTAGTTACCTCGAAAAAAAAAACGATTGAACGGGAGTTTGTAGAATTTTGCACGGAATCGTTTAGCCTGAAAACACCGGACATTGAACGCTTCAGAAAAGACTTTAAGTCGCTGATGCCAAGAGCGGAAGACGAAGTGGCGCAGACACTTGAAGCAAGTATTACATCCGAGGAAATTGAGGCCGATATCGGGGAACTAAATTCCAATAAGTCACCCGGACCAGATGGTCTTGGTGCTGCCATATACAAGGCCTTTCCAACTGAAATGACTGTTTTACTGGAAAGAGTTATTAGTTAATGCTACGAAAAGAACGTACCTCCTCCGTCTTTTAGAATGTCACACGTTGTACTAATCCCGAAAACAGATGACCATGTTAAGCTTCAGTCTGTAGCGTCTTACCGTCCTATAAGTCTAACGAATGTTGACTATAAAAATTACATGAAAGCATTAGGGCGACGACTCCAACGTGTAATTAGTTCTTTGTAGGCCCACATCAGACATGCGGTATAAAAGGAAGGACCATTTTTACTAATATACACGCTGCAAGGATTGTTCTCGAATGTTGCGACGCGATGCATGACCACCTAGCCATGATGCAATTAGACCCCCACAAAGCATTTGATAAAGTGGTAGATGAAATTTTGTTCTCTGTTTTATAGTATGTCAATGCTGGTTCCGTGATTACAAATGGAGTGAAAATGGTGTACAGTGCTGTTCAGCGAGACTGATCGTGAAAAAGCATTTAACCGATTGTATACCTGTTCAGTCGTCAGTAAGGCAGGGCTGTCCTCTGTCTCCCCTTTTGTTTGCGCTTTATCTGGAGCCTTTCTGTCTAAGATTGCTTACAAGGCCAAGCATACGTGGTTAAAGATTTTTTCAAAGTGAAGTTCGGGTTTTGGCGTACGCGGACGATATTGCGGTTTTTTGTACGGACCATGAGAGCGTGCAAGAAGTTGTAAAAGAAGTCATTGCTTTTTGCACTGCAAGTGGAAGTGAAATTAGTTGGGCAAAGTGTTTAGGATTTTGGCATGGAAACTGGCAATACGCGCCTGAACTGTTCTCCAGTATGCAATGGACAATAACGCCAGGCACCTTGGTATGCCACTAAAGCACTAAAGAAAAACTAAGCTCCCCGTCGGGGAATCGAACCCCGGTCTCCCGCCTGACAAGTGGGGATACTGGCCACTATACTAACGAGGAAGCGCAGGAAAGCCGGTTGGCGTTGCTCAGAAATGGCAAAGAAGGCATAAAATGAAAAACTAAGCTCCCCGTCGGGGAATCGAACCCCGGTCTCTCGCGTGACAGGCGGGGATACTGGCCACTATACTAACAAGGAAGCGCAGGAAAGCCGGTTGGCGTTGCTCTGAAATGGCACAGAAGGCTGAAAACGAGAAACTAAGCTCCCCGTCGGGGAATCGAACCCCGGTCTCTCGCGTGACAGGCGGGGATACTGGCCACTATACTAACAAGGAAGCGCACGGAAGCCGGTTGGCGTTGCTCAGAAATGGCAAAGAAGGCTTAAAACGAAAAACTAAGCTCCCCGTCGGGGAATCGAACCCCGGTCTCTCGCGTGACAGGCGGGGATACTGGCCACTATACTAACGAGGAAGCGCAGGAAAGCCGGTTGGCGTTGCTCAGAAATGGCAAAGAACGCTTAAAACGAAAAACAGCTGCCCGCCGGGGAATCGAACCTCGGTTTCCCGCGTGACAGGCGGGTTTACTGGCCACTATACTAACGAGGAAGCGCAGGAAAGCCGGTTGGCGTTGCTCAGAAATGGCAAAGAAGGCTTAAAACGAAAAACTAAGTTCCCCGTCGGGGAATCGAACCCCGGTCTCCCGCGTGACAGGCGGGGATACTGGCCACTATACAACGAGGAAGCGCAGGAAAGCCGGTTGGCGTTGCTCAGAAATGGCAAAGAAGGCTTAAAACGAAAAACTAAGCTCCCCGTCGGGGAATCGAACCCCGGTCTCCCGCGTGACGCGGGGATACTGGCCACTATACTAACGAGGAAGCGCAGGAAAGCCGGTTGGCGTTGCTCAGAAATGGCACAGAAGGCTGAAAACGAAAAACTAAGCTCCCCGTCGGGGAATCGAACCCCGGTCTCCCGCATGGCAGGCGGGTATACTGGCCACTATACTAACGAGGAAGCGCAGGAAAGCCGGTTGGCGTTGCTCAGCAATGGCACAGAAGGCTGAAAACGAAAAACTAAGCTCCCCGTCGGGGAATCGAACCCTCCCGCGTGACAGGCGGGTATACTGGCCACTATACTAACGAGGAAGCGCAGGAGAGCCGGTTGGCGTTGCTCAGAAATGGCACAGAAGGCTGAAAATGAAAAACTAAGCTCCCCGTCGGGGAATCGATCCCCGGTCTCCCGCGTGACAGGCGGGGATACTGGCCACTATACTAACGAGGAAGCGCAGGATTGCCGGTTGGCGTTGCTCAGAAATGGCACAGAAGGCTGAAAATGAAAAACTAAGCTCCCCGTCGGGGAATCGAACCCCGGTCTCCCGCGTGACAGGCGGGGATACTGGCCACTATACTAACGAGGAAGCGCAGGAGAGCCGGTTGGCGTTGCTCAGAAATGGCACAGAAGGCTGAAAATGAAAAACTAAGCTCCCCGTCGGGGAATCGAACCCCGGTCTCCCGCGTGACAGGCGGGGATACTGGCCACTATAGTATCGAGGAAGCGCAGGAGAGCCGGTTGGCGTTGCTCAGAAATGGCACAGAAGGCTGAAAATGAAAAACTAAGCTCCCCGTCGGGGAATCGATTTTTTTCTTTATTGACGTGAAACACAAAAACAAAATACAAATGATAAAACACGTCAACTACACTTGAGCTAACGCGTACGCGGCTAAAATTTTTTCAAGTGCACCAACTCATGAAACAGAGAATGCTATTGTGGCGGATCCTGCTGCATCCTGAAAGTTTCGCGTATATACACAGCACTTTCAATAAAGTTTTCACGCGCAGATCGTGTATCTATATCTGCATGACGCACCTGCATTCGTGTTTTCCACAAACTATGGAGGCCAAGAAGCATATTAAAATCATAAGGTGCATCATCGTTCTGCACTAGTAGGAATCTTATACCGTAAGGAGTTAATGGAAGTTCCTTTTTAATTGTCCTTTGGAGGACGTCCCATAGAAAGACAGCATCCCAACACTGTAAGTAAACGTGTTCATTTGTTTCCGGTTTTTTGCACAACAGGCAATTTGTTGTCCATGGGACGAAGTTACCTTTTTCATTCAGCCAGGTTTTAACAGGGAGCGTATTGGAGTGAAGTTTGAAAAGGAACGTTTTAGCTGATGGCCTCACGGGCATCTTCTTAACTCTTTTCAAAACGTCCTGCCCTGGGCCTCCACAGTGTAATGCCCGGTAAAAAGGCACCGGCAGCATCACGTCAATGAGATCTTTATACAGTTTCTTTCTGGGAACATTGGAAAGATAATCAAAAGAAAACCGCACTTCTAGCAACTTGCACGAAAAAACAACCTCGCGCAGGTAGCCAGTCACAGTACCAGGCATGTTTTCACATGACACAATCCATTCAGGGAGCAGCCTCAGCAATCGCACTTGCATCACAGTTCTTAGAAAGGTATCTTTTTGATCACGGAGGAATATAAACCGCGAGACCACCTGACGCAAGAACAGATGTGCAAGGCCAAGCCCGCCCCTTTTAACAGAAATAAACAAATTCGTCCGGGCGGTTTTTTCCCATGTAGATGCCCAAATAAAAACAGCAAAAACGCGGCGCATTTTCTGAATTGAGGTTCGTGAGATACACAACACATTTATGAGGTACCACAGCCTCGAAACAAGAAAAACATTGCAAATAGAAGCGCGCGAAAACATTGACAGTTGCCTTCCTTGCCACGCATCCGCTTTTTCTTTCACTCTGGGTGTTTCTTCCAACCAGTGCACGTTGGGATCTTGATAACATTCTAAAGGCACGCCTAGATGTCGTGTTGGGAGAGCAGACCATCGCAGCTTACAGAAGAAATCAGGTGTCACGTCCCAATCACCGTGCCAAAACCCAGAGCATTTCTCCCAATTGATCTTGCATCCGGTTTGATCACAAAATGTTTGGACGACACCAGTGACTTCACAGATGCTCTTTCTAGTTGCACAAAAGACTGCAATGTCATCAGCGTATGCTAGCATTTTCACGTGTGCTGATTGCAGCTTGAATCCTAAAATGCGATCGCTATCAATGATAGCCAAGCAAAGTGGCTCTAAATACAGTGCAAAAAGCAGGGGTGAGAGCGGGCAGCCCTGCCTTACTGATGACCGTACTGCGATGCTGTCAGTCAGTTCACAATTCACTATAATGCGGGTCGTGCAGTTCGCATAAGCCATTTTAACACCCTCCACTATGACGTCACCAAGGTTAGAATGCTCCAAAATGGAAAAAAGAATTTCGTGAGAAACACGGTCAAAGGCTGTCGCCAAATCTAATTGCATCATGGCTATCTGACCACCGAATGAATCAACGCATTCTAATACGGTTCTTGCGACATGTATATTCGTGGCAATGGATCGACCCTTGATTCCGCACGTTTGATGAGGCCCAACCAATGTTTTTATTACGCTTTGCAGTCTTTTTGCTAAAACCTTCATGTACACCTTATAGTCAACATTTGTGAGGCTTATCGGTCGATATGACCCCACCAACTTTCGTTTCTCCGGATCATCTGTCTTGGGTATTAGAACAATGTGCGATGTAGAGAAAGACAAAGGAACAGCATTACGTTCATAAGCTTCAGTGATTACACAGACCATAAACTGAGCCGCATACTGCTGAAAAGTTTTAAAGAATGCGGCGCTTAGACCATCCGGCCCAGGGGCCTTCCCTGGTGTCAGGTCATCTATTGCAGATAGTATCTTCTGCAACGTTAGCGGTGTTTCTAGGCGCGCTTTACTTTCGTCATCCAGTGCAGGCATCAGTATTAGAAAATCTGTTCGAAAGCCGCCTACAGTCTGAAGCTTAGCGCTAAGCAGTTCTTCGAAGTGCTCTGCTACCGCACGCTGATTATCTTTAGCATCTTCAGTGATATGGCCGGCATATCTTATACTCCTTATTTCTTTCTGGCTGGCGTATCTTTTCTCGTCTGCTAGCGCTCGTTTTGTCGGTACTTCTCCAGCCCAAAGTTTTTCAGCCCTTGCACGTATAACAGCCGCTGTGTATCTTTCACTGTCGATTGTTTCCAACTCACTTTTTATCTCTCGTATTTTACTGGCGAAATGCCCTGGCACTGAACTTTCCATGCTCAAAAGAAACTGGAGTTGTTCATTCAGTTCTTTTTCTTTCTCTTTATGCCGCACCTTACTGCTCTTTTCTATGGATTTCAATTTGACCCACTCTTTGAAACTGTCCCATTCCGCTGCAAAACTTACTGGTCGCATAGCAAGACGATTTTCAAACTCGGTCTTAACTTCCGTAAGGAACTCTTCATCGGCAAGAAGTTTGGCATTCAGTTTCCATAGGTGCCAGTTAAAGCGCGATATCTTTCCTTTCCTACCAAACACTGCACTCACGAGACAATGATCACTGAAAGACACAGGCTTGACCTCATATGCAGTACATAGGGAAACAAGATCAACCGAGGCATACACCCTGTTCAATCTAGCATGGCTATCTCGCTGAGAGTGCGTGAACTCTGGCTGGTTTCCCGTGGAGAACACACTGCCAACATCCTCAAGGCCATACTCATGCACAAGTGCATTCAACAGCTCGGAGCTTCTGTCTGTTCGAGGTTTACACCCCGCCGCTCGGTCCACAGCTGAGCACACACAGTTGTGTTCACCAAGTACAAGCAAGATTTTGTCAGTCTTCAGCCACAATTCAATAGACTCAAAAAACGATTCACGTTCGCATTTTGAATTGGGAGCATACACACACACAACACGCCAGCATAAATTACAGTAGGTAAAATCAGTAACCAAAAGCCGACCACTTGGACAGGCAAAAACGGACTCTACGCTTACTCCCAGAGTGTTACGTATAAATAAAAGGCATCCACCCGATACACCAACAGAATGGCTTACACACACATAAAAGTTTGCTTGAAAAGAAGCCACCATACGGTCAGTGCTTTCTTGGCTCTAAATCTTTGACTCTTGCACAGCTGCTATATCTATATCATTATCCAAAAGGAGGCGACTGAGCTGGCATTGTCGCCCTCTCGCTCCCAGCCCTCTGACATTCAAAGTAGCTACGTGTGACGGCGAATTAAGATTAAGAGTCATGTATTAGAAAGAGACGCCCGTACCCGCATGGTGCCTACCTTCATGGTTGCGTGGCCTCCGCTTCTGAAGAACAGCGGCGTATGTGTGCATGTAATGTCCTCCCAGCAGAACATCGGGCTGCATTCAAACGAAGTCCAAGCACCGTCTTTCATTTTTTTTTCCACACACGCCCCTCTTGGTTGCAGAATGTTCCTGACGCTGGTCGGTAGGCAGCCGACCCACAAATCGTTCAGGACACAACAAAACTACGGAGGCGGTTTCCCCGCCTGCCGCGTGTCGGCCACGAAGTTCGGCTTCGGTCGCAAAGTTGCTCTTCGGATGCCCGCAGTTTTCGGAGGCGGCTCAGCACAAACACCGCCTGGCAGCTGAGTGTCCTCGATGCTTTCCTCGCGCGGACGTTTCGCGGCAATTAAGGCTGCTGTCTCCGGCCCAACCTCCACGGCATCAGTACAGGAAGGCTCAGTACTGAGATGGTCCTCAGCATCAGCATCAGAAAATTTGATTACGTCTTCTGACGCTTCCTTTGACGCGCTTTCATGGTCCTGGGATGGAACGTTCAAGACATGCAGAGTTTCATTCTGTTCATTAAAGACCGTCACCTTATTCTTCTTTAAAACCATCAAGGAAGGCGCGTCCTGTTTCGTTGACTGACCTCTAATGTCAGAAGCCTCCTCCGCATCCGCCTCGTCCATAATTAACTCGGACGAGTCTTCGCTGGTCCCAGGTCCGGCAATGCTAGCGTAGGTTCGTGCACACTGGCTGTCTTCATGCCCGAACCGTCGACAGGTTCCGCAGCGAGGAAACCGGCACTCTTTGCGGATGTGACCCGTACTCCGGCAGTGTAGGCACAACGGGGGTCTACCTGGCACAATCACTAGCGCCAGCTCGCCGCTAACATTCAACTGATGCGGCAGGTCGTCGAGCTTTCAGCTTCAGCGTGACGAGTCTAGTGGTGGAGCCCTTTTCTAGCATACCTTTAACACGCCAGCGCTCCCGGGAAACCTCCGACACCTTTCCGTACGGCGCAAATGCAGCACGAACATCCTCGTCTGGCACGTTGTGTAGCAGCCAGTGAAGTTTGAGTCGCACGTCCTGGTTTGCCGGGTCAATCACCAAGCAGCGACCGTTTTTTACACACAGCTCACCTACACTTACAATCTTGTTCACCGCTTCAGCATCTTTGAGAGTGACGGCCCAGACGTGCTCATCCGATACGCCCCCATTGCGATAACGTCGGGGATTAGCGAGTGTTGCGCCAAAGCATCCCGGAAATCTTCCACCCGGTACGGGCGGGCCCTGATATCGGCATGCAAAAAAACGGTATTCAAAACAAACCGACCTGTTGGCAGTGTAGGCAAAACAACCTGGTAAGTATTGTCCTGTTCAGCAGTCCTGTTACCGCGGCCTGACGTGGCCGCTGAAGCCGCTCCTGAGGAGCCCTGCATCCTGTGTCCGTTCACTGGCGTGGCCAGAAGCAGAATGTGGCCACTATACTAACAAGGAGGCGCAGGGAAGAGGCTAAGTGCTGTTCTGATATGGCGCATAATGGCAGTAAGAAACAAAAACTAAGCTCCCCGTCGGGGAATCGAACCCCGGTCTCCCGCGTGACAGGCGGGGATACTGGCCACTATACTAACGCGGATTTTTTAAAATCATTTTTATTTACCTTTTCATTCAGACAAAGAAAATACATTGTAATAAAAAAGCACTTCAGCCTGCTTTGGCTGAAGTGATACATTAAAATTTCTTGAACTGGATCAGTTCATCCAATACATTCAGCCATGAAAGTGGCTCAACCTGCACCCGATAAACTTCACGTACATAGCACACACTTTCAACAAATTTTTCTCTCACCGACAGCACATTGACATCTGCATTCCTGAATGCCATTCGTGTCTTCCATAAACTGTGGAGGCCGAGCAGCATTATCATGTCGTAGGGAATACCTGTGTGATTATTGTCTGTTGGTAGATAGCGTATTCCTATAGGTGTTATGGGTAAATCCTTCTTTATGGTACGTTGCAGAATATCCCAATAAAATACCGGGTCCCAGCATTCAATGAACACGTGCTCGATGTTCTCAGGCTTTTTACATAATAAACAGTTTGTGGTCCAGGGTACAAATATTCCTTTGTCAGCTAGCCAGGTCTTAACGGGAAGTGTACTAGTGTGCAGTTTGAAAAAAAAAAACGACTTCGTACTTGCTTTGACCGGCATCTTTTTAACTCTTTGTAAAACATCTTGCCCTCGGCCTCCATTGTTTATCATTCGGTACAAGGGAACTGGGATCATGACATCTATTAAGTCACTATACAATTTTTTCTTGTTCACCAGACTTAGATATTCTATCGAGAATCGAACCTTCAGTATATAGGCAGAGTCAACAATCTCCTTTAAATATCCCTTCAACCCGCATATTGACCACCCTGCAGTAGACACAATAAAATCTGGAAGGGCATTTGCTAGACGCACTTGCATCATTGTACGTAAGAAGGTCTCACTTTGATCCCTGAAAAACATAAAACGGGAGACGAGTTGCCGAACAAACAAATGTGAGAGACCGACACCACCATCTCGAACTGATCGAAATAAATTGGTTCGTTTTGTCCTTTCCCAGTTGGACGCCCAAATGAATACAGCAAACACTCTGTGCATTTTTTGCACATATACGCGTGACATAGAAAGAAACTGCAAAACATACCACAATTTGGAGATTAGAAAAATACTGCATATGGATGCCCTCGCAAACATGGATAATTCTCTACCTTGAAAAGCCCCTGCTTTCTCCTTCACTTCGGGCATCATGTCCTTCCAGTAATCGGCGCTCCTGTTATAATATTGCAGTGGCACTCCCAAGTACTTCGATGGAACGGTTGTCCACTGGAGGTTCGCAAAAGACCTCGGCGCAATTTCCCAATTTCCGTGCCAGAAGCCGACACTTTTGTCCCAGTTAATCTCAGCGCCTGTCTGTTCACAAAACTTTTTGGCAACGAAAATTGCTTCTTGAACACTTTTTTGGTCGCTACAAAACACCGCAATATCATCCGCATAGGCAAGAACTTTCACCTGGGACGACTCAATACGAAAACCGTTAATTAGTTCGGAGTTGATCAGTTTAAGACAAAATGGCTCCAGGTATAGAGTGAAAAGTAAAGGAGAGAGTGGGCAACCTTGTCTTACTGAAGACCGCACGGGGACAGTCTCGCTTAAGCTTTTGTTAACAATGATTCGAAAGGTGCAATTGTCATAAACCATTTTTAGACCATCAAGAATAACACATCCTACATTTGCATGTTCGAGCACGCTGTACAGAACTTCATGCGATACCCGATCGAATGCCTTTGCCAGGTCCAGTTGGATCATTGCTACTCGACCAGCAAAGTGATCACAACATTCCAGAATACTACGCGCAACATGAACATTTGTGCATATACTGCGCCCTTTTATTCCGCAGGTTTGGTGCGGCCCAACGAGTTGCATGATCACACTTTGCAGGCGCTTGGCCAGAACCTTCATGAATATCTTGCAGTCGGTATTGGTCAGCGTAATCGGGCGATAAGACCCTACCGACTGCAGTTTCCTTTGGTCATCCGTTTTGGGGATTAGCACTACGTGACCAGTACGAAAAGACAGCGGCATTTGCTTTTCTTTGTACGCTTCCGTGATCACCGCATGTAAAGTTGGGCTAATTTCATCTCGAAAAGTCTTATAAAAAGCGGCCCCGAGGCCGTCGGGCCCTGGCGTCTTCCCAAGGACTAGCTCGTCAATTGCGCTTTCAACTTCACCAATGCTGATAGGTTGTTCTAGGCGAGCAACAGTGTGCTCATCTAATCTGGGCACTAGCGATAAAAATTCATCACGCATTTCGCACCTCGTTCTTTTATTCCCTACCAGTTCTTTATAATATTCCACAAAGGCCTGCTCAATGTACTTCTTGTCGCTGGTAATCTCATTATGGTACCGAATCTGCCGGATTTCTTTCTGCGTTGCATACCGCCTTTCATCGCACAACGCACGTTTGTTCGGTGCTTCACCTGCCCACAACTTTTCGGCCCGCGCTCTTATCACTGCCGCTCTGTACTTGTCTGTCTCCAGAGTTTCTAGCTGGTTCTTTATTTCTCGGATTTTGTTTGTGTACATGCCAGGCGCTGCTGTTTCCATACACATTATGAAATCCAAATTGCACTTCAATTCTTTCTCCATTTTTCGACATCTTTGATGAAGTATTGTTCCTCGTTCTATCGCGATCACCTTGACGTCGTTCTTAAGTGCCTCCCACTTTGCTGCGTAGCTCCATGAGCTAGTCGAGGGCATTTTAGCTATCTCTTCTTTAATTCGCTCACTGGATTCTTCATCCTCTAAAAGTTTTACGTTAAGCTTCCAGAGGTCCCAACTAAACCGTGACTTTTTGGGCTTGTTACCAAACGTAACCATCACAAGACTGTGATCGCTGAACGAGAGGTGCTTTAGATCGTATTTTTCACATGCTGTGACAAGTTGCAAGCTGACGTACACTCTGTCTAGTCTCGCATTACTGCCGCGTTGGAAATGCGTAAAACCGGGATGTGAGCCTTGGGACAGTACACTGCCAAGATCTTCCATATTATTCCTTGAATTCCATATTCCTTGAATTAGTGAGTTCAGCAACCGAGCGCTCTGATCGCGAATCGGGGACTTGGGTACTCGATCTTCTGTTAAGCAGACACAGTTGAAGTCACTCATAAGAATAACACTTTTCGCGCAATTTAGGAACACTTCAACCTTCTAAGAAAAAGCAACACGCTCAGTCTGATTGTTAGGTGCGTACACACATATAACACGCCAAGCACTACCAGTCAGTACAAAGTCAACAACCAATAACCGGCCTTCTTCGGATGCTACGACATTTTCCTCCACAATGCCCAGACTGTTTCTCAAAAATAAGGCGCAACCACCCGACCTTCCAACAGCATGACATATACACACACTGTATCGCGACCGAAAATTGGCAACCATTCGATCTGTATGTTCCTCACTCTCAATTTTGGTTTCTTGCAAAGCGATAATGTCCAAATCATTTTCTAGGAAAATTCGGCTGACTTGACGCTGACGTTTGATTGCTGCCAGCCACCTGACATTCAACGTCGCTATGCGCAATGGCATATGAAATAATATTCCCTTATCTCTGGAGGAACACACAAATCGCGCAGTGCTCACCTCAGGGCACCATGTCGCGGCAGCAGTTTCCGTGCTCATCGGATTAACACTTGTGTCCACGCTGTGCCAGCCTTTACTGGAGGCTCGATGCGCTTCTTCTGGGTCGTCCTCCATGCGCAGTCAAGTGTGTCGCGCACGTTGCTCCGGCATCCGAAAAGGACAAAGTTACCACAGAAGCAGCGCTATTTCGGCGTCGCTTCTGCTGTTCTTCTATCAGGCGGAATAGTTGGTTTAAATGGCGCTCGCCGCCTCGGTGTCGCTTTGCTGGGCGGCTCCTCCACTGCTGCACCGTCACTTAGCTGGTCGCCTTGTACCGCTTGAAGATGAGAGCGTTTTGTGGCCGAAACAGCGGTGTCTTCCATGGTTGCATCTTTGACATTTTGTAGGGTGTTTGCTTCGTTTTTTGAGGTATCCTCCATTTCGACAGTAGGCGTCTTCTCTTGATTTTTCTTCTGCTCCTGTTCGAGTTGAGGCAGTTCATGCTGCGAGGCCGTCGTCGCCACAATGTGCTCACCGCTTGAAGGTTGCAGATCTTTTGCAGCAGCAGATGGTAAAACCCCTGCTTCCTTTGACGCTTCCTCAGCTTCCAACTCATCCATGACATGTTCCGCCAGCTCGCTGTTCCTTGCCGGGCCCGTCATGTTCGCGTACGTGGGAACACACTGGCTCTCATCATGCCCAAATCGCCGACAACGCGAGCACCTAGGCACTCGACAGTCGCGACGAATGTGGCCTTTACCTTGACATCGCAGGCAAAGGGGGGGCCTCCCTGCGACAACTAAAAGAGCTGGCTCACCTGCGATACGGATTTGGTGGGGAATGTCTTCCGCTGTGACACCTGTGTTCAGTTTTAGGCTCAACATTCTAGTTGTGGACCCCTTTTCGGTGACGCCTTGAACACGCCACTTCTCTTTTGACGTTTGCGTCACTTCACCATATGGTCGGAAGGCCACCCGCACATCTTCGTCAGTCACATTGTGAAGAACCCAGTGCACCTTGACTCGTACTTCCTGCTTGTTGGGGTCGATAACGATGCACCGACGTTCCTTGACGGAAATGCTTTCGGCCGCGAGCACTTTCTGCATGGCCTCTGAACTCCTAAACGTAACCGCCCACACGTGATTCATTTGGAATGCTCCCAGGGCTACAACCTCAGGGAGCAAATCCAAACGGGCAAGGGCATCCCTGCAGTCCTCGACTCTATACGGCCGCGCCCGAACGTCACCGTGCAAAAATACTGTGTTCAAAACGATACGACCTGAAGGTAGGTGGGGCAGCATAACTTCGTATTCCTCGTTATCATGAACAGCAATCCTGTTTCAGCGGGTCGGCTGAGCCGCTAACGCCGCTCCAACGGAGCACATGATAGCACGTCCGTCACGCTCGGTGGCCGGAAGTGGACGGGATACTGGCCACTATACAACGAGGAGGCGCAGGGAAGAGGCTAAGTGCTGTTCTGATATGGCGCATAATGCAAGAAAGAAACAAAAATTAAGCTCCCCATCGGGGAATTGAACCCCGGTCTCCCGCGTGACAGGCGGGGATACTGGCCACTATACTAACGAGGAGGCGCAGGGAAGAGGCTAAGTGCTGTTCTGATATGGCGCATAATGCAAGAAAGAAACAAAAACTAAGCTCCCCGTCGGGGAATCGAACCCCGGTCTCTCGCGTGACAGGCGGGGATACTGGCCACTATACTAAGGAGGAAGCGCAGGAAAGCAGGCTGGCGTTGTTCAGAAATGGCACAGAAGGCTGAAAACGAAAAACTAAGCTCCCGTCGGGGAATCGAACCCCGTTCTCCCGCGTGACAGGCGGGGATACTGGCCACTATACTAACGAGGAAGCGCAGGGAAGCCGACAAGCGCTGTTCTCAAATGGCGCAGAGTGCAACAAGGAAACAAAAACTAAGCTCCCCGTCGCGGAATCGAACCCCGGTCTCCCGCGTGACAGGCGGGGATACTGGCCACTATACTAACGAGGATTTTTTTTCTTTATTACCGACTTGGCAACTACAAAGGACGATGAAAAGTCGCATGAAATTAAAAACAAGTCACTTTCTGACAGGTTTCTTGTGATGGAATGGATTAGGTGACATGAGCTTGTCCAAGACTGGCAGCCATTCCGGGGGTTCAGATTGCCCTCCGAAAACATCACGCGTGTACATTACACTTTCAACAAAATATTGATGGGCTGGGTGTACAACATGTTCATGGCGAACATCCATCCGCGTTCTCCATACGCTGTGCATACACAAGACCATTAATAAATCACTGGGCACTTCCCCTGGCTGGGCGCATGGAAGGTAGCGTATGCCAAACGGCGTTATTGGTAAGTCCTTTTTAATAGTACGCTGTAGCACGTCCCAGAAAAAAACCGCATCGTGTCAATCAAGGAAAATATGCTCTATGGATTCCAGTTTTTGGCAAATTAAACAGTCAGCAGACCAAGGCACAAAAAGGCCTTTGCTTTCCAGCCATGGCTTCACCGGAAGAGTGCCGGTGCCCGGTATGCAATTTAAAAAAGAAAGATCTGATGGGCATTCTTTTCACTCTTTTCAACACGTCCCGCTCCGGACCCAAAGCATATACAGCGCGATAAAGAGGCACAGGTAAAAAGGTTTCCAATAAATCTTTGTACAGCCGTTTTCGCGTAACAGTACACATATACTCATTTGAAAATCTCGCCTTCACTATTTGGAAGGACGCGACAACTTCGCGAAGAAAAGCACTTAGAGCCATTGTCCCTGTAGACATAGTCGAAACTACATATTACGGCAGTGAATCACACAATCGCACTTGGATTACCGTTCTGAGAAAAACATCGCTTTGTTCGCGCAAAAAAAAGAACCTGGTTACAATCTGCTTTAATTATAAATGTGACAATCCCAGTCCACCATTATGCACCGTATGAAACAGATTGCATCGACTGGTACGCTCCCATGTTGAAGCCCACACAAACGTGGCAAATACCCTATGCAGTTTTTGAACAGAGATTCTTGACATAGATAACACTTGCAGCATGTAAAACATTTTTGCAACTAGGAGCATATTGCAAACGGTAGCTCTTGCGAACATAGAAAAGTTATGTCCTCCCCATTTGTTTGTTTGGGTTTTCACTTGCTCAACTTCACCGGCCCAACATTCCTTGCTTTCACGGTAATGCTTTAGTGGCACACCAAGGTAATTGCCCGGCGTTATTGTCCATTGCATACTGGAGAACAGTTCAGGCGCGTATTGCCAGTTTCCGTGCCAAAATCCTAAACACTTCGCCCAACTAATTTCACTTCCACTTGCAGTGCAAAAAGCAGTGGCTTCTTTTACGACTTCCTGCACGCTCTCATGGTCAGTACAAAAAACCGCAATATCGTCCGCGTATGCCAAAACCCGAACTTCACTTTGAAAAAATCTATAACCGCATATGTTCGGCCTTGTAAGCAATCTTAGACAGAAAGGCTCCAGATAAAGCGCAAACAAAAGGGGAGACAGAGGACAGCCCTGCCTTACTGACGACTGAACAGGTATACGATCGGTTAAATGCTTATTCACGACCAGTCTCGCTGAACAGCACTCGTAAACCATTTTCACGCCCTTTGTAATCACGGAACCAGCATTGACATACTCTAAAACAGAGAACAAAATTTCATGTACCACTTTATCAAATGCTTTATGGAGGTCTAATTGCATCATGGCTACGTGGTCATGCATCGCGTCACAACATTCTAGTACACTCCTTGCTGCGTGTATGTTAGTAAAAATGGTCCTTCCTTTTATACCGCATGTCTGATGTGGGCCTACAAGAGAAGTAATTACACATTGGAGTCGTCGCTCTAATACTTTCATGCAAATTTTATAGTCAACATTCGTTAGACTTATAGGACGGTAAGACGCTACAGAGGGAAGCTTAACTGGGTCATCTGTTTTCGGGATTAGTACAACGTGTGACATTCGAAAAGACGGAGGAGGTACGTTCTTTTCGTAGCATTCACTAATAACTCTTTCCAGTAAAACAGACATTTCAGTTGGAAAGGCCTTGCATATGGCAGCACCAAGACCATCTGGTCCGGGTGATTTATTGGAATTCAATTCCCCGATAACGGCCTCAATTTCGTCGGAAGTAATACTTGCTTCAAGTGTCTGCGCAACTTCGTCTTCCACTCTTGGCATCAGCGACTTAGTCTTTTGTGAAGCGTTCAATGTCCGGTGTTTTCAGGCTAAACAATTCGCTGTAAAATTCTACAAACGCCCGTTCAATCGTTTTTTTTTCCGAGGTAACTACGTTATGATAGCAGATTTCTTTTATCTCTTTTGACACTGCGTACCTTTTTTCGTCACTAAGTGCCCTTTTCGTGGGCGTCTCTCCGAGCCATAATTTTTCGCTGCGTGCCCTTATCACCGCACCGCGATACTTCTCTTCGTCTATCACCTCAAGTTTGGTTTTTATCTTTTTTATATCTTGGGCGAACAAGCCAGGCTTAACGCTCTCCATGCTAAGCATGTATTCAAGTGTGCTACGAAGTTCTTTTTCTCGTTCTATTTCTTTACGTCGGAGAGTGCATGCTCGGTCAATAGCAGCTATCTTTACCTCGCACTTAAACTGCTCCCATGCTTGTATAAAATTAGAGTCATTTTGTAACATATGCCTAATATATTCTTTAACTTTAGTGTTAAACTCTTCATCCAGCAGCATTTTTTCATTAAATTTCCATAGCTCCCAATTGAACTTTGTTGCCTTACTTTTCACGCCTAGAGTAATCATTACGAGGGAGTGGTCACTAAAGCTCATGGGAAGTGTTTGATGTTCCGAGCACAAGGGCACACAATCAATGGGAACATATATTCGGTCCAACTTTGCATGACTGCTACCTTGAAAGTGCGTGAACTTTGCTTGGCCTTCATGCGTCATTATACAGCCAGTATCTTCAAGCTCTGCCTCAATAACAATGTCAATAAGTAACTCTGCACTCTTGTCACGAAGGACACGGTCTGTTGTTCTATCTTCCGGTCTACAGACACAGTTGAAGTCTCCAAGCAGGAGAACACGCCTCTCATGTATTAGGAAGGATTTCATATAGTGAAAAAACTCTTCCCGCTCAAACGTTCTAGTCGGCGCATAAACGCAGATCACTCTCCAGTCCAATCCAGAAAAACTGAAATCACATATCAATAGCCGCCCACTCTCACACGAGAACACAGACTGCACACACTCTATGCAATTTCGAATGAAAATGAGACATCCCCCCGATCTTCCAACCGCATGACAAACGCAAACACTATATCTAGAACGATATATTTCAGCCATTTTCTCTGTTTGTTGTTCGCTTTCCATTTTGCTCTCTTGAACTGCTAGCACATCAATTTCATTTTCCAGCAGAATGCGGTTCAGCTGCAGTTGTCTCCGACGCGTTGACAGCCCCCTCACATTTAGCGTGGCTACGCGCAAGCTAGTGGTTAAATTGGTCGCCATCTCAAGAAATTATAAATCGCGAAACATATATCACTCACATCGCTTTTGCAGAAAGACAGCATTGCGGTTGATCTGTTGCACGGGATGACCATTCTTCCTTTTTGGCGAGTCCGTCCGTCGTTCCAAGCGCTGCTCCCGATCATGGACCGGGCTTGTAACGTCTCGACCGGAAAGGGTACCCCCGCTATGGCGGAGGCACAGGTGACACAGTTCTCCGGTCTGGGGGCACGTTTGGCCTTGGCTTGAAGGACGCCCGGCGAAGGGGGGCTGCCTTCAGTGGAGGCTGTCCGCTTTCCGCTCCTCCTTGGGTTGATTCCTCGTTGACACTGTCTTCGCGCACCCGCTTCACAGGCGAGGTAGAAGCAGCTGGCATCTCAGCTTCAGTGTCCCCCTGTTGTTCCTCACTGTGTTGCGTAGCCGACGCTGGGCTTGCTGCACTGGCATTGCCGTTTTCTTTCGTGGGTGTCTCGGACCCAGCGACATTCGACAACGGAACTATCAACACTGATTCACAGTGTTCTTTAGGGGCAGGGGTCTTCTCAGAGGACTGTTCGTTCTGTTCTGCCTCCTCAGTGATTCCACTGCTCGCTTCCTCGGCGTCCACTGCGTCCATCAAGTGCTCGCCTGTCACTTCACTCGGCACGGGGCCTGCAACGTTGGCATACGTGCGCACACACTGCGACTCGTCATGGCCGTAGCGACGACACAGCCCGCTGCGCGGCACACGACACTCACGACGTATATGTCCTTTCCCGCGGCACCGGAGGCAAAGCGGGGCTCTGCCTTGGACGTGGACGAGTGCGACGTCCTCGGCGACCCGAAGCTGATGCGGCAGGTCCTCGATGGTAACGCCCACTTTGAGCTTCAGCGTGACCGTTCGTGTTGTTGAAGCCTTGTCGACACACCCTTGCACTCTCCACTTGTCTCTTGAAATTTCCGTAACTTTTCCAAAAGCTGCCAACGCCGCTCGCACGTCATCGTCTTGCACGCCGTGAAGCAGCCAGAAAAGCTTCAACCTGATGCCTTGGTTACAGGGGTCAATGACCACGCAGTGGTGTTCCTTCACTTCAATAGCTTGGACTTCCAAAATCTTCGCTTTCGCCTCTTCACCTTTAAATGTTACCGCCCACACGTGATTCATTTGGTATGCCCCGAGGGCAACCACTTCCGGCAGCAGTGAAAGACGAGGGAGGGAGTCTCGAAAGTGCTCCACCCGGTACGGCCTGGCTTTTATGTCGCCATGCAAAAACACAGTATGTAAAACACTCGAACCTTTAGGCAGATGCGGTAGAACCAGTTTATAATCCTTGGTAGGCCTTTCCGTGCTCCTGATACCACGGCCCAGCTGGGCCGCTGAATCCGCTCCTTGGGAGCCCATGATAATCACGTCCGTCACGCTCGGTGGCCGGAAGTGGAATCCACTATACTAACGAGGAGGCGCAGGGCTAAGTGCTGTTCTGATATGGCGCATAATGCAAGAAAGAAACAAAAACTAAGCTCCCCGTCGGGGAATCGAACCCCGGTCTCCCGCGTGACAGGCGGGGATACTGGCCACTATACTAACGAGGAGGCGCAGGGAAGAGGCTATGTGCTGTTCTGAAATGGTGCATACTGCAAGAAAAAAAGAAAAACTAAGCTCCCCGTCGGGGAATCGAACCCCGGTCTCCCGCGTGACAGGCGGGGATACTGGCCACTATACTAACGAGGAGGCGCAGGGAAGAGGCTAAGTGCTGTTCTGATATGGTGCATACTGCAAGAAAGAAACAAAAACTAAGCTCCCCGTCGGGGAATCGAACCCCGGTCTCCCGCGTGACAGGCGGGGATACTTGCCACTATACTAACGAGGAGGCGCAGGGAAGAGGCTAAGTGCTGTTCTGATATGGTGCATACTGCAAGAAAGAAACAAAAACTAAGCTCCCCGTTTGGGAATCGAACCCCGGTCTCCCGCGTGACAGGCGGGGATACTGGCCACTATACTAACGAGGAGGCGCAGGGAAGAGGCTAAGTGCTGTTCTGATATGGTGCATACTGCAAGAAAGAAACAAACACTAAGCTCCCCGTCGGGGAATCGAACCCCGGTCTCCCGCGTGACAGGCGGGGATACTGGCCACTATACTATTTTTTTCTTTATTGCCGTGAAACACAAAAACAAAATACAAATGATAAAACACGTCAACTACACTTGAGCTAACGCGTACGCGGCTAAAATTTTTTCAAGTGCACCAACTCATGAAACAGAGAATGCTATTGTGGCGGATCCTGCTGCATCCTGAAAGTTTCGCGTATATACACAGCACTTTCAATAAAGTTTTCACGCGCAGATCGTGTATCTATATCTGCATGACGCACCTGCATTCGTGTTTTCCACAAACTATGGAGGCCAAGAAGCATATTAAAATCATAAGGTGCATCATCGTTCTGCACTAGTAGGAATTTTATACCGTAAGGAGTTAATGGAAGTTCCTTTTTAATTGTCCTTTGGAGGACGTCCCATAGAAAGACAGCATCCCAACACTGTAAGAAAACGTGTTCAATTGTTTCCGGTTTTTTGCACAACAGGCAATTTGTTGTCCATGGGACGAAGTTACCTTTTTCATTCAGCCAGGTTTTAACAGGGAGCGTATTGGAGTGAAGTTTGAAAATGAACGTTTTAGCTGATGGCCTCACGGGCATCTTCTTAACTCTTTTCAAAACGTCCTGCCCTGGGCCTCCACAGTGTAATACCCGGTAAAAAGGCACCGGCAGCATCACGTCAATGAGATCTTTATACAGTTTATTTCTGGAACATTGGAAAGATAATCAAAAGAAAACCGCACTTCTAGCAACTTGCACGAAAAAACAACCTCGCGCAGGTAGCCAGTCACAGTACCAGGCATGTTTTCACATGACACAATCCATTCAGGGAGCAGCCTCTGCAATCGCACTTGCATCACAGTTCTTAGAAAGGTATCTTTTTGATCACGGAGGAATATAAACCGCGAGACCACCTGACGCAAGAACAGATGTGCAAGGCCAAGCCCGCCCCTTTTAACAGAAATAAACAAATTCGTCCGGGCGGTTTTTTCCCATGTAGATGCCCAAATAAAAACAGCAAAAACGCGGCGCATTTTCTGAATTGAGGTTCGTGAGATACACAACACATTTATGAGGTACCACAGCCTCGAAACAAGAAAAACATTGCAAATAGAAGCGCGCGAAAACATTGACAGTTGCCTTCCTTGCCACGCATCCGCTTTTTCTTTCACTCTGGGTGTTTCTCCCAACCAGTGCACGTTGGGATCTTGATAACATTCTAAAGGCACGCCTAGATGTCGTGTTGGGAGAGCAGACCATCGCAGCTTACAGAAGAAATCAGGTGTCACGTCCCAATCACCGTGCCAAAACCCAGAGCATTTCTCCCAATTGATCTTGCATCCGGTTTGATCACAAAATGTTTGGACGACACCAGTGACTTCACAGATGCTCTTTCTAGTTGCACAAAAGACTGCAATGTCATCAGCGTATGCTAGCATTTTCACGTGTGCTGATTGCAGCTTGAATCCTAAAATGCGATCGCTATCAATGATAGCCAAGCAAAGTGGCTCTAAATACAGTGCAAAAAGCAGGGGTGAGAGCGGGCAGCCCTGCCTTACTGATGACCGTACTGCGATGCTGTCAGTCAGTTCACAATTCACTATAATGCGGGTCGTGCAGTTCGCATAAGCCATTTTAACACCCTCCACTATGACGTCACCAAGGTTAGAATGCTCCAAAATGGAAAAAAGAATTTCGTGAGAAACACGGTCAAAGGCTGTCGCCAAATCTAATTGCATCATGGCTATCTGACCACCGAATGAATCAACGCATTCTAATACGGTTCTTGCGACATGTATATTCGTGGCAATGGATCGACCCTTGATTCCGCACGTTTGATGAGGCCCAACCAATGTTTTTATTACGCTTTGCAGTCTTTTTGCTAAAACCTTCATGTACACCTTATAGTCAACATTTGTGAGGCTTATCGGTCGATATGACCCCACCAACTTTCGTTTCTCCGGATCATCTGTCTTGGGTATTAGAACAATGTGCGATGTAGAGAAAGACAAAGGAACAGCATTACGTTCATAAGCCTCAGTGATTACACAGACCATAAACTGAGCCGCATACTGCTGAAAAGTTTTAAAGAATGCGGCGCTTAGACCATCCGGCCCAGGGGCCTTCCCTGGTGTCAGGTCATCTATTGCATATAGTATCTTCTGCAACGTTAGCTTTGTTTCTAGGCGCGCTTTACTTTCGTCATCCAGTGCAGGCATCAGTATTAGAAAATCTGTTCGAAAGCCGCCTACAGTCTCAAGCTTAGCGCTAAGCAGTTCTTCGAAGTGCTCTGTTACCGCACGCTGATTATCTTTAGCATCTTCAGTGATATGGCCGGCATATCTTATACTCCTTATTTCTTTCTGGCTGGCGTATCTTTTCTCGTCTGCTAGCGCTCGTTTTGTCGGTACTTCTCCAGCCCAAAGTTTTTCAGCCCTTGCACGTATAACAGCCGCTGTGTATCTTTCACTGTCGATTGTTTCCAACTCACTTTTTATTTCTCGTATTTTACTGGCGATATGCCCTGGCACTGAACTTTCCATGCTCAAAAGAAACTGGAGTTGTTCATTCAGTTCTTTTTCTTTCTCTTTATGCCGCACCTTACTGCTCTTTTCTATGGATTTCAATTTGACCGACTCTTTGAAGCTGTCCCATTCCGCTGTAAAACTTACTGGTCGCATAGCAAGACGATTTTCAAACTCGGTCTTAACTTCCGTAAGGAACTCTTCATCGGCAAGAAGTTTGGCATTCAGTTTCCATAGGTGCCAGTTAAAGCGCGATTTCTTTCCTTTCCTACCAAACACTGCACTCACGAGACAATGATCACTGAAAGACACAGGCTTGACCTCATATGCAGTACATAGGGAAACAAGATCAACCGAGGCATACACCCTGTTCAATCTAGCATGGCTATCTCGCTGAGAGTGCGTGAACTCTGGCTGGTTTCCCGTGGAGAACACACTGCCAACATCCTCAAGGCCATACTCATGCACAAGTGCATTCAACAGCTCGGAGCTTCTGTCTGTTCGAGGTTTACACCTCGCCGCTCGGTCCACAGCTGAGCACACACAGTTGTGTTCACCAAGTACAAGCAAGATTTTGTCAGTCTTCAGCCACAATTCAATAGACTCAAAAAACGATTCACGTTCGCATTTTGAATTGGGAGCAAACACACACACAACACGCCAGCATAAATTACAGTAGGTAAAATCAGTAACCAAAAGCCGACCACTTGGACAGGCAAAAACGGACTCTACGCTTACTCCCAGAGTGTTACGTATAAATAAAAGGCATCCACCCGATACACCAACAGAATGGCATACACACACATAAAAGTTTGCTTGAAAAGAAGCCACCATACGGTCAGTGCTTTCTTGGCTCTAAATCTTTGGCTCTTGCACAGCTGCTATATCTATATCATTATCCAAAAGGAGGCGACTGAGCTGGCATTGTCGCCCTCTCGCTCCCAGCCCTCTGACATTCAAAGTAGCTACGTGTGACGGCGAATTAAGATTAAGAGTCATGTATTAGAAAGAGACGCCCGTACCCGCATGGTGCCTACCTTCATGGTTGCGTGGCCTCCGCTTCTGAAGAACAGCGGCGTATGTGTGCATGTAATGTCCTCCCAGCAGAACATCGGGCTGCATTCAAACGAAGTCCAAGCACCGTCTTTCATTTTTTTTTCCACACACGCCCCTCTTGGTTGCAGAATGTTCCTGACGCTGGTCGGTAGGCAGCCGACCCACAAATCGTTCAGGACACAACAAAACTACGGAGGCGGTTTCCCCGCCTGCCGCGTGTCGGCCACGAAGTTCGGCTTCGGTCGCAAAGTTGCTCTTCGGATGCCCGCAGTTTTCGGAGGCGGCTCAGCACAAACACCGCCTGGCAGCTGAGTGTCCTCGATGCTTTCCTCGCGCGGACGTTTCGCGGCAATTAAGTCTGCTGTCTCCGGCCCAACCTCCACGGCATCAGTACAGGAAGGCTCAGTACTGAGATGGTCCTCAGCATCAGCATCAGAAAATTTGATTACGTCTTCTGACGCTTCCTTTGACGCGCTTTCATGGTCCTGGGATGGAACGTTCAAGACATGCAGAGTTTCATTCTGTTCATTAAAGACCGTCACCTTATTCTTCTTTAAAACCATCAAGGAAGGCGCGTCCTGTTTCGTTGACTGACCTCTAATGTCAGCAGCCTCCTCCGCATCCGCCTCGTCCATAATTAACTCGGACGAGTCTTCGCTGGTCCCAGGTCCGGCAATGCTAGCGTAGGTTCGTGCACACTGGCTGTCTTCATGCCCGAACCGTCGACAGGTTCCGCAGCGAGGAAACCGGCACTCTTTGCGGATGTGACCCGTACTCCGGCAGTGTAGGCACAACGGGGGTCTACCTGGCACAATCACTAGCGCCAGCTCGCCGCTAACATTCAACTGATGCGGCAGGTCGTCGAGCTTTCAGCTTCAGCGTGACGAGTCTAGTGGTGGAGCCCTTTTCTAGCATACCTTTAACACGCCAGCGCTCCCGGGAAACCTCCGACACCTTTCCGTACGGCGCAAATGCAGCACGAACATCCTCGTCTGGCACGTTGTGTAGCAGCCAGTGAAGTTTGAGTCGCACGTCCTGGTTTGCCGGGTCAATCACCAAGCAGCGACCGTTTTTTACACACAGCTCACCTACACTTACAATCTTGTTCACCGCTTCAGCATCTTTGAGAGTGACGGCCCAGACGTGCTCATCCGATACGCCCCCATTGCGATAACGTCGGGGATTAGCGAGTGTTGCGCCAAAGCATCCCGGAAATCTTCCACCCGGTACGGGCGGGCCCTGATATCGGCATGCAAAAAAACGGTATTCAAAACAAACCGACCTGTTGGCAGTGTAGGCAAAACAACCTGGTAAGTATTGTCCTGTTCTGCAGTCCTGTTACCGCGGCCTGACGTGGCCGCTGAAGCCGCTCCTGAGGAGCCCTGCATCCTGTGTCCGTTCACTGGCGTGGCCAGAAGCAGAATGTGGCCACTATACTAACGAGGAGGCGCAGGGAAGAGGCTAAGTGCTGTTCTGATATGGCGCATAATGGCAGTAAGAAACAAAAACTAAGCTCCCCGTCGGGGAATCGAACCCAGGTCTCCCGCGTGACAGGCGGGGATACCGGCCACTATACTAACGCGGATTTTTTAAAATCATTTTTATTTACCTTTTCATTCAGACAAAGAAAATACATTGTAATAAAAAAGCACTTCAGCCTGCTTTGGCTGAAGTGATACATTAAAATTTCTTGAACTGGATCAGTTCATCCAATACATTCAGCCATGAAAGTGGCTCAACCTGCACCCGATAAACTTCACGTACATAGCACACACTTTCAACAAATTTTTCTCTCACCGACAGCACATTGACATCTGCATTCCTGAATGCCATTCGTGTCTTCCATAAACTGTGGAGGCCGAGCAGCATTATCATGTCGTAGGGAATACCTGTGTGATTATTGTCTGTTGGTAGATAGCGTATTCCTATAGGTGTTATGGGTAAATCCTTCTTTATGGTACGTTGCAGAATATCCCAATACAATACCGGGTCCCAGCATTCAATGAACACGTGCTCGATGTTCTCAGGCTTTTTACATAATAAACAGTTTGTGGTCCAGGGTACAAATATTCCTTTGTCAGCTAGCCAGGTCTTAACGGGAAGTGTACTAGTGTGCAGTTTGAAAAAAAAAAAACGACTTCGTACTTGCTTTGACCGGCATCTTTTTAACTCTTTGTAAAACATCTTGCCCTCGGCCTCCATTGTTTATCATTCGGTACAAGGGAACTGGGATCATGACTTATATTAAGTCACTATACAATTTTTTCTTGTTCACCAGACTTAGATATTCTATCGAGAATCGAACCTTCAGTATATAGGCAGAGTCAACAATCTCCTTTAAATATCCCTTCAACCCGCATATTGGCCACCCTGCAGTAGACACAATAAAATCTGGAAGGGCATTTGCTAGACGCACTTGCATCATTGTACGTAAGAAGGTCTCACTTTGATCCCTGAAAAACATAAAACGGGAGACGAGTTGCCGAACAAACAAATGTGAGAGACCGACACCACCATCTCGAACTGATCGAAATAAATTGGTTCGTTTTGTCCTTTCCCAGTTGGACGCCCAAATGAATACAGCAAACACTCTGTGCATTTTTTGCACATATACGCGTGACATAGAAAGAAACTGCAAAACATACCACAATTTGGAGATTAGAAAAATACTGCATATGGATGCCCTCGCAAACATGGATAATTCTCTACCTTGAAAAGCCCCTGCTTTCTCCTTCACTTCGGGCATCACGTCCTTCCAGTAATCGGCGCTCCTGTTATAATATTGCAGTGGCACTCCCAAGTACTTCGATGGAACGGTTGTCCACTGGAGGTTCGCAAAAGACCTCGGCGCAATTTCCCAATTTCCGTGCCAGAAGCCGACACTTTTGTCCCAGTTAATCTCAGCGCCTGTCTGTTCACAAAACTTTTTGGCAACGAAAATTGCTTCTTGAACACTTTTTTGGTCGCTACAAAACACCGCAATATCATCCGCATAGGCAAGAACTTTCACCTGGGACGACTCAATACGAAAACCGTTAATTAGTTCGGAGTTGATCAGTTTAAGACAAAATGGCTCCAAGTATAGAGTGAAAAGTAAAGGAGAGAGTGGGCAACCTTGTCTTACTGAAGACCGCACGGGGACAGTCTCGCTTAAGCTTTTGTTAACAATGATTCGAAAGGTGCAATTGTCATAAACCATTTTTAGACCATCAAGAATAACACATCCTACATTTGCATGTTCGAGCACGCTGTACAGAACTTCATGCGATACCCGATCGAATGCCTTTGCCAGGTCCAGTTGGATCATTGCTACTCGACCAGCAAAGTGATCACAACATTCCAGAATACTACGCGCAACATGAACATTTGTGCATATACTGCGCCCTTTTATTCCGCAGGTTTGGTGCGGCCCAACGAGTTGCATGATCACACTTTGCAGGCGCTTGGCCAGAACCTTCATGAATATCTTGCAGTCGGTATTGGTCAGCGTAATCGGGCGATAAGACCCTACCGACTGCAGTTTCCTTTGGTCATCCGTTTTGGGGATTAGCACTACGTGACCAGTACGAAAAGACAGCGGCATTTGCTTTTCTTTGTACGCTTCCGTGATCACCGCATGTAAAGTTGGGCTAATTTCATCTCGAAAAGTCTTATAAAAAGCGGCCCCGAGGCCGTCGGGCCCTGGCGTCTTCCCAAGGACTAGCTCGTCAATTGCGCTTTCAACTTCACCAATGCTGATAGGTTGTTCTAGGCGAGCAACAGTGTGCTCATCTAATCTGGGCACTAGCGATAAAAATTCATCACGCATTTCGCACCTCGTTCTTTTATTCCCTACCAGTTCTTTATAATATTCCACAAAGGCCTGCTCAATGTACTTCTTGTCGCTGGTAATCTCATTATGGTACCGAATCTGCCGGATTTCTTTCTGCGTTGCATACCGCCTTTCATCGCACAACGCACGTTTGTTCGGTGCTTCACCTGCCCACAACTTTTCGGCCCGCGCTCTTATCACTGCCGCTCTGTACTTGTCTGTCTCCAGAGTTTCTAGCTGGTTCTTTATTTCTCGGATTTTGTTTGTGTACATGCCAGGCGCTGCTGTTTCCATACACATTATGAAATCCAAATTGCACTTCAATTCTTTCTCCATTTTTCGACATCTTTGATGAAGTATTGTTCCTCGTTCTATCGCGATCACCTTGACGTCGTTCTTAAGTGCCTCCCACTTTGCTGCGTAGCTCCATGAGCTAGTCGAGGGCATTTTAGCTATCTCTTCTTTAATTCGCTCACTGGATTCTTCATCCTCTAAAAGTTTTACGTTAAGCTTCCAGAGGTCCCAACTAAACCGTGACTTTTTGGGCTTGTTACCAAACGTAACCATCACAAGACTGTGATCGCTGAACGAGAGGTGCTTTAGATCGTATTTTTCACATGCTGTGACAAGCTGCAAGCTGACGTACACTCTGTCTAGTCTCGCATTACTGCCGCGTTGGAAATGCGTAAAACCGGGATGTGAGCCTTGGGACAGTACACTGCCAAGATCTTCCATATTATTCCTTGAATTCCATATTCCTTGAATTAGTGAGTTCAGCAACCGAGCGCTCTGATCGCGAATCGGGGACTTGGGTACTCGATCTTCTGTTAAGCAGACACAGTTGAAGTCACTCATAAGAATAACACTTTTCGCGCAATTTAGGAACACTTCAACCTTCTAAGAAAAAGCAACACGCTCAGTCTGATTGTTAGGTGCGTACACACATATAACACGCCAAGCACTACCAGTCAGTACAAAGTCAACAACCAGTAACCGGCCTTCTTCGGATGCTACGAAATTTTCCTCCACAATGCCCAGACTGTTTCTCAAAAATAAGGCGCAACCACCCGACCTTCCAACAGCATGACATATACACACACTGTATCGCGACCGAAAATTGGCAACCATTCGATCTGTATGTTCCTCACTCTCAATTTTGGTTTCTTGCAAAGCGATAATGTCCAAATCATTTTCTAGGAAAATTCGGCTGACTTGACGCTGACGTTTGATTGCTGCCAGCCACCTGACATTCAACGTCGCTATGCGCAATGGCATATGAAATAATATTCCCTTATCTCTGGAGGAACACACAAATCGCGCAGTGCTCACCTCAGGGCACCATGTCGCGGCAGCAGTTTCCGTGCTCATCGGATTAACACTTGTGTCCACGCTGTGCCAGCCTTTACTGGAGGCTCGATGCGCTTCTTCTGGGTCGTCCTCCATGCGCAGTCAAGTGTGTCGCGCACGTTGCTCCGGCATCCGAAAAGGACAAAGTTACCACAGAAGCAGCGCTATTTCGGCGTCGCTTCTGCTGTTCTTCTATCAGGCGGAATAGTTGGTTTAAATGGCGCTCGCCGCCTCGGTGTCGCTTTGCTGGGCGGCTCCTCCACTGCTGCACCGTCACTTAGCTGGTCGCCTTGTACCGCTTGAAGATGAGAGCGTTTTGTGGCCGAAACAGCGGTGTCTTCCATGGTTGCATCTTTGACATTTTGTAGGGTGTTTGCTTCGTTTTTTGAGGTATCCTCCATTTCGACAGTAGGCGTCTTCTCTTGATTTTTCTTCTGCTCCTGTTCGAGTTGAGGCAGTTCATGCTGCGAGGCCGTCGTCGCCACAATGTGCTCACCGCTTGAAGGTTGCAGATCTTTTGCAGCAGCAGATGGTAAAACCCCTGCTTCCTTTGACGCTTCCTCAGCTTCCAACTCATCCATGACATGTTCCGCCAGCTCGCTGTTCCTTGCCGGGCCCGTCATGTTCGCGTACGTGGGAACACACTGGCTCTCATCATGCCCAAATCGCCGACAACGCGAGCACCTAGGCACTCGACAGTCGCGACGAATGTGGCCTTTACCTTGACATCGCAGGCAAAGGGGGGGGGCCTCCCTGCGACAACTAAAAGAGCTGGCTCACCTGCGATACGGATTTGGTGGGGAATGTCTTCCGCTGTGACACCTGTGTTCGGTTTTAGGCTCAACATTCTAGTTGTGGACCCCTTTTCGGTGACGCCTTGAACACGCCACTTCTCTTTTGACGTTTGCGTCACTTCACCATATGGTCGGAAGGCCACCCGCACATCTTCGTCAGTCACATTGTGAAGAACCCAGTGCACCTTGACTCGTACTTCCTGCTTGTTGGGGTCGATAACGATGCACCGACGTTCCTTGACGGAAATGCTTTCGGCCGCGAGCACTTTCTGCATGGCCTCTGAACTCCTAAACGTAACCGCCCACACGTGATTCATTTGGAATGCTCCCAGGGCTACAACCTCAGGGAGCAAATCCAAACGGGCAAGGGCATCCCTGTAGTCCTCGACCCTATACGGCCGCGCCCGAACGTCACCGTGCAAAAATACTGTGTTCAAAACGATACGACCTGAAGGTAGGTGGGGCAGCATAACTTCGTATTCCTCGTTATCATGAACAGCAATCCTGTTTCCGCGGCTCGGCTGAGCCGCTAACGCCGCTCCAACGGAACACATGATAGCACGTCCGTCACGCTCGGTGGCCGGAAGTGGACGGGATACTGGCCACTACACAACGAGGAGGCGCAGGGAAGAGGCTAAGTGCTGTTCTGATATGGCGCATAATGCAAGAAAGAAACAAAAATTAAGCTCCCCGTCGGGGAATTGAACCCCGGTCTCCCGCGTGACAGGCGGGGATACTGGCCACTATACTAACGAGGAGGCGCAGGGAAGAGGCTAAGTGCTGTTCTGATATGGCGCATAATGCAAGAAAGAAACAAAAACTAAGCTCCCCGTCGGGGAATCGAACCCCGGTCTCCCGCGTGACAGGCGGGGATACTGGCCACTATACTAAGGAGGAAGCGCAGGAAAGCAGGCTGGCGTTGCTCAGAAATGGCACAGAAGGCTGAAAACGAAAAACTAAGCTCCCGTCGGGGAATCGAACCCCGTTCTCCCGCGTGACAGGCGGGGATACTGGCCACTATACTAACGAGGAAGCGCAGGGAAGCCGACAAGCGCTGTTCTCAAATGGCGCAGAGTGCAACAAGGAAACAAAAACTAAGCTCCCCGTCGGGGAATCGAACCCCGGTCTCCCGCGTGATAGGCGGGGATACTGGCCACTATACTAACGAGGATTTTTTTTCTTTATTACCGACTTGGCAACTACAAAGGACGATGAAAAGTCGCATGGAATTAAAAACAAGTCACTTTCTGACAGGTTTCTTGTGATGGAATGGATTAGGTGACATGAGCTTGTCCAAGACTGGCAGCCATTCCGGGGGTTCAGATTGCCCTTCGAAAACATCACGCGTGTACATTACACTTTCAACAAAATATTGATGGGCTGGGTGTAAAACATGTTCATGGCGAACATCCATCCGCGTTCCCCATACGCTGTGCATACACAAGACCATTAATAAATCACTGGGCACTTCTCCTGGCTGGGCGCATGGAAGGTAGCGTATGCCAAACGGCGTTATTGGTAAGTCCTTTTTAATAGTACGCTGTAGCACGTCCCAGAAAAAAACCGCATCGTGTCAATCAAGGAAAATATGCTCTATGGATTCCAGTTTTTGGCAAATTAAACAGTCAGCAGACCAAGGCACAAAAAGGCCTTTGCTTTCCAGCCATGGCTTCACCGGAAGAGTGCCGGTGCCCGGTATGCAATTTAAAAAAGAAAGATCTGATGGGCATTCTTTTCACTCTTTTCAACACGTCCCGCTCCGGACCCAAAGCATATACAGCGCGATAAAGAGGCACAGGTAAAAAGGTTTCCAATAAATCTTTGTACAGCCGTTTTCGCGTAACAGTACACATATACTCATTTGAAAATCTCGCCTTCACTATTTGGAAGGACGCGACAACTTCGCGAAGAAAAGCACTTAGAGCCATTGTCCCTGTAGACATAGTCGAAACTACATATTACGGCAGTGAATCACACAATCGCACTTGGATTACCGTTCTGAGAAAAACATCGCTTTGTTCGCGCAAAAAAAAGAACCTGGTTACAATCTGCTTTAATTATAAATGTGACAATCCCAGTCCACCATTATGCACCGTATGAAACAGATTGCATCGACTGGTACGCTCCCATGTTGAAGCCCACACAAACGTGGCAAATACCCTATGCAGTTTTTGAACAGAGATTCTTGACATAGATAACACTTGCAGCATGTAAAACATTTTTGCAACTAGGAGCATATTGCAAACGGTAGCTCTTGCGAACATAGAAAAGTTATGTCCTCCCCATTTGTTTGTTTGGGTTTTCACTTGCTCAACTTCACCGGCCCAACATTCCTTGCTTTCACGGTAATGCTTTAGTGGCACACCAAGGTAATTGCCCGGCGTTATTGTCCATTGCATACTGGAGAACAGTTCAGGCGCGTATTGCCAGTTTCCGTGCCAAAATCCTAAACACTTCGCCCAACTAATTTCACTTCCACTTGCAGTGCAAAAAGCAGTGGCTTCTTTTACGACTTCCTGCACGCTTTCATGGTCAGTACAAAAAACCGCAATATCGTCCGCGTATGCCAAAACCCGAACTTCACTTTGAAAAAATCTATAACCGCATATGTTCGGCCTTGTAAGCAATCTTAGACAGAAAGGCTCCAGATAAAGCGCAAACAAAAGGGGAGACAGAGGACAGCCCTGCCTTACTGACGACTGAACAGGTATACGATCGGTTAAATGCTTATTCACGACCAGTCTCGCTGAACAGCACTCGTAAACCATTTTCACGCCCTTTGTAATCACGGAACCAGCATTGACATACTCTAAAACAGAGAACAAAATTTCATGTACCACTTTATCAAATGCTTTATGGAGGTCTAATTGCATCATGGCTACGTGGTCATGCATCGCGTCACAACATTCTAGTACACTCCTTGCTGCGTGTATGTTAGTAAAAATGGTCCTTCCTTTTATACCGCATGTCTGATGTGGGCCTACAAGAGAAGTAATTACACATTGGAGTCGTCGCTCTAATACTTTCATGTAAATTTTATAGTGAACATTTTTTAGACTTATAGGACGGTAAGACGCTACAGAGGGAAGCTTAACTGGGTCATCTGTTTTCGGGATTAGTACAACGTGTGACATTCGAAAAGACGGAGGAGGTACGTTCTTTTCGTAGCATTCACTAATAACTCTTTCCAGTAAAACAGACATTTCAGTTGGAAAGGCCTTGCATATGGCAGCACCAAGACCATCTGGTCCGGGTGATTTATTGGAATACAATTCCCCGATAACGGCCTCAATTTCGTCGGAAGTAATACTTGCTTCAAGTGTCTGCGCAACTTCGTCTTCCACTCTTGGCATCAGCGACTTAGTCTTTTGTGAAGCGTTCAATGTCCGGTGTTTTCAGGCTAAACAATTCGCTGTAAAATTCTACAAACGCCCGTTCAATTGTTTTTTTTTCCGAGGTAACTACGTTATGATAGCAGATTTCTTTTATCTCTTTTGACACTGCGTACCTTTTTTCGTCACTAAGTGCCCTTTTCGTGGGCGTCTCTCCGAGCCATAATTTTTCGCTGCGTGCCCTTATCACCGCACCGCGATACTTCTCTTCGTCTATCACCTCAAGTTTGGTTTTTATCTTTTTTATATCTTGGGCGAACAAGCCAGGCTTAACGCTCTCCATGCTAAGCATGTATTCAAGTGTGCTACGAAGTTCTTTTTCTTGTTCTCTTTCTTTACGTCGGAGAGTGCATGCTCGGTCAATAGCAGCTATCTTTACCTCGCACTTAAACTGCTCCCATGCTTGTATAAAATTAGAGTCATTTTGTAACATATGCCTAATATATTCTTTAACTTTAGTGTTAAACTCTTCATCCAGCAGCATTTTTTCATTAAATTTCCATAGCTCCCAATTGAACTTTGTTGCCTTACTTTTCACGCTTAGAGTAATCATTACGAGGGAGTGGTCACTAAAGCTCATGGGAAGTGTTTCATATTCCGAGCACAAAGGCACACATTCAATGGGAACATATATTCGGTACAACCTTGCATGACAGCTACCTTGAAAGTGCGTGAACTTTGCTTGGCCTTCATGCGTCATTATACAGCCAGTATCTTCAAGCTCTGCCTCAATAACAATGTCAATAAGTAACTCTGCACTCTTGTCACGAAGGACACGGTCTGTTGTTCTATCTTCCGGTCTACAGACACAGTTGAAGTCTCCAAGCAGGAGAACACGCCTCTCATGTATTAGGAAGGATTTCATATAGTGAAAAAACTCTTCCCGCTCGAACGTTCTAGTCGGCGCATAAACGCAGATCACTCTCCAGTCCAATCCAGAAAAACTGAAATCACATATCAATAGCCGCCCACTCTCACACGAGAACACAGACTGCACACACTCTATGCAATTTCGAATGAAAATGAGACATCCCCCCGATCTTCCAACCGCATGACAAACGCAAACACTATATCTAGAACGATATATTTCAGCCATTTTCTCTGTTTGTTGTTCGCTTTCCATTTTGCTCTCTTGAACTGCTAGCACATCAATTTCATTTTCCAGCAGAATGCGGTTCAGCTGCAGTTGTCTCCGACGCGTTGACAGCCCCCTCACATTTAGCGTGGCTACGCGCAAGCTAGTGGTTAAATTGGTCGCCATCTCAAGAAATTATAAATCGCGAAACATATATCACTCACATCGCTTTTGCAGAAAGACAGCATTGCGGTTGATCTGTTGCACGGGATGACCATTCTTCCTTTTTGGCGAGTCCGTCCGTCGTTCCAAGCGCTGCTCCCGATCATGGACCGGGCTTGTAACGTCTCGACCGGAAAGGGTACCCCCGCTATGGCGGAGGCACAGGTGACACAGTTCTCCGGTCTGGGGGCACGTTTGGCCTTGGCTTGAAGGACGCCCGGCGAAGGGGGGCTGCCTTCAGTGGAGGCTGTCCGCTTTCCGCTCCTCCTTGGGTTGATTCCTCGTTGACACTGTCTTCGCGCACCCGCTTCACAGGCGAGGTAGAAGCAGCTGGCATCTCAGCTTCAGTGTCCCCCTGTTCCTCACTGTGTTGCGTAGCCGACGCTGGGCTTGCTGCACTGGCATTGCCGTTTTCTTTCGTGGGTGTCTCGGACCCAGCGACATTCGACAACGGAACTATCAACACTGATTCACAGTGTTCTTTAGGGGCAGGGGTCTTCTCAGAGGACTGTTCGTTCTATTCTGCCTCCTCAGTGATTCCACTGCTCGCTTCCTCGGCGTCCACTGCGTCCATCAAGTGCTCGCCTGTCACTTCACTCGGCACGGGGCCTGCAACGTTGGCATACGTGCGCACACACTGCGACTCGTCATGGCCGTAGCGACGACACAGCCCGCAGCGCGGCACACGACACTCACGACGTATATGTCCTTTCCCGCGGCACCGGAGGCAAAGCGGGGCTCTGCCTTGGACGTGGACGAGTGCGACGTCCTCGGCGACCCGAAGCTGATGCGGCAGGTCCTCGATGGTAACGCCCACTTTGAGCTTCAGCGTGACCGTTCGTGTTGTTGAAGCCTTGTCGACACACCCTTGCACTCTCCACTTGTCTCTTGAAATTTCCGTAACTTTTCCAAAAGCTGCCAACGCCGCTCGCACGTCATCGTCTTGCACGCCGTGAAGCAGCCAGAAAAGCTTCAACCTGATGCCTTGGTTACAGGGGTCAATGACCACGCAGTGGTGTTCCTTCACTTCAATAGCTTGGACTTCCAAAATCTTCGCTTTCGCCTCTTCACCTTTAAACGTTACCGCCCACACGTGATTCATTTGGTATGCCCCGAGGGCAACCACTTCCGGCAGCAGTGAAAGACGAGGGAGGGAGTCTCGAAAGTGCTCCACCCGGTACGGCCTGGCTTTTATGTCGCCATGCAAAAAAACAGTATGTAAAACACTCGAACCTGTAGGCAGATGCGGTAGAACCAGTTTATAATCCTTGGTAGGCCTTTCCGTGCTCCTGATACCACGGCCCAGCTGGGCCGCTGAATCCGCTCCTTGGGAGCCCATGATAATCACGTCCGTCACGCTCGGTGGCCGGAAGTGGAATCCACTATACTAACGAGGAGGCGCAGGGCGAAGTGCTGTTCTGATATGGCGCATAATGCAAGAAAGAAACAAAAACAAAGCTCCCCGTCGGGGAATCGAACCCCGGTCTCCCGCGTGACAGGCGGGGATGCTGGCCACTATACTAACGAGGAGGCGCAGGGAAGAGGCTATGTGCTGTTCTGAAATGGTGCATACTGCAAGAAAAAAAGAAAAACTAAGCTCCCCGTCGGGGAATCGAACCCCGGTCTCCCGCGTGACAGGCGGGGATACTGGCCACTATACTAACGAGGAGGCGCAGGGAAGAGGCTAAGTGCTGTTCTGATATGGTGCATACTGCAAGAAAGAAACAAAAACTAAGCTCCCCGTCGGGGAATCGAACCCCGGTCTCCCGCGTGACAGGCGGGGATACTTGCCACTATACTAACTTTTTTTTTTTTTCTTTATTGCCGTGAAACACAAAACAAAAATACACATGATAAAAAACGTCAACTACACTTGAGCTAACGCGTAAGTGGCTAAAATCTTTTCAAGTGCACTAACTCATCAAAGAGACAATGCCATTGTGGCGGATCCTGCTGCCTCATGAAAGTTTCACGTATATAAACAGCACTTTCAATAAAGTTTTCACGCGAAGATCGTGTATCTATATCTGCATGACGCACCTGCATTCGTGTTTTCCACAAACTATGGAGGCCAAGAAGCATAATTAAATCATAAGGTGCATCATCGTTCTGCACTGGTAGAAATCTTATACCGTAAGGAGTTAATGGAAGCTCCTTTTTAATTGTCCTTTGGAGGACGTCCCATAGAAATACAGCATCCCAACACTGTAAGAAAACGTGTTCAATTGTTTCCGGTTTTTTGCACAACAGGCAATTTGTTGTCCATGGGACGAAGATACCTTTTTCATTCAACCAGGTTTTAACAGGGAGCGTATTAGAGTGAAGTTTGAAAAGGAATGTTTTAGCTGATGGCCTCACGGGCATCTTCTTAACTCTTTTCAAAACGTCCTGCCCTGGGCCTCCACAGTGTAATGCCCGGTAAAAAGGCACCGGCAGCATCACGTCAATGAGATCTTTATACAGTTTTTTTCTAGGAACGTTGTAAAGGTAATCAAAAGAAAACCGCACTTCAAGCAACTTGCACGAAAAAACAACCTCGCGCAGGTAGCCAGTCACAGTACCAGGCATGTTTTCACAAGACACAATCCATTCAGGGAGCAGCCTCTGTAATCGCACTTGCATCACGGTTCTTAAAAAGGTATCTTTTTGATCACGGAGGAATATAAATCGCGAAACCACCTGACGCAAGAACAGATGTGCAAGGCCAAGCCCGCCCCTTTTAACAGAAATAAACAAATTCGCCCGGGCGGTTTTTTCCCATGTGGATGCCCAAATAAAAACAGCAAAAACGCGGTGCATTTTCTGAATTGAGGTTCGTGAGACACACAACACATTCATGAGGTACCACAGCCTCGAAATAAGAAAAACATTGCAAATAGAAGCGCGCGAAAATATTGAGAGTTGCCTTCCTTGCCAGGCTTCCGCTTTTTCTTTCGCTCTGGATGTTTCTTCCATCCAGTGCACGTTGGGATCTTGATAACATTCTAAAGGCACGCCTAGATATCGTGTTGGGAGAGCAGACCATCGCAGCTTACAGAAGAAATCAGGTGTCACGTCCCAATCACCGTGCCAAAACCCAGAGCTTTTCTCCCAATTGATCTTACATCCCGTTTGATCACAAAATGTTTGGACGACACTCGTGGCTTCACAAATGCTCTTTCTAGTTGCACAAAACACTGCTATGTCATCGGCATATGCTAGCATTTTCACGTGTGCTGATTGCAGCTTGAACCCTAAAATGCGATCGCTATCAATGATAGCCAAGCAAGGTGGCTCTAAATACAGTGCAAACAGCAGGGGTGAGAGTGGGCAGCCCTGCCTTACCGATGAACGTACTGCGATGCTGTCAGTCAGTTCACCATTCACTATAATACGGGTCGTGCAGTTCGCATACGCCATTTTAACACCCTCCACTATGACGTCACCGAGGTTAGAATGCTCCAAAATGGAAAACAGAATTTCGTGAGAAACACGGTCAAAGGCTTTCGCCAAATCTAACTGAATCATGGCTATCTGACCACCGAGTGCATCAACACATTCTAGTACGGTTCTTGCGACATGTATATTCGTGGCAATGGATCGACCCTTGATGCCGCACGTTTGATGAGACCCAACCAATTTCTTTATTACGCTTTGCAGTCGTTTTGCTAAAACCTTCATGTACACCTTGTAGTCAACATTGGTGAGGCTAATCGGTCGATATGACCCCACCAACAGACGTTTCTCCGGATCATCTGTCTTGGGTATTAGAACAATGTGCGATGTAGAGAAAGACAATGGGACAGTATTACGTTCATAAGCTTCAGTGATTACACAGAGCAAAAACTGAGCCGCATACTGCTGAAACGTTTTAAAGAAGGCAGCGCTTAGGCCATCCGGCCCAGGGGCCTTCCCAGTTGTCAGGTCATCTATTGCAGATACTATCTCCTGCAACGTTATCGGTGTTTCTAGGCGCGCTTTACTTTCGTCATCCAGTGCAGGCATCAGTCTCAGAAAATTTGTTTGAAAGCCGCCTACAGTCTGAGGCTTAGCGCTAAGCAGTTCTTCGAAATGCTCTGCTACCGCACGCTGAATATCTTTAGCGTCTTCTGTGATATGGCCGGCATACCTTATACTCCTTATTTCTTTCTGGCAGGCGTATCTTTTCTCGTCTGCTAGCGCTCGTTTTGTCGGAACTTCTCCAGCCCAAAGTTTTTCAGCCCTTGCACGTATGACAGCCGCTGTGTATCTTTCGCTGTCGATTGTTTCCAACTCACTTTTTATCTCTCGTATTTTACTGGCGAAATGCCCTGGCACTGAACTTTCCATGCTCAAAAAAAACTGGAGTTGTTCATTCAGTTCTTTTTCTTTTTCTTTCTCTTTATGCCGCACCTTACTGCTCTTTTCTATGGATTTCAATTTGACCCACTCTTTGAAGCTGTCCCATTCCTCTGCAAAACTTACTGGTCGCATAGCAAGACGATTTTCAAACTCGGTCTTAACTTCCGTAAGGAACTCTTCATCGGCAAGAAGTTTGGCATTCATTTTCCATAGGTACCAGATAAAGCGCGATTTCTTTCCTTTGCGACCAAACACTGCACTCACGAGACAATGATCGCTGAAAGACACAGGTTTGACCTCATATGCAGTACATAGGGAAACAAGATCTACCGAGGCATACACCCTGTCCAATCTAGCATGGCTGTCACGCTGAAAGTGCGTGAACTCTGGCTGGTTTCCAGTGGAGAACACACTACCAACATCCTCAAGGCCATACTCATGCACAAGTGCATTCAACAGCTCGGAGCTTCTGTCTCTTCGAGGTTTACACTTCGCCGCTCGGTCCACAGCTGCGCACACACAGTTGTAGTCACCAAGAACAAGCAAGATTTTGTCAGTCTTCAGCCACACCTCAATAGACTCAAAAAACAATTCACGCTCACATCCTGAATTGGGAGCATACACACACACAACACGCCAGCATAAATTAGAGTAGGTAAAATCGGTAACCAAAAGCCGACCGCTTGGACAGGCAAAAACGGACTCTACGCTTACTCCCAGCGTGTTGCGTATAAATAAAAGGCATCCACCCGATACACCAACAGAATGGCACACACACACATAAAAGTTTGTTTGAAAAGAAGCCACCATACGGTCAGTGCTTTCTTGGCTCTCAATCTTTGACTCTTGCACAGCTGCTATATCTATATCATTATCCAAAAGGAGGCGACTGAGTTGGCATTGTCGCCTTCTCGCTCCCAGTCCTCTGACATTCAAAGTAGCTACATGTACCGGCGAATTAAGCTTGAGAGTCATGTATTAGAGAGAGACGCCCGTACCCGCATGGTGCCTACCTTCATGGTTGCATGGCTTCTGCTTCTGACGAACAGCGGCGTATGTATGCATGTAATGTCCTCCCAGCAGAATGTCGGGATGCATTCAAACGAAGTCCAAGCACATTGTTTCATTTTTGCTCACACACGCACCACTTGGTTGCAGAAGGTTCCTGACGCTGGTCGGTAGGCAGCCGACCCACAAATCGTTCAGGGCACCACAAAAACTACGGAGGCGGTTTCCCCGCCTGCCGCGTGTCGGCCGAGAAGTTCGGCTTCGGTCTTAACGTGGCTCTTCGGATGCCAGAAGTTTTCGGCGGCGGCTCACCACAAACACCGCCTGGCAGCTGAGTCTCCTCCACGCTTTCCTCATGCGGACGTTTCGCGGCTATTAAGGCTGCTGTCTCCGGCCCAACCTCCATGGCATCAGTACAGGAAGGCTCAGTACTGAGATGGTCCTCAGCATCAGCATCAGAAAATTTGATTACGTCTTCTGACGCTTCCTTTGACGCGCTTTCATGGTCCTGGGATGGAACGTTCAAGACATGCAGAGTTTCATTCATTTCATTTGAGACCGTCACCTTATTCTTTGTTAAAACCGTCATGGAAGGCGCGTCCTGTTTCGTTGACTGGCCTCTAATGTCAGCAGCCTCCTCCGCATCCGCCTCGTCCATAATTAACTCGGACGAGTCTTCGCTGGTCCCAGGTCCGGCAATGCTAGCGTAGGTTCGTGCACACTGGCTGTCTTCATGCCCGAACCGTCGACAGGTTCCGCAGCGAGGAACCCGGCACTCTTTGCGGATGTGACCCGTACCCCGACAGCGTAGGCACAACGGGGGTCTGCCTGGCACGATGACGAGCGCGAGCTCGCCGCTAACATTCAACTGATGCGGCAGGTCGTCGAGCTTCATGCCAGCTTTCAGCTTCAGCGTTACGAGTCTAGTTGTAGAGCCCTTTTCTAGCATACCTTTAACACGCCAACGCTCCCGGGAAACTTCCGACACCTTTCCGTAAGGCGCAAATGCAGCACGAACATCTTCATCTGGCACGTTGTGTAGTAGCCAGTGAAGCTTGAGTCGCACGTCCTGGTTCGCCGGGTCAATCACCAAACAGCGACCGTTTTTCACAGACAGCTCACCTACACTGACAATCTTGTTGACGGCTTCAGTATCCTTGAGAGTGACGGCCCAGACGTGGCTCATCCGATACGCCCCCATAGCGATAACATCGGGGATTAGCGAGTGTTGTGCTAAAGCATCCCGGAAATCTTTCACCCGGTACGGGCGGGCCCTGATATCGGCGTGCAAAAAAACGGTATTCAAAACAAACCGACCTGTTGGAAGTGCAGGCAAAACGGCCTGGTAAGTGTTGTCCTGTTCAGCAGTCCTGTTACCGTGGCCTGACATGGCCGCTGAAGCCGCTCCTGAGGAGCCCTGCATCCTGCGTCCGTTCACTGGCGTGGCCGGAAGCAGAATCTGCCACTATACTAACGAGGAGGCGCAGGGAAGAGGCTAAGTGCTGTTCTGATATGGTGCCTACTGCAAGAAAGAAACAAAAACTAAGCTCCCCGTTTGGGAATCGAACCCCGGTCTCCCGCGTGACAGGCGGGGATACTGGCCACTATACTAACGAGGAGGCGCAGGGAAGAGGCTAAGTGCTGTTCTGATATGGTGCATACTGCAAGAAAGAAACAAACACTAAGCTCCCCGTCGGGGAATCGAACCCCGGTCTCCCGCGTGACAGGCGGGGATACTGGCCACTATACTATTTTTTTCTTTATTGCCGTGAAACACAAAAACAAAATAGAAATGATAAAACACGTCAACTACACTTGAGCTAACGCGTACGCGGCTAAAATTTTTTCAAGTGCACCAACTCATGAAACAGAGACTGCTATTGTGGCGGATCCTGCTGCATCCTGAAAGTTTCGCGTATATACACAGCACTTTCAATAAAGTTTTCACGCGCAGATCGTGTATCTATATCTGCATGACGCACCTGCATTCGTGTTTTCCACAAACTATGGAGGCCAAGAAGCATATTAAAATCATAAGGTGCATCGTCGTTCTGCACTAGTAGGAATCTTATACCGTAAGGAGTTAATGGAAGTTCCTTTTTAATTGTCCTTTGGAGGACGTCCCATAGAAAGACAGCATCCCAACACTGTAAGAAAACGTGTTCAATTGTCTCCGGTTTTTTGCACAACAGGCAATTCGTTGTCCATGGGACGAAGATACCTTTTTCATTCAGCCAGGTTTTAACAGGGAGCGTATTAGAGTGAAGTTTGAAAAGGAACGTTTTAGCAGATGGCTTCAAGGGCATCTTCTTGACTCTTTTCAAAACGTCCTGCCCTGGGCCTCCACAGTGTAATGCCCGGTAAAAAGGCACCGGCAGCATCACGTCAATGAGATCTTTATACAGTTTCTTTCTGGGAACATTGGAAAGATAATCAAAAGAAAACCGCACTTCTAGCAACTTGCACGAAAAAACAACCTCGCGCAGGTAGCCAGTCACAGTACCAGGCATGTTTTCACATGACACAATCCATTCAGGGAGCAGCCTCAGCAATCGCACTTGCATCACAGTTCTTAGAAAGGTATCTTTTTGATCACGGAGGAATATAAACCGCGAGACCACCTGACGCAAGAACAGATGTGCAAGGCCAAGCCCGCCCCTTTTAACAGAAATAAACAAATTCGTCCGGGCGGTTTTTTCCCATGTAGATGCCCAAATAAAAACAGCAAAAACGCGGCGCATTTTCTGAATTGAGGTTCGTGAGATACACAACACATTTATGAGGTACCACAGCCTCGAAACAAGAAAAACATTGCAAATAGAAGCGCGCGAAAACATTGACAGTTGCCTTCCTTGCCACGCATCCGCTTTTTCTTTCACTCTGGGTGTTTCTTCCAACCAGTGCACGTTGGGATCTTGATAACATTCTAAAGGCACGCCTAGATGTCGTGTTGGGAGAGCAGACCATCGCAGCTTACAGAAGAAATCAGGTGTCACGTCCCAATCACCGTGCCAAAACCCAGAGCATTTCTCCCAATTGATCTTGCATCCGGTTTGATCACAAAATGTTTGGACGACACCAGTGACTTCACAGATGCTCTTTCTAGTTGCACAAAAGACTGCAATGTCATCAGCGTATGCTAGCATTTTCACGTGTGCTGATTGCAGCTTGAATCCTAAAATGCGATCGCTATCAATGATAGCCAAGCAAAGTGGCTCTAAATACAGTGCAAAAAGCAGGGGTGAGAGCGGGCAGCCCTGCCTTACTGATGACCGTACTGCGATGCTGTCAGTCAGTTCACAATTCACTATAATGCGGGTCGTGCAGTTCGCATAAGCCATTTTAACACCCTCCACTATGACGTCACCAAGGTTAGAATGCTCCAAAATGGAAAAAAGAATTTCGTGAGAAACACGGTCAAAGGCTGTCGCCAAATCTAATTGCATCATGGCTATCTGACCACCGAATGAATCAACGCATTCTAATACGGTTCTTGCGACATGTATATTCGTGGCAATGGATCGACCCTTGATTCCGCACGTTTGATGAGGCCCAACCAATGTTTTTATTACGCTTTGCAGTCTTTTTGCTAAAACCTTCATGTACACCTTATAGTCAACATTTGTGAGGCTTATCGGTCGATATGACCCCACCAACTTTCGTTTCTCCGGATCATCTGTCTTGGGTATTAGAACAATGTGCGATGTAGAGAAAGACAAAGGAACAGTATTACGTTCATAAGCTTCAGTGATTACACAGACCATAAACTGAGCCGCATACTGCTGAAAAGTTTTAAAGAATGCGGCGCTTAGACCATCCGGCCCAGGGGCCTTCCCTGGTGTCAGGTCATCTATTGCAGATAGTATCTTCTGCAACGTTAGCGGTGTTTCTAGGCGCGCTTTACTTTCGTCATCCAGTGCAGGCATCAGTATTAGAAAATCTGTTCGAAAGCCGCCTACAGTCTCAAGCTTAGCGCTAAGCAGTTCTTCGAAGTGCTCTGTTACCTCACGCTGATTATCTTTAGCATCTTCAGTGATATGGCCGGCATATCTTATACTCCTTATTTCTTTCTGGCTGGCGTATCTTTTCTCGTCTGCTAGCGCTCGTTTTGTCGGTACTTCTCCAGCCCAAAGTTTTTCAGCCCTTGCACGTATAACAGCCGCTGTGTATTTTTCACTGTCGATTGTTTCCAACTCACTTTTTATCTCTCGTATTTTACTGGCGAAATGCCCTGCCACTGAACTTTCCATGCTCAAAAGAAACTGGAGTTGTTCATTAAGTTCTTTTTTTTTTTCTCTTTATGCCGCACCTTACTGCTCTTTTCTATGGATTTCAATTTGACCCACTCTTTGAAGCTGTCCCATTCCGCTGCAAAACTTACTGGTCGCATAGCAAGACGATTTTCAAACTCGGTCTTAACTTCCGTAAGGAACTCTTCATCGGCAAGAAGTTTGGCATTCAGTTTCCATAGGTGCCAGTTAAAGCGCGATTTCTTTCCTTTCCTACCAAACACTGCACTCACGAGACAATGATCACTGAAAGACACAGGCTTGACCTCATATGCAGTACATAGGGAAACAAGATCAACCGAGGCATACACCCTGTTCAATCTAGCATGGCTATCTCGCTGAGAGTGCGTGAACTCTGGCTGGTTTCCCGTGGAGAACACACTGCCAACATCCTCAAGGCCATACTCATGCACAAGTGCATTCAACAGCTCGGAGCTTCTGTCTGTTCGAGGTTTACACCTCGCCGCTCGGTCCACAGCTGAGCACACACAGTTGTGTTCACCAAGTACAAGCAAGATTTTGTCAGTCTTCAGCCACAATTCAATAGACTCAAAAAACGATTCACGTTCGCATTTTGAATTGGGAGCAAACACACACACAACACGCCAGCATAAATTACAGTAGGTAAAATCAGTAACCAAAAGCCGACCACTTGGACAGGCAAAAACGGACTCTACGCTTACTCCCAGAGTGTTACGTATAAATAAAAGGCATCCACCCGATACACCAACAGAATGGCATACACACACATAAAAGTTTGCTTGAAAAGAAGCCACCATACGGTCAGTGCTTTCTTGGCTCTAAATCTTTGACTCTTGCACAGCTGCTATATCTATATCATTATCCAAAAGGAGGCGACTGAGCTGGCATTGTCGCCCTCTCGCTCCCAGCCCTCTGACATTCAAAGTAGCTACGTGTAACGGCGAATTAAGATTAAGAGTCATGTATTAGAAAGAGACGCCCGTACCCGCATGGTGCCTACCTTCATGGTTGCGTGGCCTCCGCTTCTGAAGAACAGAGGCGTATGTGTGCATGTAATGTCCTCCCAGCAGAACATCGGGCTGCATTCAAACGAAGTCCAAGCACCGTCTTTCATTTTTTTTTCCACACACGCCCCTCTTGGTTTGCAGAATGTTCCTGACGCTGGTCGGTAGGCAGCCGACCCACAAATCGTTCAGGACACAAAAAAACTACGGAGGCGGTTTCCCCGTCTGCCGCGTGTCGGCCACGAAGTTCGGCTTCGGTCGCAAAGTTGCTCTTCGGATGCCCGCAGTTTTCGGAGTCGGCTCAGCACAAACACCGCCTGGCAGCTGAGTGTCCTCGATGCTTTCCTCGCGCGGACGTTTCGCGGCAATTAAGGCTGCTGTCTCCGGCCCAACCTCCACGGCATCAGTACAGGAAGGCTCAGTACTGGGATGGTCCTCAGCATCAGCATCAGAAAATTTGATTACGTCTTCTGACGCTTCCTTTGACGCGCTTTCATGGTCCTGGGATGGAACGTTCAAGACATGCAGAGTTTCATTCTGTTCATTAAAGACCGTCACCTTATTCTTCTTTAAAACCGTCAAGGAAGGCGCGTCCTGTTTCGTTGACTGACCTCTAATGTCAGCAGCCTCCTCCGCATCCGCCTCGTCCATAATTAACTCGGACGAGTCTTCGCTGGTCCCAGGTCCGGCAATGCTAGCGTAGGTTCGTGCACACTGGCTGTGTTCATGCCCGAACCGTCGACAGGTTCCGCAGCGAGGAAACCGGCACTCTTTGCGGATGTGACCCGTACTCCGGCAGTGTAGGCACAATGGGGGTCTACCTGGCACAATCACTAGCGCCAGCTCGCCGCTAACATTCAACTGATGCGGCAGGTCGTCGAGCTTTCAGCTTCAGCGTGACGAGTCTAGTGGTGGAGCCCTTTTCTAGCATACCTTTAACACGCCAGCGCTCCCGGGAAACCTCCGACACCTTTCCGTACGGCGCAAATGCAGCACGAACATCCTCGTCTGGCACGTTGTGTAGCAGCCAGTGAAGTTTGAGTCGCACGTCCTGGTTCGCCGGGTCAATCACCAAGCAGCGACCGTTTTTTACACACAGCTCACCTACACTTACAATCTTGTTCACCGCTTCAGCATCTTTGAGAGTGACGGCCCAGACGTGCTCATCCGATACGCCCCTATTGCGATAACGTCGGGGATTAGCGAGTGTTGCGCCAAAGCATCCCGGAAATCTTCCACCCGGTACGGGCGGGCCCTGATATCGGCATGCAAAAAAACGGTATTCAAAACAAACCGACCTGTTGGCAGTGCAGGCAAAACAACCTGGTAAGTATTGTCCTGTTCAGCAGTCCTGTTACCGCGGCCTGACGTGGCCGCTGAAGCCGCTCCTGAGGAGCCCTGCATCCTGTGTCCGTTCACTGGCGTGGCCAGAAGCAGAATGTGGCCACTATACTAACGAGGAGGCGCAGGGAAGAGGCTAAGTGCTGTTCTGATATGGCGCATAATGGCAGTAAGAAACAAAAACTAAGCTCCCCGTCGGGGAATCGAACCCAGGTCTCCCGCGTGACAGGCGGGGATACTGGCCACTATACTAACGCGGATTTTTTAAAATCATTTTTATTTACCTTTTCATTCAGACAAAGAAAATACATTGTAATAAAAAAGCACTTCAGCCTGCTTTGGCTGAAGTGATACATTAAAATTTCTTGAACTGGATCAGTTCATCCAATACATTCAGCCATGAAAGTGGCTCAACCTGCACCCGATAAACTTCACGTACATAGCACACACTTTCAACAAATTTTTCTCTCACCGACAGCACATTGACATCTGCATTCCTGAATGCCATTCGTGTCTTCCATAAACTGTGGAGGCCGAGCAGCATTATCATGTCGTAGGGAATACCTGTGTGATTATTGTCTGTTGGTAGATAGCGTATTCCTATAGGTGTTATGGGTAAATCCTTCTTTATGGTACGTTGCAGAATATCCCAATAAAATACCGGGTCCCAGCATTCAATGAACACGTGCTCGATGTTCTCAGGCTTTTTACATAATAAACAGTTTGTGGTCCAGGGTACAAATATTCCTTTGTCAGCTAGCCAGGTCTTAACGGGAAGTGTACTAGTGTGCAGTTTGAAAAAAAAAAACGACTTCGTACTTGCTTTTACCGGCATCTTTTTAACTCTTTGTAAAACATCTTGCCCTCGGCCTCCATTGTTTATCATTCGGTACAAGGGAACTGGGATCATGACATCTATTAAGTCACTATACAATTTTTTCTTGTTCACCAGACTTAGATATTCTATCGAGAATCGAACCTTCAGTATATAGGCAGAGTCAACAATCTCCTTTAAATATCCCTTCAACCCGCATATTGGCCACCCTGCAGTAGACACAATAAAATCTGGAAGGGCATTTGCTAGACGCACTTGCATCATTGTACGTAAGAAGGTCTCACTTTGATCCCTGAAAAACATAAAACGGGAGACGAGTTGCCGAACAAACAAATGTGAGAGACCGACACCACCATCTCGAACTGATCGAAATAAATTGGTTCGTTTTGTCCTTTCCCAGTTGGACGCCCAAATGAATACAGCAAACACTCTGTGCATTTTTTGCACATATATGCGTGACACAGAAAGAAACTGCAAAACATACCACAATTTGGAGATTAGAAAAATATTGCATATGGATGCCCTCGCAAACATGGATAATTCTCTACCTTGAAAAGCCCCTGCTTTCTCCTTCACTTCGGGCATCTCGTCCTTCCAGTAATCGGCGCTCCTGTTATAATATTGCAGGGGCACTCCCAAGTACTTCGATGGAACGGTTGTCCACTGGAGGTTCGCAAAAGACCTCGGCGCAATTTCCCAATTTCCGTGCCAGAAGCCGACACTTTTGTCCCAGTTAATCTCAGCGCCTGTCTGTTCACAAAACTTTTTGGCAACGAAAATTGCTTCTTGAACACTTTTTTGGTCGCTACAAAACACCGCAATATCATCCGCATAGGCAAGAACTTTCACCTGGGACGACTCAATACGAAAACCGTTAATTAGTTCGGAGTTGATCAGTTTAAGACAAAATGGCTCCAGGTATAGAGTGAAAAGTAAAGGAGAGAGTGGGCAACCTTGTCTTACTGAAGACCGCACGGGGACAGTCTCGCTTAAGCTTTTGTTAACAATGATTCGAAAGGTGCAATTGTCATAAACCATTTTTAGACCATCAAGAATAACACATCCTACATTTGCATGTTCGAGCACGCTGTACAGAACTTCATGCGATACCCGATCGAATGCCTTTGCCAGGTCCAGTTGGATCATTGCTACTCGACCAGCAAAGTGATCACAACATTCCAGAATACTACGCGCAACATGAACATTTGTGCATATACTGCGCCCTTTTATTCCGCAGGTTTGGTGCGGCCCAACGAGTTGCATGATCACACTTTGCAGGCGCTTGGCCAGAACCTTCATGAATATCTTGCAGTCGGTATTGGTCAGCGTAATCGGGCGATAAGACCCTACCGACTGCAGTTTCCTTTGGTCATCCGTTTTGGGGATTAGCACTACGTGACCAGTACGAAAAGATAGCGGCATTTGCTTTTCTTTGTACGCTTCCGTGATCACCGCATGTAAAGTTGGGCTAATTTCATCTCGAAAAGTCTTATAAAAAGCGGCCCCGAGGCCGTCGGGCCCTGGCGTCTTCCCAAGGACTAGCTCGTCAATTGCGCTTTCAACTTCACCAATGCTGATAGGTTGTTCTAGGCGAGCAACAGTGTGCTCATCTAATCTGGGCACTAGCGATAAAAATTCATCACGCATTTCGCACCTCGTTCTTTTATTCCCTACCACTTCTTTATAATATTCCACAAAGGCCTGCTCAATGTACTTCTTGTCGCTGGTAATCTCATTATGGTACCGAATCTGCCGGATTTCTTTCTGCGTTGCATACCGCCTTTCATCGCACAACGCACGTTTGTTCGGTGCTTCACCTGCCCACAACTTTTCGGCCCGCGCTCTTATCACTGCCGCTCTGTACTTGTCTGTCTCCAGAGTTTCTAGCTGGTTCTTTATTTCTCGGATTTTGTTTGTGTACATGCCAGGCGCTGCTGTTTCCATACACATTATGAAATCCAAATTGCACTTCAATTCTTTCTCCATTTTTCGACATCTTTGATGAAGTATTGTTCCTCGTTCTATCGCGATCACCTTGACGTCGTTCTTAAGTGCCTCCCACTTTGCTGCGTAGCTCCATGAGCTAGTCGAGGGCATTTTAGCTATCTCTTCTTTAATTCGCTCACTGAATTCTTCATCCTCTAAAAGTTTTACGTTAAGCTTCCAGAGGTCCCAACTAAACCGTGACTTTTTGGGCTTGTTACCAAACGTAACCATCACAAGACTGTGATCGCTGAACGAGAGGTGCTTTAGATCGTATTTTTCACATGCTGTGATAAGTTGCAAGCTGACGTACACTCTGTCTAGTCTCGCATTACTGCCGCGTTGGAAATGCGTAAAACCGGGATGTGAGCCTTGGGACAGTACACTGCCAAGATCTTCCATATTATTCCTTGAATTCCATATTCCTTGAATTAGTGAGTTCAGCAACCGAGCGCTCTGATCGCGAATCGGGGACTTGGGTACTCGATCTTCTGTTAAGCAGACACAGTTGAAGTCACTCATAAGAATAACACTTTTCGCGCAATTTAGGAACACTTCAACCTTCTAAAAAAAAGCAACACGCTCAGTCTGATTGTTAGGTGCGTGCACACATATAACACGCCAAGCACTACCAGTCAGTACAAAGTCAACAACCAGTAACCGGCCTTCTTCGGATGCTACGACATTTTCCACCACAATGCCCAGACTATTTCTCATAAGGCGCAACCACCCGACCTTCCAACAGCATGACATATACACACACTGTATCGCGACCGAAAATTGGCAACCATTCGATCTGTATGTTCCTCACTCTCAATTTTGGTTTCTTGCAAAGCGATAATGTCCAAATCATTTTCTAGGAAAATTCGGCTGACTTGACGCTGACGTTTGATTGCTGCCAGCCACCTGACATTCAACGTCGCTATGCGCAATGGCATATGAAATAATATTCCCTTATCTCTGGAGGAACACACAAATCGCGCAGTGCTCACCTCAGGGCACCATGTCGCGGCAGCAGTTTCCGTGCTCATCGGATTAACACTTGTGTCCACGCTGTGCCAGCCTTTACTGGAGGCTCGATGCGCTTCTTCTGGGTCGTCCTCCATGCGCAGTCAAGTGTGTCGCGCACGTTGCTCCGGCATCCGAAAAGGACAAAGTTACCACAGAAGCAGCGCTATTTCGGCGTCGCTTCTGCTGTTCTTCTATCAGGCGGAATAGTTGGTTTAAATGGCGCTCGCCGCCTCGGTGTCGCTTTGCTGGGCGGCTCCTCCACTGCTGCACCGTCACTTAGCTGGTCGCCTTGTACCGCTTGAAGATGAGAGCGTTTTGTGGCCGAAACAGCGGTGTCTTCCATGGTTGCATCTTTGACATTTTGTAGGGTGTTTGCTTCGTTTTTTGAGGTATCCTCCATTTCGACAGTAGGCGTCTTCTCTTGATTTTTCTTCTGCTCCTGTTCGAGTTGAGGCAGTTCATGCTGCGAGGCCGTCGTCGCCACAATGTGCTCACCGCTTGAAGGTTGCAGATCTTTTGCAGCAGCAGATGGTAAAACCCCTGCTTCCTTTGACGCTTCCTCAGCTTCCAACTCATCCATGACATGTTCCGCCAGCTCGCTGTTCCTTGCCGGGCCCGTCATGTTCGCGTACGTGGGAACACACTGGCTCTCATCATGCCCAAATCGCCGACAACGCGAGCACCTAGGCACTCGACAGTCGCGACGAATGTGGCCTTTACCTTGACATCGCAGGCAAAGGGGGGGCCTCCCTGCGACAACTAAAAGAGCTGGCTCACCTGCGATACGGATTTGGTGGGGAATGTCTTCCGCTGTGACACCTGTGTTCAGTTTTAGGCTCAACATTCTAGTTGTGGACCCCTTTTCGGTGACGCCTTGAACACGCCACTTCTCTTTTGACGTTTGCGTCACTTCACCATATGGTCGGAAGGCCACCCGCACATCTTCGTCAGTCACATTGTGAAGAACCCAGTGCACCTTGACTCGTACTTCCTGCTTGTTGGAGTCGATAACGATGCACCGACGTTCCTTGACGGAAATGCTTTCGGCCGCGAGCACTTTCTGCATGGCCTCTGAACTCCTAAACGTAACCGCCCACACGTGATTCATTTGGAATGCTCCCAGGGCTACGACCTCAGGGAGCAAATCCAAACGGGCAAGGGCATCCCTGTAGTCCTCGACCCTATACGGCCTCGCCCGAACGTCACCGTGCAAAAATACTGTGTTCAAAACGATACGACCTGCAGGTAGGTGGGGCAGCATCACTTCGTATTCCTCGTTATCATGAACAGCAATCCTGTTTCCGCGGCTCGGCTGAGCCGCTAACGCCGCTCCAACGGAGCACATGATAGCACGTCCGTCACTCTCGGTGGCCGGAAGTGGACGGGATACTGGCCACTATACAACGAGGAGGCGCAAGGAAGAGGCTAAGTGCTGTTCTGATATGGCGCATAATGGAACAAAGAAACAAAAACTAAGCTCCCCGTCGGGGAATCGAACCCCGGTCTCCCGCGTGACAGGCGGGGATACTGGCCACTATACTAACGAGGAGGCGCAGGGAAGAGGCTAAGTGCTGTTCTGATATGGTGCATACTGCAAGAAAGAAACAAACACTAAGCTCCCCGTCGGGGAAGCGAACCCCGGTCTCCCGCGTGACAGGCGGGGATACTGGCCACTATACTATTTTTTTCTTTATTGCCGTGAAACACAAATACAAAATACAAATGATAAAACACGTCAACTACACTTGAGCTAACGCGTACGCGGCTAAAATTTTTTCAAGTGCACCAACTCATGAAACAGAGAATGCTATTGTGGCGGATCCTGCTGCATCCTGAAAGTTTCGCGTATATACACAGCACTTTCAATAAAGTTTTCACGCGCAGATCGTGTATCTATATCTGCATGACGCACCTGCATTCGTGTTTTCCACAAACTATGGAGGCCAAGAAGCATATTAAAATCATAAGGTGCATCATCGTTCTGCACTAGTAGGAATCTTATACCGTAAGGAGTTAATGGAAGTTCCTTTTTAATTGTCCTTTGGAGGACGTCCCATAGAAAGACAGCATCCCAACACTGTAAGAAAACGTGTTCAATTGTTTCCGGTTTTTTGCACAACAGGCAATTTGTTGTCCATGGGACGAAGTTACCTTTTTCATTCAGCCAGGTTTTAACAGGGAGCATATTGGAGTGAAGTTTGAAAAGGAACGTTTTAGCTGATGGCCTCACGGGCATCTTCTTAACTCTTTTCAAAACGTCCTGCCCTGGGCCTCCACAGTGTAATGCCCGGTAAAAAGGCACCGGCAGCATCACGTCAATGAGATCTTTATACAGTTTCTTTCTGGGAACATTGGAAAGATAATCAAAAGAAAACCGCACTTCTAGCAACTTGCACGAAAAAACAACCTCGCGCAGGTAGCCAGTCACAGTACCAGGCATGTTTTCACATGACACAATCCATTCAGGGAGCAGCCTCAGCAATCGCACTTGCATCACAGTTCTTAGAAAGGTATCTTTTTGATCACGGAGGAATATAAACCGCGAGACCACCTGACGCAAGAACAGATGTGCAAGGCCAAGCCCGCCCCATTTAACAGAAATAAACAAATTCGTCCGGGCGGTTTTTTCCCATGTAGATGCCCAAATAAAAACAGCAAAAACGCGGCGCATTTTCTGAATTGAGGTTCGTGAGATACACAACACATTTATGAGGTACCACAGCCTCGAAACAAGAAAAACATTGCAAATAGAAGCGCGCGAAAACATTGACAGTTGCCTTCCTTGCCACGCATCCGCTTTTTCTTTCACTCTGGGTGTTTCTTCCAACCAGTGCACGTTGGGATCTTGATAACATTCTAAAGGCACGCCTAGATGTCGTGTTGGGAGAGCAGACCATCGCAGCTTACAGAAGAAATCAGGTGTCACGTCCCAATCACCGTGCCAAAACCCAGAGCATTTTTCCCAATTGATCTTGCATCCGGTTTGATCACAAAATGTTTGGACGACACCAGTGACTTCACGGATGCTCTTTCTAGTTGCACAAAAGACTGCAATGTCATCAGCGTATGCGAGCATTTTCACGTGTGCTGATTGCAGCTTGAATCCTAAAATGCGATCGCTATCAATGATAGCCAAGCAAAGTGGCTCTAAATACAGTGCAAAAAGCAGGGGTGAGGGCGGGCAGCCCTGCCTTACTGATGACCGTACTGCGATGCTGTCAGTCAGTTCACAATTCACTATAATGCGGGTCGTGCAGTTCGCATAAGCCATTTTAACACCCTCCACTATGACTTTTCCAAGGTTCAGTTCAGTTCAGGCGTTCAGTCGTGTCCGACTCTTCGTGACCCTATGGACCATGTCACGCCACGCTTTCCGGTCTCTCACTATCTTCTTAACATCACATAGCTTCATCTGCAATGCCTCGAGAATGCCATCTAACCATCGCGTTCGCTGCCTACCCCTTCTCCGGCGACCCTCAACCTTTCCCAACATCAAATCTTTCTCCAGCGACTCCTCTCTTCTCATCAGATGACCAAAGTAGCTGAGCTTTAACTTTAGAATTTGACCCTCCAATGAGCAGTCAGGGTTTATGGTCGACAATATCGACTGATTTGATCTTCTGGCAGTCCAAGGAACTCTTAAGAGTCTTCGCCAGCACCACAATTCAAACGCGTCAATTCTTCGGCGGTCAGCCTTTTTCACAGTCCAACTCTCGCATCCATACATCACAACTGGAAAGACCATAGCACGGGTTATATGGATCTTGGTTGGCAGACTAATGTCTCTGCTCTTTACTAGGCGGTCAAGGCTAACCATTGCTCTCTTTCCCAGAAGCAGGCGTCTCCTAATTTCATGGCTGCAGTCTCCTTCCGAGGTAATCTTGGCTCCCAAGAACAGAAAATCTGTCACAGCTTCCACTTCTTGTCCATTGATGCTCCAGGACTTGATAGGGCAAGACGCCATGATCTTCGTCTTTTTAATGTTCAGTTTAAGCCCAAACTTCTCACTCTCTTCTTGTACGCGCATCAGAAGTCTCTTGAGTTCCACTTCACTTTCTGCCATTAAAGTGGTATCATCCGCATATCTAAGGTTGTTGATACGTTTTCCAGCAATCTTCACTCCAGCTGATGACTCGTCCAGACCAGCCTTCCTCATGATGCACTCTGCATATAGGTTAAATAGGCAGGGCGACAGTATGCAGCCTTGCCTCACCCCTTTCTCAATCGGAAACCAATCAGTAAGACCATGCCCAGTTCTGACTGTGGCCTCTTGCCCTTCATAAAGGTTCCTGAGGAGACAGATGAGGTGAATTGGAACTCCCATCTCTTGGAGAGCTTGCCACAATCTGCTGTGATCTACGCAGTCAAACGCTTTTGCATAATCAATAAAGCAGAAGTAAATGGGTTTCTGGAACTCTCTTGCTTTTTCCATGATCCAGCGAAGGTTGGCAATTTGGTCTCTAGTTCCTCTGCCCTTGCGAAACCCAGCTTGCACGTCCGGAAGCTCCCGATCCACATACTGCTGCAGCCTACCTTGCAGGATTTTTAACATCACCTTGCTAGCATGCGAAATAAGCGCGATCGTGCGGTAGTTGGAACAATCTTTGGCACTGCCTTTCTTTGGAATGGGGATGTGAACTGACCTCCTCCAATCCTGTGGCCACTGCAGGGTTGTCCAAATCTTCATGGATCACTGCCTTGTCGTGGCGGAGGGGCTTGCGAAACTCGATGAAGTCGTGAGCTCTGCTGTGTAGGGCCACCCAAGATAGACAGGTCACGGCAGAGAGTTCTGACAAAATGTGATTCACTGGAGAAGGTAATGGCAACCCACTCCAGTAATTCCTGCCAAGAAAACCCAATGGCCAGTCCAAGGTTAGAATGCTCCAAAATGGAAAAAAGAATTTCGTGAGAAACACGGTCAAAGGCTTTCGCCAAATCTAACTGCATCATGGCTATCTGACCACCGAGTGCATCAACATATTCTAGTACGGTTCTTGCGACATGTATATTCGTGGCAATGGATCGACCCTTGATGCCGCACGTTTGATGAGACCCAACCAGTTTTTTTTATTACGCTTTGCAGTCTTTTTGCTAAAACCTTCATATACACCTTGTAGTCAACATTGGTGAGGCTAATCGGTCGATATGACCCCACCAACAGTCGTTTCTGTGGATCATCTGTCTTGGGTATTAGCACAATGTGCGATGTAGCGAAAGACAATGGAACAGTATTACGTTCATAAGCTTCAGTGATTACATCGAGCATAAACTGAGCCGCATACTGCTGAAAGGTTTTAAAGAAGGCAGCGCTTAGACCATCCGGCCCAGGTGCTTTCCCAGGTGTCAGGTCATCTATTGCAGATTCTATCTCCTGCAACGTTATCGGTGTTTCTAGGCGCGCTTTACTTTCGTCATCCAGTGCAGGCATCAGTCTTAGGAAATCTGTTTGAAAGCCGCCTACAGTCTCAAGCTTAGCGCTAAGCAGTTCTTCGAAGTGCTCTGCTACCGTACGCTGAATATCTTTAGCATCTTCAGTGATATGGCCGGCATACCTTATACTCCTTATTTCTTTCTGGCAGGCGTATCTTTTTTCGTCTGCTAGGGCTCGTTTTGTCGGCACTTCTCCAGCCCAAAGTTTTTCAGCCCTTGCACGTATGACAGCCGCTGTGTGTCTTTCGCTGTCGATTGTTTCCAGCTCACTTTTAATCTCTCGTACTTTACTGGCGAAATGCCCTGGCACAGTACTTTCCATGCTCAAAAAAAAACTGAAGTTGTTCATTCAGTTCTTTTTCTTTTTCTTTCTCTTTATGCCGCACCTTACTGCTCTTTTCTATGGCTTTCAATTTCATCCACTCTTTGAAGCTGTCCCATTCCGCTGCAAAACTTACTGTTCGCATAGCCAGACGATCTTCAAACTCGGTCTTAACTTCCGTAAGGAACTCTTCATCGGCGAGAAGTTTGGCATTCAGTTTCCATAGGTACCAGTTAAAGCGCGATTTCTTTCCTGCCCTACCGAACACTGCACTCACGAGACAATGATCGTTGAAAGACACAGGTTTCACCTCATATGCAGTACATAGGGCAACAAGATCAACCGAGGCATACACCCTGTCCAATCTAGCATGGCTATCTCGCTGAAAGTGCGTGAACTCTGGTTGGTTTCCAGTGGAGAACACACTACCAACATCCTCAAGGCCGTATTCATGCACAAGTTCATTCAACAGCTCGGAGCTTCTGTCTCTTCGAGGTTTACACTTCGCCGCTCGGTCCACAGCTGCGCACACACAGTTGTAATCGCCAAGTACAAGCAAGATTTTGTCGACCTTCAACCACAATTCAATAGACTCAAAAAACGATTCACGTTCGCATTCTGAATTGGGAGCATACACACACATAACACGCTAGCATAAATTACAGTAGGTAAAATCAGTAACCAAAAGCCGACCACTTGGACAGGCAAAGACGAACTCTACACTTACTCCCAGCGTGTTACGTATAAATAAAAGGCATCCACCCGACACACCAACAGAATGGCATACACACACATAAAACTTTGTTTGAAAAGAAGCCACCATACGGTCAGTGCTTTCTTGGCTCTCAATCTTTGACTCTTGCACAGCTGCTATATCTATATCATTATCCACAAGGAGGCGACTGAGCTGGCATTGTCGCCTTCTCGCTCCCAGCCCTCTGACATTCAAAGTAGCTACGTGTAACACCGAATTAAGCTTGAGAGTCATGTGTTAGAAAGGGCCGCCCGTACCCGCATGGTGCCTACCTTCATGGTTGCATGGCCTCCGCTTCTAAAGAAGAGCGGCATATGTGTGCACGTATTGTCCTCCCAGCAGAACGTCGGGCTGCATTCAAACGAAGTCCAAGCACCGTTTTTCATTTTTTTTTCACACACGCCCCGCTTGGTTGCAGAATGTTCCTGACGCTGGTCGGTAGGCAGCCGACCCACAAATCGTTCAGGACACCACAAAACCTACGGAGGCGGTTTCCCCGCCTGCCGCGTGTCGGCAGAGAAGTTCGGCTTTGGTCTCAAAGTCGATCTTCGAATGCCCGCAGTTTTCGGCGGCGGCTCACCACAAACGCCGCCTGGCAGCTGAGTCTCCTCGAAGCTTTCCTCGTGTGGACGTTTTGAGGCAATTAAGGCCGCTGTCTCCGGCCCAACTTCCATGGCATCAGTGCAAGGAGGCTCAGTACTCAGATGCTCCTCAGCGTCAGAAAACTTGATTACGTCCTCTGACGCTTCCTTTGAAGCGCTTTCGTGGTCCTGTTGGTCCTGCGATGGAACGTGCGAGACGTGCCGAGTTTCGTTCTTTTCACTTGAGACCGTCACCTTATGCTTAGTTAAAACCGTCATGGAAGGCGCGTCCTGTTTCGTTGACTGTCCTCTAATGTCGGCTGCCTCCTCCGCATCCACCTCATCCATTATCAACTCGGACGTGTCCTCGCTGGTCCCAGGTCCGGCAATTCTTGCGTAAGTACGTGCACACTGGCTGTCTTCATGACCGAACCGTCGACAGGTTTCGCAGCGAGGAACCCGGCACTCCTTGCGGATGTGACCAGTGCTCCGACAGCGTAGGCACAAGGGAGGTCTGCCTGGCACAACAACGAGCGCCAGCTCACCGCTAACGTTCAACTGATGTGGCAGGTCATCCAGCTTCACGCCAGCTTTCAACTTAAGCGTGACAAGTCTAGTAGTTGAGCCTTTTTCTACCATACCTTTCACACGCCAGCGCTCCCTTGTAACTTCCAACACCTTTCCATACGGCGTAAAGGCAGCACGCACATCCTCCTCTGGCACGTTGTGTAAAAGCCAGTGAAGTTTCAGTCGCACGTCCTGGTTGGCCGGGTCAATTACCAAGCAGCGACTGTTTTTCACACACAACTCACCGACACTAACAAGCTTGGTCACCGCTTCAGGATCCTTGAGAGTGACAGCCCAGACGTGGCTCATCCGATACGCCCCCATCGAAACAACATCGGGGAGCAGCGAATGCTGTGCCAACGCGTCGCGGAAATCTTCCACCCGGTAAGGGCGGGCCCTGATATCGGCGTGCAAAAAAACCGTATTCAAAACAAACCGACCTGTTGGCAGTGCAGGCAAAACAACTTGATAAGTACCATCCTGTTCAGCAGTCCTGTTACCGCGGCCTGACATGGCCGCTGAAGCCGCTCCTGAGGAGCCCTGCATCCTGCGTCCGTTCACTGGCGTGGCCGGAAGCAGAATCCTATACTAACGAGGAGGCTCAGGGAAGAGGCTAAGTGCTGTTCTGATATGGCGCATAATGGAAGAAAGAAACAAAGACTAAGCTCCCCGTCGGGGAATCGAACCCCGGTCTCCCGCGTGACAGGCGGGGATACTGGCCACTATACTAACGAGGAGGCGCAGGGAAGAGGCTAAGTGCTGTTCTGATATGGCGCATAATGGAAGAAAGAAACAAAAACTAAGCTCCCCGTCGGGGAATCGAACCCCGCTCTCCCGCATGACAGGCGGGGATACTGGCCACTATACTAACGAGGAGGCGCAGGGAAGAGGCTAAGTGCTGTTCTGATATGGCGCATAATGCAAGAAAGAAACAAAAACTAAGCTCCCCGTCGGGGAATCGAACCCCGGTCTCCCGCGTGACAGGCGGGGATACTGGCCACTATACTAACGAGGAGGCACAGGGAAGAGGCTAAGTGCTGTTCTGATATGGCGCATAATGCAAGAAAGAAACAAAAACTAAGCTCCCCGTCGGGGAATCGAACCCCGGTCTCCCGCGTGACAGGCGGGGATACTGGCCACTATACTAACGAGGAGGCGCACGAAAGAGGCTAAGTGCTGTTCTGATATGGCGCATAATGCAAGAAAGAAACAAAAACTAAGCTCCCCGTCGGGGAATCGAACCCCGGTCTCCCGCGTGACAGGCGGGGATACTGGCCACTATACTAACGAGGAGGCGCAGGGAAGAGGCTAAGTGCTGTTCTGATATGGCGCATAATGGAAGAAAGAAACACAAACTAAGCTCCCCGTCGGGGAATCGAACCCCGGCCTCCCGCGTGACAGGCGGGGATACTGGCCACTATACTAACGAGTTTTTTTTTTCTTTATTGCCTGGCTTTGACACACACCGCACTGAAACTCAAAACAACAGGAAAAAAGGAATAATATATGTACACAAAGGTAGCTAGCGTTGCCTAACACCCACTGAGGGGCAGGCATTGTCATGTTAAAATTCCTTGAGCACCGTCAAAGGTTCCAGCTTTGACAGCCACTCAGGAGCACATGGTTGCACTTTAAGCACGTGGAGCCATCGCTGCACACTTTCACGGAAATACATGCGGGCTGGCCGTGCATCTGGATCGCAGTGATAACCAGCCATTCGTGCGCGCCATATACTGTGGAGGCACATTAACATAACCTGGTCTAACGGCATATCATCGTGGTTATCCAATGGCAAATACCTAATGCCATAGGAATCAAGTGGCAACTGTTTTTTTATTGTCCTTTGCAGAACATCCCACAAATATACCCCCTCCCAGCAATGCAAAAACACGTGATCTATTGTCTCTGACTGTTTGCAGATGAGACATTGGGCCCCCCACGGTAGGAACATACCCTTCTCCTCCATAAATGATTTTACACTCAAAGTACCGGTATGTAGCATAAAGAAAAACGTTTTAGCTCCCGTAGCAACTTGCATTTTCTTTACGCGTTTTAATACATTACCTCCTGTGCCTCCATAGTATAAAGCTCGGTACAAGGGCACCGGGAACACCACTTCACAAACATCCTTGTATAATGTTCTCCTTTTAACATTACTTAAATACTCTTTCGAAAAACGTGTGCTTAAGAATTTCACGCTCACAACTATTTCCCTAAAGAGTCCAAAAAGAGAGCCCGGCATACATTGAGTATAAACTACGAAATCAGGCAACGCTCGACCAAGTCTTTGTTGACACACTGTGCGCAGGAATGGATCACTGGCATCCCTAAAAAACATAAACCGGTTGACAATCTGTCGCACAAACAAATGACCCAGACCAAGCCCCCCATGCTTCACCTGCCGGAAAAAATTTGTCCGACTGCACCTCTCCCAACTCGAGGCCCAAACAAACACCGCAAAAACTCGATGCAATTTTTGCACATTTACACGGGAGCAATGCAACACTTGCATAACATACCATAACTTACTAATTAAAAACAGGTTGCAAACTGCGGCTCTTGCAAATATTGATAATTGAGCGCTTTTCCATTTCTCCGCTTTTTCACTGGTTTCTTTGACCTTCTCTAGGCAATATGGCTTGCTTTCCTTATAAAATTTCAAGGGCACACCCAAGTACTTTGCAGGCGTTGTAACCCACGACACATTAGCGAAAGTGTCGGGGGTCAGCTGCCATTCTCCGTGCCAAAATCCCAGGCACTTACCCCAGTTAACTTTACTCCCTGTGACTTTGCTAAAATGTTTTACCACATCCACTGTCCTCTTTATACTCTCCTTATTTACACAAAAAACCGCAACGTCGTCTGCGTAAGCCAGCAATTTGACTTCTGACTCCTGCAGTCGAAAACCATCAATGTCATTGTTTTGTAGGATGCTTAAACACAACGTTTCAATATAAATGCCGAACAAAAGAGGGCTGAGGGGGCAACCTTGGCGCACCGAACGTCGTACGTTGATGGGGGCCCCCAGTGACTTATTGACAATTAATCTCGTAGTGCAGTTACGGTACGCCAAAGCCACTCCCTCTCGAATAACAGAGCCGACATTAAGATAGTCTAATATACTGAACTGAATAGTATGTGCCACACAATCAAAAGCTTTCTCCAAGTCCAACTGCAGTAACGCAACACATGCATGAGTTGCATCGCAGCATTCGAGCACACTTCGCGCTTTGTGAATGTTCTGAAAGATAGATCGCCCTTTGATACCGCACGTTTGGTGAGGGCCCACTAGTTCGCATATAACCGTTTGTAGTCTGCCAGCAAGCACCTTCATATAAATCTTGTAATCAACGTTTGTCAGAGCAATGGGCCTGTAAGACGACAACTGCCTAAGCTTATCTGGTTGGTCAGTTTTCGGAATAAGTAATGTGTGCGACGATCCGAAAGACGCAGGCAGTGCCTTCAGTTCATACGCTTCATTAAATAAGGCCCACAACAAAGGAGATAGCTGTTCCTTGAACTCTTTATAAAAAGCCGCACTCAGGCCATCAGGCCCGGGTGATTTCCCTGGGTTTAAATTTTCTATTGCCTGCTGCACTTCTTTTTCGCTTATTGGCCGCTCCAGTCTTTCTTTTTGTTCCTCGTCAATTTTTGGCATCGCGTCAAGAAAGGATTCTTTAAAACGGTCGAAATAAACCTCTCGGGACGAAAATAGATCTTCATAATACTCCCGGAAAGCTTTCGCGATTCCTTCGTTATCGGTTTCTGTGCGTCCTGCCCAATCTACCTCTGCCACGTGATTTCGCCTTGGATTTGCTTTTTCTATTCCCAACGATCTTTTTGTCGGCGTCTCATCCATGGCCAATTTTTCCGCTCTTGCACGCACTAACGCTCCTTGGTATCTGTCTTCTTCTATCAAGTTAATTTGTTCTTTTATTTTTCGAATATCCTCTATCCATCTGCCGGGTGCCTTACATTCCTGTTCGTGTAGTTTTGCAAGCAAAGCATTAAGCTGGGTTTCTGTAATTTTCTTCTCGTACACCAGGCAACTGGATCTGTCAATGGCTTTAATTTTAATCTGTTCCTTGCACAACTCCCACTGTTTCCAGATTTCGAGCCAGGTCTCTGGCCTCACTTTAATCAATTCATTCAATACCACGCGTCTAAAGGCATCATCTTAAGCAATTTATTGTTCAATTTCCATAACTCCCAGCTAAATGCATTGCTCCGTTTTTTGGTGCCGAATAAGCATTGCACCGAACAGTGATCCGTGAATGTCATAGGCACCGCTCGGTATTCATTGCATGAATGAATCAAATCAAGCGACGCGTAAATTCTGTCCAGACGCGCGTGGCTAGAACCTTGGAAGTGCGTGTACTGAACGGCACGGGGTCCTTCCAAGCAATCAGCCACATCCTCCATGTTCCATTCGCTTGTTAACTGGCATAACATTTGAGTGCTCTTGTCTCTGAATCCGCGTGTGCTGGTTTTGTCTCGAGCATTCAGTACACAGTTAAAATCGCCCAGCAATACTACCTGCCTTTCCGTACTTAACTGCTGCATAACATTCTCGAAAAATACTGTTCTTTCCTCCACACAGTTAGGAGCGTACACACAAATAATGCACCACTCAACACCGCTGTATACACAATCAGCCACTACACACCGTCCAGAAGAGCATGAGGAGTAGCCCTTTACAACCAGACCAGGCAGCTTTTTGACGAACAATACACACCCGGCCGATGTCCCAACTGCGTGGCTAACAATGGCGTAAAATCTAGCCGTGAAACGTCGCACCATGCTCCCGGTCTCTTCCTCCCCATCAACCTTAGTTTCTTGCACGGCAAGCACGTCAATATCGTGGTCAGTTAAGAGCCGGTGCACATGGCTCTGCTTCTTTTTGCATGCTAATCCCCTGACATTTAACGTGGCTACTTTTAAGGTGGTTTCGGGCGCCATTTTCATCAAGGGTGAAGAGACCGAAAGCATGGTGCTTACCTTTCCCGTCCAGCGCGTTGCTAGACGCCGTCGTTGGATCCATCCCCGTCCGGTGCGAGCGGCTGACCCGGCCGCGGGGGCACTTTATCCGCTGGCCGTCTCTCTGATGATATGTTTGGCCGCGGACGTAGCGTGGACCGCCGGGATTGCCCCGTTTTTGCTGGTGGCTCGTCGACGCTGGGGGCTGATACCTGGTTACCTTCGGGTTCGGACTGTGTGTGGGACGCTTGGCTGGGGCTGGGACGCCTGGCTTACGAACACCGCTGGTGTCCGAGTGCTCCTCCCCATTATCCTGTTCCATACCGTTTGCCGGCTCAAGTGACGTGCCTTCCTCATTGCTAGGGAGCTCAGGTGCAGAGTCCGCTCTCCGCACATCCCTCGCAGCATTGCCGCTTTCTGCCGTGTCCACCGACGAATCCGTCTCCCGTGTCTTCGTTCGCACCTCTCCGGCACCCTTCGCCGCCTCCTCCGCCTCGACCACGTCCATTGTGAGCTTCGCCGACCGTTCCGCAGTTCCATGTCCCGCGGCCGAAGCGTACGAAAGCACACAGGCAGCCTCGTCATGTCCGTAGCGTCTACACTTTGGACAACGCGGTACCTTAGATTCACGTTGAACGTTACCGGTACCGCGGCAGCGCAGGCACTGCATCGCTCGCCCAGGCACCACGACAAGGGCTAGCTCTCCGGCAACTCGCAGCTGGTGAGGTAAGTCGTCGACCTTAACGCCGGGTTTCAATTCGAGGAGCACAGTCCTCGTGGTGGACCCCTTCTCCTTGACGCCTTGAACTCTCCACATTTCCCGGGTCACCTCGGTCACATTCCCAAACGCAGCAAAAGCCGTCCGGATGTCGTCGTCTGCCACACCGTGCAACATCCAGTGAAGTCGCAGCTTCACCTGTTGGTCTTCGGGATCAATAATGAGGCAACGGCGTCCCTTAACTTCGAGTTCCTTGAAAGCCGCCAATTTCTTCGTTGCTTCTGTGCTGCTTAACGTGACCGCCCAAACATGGTTGATCTGATACGCCCCCAACGCCACAACGTCGGGGAGCGCACCAGCCTTGACCAGGGCGTCGCGGAAATCCTCGACCCTGTATGGCCTGACTCGCACATCGCCGTGCAAAAAAAGCGTGTTAAAAACAACGCGTCCGGTGGGCAAAGTTGGCAGAATAATCTGATACTCGGTATCGTCCATGTCGTCAAGCCTGTCTCCGCGGCTGGAAAGGGCCGCTATCGCCGCTCCGCTGGAGCACATGATTCTGCGACCGTTCACTACGGTGTCCGGAAGTAGAATGGCCACTATACTAACGAGGAGGCGCAGGGAAGAGGCTAAGTGCTGTTCTGATATGGCGCATAATGCAAGAAAGAAACAAAAACTACGCTCCCCGTCGGGGAATCGAACCCCGGTCTCCCGCGTGACAGGCGGGGATACTGGCCACTATACTAACGAGGAGGCGCAGGGAAGAGGCTAAGTGCTGTTCTGATATGGCGCATAATGCAAGAAAGAAACAAAAACTAAGCTCCCCGTCGGGGAATCGAACCCCGGTCTCCCGCGTGACAGGCGGGGATACTGGCCACTATGCTAACGAGGAGGCGCAGGGAAGAGGCTAAGTGCTGTTCTGACATGGCGCATAATGCAAGAAAGAAACAAAAACTAAGCTCCCCGTCGGGGAATCGAACCCCGGTCTCCCGCGTGACAGGCGGGGATACTGGCCACTATACTTTTTTTTTCTTTATTGCCTGGCTTTGACACAAATACACCGCACTGGAACTCAAAACAACAGGAAAAAAGGAATAATATATGTACACAAAGGTAGCTAGCGTTGCCTAACACCCACTGAGGGGCAGGCATTGTCATGTTAAAATTCCTTGAGCACCGTCAAAGGTTCCAGCTTTGACAGCCACTCAGGAGCACATGGTTGCAATTTAAGCACGTCGAGCCATCGCTGCACACTTTCACGAAAATACATGCGGGCTGGCCGTGCATCTGGATCGCAGTGATAACCAGCCATTCGTGCGCGCCATATACTGTGGAGGCACATTAACATAACCTGGTCTAACGGCATATCATCGTGGTTATTCAATGGCAAATACCTAATGCCATGGGAATCAAGTGGCAACTGTTTTTTATTGTCCTTTGCAGAACATCCCACAAATATACCCCCTCCCAGCAATGCAAAAACACGTGATCTATTGTCTCTGGCTGTTTGCGGATGAGACATTGGGCCCCCCACGGTAGGAACATACCCTTCTCCTCCATAAATGATTTTACACTCAAAGTGCCGGTATGTAGCATAAAGAAAAACGTTTTAGCTCCCGGAGCAACTTGCATTTTCTTTACGCGTTTTAATACATTACTTCCTGTGCCTCCATAGTATAAAGCTCGGTACAAGGGCACCGGGAACACCACTTCACAAACATCCTAGTATAATGTTCTCCTGTTAACATTACTTAAATACTCTTTCGAAAAACGTGCGCTTAAGAATTTCACGCTCAAAACAATTTCCCTAAAGAATCCAAACAGAGAACCAGGCATACATTGAGTATAAACTACGAAATCAGGCAACGCTCGACCAAGTCTTTGTTGACACACTGTGCGCAGGAATGGATCGCTGGCATTCCTAAAAAACATAAACCGGTTGACAATCTGTCGCACAAACAAATGACCCAGACCAAGCCCCCCATGCTTCACCTGCCGGAACAAATTTGTCCGACTGCACCTCTCCCAACTCGAGGCCCAAACAAACACTGCAAAAACTCGATGCAATTTTTGCACATTTACACGGGAGCAATGCAACACTTGCATAACATACCATAACTTACTAATTAAAAACAGGTTGCAAACTGCGGCTCTTGCAAATATTGATAATTGAGCGCTTTTCCATTTCTCCGCTTTTTCACTGGTTTCTTCGACCTGCTCTAGCCAGTATGGCTCGCTTTCCTTGTAAAATTTCAAGGGCACACCCAAGAACTTTGCAGGCGTTGTAACCCACGACACATTAGCGAAAGTGTCGGGGGTCAGCTGCCATTCTCCGTGCCAAAATTCCAGGCACTTACCCCAGTTAACTTTACTGCCTGTGACTTTGCTAAAATGTTTTACCACATCCACTGTCCTCTTTATACTCTCCTTATTTACACAAAAAACCGCAACGTCGTCTGCGTAAGCCAGCAATTTGACTTCTGACTCCTGCAGTCGAAAACCATCAATGTCATTGTTTTGTAGGATGCTTAAACACAACGTTTCAACATAAATGCCGAACAAAAGAGGGCTGAGGGGGCAACCTTGGCGCACCGAACGTCGTACGTTGATGGGGGCCCCCAGTGACTTATTGACAATTAATCTCGTAGTGCAGTTACGGTACGCCAAAGCCACTCCCTCTCGAATAACAGAGCCGACATTAACATAGTCTAATATACTGAACAGAATAGTATGTGCCACACAATCAAAAGCTTTCTCCAAGTCCAACTGCAGTAACGCAACACATGCATGAGTTGCATCGCAGCATTCGAGCACACTTCGTGCTTTGTGAATGTTCTGAAAGATAGATCGCCCTTTGATACCGCACGTTTGGTGAGGGCCCACTAGTTCGCATATAACCGTTTGTAGTCTGCCAGCAAGCACCTTCATATAAATCTTGTAATCAACGTTTGTCAGAGCAATGGGCCTGTAAGACGACAACTGCCTAAGCTTATCTGGTTGTTCAGTTTTCGGAATAAGTACTGTGTGCGACGATCCGAAAGACGCAGGCAGTGCCTTCAGTTCATACGCTTCATTAAATAAGGCACACAACAAAGGAGATAGCTGTTCCTTGAACGCTTTATAAAAAGCCGCACTCAGGCCATCAGGGCCGGGTGATTTCCCTGGGTTTAAATTTTCTATTGCCTGCTGCACTTCTTTTTCGCTTATTGGCCGCTCCAGTCTTTCTTTTTGTTCCTCGTCAATTTTTGGCATCGCGTCAAGAAAGGATTCTTTAAAACGGTCCAAATAAACCTCTCGGGACGAAAATAGATCTTCATAATACTCCCGGAAAGCTTTCGCGATTCCTTCGTTATCGGTTTCTGTGCGTCCTGCCCACTCTACCTCTGCCACGTGATTTCGCCTTGCATTTGCTTTTTCTATTCCCAACGATCTTTTTGTCGGCGTCTCATCCATGGCCAATTTTTCCGCTCTTGCACGCACTAACGCTCCTTGGTATCTGTCTTCTTCTATCAAGTTAATCTGTTCTTTTATTTTTCGAATATCCTCTATCCATCTGCCGGGTGCCTTACATTCCTGTTCGTGTAGTTTTGGGAGCAAAGCCTTAAGCTGGGTTTCTGTAATTTTCCTCTCGTACACCAGGCAACTGGATCTGTCAATGGCTTTAATTTTAATCTGTTCCTTGCACAACTCCCACTGTTTCCAGATTTCGAGCCAAGTCCCTGGCCTCACTTTAATCAATTCATTCAATACCACGCGTCTAAAGGCATCATCCTTAAGCAATTTATTGTTCAATTTCCATAACTCCCAGCTAAATGCATTGCTTCGATTTTTGGTGCCGAATAAGCATTGCACCAAACAGTGATCCGTGAATGTCATAGGCACAACTCGGTATTCATTGCATGAATGAATCAAATCCAGGGACGCGTAAATTCTGTCCAGACGCGCGTGGCTAGAACCTTGGAAGTGCGTGTACTGAACGGCACGTGGTCCTTCCAAGCAATCAGCCACATCCTCCATATTCCATTCGCTTGTTAACTGCCATAACATTTCAGTGCTCTTGTCTCTGAATCCGCGTGTGGTGGTTTTGTCTCGAGCATTCAGTACACAGTTAAAATCGCCCAGCAATACTACCTGCCTTTCCGTACTTAACTGTTGCATAACATTCTCGAAAAACACTGTTCTTTCCTCCACACCGTTAGGAGCGTACACACAAATAATGCGCCACTCAACACCGCTGTATACACAATCAGCCACTACACACCGTCCAGAAGAGCATGAGGAGTAGCCCTTTACAACCAGACCAGGCAGCTTTTTGACGAACAATACACACCCGGCCGATGTCCCAACTGCGTGGCTAACAATGGCGTAAAATCTAGCCGTGAAACGTCTCACCATGCTCCCGGTCTCTTCCTCCCCATCAACCTTGGTTTCTTGCACGGCATGCACGTCAATATCGTGGTCAGTTAAGAGCCGGTGCACCTGGCTCTGCTTCTTTTTGCCTGCCAATCCTCTGACATTTAACGTGGCTACTCTTAAGGTGGTTTCGGGCGCCATTTTCATCAAGGGTGAACAGACCGAAAGCATGGTGCTTACCTTTCCTGTCTAGCGCGTTGCTAGACGCCGTCACCACTATACTAACGAGGAGGCGCAGGGAAGAGGCTAAGTGCTGTTCTGATATGGCGCATAATGGAAGAAAGAAACAAAAACTAAGCTCCCCGTCGGGGAATCGAACCCCGGTCTCCCGCATGACAGGCGGGGATACTGGCCACTATACTAACGAGGAGGCGCAGGGAAGAGGCTAAGCGCTGTTCTGATATGGCGCATAATGCAAGAAAGAAATAAAAACTAAGCTCCCCGTCGGGGAATCGAACCCCGGTCTCCCGCGTGACAGGCGGGATACTGGCCACTATACTAACGAGGAAGCGCAGGGAAGCCGGCAAGCGCTGTTCTCAAATGGCGCAGAATGCAACAAAGAAACAAAAACTAAGCTCGCCGTCGGGGAATCGAGCCCCGCTCTCCCGCGTGACAGGCGGGGATACTGGCCACTATACTAACGAGGAGGCGCAGGGAAGAGGCTAAGTGCTGTTCAGATATGGCGCATAATGCAAGAAAGAAACAAAAACTAAGCTCCCCGTCGGGGAATCGAACCCCAGTCTCCCGCGTGACAGGCGGGGATACTGGCCACTATACTAACGAGGAGGCGCAGGGAAGAGGCAAAGTGCTGTTCTGATATGGCGCATAATGGAAGAAAGAAACAAAAACTAAGCTCCCCGTCGGGGAATCGAACCCCGGTCTCCCGCGTGACAGGCGGGGATACTGGCCACTATAGTAACGAGGATTTTTTTTTCTTTATTACCGACTTGGCAACTACAAAGAACGATGAAAAGTCGCATGGAATTAAAAACACAAGTCACTTTCTTACAGGTTTCTTACAGGATAGAATGGATTAGGTGACATGAGCTTGTCCAAGACTGGCAGCCAATCCGGGGGTTCAGATTGCCCTCCGAAAACATCACGCGTGTACATTACACTTTCAACAAAGTATTGATGGGCTGGGTGTACGACAACATGCTCATGGCGAACATCCATCCGCGTTCTCCATATGCTGTGCATACACAAGACCATCAATAAATCACTGGGCACTTCTCCTGGCTGGGCGCATGGAAGGTAGCGTATGCCAAACGGCGTTATTGGTAAGTCCTTTTTGATAGTACGCTGTAGCACGTCCCACAAAAAAACCGCATCGTGACAATCAAGGAAAATATGCTCTATGGTTTCCAGCTGTTTGCAAATTAAACAGTCAGCAGACCAAGGCACGAAAAGGCCTTTGCTTTCCAGCCATGGCTTCACCGGAAGAGTGCCGGTATGCAATTGAAAGAAGAAAGATTTAGCGGACGATCTGATGGGCATTCTTTTCACTCTCTTCAACACGTCCCGCTCCGGACCCAAAGCATATACAGCGCGATAAAGAGGCACAGGTAAAAAGGTTTCCAATAAATCTTTGTACAGCCGTTTTCGCGTAACAGTACACATATACTCATTTGAAAATCTCGCCTTCACTATTTGGAAGGACGCGACAACTTCGCGAAGAAAAGCACTTAGAGCCATTGTCCCTGTAGACATAGTCGAAACTACATATTCCGGCAGTGAATCACGCAATCGCACTTGGATTGCCGTTCTAAAAAAAACATCGCTTTGTTCGCGCAAAAAAAAAGAACCTTGTTACAATCTGCTTTAAGTATAAATGTGACAAGCCCAGTCCACCGTTATGCACCGTATGAAAAAGGTTGCATCGACTGGTACGCTCCCATGTTGAAGCCCACAGAAACGTGGCAAATACCCTATGCAGTTTTTGAACAGAGATTCTTGACATAGATAACACTTGCAGCGTGTAAAAAATTTTTGCAACTAGGAACATATTACAAACGGTAGCTCTTGCGAACATAGAAAAGTTATGTCCTCCCCATTTGTTTGTTTGGGTTTTCACTAGCTCAACTTCACCGGCCCAACATTCCTTGCTTTCACGGTAATGCTTTAGTGGCACACCAAGGTAATTGCCTGGCGTTATTGTCCATTGCATACTGGAGAACAGTTCAGGCGCGTATTGCCAGTTTCCGTGCCAAAATCCTAAACTCTTTGGCCAACTAATTTCCCTTCCACTTGCAGTGCAAAAAGCAGTGGCTTCTTTTACAACTTCTTGCACGCTCTCATGGTCAGTACAAAAAACCGCAATATCGTCCACGTATGCCAAAACCCGAACTTCACTTTGAAAAAATCTATAACCGCGTATGTTTGGCCTTGTAAGCAATCTTAGACAGAAAGGCTCCAGATAAAGCGCAAACAAAAGGGGAGACAGAGGACAGCCCTGCCTTACTGACGACTGAACAGGTATACGATCAGTTAACTGCTTATTCACGACCAGTCTCGCTGAACAGCACTCGTAAACCATTTTCACGCCCTTTGTAATCACGGAACCAGCACTGACATACTCTAAAACAGAGAACAAAATTTCATGTACCACTTTATCAAATGCTTTGTGGAGGTCTAATTGCATCATGGCTACGTGGTCATGTATCGCGTCACAACATTCGAGTACACTCCTTGCTGCGTGTATGTTAGTAAAAATGGTCCGTCCTTTTATACCGCATGTCTGATGTGGGCCTACAAGAGAAGTAATTACACTTTGGAGTCGTCGCCCTAATACTTTCATGTAAATTTTATAGTCAACATTCGTTAGACTTATAGGACGGTAAGACGCTACAGACTGAAGCTTAACATGGTCATCTGTTTTCGGGATTAGTACAATGTGTGACATTCGAAAAGACGGAGGAGGTACGTTCTTTTCGTAGCATTCACTAATAACTCTTTCCAGTAAAACAGCCATTTCAGTTTGAAAGGCCTTGTATATGGAAGCACCAAGACCATCTGGTCCGGGTGACTTATTGGAATTTAATTCCCCGATAGCGGCCTCAATTTCCTCGGAAGTAATACTTGCTTCAAGTGTCTGCGCCACTTCGTCTTCTACTCTTGGCATCAGCGACAGAAAGTCTTTTCTGAAGCGTTCAATGTCCGGTGTTTTCAGGCTAAACAATTCGCTGTAAAATTCTACAAACGCCCGTTCAATCGTTTTTTTTTTCCGAGGTGACTACGTTCTGATAGCAGATTTCTTTTATCTCTTTTGACACTGCCTACCTTTTTTCGTCACTAAGTGCTCTTTTCGTGGGCGTCTCTCCGAGCCACAACTTTTCGCTGCGTGCCCTTATCACCGCACCGCGATACTTCTCTTCGTCTATCACCTCAAGTTTGGTTTTTATCTTTTTATATCTTGGGCGAACAAGCCAGGCTTAACGCTCTCCATGCTAAGCATGTATTCAAGTGTGCTACGAAGTTCTTTTTCTTGTTCTCTTTCTTTACGTCGGAGAGTGCATGCTCGGTCAATAGCAGCTATCTTTACCTCGCACGTAAACTGCTCCCATGCTTGTATAAAATTAGAGTCATTTTGTAACATATGCCTAATATATTATTTAACTTTAGTGGTAAACTCTTCATCCAGCAGCAGTTTTTCATTAAATTTCCATAGCTCCCAATTGAACTTTGTTGCCTTACTTTTCATGCCCAGAGTAATCATTACGAGGGAGCCGTCACTAAAGCTCATGGGAAGTGTTTCATATTCCGAGCACAAAGGCACACAATCAATGGGAACATATATTCGGTCCAACCTTGCATGACAGCTACCTTGAAAGTGCGTGAACTTTGCTTGGCCTTCATGCGTCATTATACAGCCAGCATCTTCAAGCTCTGCCTCAATAACAATGTCAATAAGTAACTCTGCACTCTTGTCACGAAGGACACGGTCTGTTGTTCTATCTTCCGGTCTACAGACACAGTTGAAGTCTCCAAGCTGGAGAACACGCCTCTCATGTATTAGGAAGGATTTCATATAGTGAAAAAACTCTTCCCGCTCAAACGTTCTAGTCGGCGCATAAACGCAGATCACTCTCCAGTCCAATCCAGAAAAACTGAAATCACATATCAATAGCCGCCCACTCTCACACGAGAACACACACTGCACACACTCTATGCAATTTCGAATGAAAATGACACATCCCCCCGATCTTCCAACCGCATGACAAACGCAAACACTATATCTAGAACGATATATTTCAGCCATTTTCTCTGTTTGTTGTTCGCTTTCCATTTTGCTCTCTTGAACTGCTAGCACATCAATTTCATTTTCCAGCAGAATGCGGTTCAGCTGCAGTTGTCTCCGACGCGTTGACAGCCCCCTCACATTTAGCGTGGCTACGCGCAAGCTAGTGGTTAAATTGGTCGCCATCTCAAGAAATTATAAATCGTGAAACATATATCACTCACATCGCTTTTGCAGAAAGATAGCATTGCGGTTGATCTGTTGCACGGGATGACCATTCTTCCTTTTTGGCGAGTCCGTCCGTCGTTCCAAGCGCTGCTCCCGATCATGGACCGGGCTTGTAACGTCTCGCCAGGAAAGGGTACCCCCGCTATGGCGGAGGCACAGGTGACACAGTTCTCCGGTCTGGGGGCACGTTTGGCCTTGGCTTGAAGGACGCCCGGCGAAGGGGGGCTGCCTTCAGTGGAGGCTGTCCGCTTTCCGCTCCTCCTTGGGTTGATTCCTCGTTCACACTGTCTTCGTGCAACCGCTTCACAGGCAAAGTAGAAGCAGCTGGCATCTCAGCTTCAGTGTCCCCCTGTTCCTCACTGTGTTGCGTAGCCGACGCTGGGCTTGCTGCACTGGCATCGCCGTTTTCTTTCGTGGGTGTCTCGGTCCCAGCGACATTCGACAACGGAACTATCAACTCTGATTCACAGTGTTCTTTAGGGGCAGGGGTCTTCTCAGAGGACTGTTCGTTCTGTTCTGCCTCCTCAGTGATTCCACTGCTCGCTTCCTCGGCGTACACTGCGTCCATCAAGTGCTCGCCTGCCACTTCACTCGGCACGGGGCCTGCAACGTTGGCATACGTGCGCACACACTGAGACTCGTCATGGCCGTAGCGACGACACAGCCCGCAGCGCGGCACACGACACTCACGACGTATATGTCCTTTCCCGCGGCACCGGAGGCAAAGCGGGGCTCTGCCTGGGACGTGGACGAGTGCGACGTCCTCGGCGACCCGAAGCTGATGCGGCAGGTCCTCGATGGTAACGCCCACTTTGAGCTTCAGCGTGACCGTTCGTGTCGTTGAAGCCTTGTCGACACACCCTTGCACTCTCCACTTGTCTCTTGAAATTTCAGTAAGTTTTCCAAAAGCTGCCAACGCCGCTCGCACGTCATCGTCTTGCACGCCGTGAAGCAGCCAGAAAAGCTTCAACCTGATGCCTTGGTTACAGGGGTCAATGACCACGCAGCGGTGTTCCTTCACTCCAATTGCTTGGGCTTCCAAAATCTTCGCTTTCGCCTCTTCACCTTTAAACGTTACCGCCCACACGTGATTCTTTTGGTATGCCCCGAGGGCAACCACTTCCGGCAGCAGTGAAAGACGAGCGAGGGAGTCTCGAAAGTGCTCCACCCTGTACGGCCTGGCTTTTATGTCGCCATGCAAAAAAACAGTACGTAAAACACTCGAACCTGTAGGCAGATGCGGTAGAACCAGTTCATAATCCTTGGTAGGCCTTTCCGTGCTCCTGATACCACGGCCCAGCTGGGCCGCTGAATCCGCTCCTTGGGAGCCCATGGTAATCACGTCCGTCACGCTCGGTGGCCGGAAGTGGAGTATACACTAACGAGGAAGCGCAGGGAAGCCGGCAAGCGCTGTTCTCAAATGGCGCAGAATGCAACAAAGAAACAAAAACTAAGCTACCCGTCGGGGAATCGAACCCCGGTCTCCCGCGTGACAGGCGGGGATACTGGCCACTATACTAACGAGGAGGCTCAGGGAAGAGGCTAAGGGCTGTTCTGATATGGCGCATAATGCAAGAAAGAAACAAAAACTAAGCTCCCCGTCGGGGAATCGAACCCCGGTCTCCCGCGTGACAGGCGGGGATACTGGCCACTATACTAACGAGGAGGCGCAGGGAAGAGGCTAAGTGCTGTTCTGATATGGCGCATAATGCAAGAAAGAAACAAAAACTAAGCTCCCCGTCGGGGAATCGAACCCCGGTCTCCCGCGTGACAGGCGGGGATACTGGCCACTATACTAACGAGGAGGCGCAGGGAAGTGGCTAAGTGCTGTTCTGATATGGCGCATAATGTAAGAAAGAAGCAAAAACTAAGCTCACCGTCGGGGAATCGAACCCCGGTCTCCCGCGTGACAGGCGGGGATACTGGCCACTATACTAACGAGGAAGCGCAGGGAAGCCGGCAAGCGCTGTTCTCAAATGGCGCAGAATGCAACAAAGAAACAAAAAGTAAGCTCCCCGTCGGGGAATCGAACCCCGGTCTCCCGCGTGACAGGCGGGGATACTGGCCACTATACTAACGACGATTCTTTTTCAATACCTTTTTATTGAGACAAGCACGATACGTTGTTAAAAGCACCCCGGCTGCTTCAGCCGGTCACAAGTTAAAAAGACTTGATTTGAACTAAATCATCAAGCACACTCATCCACGCGGGTGGGTCTTTCTGCGCTGGGTACACATCACGTATATAACATACACTTTCCACAAAGTTTTCCTTTGTAGTTCGGACGTTTACATCAGCATTGCGTACCGCCATTCGAGTTTTCCATAAACTATGGAGGCCGAGGAGCATAATCATGTCGTAAGGGACACCTGTATGATCTGTGCCTATTGGTAAATAGCGGATTCCAATCGGTGTTAAAGGTAGTTCCTTTTTTAGTGTACGTTGCAGGACATCCCAATAGAAGATCGCGTCCCAACATTCAATGAACACATGTTCAACGGTTTCTGGCTTTTTGCACAGCAAGCAGTTCGTTGTCCATGGTACAAAAATGCCTTTGTCAGATAGCCATGTCTTAACTGGCAAGGTACCTGAGTGCAGTTTGAAAAAGAATGTTTTTGTACTTGGTTTAACTGGCATCCTTTTAATTCTTTTAGGAACATCTTGTCCTAGGCCTCCGGAGTTTATTATACGATACAGGGGCACTGGCATGATTACATCTTTAAGATCTTTGTGCAGTTTTTTCCTCTTTACAGTGCTGAGATACTCTTGTGAAAACCGAACCTTGAGAAATTGCACCGAGTCAACAACTTCTTTCAAATAACCTCTAGCGCCACAAGTTGACAATCTCACAGTGGACACTATAAAATCAGGAAGAGCCCTGCTCAGACGCACCTGCATCATTGAGCGCAGGAAGGGGTCTTTCTGATCCCTCATAAACATAAAACGGGACACAACCTGGCGAACAAACAAATGTGCGAGACCCAGACCACCATCTTGAACTGTTCGAAAAAATTGGTTCTTCTGACCCTATCCCAACTTGAATTCCAGATAAACACAGCAAATACCATATGCATTTTTTGCACATTTACACGCGACATAGCCAGAAACAGCAAAACATACCACACTTTGGCAATTAAAAAATGTTGCATACTGTTGCTCTCGCAAACATCGACAAGTCTCGTCCTTGCCATGCCCTTGCTTTCTCGCTCACTTTTGACGTCGCCTCGTTCCAGTAATCTGCGCTCTTGTTATAGTGCTCAAGAGGCACACCCAAGTAGTTCAACAGCATGTTTGTCCACTGCAGATTCGCGAACAACGGTGGTGTAATTACCCAGCTTCCGTGCCAAAAGCCCACACTCTTTTCCCAGTTGATCTCAGCCCCAGTTTGCTGGCAAAATCGCTTGGCGACGTCAACATTTTCTTGTACACTTTCGCGGTCACTGCAGAATACAGCTATGTCGTGCGCATACGCAAGAATTTTAACATTAGATGACTGAAACCTGAAGCGATTTATACGGTCGTTGTTAATAAGACTTAAACAGAAGGGCTCAAGGTAAAGTGCAAAAAGCAATGGTGAAAGCGGGCATCCCTGCCGTACGGAGGACCGCAGAGGGATGGGTTCACACAGGTTCTAATTGACAATTATTTGAAATGTACAGCTGCTGTAAACCATTTCAAGCCCGTCTTGTATTATGCTGCCCACACTTACATGTTCCAAAACTGAGTACAAGACATCGTGCGCCACGCGATCAAACGCCTTCGACAGGTCTAGCTGTACCATTGCAACTCGGCCACCGAACACATCACAGCACTCAAGGATACTTCGAGCGATGTGCACATTTGTACATATTGTACGCCCTTTCACTCCGCACGTTTGGTGCGGTCCAACTAGGTCCGTGATGACACTCTGAAAACGTTTGCCAAGAATCTTCATATAGATCTTATAGTCGACATTTGTGAGGGTTATCGGGCGATAAGCCCCCACAGACAGCATTTTTTCTCGGTCACATGTTTTGGGGATAAGCACAATGTGGGCAGCAGAGAAGGAAGGTGGCATTTGTTTTACATTGTATGCTTCTACAATCATATCGTATAGCAGCGGGCTGACTTCTTCTTTGAATGTTTTATAGAAAGCAGCGCCTAACCCATCAGGTCCTGGTGTTTTCCCAAGTGGCATGTCCTCAATAGCCTTCTGAACTTCCTCTAAGCTAATAGGCTGTTCTAAGCGCGCACGTTTCTCTTCGTCTAATCGAGGCATGAGGTGCAAAAATTAGTCCCACAGACTGCCCTTTGCGCTTCTGTCATTCCCTATCAGTTCTTTGTAATGCTCAACAAACGCTCGCTCGATTTCTTCGCGGTCGGTCGTTATTCTGTTGCGGTAGCGGATCTGTTGAATTTCATTTTGTGCTGCATATCTTCTTTCATCACAACGCACGCTTATTCGGCACTTCACCAGCCCACAACTTTTCGGCGCGCGCTCTTATCACAGCCGCTCGGTACTTATCTGCCTCCAGTGCTTCTAGCTGGCTTTTGACTTCTCGGATTTCTTTTATGTACAAACCGGGCACTACTGCTTCCATACTTGTCACAAAGTCTAATTTGCACTCCAATTCTTTGACTCGTTTCTTTTCGCTTTGATGAAGGATAGTTCCTCGTTCTATCGCTTTCATCTTGACTGTGTTCTTAAAATTTTCCCACTTATCTGCACAGCTTGCTGATTTGACGCAAGGCATTTTGGTTAAGTCTATAATTTGCTTAACGAAGGTTTCATCCTCCAGCAATTCAACATTAAATTTCCAAAGTTTCCAGTTGAAACGAGTCCTACTATGTTTATTCCCAAAGCTTACAATAACAAGGCTGTGATCGCTGAAAGAAACATGTTTTACTTCATGGTTGGAACACATTTTCACAAATCCTATGCTTGCGTATACTCTGTCTAGTCTTGCATTGCTACCGCGTTGGAAGTGCGTAAAACATTGTTGCGAGCCTTGAAGCAACACCCAGCCCAGATCTTCCATGTCGTGTTCTTGAATTATTGCATCGAGATACTGCGCACTCTGATCACGCACAGGGGTGATCGGCACTCGACCCTCTGGCATGCAAACACAGTTAAAATCACCCATCAAAACGACGCTTCTCTCGCAGTTCAAAAACACTTTGACCTTTTCAAAAAAACTAACACGTTCCTTGTAATTGTTAGGGGCATACACACAAATCACTCTACAAGAGCATCCAGAAAGGGTGAAATCGACAACCAGTAACCGAACCTCTTCGGATGTGACAATGGTTTCATTCCAAATTCCAAGATTATTTCTCAAAAATAACGCGCAACCTTCGGACTTTCCAACCGCGTGACATACGCAGACATTGTATCGGGACCGAAAAATTTCAACCATGCGATCTGTGTGTTCCTCGCTCTCAATCTTAGTTTCTTGTAATGCGATTATATCCAATTCATTTTCTAAAAAGAGGCGGTTGACCTGACACTGGCGCTTCCTCGCCGCCAGCCCACGCACGTTCAGTGTGGCTACGCGTAGTGGCAGTTGAATCGTTTGTTCATTTTTAAAGGCACCCGCTGCTCGCGCAGTGCTCACCTCAGAGTACCGTGGCGCTGAAGGGGGTTCCGCGTATTGGAGCTCCACAAAGCGCACCGCCTCGCAACGATCACACGCACTTTCACAGTCCATGGCCAAAGTTTGACGGTCAAGCTCACAGTTCCCTTCCATGGTATATCGTCTCCACCATGGCACGCTGATCCGGAAACCGACGGCAGCGCATTACAGCTGTAGAAGCGCTATTCAGGCGCCTCTACTGCAGGTCGTATGTCTGGTGGAATATTTGGTTTTGGCCTGTAGGGCGACCGTCGCGTCATTACCGCCTTGGTGGGCGGCTCCTCCGCGGGTGCTCCATCAGTTTGTCGGTCATCTTTCACAGTTTAGAGGTAAGCGCGTTTTGTGGCTGTGACAGCAGCCTCTTCCAATGAGACATCATTATGGGGGTGTTCGACGTGAGGTTCGTCAAGTGTGCTAGCAGGGGCTCTGAGAGTAGGCGGCTGCTTTTCTTGGCTCGTCTATTACTCGGAGGCGTGTTGCGTTACTGGAGGTGCCTCGGCTGAACTTGTGCCGCTAGGCCCAACACTTGAAGGCTGCGTGCTCTTCTCGACGGTTGCTGCTTTGCCTCCAGCTGCCCTAGATGCTTCCTCGGCCTCCACCTCGACCATAACGTGCTCAGTCATATCGATGTTCCTTCCAGGCCCGGTCTTGCTTGCGTACGTAGGTACACACTCGCTTTCCTCGTGACCAAACCGGCGACAGCGCGAGCACTGAGGTACCCGACAGTCGCGGCGAATATGGCCTTTCCCTTGGCAGCGGAGGCAGAGCGGGGGCCTCCCAGCTACAACCAGAAGTGCAGGTTCACCGGCTATTCACAGTTGGTGAGGTATATCTTCAACTGTCACTTTGGATTTGAGCTTCAGGCTTAGTACACGGGTCGTTGACCCTTTTTTTTTTGTGACGCCGTGCACACGCCAGCGCTCCTTCGACAACTCGTTCACCTCGCCGTACGGAAGGAAGGCCGCACGCACTTCTTCATCAGTTACGTTGTGTAGGACCCAGTGCAATTTAATGCGAACCTCTTGCTTGTTGGGGTCAATCACGAGACACCGGTGCTCCTTCACCCCCATGATCCCGGCAGCACGCACTTTCTTGAAATGCTCCCAAGGCCACAACCTCGGGTAGCAATTCCAAACGGACCAGGGCATCCCTGTAGTCCTCGACCCTATACGGCCGCGCTCGAACGTCGCCGTGCAAAAATACGGTATTAAAAACAATACGACCTGTTGGGAGGTGGGGCAGCATAACTTCGTATCCTGTGTCGTTATCTTCAGCAGTAAACCTGTTTCCGCGGCTGGGCTGAGCCGGTAACACTGCTCCGAAGGAGCACATGACAACACGTCCGTTCACAGTGGTGGCCGGAAGTGGAATCACTGAGCTACATCGGCCGCTCCACTATACTAACGACGAGGCGCAGGGAAGAGGCTAAGTGCTGTTCTGATATGGCGCATAAAGCAAGAAAGAAACAAAAACTAAGCTCCCCGTCGGGGAATCGAACCCCGGTCTCCCGCGTGACAGGCGGGGTTACTGGCCACTATACTTTTTTTTTTATTGCCTGGCTTTGACACAAATACACCGCACTGGAACTCAAAACAACAGGAAAAAAGGAATAATATATGTACACAAAGGTAGCTAGCGTTGCCTAACACCCACTGAGGGGCAGGCATTGTCATGTTAAAATTCCTTGAGCACCGTCAAAGGTTCCAGCTTTGAAAGCCACTCAGGAGCACATGGTTGCAATTTAAGGACGTCGAGCCATCGCTGCACACTTTCACGGAAATACACGCGGGCTGGCCGTGCATCTGGATCGCAGTGATAACCAGCCATTCGTGCGCGCCATATAATGTGGAGGCACATTAACATAACCTGGTCTAACGGCATATCATCGTGATTATCCAATGGCAAATACCTAATGCCATGGGAATCAAGTGGCAACTGCTTTTTTATTGTCCTTTGCAGAACATCCCACAAATATACCCCCTCCCAGCAATGCAAAAACACGTGATCTATTGTCTCTGGCTGTTTGCAGATGAGACATTGGGCCCCCCACGGTAGGAACATATCCTTCTCCTCCATAAATGATTTTACGCTCAAAGTACCGGTATGTAGCATAAAGAAAAACGTTTTAGCTCCCGGAGCAACTTGCATTTTCTTTACTCTTTTTAATACATTACTTCCTGTGCCTCCATAGCATAAAGCTCGGTACAAGGGCACCGGGAACACCACTTCACAAACATCCTTGTATAATGTTCTCCTGTTAACATTACTTAAATACTCTTTCGAAAAACGTGCGCTTAAGAATTTCACGCTCAAAACAATTTCCCTAAAGAATCCAAACAGAGAACCAGGCATACATTGAGTATAAACTACGAAGTCAGGCAACGCTCGACCAAGTCTTTGTTGACACACTGTGCGCAGGAATGGATCACTGGCATCCCTAAAAAACATAAACCGGTTGACAATCTGTCGCACAAACAAATGACCCAGACCAAGCCCCCCATGCTTCACCTGCCGGAACAAATTTGTCCGACTGCACCTCTCCCAACTCGAGGCCCAAACAAACACCGCAAAAACTCGATGCAATTTTTGCACATTTACACGGGAGCAATGCAACACTTGCATTACATACCATAACTTACTAATTAAAAAAAGGTTGCAAACTGCGGCTCTTGCAAATATTGATAATTGAGCGCTTTTTCATTTCTCCGCTTTTTCACGGGTTTCTCTGACCTGCTCTAGCCAGTATGGCTCGCTTTCCTTGTAAAATTCCAAGGGCACACCCAAGTACTTTGCAGGCGTTGTAACCCACGACACATTAGCGAAAGTGTCGGGGCTCAGCTGCCATTCTCCGTGCCAAAATCCCAGGCACTTACCCCAGTTAACTTTACTGCCTGTGACTTTGCTAAAATGTTTTACCACATCCACTGTCCTCTTTATACTCTCCTTACTTACACAAAAAACCGCAACGTCGTCTGCGTAAGCCAGCAATTTGACTTCTGACTCCTGCAGTCGAAAACCATCAATGTCATTGTTTTGTAGGATGCTTAAACACAACGTTTCAACATAAATGCCGAACAAAAGAGGGCTGAGGGGGCAACCTTGGCGCACCGAACGTCGTACGTTGATGGGGGCCCCCAGTGACTTATTGACAATTAATCTCGTAGTGCAGTTACGGTACGCCAAGGCCACTCCCTCTCGAATAACAGAGCCGACATTAACATAGTCTAATATACTGAACAGAATAGTATATGCCACACAATCAAAAGCTTTCTCCAAGTCCAACTGCAGTAACGCAACACACGCATGATTTGCATCGCAGCATTCGAGCACACTTCTCGCTTTGTGAATGTTCTGAAAGATAGATCGCCCTTTGATACCGCACGTTTGGTGAAGGCCCACTAGTTCGCATATAACCGTTTGTAGTCTGCCAGCAAGCACCTTCATATAAATCTTGTAATCAACGTTTGTCAGAGCAATGGGCCTGTAAGACAACTGCCTAAGCTTATCTGGTTGGTCAGTTTTCGGAATAAGTACTGTGTGCGACGATCCGAAAGACGCAGGCAGTGCCTTCAGTTCATACGCTTCATTAAATAAGGCACACAACAAAGGAGATAGCTGTTCCTTGAACGCTTTATAAAAAGCCGCACTCAGGCCATCAGGCCCGGGTGATTTCCCCTGGGTTTAAATTTTCTATTGCCTGCTGCACTTCTTTTTCGCTTATTGGCCGCTCCAGTCTTTCTTTTTGTTCGTGATCAATTTTTGTCATCGCGTCAAGAAAGGATTCTTTAAAACAGTCCAAATTAACCTCTCGGGACGAAAATAGCTCTTCATAATACTCCCGGAAAGCTTTCGCGATTCCTTCGTTATCGGTCTCTGTGCGTCCTGCCCAATCTACCTCTGCCACGTGATTTCGCCTTGCATTTGCTTTTTCTATTCCCAACGATCTTTTTGTCGGCGTCTCATCCATGGCAAGTTTTTCCGCTCTCGCACGCACCAGTGCTCCGCGATAACGGTCTTCGTCATTCAGTTGAAGTCTGTTTTATTTTTCTAATATCGTCCATGTATAACCCTGGCGTGTTACACTCCAGGGCTAACAATTTATCTAGCAAAGATCTTAAATGCACTTCATTTTGTTTTTCTTGAAACCTTATGCAGCTGGCCTTTTCTATAGCTTTGATTTTTATTTGTTGCTTACACAGTTCCCATTCTTGACCCAGTTCGTGGCTGTCCTCCTGACAAATCCTACCAATTTCTTCTTCTACTAGTCTGGTGAATTGCTCGTCATTCAGCAGTTTATTATTTAACTTCCACAATTCCCAACTAAAACCGCTACCTCTCTTTCTTGTTCCAATTGTACACTGAACCATGCAGTGATCTGAGTACGTTACCGCCAAAACATAATAATCCTGACATTTTGGAGCCAGTTCTGCGGCCACATAAATTCTGTCAAGGCGGGCGTGGCTAGCACCCTGAAAATGCGTATACTGAACCCGTCGCTCGCTCGTGAGACACTCTGCAACGTCTTCCAGTGCAAACTCGTCAATCAAGCGTGAAAGTACCTCTGTGCTACGATCCCTAAATGTACGATGGCTAGTTTTGTCACCGGAGCTCAGTACACAATTGAAATCTCCCAGAAAGACAAGTTGCTTATCCGTGTTTAAATAATCTTCAACAAAATCAAATAAAGCAGCCCTCTCATCAACTATCGTAGGTGCATATATACAAACAGCACGCCACTCAGCCGAGCAAAAACTAACATCGAGGACCACGCCCCGACCCGACGGAACAGAAGCATGCGACTGCACTACAAGACCCGGCAACTTCTTCACAAACAGGACGCATCCAGCAGAAGTACCGACTGCATGGCTGACAACTGCGTAAAACCCCGACGTGAAACGTTGCACCATGCTCTCGATCTCTTGCTCACCCTCGACTTTTGTCTCTTGAACTCCAAGTATATCGATGTCATTTTCATTTAAAAGGCGCAGGACCTGGCTCTGCTTCCTTTTTGCTGCTAGACCTCTCACGTTAAGGGTCGCAACCTTTAGTGACAGTACATAAGCCATTTTCTTAGAGTGAAAAGAGGCCAAGATCTTGGTGCTTACCCTTCACGTCTAGCATGGCGCTAGACGCTTTCGCTGACGCCAGAGCCATGAGGTTGGACTGGCAGACCTTGTGACGGGGCGGCTTTTCGGCAGCTCTCCTGTCCGTCGAGACATTCGGTCTTGGTTTGAAGGTCGCCCTCCTCCCTATTGGCGTTTTTATCGGCGGCTCGTCGTTGCTAGCTGCCTCTGCCTCATTCGTCTCACTGGCGCTCCCGTCGTGGGCACGCTTCGCAGGGCCCTGGACGTTGGTCGCTCGGCCGCTGCTCCCTTCGAGGGTCCCCCTTCTGCCCGCAGACTCCGGAAGTTCAAGTTTTGAGCTCTGGGCATCGCTCACCTTTTCTTCCTCCGACGGTCCGTTGCTTGGCAGTGCCACTTCCCTGTCTGGTCCACCGAGCATCTCGTCACCACCCCCCCGGGGCACTAACATGCCTGTCGTTGCTGCCACCCTCTCGTCCTCTCCGACCCCTTTTGCGGCATCCTCCGTCTCTGCGACATCCATTCGGTGTTCCGTCATGTCCGCCCTCGCTGTTGGTGCAGTAGCCACTGCATACGTTCGTACGCAGTCTTCCTCCGAGTGGCCAAACCGCTTACACGTCGCACACCGCGGAATCTTACATTCCCGGCGCACATGACCGGTCCCGCGGCAGCGCAGGCACTGCATGGGCCGCCCAGGCACCACAACAAGGGCCAACTCCCCTGCTACTCTTATCTGGTGAGGCAGGTCTGCTATCTTCATCCCAGGCTTCAACTTCAGAAGCACGGTTCTCGTTGTTGAGCCCTTTTCGTGCACTCCCTGGACTCGCCACCGCTCACGGGTCACTTCCGTCACCTCGCCGAACGCCGCAAAAGCTGTTCGGATATCTTCATCCGCCACGCCGTGCAACATCCAGTGGAGCCGTAGCTTCACCTGTTGGTCCTCCGGGTCAATGATGATACACCGTCGACCTTTCCCTTGAAGCTCCTTGAATGCTAGCAGCCGCTTGGTTGCTTCCGTGCTGTTCAAAGTCACCGCCCAGACATGGTTTATTTGGTAAGCCCCCAAGGCCACCACGTCTGGGAGCGTACCAATCTTGGCCAGGGCGTCCCGGAAATCTTCAACCCTGAAGGGTCGCACTCGTACGTCACCGTGTAAAAAAATCTGTGTTGAAAACAACACGTCCGGTGGGCAGATGCGGCAAAATAATCTGATATACCTTATCGTCGTTTTCCACAAGCCTGTTACCGCGGCCAGCCTGGGCCGCAATCGCCGCTCCGCCGGAGCTCATCATTCTGCGTCCGTACACGCCGGTGGCCGGAAGTAGAATGACTATACTAACGAGGCGGCGCAGGGAAGACGGCAAGCGCTGTTCTAAAATGGCGCAGAATGCAAGAAAGAAACAAAAACTAAGGTCCCCGTCGGGGAATCGATCCCGGGTCTCCCGCGTGACAGGGAGGGATACTGGCCACTATACTAACGAGGCGGCGCAGGGAAGACGGCAAGCGCTGTTCTAAAATGGCGCAGAATGCAAGAAAGAAACAAAAACTAAGGTCCCCGTCGGGGAATCGATCCCGGGTCTCCCGCGTGACAGGGGGGGATACTGGCCACTATACTAACGAGGCGGCGCAGGGAAGACGGCAAGCGCTGTTCTAAAATGGCGCAGAATGCAAGAATGAAACAAAAACTAAGGTCTCCGTCGGGGAATCGATCCCGGGTCTCCCGCGTGACAGGGGGGGATACTGGCCACTATACTAATGAGGCGGCGCAGGGAAGACGGCAAGCGCTGCTCTAAAATGGCGCAGAATGCAAGAAAGAAACAATAAGTAAGGTCCCCGTCGGGGAATCTATCCCGGGTCTCCCGCCTGACAGGGGGGGATACTGGCCACTATACTAACGAGGCGGCGCAGGGAAGACGGCAAGCGCTGTTCTAAAATGGCGCAGAATGCAAGAAAGAAACAAAAACTAAGTTCGCCGTCGGGGAATCGAACCCCGGTCTCCCGCGTGACAGGGGGGGATACTGGCCACTATACTAACGAGGCGGCGCAGGGAAGACGGCAAGCGCTGTTCTAAAATGGCGCAGAATGCAAGAAAGAAACAAAAACTAAGGTCCCCGTCGGGGAATCGATCCCGGGTCTCCCGCGTGACAGGGGGGGATACTGGCCACTATAACGAGGCGGCTCAGGGAAGACGGCAAGCGCTGTTCTAAAACGGCGCAGAATGCAAGAATGAAACAAAAACTAAGGTCCCCGTCGGGGAATCGATCCCGGGTCTCCCGCGTGACAGGGGGGGATACTGGCCACTATACTAACGAGTCTTTTTTTTTTATTGCCGTGAAACACAAAACAAAATACACATGATAAAACACGTCAACTACATTTGAGCTAACGCGTACGCGGCTAAAATCTTTTCAGGTTCACCAACTCATCAAATAGACATTGCCATTGTGGTGGATCCTGCGGCATCGTGAAAGATTCGCGTATATACACCGCACTTTCAATAAAGTTTTCACGCGCAGATCGTGTATTTATATCTGCGTGACACACCTGCATTCGTGTTTTCCACAAACTACGGAGGCCAAGAAGCATAATTAAATCATAAGGTGCATCATCGTTCTGCACTGGTAGAAATCTGATACCATACGGAGTTAGGGGAAGTTCCTTTTTAATTGTCCTTTGGAGGACGTCCCATAGAAAAACAGCATCCCAACACTGTAAGAAGACGTGTTCAATTGTCTCCGGTTTTTTGCACAACAGGCAATTCGTTGTCCATGGGACGAAGATACCTTTTTCATTCAGCCAGGTTTTAACAGGGAGCGTATTAGAGTGAAGTTTGAAAAGGAACGTTTTAGCAGATGGCTTCAAGGGCATCTTCTTGACTCTTTTCAAAACGTCCTGCCCTGGGCCTCCACAGTGTAATGCCCGGTAAAAAGGCACCGGCAGCATCACGTCAATGAGATCTTTATACAGTTTTTTTTTGGGAACATTGAAAAGGTAATCAAAAGAAAACCGCACTTCCAGCAACTTGCACGAAAAAACAACCTCGCGCAGGTAGCCAGTCACAGTACCAGGCATGCTTTCACATGACACTATCCATTCAGGGAGCAACCTCTGCAATCGCACTTGCATCACAGTTCTTAGAAAGATATCTTTTTGATCACGCAGGAATATAAATCGCGAAACCACTTGACGCAAGAACAAATGGACAAGGCCAAGCCCGCCCCTTTTAACAGAAATAAACAAATTCGTCCGGGCGGTTTTTTCCCATGTGGATGCCCAAATAAAAACAGCAAAAACGCGGTGCATTTTCTGAATTGAGGTTCGTGAGACACACAACACATTCATGAGGTACCACAGCCTCGAAATAAGAAAAACATTGCAAATAGAAGCGCGCGCAAACATTGAGAGTTGCCTTCCTTGCCACGCATCCGCTTTTTCTTTCGCTCTGGATGTTTCTTCCATCCAGTGCACGTTGGGATCTCGATAACAATCTAAAGGCACGCCTAGATATCGCGTTGGGAGAGCAGACCATCGCAGCTTACAGAAGAAATCAGGTGTCACGTCCCAATCACCGTGCCAAAACCCAGAGCTTTTCTCCAATTTGATCTTACATCCGGTTTGATCACAAAATGTTTGAACGACACCCGTGACTTCACAGATGCTCTTTCTGGTTGCACAAAAGACTGCAATGTCATCAGCGTATGCTAGCATTTTCACGTGTGCTGATTGCAGCTTGAATCCTAAAATGCGATCGCTATCAATGATAGCCAAGCAAAGTGGCTCTAAATACAGTGCAAAAAGTAGGGGTGAGAGCGGGCAGCCCTGCCTTACTGATGACCGTACTGCAATGCTGTCAGTCAGTTCACCATTCACTATAATACGGGTCGTGCAGTTCGCATAAGCCATTTTAACACCCTCCACTATGACTTCACCAAGGTTAGAATGCTCTAAAATGGAAAAAAGAATTTCGTGAGAAACACGGTCAAAGGCTTTCGCCAAATCTAATTGCATCATGGCTATCTGACCCCCGAGTGCATCAACACATTCTAGTACGGTTCTTGCAACATGTATATTCGTGGCAATCGATCGACCCTTGATTCCGCACGATTGATGAGGCCCAACCAATGTTTTTATTACGCTTTGCAGTCTTTTTGCTAAAACCTTCATGTACACCTTATAGTCAACATTTGTGAGGCTTATCGGTCGATATGACCCCACCAACTTTCGTTTCTCCGGATCATCTGTCTTGGGTATTAGAACAATGTGCGATGTAGAGAAAGACAAAGGAACAGCATTACGTTCATAAGCCTCAGTGATTACACAGACCATAAACTGAGCCGCATAGTGCTGAAACGTTTTAAAGAAGACAGCACTTAGACCATCGGGCCCAGGGGCTTTCCCAGGTGACAGGTCATCTATTGCAGATTCTATCTCCTGTAACGTTATCGGTGTTTCTAGGCGCGCTTTACTTTCGTCATCCAGTGCAGGCATCAGTCTTAGAAAGTCTGTTTGAAAGCCGCCTACAGTCTCAAGCTTAGCGCTAAGCAGTTCTTCGAAGTGCTCTGCTACCGCATGCTGAATATCTTGAGCATCTTCTGTGATATGGCCGCCATACTTTATACTCCTAATTTCTTTCTGGCAGGCGTATCTTTTCTCGTCTGCTAGGGCTCGTTTTGTCGGCACTTCTCCAGCCCAAAGTTTTTCAGCCCTTGCACGTATGACAGCCGCTGTGTATCTTTCGCTGTCGATTGTTTCCAGCTCACTTTTAAGCTCTCGTATTTTACTGGCGAAATACCCTGGCACAGTACTTTCCATGCTCAAAAAAAGAGCAAGTTGTTCATTCAGTTCTTTTTCTTTCTCTTTGTACCGCAGCTTACTACTCTTTTCTATTGCTTTCAATTTGACCCACTCTTTGAAGCTGTCCCATTCCGCTGCAAAACTTACTGGTTGCATAGCAAGACGATTTTCAAACTCTGTCTTAACTTCAGTAAGGAACTCTTCATCGGCAAGAAGTTTGGCATTCAGTTTCCATAGGTACCAGTTAAAGCGCGATTTCTTTCCTTTGCGACCAAACACTGCACTCACGAGACAATGATCGCTGAAAGACACAGGTTTGACCTCATATGCAGTACATAGCGAAACAAGATCTACCGACTCATACACCCTGTCCAATCTGGCATGGCTATCTCGCTGAAAGTGCGTGAACTCTGGCTGGTTTCCAGTGGAGAACACACTACCAACATCCTCAAGGCTATACTTATGCAGAAGTGCATTCAACAGCTCGGAGCTTCTGTCTCTTCGAGGCCGCTCGGCCGCTCGGCCACTTGGCCGCTCGGTCCACAGCTGCGCACACACAGTTGTAGTCACCAAGTACAAGCAAGATTTTGTCGACCTTCAACCACAACTCAATAGACTGAAAAAACAATTCACGCTCACGCCCTGAATTGGGAGCATACACACACACACAACACGCCAGCATAAATTAGAGTAGGTAAAATCGGTAACCAAAAGCCGACCACTTGGACAGGCATAAACGGACTCTACGCTTACTCCCAGCGTGTTACGTATAAATAAAAGGCATCCACCCGATACACCAACAGAATGGCATACACACACATAAAAGTTTGTTTGAAAAGAAGCCACCATACGGTCAGTGCTTCCTTGGCTCTCAATCTTTGACTCTTGCACAGCTGCTACATCTATATCATTATCTAAAAGGAGGCGACTGAGCTGGCATTGTCGCCTTCTCGCTCCCAGTCCTCTAACATTCAAACTAGCTACGTGTAACGGCGAATTAAGCTTGAGAGTCATGTACTAGAGAGAGACGCCAGTACCGGCATGGTGCCTACCTTCATGGTTGCGTGGCCTCCGCTTCTGACAAACAGCGGCGTATGCATGCATGTAATGTCCTGCCAGCAGAATGTCAGGATGCATTCAAACGAAGTCCAAGCCCATTGTTTCATTTTTGCTAACACACGCACCACTTGGTTGTAGAAGGTTCGTGACGCTGGTCGGTGGGCAGCCGACCCATAAATCGTTCAGGTCACCGCAAAAACTACGGAGGCGGTTTCCCCGCCTGCCGCGTGTCGGCCAAGAAGTTCGGCTTCGGTCTTAACGTGGCTCTTCGGATGCCAGAAGTTTTCGGCGGCGGCTCACCACAAACACCGCCTGGCAGCTGAGTCTCCTCGACGCTTTCCTCATGCGGACGTTTCGCGGCAATTAAGGCTGCTGTCTCCGGCCCAACCTCCATGGCATCAGTACAGGAAGGCTCAGTACTGAGATGATCCTCAGCGTCAGAAAATTTGGTTAAGTCTTCTGACCCGTCCTTTGACTCGTTTTCATGGTCCTGGGATGGAGCGTTCAAGACATGCCGAGGTTCATTCTTTTCATTTGAGACCGTTACCTTATCCTTTGTTAAAACCGTCATGGAAGGCGCGTCCTGTTTCGTTGACTGACCTCTAATGTTAGCAGCCTCCTCCGCATCCGCCTCGTCCATAATTAACTCGGACGAGTCTTCGCTGGTCCCAGGTCCGGCAATGCTAGCGTAGGTTCGTGCACACTGGTTGTCTTCATGCCCGAACCGTCGGCAGGTTCCGCAGCGAGGAACCCGGCACTCTTTGCGGATGTGACCCGTACTCCGGCAGCGTAGGCACAACGGGGGTCTGCCTGGCACAATGACGAGCGCGAGCTCACCGCTAACATTCAGCTGATGCGGCAGGTCGTCGAGCTTCATGCGAGCTTTCAGCTTCAGCGTGACGAGTCTAGTTGTAGAGCCCTTTTCCAGCATACCTTTAACACGCCAGCGCTCCTGGGAAACGTCTGACACCTTTCCGTACGGCGCAAATGCAGCACGAACATCTTCATCTGGCACGTTGTGAAGTAGCCAGTGAAGTTTGAGTCGCACGTCCTGGTTCGCCGGGTCAATCACCATGCAGCGACCGTTTTTCACAGACAGCTCAACTACACTGACAATCTTCTTGACGGCTTCAGTATCCTTGAGAGTGACGGCCCAGACGTGGCTCATCCGATACGCCCCCATAGCGATAACATCGGGGATTAGCGCGTGTTGTGCTAAAGCATCCCGGAAATCTTCCACCCGGTACGGGCGGGCCCTGATATCGGCGTGCAAAAAAACGGTATTCAAAACAAACCGACCTGTTGGAAGTGCAGGCAAAACGACCTGGTAAGTGTTGTCCTTTTCAGCAGTCCTGTTACCGCGGCCTGACATGGCCGCTGAAGCCGCTCCTGAGGAGCCCTGCATCCTGCGTCCGTTCACTGGCGTGGCCGGAAGCAGAATCCACTATACTAACGAGGCGGCGCAGGGAAGACGGCAAGCGCTGCTCTAAAATGGCACAGAATGCAAGAAAGAAACAATAAGTAAGGTCCCCGTCGGGGAATCTATCCCGGGTCTCCCGCCTGACAGGGGGGGATACTGGCCACTATACTAACGAGGCGGCGCAGGGAAGACGGCAAGCGCTGTTCTAAAATGGCGCAGAATGCAAGAAAGAAACAAAAACTAATTTCGCCGTCGGGGAATCGAACCCCGGTCTCCCGCGTGATAGGCGGGGATACTGGCCACTATACTAACGAGGATTTTTTTTCTTTATTGCCTGTTTTGAGTTCACATCAATTAAAAGAAGATCCACAATAATGGTAAAACTCGCAACAACCAGACTTCGGCTGTCACGAAAGGTTTAAAATTTCTTGAGGACAGCCAGTTCATCGAGCACTCTGACCCAGTCAGGTGGATCAGAAAGCACCCGGTACGTTTCTCTAAGGAGCAGCACACTCTCGATAAAGTTCTCGCGTACAGAACTCGTGTTGACATCTGCATGTTGCACTTGCATCCTTGTTTTCCACAGGCTGTGGAGGCCCAAGACCATGACTAAATACAAAGGAATACCCTCACTCTCGACTGGAAGGAACCGTATGCCATACGGATCGAACGGAATGTCTTTCTTTAGTATTCTCTGGAGAACATCCAATGAAAGACTGGGTCCCAGCAATCCAGAAAGACGTGCTCGATTGTCTCTGGTTTTTTGCAAAGGAGACAGTCTGTTGTCCAGGGAACGAATAAGCCTCTTTCATGTAACCAGGTTTTAACAGGTAATGTGTTGGAATGTAGCTTAAAGAAAAACGTTTTAACTGAAGGCCTAATTGGCATCTTTTTCACAGGCTTTAAGACAGCCTGTCCGGGGCCTCCACTGTGTGGTGCACGGTAAATCGGCAACGGTATCGTCACATCCAGAAGATCTTTGTACAGCTTCTTGTTACACACTTTGCTCAAGTATTTCATTGAAAAACGCGCATGCAACGTCCTGAAAGACAAGACAACTTCGCGCATGTACCCTTTTAAAGCGCCACTCATATTCTCACCAGAACAGACAACGTATTCTGGAAGCATTTTACACAGTCGTACTTGCATGACCGTCCTCAAGAATTTGTCGTTTTGATCACGAAGGGAAAAAAAGAATGCGAGACAACCTGTCGCAAAAAGAGATGCACAAGGCCCAAGCCCCCCGCCTTAACAGGAAGAAAGAGGTTGGTTCTGCTGCACTTTTCCCATGTTGATGCCCACATGAAAACGGCAAAGACACGATTCAATTTTTTTAATGCTAACACGCGTCGCCGAAAGCACATTCATTACGTACCATATCTTTGCCACAAGGAAAACATTGCACACATAAGCGCGTGAGAACATTGACAACGGCTTGCCCTGCCATGAATCAGCTTTCTCTCTCGCCCTCTCTGCTTGGCCAGCCCAGAAAGGGGTGGGATCTTGGTACGATTCAAGCGGCACGCCTAAATACTGGGTCGGCAATTTTGACCATTGCAAACGAGAAAAGTATTCAGGCGTAACATCCGAGTCTCCATGTCAGAAACCGGCACTTTTTTCCCAATTTACTTCACAGCCTGTCTGTCGGCAGAATTTTTCGACAAGGACAGTAACTTCTTGAATGCTTTCGATGCTTGAACAGAATACAGCGATGTCATCTGCATATGCCAGCATTTTGACCTGTGCTGACTGTAGCATAAAACCAGTTATACGTTCATTGTTTATGATTGACCGGCAGAGAGGCTCGAGGTAGGCCGCAAACAGCAGGGGTGACAGGGAGCAGCCTTGCCTCACTGACGACAGCACACGAATGCTGTCAGTGAGCTCTCCATTCACAATTATCCGTGTCGTGCAGTTCGCATACACCATTCGAACATCTTCCTCAATCACTCGCCCTATGTTTGAATGTGCCAATACTTCGAACAAGGCATCGTGCGAAACGCGATCGAATGCTTTGGCGAGATCCAGCTGTATCATTGCCACTCGAGATCCAATCGCGTCACAACACTCCAAAACAGTTCGTACCACGTGCACATTAGTTGCGATGCTTCGACCTTTAATGCCGCACGTCTGGTGCGGCCCAACCAGACTCGGTATTACACTTTGAAGCCTTTTCGCCAGCACTTTCATGTATATTTTGTTATCCACGTTGGTGAGGCTTATCGGCCGATAAGAACCCACCAACAGGCGTTTTCCTGGCTCATCATACTTCGGAATCAAAACAATGTGCGAGGTAGAAAACCAAGGTGGAACCTGCTTACGCTCGTATTACTCGTCTAGCACTTTAAGCAAAACCTGGCCTGTGTAATCTTTAAATTCTTTGTAGAAAGCAGTGCCAAGCCCGTCAGGTCCTGGCGACTTTCCCATTGGAAGCTCGTCTATCGCACTTTCTATTTCTGTCAAACTTATGGGTCGTTCTAGACGCGTTTTAACATCATCATCGAGTTTTGGCATTTGGCGCAAAAATTCTGCCTGAAAGCCATTTTTGACTTCGGGTTTACGGCCAAGCAGTTCATTGTAGTGTTCTATAAAGGCATTTTTGATAGTAGCAGGGTCACTAGTTACATCACACCGGTTGTCAATTTGCCGTATTTCCTTTTGATACGCGTGCCATTTCTCATCTGACAGCGCTCGCTTAGTTGGCGTCTCCCCCGCCCAAAATTTTTCAGACCTTGCTCTTATCACTGCTGCCTTATACTTTTCAGTGTCAATCTTTCCAAGTTGTCGTTTCAAGGCTTTTATTTCTTGTGCATATCTTCCCGGCTGGATGCTATCCATGCTAAGCAAAAACTCAAGCTCCTCGTGCATTTCTTTCTCTTTTCTTTTTTCGTCATATCGAATTGCGCTTGCAGTTTTGATAGCCAATAGCTTTACTCTCTGCTTTAGCTCCTCCCACTCAACTATATAGCTTTCGGCCTGCGTCGAGAGTAATTTATCGAGTTCTTTCGTTGTCTCTCTTACAAAACTGTCATCCTCTAAAAGCTTCACCTTAAATTTCCACAGGTTCCAGTTCAATCGTGACCTCCGCTGTTTCTTGCCAAATGTTCCAATTACTAAGCAATGGTCACTGAAGCTTACGGGCTTAACGTCATACTCTGTGCACAATGAAGCCAGTTCAACAGAGACATAAATTCGATCTAATCTGGCGTGGCTATCCCTTTGAAAATGCGTGTATTTAGGGTGTGCGTCGTAAGAGAACAAATAGCCAACGTCTTCCAGATTACATTCATTAATTAAAGAGTGAAGCAGCTGAGCACTCCTATCCCTCAATGGCAAATGTTTTGCGCGGTCCTGAGCGAAACAAACACAGTTGAAGTCTCCTATCAATATTACTACTTTGTCGCACCTAGGATGCATTTCGAGGCTTTCGAAAAATGTTTTGCGCTCGCTCACCGCGTTCGGAGCATAAACACAGACAACACGATAACTATAATTCGAAAACGAAAAGTCAACAACAAGAAGGCGACCGCATTGGGAAGCCACAACGGAAGCAACGTTGATGCCTAAACTTTTACGAATAAATAAAACGAAGCCACCCGACGCGCCGACGGAATGGCAGACGCATACGTCATACAAAGAAGAAAGGACGACGCCATACGAACAGTTAGCTCTTCGCTTTCAATCTTAGTTTCTTGGATAGCGATTAGGTCAAGGTCATTTTCAAGAATTAGGCGTCGCAGTTGGCTTTGTCGTCTTCTTGCTCCCAAACCCCGGACATTTAAAGATGCTAGACGAAGTGTTACATCGAGATTAACCGCCATGTTTAGTAACAAAAGCCCCGCTAATAAGAAGTCGTAGCGGGTAACAAAACACTAAACTCACAGTGCATAAAGCCTCCATGCAGCGTTCCCCAATCCAGTCTTTCGCAGGCGCCGTACAGATCACAGCCAGCACTGTCTTCACTGAGTCCACCAGGCCACACAGGCCAAAGGATTATGGAGGCGGTTTCACCGCCTGCCTTAGCTCGGACGGGACGTTCGGGTTCGGCCGCGGTTTGCAGGGCGGCCGTCTCTTCCCGGTTGTTTTTGATGGCGGCTCCCCGCTGCCACTGCCGCCCAGTTGCTCACTCTCGGTATCTTTCTGGTCACGCGGCCGCTTTCCGGGAAGTATACCGGAACCGACGCCAGCTGCTCCTTGAGTAACGTCCATTGCGGTTGCTTCGGCGCCCTCGATGTTCGATTCGTCGTCGTTCGTCGCGTTATCCAACGCAGATTCCTCTTGGTCGGTAACTATTGGTTTGCTCGGTGGGCTAGCGTGAACTGCTGAAGGTTCGCTTCTGCGGCACAAGGACTTGAAGATTAGGCTGTGAAAGGGGGTGTTTACTGTCCTTTAGCAGGGATAATAGCCCTCTCCAAGAACCACAGAGAACCACACAAGAGCACAGCCAGTCTAGGCCTTCCACAAGCGAGCTCGAGCAGCGCAGCGGCACTTCGTCGTTCTTCTCCTCGTCTTTGAGATATCCTCGCCTAGTTCATCCTCGTCTTCATAATATATTCGCAGAGTTCACTACAATTTCCCCCGGAGCGAAGAGGAGCCATCCTGGCGACTTAGGGTGAGGGCAAGAGGAGCGGATCGTAGTAAGTTTTGAGGCGGCTCACGTGCACAGTTTCGCGGCCACGATGACGCATGTCCGAAGAGGGAGTGAGTGGCTCCACGATGTAATTCACAGGGGAGGTTTGGCGGACAATGCGGTAGGGGCCGTGGTACTCGGTTCGAAATTTTGATGACAATCCCGGTGGGGTGCCAGGAACCCAGAGCCAAACAAGGGATCCTGTAGGGAAAACGTGTGGCGTCTGATCTTTGTCGTGACGATACTTTTGGCGGCCTTGCGATTCCGATGTTAAACTGCGGGCTAACTGGCGGCATTCTTCCGCATGTTTGGCAACGTCTGAAAGGAGAGTCCACTCGGAGGAGTCAGGACGATATGGTAAAATAGTGTCCATCGTGGACGATGCCTCATGCCCATAAAGCAGGAAGAAAGGGCTAAATCCAGTGGTTGACTGCGTGGCGGTATTGTATGCGTACGTCACGAAAGGAAGAACAGCGTCCCAGTTGGTCTGATCAGCGGCAACGTACATTGTGAGCATATCGCCAAGAGTACGATTGAAACGCTCAGTCAGCCCGTTAGTTTGAGGGTGGTAGGCTGTTGTGGTCCGATGTATGATGCGACATTCGGCGAGTAGAGCTTCAACGACGTTGGAAAGGAAGACGCGTCCTCGGTCACTCAGCAGCTCTCGCGGCGCGCCGTGGCGAAGAACAAAATGATGTAGCAAGAACAGGGCAACTTCACGTGCAGTAGCGGCGGGTAAAGCGGCGGTCTCGGCATACCGGGTGAGGTGGTCGATGCCGACGATAATCCACCGGTTCCCAGAGACCGTGCAGGGAAGTGGTCCGTAAAGGTCAACGCCAACGCGGTCAAAAGGGCGGGCCGGGCATGGAAGTGGTTGTAAGGGGCCAGAAGCACGAGGTGTAGGTGACTTTCGGCGCTGACAGGCGATGCAGGAGCGGACGTATTTGCGAATATACCCGTACATGCCGCGCCAATAATAGCGTTGAGAGATCCTTTGAAACGTCTTCACTACACCAGGATGGGCACACTGAGGGTCGGCATGGAAAGAGGCGCAAATTTCTTGTCGTAAATGGCGGGGAATGACGAGAAGCCACCGTCGACCATCAGACATATAATTGCGGCGGTAGAGAAGACCGTCTCGTAGGGCAAAGTGTGGTGCTTGACGGCGTAAAGCCCGAGAAGGCGCAGCGTTTGGAGAAGTGGACACGATGTCGATAAGAGATGCGAGCCACGGGTCTTTTCGCTGCTCCGCGGGCATATCAGCGATTGTTAGAGACGAGAGGACGGGATCAGCCGCCGAGGAGCAAAGAGGTGCAATGGATAGGGGAGAACGAGACAGAGCGTCGGCGTCCATGTGTTTACGGCCAGACCGATATATAACGCGGATGTCAAATTCCTGAAGGCGGAGAGCCCATCGTGCGAGGCGGCCGGACGGGTCTTTAAGAGAGGACAGCCAACATAACGCGTGGTGGTCCGTGACGACGTCAAACTGGCGACCATACAGGTAGGGTCGGAATTTCGTTAGTGCCCACACAATGGCCAAACACTCCTTTTCCGTAACTGAGTAGTTACATTCAGCTTTGGAGAGGACGCGACTCGCGTACGCGACGACGTATTCTTGAAAGCCATTTTTCCGTTGAGCCAATACCGCTCCGAGGCCAACGCCACTCGCATCAGTATGGACCTCGGTAGGTGCTGTGGGGTCGTAGTGGCGAAGGATTGGTGGCGAAGTCAAAAGACGGCGTAATGCGGTGAACGCTTCGTCGCACTCGACCGACCACGCAGTTAAGTCACTGTTTCCCCCGAGTAGCTTCGTAAGGGGTGAAATTATAGAAGCGAAATTGCGCACGAAGCGCCGAAAATAGGAGCATAGACCAATGAAGCTTCGAAGTTGCTTGAGCGAGACCGGCTTAGGAAACTCCGCCACTGCGCGCAGCTTGGCCGGATCAGGGCGAACACCTTCCTTAGAGACGATGTGCCCCAAAATAGTCAACTCCCGGGCACCGAAGTGACACTTCTTGAGATTTAGTTGTAAGCCGGCGTCAGTAAGACAAACCAAAACTTGCCGCAAGCGCTCTAGGTGCGTGGCGAAGTCGGTGGAGAAGATGACAATGTCGTCCAGGTAGCAGAGGCAGATGTGCCACTTGAATTTCCGCAAGATGTTATCCATCATCCTCTCGAATGTGGCGGGCGCGTTGCACAAACCGAAGGGCATTACATTAAATTCATAAAGGCCATCCGGGGTCACAAATGCGGTCTTCTCTCTGTCACAGGCGGCCATTGGTACTTGCCAGTAACCGGAACGTAGATCAAGAGACGAAAAGTACTCGGCACCTTGGAGGCAATCAAGAGCGTCGTCTATACGCGGCAGGGGGTAATTGTCCTTGTGGGTAATTTTGTTCAGGCGCCGGTAATCAACACAAAAGCGAACTGAGCCATCTTTCTTCTTTACTAGCACCACTGGTGAAGACCAGGGGCTTTGAGATGGACGGATCACACCACGTTTTAGCATGTCCTCAACTTGCTCATTGATCACGCGACGCTCTGCCGCTGACACACGATAGGGGCGCTGTCGAAAAGGTGTATTAGAACCGGTCTGAATGTGATGCACGACTGTGGAAGTGCGGCCGAGAGGTGTGTGGGCGGCGTCGAACGCGGAGCGAAACGTCTGTAAAAGGGCCACAAGCTGCGTCCGGTAGGTGGAAGGAAGTGCGTCATCGATGGCGGTTCGGAAGAAGTCGTCTGGCAACGAATCAGGCGTCGGATCGGACTGCAGAGCATCGATGTAGTTACCACGGTTGGTGTCGGGGGCATCCAGGTCAGAGAGAAGGTGGGCTGGTTCAATAGAACCGGGAGATTCCCCACGTAGTAAAGTAATCGGGCGCGGAGACGGATTGTAGATGAGTAGCTTCGTGAAGCCACCGTGAATATCGAGAACAGCAGACGGCAGCGGCAGGTGCTTGCGGTGGATGAAGGATGCAGACGGCGTAAATAGAACACTAACGGCTGACACGGTAGGACACGAAAGAGGCACAAGGGCACAAGCTTCTGGAGCTACGTCGACATCTTCAGCGATGGTGAGCTTTTGAGGACACACTGAACGGTTGTCGTCGTGCAGTACGTCGCACAGTGTAGAAAATTCCACTTCAGCTCGGGCGCAATCGATCACGGCGTTATTTTTAGACAAGAAGTCCCATCCAAGGATCACATCGTGAGAACAAGACGACAAAACTACGAACTCTACACTGTATAAAATACCTTCAATGACGACGCGCGCTGTACATGCTGCTAAAGGTGCAATCCTCTCTTCGCTGGCAGTGCGGAGCGACAAACCGTTAAATGGCGTTGTAACTTTTCGTAATCGTCGGCAAAGTCGCTCATGAATCACAGACACTGCAGCACCTGTATCGACCAGCGCATGTACAGACAGACCATCTACAGAGATTACTATAACGTTCGTGGGCAAAATATGAGGCCTTGAGCTTTTCGCAGAGCACGCAGTTCTCGCCTCATGAACCGCGGAACTTAGTTTCCCTCATCAGCAGGGGGTGGTCGCCGGCGCATTGGTGACAGTGACCTGCGACGTGGAGAAGGCGAACGATTGGTCGTGTACGAACGCTGTTCGGCGGCGTATGCAGGCGAAGACGGAGCAGAACGAAGCAGCGGTGGGGAATACTCCGAAGACGCAGGCTCGGGACGCGCAGCCATGCGGCGACGGCACCGACGAGCCACGTGTCCAGGGCAACCACAGTAGTAACAAATTGGGCGATTGTCAGAAGTACGCCACGGGTTGTAATAGCGCGGAGTCGCAGGATGAAGCGGAGCCGTTTGAGGAAGCGGTGCATGGCGTAGGACAGGCTGCACGGGTGGTAACGGCTCAGGCGGAGGCCGCGCAGCCACTGCCGCGTAGGTCAAAGGGGCTGGGACAGATGGTTGGCTATATTGTAGTGGTGCTCCGACGTATGTCAAGGGAGCGACGGCAGGAGTTTCAGGAAGCGTAGGAAGTGCTTCTGCGACTTGTTCGCGGATCACTTGCTGCAACTTTGGCGCCAAAGGAGAGGAAGCGTCAGGACGATGGGCAACGAGGGACAGTTGACGGGCAACTTCTTCTCGAATGAACTGCTTGATTTGTTGCAGCAAGGGGGGCTGTTCTGGATCAGCTGTTAACGCTGCAAGAGGCTCCTGGTGTGAGAGCGAAGAACGAGTGATTTGACGGCGCTTGCGTAATTCCTCAAAGTTTTGGCATGCATTGATGACGTCGACCACGGTTGCTGGGTTTCTGGCCAGAAGCATCTGGCACGCGTCATCGTCGATTCCTTGTAAAATATGACCAATCTTGGCCTGTTCTGTCATTGAAGCGTCCACGCGCTTGCACAGGTCTACAACATCTTCAATATAACTCGTAAAATTTTCGCCGGGTAGCTGTGCACGGCGGCGCAAGCGTTGCTCAGCGCGCAGCTTGCGCACTGCAGGCCTGCCGAAGATATCGGAAAAAGTAGTCTTGAAAGCAGACCACGAGGAGATATCAGCCTCGTGGTTGCGGAACCACAGGTTGGCTACGTCCGTCAGGTAGAATATCACGTTATTTAATTTGAGACCGTCGTCCCATTTGTTGTGCGTACTGACCCGCTCATATGATGACAGCCAATCTTCCACGTCGTGGTCGCCGGTTCCGCTGAAGATAGGAGGATCACGCTGGCGCAAAGCTCCAGCGCAGAACACGGCGGATGAGGGGCCGGTTGGACTGGGGGTGGTAGCGTCGGTCATTGCTTGTGTCGGGAGTGTGCGGCTTCGAAGCTCCAGGACGGCAGTAAATCCTGACCTCCACCAAGTGAAAGGGGGTGTTTACTGTCCTTTAGCAGGGATAATAGCCCTCTCCAAGAACCACAGAGAACCACACAAGAGCACAGCCAGTCTAGGCCTTCCACAAGCGAGCTCGAGCAGCGCAGCGGCACTTCGTCGTTCTTCTCCTCGTCTTTGAGATATCCTCGCCTAGTTCATCCTCGTCTTCATAATATATTCGCAGAGTTCACTACAGCTGCAATACTTCCTTGACCGCTGGTCCTTTTCCTGCTTTCGAAGTCTCCTCAGCGTCCGCCTCATCCATGTACAGCTCGGACGCTTCATCGCTTTTGCCGGGACCGGTGACGCTTGCGTATGTGCGAGTGCACTGACTCTCTTCGTGTCCGAGCCGACGGCAAGAGCTGCATCGCGGAATGCGGCACTCACGCCGTATGTGACCTGTACCTTGGCAGCGCAGGCAAAGCGGGGCCCTGCCAGGCACTACCACTAGAGGCAATTCGCCACTGACGCTCACCTGATGCGGAAGGTCGTCGAGCTTGACACCTGGATTCAACTTGAGTGTCACAAGTCTTGTTGTTGAACCCTTATCCGACACGCCCTGTGCTCTCCACTTCTTTGCAACATCTGTCACCTTCGGAAAGCAGCAAAGGCGAGCCGCACGTCTTCGTCTGGTACACTGTGCAGCAACCAGTGTACAGGCGCCCAAATCTTTAACTGGCTTGCGCGAGCGGCGACTTTTCTGTGCGTCAGCGCCCTATGATGGAGCGAAGTTGGAAACAGGATGAGGCTAAGCGCATGCTCACAAAGCACGCTCGCTGGACGCGTCGTGAGCTGAGCGTGCTTTGTGAGCATGCGCTTAGCCTCATCCTGTTTCCAACTTCGCTCCGTCATAGGGCGCTGACGCACAGAAAAGTCGCCGCTCACGCACGCCAGTTAAAGATTTGGGCGCCTGTACCTTCATTCGGACGTCTCGGTTAGCAGAATCGATGACGAGACACCGAGGACCTTTAACCTGCAGGTTTGCAAAGCGAAGTATCCTCTTCATCGAGTCAGCGTCCTTGAAGGTCACGGCCCAGACGTGGTTCATACGGTACGCCCCCAGGGCGATAACATCCGGCATGAGCGAAAGCGGAGCAAGCACATCACGAAAGTCTTCCACCCGGTATGGGCGGGCCCTGATGTCACCGCGCAAAAAAAACAGTATTTTCAACAAATCGCCCTGTAGGCAAACTTGGCAGTACAACCTGATAATCACTGTCCGAATCAAAAAGCCTGTTTCCGCGGCCAGACATGACCGCTGTACCCGCTCCAACGGAGCCCAACATAACACGTCCGTTCGCTAGGGCAGCCGGAAGTGGACTCCCGCTATACTAACGAGGAGGCGCAAGGAAGACGGCAAGCGCGGTTCTGAAATGGCGCAGAATGCAAGAAAGAAACAAAAACTAAGCTCCCCGTCGGGGAATCGAACCCCGGTCTCCCGCGTGACAGGCGGGGATACTGGCCACTATACTAACCAGGAGGCGCAGGGAAGAGGCTAAGTGTTGTTCTGATATGGCGCATAATGCAAGAAAGAAACAAAAACTAAGCTCCCCGTCGGGGAAACGAACCCCGGTCTCCCGCGTGACAGGCGGGGATACTGGCCACTATACTAACGAGGAGGCGCAGGGAAGAGGCTAAGTGCTGTTCTGATATGGCGCATAATGGCAGAAAGAAACAAAAACTAAGCTCCCCGTCGGGGAATCGAACCCCGGTCTCCCGCGTGATAGGCGGGGACACTGGCCACTATACTAACGAGGAGGCGCAGGGAAAAGGCTAAGTGCTGTTCTGATATGGCGCATAATGTCAGAAAGAAACAAAAACTAAGCTCCCCGTCGGGGAATCGAACCCCGGTCTCCCGCGTGACAGGCGGGGATACTGGCCACTATACTAACGAGGAGGCGCAGGGAAGAGCCTAAGTGCTGTTCTGATATGGAGCATAATGGCAGAAAGAAACAAAAACTAAGCTCCCCTTCGGGGAATCGGACCCCGGTCTCCCGCGTGACAGGCGGGGATACTGGCCACTATACGAAAGAGGATTTCTTTTTTTTTCTTTATTACCGACTTGGCAACTACAAAGAACGATGAAAAGTCGCATGGAATTAAAAACACAAGTCACTTTCTTACAGGTTTCTTGTGATAGAATGGATTAGGTGACATGAGCTTGTCCAAGATTGGCAGCCAATCCGGGGGTTCAGGGTTCAGATTGCCCTCCGAAAACATCACGCGTGAACATTACACTTTCAACAATGTATTGATGGGCTGTGTGTACGACAACATGCTCATGGCGAACATCCATCCGCGTTCTCCATATGCTGTGCATACACAAGACCATTAATAAATCACTGGGCACTTCTCCTGGCTGGGCGCATGGAAGGTAGCGTATGCCAAACGGCGTTATTGGTAAGTCCCTTTTAATAGTACGCTGTAGCACGTCCCACAAAAAAAAACCGCATCGTGACAATCAAGGAAAATATGCTCTATGGTTTCCAGCTTTTTGCAAATTAAACAGTCAGCAGACCAAGGCACGAAAAGGCCTTTGCTTTTCAGCCATGGCTTCACCGGAAGAGTGGCGTTATGCAATTGAAAAAAGAAAGATTTAGCGGACGATCTGATGGGCATTCTTTTCACTCTCTTCAACACGTCCCGCTCCGGACCCAAAGCATATACAGCGCGATAAAGAGGCACAGGTAAAAAGGTTTCCAATAAATCTTTGTACAGCCGTTTTCGCGTAACAGTACACATATACTCATTTGAAAATCTCGCCTTCACTATTTGGAAGGACGCGACAACTTCGCCAAGAAAAGCACTTAGAGCCATTGTCCCTGTAGACATAGTCGAAACTACATATTCCGGCAGTGAATCACGCAATCGCACTTGGATTACCGTTCTGAGAAAAACATCGCTTTGTTCGTGCAAAAAAAAAAGAACCTTGTTACAATCTGCTTTAAGTATAAATGTGACAAGCCCAGTCCACCGTTATGCACCGTATGAAATAGATTGCATCGACTGGTACGCTCCCATGTTGAAGCCCACACAAACGTGGCAAATACCCTATGCAGTTTTTGAACAGAGATTCTTGACATAGATAACACTTGCAGCATGTAAAAAATTTTTGCAACTAGGAACATATTGCAAACGGTAGCTCTTGCGAACATGGAAAAGTTATGTCCTCCCCATTTGTTTGTTTGGGTTTTCACTTGCTCAACCTCCCCGGCCCAACATTCCTTGCTTTCACGGTAATGCTTTAGTGGCACGCCAAAGTAATTGCCTGGCGTTATTGTCCATTACATACTGGAGAACAGTTCAGGCGCGTATTGCCAGTTTCCGTGCCAAAATCCTAAACACTTTGCCCAACTAATTTCACTTCCACTTGCAGTGCAAAAAGCAGTGGCTTCTTTTACATCTTCTTGCACGCTCTCATGATCAGTACAAAAAACCGCAATATCGTCCGCGTATGCCAAAACCCGAACTTCACTTCGAAAAAATCTATAACCGCGTATGTTTGGCCTTGTAAGCAATCTTAGACAGAAAGGCTCCAGATAAAGCGCAAACAAAAGGGGAGACAGAGGACAACCCTGCCTTACTGACGACTGAACAGGTATACGATCAGTTAAATGCTTATTCACGATCAGTCTCGCTGAACAGCACTTGTAAACCATTTTCACGCCCTTTGTAATTACGGAACCAGCATTGACATACTCTAAAACAGAGAACAAAATTTCATGTACCACTTTATCAAATGCCTTGGGGAGGTCTAATTGCATCATGGCTACGTGGTCATGCATCGCGTCATAACATTCGAGTACACTACTTGCTGCGTGTATGTTAGTAAAAATGGTCCTTCCTTTTATACCTCATGTCTGATGTGGGCCTACAAGAGAAGTAATTACACGTTGGAGTTGTCGCCCTAATACTTTCATGTAAATTTTATAGTCAACATTCGTTAGACCTGTAGGACGTAAGACGCTACAGACTGAAGCTTAACATGGTCATCTGTTTCGGGATTAGTACAATGTGTGACATTCGAAAAGACGGAGGAGGTACGTTCTTTTCGTAGCATTCGCTAATAACTCTTTCCAGCATAACAGCCATTTCGGTTTGAAAGGCCTTGTATATGGCAGCACCAAGACCATCTGGTCCGGGTGACTTATTGGAATTTAATTCCCCGATAGCGGCCTCAATTTCCTCGGAAGTAATACTTGCTTCAAGTGTCTGCGCCACTTCGTCTTCTACTCTTGGCATCAGCGACAGAAAGTCTTTTCTGAAGGGTTCAATGTCAGGTGTTTTCAGGCTAAACAATTCGCTGTAAAATTCTACAAACGCCCGTTCAATCGTTTTTTTTTTCCGAGGTAACTACGTTCTGATAGCAGATTTCTTTTATGTCTTTTGACACTGCGTAGTTTTTTTTCGTCACTAAGTGCCCTTTTCGTGGGCGTCTCTCCGAGCCACAATTTTTCGCTGCGTGCCCTTATCACCGCACCGCGATACTTCTCTTCGTCCATCACCCCAAGTTTGGTTTTACCTTTTTAATATCTTGGGCGACCAAGCCAGGCTTAACGCTCTCCATGCTAAGCATGTATTCAAGTGTGCTACGAAGTTCTTTTTCTTGTCCTCTTTCTTTACGTCGGAGAGTGCATGCTCGGTCAATAGCAGCTGTCTTTATATCGCACTTAAACTGCTCCCCCGCTTGTACAAAATTCGAGTCATTTTGTAACATATGCTTAATATATTCTTTAACTTTAGTGGTAAACTCTTCATCCAGCAGCAGTTTTTCATTAAATTTCCATAGCTCCCAATTGAACTTTGTTGCTTTACTTTTCATGCCTATAGTAATGATTACGAGAGAGTGGTCACTAAAGCTCATGGGAAGTGCTTGATATTCCGAGCACAAGGGCACACAATCAATGGGAACATATATTCGGTCCAACCTTGCATGACAGCTACCTTGAAAGTGCGTGAACTTTGCTCGGCCTTCATGCGTCATTATACAGCCAGCATCTTCAAGCTCTGCCTCAATAACAATGCCAGTAAGTAACTCTGCACTCTTGTCACGAAGGACACGGTCTGTTGTTCTATCTTCCGGTCTACAGACACAGTTGAAGTCTCCAAGCAGGAGAACACGCCTCTCGTGTATTAGGAAGGATTTCATATAGTGAAAAAACACTTCCCGCTCAAACGTTCTAGTCGGCGCATAAACGCAGATCACTCTCCAGTCAAATCCAGAAAAACTGAAATCGCATATCAATAGCCGTCCACTCTCACACGAGAACACAGACTGTACACACTCTAATCAATTTCGGATGAAAATGACACATCCCCCCGATCTTCCAACCGCATGACAAACGCAAACACTATATCTAGAACGATATATTTCAGCCATTTTATCTGTTTGTTGTTCGCTTTCCATTTTCCTCTCTTGAACTGCTAGCACCTCAATTTCATTTTCCAGCAGAAGGCGCGGTTCAGCTGCTGTTGTCTCCGACGCGTTGACAGCCCCCTCACATTTAGCGTGGCTACGCGCAAGCTAGTGGATAAATTGGTCACCATCTCAAGAAATTATAAATCGCGAAACATATCACTCACATCTCTTTTGCAGAAAGACAGCATTGCAGTTGATCTGTTGCACGGGATGACCATTCTTCCGTTTTGGCGAGTCCGTCCGTCGTTCCAAGCGCTGGTCCCGATCATGGACCGGGCTTCTAACGTCTCGACCGAAAGGGTACCCCCGCTATGGCGGAGGCACAGGTGACACAGTTCTCCGGTCTGGGGGCACGTTTGGCCTTGGCTTGAAGGACGCCCTGCGAAGGGGGGCCGCCTTCAGTGGAGGCTGTCCGCTTTCCGCTCCTCCTTGGGTTGATTCCTCGTTGACACTGTCTTCGTGCACCCGCTTCACAGGCAAGGTAGAAGCAGCTGGCATCTCAGCTTCAGTGTCCCCCTGTTCCTCACTGTGTTGCGTAGCCGAAGCTGGGCTCGCAGCACTGGCATTGCCGTCTTCTATCGTGGGTGTCTCGGTCCCAGCAACATTCGGCAACGGAACAATCACATCTGACTCACAGTGTTCTTTAAGGGCAGGGGTCTTCTCAGAGGATTCTTCTTTCAGCTCTGCATCCTCAGTGGTTCCACTGCTAGTTTCCTCGGCGTCCACTGCGTCCATCAAGTGCTCGCCTGCCACTTCACTCGGCACGGGGCCTGCAACGTTGGCATACATGGGCACAGACTGGGACTCGTCATGGCCGTAGCGACGACACAGCCCGCAGCGCGGCACACGACACTCACGACGTATATGTCTTTTCCCGCGGCACCGGAGGCAATGCGGGGCTCTGCCTGGAACGTGGACGAGTGCGACGTCATCGGCGACCCGAAGCTGATGCGGCAGGTCCTCGATGGTAACGCCCACTTTTAGCTTCAGCGTGACCGTTCGTGTCGTTGAAGCCTTGTCGACACACCCTTGCACTCTCCACTTGTCTCTTGAAATTTCAGTCACTTTTCCGATAGCCGCCAACGCCGCTCGCACATCATCGTCGTGCACGCCTTGAAGCAGCGAGAAAAGTTTTAGCCTGATGCCTTGGTTGGAGGGGTCAATGACCACGCATCGGTGCTCTTTCACTTCAAAAGCTTCGGCTTGCAAAATCTTCGCTTTCCCCTCTTCACCTTTAAACGTTACCGCACATATTTGATTCATTTGATATGCCCCGAGGGCAACCACTTCCGGCAAAAGTGAAAGACGAGCGAGGGAGCCTCGAAAGTGCTCCACCCGGTACGGCCTGGCTTTTATGTCGCCATGCAAAAAAACAGTATGCAGAACACTCGAACCTGTAGGCAGATGCGGCAGAACCAGTTCATAATCCTTGGCAGGCCTTTCCCTACTCCTGATACCACGGCCCAGCTGGGCCGCTGAATCCGCTCCTTGGGTGCACATCATACACACGTCCGTCACGCTCGGTAGCCGGAAGTAGAATCACTATACTAACGAGGAGGTGCAAAAGATGCGGCAAGCGCTGTTCTGAAATAACGCAGAATGCAAAAAAGAAACAAACTAAGCTCCCCGTCGGGGAATCGAACCGCGGTCTCCCGCATGACAAGCGGGGTACTGGCCACTATACTAACGAGGATTTTTTTTTCCTTATTGCCGGACAATGCACAGTTTACAAGAGATAAAATACGCCAACCTGTCTTCAGCTGGCGAGACAAATTAAAATTTCTTCAGACACACTAACTCATCAAATACATCTATCCACTCAGGAGGTTCGGGTAATGCCTGATACACTTCTCTCATGTATACCATACTCTGAATGAAATTTTCACGTACAGAGAGAACATTTGGATCTGCGTGACGCACTGCCATTCTTCTTTGCCACAGACTTTGAAGACCTAGGAGCATAAGCATGTCATAGGGAATTTCATCACTTTTCACTGGGAGAAACCGGATGCCGTAGGGTGTAATGGGCCGCTTTTTCTTTAGAGTTCGTTGTAATATGTCCCAATGGAAGATAGGGTCCCAGCCCCCGATGAAAACGTGTTCAATTGTTTCCGCTTTTTGCACAATAGACAATTAATTGTCCATGGAACAAATATGCCCTTCTGGTATCGCCATGCTTTTACGGGGAGGGTGTTCGTGTGTAACTTAAAAAAAAAGGATTTAATGTGAGGTCTAACTGGCATTCTTTTGACCCTCTTCAACACATCCCTTCCTGGGCCTTCACAGTAAATTACTCTGTATAGTGGAGCTGGTAGTAGGTTTTCCAGCAAGCCTGCATACAATTTCTTTTTTGTAAGAGAACACAGGTAATTCAATGAGAACTGAGCATGCAGCATAGGGAAAGAAACTACAACTTCATGAAAGTAGCCTGTCACGCGACGGCACATTATATCACTGGTTGTAACAATGAATTCAGGCAGCGCTCTCGCGAGTCGAACTTGCATAACTGTGCCAGCTTTCAGCTTCAGCGTGACGAGCCTAGTAATAGAGCCCTTTTCAAACATACTTTTAACACGCCAGCGCTCCCGGGAAACTTCCGACACATTTCCGTACGGCGCAAATGCAGCACGAACATCTTCGTCTGGCACGTTGTGTAGTAGCCAGGAAAGTTTGAGTCGCATGTCCTGGTTCGCCGGGTCAATCACCAAGCAGCGACCGTTTTTCACAGACAGCTCACCTACACTTACAATCTTATTGACGGCTTCAGTATTCTTGAGGGTGACGGCCCAGACGTGGCCCATCCGATACGCCCCCATAGCGATAACATCGGGGATTAGCGAGTGTTGTGCTAAAGCTTCCCGGAAATCTTCCACCCGGTGCGGGCGGGCCCTGATATTGGCGTGCACAAAAACGGTATTCAAAACAAACCGACATGTTGGCAGTGCAGGCAAAACGACCTGGTAAGTATTGTCCTGTTCAGCAGTCCTGTTACCGCGGCCTGACGTGGCCGCTGAAGCCGCTCCTGAGGAGGCCTGCATCCTGCGTCCGTTCACTGGCGTGGCCGGAAGCAGAATCCCCACAGCATACACTCTGAACACACAAAAAACAAAACAAAAAGGGGCTTTTAGCATTACTATACTAACGAGGCGGCGCAGTGAGGTCGGCAAGCGCTGTTCTAAAATGGCGCAGAATGCAAGAAAGAAACAAAAACTAAGGTCCCAGTCGGGGAATCGATCCCGGGTCTCTCGCGTGACAGGGGGGGGATACTGGCCACTAAACTAACGAGGCGGCGCAGGGAAGACGGCAAGCGCTGTTCTAAAATGGCGCAGAATGCAAGAAAGAAACAAAAACTAAGGTCCCCGTCGGGGAATCAATCCCGGGTCTCCCGCGTGACAGGGAGGGATACTGGCCACTATACTAACGAGGCTTTTTTTTTCTTTATTGCCTGACTTTGACACAAGTACACCGCACTGGACCTCAAAACAACAGGAACAAAGGAATAATATATGTACACAAAGCTAGTTCGCGTTGCCTATTTCCCACTGAGGGGTAGGCATTGTCATTTTAAAATTCCTTGAGCACCGTCAAAGGTTCCAGCTTTGACAGCCACTCAGGAGCACATGGTTGCAATTTAAGCACGTCGAGCCATCGCTGCACACTTTCACGGAAATACATGCGGGCTGGCCGTGCATCTGGATCGCAGTGATAACCAGCCATTCGTGCGCGCCATATACTGTGGAGGCACATTAACAACCTGGTCTAACGGCATATCATCGTGGTTATCCAATGGCAAATACCTAATGCCATGAGAATCAAGTGGCAACTGTTTTTTTATTGTCCTTTGCAGAACATCCCACAAATATACCCCCTCCCAGCAATGCAAAAACACGTGATCTATTGTCTCTGGCTGTTTGCAGATGAGACATTGGGCCCCCCACGGTAGGAAAATACCCTTTTCCTCCATAAATGATTTTACACTCAAAGTACCGGTATGTAGCATAAAGAAAAACGTTTTAGCTCCCGTAGCAACTTGCATTTTCTTTACGCGTTTTAATACATTACTTCCTGTGCCTCCATAGTATAAAGCTCGGTACAAGGGCACCGGGAACACCACTTCACAAACATCCTTGTATAATGTTCTCCTTTTAACATTACTTAAATACTCTTTCGAAAAACATGTGCTTAAGAATTTCACGCTCACAACAATTTCCCTAAAGAATCCAAAAAGAGAGCCCGGCATACGTTGAGTATAAACTGCGAAATCAGGCAACGCTCGACCAAGTCTTTGTTGACACACTGTGCGCAGGAATGGATCACTGGCATCCCTAAAAAACATAAACCGGTTGACAATCTGTCGCACAAACAAATGACCCAGACCAAGCCCCCCATGCTTCACCTGCCGGAACAAATTTGTCCGACTGCACCTCTCCCAACTCGAGGCCCAAACAAACACCGCAAAAACTCGATGCAATTTTTGCACATTTACACGGGAGCAATGCAACACTTGCATTACATACCATAACTTACTAATTAAAAAAAGGTTGCAAACTGCGGCTCTTGCAAATATTGATAATTGAGCGCTTTTCCATTTCTCCGCTTTTTCACGGGTTTCTCTGACCTGCTCTAGCCAGTATGGCTCGCTTTCCTTGTAAAATTCCAAGGGCACACCCAAGTACTTTGCAGGCGTTGTAACCCACGAAACATTAGCGTAAGTGTCGGGGGTCAGCTGCCATTCTCCGTGCCAAAATCCCAGGCACTTACCCCAGTTAACTTTACTCCCTGTGACTTTGCTAAAATGTTTTACCACATCCACTGTCCTCTTTATACTCTCCTTATTCACACAAAAAACCGCAACGTCGTCTGCGTAAGCCAGCAATTGACTTCTGACTCCTGCAGTCGAAAACCATCAATGTCATTGTTTTGTAGGATGCTTAAACACAATGTTTCAATATAAATGCCGAACAAAAGAGGGCTGAGGGGGCAACCTTGGCGCACCGAACGTCGTACGTTGATGGGGGCCCCCAGTGACTTATTGACAATTAATCTCGTAGTGCAGTTACGGTACGCCAAGGCCACTCCCTCTCGAATAACAGAGCCGACATTAACATAGTCTAATATACTGAACAGAATAGTATGTGCCACACAATCAAAAGCTTTCTCCAAGTCCAACTGCAGTAACGCAACACACGCATGATTTGCATCGCAGCATTCGAGCACACTTCTCGCTTTGTGAATGTTCTGAAAGATAGATCGCCCTTTGATACCGCACGTTTGGTGAAGGCCCACTAGTTCGCATATAACCGTTTGTAGTCTGCCAGCAAGCACCTTCATATAAATCTTGTAATCAACGTTTGTCAGAGCAATGGGCCTGTAAGACAACTGCCTAAGCTTATCTGGTTGGTCAGTTTTCGGAATAAGTACTGTGTGCGACGATCCGAAAGACGCAGGCAGTGCCTTCAGTTCATACGCTTCATTAAATAAGGCACACAACAAAGGAGATAGCTGTTCCTTGAACGCTTTATAAAAAGCCGCACTCAGGCCATCAGGCCCGGGTGATTTCCCTGGGTTTAAATTTTCTATTGCCTGCTGCACTTCTTTTTCGCTTATTGGCCGCTCCAGTCTTTCTTTTTGTTCGTCATCAATTTTTGTCATCGCGTCAAGAAAGGATTCTTTAAAACGGTCCAAATTAACCTCTCGGGACGAAAATAGCTCTTCATAATACTCCCGGAAAGCTTTCGCGATTCCTTCGTTATCGGTCTCTGTGCGTCCTGCCCAATCTACCTCTGCCACGTGATTTCGCCTTGCATTTGCTTTTTCTATTCCCAACGATCTTTTTGTCGGCGTCTCATCCATGGCAAGTTTTTCCGCTCTCGCACGCACCAGTGCTCCGCGATAACGGTCTTCGTCATTCAGTTGAAGTCTTTGTTTTATTTTTCTAATATCGTCCATGTATAACCCTGGCGTGTTACACTCCAGGGCTAACAATTTATCTAGCAAAGATCTTAAATGCACTTCATTTTGTTTTTCTTGAAACCTTATGCAGCTGGCCTTTTCTACAGCTTTGATTTTTATTTGTTGCTTACACAGTTCCCATTCTTGACCCAGTTCGTGGCTGTCCTCCAGACAAATCCTACCAATTTCTTCTTCAACTAGTCTGGTGAATTGCTCGTCATTCAGCAGTTTATTATTTGACTTCCACAATTCCCAACTAAAACCGCTACCTCTCTTTCTTGTTCCAATTGTACACTGAACCATGCAGTGATCTGAGTACGTTACCGCCAAAACATAATAATCCTGACATTTTGGAGCCAGTTCTGCGGCCACATAAATTCTGTCAAGGCGGGCGTGGCTAGCACCCTGAAAATGCGTATACTGAACCCGTCGCTCGCTCGTGAGACACTCTGCAACGTCTTCCAGTGCAAACTCGTCAATCAAGCGTGAAAGTACCTCTGTGCTACGATCCCTAAATGTACGATGGCTAGTTTTGTCACCGGAGCTCATACACAATTGAAATCTCCCAGAAAGAAAAGTTGCTTATCCGTGTTTATATAATCTTCAACAAAATCAAACAAAGCAGCCCTCTCATCAACTATCGTAGGTGCATATATACAAACAGCACGCCACTCAGCCGAGCAAAAACTAAAATCGAGGACCACGCCCCGACCCGACGGAAAAGAAGCATGCGACTGCACTACAAGACCCGGCAACTTCTTCACAAACAGGACGCATCCAGCAGAAGTACCGACTGCATGGCTGACAACTGCGTAAAACCGCGACGTGAAACGTTGCACCATGCTCTCGGTCTCTTGCTCACCCTCGACTTTTGTCTCTTGAACTCCAAGTATATCGATGTCATTTTCATTTAAAAGGCGCAGGACCTGGCTCTGCTTCCTTTTTGCTGCTAGACCTCTCACGTTAAGGGTCGCAACCTTTAGTGACAGTACATAAGCCATTTTCTTAGAGTGAAAAGAGGCCAAGAGCTTGGTGCTTACCCTTCACGTCTAGCATGGCGCTAGACGCTTTCGTTGACGCCAGAGCCATGAGGTTGGACTGGCAGACCTTGTGACGGGGGCGGCTTTTCGGCAGCTCTCCTGTCCGTCGAGACATTCGGTCTTGGTTTGAAGGTCGCCCTCCTCCCTATTAGCGTTTTTATCGGCGGCTCGTCGTTGCTAGCTGCCTCTGCCTCATTCGTCTCACTGGCGCTCCCGTCGTGGGCACGCTTCGCAGGGCCCTGGACCTTGGTCGCTCGGCCGCTGCTCCCTTCGAGGGTCCCCCTTCTGCCCGCAGACTCCGGAAGTTCAAGTTTTGAGCTCTGGGCATCGCTCACCATTTCTTCCTCCGACGGTCCGTTGCTTGGCAGTGCCACTTCCCTGTCTGGTCCACCGAGCATCTCGTCACCACCCCCCGGGGGCACTAACATGCCTGTCGTTGCTGCCACCCTCTCGTCCTCTCCGACCCCTTTTGCGGCATCCTCCGTCTCTGCGACATCCATTCGGTGTTCCGTCATGTCCGCCCTCGCTGTTGGTGGAGTAGCCACTGCATACGTTCGTACGCAGTCTTCCTCCGAGTGGCCAAACCGCTTACACGTCGCACACCGCGGAATCTTGCATTCCCGGCGCACATGACCGGTCCCGCGGCAGCGCAGGCACTGCATGGGCCGCCCAGGCACCACAACAAGGGCCAACTCCCCTGCTACTCTTATCTGGTGAGGCAGGTCTTCTATCTTCATCCCAGGCTTCAACTTCAGAAGCACGGTTCTCGTTGTTGAGCCCTTTTCGTGCACTCCCTGGACTCGCCACCGCTCACGGGTCACTTCCGTCACCTCGCCGAACGCCGCAAAAGCTGTTCGGATATCTTCATCCGCCACGCCGTGCAACATCCAGTGGAGCCGTAGCTTCACCTGTTGGTCCTCCGGGTCAATGATGATACACCGTCGACCTTTCACTTGAAGCTCCTTGAAGGCTAGCAGCCGCTTGGTTGCTTCCGTGCTGTTCAAAGTCACCGCCCAGACATGGTTTATTTGGTAAGCCCCCAAGGCCACCACGTCTGGGAGCGTACCAATCTTGGCCAGGGCGTCCCGGAAATCTTCAACCCTGAAGGGTCGCACTCGTACGTCACCGTGCAAAAAAACTGTGTTGAAAACAACACGTCCGGTGGGCAGATGCGGCAAAATAATCTGATATTCCTTATCGTCGTTTTCCACAAGCCTGTTACCGCGGCCAGCCTGGGCCGCAATCGCCGCTCCGCCGGAGCTCATCATTCTGCGTCCGTACACGCCGGTGGCCGGAAGTAGAATGACTATACTAACGAGGCGGCGCAGGGAAGACTGCAAGCGCTGTTCTAAAATGGCACAGAATGCAAGAAAGAAACAAAAACTAAGGTCCCCGTCGGGGAATCGATCCCGGGTCTCCCGCGTGACAGGGGGGGATACTGGCCACTATACTAACGAGGCGGCGCAGGGAAGACGGCAAGCGCTGTTCTAAAATGGCGCAGAATGCAACAAAGAAACAAAAACTAAGCTCCCCGTCGGGGAATCGAGCCCCGGTCTCCCGCGTGACAGGCGGGGATACTGGCCACTATACTAACGAGGAGGCGCAGGGAAGAGGCTATGTGCTGTTCAGATATGGCGCATAATGCAAGAAAGAAACAAAAACTAAGCTCCCCGTCGGGGAATCGAACCCCGGTCTCCCGCATGACAGGCGGGGATACTGGCCACTATACTAACGAGGAGGCGCAGGGAAGAGGCTAAGCGCTGTTCTGATATGGCGCATAATGCAAGAAAGAAACAAAAACTAAGCTCCCCGTCGGGGAATCGAACCCCGGTCTCCCGCGTGACAGGCGGGATACTGGCCACTATACTAACGAGGAAGCGCAGGGAAGCCGGCAAGCGCTGTTCTCAAATGGCGCAGAATGCAACAAAGAAACAAAAACTAAGCTCCCCGTCGGGGAATCGAGCCCCGGTCTCCCGCGTGACAGGCGGGGATACTGGCCACTATACTAACGAGGAGGCGCAGGGAAGAGGCAAAGTGCTGTTCTGATATGGCGCATAATGGAAGAAAGAAACAAAAACTAAGCTCCCCGTCGGGGAATCGAACCCCGGTCTCCCGCGTGACAGGCGGGGATACTGGCCACTATACTAACGAGGATTTTTTTTTCTTTATTACCGACTTGGCAACTACAAAGAACGATGAAAAGTCGCATGGAATTAAAAACACAAGTCACTTTCTTACAGGTTTCTTACAGGATAGAATGGATTAGGTGACATGAGCTTGTCCAAGACTGGCAGCCAATCCGGGGGTTCAGATTGCCCTCCGAAAACATCACGCGTGTACATTACACTTTCAACAAAGTATTGATGGGCTGGGTGTGCGACAACATGCTCATGGCGAACATCCATCCGCGTTCTCCATATGCTGTGCATACACAAGACCATCAATAAATCACTGGGCACTTCTCCTGGCTGGGCGCATGGAAGGTAGCGTATGCCAAACGGCGTTATTGGTAAGTCCTTTTTGATAGTACGCTGTAGCACGTCCCACAAAAAAACCGCATCGTGACAATCAAGGAAAATATGCTCTATGGTTTCCAGCTGTTTGCAAATTAAACAGTCAGCAGACCAAGGCACGAAAAGGCCTTTGCTTTCCAGCCATGGCTTCACCGGAAGAGTGCCGGTATGCAATTGAAAAAAGAAAGATTTAGCGGACGATCTGATGGGCATTCTTTTCACTCTCTTCAACACGTCCCGCTCCGGACCCAAAGCATATACAGCGCGATAAAGAGGCACAGGTAAAAAGGTTTCCAATAAATCTTTGTACAGCCGTTTTCGCGTAACAGTACACATATACTCATTTGAAAATCTCGCCTTCACTATTTGGAAGGACGCGACAACTTCGCGAAGAAAAGCACTTAGAGCCATTGTCCCTGTAGACATAGTCGAAACTACATATTCCGGCAGTGAATCACGCAATCGCACTTGGATTGCCGTTCTAAGAAAAACATCGCTTTGTTCGCGCAAAAAAAAGAACCTTGTTACAATCTGCTTTAAGTATAAATGTGACAAGCCCAGTCCACCGTTATGCACCGTATGAAAAAGGTTGCATCGACTGGTACGCTCCCATGTTGAAGCCCACAGAAACGTGGCAAATACCCTATGCAGTTTTTGAACAGAGATTCTTGACATAGATAACACTTGCAGCGTGTAAAAAATTTTTGCAACTAGGAACATATTACAAACGGTAGCTCTTGCGAACATAGAAAAGTTATGTCCTCCCCATTTGTTTGTTTGGGTTTTCACTAGCTCAACTTCACCGGCCCAACATTCCTTCCTTTCACGGTAATGCTTTAGTGGCACACCAAGGTAATTGCCTGGCGTTATTGTCCATTGCATACTGGAGAACAGTTCAGGCGCGTATTGCCAGTTTCCGTGCCAAAATCCTAAACTCTTTGGCCAACTAATTTCACTTCCATTGCAGTGCAAAAAGCAGTGGCTTCTTTTCACTAGCTCAACTTCACCGGCCCAACATTCCTTGCTTTCACGGTAATGCTTTAGTGGCACACCAAGGTAATTGCCTGGCGTTATTGTCCATTGCATACTGGAGAACAGTTCAGGCGCGTATTGCCAGTTTCCGTGCCAAAATCCTAAACTCTTTGGCCAACTAATTTCACTTCCATTGCAGTGCAAAAAGCAGTGGCTTCTTTTACAACTTCTTGCACGCTCTCATGGTCAGTACAAAAAACCGCAATATCGTCCACGTATGCCAAAACCCGAACTTCACTTTGAAAAAATCTATAACCGCGTATGTTTGGCCTTGTAAGCAATCTTAGACAGAAAGGCTCCAGATAAAGCGCAAACAAAAGGGGAGACAGAGGACAGCCCTGCCTTACTGACGACTGAACAGGTATACGATCAGTTAACTGCTTATTCACGACCAGTCTCGCTGAACAGCACTCGTAAACCATTTTTACGCCCTTTGTAATCACGGAACCAGCACTGACATACTCTAAAACAGAGAACAAAATTTCATGTACCACTTTATCAAATGCTTTGTGGAGGTCTAATTGCATCATGGCTACGTGGTCATGTATCGCGTCACAACATTCGAGTACACTCCTTGCTGCGTGTATGTTAGTAAAAATGGTCCGTCCTTTTATACCGCATGTCTGATGTGGGCCTACAAGAGAAGTAATTACACTTTGGAGTCGTCGCCCTAATACTTTCATGTAAATTTTATAGTCAACATTCGTTAGACTTATAGGACGGTAAGACGCTACAGACTGAAGCTTAACATGGTCATCTGTTTTCGGGATTAGTACAATGTGTGACATTCGAAAAGACGGAGGAGGTACGCTCTTTTCGTAGCATTCACTAATAACTCTTTCCACTAAAACAGCCATTTCAGTTTGAAAGGCCTTGTATATGGCAGCACCAAGACCATCTGGTCCGGGTGACTTATTGGAATTTAATTCCCCGATAGCGGCCTCAATTTCCTCGGAAGTAATACTTGCTTCAAGTGTCTGCGCCACTTCGTCTTCTGCTCTTGGCATCAGCGACAGAAAGTCTTTTCTGAAGCGTTCAATGTCCGGTGTTTTCAGGCTAAACAATTCGCTGTAAAATTCTACAAACGCCCGTTCAATCGTTTTTTTTTCCGAGGTGACTACGTTCTGATAGCAGATTTCTTTTATCTCTTTTGACACTGCCTACCTTTTTTCGTCACTAAGTGCACTTTTCGTGGGCGTCTCTCCGAGCCACAACTTTTCACTGCGTGCCCTTATCACCGCACCGCGATACTTCTCTTCGTCTATCACCTCAAGTTTGGTTTTTATCTTTTTTATATCTTGGGCGAACAAGCCAGGCTTAACGCTCTCCATGCTAAGCATGTATTCAAGTGTGCTACGAAGTTCTTTTTCTTGTTCTCTTTCTTTACGTCGGAGAGTGCATGCTCGGTCAATAGCAGCTATCTTTACCTCGCACGTAAACTGCTCCCATGCTTGTATAAAATTAGAGTCATTTTGTAACATATGCCTAATATATTATTTAACTTTAGTGGTAAACTCTTCATCCAGCAGCAGTTTTTCATTAAATTTCCATAGCTCCCAATTGAACTTTGTTGCTTTACTTTTCATGCCCAGAGTAATCATTACGAGGGAGCCGTCACTAAAGCTCATGGGAAGTGTTTCATATTCCGAGCACAAAGGCACACAATCAATGGGAACATATATTCGGTCCAACCTTGCATGACAGCTACCTTGAAAGTGCGTGAACTTTGCTTGGCCTTCATGCGTCATTATACAGCCAGCATCTTCAAGCTCTGCCTCAATAACAATGTCAATAAGTAACTCTGCACTCTTGTCACGAAGGACACGGTCTGTTGTTCTATCTTCCGGTCTACAGACACAGTTGAAGTCTCCAAGCAGGAGAACACGCCTCTCATGTATTAGGAAGGATTTCATATAGTGAAAAAACTCTTCCCTCTCAAACGTTCTAGTCGGCGCATAAACGCAGATCACTCTCCAGTCCAATCCAGAAAAACTGAAATCACATATCAATAGCCGCCCACTCTCACACGAGAACACACACTGCACACACTCTATGCAATTTCGAATGAAAATGACACATCCGCCCGATCTTCCAACCGCATGACAAACGCAAACACTATATCTAGAACGATATATTTCAGCCATTTTCTCTGTTTGTTGTTCGCTTTCCATTTTGCTCTCTTGAACTGCTAGCACATCAATTTCATTTTCCAGCAGAATGCGGTTCAGCTGCAGTTGTCTCCGACGCGTTGACAGCCCCCTCACATTTAGCGTGGCTACGCGCAAGCTAGTGGTTAAATTGGTCGCCATCTCAAGAAATTATAAATCGTGAAACATATATCACTCACATCGCTTTTGCAGAAAGATAGCATTGCGGTTGATCTGTTGCACGGGATGACCATTCTTCCTTTTTGGCGAGTCCGTCCGTCGTTCCAAGCGCTGCTCCAGATCATGGACCGGGCTTGTAACGTCTCGCCCGGAAAGGGTACCCCCGCTATGGCGGAGGCACAGGTGACACAGTTCTCCGGTCTGGGGGCACGTTTGGCCTTGGCTTGAAGGACGCCCGGCGAAGGGGGGCTGCCTTCAGTGGAGGCTGTCCGCTTTCCGCTCCTCCTTGGGTTGATTCCTCGTTCACACTGTCTTCGTGCACCCGCTTCACAGGCAAAGTAGAAGCAGCTGGCATCTCAGCCTCAGTGTCCCCCTGTTCCTCACTGTGTTGCGTAGCCGACGCTGGGCTTGCTGCACTGGCATCGCCGTTTTCTTTCGTGGGTGTCTCGGTCCCAGCGACATTCGACAACGGAACTATCAACTCTGATTCACAGTGTTCTTTAGGGGCAGGGGTCTTCTCAGAGGACTGTTCGTTCTGTTCTGCCTCCTCAGTGATTCCACTGCTCGCTTCCTCGGCGTACACTGCGTCCATCAAGTGCTCGCCTGCCACTTCACTCGGCACGGGGCCTGCAACGTTGGCATACGTGCGCACACACTGCGACTCGTCATGGCCGTAGCGACGACACAGCCCGCAGCGCGGCACACGACACTCACGACGTATATGTCCTTTCCCGCGGCACCGGAGGCAAAGCGGGGCTCTGCCTGGGACGTGGACGAGTGCGACGACCTCGGCGACCCGAAGCTGATGCGGCAGGTCCTCGATGGTAACGCCCACTTTGAGCTTCAGCGTGACCGTTCGTGTCGTTGAAGCCTTGTCGACACACCCTTGCACTCTCCACTTGTCTCTTGAAATTTCAGTAAGTTTTCCAAAAGCTGCCAACGCCGCTCGCACGTCATCGTCTTGCACGCCGTGAAGCAGCCAGAAAAGCTTCAACCTGATGCCTTGGTTACAGGGGTCAATGACCACGCAGCGGTGTTCCTTCACTTCAATTGCTTGGGCTTCCAAAATCTTCGCTTTCGCCTCTTCACCTTTAAACGTTACCGCCCACACGTGATTCATTTGGTATGCCCCGAGGGCAACCACTTCCGGCAGCAGTGAAAGACGAGCGAGGGAGTCTCGAAAGTGCTCCACCCTGTACGGCCTGGCTTTTATGTCGCCATGCAAAAAAACAGTACGTAAAACACTCGAACCTGTAGGCAGATGCGGTAGAACCAGTTCATAATCCTTGGTAGGCCTTTCCGTGCTCCTGATACCACGGCCCAGCTGGGCCGCTGAATCCGCTCCTTGGGAGCCCATGGTAATCACGTCCGTCACGCTCGGTGGCCGGAAGTGGAGTATACACTAACGAGGAAGCGCAGGGAAGCCGGCAAGCGCTGTTCTCAAATGGCGCAGAATGCAACAAAGAAACAAAAACTAAGCTCCCCGTCGGGGAATCGAACCCCGGTCTCCCGCGTGACAGGCGGGGATACTGGCCACTATACTAACGAGGAGGCGCAGGGAAGAGGCTAAGGGCTGTTCTTATATGGCGCATAATGCAAGAAAGAAACAAAAACTAAGCTCCCCGTCGGGGAATCGAACCCCGGTCTCCCGCGTGACAGGCGGGGATACTGGCCACTATACTAACGAGGAGGCGCAGGGAAGAGGCTAAGTGCTGTTCTGATATGGCGCATAATGCAAGAAAGAAGCAAAAACTAAGCTCACCGTCGGGGAATCGAACCCCGGTCTCCCGCGTGACAGGCGGGGATACTGGCCACTATACTAACGAGGAAGCGCAGGGAAGCCGGCAAGCGCTGTTCTCAAATGGCGCAGAATGCAACAAAGAAACAAAAAGTAAGCTCCCCGTCGGGGAATCGAACCCCGGTCTCCCGCGTGACAGGCGGGGATACTGGCCACTATACTAACGACGATTTTTTTTCAATACCTTTTTATTGAGACAAGCACGATACGTTGTTAAAAGCACCCCGGCTGCTTCAGCCGGTCACAAGTTAAAAAGACTTGATTTGAACTAAATCATCAAGCACACTCATCCACGCGGGTGGGTCTTTCTGCGCTGGGTACACATCACGTATATAACATACACTTTCCACAAAGTTTTCCTTTGTAGTTCGGACGTTTACATCAGCATTGCGTACCGCCATTCGAGTTTTCCATAAACTATGGAGGCCGAGGAGCATAATCATGTCTTAAGGGACACCTGTATGATCTGTGCCTATTGGTAAATAGCGGATTCCAATCGGTGTTAAAGGTAGTTCCTTTTTTAGTGTACGTTGCAGGACATCCCAATAGAAGATCGCGTCCCAACATTCAATGAACACATGTTCAACGGTTTCTGGCTTTTTGCACAGCAAGCAGTTCGTTGTCCATGGTACAAAAATGCCTTTGTCAGATAGCCATGTCTTAACTGGCAAGGTACCTGAGTGCAGTTTGAAAAAGAATGTTTTTGTACTTGGTTTAACTGGCATCCTTTTAATTCTTTTAAGAACATCTTGTCCTAGGCCTCCGGAGTTTATTATACGATACAGGGGCACTGGCATGATTACATCTTTAAGATCTTTGTGCAGTTTTTTCCTCTTTACAGTGCTGAGATACTCTTGTGAAAACCGAACCTTGAGAAATTGCACCGAGTCAACTTCTTTCAAATAACCTCTAGCGCCACAAGTTGACAATCTCACAGTGGACACTATAAAATCAGGAAGAGCCCTGCTCAGACGCACCTGCATCATTGAGCGCAGGAAGGGGTCTTTCTGATCCCTCATAAACATAAAACGGGACACAACCTGGCGAACAAACAAATGTGCGAGACCCAGACCACCATCTTGAACTGTTCGAAACAAATTGGTTCTTCTGACCCTATCCCAACTTGAATTCCAGATAAACACAGCAAATACCATATGCATTTTTTGCACATTTACACGCGACATAGCCAGAAACAGCAAAACATACCACACTTTGGCAATTAAAAAAATGTTGCATACTGTTGCTCTCGCAAACATCGACAAGTCTCGTCCTTGCCATGCCCTTGCTTTCTCGCTCACTTTTGACGTCGCCTCGTTCCAGTAATCTGCGCTCTTGTTATAGTGCTCAAGAGGCACACCCAAGTAGTTCAACAGCATGTTTGTCCACTGCAGATTCGCGAACAACGGTGGTGTAATTACCCAGCTTCCGTGCCAAAAGCCCACACTCTTTTCCCAGTTGATCTCAGCCCCAGTTTGCTGGCAAAATCGCTTGGCGACGTCAACAATTTCTTGTACACTTTCGCGGTCACTGCAGAATACAGCTATGTCGTGCGCATACGCAAGAATTTTAACATTAGATGACTGAAACCTGAAGCGATTTATACGGTCGTTGTTAATAAGACTTAAACAGAAGGGCTCAAGGTAAAGTGCAAAAAGCAATGGTGAAAGCGGGCATCCCTGCCGTACGGAGGACCGCAGAGGGATGGGTTCACACAGGTTCTAATTGACAATTATTTGAAATGTACAGCTGCTGTAAACCATTTTAAGCCCGTCTTGTATTATGCTGCCCACATTTACATGTTCCAAAACTGAGTACAAGACATCGTGCGCCACGCGATAAAACGCCTTCGACAGGTCTAGCTGTACCATTGCAACTCGGCCACCGAACACATCACAGCACTCAAGGATACTTCGAGCGATGTGCACATTTGTACATATTGTACGCCCTTTCACTCCGCACGTTTGGTGCGGTCCAACTAGGTCCGTGATGACACTCTGAAAACGTTTGCCAAGAATCTTCATATAGATCTTATAGTCGACATTTGTGAGGGTTATCGGGCGATAAGCCCCCACAGACAGCATTTTTTCTCGGTCACATGTTTTGGGGATAAGCACAATGTGGGCAGCAGAGAAGGAAGGTGGCATTTGTTTTACATTGTATGCTTCTGCAATCATATCGTATAGCAGCGGGCTGACTTCTTCTTTGAATGTTTTATAGAAAGCAGCGCCTAACCCATCAGGTCCTGGTGTTTTCCCAAGTGGCAGGTCCTCAATAGCCTTCTGAACTTCCTCTAAGCTAATAGGCTGTTCTAAGCGCGCACGTTTCTCTTCGTCTAATCGAGGCATGAGGTGCAAAAATTAGTCCCACAGACTGCCCTTTGCGCTTCTGTCATTCCCTATCAGTTGTTTGTAATGCTCAACAAACGCTCGCTCGATTTCTTCGCGGTCGGTCGTTATTCTGTTGCGGTAGCGGATCTGTTGAATTTCATTTTGTGCTGCATATCTTCTTTCATCACAACGCACGCTTATTCGGCACTTCACCAGCCCACAACTTTTCGGCGCGCGCCCTTATCACAGCCGCTCGGTACTTATCTGCCTCCAGTGCTTCTAGCTGGCTTTTGACTTCTCGGATTTCTTTTATGTACAAACCGGGCACTACTGCTTCCATACTTGTCACAAAGTCTAATTTGCACTCCAATTCTTTGACTCGTTTCTTTTCGCTTTGATGAAGGATAGTTCCTCGTTCTATCGCTTTCATCTTGACTGTGTTCTTAAAATTTTCCCACTTATCTGCACAGCTTGCTGATTTGACGCAAGGCATTTTGGTTAAGTCTATAATTTGCTTAACGAAGGTTTCATCCTCCAGCAATTCAACATTAAATTTCCAAAGTTTCCAGTTGAAACGAGTCCTACTATGTTTATTCTCAAAGCTTACAATAACAAGGCTGTGATCGCTGAAAGAAACATGTTTTACTTCATGGTTGGAACACATTTTCACAAATCCTATGCTTGCGTATACTCTGTCTAGTCTTGCATTGCTACCGCGTTGGAAGTGCGTAAAACATTGTTGCGAGCCTTGAAGCAACACCCAGCCCAGATCTTCCATGTCGTGTTCTTGAATTATTGCATCGAGATACTGCGCACTCTGATCACGCACAGGGGTGATCGGCACTCGACCCTCTGGCATGCAAACACAGTTAAAATCACCCATCAAAACGACGCTTCTCTCGCAGTTCAAAAACACTTTGACCTTTTCAAAAAAACTAACACGTTCCTTGTAATTGTTAGGGGCATACACACAAATCACTCTACAAGAGCATCCAGAAAGGGTGAAATCGACAACCAGTAACCGACCCTCTTCGGATGTGACAATGGTTTCATTCCAAATTCCAAGATTATTTCTCAAAAATAACGCGCAACCTTCGGACTTTCCAACCGCGTGACATACGCAGACATTGTATCGGGACCGAAAAATTTCAACCATGCGATCTGTGTGTTCCTCGCTCTCAATCTTAGTTTCTTGTAATGCGATTATATCCAATTCATTTTCTAAAAAGAGGCGGTTGACCTGACACTGGCGCTTCCTCGCCGCCAGCCCACGCACGTTCAGTGTGGCTACGCGTAGTGGCAGTTGAATCGTTTGTTCATTTTTAAAGGCACCCGCTGCTCGCGCAGTGCTCACCTCAGAGTACCGTGGCGCTGAAGGGGGTTCCGCGTATTGGAGCTCCACAAAGCGCACCGCCTCGCAACGATCACACGCACTTTCACAGTCCATGGCCAAAGTTTGACGGTCAAGCTCACAGTTCCCTTCCATGGTATATCGTCTCCACCATGGCACGCTGATCCGGAAACCGACGGCAGCGCATTACAGCTGTAGAAGCGCTATTCAGGCGCCTCTACTGCAGGTCGTATGTCTGGTGGAATATTTGGTTTTGGCCTGTAGGGCGACCGTCGCGTCATTACCGCCTTGGTGGGCGGCTCCTCCGCGGGTGCTCCATCAGTTTGTCGGTCATCTTTCACAGTTTCGAGGTAAGCGCGTTTTGTGGCTGTGACAGCAGCCTCTTCCAATGAGACATCATTATGGGGGTGTTCGACGTGAGGTTCGTCAAGTGTGCTAGCAGGGGCTCTGAGAGTAGGCGGCTGCTTTTCTTGGCTCGTCTATTCCTCGGAGGCGTGTTGCGTTACTGGAGGTGCCTCGGCTGAACTTGTGCCGCTAGGCCCAACACTTGAATTCTGCGTGCTCTTCTCGACGGTTGCTGCTTTGCCTCCAGCTGCCCTTGATGCTTCCTCGGCCTCCACCTCGACCATAGCGTGCTCAGTCATATCGATGTTCCTTCCAGGCCCGGTCTTGCTTGCGTACGTAGGTACACACTCGCTTTCCTCGTGACCAAACCGGCGACAGCGCGAGCACTGAGGTACCCGACAGTCGCGGCGAATATGGCCTTTCCCTTGGCAGCGGAGGCAGAGCGGGGGCCTCCCAGCTACAACCAGAAGTGCAGGTTCACCGGCTATTCACAGTTGGTGAGGTATATCTTCAACTGTCACTTTGGATTTGAGCTTCAGGCTTAGTACACGGGTCGTTGACCCTTTTTTTTTTTTGTGACGCCGTGCACACGCCAGCGCTCCTTCGACAACTCGGTCACCTCGCCGTACGGAAGGAAGGCCGCACGCACTTCTTCATCAGTTACGTTGTGTAGGACCCAGTGCAATTTAATGCGAACCTCTTGCTTGTTGGGGTCAATCACGAGACACCGGTGCTCCTTCACCCCCATGCTCCCGGCAGCACGCACTTTCTTGAAATGCTCCCAAGGCCACAACCTCGGGTAGCAATTCCAAACGGACCAGGGCATCCCTGTAGTCCTCGACCCTATACGGCCGCGCTCGAACGTCGCCGTGCAAAAATACGGTATTAAAAACAATACGACCTGTTGGGAGGTGGGGCAGCATAACTTCGTATCCTGTGTCGTTATCTTCAGCAGTAAACCTGTTTCCGCGGCTGGGCTGAGCCGGTAACACCGCTCCGAAGGAGCACATGACAACACGTCCGTTCACAGTGGTGGCCGGAAGTGGAATCACTGAGCTACATCGGCCGCTCCACTATACTAACGACGAGGCGCAGGGAAGAGGCTAAGTGCTGTTCTGATATGGCGCATAAAGCAAGAAAGAAACAAAAACTAAGCTCCCCGTCGGGGAATCGAACCCCGGTCTCCCGCGTGACAGGCGGGGTTACTGGCCACTATACTTTTTTTTTTCTTTATTGCCTGGCTTTGACACAAATACACCGCACTGGAACTCAAAACAACAGGAAAAAAGGAATAATATATGTACACAAAGGTAGCTAGCGTTGCCTAACACCCACTGAGGGGCAGGCATTGTCATGTTAAAATTCCTTGAGCACCGTCAAAGGTTCCAGCTTTGAAAGCCACTCAGGAGCACATGGTTGCAATTTAAGGACGTCGAGCCATCGCTGCACACTTTCACGGAAATACACGCGGGCTGGCCGTGCATCTGGATCGTAGTGATAACCAGCCATTCGTGCGCGCCATATACTGTGGAGGCACATTAACATAACCTGGTCTAACGGCATATCATCGTGATTATCCAATGGCAAATACATATATGCCATAGGAATCAAGTGGCAACTGCTTTTTTATTGTCCTTTGCAGAACATCCCACAAATATACCCCCTCCCAGCAATGCAAAAACACGTGATCTATTGTCTCTGGCTGTTTGCAGATGAGACATTGGGCCCCCCACGGTAGGAACATATCCTTCTCCTCCATAAATGATTTTACGCTCAAAGTACCGGTATGTAGCATAAAGAAAAACGTTTTAGCTCCCGGAGCAACTTGCATTTTCTTTACTCTTTTTAATACATTACTTCCTGTGCCTCCATAGCATGAAGCTCGGTACAAGGGCACCGGGAACACCACTTCACAAACATCCTTGTATAATGTTCTCCTGTTAACATTACTTAAATACTCTTTCGAAAAACGTGCGCTTAAGAATTTCACGCTCAAAACAATTTCCCTAAAGAATCCAAACAGAGAACCAGGCATACATTGAGTAGAAACTACGAAATCAGGCAACGCTCGACCAAGTCTTTGTTGACACACTGTGCGCAGGAATGGATCACTGGCATCCCTAAAAAACATAAACCGGTTGACAATCTGTCGCACAAACAAATGACCCAGACCAAGCCCCCCATGCTTCACCTGCCGGAACAAATTTGTCCGACTGCACCTCTCCCAACTCGAGGCCCAAACAAACACCGCAAAAACTCGATGCAATTTTTGCACATTTACACGGGAGCAATGCAACACTTGCATTACATACCATAACTTACTAATTAAAAAAAGGTTGCAAACTGCGGCTCTTGCAAATATTGATAATTGAGCGCTTTTTCATTTCTCCGCTTTTTCACGGGTTTCTCTGACCTGCTCTAGCCAGTATGGCTCGCTTTCCTTGTAAAATTCCAAGGGCACACCCAAGTACTTTGCAGGCGTTGTAACCCACGACACATTAGCGAAAGTGTCGGGGCTCAGCTGCCATTCTCCGTGCCAAAATCCCAGGCACTTACCCCAGTTAACTTTACTGCCTGTGACTTTGCTAAAATGTTTTACCACATCCACTGTCCTCTTTATACTCTCCTTATTTACACAAAAAACCGCAACGTCGTCTGCGTAAGCCAGCAATTTGACTTCTGACTCCTGCAGTCGAAAACCATCAATGTCATTGTTTTGTAGGATGCTTAAACACAACGTTTCAACATAAATGCCGAACAAAAGAGGGCTGAGGGGGCAACCTTGGCGCACCGAACGTCGTACGTTGATGGGGGCCCCCAGTGACTTATTGACAATTAATCTCGTAGTGCAGTTACGGTACGCCAAGGCCACTCCCTCTCGAATAACAGAGCCGACATTAACATAGTCTAATATACTGAACAGAATAGTATGTGCCACACAATCAAAAGCTTTCTCCAAGTCCAACTGCAGTAACGCAACACACGCATGATTTGCATCGCAGCATTCGAGCACACTTCTCGCTTTGTGAATGTTCTGAAAGATAGATCGCCCTTTGATACCGCACGTTTGGTGAAGGCCCACTAGTTCGCATATAACCGTTTGTAGTCTGCCAGCAAGCACCTTCATATAAATCTTGTAATCAACGTTTGTCAGAGCAATGGGCCTGTAAGACAACTGCCTAAGCTTATCTGGTTGGTCAGTTTTCGGAATAAGTACTGTGTGCGACGATCCGAAAGACGCAGGCAGTGCCTTCAGTTCATACGCTTCATTAAATAAGGCACACAACAAAGGAGATAGCTGTTCCTTGAACGCTTTATAAAAAGCCGCACTCAGGCCATCAGGCCCGGGTGATTTCCCTGGGTTTAAATTTTCTATTGCCTGCTGCACTTCTTTTTCGCTTATTGGCCGCTCCAGTCTTTCTTTTTGTTCGTGATCAATTTTTGTCATCGCGTCAAGAAAGGATTCTTTAAAACAGTCCAAATTAACCTCTCGGGACGAAAATAGCTCTTCATAATACTCCCGGAAAGCTTTCGCGATTCCTTCGTTATCGGTCTCTGTGCGTCCTGCCCAATCTACCTCTGCCACGTGATTTCGCCTTGCATTTGCTTTTTCTATTCCCAACGATCTTTTTGTCGGCGTCTCATCCATGGCAAGTTTTTCCGCTCTCGCACGCACCAGTGCTCCGCGATAACGGTCTTCGTCATTCAGTTGAAGTCTGTTTTATTTTTCTAATATCGTCCATGTATAACCCTGGCGTGTTACACTCCAGGGCTAACAATTTATCTAGCAAAGATCTTAAATGCACTTCATTTTGTTTTTCTTGAAACCTTATGCAGCTGGCCTTTTCTATAGCTTTGATTTTTATTTGTTGCTTACACAGTTCCCATTCTTGACCCAGTTCGTGGCTGTCCTCCTGACAAATCCTACCAATTTCTTCTTCTACTAGTCTGGTGAATTGCTCGTCATTCAGCAGTTTATTATTTAACTTCCACAATTCCCAACTAAAACCGCTACCTCTCTTTCTTGTTCCAATTGTACACTGAACCATGCAGTGATCTGAGTACGTTACCGCCAAAACATAATAATCCTGACAATTTGGAGCCAGTTCTGCGGCCACATAAATTCTGTCAAGGCGGGCGTGGCTAGCACCCTGAAAATGCGTATACTGAACCCGTCGCTCGCTCGTGAGACACTCTGCAACGTCTTCCAGTGCAAACTCGTCAATCAAGCGTGAAAGTACCTCTGTGCTACGATCCCTAAATGTACGATGGCTAGTTTTGTCACCGGAGCTCAGTACACAATTGAAATCTCCCAGAAAGACAAGTTGCTTATCCGTGTTTAAATAATCTTCAACAAAATCAAACAAAGCAGCCCTCTCATCAACTATCGTAGGTGCATATACACAAACAGCACGCCACTCAGCCGAGCAAAAACTAACATCGAGGACCACGCCCCGACCCGACGGAAAAGAAGCATGCGACTGCACTACAAGATCCGGCAACTTCTTCACAAACAGGACGCATCCAGCAGAAGTACCGACTGCATGGCTGACAACTGCGTAAAACCGCGACGTGAAACGTTGCACCATGCTCTCGATCTCTTGCTCACCCTCGACTTTTGTCTCTTGAACTCCAAGTATATCGATGTCATTTTCATTTAAAAGGCGCAGGACCTGGCTCTGCTTCCTTTTTGCTGCTAGACCTCTCACGTTAAGGGTCGCAACCTTTAGTGACAGTACATAAGCCATTTTCTTAGAGTGAAAAGAGGCCAAGAGCTTGGTGCTTACCCTTCACGTCTAGCATGGCGCTAGACGCTTTCGCTGACGCCAGAGCCATGAGGTTGGACTGGCAGACCTTGTGACGGGGCGGCTTTTCGGCAGCTCTCCTGTCCGTCGAGACATTCGGTCTTGGTTTGAAGGTCGCCCTCCTCCCTATTGGCGTTTTTATCGACGGCTCGTCGTTGCTAGCTGCCTCTGCCTCATTCGTCTCACTGGCGCTCCCGTCGTGGGCACGCTTCGCAGGGCCCTGGACGTTGGTCGCTCGGCCGCTGCTCCCTTCGAGGGTCCCCCTTCTGCCCGCAGACTCCGGAAGTTCAATTTTTGAGCTCTCGGCATCGCTCACCTTTTCTTCCTCCGACGGTCCGTTGCTTGGCAGTGCCACTTCCCTGTCTGGTCCACCGAGCATCTCGTCACCACCCCCCCGGGGCACTAACATGCCTGTCGTTGCTGCCACCCTCTCGTCCTCTCCGACCCCTTTTGCGGCATCCTCCATCTCTGCGACATCCATTCGGTGTTCCGTCATGTCCGCCCTCGCTGTTGGTGCAGTAGCCATTGCATACGTTCGTACGCAGTCTTCCTCCGAGTGGCCAAACCGCTTACACGTCGCACACCGCGGAATCTTACATTCCCGGCGCACATGACCGGTCCCGCGGCAGCGCAGGCACTGCATGGGCCGCCCAGGCACCACAACAAGGGCCAACTCCCCTGCTACTCTTATCTGGTGAGGCAGGTCTGCTATCTTCATCCCAGGCTTCAACTTCAGATGCACGGTTCTCGTTGTTGAGCCCTTTTCGTGCACTCCCTGGACTCGCCACCGCTCACGGGTCACTCCCGTCACCTCGCCGAACGCCGCAAAAGCTGTTCGGATATCTTCATCCGCCACGCCGTGCAACATCCAGTGGAGCCGTAGCTTCACCTGTTGGTCCTCCGGGTCAATGATGATACACCGTCGACCTTTCACTTGAAGCTCCTTGAATGCTAGCAGCCGCTTGGTTGCTTCCGTGCTGTTCAAAGTCACCGCCCAGACATGGTTTATTTGGTAAGCCCCCAAGGCCACCACGTCTGGGAGCGTACCAATCTTGGCCAGGGCGTCCCGGAAATCTTCAACCCTGAAGGGTCGCACTCGTACGTCACCGTGTAAAAAAATCTGTGTTGAAAACAACACGTCCGGTGGGCAGATGCGGCAAAATAATCTGATATTCCTTATCGTCGTTTTCCACAAGCCTGTTACCGCGGCCAGCCTGGGCCGCAATCGCCGCTCCGCCGGAGCTCATCATTCTGCGTCCGTACACGCCGGTGGCCGGAAGTAGAATGACTATACTAACGAGGCGGCGCAGGGAAGACTGCAAGCGCTGTTCTAAAATGGCACAGAATGCAAGAAAGAAACAAAAACTAAGGTCCCCGTCGGGGAATCGATCCCGGGTCTCCCGCGTGACAGGGGGGGATACTGGCCACTATACTAACGAGGCGGCGCAGGGAAGACGGCAAGCGCTGTTCTAAAATGGCGCAGAATGCAAGAAAGAAACAAAAACTAAGTTCGCCGTCGGGGAATCGAACCCCGGTCTCCCGCGTGACAGGGGGGGATACTGGCCACTATACTAACGAGGCGGCGCAGGGAAGACGGCAAGCGCTGTTCTAAAATGGCGCAGAATGCAAGAAAGAAACAAAAACTAAGGTCCCCGTCGGGGAATCGATCCCGGGTCTCCCGCGTGACAGGGGGGGATACTGGCCACTATAACGAGGCGGCTCAGGGAAGACGGCAAGCGCTGTTCTAAAACGGCGCAGAATGCAAGAATGAAACAAAAACTAAGGTCCCCGTCGGGGAATCGATCCCGGGTCTCCCGCGTGACAGGCGGGAATACTGGCCACTATACTAACGAGTCTTTTTTTTTTATTGCCGTGAAACACAAAACAAAATACACATGATAAAACACGTCAACTACACTTGAGCTAACGCGTACGCGGCTAAAATCTTTTCAGGTTCGCCAACTCATCAAATAGACATTGCCATTGTGGTGGATCCTGCGGCATCGTGAAAGATTCGCGTATATACACCGCACTTTCAATGAAGTTTTCACGCGCAGATCGTGTATTTATATCTGCGTGACACACCTGCATTCGTGTTTTCCACAAACTACGGAGGCCAAGAAGCATAATTAAATCATAAGGTGCATCATCGTTCTGCACTGGTAGAAATCTGATACCATACGGAGTTAGGGGAAGTTCGTTTTTAATTGTCCTTTGGAGGACGTCCCATAGAAAAACAGCATCCCAACACTGTAAGAAGACGTGTTCAATTGTCTCCGGTTTTTTGCACAACAGGCAATTCGTTGTCCATGGGACGAAGATACCTTTTTCATTCAGCCAGGTTTTAACAGGGAGCGTATTAGAGTGAAGTTTGAAAAGGAACGTTTTAGCAGATGGCTTCAAGGGCATCTTCTTGACTCTTTTCAAAACGTCCTGCCCTGGGCCTCCACAGTGTAATGCCCGGTAAAAAGGCACCGGCAGCATCACGTCAATGAGATCTTTATACAGTTTTTTTTTGGGAACATTGAAAAGGTAATCAAAAGAAAACCGCACTTCCAGCAACTTGCACGAAAAAACAACCTCGCGCAGGTAGCCAGTCACAGTACCAGGCATGCTTTCACATGACACTATCCATTCAGGGAGCAACCTCTGCAATCGCACTTGCATCACAGTTCTTAGAAAGATATCTTTTTGATCACGCAGGAATATAAATCGCGAAACCACTTGACGCAAGAACAAATGGACAAGGCCAAGCCCGCCCCTTTTAACAGAAATAAACAAATTCGTCCGGGCGGTTTTTTCCCATGTGGATGCCCAAATAAAAACAGCAAAAACGCGGTGCATTTTCTGAATTGAGGTTCGTGAGACACACAACACATTCATGAGGTACCACAGCCTCGAAATAAGAAAAACATTGCAAATAGAAGCGCGCGCAAACATTGAGAGTTGCCTTCCTTGCCACGCATCCGCTTTTTCTTTCGCTCTGGATGTTTCTTCCATCCAGTGCACGTTGGGATCTCGATAACAATCTAAAGGCACGCCTAGATATCGCGTTGGGAGAGCAGACCATCGCAGCTTACAGAAGAAATCAGGTGTCACGTCCCAATCACCGTGCCAAAACCCAGAGCTTTTCTCCCAATTGATCTTACATCCGGTTTGATCACAAAATGTTTGAACGACACCCGTGACTTCACAGATGCTCTTTCTGGTTGCACAAAAGACTGCAATGTCATCAGCGTATTCTAGCATTTTCACGTGTGCTGATTGCAGCTTGAATCCTAAAATGCGATCGCTATCAATGATAGCCAAGCAAAGTGGCTCTAAATACAGTGCAAAAAGTAGGGGTGAGAGCGGGCAGCCCTGCCTTACTGATGACCGTACTGCAATGCTGTCAGTCAGTTCACCATTCACTATAATACGGGTCGTGCAGTTCGCATAAGCCATTTTAACACCCTCCACTATGACTTCACCAAGGTTAGAATGCTCTAAAATGGAAAAAATAATTTCGTGAGAAACACGGTCAAAGGCTTTCGCCAAATCTAATTGCATCATGGCTATCTGACCCCCGAGTGCATCAACACATTCTAGTACGGTTCTTGCAACATGTATATTCGTGGCAATCGATCGACCCTTGATGCCACACGTTTGATGAGACCCAAACAATTCCTTTATTACGCTTTGCAGTCTTTTTGCTAAAACCTTCATGTACACCTTGTAGTCGACATTGGTGAGGCTTATCGGTCGATATGACCCCACCAACAGTCGTTTCTCCGGATCCTCTGTCTTGGGTATTAGAACAATGTGCGATGTAGAGAAAGACAATGGAACAGCATTACGTTCGTAAGCTTCAGTGATTACATCGAGCATAAACTGAGCCGCATAGTGCTGAAACGTTTTAAAGAAGACAGCACTTAGACCATCGGGCCCAGGGGCTTTCCCAGGTGACAGGTCATCTATTGCAGATTCTATCTCCTGTAACGTTATCGGTGTTTCTAGGCGCGCTTTACTTTCGTCATCCAGTGCAGGCATCAGTCTTAGAAAGTCTGTTTGAAAGCCGCCTACAGTCTCAAGCTTAGCGCTAAGCAGTTCTTCGAAGTGCTCTGCTACCGCATGCTGAATATCTTGAGCATCTTCTGTGATATGGCCGCCATACCTTATACTCCTAATTTCTTTCTGGCAGGCGTATCTTTTCTCGTCTGCTAGGGCTCGTTTTGTCGGCACTTCTTCAGCCCAAAGTTTTTCAGCCCTTGCACGTATGACAGCCGCTGTGTATCTTTCGCTGTCGATTGTTTCCAGCTCACTTTTAAGCTCTCGTATTTTACTGGCGAAATACCCTGGCACAGTACTTTCCATGCTCAAAAAAAGAGCAAGTTGTTCATTCAGTTCTTTTTCTTTCTCTTTGTACAGCAGCTTACTACTCTTTTCTATTGCTTTCAATTTGACCCACTCTTTGAAGCTGTCCCATTCCGCTGCAAAACTTACTGGTTGCATAGCAAGACGATTTTCAAACTCTGTCTTAACTTCAGTAAGGAACTCTTCATCGGCAAGAAGTTTGGCATTCAGTTTCCATAGGTACCAGTTAAAGCGCGATTTCTTTCCTTTGCGACCAAACACTGCACTCACGAGACAATGATCGCTGAAAGACACAGGTTTGACCTCATATGCAGTACATAGCGAAACAAGATCTACCGACTCATACACCCTGTCCAATCTGGCATGGCTATCTCGCTGAAAGTGCGTGAACTCTGGCTGGTTTCCAGTGGAGAACACACTACCAACATCCTCAAGGCTATACTTATGCACAAGTGCATTCAACAGCTCGGAGCTTCTGTCTCTTCGAGGTTTACACTTGGCCGCTCGGTCCACAGCTGCGCACACACAGTTGTAGTCACCAAGTACAAGCAAGATTTTGTCGACCTTCAACCACAACTCAATAGACTGAAAAAACAATTCACGCTCACGCCCTGAAATGGGAGCATACACACACACAACACGCCAGCATAAATTAGAGTAGGTAAAATCGGTAACCAAAAGCCGACCACTTGGACAGGCATAAACGGACTCTACGCTTACTCCCAGCGTGTTACGTATAAATAAAAGGCATCCACCCGATACACCAACAGAATGGCATACACACACATAAAAGTTTGTTTGAAAAGAAGCCACCATACGGTCAGTGCTTTCTTGGCTCTCAATCTTTGACTCTTGCACAGCTGCAATATCTATATCATTATCGACAAGGAGGCGCCTGAGCTGGCATTGTCGCCTTCTCGCTCCCAGTCCTCTAACATTCAAAGTAGCTACGTGTAACGGCGAATTAAGCTTGAGAGTCATGTACTAGAGAGAGACGCCAGTACCGGCATGGTGCCTACCTTCATGGTTGCGTGGCCTCCGCTTCTGACAAACAGCGGCGTATGCATGCATGTAATGTCCTGCCAGCAGAATGTCAGGATGCATTCAAACGAAGTCCAAGCCCATTGTTTCATTTTTGCTAACACACGCACCACTTGGTTGTAGAAGGTTCGTGACGCTGGTCGGTGGGCAGCCGACCCATAAATCGTTCAGGTCACCGCAAAAACTACGGAGGCGGTTTCCCCGCCTGCCGCGTGTCGGCCAAGAAGTTCGGCTTCGGTCTTAACGTGGCTCTTCGGATGCCAGAAGTTTTCGGCGGCGGCTCACCACAAACACCGCCTGGCAGCTGAGTCTCCTCGACGCTTTCCTCATGCGGACGTTTCGCGGCAATTAAGGCTGCTGTCTCCGGCCCAACCTCCATGGCATCAGTACAGGAAGGCTCAGTACTGAGATGATCCTCAGCGTCAGAAAATTTGGTTAAGTCTTCTGACCCGTCCTTTGACTCGTTTTCATGGTCCTGGGATGGAGCGTTCACGACATGCCGAGGTTCGTTCTTTTCATTTGAGACCGTTACCTTATCCTTTGTTAAAACCGTCATGGAAGGCGCGTCCTGTTTCGTTGACTGACCTCTAATGTTAGCAGCCTCCTCCGCATCCGCCTCGTCCATAATTAACTCGGACGAGTCTTCGCTGGTCCCAGGTCCGGCAATGCTAGCGTAGGTTCGTGCACACTGGTTGTCTTCATGCCCGAACCGTCGGCAGGTTCCGCAGCGAGGAACCCGGCACTCTTTGCGGATGTGACCCGTACTCCGGCAGCGTAGGCACAACGGGGGTCTGCCTGGCACAATGACGAGCGCGAGCTCACCGCTAACATTCAGCTGATGCGGCAGGTCGTCGAGCTTCATGCCAGCTTTCAGCTTCAGCGTGACGAGTCTAGTTGTAGAGCCCTTTTCCAGCATACCTTTAACACGCCAGCGCTCCTGGGAAACGTCTGACACCTTTCCGTACGGCGCAAATGCAGCACGAACATCTTCATCTGGCACGTTGTGAAGTAGCCAGTGAAGTTTGAGTCGCACGTCCTGGTTCGCCGGGTCAATCACCAAGCAGCGACCGTTTTTCACAGACAGCTCAACTACACTGACAATCTTGTTGACGGCTTCAGTATCCTTGAGAGTGACGGCCCAGACGTGGCTCATCCGATACGCCCCCATAGCGATAACATCGGGGATTAGCGCGTGTTGTGCTAAAGCATCCCGGAAATCTTCCACCCGGTACGGGCGGGCCCTGATATCGGCGTGCAAAAAAACGGTATTCAAAACAAACCGACCTGTTGGAAGTGCAGGCAAAACGACCTGGTAAGTGTTGTCCTTTTCAGCAGTCCTGTTACCGCGGCCTGACATGGCCGCTGAAGCCGCTCCTGAGGAGCCCTGCATCCTGCGTCCGTTCACTGGCGTGGCCGGAAGCAGAATCCACTATACTAACGAGGCGGCGCAGGGAAGACGGCAAGCGCTGCTCTAAAATGGCACAGAATGCAAGAAAGAAACAATAAGTAAGGTCCCCGTCGGGGAATCTATCCCGGGTCTCCCGCCTGACAGGGGGGGATACTGGCCACTATACTAACGAGGCGGCGCAGGGAAGACGGCAAGCGCTGTTCTAAAATGGCGCAGAATGCAAGAAAGAAACAAAAACTAAGTTCGCCGTCGGGGAATCGAACCCCGGTCTCCCGCGTGATAGGCGGGGATACTGGCCACTATACTAACGAGGATTTTTTTTCTTTATTGCCTGTTTTGAGTTCACATCAATTAAAAGAAGATCCACAATAATGGTAAAACTCGCAACAACCAGACTTCGGCTGTCACGAAAGGTTTAAAATTTCTTGAGGACAGCCAGTTCATCGAGCACTCTGACCCAGTCAGGTGGATCAGAAAGCACCCGGTACGTTTCTCTAAGGAGCAGCACACTCTCGATAAAGTTCTCGCGTACAGAACTCGTGTTGACATCTGCATGTTGCACTTGCATCCTTGTTTTCCACAGGCTGTGGAGGCCCAAGACCATGACTAAATCCAAAGGAATACCCTCACTCTCGACTGGAAGGAACCGTATGCCATACGGATCGAACGGAAGGTCTTTCTTTAGTATTCTCTGGAGAACATCCAATGAAAGACTGGGTCCCAGCAATCCAGATAGACGTGCTCGATTGTCTCTGGTTTTTTGCAAAGGAGACAGTCTGTTGTCCAGGGAACGAATAAGCCTCTTTCATGTAACCAGGTTTTAACAGGTAATGTGTTGGAATGTAGCTTAAAGAAAAACGTTTTAACTGAAGGCCTAATTGGCATCTTTTTCACAGGCTTTAAGACATCCTGTCCGGGGCCTCCACTGTGTGGTGCACGGTAAATCGGCAACGGTATCGTCACATCCAGAAGATCTTTGTACAGCCTCTTGTTACACACTTTGCTCAAGTATTTCATTGAAAAACGCGCATGCAACGTCCTGAAAGACAAGACAACTTCGCGCATGTACCCTTTTAAAGCGCCACTCATATTCTCACCAGAACAGACAACGTATTCTGGAAGCATTTTACACAGTCGTACTTGCATGACCGTCCTCAAGAATTTGTCGTTTTGATCACGAAGGGAAAAAAAGAATGCGAGACAACCTGTCGCAAAAAGAGATGCACAAGGCCCAAGCCCCCCGCCTTAACAGGAAGAAAGAGGTTGGTTCTGCTGCACTTTTCCCATGTTGATGCCCACATGAAAACGGCAAAGACACGATTCAATTTTTTTAATGCTAACACGCGTCGCCGAAAGCACATTCATTACGTACCATATCTTTGCCACAAGGAAAACATTGCACACATAAGCGCGTGAGAACATTGACAACGGCTTGCCCTGCCATGAATCAGCTTTCTCTCTCGCCCTCTCTGCTTGGCCAGCCCAGAAAGGGGTGGGATCTTGGTACGATTCAAGCGGCACGCCTAAATACTGGGTCGGCAATTTTGACCATTGCAAACGAGAAAAGTATTCAGGCGTAACATCCGAGTCTCCATGTCAGAAACCGGCACTTTTTTCCCAATTTACTTCACAGCCTGTCTGTCGGCAGAATTTTTCGACAAGGACAGTAACTTCTTGAATGCTTTCGATGCTTGAACAGAATACAGCGATGTCATCTGCATATGCCAGCATTTTGACCTGTGCTGACTGTAGCATAAAACCAGTTATACGTTCATTGTTTATGATTGACCGGCAGAGAGGCTCGAGGTAGGCCGCAAACAGCAGGGGTGACAGGGAGCAGCCTTGCCTCACTGACGACAGCACACGAATGCTGTCAGCGAGCTCTCCATTCACAATTATCCGTGTCGTGCAGTTCGCATACACCATTCGAACATCTTCCTCAATCACTCGCCCTATGTTTGAATGTGCCAATACTTCGAACAAGGCATCGTGCGAAACGCGATCGAATGCTTTGGCGAGATCCAGCTGTATCATTGCCACTCGAGATCCAATCGCGTCACAACACTCCAAAACAGTTCGTACCACGTGCACATTAGTTGCGATGCTTCGACCTTTAATGCCGCACGTCTGGTGTGGCCCAACCAGACTCGGTATTACACTTTGAAGCCTTTTCGCCAGCACTTTCATGTATATTTTGTTATCCACGTTGGTGAGGCTTATCGGCCGATAAGAACCCACCAACAGGCGTTTTCCTGGCTCATCATACTTCGGAATCAAAACAATGTTCGAGGTAGAAAACCAAGGTGGAACCTGCTTACGCTCGTATTACTCGTCTAGCACTTTAAGCAAAACCTGGCCTGTGTAATCTTTAAATTCTTTGTAGAAAGCAGTGCCAAGCCCGTCAGGTCCTGGCGACTTTCCCATTGGAAGCTCGTCTATCGCACTTTCTATTTCTGTCAAACTTATGGGTCGTTCTAGACGCGTTTTAACATCATCATCGAGTTTTGGCATTTGGCGCAAAAATTCTGCCTGAAAGCCATTTTTGACTTCGGGTTTACGGCCAAGCAGTTCATTGTAGTGTTCTATAAAGGCATTTTTGATAGTAGCAGGGTCACTAGTTACATCACACCGGTTGTCAATTTGCCGTATTTCCTTTTGATACGCGTGCCATTTCTCATCTGACAGCGCTCGCTTAGTTGGCGTCTCCCCCGCCCAAAATTTTTCAGACCTTGCTCTTATCACTGCTGCCTTACACTTTTCAGTGTCAATGTTTCCAAGTTGTCGTTTCAAGGCTTTTATTTCTTGTGCATATCTTCCCGGCTGGATGCTATCCATGCTAAGCAAAAACTCAAGCTCCTCGTGCATATCTTTCTCTTTTCTTTTTTCGTCATATCGAATTGCGCTTGCAGTTTTGATAGCCAAAAGCTTTACTCTCTGCTTTAGCTCCTCCCACTCAACTATATAGCTTTCGGCCTGCGTCGAGAGTAATTTATTGAGTTCTTTCGTTGTCTCTCTTACAAAACTGTCATCCTCTAAAAGCTTCACCTTAAATTTCCACAGGTTCCAGTTCAATCGTGACCTCCGCTGTTTCTTGCCAAATGTTCCAATTACTAAGCAATGGTAACTGAAGCTTACGGGCTTAACGTCATACTCTGTGCACAATGAAGCCAGTTCAACAGAGACATAAATTCGATCTAATCTGGTGTGGCTATCCCTTTGAAAATGCGTGTATTTAGGGTGTGCGTCGTAAGAGAACAAATAGCCAACGTCTTCCAGATTACATTCATTAATTAAAGAGTGAAGCAGCTGAGCACTCCTATCCCTCAATGGCAAATGTTTTGCGCGGTCCTGAGCGAAACAAACTCAGTTGAAGTCTCCTATAAATATTACTACCTTGTCGCACCTAGGATGCATTTCGAGGCTTTCGAAAAATGTTTTGCGCTCGCTCACCGCGTTCGGAGCATAAACACAGACAACACGATAACTATAATTCGAAAACGAAAAGTCAACAACAAGAAGGCGACCGCATTGGGAAGCCACAACGGAAGCAACGTTGATGCCTAAACTTTTACGAATAAATAAAACGAAGCCACCCGACGCGCCGACGGAATGGCAGACGCATACATCATACAAAGAAGAAAGGACGACGCCATACGAACAGTTAGCTCTTCGCTTTCAATCTTAGTTTCTTGGATAGCGATTAGGTCAAGGTCATTTTCAAGAATTAGGCGTCGCAGTTGGCTTTGTCGTCTTCTTGCTCCCAAACCCCGGACATTTAAAGATGCTAGACGAAGTGTTACATCGAGATTAACCGCCATGTTTAGTAACAAAAGCCCCGCTAATAAGAAGTCGTAGCGGGTAACAAAACACTAAACTCACAGTGCATAAAGCCTCCATGCAGCGTTCCCCAATCCAGTCTTTCGCAGGCGCCGTACAGATCATAGCCAGCACTGTCTTCACTGAGTCCACCAGGCCACACAGGCCAAAGGATTATGGAGGCGGTTTCACCGCCTGCCTTAGCTCGGACGGGACGTTCGGGTTCGGCCGCGGTTTGCAGGGCGGCCGTCTCTTCCCGGTTGTTTTTGATGGCGGCTCCCCGCTGCCACTGCCGCCCAGTTGCTCACTCTCGGTATCTTTCTGGTCACGCGGCCGCTTTCCGGGAAGTATACCGGAACCGACGCCAGCTGCTCCTTGAGTAACGTCCATTGCGGTTGCTTCGGCGCCCTCGATGTTCGATTCGTCGTCGTTCGTCGCGTTATCCAACCCAGATTCCTCTTGGTCGGTAACTATTGGTTTGCTCGGTGGGCTAGCGTGAACTGCTGAAGGTTCGCTTCTGCGGCACAAGGACTTGAAGATTAGGCTGCAATACTTCCTTGACCGCTGGTCCTTTTCCTGCTTTCGAAGTCTCCTCAGCGTCCGCCTCATCCATGTACAGCTCGGACGCTTCATCGCTTTTGCCGGGACCGGTGACGCTTGCGTATGTGCGAGTGCACTGACTCTCTTCGTGTCCGAGCCGACGGCAAGAGCTGCATCGCGGAATGCGGCACTCACGCCGTATGTGACCTGTACCTTGGCAGCGCAGGCAAAGCGGGGCCCTGCCAGGCACTACCACTAGAGGCAATTCGCCACTGACGCTCACCTGATGCGGAAGGTCGTCGAGCTTGACACCTGGATTCAACTTGAGTGTCACAAGTCTTGTTGTTGAACCCTTATCCGACACGCCCTGTGCTCTCCACTTCTTTGCAACATCTGTCACCTTCGGAAAGCAGCAAAGGCGAGCCGCACGTCTTCGTCTGGTACACTGTGCAGCAACCAGTGTACAGGCGCCCAAATCTTTAACTGGCTTGCGCGAGCGGCGACTTTTCTGTGCGTCAGCGCCCTATGATGGAGCGAAGTTGGAAACAGGATGAGGCTAAGCGCATGCTCACAAAGCACGCTCGCTGGACGCGTCGTGAGCTGAGCGTGCTTTGTGAGCATGCGCTTAGCCTCATCCTGTTTCCAACTTCGCTCCGTCATAGGGCGCTGACGCACAGAAAAGTCGCCGCTCACGCACGCCAGTTAAAGATTTGGGCGCCTGTACCTTCATTCGGACGTCTCGGTTAGCAGAATCGATGACGAGACACCGAGGACCTTTAACCTGCAGGTTTGCAAAGCGAAGTATCCTCTTCATCGAGTCAGCGTCCTTGAAGGTCACGGCCCAGACGTGGTTCATACGGTACGCCCCCAGGGCGATAACATCCGGCATGAGCGAAAGCGGAGCAAGCACATCACGAAAGTCTTCCACCCGGTATGGGCGGGCCCTGATGTCACCGTGCAAAAAAAACAGTATTTTCAACAAATCGTCCTGTAGGCAAACTTGGCAGTACAACCTGATAATCACTGTCCGAATCAAAAAGCCTGTTTCCGCGGCCAGACATGACCGCTGTACCCGCTCCAACGGAGCCCAACATAACACGTCCGTTCGCTAGGGCAGCCGGAAGTGGACTCCCGCTATACTAACGAGGAGGCGCAAGGAAGACGGCAAGCGCGGTTCTGAAATGGCGCAGAATGCAAGAAAGAAACAAAAACTAAGCTCCCCGTCGGGGAATCGAACCCCGGTCTCCCGCGTGACAGGCGGGGATACTGGCCACTATACTAACCAGGAGGCGCAGGGAAGAGGCTAAGTGTTGTTCTGATATGGCGCATAATGCAAGAAAGAAACAAAAACTAAGCTCCCCGTCGGGGAAACGAACCCCAGTCTCCCGCGTGACAGGCGGGGATACTGGCCACTATACTAACGAGAAGGCGCAGGGAAGAGGCTAAGTGCTGTTCTGATATGGCGCATAATGGCAGAAAGAAACAAAAACTAAGCTCCCCGTCGGGGAATCGAACCCCGGTCTCCCGCGTGATAGGCGGGGACACTGGCCACGATACTAACGAGGAGGCGCAGGGAAAAGGCTAAGTGCTGTTCTGATATGGCGCATAATGTCAGAAAGAAACAAAAACTAAGCTCCCCGTCGGGGAATCGAACCCCGGTCTCCCGCATGACAGGCGGGGATACTGGCCACTATACTAACGAGGAGGCGCAGGGAAGAGCCTAAGTGCTGTTCTGATATGGAGCATAATGGCAGAAAGAAACAAAAACTAAGCTCCCCTTCGGGGAATCGGACCCCGGTCTCCCGCGTGACAGGCGGGGATACTGGCCACTATACTAACGGGGAGGCGCAGGGAAGAGGCTAAGTGCTGTTCTGAAATGGCGCATAATGGCAGAAACAAAAACTAAGCTCCCGTCGGGGAATCGAACCCCGGTCTCCCGCGTGACAGGCGGGGTTACTGGCCACTATACGAAAGAGGATTTCTTTTTTTTCTTTATTACCGACTTGGCAACTACAAAGAACGATGAAAAGTCGCATGGAATTAAAAACACAAGTCACTTTCTTACAGGTTTCTTGTGATAGAATGGATTAGGTGACATGAGCTTGTCCAAGATTGGCAGCCAATCCGGGGGTTCAGATTGCCCTCCGAAAACATCACGCGTGAACATTACACTTTCAACAATGTATTGATGGGCTGTGTGTACGACAACATGCTCATGGCGAACATCCATCCGCGTTCTCCATATGCTGTGCATACACAAGACCATTAATAAATCACTGGGCACTTCTCCTGGCTGGGCGCATGGAAGGTAGCGTATGCCAGACGGCGTTATTGGTAAGTCCCTTTTAATAGTACGCTGTAGCACGTCCCACAAAAAAAAAAAAAGCCGCATCGTGACAATCAAGGAAAATATGCTCTATGGTTTCCAGCTTTTTGCAAATTAAACAGTCAGCAGACCAAGGCACGAAAAGGCCTTTGCTTTTCAGCCATGGCTTCACCGGAAGAGTGGCGTTATGCAATTGAAAAAAGAAAGATTTAGCGGACGATCTGATGGACATTCTTTTCACTCTCTTCAACACGTCCCGCTCCGGACCCAAAGCATATACAGCGCGATAAAGAGGCACAGGTAAAAAGGTTTCCAATAAATCTTTGTACAGCCGTTTTCGCGTAACAGTACACATATACTCATTTGAAAATCTCGCCTTCACTATTTGGAAGGACGCGACAACTTCGCGAAGAAAAGCACTTAGAGCCATTGGCCCTGTAGACATAGTCGAAACTACATATTCCGGCAGTGAATCACGCAATCGCACTTGGATTACCGTTCTGAGAAAAACATCGCTTTGTTCGTGCAAAAAAAAAAAGAACCTTGTTACAATCTGCTTTAAGTATAAATGTGACAAGCCCAGTCCACCGTTATGCACCGTATGAAAAAGATTGCATCGACTGGTACGCTCCCATGTTGAAGCCCACACAAACGTGGCAAATACCCTATGCAGTTTTTGAACAGAGATTCTTGACATAGATAACACTTGCAGCATGTAAAAAATTTTTGCAACTAGGAACATATTGCAAACGGTAGCTCTTGCGAACATAGAAAAGTTATGTCCTCCCCATTTGTTTGTTTGGGTTTTCACTTGCTCAACCTCCCCGGCCCAACATTCTTTGCTTTCACGGTAATGCTTTAGTGGCACGCCAAAGTAATTGCCTGGCGTTATTGTCCATTGCATACTGGAGAACAGTTCAGGCGCGTATTGCCAGTTTCCGTGCCAAAATCCTAAACACTTTGCCCAACTAATTTCACTTCCACTTGCAGTGCAAAAAGCAGTGGCTTCTTTTACATCTTCTTGCACGCTCTCATGATCAGTACAAAAAACCGCAATATCGTCCGCGTATGCCAAAACCCGAACTTCACTTCGAAAAAATCTATAACCGCGTATGTTTGGCCTTGTAAGCAATCTTAGACAGAAAGGCTCCAGATAAAGCGCAAACAAAAGGGGAGACAGAGGACAACCCTGCCTTACTGACGACTGAACAGGTATACGATCAGTTAAATGCTTATTCACGATCAGTCTCGCTGAACAGCACTTGTAAACCATTTTCACGCCCTTTGTAATTACGGAACCAGCATTGACATACTCTAAAACAGAGAACAAAATTTCATGTACCACTTTATCAAATGCTTTGGGGAGGTCTAATTGCATCATGGCTACGTGGTCATGCATCGCGTCATAACATTCGAGTACACTACTTGCTGCGTGTGTGTTAGTAAAAATGGTCCTTCCTTTTATACCTCATGTCTGATGTGGGCCTACAAGAGAAGTAATTACACGTTGGAGTCGTCGCCCTAATACTTTCATGTAAATTTTATAGTCAACATTCGTTAGACCTGTAGGACGGTAAGACGCTACAGACTGAAGCTTAACATGGTCATCTGTTTTCGGGATTAGTACAATGTGTGACATTCGAAAAGACGGAGGAGGTACGTTCTTTTCGTAGCATTCGCTAATAAATCTTTCCAGCATAACAGCCATTTCGGTTTGAAAGGCCTTGTATATGGCAGCACCAAGACCATCTGGTCCGGGTGACTTATTGGAATTTAATTCTCCGATAGCGGCCTCAATTTCCCCGGAAGTAATACTTGCTTCAAGTGTCTGCGCCACTTCGTCTTCTACTCTTGGCATCAGCGACAGAAAGTCTTTTCTGAAGGGTTCAATGTCCGGTGTTTTCAGGCTAAACAATTCGCTGTAAAATTCTACAAACGCCCGTTCAATCGTTTTTTTTTTCCGAGGTAACTACGTTCTGATAGCAGATTTCTTTTATGTCTTTTGACACTGCGTAGTTTTTTTCGTCACTAGGTGCCCTTTTCGTGGGCGTCTCTCCGAGCCACAATTTTTCGCTGCGTGCCCTTATCACCGCACCGCGATACTTCTCTTCGTCCATCACCCCAAGTTTGGTTTTACCTTTTTAATATCTTGGGCGAACAAGCCAGGCTTAACGCTCTCCATGCTAAGCATGTATTCAAGTGTGCTACGAAGTTCTTTTTCTTGTCCTCTTTCTTTACGTCGGAGAGTGCATGCTCGGTCAATAGCAGCTGTCTTTATATCGCACTTAAACTGCTCCCCCGCTTGTACAAAATTCGAGTCATTTTGTAACATATGCTTAATATATTCTTTAACTTTAGTGGTAAACTCTTCATCCAGCAGCAGTTTTTCATTAAATTTCCATAGCTCCCAATTGAACTTTGTTGCTTTACTTTTCATGCCTATAGTAATGATTACGAGAGAGTGGTCACTAAAGCTCATGGGAAGTGCTTGATATTCCGAGCACAAGGGCACACAATCAATGGGAACATATATTCGGTCCAACCTTGCATGACAGCTACCTTGAAAGTGCGTGAACTTTGCTCGGCCTTCATGCGTCATTATACAGCCAGCATCTTCAAGCTCTGCCTCAATAACAATGCCAGTAAGTAACTCTGCACTCTTGTCACGAAGGACACGGTCTGTTGTTCTATCTTCCGGTCTACAGACACAGTTGAAGTCTCCAAGCAGGAGAACACGCCTCTCGTGTATTAGGAAGGATTTCATATAGTGAAAAAACACTTCCCGCTCAAACGTTCTAGTCGGCGCATAAACGCAGATCACTCTCCAGTCAAATCCAGAAAAACTGAAATCGCATATCAATAGCCGTCCACTCTCACACGAGAACACAGACTGTACACACTCTAATCAATTTCGGATGAAAATGACACATCCCCCCGATCTTCCAACCGCATGACAAACGCAAACACTATATCTAGAACGATATATTTCAGCCATTTTATCTGTTTGTTGTTCGCTTTCCATTTTCCTCTCTTGAACTGCTAGCACCTCAATTTCATTTTCCAGCAGAAGGCGCGGTTCAGCTGCTGTTGTCTCCGACGCGTTGACAGCCCCCTCACATTTAGCGTGGCTACGCGCAAGCTAGTGGATAAATTGGTCACCATCTCAAGAAATTATAAATCGCGAAACATATCACTCACATCTCTTTTGCAGAAAGACAGCATTGCAGTTGATCTGTTGCACGGGATGACCATTCTTCCGTTTTGGCGAGTCCGTCCGTCGTTCCAAGCGCTGGTCCCGATCATGGACCGGGCTTCTAACGTCTCGACCGAAAGGGTACCCCCGCTATGGCGGAGGCACAGGTGACACAGTTCTCCGGTCTGGGGGCACGTTTGGCCTTGGCTTGAAGGACGCCCTGCGAAGGGGGGCCGCCTTCAGTGGAGGCTGTCCGCTTTCCGCTCCTCCTTGGGTTGATTCCTCGTTGACACTGTCTTCGTGCACCCGCTTCACAGGCAAGGTAGAAGCAGCTGGCATCTCAGCTTCAGTGTCCCCCTGTTCCTCACTGTGTTGCGTAGCCGAAGCTGGGCTCGCAGCACTGGCATTGCCGTCTTCTATCGTGGGTGTCTCGGTCCCAGCAACATTCGGCAACGGAACAATCACATCTGACTCACAGTGTTCTTTAAGGGCAGGGGTCTTCTCAGAGGATTCTTCTTTCAGCTCTGCATCCTCAGTGGTTCCACTGCTAGTTTCCTCGGCGTCCACTGCGTCCATCAAGTGCTCGCCTGCCACTTCACTCGGCACGGGGCCTGCAACGTTGGCATATATGGGCACACACTGGGACTCGTCATGGCCGTAGCGACGACACAGCCCGCAGCGCGGCACACGACACTCACGACGTATATGTCTTTTCCCGCGGCACCGGAGGCAATGCGGGGCTCTGCCTGGAACGTGGACGAGTGCGACGTCATCGGCGACCCGAAGCTGATGCGGCAGGTCCTCGATGGTAACGCCCACTTTTAGCTTCAGCGTGACCGTTCGTGTCGTTGAAGCCTTGTCGACACACCCTTGCACTCTCCACTTGTCTCTTGAAATTTCAGTCACTTTTCCAATAGCCGCCAACGCCGCTCGCACATCATCGTCGTGCACGCCTTGAAGCAGCGAGAAAAGTTTTAGCCTGATGCCTTGGTTGGAGGGGTCAATGACCACGCATCGGTGCTCTTTCACTTCAAAAGCTTCGGTTTGCAAAATCTTCGCTTTCCCCTCTTCACCTTTAAACGTTACCGCCCATACTTGATTCATTTGATATGCCCCGAGGGCAACCACTTCCGGCAAAAGTGAAAGACGAGCGAGGGAGCCTCGAAAGTGCTCCACCCGGTACGGCCTGGCTTTTATGTCGCCATGCAAAAAAACAGTATGCAGAACACTCGAACCTGTAGGCAGATGCGGCAGAACCAGTTCATAATCCTTGGCAGGCCTTTCCCTACTCCTGGTACCACGGCCCAGCTGGGCCGCTGAATCCGCTCCTTGGGTGCACATCATACACACGTCCGTCACGCTCGGTAGCCGGAAGTAGAATCACTATACTAACGAGGAGGTGCAAAAGATGCGGCAAGACGCCAACCTGTCTTCAGCTGGCGAGACAAATTAAAATTTCTTCAGACACACTAACTCATCAAATACATCTATCCACTCAGGAGGTTCGGGTAATGCCTGATACACTTCTCTCATGTATACCATACTCTGAATGAAATTTTCACGTACAGAGAGAACATTTGGATCTGCGTGACGCACTGCCATTCTTCTTTGCCACAGGCTTTGAAGACCTAGGAGCATAAGCATGTCATAGGGAATTTCATCACTTTTCACTGGGAGAAACCGGATGCCGTAGGGTGTAATGGGCAGCTGTTTCTTTAGAGTTCGTTGTAATATGTCCCAATGGAAGATAGGGTCCCAGCCCCCGATGAAAACGTGTTCAATTGTTTCCGCTTTTTTGCACAATAGACAATTAATTGTCCATGGAACAAATATGCCCTTCTGGTATAGCCATGCTTTTACGGGGAGGGTGTTCGTGTGTAACTTAAAAAAAAAGGATTTAATGTGAGGTCTAACTGGCATTCTTTTGACCCTCTTCAACACATCCCTTCCTGGGCCTTCACAGTAAATTACTCTGTATAGTGGAGCTGGTAGTAGGTTTTCCAGCAAGCCTGCATACAATTTCTTTTTTGTAAGAGAACACAGGTAATTCAATGAGAACTGAGCATGCAGCATAGGGAAAGAAACTACAACTTCATGAAAGTAGCCTGTCACGCGACGGCACATTATATCACTGGTTGTAACAATGAATTCAGGCAGCGCTCTCGCGAGTCGAACTTGCATAACTGTGCCAGCTTTCAGCTTCAGCGTGACGAGCCTAGTAATAGAGCCCTTTTCAAACATACTTTTAACACGCCAGCGCTCCCGGGAAACTTCCGACACATTTCCGTACGGCGCAAATGCAACACGAACATCTTCGTCTGGCACGTTGTGTAGTAGCCAGGGAAGTTTGAGTCGCATGTCCTGGTTCGCCGGGTCAATCACCAAGCAGCGACCGTTTTTCACAGACAGCTCACCTACACTTACAATCTTATTGACGGCTTCAGTATTCTTGAGGGTGACGGCCCAGACGTGGCCCATCCGATACGCCCCCATAGCGATAACATCGGGGATTAGCGAGTGTTGTGCTAAAGCTTCCCGGAAATCTTCCACCCGGTGCGGGCGGGCCCTGATATTGGCGTGCACAAAAACGGTATTCAAAACAAACCGACATGTTGGCAGTGCAGGCAAAACGACCTGGTAAGTATTGTCCTGTTCAGCAGTCCTGTTACCGCGGCCTGACGTGGCCGCTGAAGCCGCTCCTGAGGAGGCCTGCATCCTGCGTCCGTTCACTGGCGTGGCCGGAAGCAGAATCCCCACAGCATACACTCTGAACACAAAAAACAAAACAAAAAGGGGCTTTTAGCATTACTATACTAACGAGGCGGCGCAGTGAGGTCGGCAAGCGCTGTTCTAAAATGGCGCAGAATGCAAGAAAGAAACAAAAACTAAGGTCCCAGTCGGGGAATCGATCCCGGGTCTCTCGCGTGACAGGGGGGGATACTGGCCACTAAACTAACGAGGCGGCGCAGGGAAGACGGCAAGCGCTGTTCTAAAATGGCGCAGAATGCAAGAAAGAAACAAAAACTAAGGTCCCCGTCGGGGAATCGATCCCGGGTCTCCCGCGTGACAGGGAGGGATACTGGCCACTATACTAACGAGGCTTTTTTTTTCTATATTGCCTGACTTTGACACAAGTACACCGCACTGGACCTCAAAACAACAGGAACAAAGGAATAATATATGTACACAAAGCTAGTTCGCGTTGCCTATTTCCCACTGAGGGGTAGGCATTGTCATTTTAAAATTCCTTGAGCACCGTCAAAGGTTCCAGCTTTGACAGCCACTCAGGAGCACATGGTTGCAATTTAAGCACGTCGAGCCATCGCTGCACACTTTCACGGAAATACATGCGGGCTGGCCGTGCATCTGGATCGCAGTGATAACCAGCCATTCGTGCGCGCCATATACTGTGGAGGCACATTAACATAACCTGGTCTAACGGCATATCATCGTGGTTATCCAATGGCAAATACCTAATGCCATGGGAATCAAGTGGCAACTGTTTTTTTATTGTCCTTTGCAGAACATCCCACAAATATACCCCCTCCCAGCAATGCAAAAACACGTGATCTATTGTCTCTGGCTGTTTGCAGATGAGACATTGGGCCCCCCACGGTAGGAAAATACCCTTTTCCTCCATAAATGATTTTACACTCAAAGTACCGGTATGTAGCATAAAGAAAAACGTTTTAACTCCCGTAGCAACTTGCATTTTCTTTACGCGTTTTAATACATTACCTCCTGTGCCTCCATAGTATAAAGCTCGGTACAAGGGCACCGGGAACCCAACTTCACAAACATCCTTGTATAATGTTCTCCTTTTAACATTACTTAAATAGTCTTTCGAAAAACATGTGCTTAAGAATTTCACGCTCACAACAATTTCCCTAAAGAATCCAAAAAGAGAGCCCGGCATACATTGAGTATAAACTACGAAATCAGGCAACGCTCGACGAAGTCTTTGTTGACACACTGTGCGCAGGAATGGATCACTGGCATCCCTAAAAAACATAAACCGGTTGACAATCTGTCGCACAAACAAATGACCCAGACCAAGCCCCCCATGCTTCACCTGCCGGAACAAATTTGTCCGACTGCACCTCTCCCAACTCGAGGCCCAAACAAACACCGCAAAAACTCGATGCAATTTTTGCACATTTACACGGGAGCAATGCAACACTTGCATTACATACCATAACTTACTAATTAAAAAAAGGTTGCAAACTGCGGCTCATGCAAATATTGATAATTGAGCGCTTTTCCATTTCTCCGCTTTTTCACGGGTTTCTCTGACCTGCTCTAGCCAGTATGGCTCGCTTTCCTTGTAAAATTCCAAGGGCACACCCAAGTACTTTGGAGGCGTTGTAACCCACGACACATTAGCGTAAGTGTCGGGGGTCAGCTGCCATTCTCCGTGCCAAAATCCCAGGCACTTACCCCAGTTAACTTTACTCCCTGTGACTTTGCTAAAATGTTTTACCACATCCACTGTCCTCTTTATACTCTCCTTATTCACACAAAAAACCGCAACGTCGTCTGCGTAAGCCAGCAATTGACTTCTGACTCCTGCAGTCGAAAACCATCAATGTCATTGTTTTGTAGGATGCTTAAACACAATGTTTCAATATAAATGCCGAACAAAAGAGGGCTGAGGGGGCAACCTTGGCGCACCGAACTTCGTACGTTGATGGGGGCCCCCAGTGACTTATTGACAATTAATCTCGTAGTGCAGTTACGGTACGCCAAGGCCACTCCCTCTCGAATAACAGAGCCGACATTAACATAGTCTAATATACTGAACAGAATAGTATGTGCCACACAATCAAAAGCTTTCTCCAAGTCCAACTGCAGTAACGCAACACACGCATGATTTGCATCGCAGCATTCGAGCACACTTCTCGCTTTGTGAATGTTCTGAAAGATAGATCGCCCTTTGATACCGCACGTTTGGTGAGGGCCCACTAGTTCGCATATAACCGTTTGTAGTCTGCCAGCAAGCACCTTCATATAAATCTTGTAATCAACGTTTGTCAGAGCAATGGGCCTGTAAGACAACTGCCTAAGCTTATCTGGTTGGTCAGTTTTCGGAATAAGTACTGTGTGCGACGATCCGAAAGACGCAGGCAGTGCCTTCAGTTCATACGCTTCATTAAATAAGGCACACAACAAAGGAGATAGCTGTTCCTTGAACGCTTTATAAAAAGCCGCACTCAGGCCATCAGGCCCGGGTGATTTCCCTGGGTTTAAATTTTCTATTGCCTGCTGCACTTCTTTTTCGCTTATTGGCCGCTCCAGTCTTTCTTTTTGTTCGTCATCAATTTTTGTCATCGCGTCAAGAAAGGATTCTTTAAAACGGTCCAAATTAACCTCTCGGGACGAAAATAGCTCTTCATAATACTCCCGGAAAGCTTTCGCGATTCCTTCGTTATCGGTCTCTGTGCGTCCTGCCCAATCTACCTCTGCCACGTGATTTCGCCTTGCATTTGCTTTTTCTACTCCCAACGATCTTTTTGTCGGCGTCTCATCCATGGCAAGTTTTTCCGCTCTCGCACGAACCAGTGCTCCGCGATAACGGTCTTCGTCATTCAGTTGAAGTCTTTGTTTTATTTTTCTAATATCGTCCATGTATAACCCTGGCGTGTTACACTCCAGGGCTAACAATTTATCTAGCAAAGATCTTAAATGCACTTCATTTTGTTTTTCTTGAAACCTTATGCAGCTGGCCTTTTCTATAGCTTTGATTTTTATTTGTTGCTTACACAGTTGCCATTCTTGACCCAGTTTGTGGCTGTCCTCCTGACAAATCCTGCCAATTTCTTCTTCAACTAGTCTGGTGAATTGCTCGTCATTCAGCAGTTTATTATTTGACTTCCACAATTCCCAACTAAAACCGCTACCTCTCTTTCTTGTTCCAATTGTACACTGAACCATGCAGTGATCTGAGTACGTTACCGCCAAAACATAATAATCCTGACATTTTGGAGCCAGTTCTGCGGCCACATAAATTCTGTCAAGGCGGGCGTGGCTAGCACACTGAAAATGCGTATACTGAACCCGTCGCTCGCTCGTGAGACACTCTGCAACGTCTTCCAGTGCAAACTCGTCAATCAAGCGTGAAAGTACCTCTGTGCTACGATCCCTAAATGTACGATGGCTAGTTTTGTCACCGGAGCTCAGTACACAATTGAAATCTCCCAGAAAGAAAAGTTGCTTATCCGTGTTTATATAATCTTCAACAAAATCAAACAAAGCAGCCCTCTCATCAACTATCGTAGGTGCATATATACAAACAGCACGCCACTCAGCCGAGCAAAAACTAAAATCGAGGACCACGCCCCGACCCGACGGAAAAGAAGCATGCGACTGCACTACAAGACCCGGCAACTTCTTCACAAACAGGACGCATCCAGCAGAAGTACCGACTGCATGGCTGACAACTGCATAAAACTGCGACGTGAAACGTTGCACCATGCTCTCGGTCTCTTGCTCACCCTCGACTTTTGTCTCTTGAACTCCAAGTATATCGATGTCATTTTCATTTAAAAGGCGCAGGACCTGGCTCTGCTTCCTTTTTGCTGCTAGACCTCTCACGTTAAGGGTCGCAACCTTTAGTGACAGTACATAAGCCATTTTCTTAGAGTGAAAAGAGGCCAAGAGCTTGGTGCTTACCCTTCACGTCTAGCATGGCGCTAGACGCTTTCGTTGACGCCAGAGCCATGAGGTTGGACTGGCAGACCTTGTGACGGGGGCGGCTTTTCGGCAGCTCTCCTGTCCGTCGAGACATTCGGTCTTCGTTTGAAGGTCGCCCTCCTCCCTATTAGCGTTTTTATCGGCGGCTCGTCGTTGCTAGCTGCCTCTGCCTCATTCTTCTCACTGGCGCTCCCGTCGTGGGCACGCTTCGCAGGGCCCTGGACGTTGGTCGCTCGGCCGCTGCTCCCTTCGAGGGTCCCCCTTCTGCCCGCAGACTCCGGAAGTTCAATTTTTGAGCTCTCGGCATCGCTCACCATTTCTTCCTCCGACGGTCCGTTGCTTGGCAGTGCCACTTCCCTGTCTGGTCCACCGAGCATCTCGTCACCACCCCCCGGGGGCACTAACATGCCTGTCGTTGCTGCCACCCTCTCGTCCTCTCCGACCTCTTTTGCGGCATCCTCCGTCTCTGCGACATCCATTCGGTGTTCCGTCATGTCCGCCCTCGCTGTTGGTGCAGTAGCCACTGCATACGTTCGTACGCAGTCTTCCTCCGAGTGGCCAAACCGCTTACACGTCGCACACCGCGGAATCTTACATTCCCGGCGCACATGATCGGTCCCGCGGCAGCGCAGGCACTGCATGGGCCGCCCAGGCACCACAACAAGGGCCAACTCCCCTGCTACTCTTATCTGGTGAGGCAGGTCTTCTATCTTCATCCCAGGCTTCAACTTCAGAAGCACGGTTCTCGTTGTTGAGCCCTTTTCGTGCACTCCCTGGACTCGCCACCGCTCACGGGTCACTTCCGTCACCTCGCCGAACGCCGCAAAAGCTGTTCGGATATCTTCATCCGCCACGCCGTGCAACATCCAGTGGAGCCGTAGCTTCACCTGTTGGTCCTCCGGGTCAATGATGATACACCGTCGACCTTTCACTTGAAGCTCCTTGAAGGCTAGCAGCCGCTTGGTTGCTTCCGTGCTGTTCAAAGTCACCGCCCAGACATGGTTTATTTGGTAAGCCCCCAAGGCCACCACGTCTGGGAGCGTACCAATCTTGGCCAGGGCGTCCCGGAAATCTTCAACCCTGAAGGGTCGCACTCGTACGTCACCGTGCAAAAAAACTGTGTTGAAAACAACACGTCCGGTGGGCAGATGCGGCAAAATAATCTGATATTCCTTATCGTCGTTTTCCACAAGCCTGTTACCGCGGCCAGCCTGGGCCGCAATCGCCGCTCCGCCGGAGCTCATCATTCTGCGTCCGTACACGCCGGTGGCCGGAAGTAGAATGACTATACTAACGAGGCGGCGCAGGGAAGACGGCAAGCGCTGTTCTAAAATGGCGCAGAATGCAAGAAAGAAACAAAAACTAAGGTCCCCGTCGGGGAATCGATCCCGGGTCTCCCGCGTGACAGGGGGGGATACTGGCCACTATACTAACGAGGCGGCGCAGGAAAGACGGCAAGCGCTGTTCTAAAATGGCGCAGAATGCAAGAAAGAAACAAAAACTAAGGTCCCCGTCGGGGAATCGATCCCGGGTCTCCCGGGTGACAGGGGGGATACTGGCCACTATACTAACGAGGCGGCGCAGGGAAGGCGGCAAGCGCTGTTCTAAAATGGCGCAGAATGCAAGAAAGAAACAAAAACTAAGGTCCCTGTCGGGGAACCGATCCCGGGTCTCCCGCCTGACAGGGGGGGATACTGGCCACTATACTAACCAGGCGGCGCAGAGAAGACGGCAAGCGCTGTTCTAAAATGGCGCAGAATGCAAGAAAGAAACAAAAACTAAGGTCCCCGTCTGGGAATCGATCCCGGGGCACCCGCGTGACAGGGGGGGATACTGGCCACTATACTAACGAGGCGGCGCAGGGAAGACGGCAAGCGCTGTTCTAAAATGGCGCAGAATGCAAGAAAGAAACAAAAACTAAGGTCCCCATCGGGGAATCGATCCCGGGTCTCCCGCGTGACACGGGGGGATACTGGCCACTATACTAACGAGGCGGCGCAAGGAAGACGGCAAGCGCTGTTCTAAAATGGCGCAGAATGCAAGAAAGAAACAAAAACTAAGGTCCCCGTCGGGGAATCTATCCCGGGTCTCCCGCCTGACAGGGGGGGATACTGGTCACTATACTAACGAGGCGGCGCAGGGAAGACGGCAAGCGCTGTTCTAAAATGGCGCAGAATGCAAGAAAGAAACAAAAACTAAGGTCCCTGTCGGGGAATCGATCCCGGGTCTCCCGCGTGACAGGGGGGGATACTGGTCACTATACTAACGAGGCGGCGCAGTGAAGACGGCAAGCGGTGTTCTAAAATGGCGCAGAATGCAAGAAAGAAACAAACACTAAGGTCCCCGTCGGGGAATCTATCCCGGGTCTCCCGCCTGACAGGGGGGGATACTGGCCACTATACTAACGAGGCGGCGCAGGGAAGAAGGCAAGCGCTGTTCTAAAATGGCGCAGAATGCAAGAAAGAAACAAAAACTAAGGTCCCCGTCGGGGAATCGATCCCGGGTCTCCCGCGTGACATGGGGGGATACTGGCCACTATACTAACGAGGCGGCGCAGGGAAGACGGCAAGCGCTGTTCTAAAATGGCGCAGAATGCAAGAAAGAAACAAAAACTAAGGTCCCCGTCGGGGAATCGATCCCGGGTCTCCCGCGTGACACGGGGGGATACTGGCCACTATACTAACGAGGCGGCGCAAGGAAGACGGCAAGCGCTGTTCTAAAATGGCGCAGAATGCAAGAAAGAAACAAAAACTAAGGTCCCCGTCGGGGAATCTATCCCGGGTCTCCCGCCTGACAGGGGGGGATACTGGCCACTATACTAACGAGGCGGCGCAGGGAAGACGGCAAGCGCTGTTCTAAAATGGCGCAGAATGCAAGAAAGAAACAAAAACTAAGGTCCCCGTCGGGGAATCGATCCCGGGTCTCCCGCGTGACAGGGGGGGATACTGGCCACTATACTAACGAGGCGGCGCAGGGAAGACGGCAAGCTCTGTTCTAAATTGGCGCAGAATGCAAGAAAGAAACAAAAACTAAGGTCCCCGTCGGGGAATCGATCCCGGGTCTCCCGCGTGACAGGGGGGGATACTGGTCACTATACTAACGAGGCTTTTTTTTTTTTTTTTTTTTTTTTTTTTATTGCCTGCTTTGACAAATACACTGCAAATATATACAGATAATACACGGTGACCATGCCGTGGTCAGCGTGAATGCTTAAAACTTCTTAAAATGAACAAGTTCATCTAGGACGCCAATCCAGTCTGGAGGTTCTGGCAATGTACGGTAAACATCTCGTAAGTACAAAATGCTTTCAATGAAATTCTCCCTGACTGGACGGACGTTTACATCGGCGTGCCTAACAGCCATCCTTGTTCGCCATATGCTGTGGAGCCCCAGAACCATGATTAGATCGTAAGGAATGTCTCCATCGTTTTCAATTGGTAGAAAACGGATTCCGTACGGTGTTATTGGTAGGTCTTTCTTTAGAGTCCTTTGCAAGATGTCCCAGTGGAAGACTGGATCCCAGCAATCAATAAATACATGATCTATTGTTTCTGGTTTCTTGCATAATATACAGTTAGTTGTCCATGGAACGAATATTCCCTTTTCCTCTAACCAAGTCTTAACTTGGAGCGTGCCTGTATGAAGTTTAAAGAAGAAGGTTTTAATGCTGGGCTTAATATTCATCTTTTTAACTCTCTTTAAAACATCATTTCCTGGGCCTCCACAGTATATTGTTCGGTACCTGGGTGTTGGCAACATTGTATCCAGTAGGTCTCTGTACAGTTTTTTCCTTTGCACTGAACTTAAGTACTCAAGGGAAAATCGAGCCTTTAAGATTTGTACTGCAAGTACAACTTCTCGCCAAAACCCAGTTACTGCGCGTCCACCGTCATTGCATGATGAAACAATAAATTCAGGTAAGGCATTGCTTAAGTGCACTTGCATTACTGTGCGCAAAAAGTAGTCTTTCTGGTCCCGCAGAAAAATAAATCGCGACACAATTTGTCTTAAACACAGATGAGACAGGCCTAATCCACCATTACAAACAGAATGAAACAAATTCGTCCTACTAGTACGTTCCCAACTTGCCCCCCAAATGAAAACCGCGAACACTCTGTGAATTTTTTGCAGATTTGTGCGTTTCATGAACAAAAATTGGAGTACGAACCACACCTTGGATATCAAAAAAAGATTGCAGACAGTCGCGCGGGCAAACATGGACAAATTACGGCCTTGCCAGCCTTGCGCCTTTTCCCTGACCCTTTCTGTCTCTTGACGCCAGTACTGTTCGCTATCTTGATAGCTATCAAGTGGCATACCCAGATACTTCGTAGGCAACGATGTCCATCGCATGTTTGCAAACGTTTCCGGTCTTTCGTACCAGTTACCATGCCAAAAGCCAGCCGATTTTTCCCAGTTAATCTCACAGCCAGTTGCGGTGCAAAAACCGCCAGCAACCTCGACTGCCTCACTTACGCTTTGTCGGTTCACACAGAAAATGGCTATATCATCCGCGTACGCAAGTACTTTCACTTCAGATGCTTGTAGCTTGAATCCACGGATTCTTTCATTATTAATCAGGCTTAAACAAAAGGGCTCTAGATACAAGGCAAATAGAAGAGGGGACAATGGACATCCTTGCCTCACTGACGATCGCACGGCTATTGCGTCAGTAAGACTTTTATTTACAATAATACGGGTAGAGCACCCAGCGTATGCCATTTTGACTCCATCTACGATAACACTTCCGATATTTACATGCTCTAAAATGGTGAAAAGGACGTCATGTGAAACGTTGTCAAATGCTTTTGACAAGTCAAGCTGCATCATTGCTACATGTCTTCCGTCTGCATCGCAACACTCTAAAACGCATCTTGCTGTGTGTACATTCGTACAGATAGTGCGGCCCTTAATGCCGCACGTTTGGTGTGGACCTACCAACTGTTTAATGACACCTTGCACCCTCCTTGCCAACACTTTCATAAACAATTTATAATCCACATTTGTGAGGCTTATAGGCCGATAGGACTCCACCGATAGAAGTTTGACTGCGTCATCTGATTTAGGAATTAAGACAATATGTGAAGCTTTGAAAGATGGCGGCATTTGTTTAACATGGTATGCTTCCTTTATTACGCAGTACAATGCCCTGCTGGCTTCTGATTTGAATTTCTTGTAAAAAGCAGCCCCTAATCCGTCAGGACCGGGTGATTTTCCAGCGCTTATTTCTTCTATAGCCTGCTCAATTTCAAGTACACTGATTGGTTGCTCAAGCCTGGCTTTAACTTCATCCTCAAGCCTGGGCATGGTCTGCAAAAACTGACTTTCGAATTGTTCTTTCCTTTGCTTAGCCCGCCCAAGTAGCTCACTATAGTACTCTGCAAACGCTTCTTTGATAACCTCGCATTCTGTTGTAACTTCGTTATGGTGAAGTATCTTTTTAATTTTGTTTTTTTCCGCGTATCTTCTCTCGTCTCCGAGTGAGCGCTTGTTCGGTGTCTCGCCAACCCATAATCGCTCTGCTCGTGCTCGCACAATAGCTCCCCTATATCTTTCTTCATCGATAAGCTCAAGTTTATTCTTAACTTCTTTAATCTGCTTCGACCACAATCCAGGCGTCCCGCTATCTAGGTTCAGCAACAAGTTGAGTTGACGGTGCAGATCTTGCTCGTTCTCTTTACTGACATGTCGTAAAATGGTTGCTCTTTCTATTGCTTTCATTTTTATATTGTTCTTAAAACTTTCCCACTCACTCATCCAGTCACCTGATTTCGTCGGAAACAGTGCGTTGAACATTTCCTTTACTTCGTTCACATAGCTCTCATCATCCAAAAGTTTAGAATTAAATTTCCAAAGCTCCCAGTTAAATTTAGATTTATTTTCCTTTGCTCCTATGCAAAAAACTACTAGGCTGTGATCTGTAAAAGACACGTGCTTAACTTCATAACTTCGGCACAGAGGCGCGAGTTCTAGGGAAATGTATGCACGATCTAGCCTCGCATGGCTTTCTCTTTGGAAATGGGTGTACTGGCATTGTCCATTAGGTGACAGAAGCCAACCAACATCTTCTAGATGATACTCTGTGGTTAACGTCCTTAATAAGTGTGCGCTGGGGTCCTTCACAGGCTGAAGTTTTACGCGATCTTCAGGCATACATACACAATTGAAGTCACCCACCATAACAACACATCTTTCACCCTTCAAATGCTGTTCGAGCTGCTCGAAGAACAACCTACGCTCCCCTTCCTTATTAGGTGCATAGACGCATATCATACGCCATTTCAAATTAGAGAAGGAAAAGTCAACAACAATCAGGCGTCCAGAAGGGCACACTGTGACTGCCTCCTCGACAATGCCCAGACTGTTGCGAATAAAAATAACACATCCTGCCGAATTGCCAACAGCATGACACACACATACATTGTACCTATCTCTGAATGGTTGCACCATGCGGTCCGTTTGTTCTTCACTTTCTACCTTCGTTTCTTGTATAGCGACCAAGTCCAATTCGTTTTCAAGAAATAGCCGACTAACTTGATATTGCCGCCGCCTCGCTGTCATTCCGCGAACGTTTAAGGTGGCTATACGTAACGCAGACTGGAGGTTTACTGTCATTTAATTGCAAAACAAAAGGACCGCACAGCACTTACCACGGCAGTCTGGGAAGCAGTTGAGCATGTGCACTTGCTTTTTTGGTTGAGCCCGTAGCCACTGCGAAGAGGCCTTGCTTCTCGGTCGAAGCACCTTGAAGGGTTTGTCCAGTTCCTTGTGCACAAACTTCACAATCGCTCTTTGCTACGAGGGCGGTGTCCCGACCGTATTCCGGTCGAGGGAGATGTTTGGCTTCGGTCTGAAGCTAGGTCGCCGTGGCATGACGGCTTTGGGAGGCGGTCCCTCGTTGTTAGTGTAGTCAAGGCCGTCTCCTGCTCCCACACTGTCCCCGTGCGTTCTTTTTGAGTTCACAGTTAATTCCATCGGCTCCCGCTGACTTCCATTGCCTGCGGCTGACGCTGCTCTTCGGTCACTACTAGACGCAGCCTTCGTAACTTCAGGTTACTGCATGCCGTCCTGGGTGTGTTCGTCTGGCTGGCCCTCCGACAAGGTGCTCTCGGAGGACTTCTCAGCAGCCTCCGAAGGCGTCTTTACTTGTGTAGCAAGTGACTGGCTTTTCGTGTCGCGGCTTGCGGCCTGCGTGGAGCCTTCAGAATTTTCGGAAGACGCGTTAGGGCATCGCGTGGACACTTCTAGCCTCCCTTTCGCTGCTTCCTCGGCGTCGGCTTCATCCATAATGAGGTCTGAAGCGTCCTCTTGTTGCAGTGGTCCAGTAACACTCGCGTAAGTTTTAACGCACATGTCCTCCCGATGACCAAAGCGCCTGCATCGGGTGCAACGAGGAACACGACACTCGCGTCTAATGTGCCCCGCAGTCCGGCACCGGAGACAAAGCGGAGCTCTGCCCGGCACTACAACCAGAGCCAACTCGCCTGCTACGCGGAGCTGGTGCGGGAGGTCATCCACCGAAACACCGGATTTCAGCTTGAGCCCAATTACTCTTGTCGTTGATGCTTTGTCCGCAACGCCACTGACACGCCACTTTTCTTTCGAAATGTCCGTTACCTTCCCAAAAGGTGCCAGGGCAGATCGCACGTCGTCGTCATGGACACCGTAGACAAGCCAGTGCAACTTCAGCCTTACGTCCTGGTTCATTGGGTCGATGATGACGCATCGTCGTTCCTTCACCTTGAAATCACGCAGGGCCAACATTTTCTTCATCCCGTCTCCGCTCTTGAATGTAAGCGCCCAGACGTGATTCATCTGGTACGCCCCCAAGGCAATCACCTCGGGGAGCATATCCAGACTATCCAACGCATCGCGGAAGTCTTCCACGCGATACGGCCGACATCTCACATCGGCATGCAGAAAAACAGTATTTAAAACATTCCGACCTGATGGCAGTTGAGGCAAAATGACTTGATAATCCTGGTCCGGTAAGTCCGCAATCCTGTTTCCGCGACCCAGCTGGGCCGCTGTTACCGCTCCGTCGGAGCACATGATGGCACGTCCGTTCGCCTCGGCGGCCGGAAGTAGAATCCACTATACTAACGAGGCGGCGCAGGGAAGACGGCAAGCGCTGTTCTAAAATTGCGCAGAATGCAAGAAAGAAACAAAAACTAAGTTCGCCGTCGGGGAATCGAACCCCGGTCTCCCACGTGACAGGGGGGGATACTGGCCACTATACTAACGAGGCGGCGCAGGGAAGACGGCAAGCGCTGTTCTAAAATGGCGCAGAATGCAAGAAAGAAACAAAAACTAAGGTCCCCGTCGGGGAATCGATCCCGGGTCTCCCGCGTGACAGGGGGGGATACTGGCCACTATACTAACCAGGCTTTTTTTTTTTTCTTTATTGCCGTGAAACACAAAACAAAATACACATGATAAAACACGTCAACAACACTTGAGCTAACGCGTACGCGGCTAAAATCTTTTCAGGTTCACCAACTCATCAAATAGACATTGCCATTGTGGTGGATCCTGCTGGATCCTGAAAGATTCGCGTATATACACCGCACTTTCAATGAAGTTTTCACGCGCAGATCGTGTATTTATATCTGCGTGACGCACCTGCATTCGTGTTTTCCACAAACTATGGAGGCCAAGAAGCATAATTAAATCATAAGGTACATCATCGTTCTGCACTGGTAGAAATCTGATACCGTACGGAGTTAGGGGAAGTTCCTTTTTAATTGTCCTTTGGAGGACGTCCCCTAGAAAAACAGCATCCCAACACTGTAAGAAGACGTGTTCAATTGTCTCCGGTTTTTTGCACAACAGGCAATACCTTTTACCTTTTTCATTCAGCCAGGTTTTAACAGGGAGCGTATTAGAGTGAAGTTTGAAAAGGAACGTTTTAGCAGATGGCCTCAAGGGCATCTTGACTCTTTTCAAAACGTCCTGCCCTGGGCCTCCACAGTGTAATGCCCGGTAAAAAGGCACTGGCAGCATCACGTCAATGTGATCTTTATACAGTTTTTTTTTTGGGAACATTGAAAAGGTAATCAAAAGAAAACCGCACTTCCAGCAACTTGCACGAAAAAACAACCTCGCGCAGGTAGCCAGTCACAGTACCAGGCATGCTTTCACATGACACTATCCATTCAGGGAGCAACCTCTGCAATCGCACTTGCATCACAGTTCTTAGAAAGATATCTTTTTGATCACGCAGGAATATAAATCGCGAAACCACTTGACGCAAGAACAAATGGACAAGGCCAAGCCCGCCCCTTTTAACAGAAATAAACAAATTCGTCCGGGCGGTTTTTTCCCATGTGGATGCCCAAATAAAAACAGCAAAAACGCGGTACATTTTCTGAATTGAGGTTCGTGAGACACACAACACATTCATGAGGTACCACAGCCTCGAAATAAGAAAAACATTGCAAATAGAAGCGCGCGCAAACATTGAGAGTTGCCTTCCTTGCCACGCATCCGCTTTTTCTTTCGCTCTAGATGTTTCTTCCATCCAGTGCACGTTGGGATCTCGATAACAATCTAAAGGCACGCCTAGATATTGCGTTGGGAGAGCAGACCATCGCAGCTTACAGAAGAAATCAGGTGTCACGTCCCAATCACCGTGCCAAAACCCAGAGCTTTTCTCCCAATTGATCTTACATCCGGTTTGATCACAAAATGTTTGAACGACACCCGTGACTTCACAGATGCTCTTTCTGGTTGCACAAAAGACTGCAATGTCATCAGCGTATGCTAGCATTTTCACGTGTGCTGATTGCAGCTTGAATCCTAAAATGCGATCGCTATCAATGATAGCCAAGCAAAGTGGCTCTAAATACAGTGCAAAAAGTAGGGGTGAGAGCGGGCAGCCCTGCCTTACTGATGACCGTACTGCAATGCTGTCAGTCAGTTCACCATTCACTATAATACGGGTCGTGCAGTTCGCATAAGCCATTTTAACACCCTCCACTATGACTTCACCAAGGTTAGAATGCTCTAAAATGGAAAAAAGAATTTCGTGAGAAACACGGTCAAAGGCTTTCGCCAAATCTAATTGCATCATGGCTATCTGACCCCCGAGTGCATCAACACATTCTAGTACGGTTCTTGCAACATGTATATTCGTGGCAATCGATCGACCCTTGATGCCACACGTTTGATGAGACCCAACCAATTCCTTTATTACGCTTTGCAGTCTTTTTGCTAAAACCTTCATGTACACCTTGTAGTCGACATTGGTGAGGCTTATCGGTCGATATGACCCCACCAACAGTCGTTTCTCCGGATCCTCTGTCTTGGGTATTAGAACAATGTGCGATGTAGAGAAAGACAATGGAACAGCATTACGTTCGTAAGCTTCAGTGATTACATCGAGCATAAACTGAGCCGCATAGTGCTGAAACGTTTTAAAGAAGACAGCACTTAGACCATCGGGCCCAGGGGCTTTCCCAGGTGACAGGTCATCTATTGCAGATTCTATCTCCTGTAACGTTATCGGTGTTTCTAGGCGCGCTTTACTTTCGTCATCCAGTGCAGGCATCAGTCTTAGAAAGTCTGTTTGAAAGCCGCCTACAGTCTCAAGCTTCGCGCTAAGCAGTTCTTCGAAGTGCTCTGCTACCGCATGCTGAATATCTTGAGCATCTTCTGTGATATGGCCGCCATACCTTATACTCCTAATTTCTTTCTGGCAGGCGTATCTTTTCTCGTCTCCTAGGGCTCGTTTTGTCGGCACTTCTCCAGCCCAAAGTTTTTCAGCCCTTGCACGTATGACAGCCGCTGTGTATCTTTCGCTGTCGATTGTTTCCAGCTCACTTTTAAGCTCTCGTATTTTACTGGCGAAATACCCTGGCACAGTACTTTCCATGCTCAAAAAAAGAGCAAGTTGTTCATTCAGTTCTTTTTCTTTTTCTTTCTCTTTGTACAGCAGCTTACTACTCTTTTCTATTGCTTTCAATTTGACCCACTCTTTGAAGCTGTCCCATTCCGCTGCAAAACTTACTGGTTGCATAGCAAGACGATTTTCAAACTCTGTCTTAACTTCAGTAAGGAACTCTTCATCGGCAAGAAGTTTGGCATTCAGTTTAAATAGGTACCAGTTAAAGCGCGATTTCTTTCCTTTGCGACCAAACACTGCACTCACGAGACAATGATCGCTGAAAGAGACAGGTTTGACCTCATATGCAGTACACAGGGAAACAAGATCTACCGACTCATACACCCTGTCCAATCTGGCATGGCTATCTCGCTGAAAGTGCGTGAACTCTGGCGGGTTCCAGTGGAGAACACACTACCAATATCCTCAAGGCTATACTCATGCACAAGTGCATTCAACAGCTCGGAGCTTCTGTCTCTTCGAGGTTTACACTTGGCCGCTCGGTCCACAGCTGCGCACACACAGTTGTAGTCACCAAGTACAAGCAAGATTTTGTCGACCTTCAACCACAACTCAATAGACTGAAAAAACAATTCACGCTCACGCCCTGAATTGGGAGCATACACACACACAACACGCCAGCATAAATTAGAGTAGGTAAAATCGGTAACCAAAAGCCGACCACTTGGACAGGCATAAACGGACTCTACGCTTACTCCCAGCGTGTTACGTATAAATAAAAGGCATCCACCCGATACACCAACAGAATGGCATACACACACATAAAAGTTTGTTTGAAAAGAAGCCACCATACGGTCAGTGCTTTCTTGGCTCTCAATCTTTGACTCTTGCACAGCTGCAATATCTATATCATTATCGACAAGGAGGCGCCTGAGCTGGCATTGTCGCCTTCTCGCTCCCAGTCCTCTAACATTCAAAGTAGCTACGTGTAACGGCGAATTAAGCTTGAGAGTCATGTACTAGAGAGAGACGCCAGTACCGGCATGGTGCCTACCTTCATGGTTGCGTGGCCTCCGCTTCTGACAAACAGCGGCGTATGCATGCATGTAATGTCCTGCCAGCAGAATGTCGGGATGCATTCAAACGAAGTCCAAGCCCATTGTTTCATTTTTGCTAACACACGCACCACTTGGTTGTAGAAGGTTCGTGACGCTGGTCGGTAGGCAGCCGACCCATAAATCGTTCAGGTCACCGCAAAAACTACGGAGGCGGTTTCCCCGCCTGCCGCGTGTCGGCCGAGAAGTTCGGCTTCGGTCTTAACGTGGCTCTTCGGATGCCAGAAGTTTTCGGCGGCGGCTCACCACAAACACCGCCTGGCAGATGAGTCTCCTCGACGCTTTCCTCATGCGGACGTTTCGCGGCAATTAAGGCTGCTGTCTCCGGCCCAACCTCCATGGCATCAGTACAGGAAGGCTCAGTACTGAGATGATCCTCAGCGTCAGAAAATTTGGTTAAGTCTTCTGACCCGTCCTTTGACTCGTTTTCATGGTCCTGGGATGGAGCGTTCAAGACATGCCGAGGTTCATTCTTTTCATTTGAGACCGTTACCTTATCCTTTGTTAAAACCGTCATGGAAGGCGCGTCCTGTTTCGTTGACTGACCTCTAATGTTAGCAGCCTCCTCCGCATCCGCCTCGTCCATAATTAACTCGAACGAGTCTTCGCTGGTCCCAGGTCCGGCAATGCTAGCGTAGGTTCGTGCACACTGGATGTCTTCATGCCCGAACCGTCGGCAGGTTCCGCAGTGAGGAACCCGGCACTCTTTGCGGATGTGACCCGTACTCCGGCAGCGTAGGCACAACGGGGGTCTGCCTGGCACAATGACGAGCGCGAGCTCACCGCTAACATTCAGCTGATGCGGCAGGTCGTCGACCTTCATGCCAGCTTTCAGCTTCAGCGTGACGAGTCTAGTTGTAGAGCCCTTTTCCAGCATACCTTTAACACGCCAGCGCTCCCGGGAAACGTCTGACACCTTTCCGTACGGCACAAATGCAGCACGAACATCTTCATCTGGCACGTTGTGAAGTAGCCAGTGAAGTTTGAGTCGCACGTCCTGGTTCGCCGGGTCAATCACCAAGCAGCGACCGTTTTTCACAGACAGCTCACCTACACTGACAATCTTGTTGACGGCTTCAGTATCCTTGAGAGTGACGGCCCAGACGTGGCTCATCCGATACGCCCCCATAGCGATAACATCGGGGATTAGCGCGTGTTGTGCTAAAGCATCCCGGAAATCTTCCACCCGGTACGGGCGGGCCCTGATATCGGCGTGCAAAAAAACGGTATTCAAAACAAACCGACCTGTTGGAAGTGCAGGCAAAACGACCTGGTAAGTGTTGCCCTTTTCAGCAGTCCTGTTACCGCGGCCTGACATGGCCGCTGAAGCCGCTCCTGAGGAGCCCTGCATCCTGCGTCCGTTCACTGGCGTGGCCGGAAGCAGAATCCACTATACTAACGAGGCGGCGCAGGGAAGACGGCAAGCGCTGCTCTAAAATGGCGCAGAATGCAAGAAAGAAACAATAAGTAAGGTCCCCGTCGGGGAATCTATCCCGGGTCTCCCGCCTGACAGGGGGGGATACTGGCCACTATACTAACGAGGCGGCGCAGGGAAGACGGCAAGCGCTGTTCTAAAATGGCGCAGAATGCAAGAAAGAAACAAAAACTAAGTTCGCCGTCGGGGAATCGAACCCCGGTCTCCCGCGTGATAGGCGGGGATACTGGCCACTATACTAACGGGGATTTTTTTCTTTATTGCCTGTTTTGAGTTCACATCAATTAAAAGAAGATCCACAATAATGGTAAAAGTCGCAACAACCAGACTTCGGCTGTCACGAAAGGTTTAAAATTTCTTGAGGACAGCCAGTTCATCGAGCACTCTGACCCAGTCAGGTGGATCAGAAAGCACCCGGTACGTTTCTCTAAGGAGCAGCACACTGTCGATAAAGTTCTCGCGTACAGAACTCGTGTTGACATCTGCATGTTGCACTTGCATCCTTGTTTTCCACAGGCTGTGGAGGCCCAAGACCATGACTAAATCCAAAGGAATACCCTCACTCTCGACTGGAAGGAACCGTATGCCATACGGATCGAACGGAAGGTCTTTCTTTAGTATTCTCTGGAGAACATCCAATGAAAGACTTGTCCCAGCAATCCAGAAAGACGTGCTCGATTGTCTCTGGTTTTTTGCAAACGAGACAGTCTGTTGTCCAGGGAACGAATAAGCCTCTTTCATGTAACCAGGTTTTAACAGGTAATGTGTTGGAATGTAGCTTAAAGAAAAACGTTTTAACTGAAGGCCTAACTGGCATCTTTTTCACACGCTTTAAGACATCCTGTCCGGGGCCTCCACTGTGTGGTGCACGGTAAATCGGCAACGGTATCGTCACATCCAGAAGATCTTTGTACAGCTTCTTGTTACACACTTTGCTCAAGTATTTCATTGAAAAACGCGCATGCAACGTCCTGAAAGACAAGACAACTTCGCGCATGTACCCTTTTAAAGCGCCACTCATATTCTCACCAGAACAGACAACGTATTCTGGAAGCATTTTACACAGTCGTACTTGCATGACCGTCCTCAAGAATTTGTCGTTTTGATCACGAAGGGAAAAAAAGAATGCGAGACAACCTGTCGCAAAAAGAGATGCACAAGGCCCAAGCCCCCCGCCTTAACAGGAAGAAAGAGGTTGGTTCTGCTGCACTTTTCCCATGTTGATGCCCACATGAAAACGGCAAAGACACGATTGAATTTTTTTAATGCTAACACGCGTCGCCGAAAGCACATTCATTACGTACCATATCTTTGCCACAAGGAAAACATTGCACACATAAGCGCGTGAGAACATTGACAACGGCTTGCCCTGCCATGAATCAGCTTTTTCTCTCGCCCTCTCTGCTTGGCCAGCCCAGAAAGGGGTGGGATCTTGGTACGATTCAAGCGGCACGCCTAAATTCTCGGTCGGCAATTTTGACCATTGCAAACGAGAAAAGTATTCAGGCGTAACATCCGAGTCTCCATGTCAGAAACCGGCACTTTTTTCCCAATTTACTTCACAGCCTGTCTGTCGGCAGAATTTTTCGACAAAGACAGTAACTTCTTGAATGCTTTCGATGCTTGAACAGAATACAGCGATGTCATCTGCATATGCCAGCATTTTGACCTGTGCTGACTGTAGCATAAAACCAGTTATACGTTCATTGTTTATGATTGACCGGCCGAGAGGCTCGAGGTAGGCCGCAAACAGCAGGGGTGACAGGGAGCAGCCTTGCCTCACTGACGACAGCACACGAATGCTGTCAGTGAGCTCTCCATTCACAATTATCCGTGTCGTGCAGTTCGCATACACCATTCGAACATCTTCCTCAATCACTCGCCCTATGTTTGAATGTGCCAATACTTCGAACAAGGCATCGTGCGAAACGCGATCGAATGCTTTGGCGAGATCCAGCTGTATCATTGCCACTCGAGATCCAATCGCGTCACAACACTCCAAAACAGTTTGTACCACGTGCACATTAGTTGCGATGCTTCGACCTTTAATCCCGCACGTCTGGTGTGGCCCAACCAGACTCGGTATTACACTTTGACGCCTTTTCGCCAGCACTTTCATGTATATTTTGTTATCCACTTTGGTGAGGCTTATCGGCCGATAAGAACCCACCAACAGGCGTTTTCCTGGCTCATCATACTTTGGAATCAAAACAATGTGCGAGGTAGAAAACCAAGGTGGAACCTGCTTACGCTCGTATTACTCGTCTAGCACTTTAAGCAAAACCTGGCCTGTGTAATCTTTAAATTCTTTGTAGAAAGCAGTGCCAAGCCCGTCAGGTCCTGGCGACTTTCCCATTGGAAGCTCGTCTATCGCACTTTCTATTTCTGTCAAACTTATGGGTCGTTCTAGACGCGTTTTAACATCATCATCGAGTTTTGGCATTTGGCGCAAAAATTCTGCCTGAAAGCCATTTTTGACTTCGGGTTTACGGCCAAGCAGTTCATTGTAGTGTTCTATAAAGGCATTTTTGATAGTAGCAGGGTCACTAGTTACATCACACCGGTTGTCAATTTGCCGTATTTCCTTTTGATACGCGTGCCATTTCTCATCTGACAGCGCTCGCTTAGTTGGCGTCTCATCCGCCCAAAATTTTTCAGACCTTGCTCTTATCACTGCTGCCTTATACTTTTCAGTGTCAATGTTTCCAAGTTGTCGTTTCAAGGCTTTTATTTCTTGTGCATATCTTCCCGGCTGGATGCTATCCATGCTAAGCAAAAACTCAAGCTCCTCGTGCATTTCTTTCTCTTTTCTTTTTTCGTCATATCGAATATGCGCTTGCAGTTTTGATAGCTAAAAGCTTTACTCTCTGCTTTAGCTCCTCCCACTCAACTATATAGCTTTCGGCCTGCGTCGAGAGTAATTTATCGAGTTCTTTCGTTGTCTCTCTTACAAAACTGTCATCCTCTAAAAGCTTCACCTTAAATTTCCACAGGTTCCAGTTCAATCGTGACCTCCGCTGTTTCTTGCCAAATGTTCCAATTACTAAGCAATGGTCACTGAAGCTTACGGGCTTAACGTCATACTCTGTGCACAATGAAGCCAGTTCAACAGAGACATAAATTCGATCTAATCTGGCGTGGCTATCCCTTTGAAAATGCGTGTATTTAGGGTGTGCGTCGTAAGAGAACAAATAGCCAACGTCTTCCAGATTACATTCATTAATTAAAGAGTGAAGCAGCTGAGCACTCCTATCCCTCAATGGCAAATGTTTTGCGCGGTCCTGAGCGAAACAAACACAGTTGAAGTCTCCTATCAATATTACTACCTTGTCGCACCTAGGATGCATTTCGAGGCTTTCGAAAAATGTTTTGCGCTCGCTCACCGCGTTCGGAGCATAAACACAGACAACACGATAACTATAATTCGAAAACGAAAAGTCAACAACAAGAAGGCGACCGCATTGGGAAGCCACAACGGAAGCAACGTTGATGCCTAAACTTTTACGAATAAATAAAACGAAGCCACCCGACGCGCCGACGGAATGGCAGACGCATACGTCATACAAAGAAGAAAGGACGACGCCATACGAACAGTTAGCTCTTCGCTTTCAATCTTAGTTTCTTGGATAGCGATTAGGTCAAGGTCATTTTCAAGAATTAGGCGTCGCAGTTGGCTTTGTCGTCTTCTTGCTCCCAAACCCCGGACATTTAAAGATGCTAGACGAAGTGTTACATCGAGATTAACCGCCATGTTTAGTAACAAAAGCCCCGCTAATAAGAAGTCGTAGCGGGTAACAAAACACTAAACTCACAGTGCATAAAGCCTCCATGCAGCGTTCCCCAATCCAGTCTTTCGCAGGCGCCGTACAGATCACAGCCAGCACTGTCTTCACTGAGTCCACCAGGCCACACAGGCCAAAGGATTATGGAGGCGGTTTCACCGCCTGCCTTGGCTCGGACGGGACGTTCGGGTTCGGCCGCGGTTTGCAGGGCGGCCGTCTCTTCCCGGTTGTTTTTGATGGCGGCTCCCCGCTGCCACTGCCGCCCAGTTGCTCACTCTCGGTATCTTTCTGGTCACGCGGCCGCTTTCCGGGAAGTATACCGGAACCGACGCCAGCTGCTCCTTGAGTAACGTCCATTGCGGTTGCTTCGGCGCCCTCGATGTTCGATTCGTCGTCGTTCGTCGCGTTATCCAACGCAGATTCCTCTTGGTCGGTAACTATTGGTTTGCTCGGTGGGCTAGCGTGAACTGCTGAAGGTTCGCTTCTGCGGCACAAGGACTTGAAGATTAGGCTGCAATACTTCCTTGACCGCTGGTCCTTTTCCTGCTTTCGAAGTCTCCTCAGCGTCCGCCTCATCCATGTACAGCTCGGACGCTTCATCGCTTTTGCCGGGACCGGTGACGCTTGCGTATGTGCGAGTGCACTGACTCTCTTCGTGTCCGAGCCGACGGCAAGAGCTGCATCGCGGAATGCGGCACTCACGCCGTATGTGACCTGTACCTTGGCAGCGCAGGCAAAGCGGGGCCCTGCCAGGCACTACCACTAGAGGCAATTCGCCACTGACGCTCACCTGATGCGGAAGGTCGTCGAGCTTGACACCTGGATTCAACTTGAGTGTCACAAGTCTTGTTGTTGAACCCTTATCCGACACGCCCTGTGCTCTCCACTTCTTTGCAACATCTGTCACCTTCGGAAAGCAGCAAAGGCGAGCCGCACGTCTTCGTCTGTTACACTGTGCAGCAACCAGTGTACAGGCGCCCAAATCTTTAACTGGCTTGCGCGAGCGGCGACTTTTCTGTGCGTCAGCGCCCTATGATGGAGCGAAGTTGGAAACAGGATGAGGCTAAGCGCATGCTCACAAAGCACGCTCGCTGGACGCGTCGTGAGCTGAGGGCGATAACATCCGGCATGAGCGAAAGCGGAGCAAGCACATCACGAAAGTCTTCCACCCGGTATGGGCGGGCCCTGATGTCACCGTGCAAAAAAAACAGTATTTTCAACAAATCGCCCTGTAGGCAAACTTGGCAGTACAACCTGATAATCACTGTCCGAATCAAAAAGCCTGTTTCCGCGTCCAGACATGACCGCTGTACCCGCTCCAACGGAGCCCAACATAACACGTCCGTTCGCTAGGGCAGCCGGAAGTGGACTCCCGCTATACTAACGAGGAGGCGCAAGGAAGACGGCAAGCGCGGTTCTGAAATGGCGCAGAATGCAAGAAAGAAACAAAAACTAAGCTCCCCGTCGGGGAATCGAACCCCGGTCTCCCGCGTGACAGGCGGGGATACTGGCCACTATACTAACCAGGAGGCGCAGGGAAGAGGCTAAGTGTTGTTCTGATATGGCGCATAATGCAAGAAAGAAACAAAAACTAAGCTCCCCGTCGGGGAAACGAACCCCGGTCTCCCGCGTGACAGGCGGGGATACTGGCCACTATACTAACGAGGAGGCGCAGGGAAGAGGCTAAGTGTTGTTCTGATATGGCGCATAATGCAAGAAACAAAAACTAAGCTCCCCGTCGGGGAATCGAACCCCGGTCTCCCGCGTGACAGGCGGGGATACTGGCCACTACACTTTTTTTTTTTTTCTTTATTGCCTGAATTTGACACAAATACACCGCACTGGAACTCAGAACAACATGAACAAAGGAATAATATATGTACACAAAACTAGTTCGCGTTGCCTAACCCCCACTGAGGGGCAGGCATTGTCATGTTAAAATTCCTTGAGCACCGTCAAAGGTTCCAGCTTTGACAGCCACTCAGGAGCACATGGTTGCAATCTAAGCACGTCGAGCCATCGCTGCACACTTTCGCGGAAATACATGCGGGCTGGCCGTGCATCTGGATCGCAGTGATAACCAGCCATTCGTGCGCGCCATATACTGTGGAGGCACATTAACATAACCTGGTCTAACGGCATATCATCATGTTTATCCAATGGTAAATACCTAATGCCATGGGAATCAAGTGGCAACTGCTTTTTTATTGTCCTTTGCAGAACATCCCACAAATATACCCGCTCCCAGCAATGCAAAAATACGTGATCTATTGTCTCTGGCTGTTTGCAGATGAGACATTGGGCCCCCCACGGTAGGAACATACCCTTTTCCTCCATAAATGATTTTACACACGAAGTACCGGTATGTAGCATAAAGAAAAACGTTTTAGCTCCCGTAGCAACTTGCATTTTCTTTACGCGTTTTAATACATTACTTCCTGTGCCTCCATAGTATAAAGCTCGGTACAAGGGCACCGGGAACACCATTTCACAGACATCCTTGTATAACGTTCTCCTGTTAACATTACTTAAATACTCTTTCGAAAAACGTGCGCTTACGAATTTCACGCTCACAACAATTTCCCTAAAGAATCCAAAAACAGAGCCCGGCATACATTGAGTATAAACTACGAAATCAGGCAACGCTCGACCAAGTCTTTGTTGACACACTGTGCGCAGGAATGGATCACTGGCATCCCTAAAAAACATAAACCGGTTGACAATCTGTCGCACAAACAAATGACCCAGACCAAGCCCCCCATGCTTCACCTGCCGGAACAAATTTGTCCGACTGCACCTCTCCCAACTCGAGGCCCAAACAAACACCGCAAAAACTCGATGCAATTTTTGCACATTTACACGGGAGCAATGCAACACTTGCATTACATACCATAACTTACTAATTAAAAACAGGTTGCAAACTGCGGCTCTTGCAAATATTGATAATTGAGCGCTTTTCCATTTCTCCGCTTTTTCACGGGTTTCTCTGACCTGCTCTAGCCAGTATGGCTCGCTTTCCTTGTAGAATTCCAAGGGCACACCCAAGTACTTTGCAGGCGTTGTAACCCACGACACATTAGCGAAAGTGTCGGGGGTCAGCTGCCATTCTCCGTGCCAAAATCCCAGGCACTTACCCCAGTTAACTTTACTCCCTGTGACTTTGCTGAAATGTTTTACCACATCCACTGCCCTCTTTATACTCTGCTTATTTACACAAAAAACCGCAACGTCGTCTGCGTAAGCCAGCAATTTGACTTCTGACTCCTGCAGTCGAAAACCATCAATGTCATTGTTTTGTAGGATGCTTAAACACAATGTTTCAATATAAAGGCCGAACAAAAGAGGGCTGAGGGGGCAACCTTGGCGCACCGAACGTCGTACGTTGATGGGGGCCCCCAGTGACTTATTGACAATTAATCTCGTAGTGCAGTCACGGTACGCCAAGGCCACTCCCTCTCGAATAACAGAGCCGACATTAACATAGTCTAATATACTGAACAGAATAGTATGTGCCACACAATCAAAAGCTTTCTCCAAGTCCAACTGCAGTAACGCAACACATGCATGAGTTGCATCGCAGCATTCAAGCACACTTCGCGCTTTGTGAATGTTCTGAAAGATAGATCGCCCTTTGATACCGCAAGTTTGGTGAGGGCCCACTATTTCGCATATAACCGTTTGTAATCTGCCAGCAAGTACCTTCATATAAATCTTGTAATCAACGTTTGTCAGAGCTATGGGCCTGTAAGACGACAACTGCCTAAGCTTATCTGGTTGGTCAGTTTTCGGAATAAGTACTGTTTGTGACGATCCGAAAGACGCAGGCAGTGCCTTCGGTTCATACGCATCATTAAATAAGGCACACAACAAAGGAGATAGCTGTCCCTTGAACGCTTTATAAAAAGCCGCACTCAGGCCATCAGGCCCGGGTGATTTCCCTGGGTTTAAATTTTCTATTGCCTGCTGCACTTCTTGCTCGCTTATTGGCCGCTCCAGTCTTTCTTTTTGTTCTTCATCAATTTTTGGCATCGCGTCAAGAAAGGATTCTTTAAAACGGTCCAAATTAACCTCTCGGGACGAAAATAGCTCTTCATAATACTCCCGGAAAGCTTTCGCGATTCCTTCGTTATCGGTTTCTGTGCGTCCTGCCCAATCTACCTCTGCCACGTGATTTCGCCTTGCATTTGCTTTTTCTATTCCCAACGATCTTTTTGTCGGCGTCTCATCCATGGCCAATTTTTCCGCTCTCGCACGCACCAGTTCTCCGCGATAACGGTCTTCGTCATTCAGTTGAAGTCTTTGCTTTATTTTTCTAACGTCGTCCATGTATAACCCTGGCGTGTTACACTCCAGGGCTAACAATTTATCTAGCAAAGATCTTAAATGCATTTCATTTTGTTTTTCTTGAAACCGTATGCAGCTGGCTTTTTCTATAGCTTTGATTTTAATTTGTTGCTTACAGAGTTTCCATTCTTGACCCAGTTCGTGGGTGTCCTCCTGACAAATCTTACCAATTTCTTCTTCTACTAGTCTCGTGAATTGCTCGTCATTCAGCAGTTTATTATTTAACTTCCACAATTCCCAATTAAAACCGCTACCTCCCTTTCTTGTTCCAATTGTACACTGAACCATGCAGTGATCTGAGTACGTTACCGCCAAAACATAATACTCCTGGCATTTTGGGGCCAGTTCTGCGGACACATAAATCCTGTCAAGGCGGGCGTGGCTAGCACCCTGAAAATGAGTATACTGAACCCGTCGCTCGCTCGTGAGACACTCTGCAACGTCTTCCAGTGCAAACTCGTCAATCAAGCGCGAAAGTACCTCTGTGCTACGATCCCTAAATGTACGATGGCTAGTTTTGTCACCGGAGCTCAGTACACAATTGAAATCTCCCAGAAAGACAAGTTGCTTATCCGTGTTTAAATAATCTTCAACAAAATCAAACAAAGCAGCCCTCTCATCAACTATCGTAGGTGCATATATACAAACAGCACGCCACTCAGCCGAGCAAAAACTAAAATCGAGGACCACACCCCGACCCGACTGAAAAGAAGCATGCGACTGCACTACAAGACCCGGCAACTTCTTCACAAACAAGACGCATCCAGCAGAAGTACCGACTGCATGGCTGACAACTGCGTAAAACCGCGACGTGAAACGTTGCACCATGCCCTCGGTCTCTTCTTCACCCTCGACTTTTGTCTCTTGAACTCCAAGTATATCGATGTCATTTTCATTTAAAAGGCGCAGGACTTGGCTCTGCTTCCTTTTCGCTGCTAGACCTCTCACGTTAAGGGTCGCAATCTTTAGTGACAGTTCATAAGCCATTTTCTTAGAGTGAAAAGAGGCCAAGAGCATGGTGCTTACCTCTCACGTCTAGCATGGCGCTAGACGCTTTCGTTGACACCAGAGCCATGAGGTTGGACTGGCAGACCTTGTGACAGGGCCGGCTTTTCGGCAGCTCTCCTGTCCGTCGAGACATTTGGTCTTGGTTTGAAGGTCGCCCTCCTCCCTATTGGCGTTTTTATCGGCGGCTCGTCGTTGCTAGCTGCCTCTGCCTTGCTTAACTCACTTGTGCTCTCGTCGTGGGCACGCTTCGCAGGGCCTTGGACGTTGGTCGCTCGGCCGCTGCTCTTTTCAAGGGTTTCCTGTCGGCCCGCAGACTCCGGAAGTTCAGTTTTTGAGCTCTCGGCATCGCTCACCCTTTCTTCCTCTGACGGTCCGTTGTTCGGTAGCGTGACTTCCTTGTCTGGCCTACTGATTATCTCGTCACCGCCCCCCGGGGGCACTAACATGCCTGTAGTTGCTGTTAGCTTTTCAGCTTCTCCGACCCCCTTTGCGGCCTCTTCTGTCTCTGCGACATCCATTTGGAGCTCCGTCATGTCCGCCCTCGCTGTCGGTGCAGTGGCCACTGCATACGTCCGTACGCAATCTTCCTCGGAGTGGCCAAAACGCTTACATGTCGAACACCGCGGAATTTTACATTCCCGGCGCACATGACCGGTCCCGCGGCAGCGCAGGCACTGCATTGGCCGCCCAGGCACCACAACAAGGGCCAACTCCCCTGCAACTCTTATCTGATGAGGTAGGTCGTCTATCTTCATCCCTGGCTTCAACTTCAGGAGTACGGCTCTCGTTGTTGAGCCCTTTTCGTGAACGCCCTGGACGCGCCACCGCTCACGGGTAACTTCGGTCACCTCACCGAAAGCCCCAAAAGCAGTTCTGATATCCTCATCCGCCACGCCATACATCCAGTGGAGCCGAAGCTTCACCTGTTGATCCTCCGGGTCAATGATGATACACCGTCGGCCTTTCACTAGAAGCTCTTTGAAGGCTAGCAGCCGCTTGGTTGCTTCAGAGCTGCTCAAGGTCACCGCCCAGACATGGTTTATTTGGTAGGCCCCCAAGGCCACCACGTCTGGGAGCGTACCAGTCTTGGCCAGGGCGTCCCGGAAATCTTCAACCCTGAAGGGTCGCACTCGTACGTCGCCGTGCAAAAAAACTGTGTTGAAAACAACACGTCCGGTGGGCAGATGCGGCAAAATGAGCTGATATTCCTTATCATCGTTTGCGTTAAGCCTGTTACCGCGGCCAGCCTGGGCCGCAATCGCCGCTCCGCCGGAGCTCATGATTCACCGTCCGTACACGCAGGTGGCCGGAAGTAGAATGATACTGGCCACTACACTAACGAGGAGGCGCAGGGAAGAGGCTAAGTGTTGTTCTGATATGGCGCATAATGCAAGAAAGAAACAAAAACTAAGCTCCCCGTCGGGGAATCCAACACCGGTCTCCCGCGTGACAGGCGGGGATACTGGCCACTATACTAACGAGGAGGCGCAGGGAAGAGGCTAAGTGTTGTTCTGATATGGCGCATAATGCAAGAAAGAAACAAAAACTAAGCTCCCCGTCGGGGAATCGAACCCCGGTCTCCCGCGTGACAGGCGGGGATAATGGCCACTATTTATTATTTTTTTTATTGCCTGGCTTTGACACAAATACACCGCATTGGAACTCAAAACAACATGAACAAAGGAATAATATATGTACACTAAGGTAGTTAGCGTTGCCTAACACCCACTGAGGGGCAGGCATTGTCATGTTAAAATTCCTTGAGCACCGTCAAAGGTTCCAGCTTTGACAGCCACTCAGGAGCACATGGTTGCAATTTAAGCACGTCGAGCCATCGCTGCACACTTTCACGGAAATACATGCGGGCTGGCCGTACATCTGGATCGCAGTGATAACCAGCCATTCGTGCGCGCCATATACTGTGGAGGCACATTAACATAACCTGGTCTAACGGCATATCATCGTGGTTATTCAATGGCAAATACCTAATGCCATGGGAATCAAGTGGCAACTGTTTTTTTATTGTCCTTTGCAGAACATCCCACAAATATACCCCCTCCCAGCAATGCAAAAACACGTGATCTATTGTCTCTGACTGTTTGCAGATGAGACATTGGGCCCCCCACGGTAGGAACATACCCTTTTCCTCCATAAATGATTTTACACTCAAAGTACCGGTATGTAGCATAAAGAAAAACGTTTAAGCTCCCGGAGCAACTTGCATTTTCTTTACGCGTTTTAATACATCACTTCCTGTGCCTCCATAGTATAAAGCTCGCTACAAGGGCACCGGGAAGACCACTTCACAAACATCCTTGTATAATGTTCTCCTGTTAACATTACTTAAATACTCTTTCGAAAACCGTGCGCTTAAGAATTTCGCGCTCAAAACAATTTCCCTAAAGAATCCAAAAAGAGAACCCGGCATACTTTGAGTATAAACTACGAAATCAGGCAAAGCTCGACCAAGTCTTTGTTGACACACTGCGCGCAGGAATGGATCGCTGGCATCCCTAAAAAACATAAACCTGTTGACAATCTGTCGCACAAACAAATGACCCAGACCAAGCCCCCCATGCTTCACCTGCCGGAACAAATTTGTTCGACTGCACCTCTCCCAACTCGAGGCCCAAACAAACACCGCAAAAACTCGATGCAATTTTTGCACATTTACACGGGAGCAATGCAACACTTGCATAACATACCATAACTTACTAATTAAAAACAGGTTGCAAACTGTGGCTCTTGCAAATATTGATAATTGAGCGCTTTTCCATTTCTCCGCTTTTTCACGGGTTTCTTTGACCTGCTCTAGCCAGTATGGCTCGCTTTCCTTGTAAAATTTCAAGGGCACACCCAAGTACTTTGCAGGCGTTGTAACCCACGATACATTAGCGAAAGTGTCGGGGGTCAGCTGCGATTCTCCGTGCCAAAATCCCAGGCACTTACCCCAGTTAACTTCACTCCCTGTGACTTTGCTAAAATGTTTTACCACATCCACTGTCCTCTTTATACTCTCTTTATTCACACAAAATACCGCAACGTCATCTGCGTAAGCCAGCAATTTGACTTCTGACTCCTGCAGTCGAAAACCATCAATGTCATTGTTTTGTAGGATGCTTAAACACAAACTTTCAATATAAATGCCGAACAAAAGAGGGCTGAGGGGGCAACCTTGGCGCACTGAACGTCGTACGTTGATGGGGGCCCCCAGTGACGTATTGACAATTAATCTCGTAGTGCAGTTACGGTACGCCAAAGCCACTCCCTCTCGAATAACAGAGCCGACATTAACATAGTCTAACATACTGAACAGAATAGTATGTGCCACACAATCAAAAGCTTTCTCCAAGTCCAACTGCAGTTACGCAACACATGCATGAGTTGCATCGCAGCATTCGAGCACACTTCTCGCTTTGTGAATGTTCTGAAAGATAGATCGCCCTTTGATACCGCACGTTTGGTGAGGGCCCACTAGTTCGCATATAACCGTTTGTAGTCTGCCAGCAAGCACCTTCATATAAATCTTGTAATCAACGTTTGTCAGAGCAATGGGCCTGTAAGACGACAACTGCCCAAGCTTATCTGGTTGGTCAGTTTTCGGAATAAGTACTGTGTGCGACGATCCGAAAGACGCAGGCAGTGTCTTCAGTTCATACGCTTCATTAAATAAGGCACACAACAAAGGAGATAGCTGTTCCTTGAACGCTTTATAAAAAGCCGCACTCAGGCCATCAGGCCCGGGTGATTTCCCTGGGTTTAAATTTTCTATTGCCTGCTGCACTTCTTTTTCGCTTATTGGCCGCTCCAGTCTTTCTTTTTGTTCGTCATCAATTTTTGTCATCGCGTCAAGAAAGGATTCTTTAAAACGGTCCAAATTAACCTCTCGGGACGAAAATAGCTCTTCATAATACTCCCGGAAAGCTTTCGCGATTCCTTCGTTATCGGTTTCTGTGCGTCCTGCCCAATCTACCTCTGCCACGTGATTTCGCCTTGCATTTGCTTTTTCTATTCCCAACGATCTTTTTGTCTTGCGTCTCATCCATGGCCAATTTTTCCGCTCTTGCACGCACTAACGCTCCTTGGTATCTGTCTTCTTCTATCAAGTTAATCTGTTCTTTTATTTTTCGAATATCCTCTATCCATCTGCCGGGTGCCTTACATTCCGGTTCGTGTAGTTTTGCAAGCAAAGCCTTAAGCTGGGTTTCTGTAATTTTCTTCTCGTACACCAGGTAACTTGATCTGTCAATGGCTTTAATTTTAATCTGTTCCTTGCACAACTCCCACTGTTTCCAGATTTCGAGCAAAGTCCTTGGCCTCACTTTAATCAATTCATTCAATACCACGCGTCTAAAGGCATCATCAATAAGCAATTTATTGTTAAATTTCCATAACTCCCAGCTAAATGCATTGCTTCGTTTTTTGCTGCCGAATAAGCATTGCACCAAACAGTGATCCGTGAATGTCATAGGCACAACTCGGTATTCATTGCATGAATGAATCAAATCCAGCGACGCGTAAATTCTGTCCAGACGCGCGTAGCTAGAACCTTGGAAGTGCGTGTACTGAACGGCACGCGGTCCTTCCAAGCAATCAGCCACATCCTCCATATTCCATTCTCTTATTAACTGGCATAACATTTCAGTGCTCTTGTCTCTGAATCTGCGTGTGCTGGTTTTGTCTCGAGCATTCAGTACACAGTTAAAATCGCCCAGCAATACTACCTGACTTTCCGTACTTAACTGCTGCATAACATTCTCGAAAAACACTGTTCTTTCCTCCACACAGTTAGGAGCGTACACACAAATAATGCGCCACTCAACACCGCTGTATACACAATCAGCCACTACACACCGTCCAGAAGAGCATGAGGAGTAGCCCTTTACAACCAGACCAGGCAGCTTTTTGACAAACAATACACACCCGGCCGATGTTCCAACTGCGTGGCTAACAATGGCGTAAAATCTAGCCGTGAAACGTCGCACCATGCTCCCGGTCTCTTCCTCCCCATCAACCTTAGTTTCTTGCACGGCAAGCACGTCAATATCATGGTCAGTTAAGAGCCGGTGCACCTGGCTCTGCTTCTTTTTGCCAGCCAATCCCCTGACATTTAACGTGGCTACTTTTAAGGTGGTTTCGGGCGCCATTTTCATCAAGGGTGAAGAGACCGAAAGCATGGTGGTTACCTTTCCCGTCTAGCGCGTTGCTAGACGCCGTCGTTGGATCCATCCCCGTCTGGTGCGAGCGGCTGACCCGGCAGCGGGGGCACTTTATCCGCTGCCCGTCTCTCTGATGATATGTTTGGCAGCGGACGTAGCGTGGACCGCCGGGATTGCCCCGTTTTTGCTGGTGGCTCGTCGACGCTGGGAGCTGACGCCTGGTTACGTTCGGGTTCGGACTGCGTGTGGGATCGCTTGGCTGGGGCTGGGACGCCTGGCTTACGAACACCGCTGGTGTCCGAGTGCTCCTCCCCATTATCCTGTTCCATACCGTTTGCCGGCTCAAGGGACGTGCCTTCGTTATTGCTAGGGAGCTCAGGTGCAGAGTCCGCTCTCCCCACATCCCTCGCAGCATTGCCGCTTTCTGCCGAGTCCACCGACGAATCCGACTCCCGTGTCTGCTTTCGCAGAAGTACCGACTGCATGGCTGACAACTGCGTAAAACCGCGACGTGAAACGTTGCACCATGCTCTCGATCTCTTGTTCACCCTCGACTTTTGTCTCTTGAACTGCAAGTATATCGATGTCATTTTCATTTAAAAGGCGCAAGACCTGGCTCTGCTTCATTTTCGTTGCTAGACCTCTCACGTTAAGGGTCGCAACCTTTAGTGACAGTACATAAGCCATTTTCTTAGAGTGAAAAGAGGCCAAGGGCATGGTGCTTACATTTCACGTCTAGCATGGCGCTAGACGCTTTCGTTGACGCCAGAGCCATGAGGTTGGACTGGCAGACCTTTTGACAGGGGCGGCTTTTCGGCAGCTCTCCTTGGGAGCCCATGATAATCACGTCCGTCACGCTTGGTGGCCGGAAGTGGAATCTATACTAACGAGGAAGCGCTGGGAAGACGGCAGCGCTGTTCTGAAATGGCGCAGAATGCAATAAGGAAACAAAAACTAAGCTCCCCGTCGGGGAATCGAACCCCGGTCTCCCGCGTGACAGGCGGGGATACTGGCCGCTATACTAACGAGGAGGCGCAGGGAAGAGGCTAAGTGCTGTTCTGATGTGGCGCATAATGCAAGAAAGAAAGAAAAACTAAGCTCCCCGTCGGGGAATCGAACCCCGGTCTCCCGCGTGACAGGCGGGGATACTGGCCACTATACTAACGAGGATTTTTTTTCTTTATTACCGACTTGGCAACTACAAAGAACGATGAAAAGTCGCATGGAATTTAAAACACAAGTCACTTTCTCACAGGTTTGTTGTGGTAGAATGGAGTAGGTGACATGAGCTTGTCCAAGACTGGCAGCCAATCCGGGGGTTCAGATTGCCCTCCGAAAACATCCCGCGTGTACATTACACTTTCAACAAAGTATTGATGGGCTGGGTGTACGACAACATGCTCATGGCGAACATCCATCCGCGTTCTCCATATGCTGTGCATACACAAGACCATTAATAAATCCCTGGGCACTTCTCCTGGCTGGGCGCATGGAAGGTAGCGTATGCCAAACGGCGTTATTGGTAAGTCCTTTTTAATAGTACGCTGTAGCACGTCCCACAAAAAAACCGCATCGTGACAATCAAGGAAAATATGCTCTATGGTTTCCAGCTTTTTGCAAATTAAACAGTCAGCAGACCAAGGCACGAAAAGGCCTTTGCTTTTCAGCCATGGCTTCACCGGAAGAGTGGCGTTATGCAATTGAAAAAAGAAAGATTTAGCGGACGATCTGATGGCCATTCTTTTCACTCTCTTCAACACGTCCCGCTCCGGACCCAAAGCATATACAGCGCGATAAAGAGGCACAGGTAAAAAGGTTTCCAATAAATCTTTGTACAGCCGTTTTCGCGTAACAGTTCACATATACTCATTTGAAAATCTCGCCTTCACTATTTGGAAGGACGCGACAACTTCGCGAAGAAAAGCACTTAGAGCCATTGTCCCTGTAGACATAGTCGAAACTACATATTCCGGCAGTGAATCACGCAATCGCACTTGGATTACCGTTCTAAGAAAAACATCGCTCTGTTCGCGCAAAAAAAAGAACCTTGTTACAATCTGCTTTAAGTATAAATGTGACAAGCCCAGTCCACCGTTATGCACCGTATGAAAAAGATTGCATCGACTGGTACGCTCCCATGTTGAAGCCCACACAAACGTGGCAAATACCCTATGCAGTTTTTGAACAGAGATTCTTGACATAGATAACACTTGCAGCATGTAAAAATTTTTTTCAACTAGGAACATATTGCAAACGGTAGCTCTTGCGAACATAGAAAAGTTATGTCCTACCCATTTGTTTGTTTGGGTTTTCACTTCCTCAACTTCACCGGCCCAACATTCCTTGCTTTCACGGTAATGCTTTAGTGGCACACCAAGGTAATTGTCTGGCGTTGTTGTCCATTGCATACAGGAGAATAATTCAGGCGCGTGTTGCCAGTTTCCGTGCCAAAATCCTAAACACTTTGCCCAACTAATTTCACTTCCACTTGCAGTGCAAAAAGCAGTGGCTTCTTTTACAACTTCCTGCACGCTCTCATGGTCAGTACAAAAAACCGCAATATCGTCCGCGTATGCCAAAACCCGAACTTCACTTTGAAAAAATTTATAACCGCGTATGTTTGGCCTTGTAAGCAATCTTAGACAGAAAGGCTCCACATAAAGCGCAAACAAAAGGGGAGACAGAGGACAGCCCTGCCTTACTGACGACTGAACAGGTATACGATCAGTTAACTGCTTATTCACGACCAGTCTCGCTGAACAGCACTCGTAAACCATTTTCACGCCCTTTGTAATCACTGAGCCAGCATTGACATATTCTAAAACAGAGAACAAAATTTCATGTACCACTTTATCAAATGCTTTGTGGAGGTCTACTTGCATCATGGCTACGTGGTCATGCATCGCGTCACAACATTCGAGTACACTCCTTGCTGCGTGTATGTTAGTAAGAATGGTCCTTCCTTTTATACCGCATGTGTGATGTGGGCCTACAAGAGAAGTAATTACACGTTGGAGTCGTCGCCCTAATACTTTCATATAAATTTTATAGTCAACATTCGTTAGACTTATAGGACGGTAAGACGCTACAGACTGAAGCTTAACATGGTCATCTGTTTTCGGGATTAGTACAATGTGTGACATTCGAAAAAACGGAGGAGGTACGTTCTTTTCGTAGCATTCACTAATAACTCTTTCCAGTAAAAAAGCCATTTCAGTTGGAAAGGCCTTCTATATGGCAGCACCAAGACCACCTGGTCCGGGTGACTTATTGGAATTTAATTCCCCGATAGCGGCCTCAATTTCCTCGGAAGTTATACTTGCTTCAAGTGTCTGCGCCACTTCGTCTTCTACCCTTGGCATCAGCGACAGAAAGTCTTTTCTGAAGCGTTCAATGTCCGGTGTTTTCAGACTAAACAATTCGCTGTAAAATTCTACAAACGCCCGTTCAATCGTTTTTTTTTTTCCGAGGTAACTACGTTCTGATAGCAGATTTCTTTTATCTCTTTTGAAACTGCGTACCTTTTTTCGTCACTGAGTGCCCTTTTCGTGGGCGTCTCTCCGAGCCACAATTTTTCGCAGCGTGCCCTTATCACCGCACCGCGATACTTCTCTTCGTCCATCACCTCAAGTTTGGTTTTTATCTTTTTTATATCTTGGGCGAACAAGCCAGGCTTAACGCTCTCCATGCTAAGCATGTATTGAAGTGTGCTACGAAGTTCTTTTTCTTGTTCTCTTTCTTTACGTCGGAGAGTGCATGCTCGGTCAATAGCAGCTATCTTTACCTCGCACTTAAACTGCTCCCATGCTTGTATAAAATTCGAGTCATTTTGTAACATATGCTTAATATATCCTTTAACTTTAGTGGTAAACTCTTCATCCACCAGCAGTTTTTCATTAAATTTCCATAGCTCCCAATTGAACTTTGTTGCCTTACTTTTCATGCCTAGAGTAATCATTACGAGTGAGTGGTCACTAAAGCTCATGGGAAGTGTTTGATATTCCGAGCACAAGGGCACACAATCAATGGGAACATATATTCGGTCCAACCTTGCATGACAGCTACCTTGAAAGTGCGTGAACTTTGCTTGGCCTTCATGCGTCATTATACAGCCAGCATCTTCGAGCTCTGCCTCAATAACAATGTCAATAAGTAACTCTGCACTCTTGTCACGAAGGACACGGTTTGTTGTTCTATCTTCCGGTCTACAGACACAGTTGAAGTCTCCAAGCAGGAGAACACGCCTCTCATGTATTAGGAAGGATTTCAAATAGTGAAAAAACTCTTCCCGCTCAAACGTTCTAGTCGGCGCATAAACGCAGATCACTCTCCAGTCCAATCCAGAAAAACTGAAATCACATATCAAAAGCCGACCACTCTCACACGAGAACACAGACTGCACACACTCTATGCAATTTCGAATGAAGATGACACATCCCCCCGATATTCCAACCGCATGACAAACGCAAACACTATATCTAGAACGATATATTTCAGCCATTTTCTCTGTTTGTTGTTCGCTTTCCGTTTTGCTCTCTTGAACTGCTAGCACATCAATTTCATTTTCCAGCAGAACGCGGCTCAGCTGCAGTTGTCTCCGACGCGTTGACAGCCCCCTCACATTTAGCGTGGCTACGCGCAAGCTAGTGGTTAAATTGGTCGCCATCTCAAGAAATTATAAATCGCGAAACATATATCACTCACATCGCTTTTGCAGAAAGACAGCATTGCGGTTGATCTGTTGCACGGGATGAGCATTCTTCCTTTTTGGCGAGTCCGTCCGTCGTTCCAAGCGCTGCTCCCGATCATGTCCCGGGCTTGTAACGTCTAGACCGGAAAGGGTACCCCCGCTATGGCGGAGGCACAGGTGACACAGTTCTCCGGCCTGGGGGCACGTTTCGCTTTGGCTTGAAGGACGCCCGGCGAAGGGGGGCTGCCTTCAGTTGAGGCTGTCCGCTTTCCGCTCCTCCTTGGGTTGATTCCTCGTTGACACTGTCTTCGTGCACCCGCTTCACCGGCAAGGTAGAAGCAGCTGGCATCTCAGCTTCAGTGTCCCCCTGTACCTCACAGTGTTGCGTAGCCGAAGCTGGGCTTGCAGCACTGGCATTGCCGTCTTCTTTCGTGGGTGTCTCGGCCCCAGCAACATTCAGCAACGGAACAATCACATCTGACTCACAGTGCTCTTTAAGGGCAGGGGTCTTCTCAGAGGATTGTTCTTTCTGCACTGCATCCTCAGTGATTTCACTGCTAGCTTCCTCGGCGTCCACTGCGTCCATCAAGTGCTCGCCTGCCACTTCACTCGGCACGGGGCCTGCAACGTTGGCATACGTGCGCACACACTGCGACTCGTCATGGCCGTAGCGACGACACAGCCCGCAGCGCGGCACACTACAATCCCGACGTATATGTCCTTTCCCCCGGCACCGGAGTCAAAGCGGAGCTCTGCCTGGGACGTGAACGAGTGCGACGTCCTCGGCGACCCGAAGCTGATGCGGCAGGTCCTCAATGTTTACGCCCACTTTTAGCTTCAGCGTGACCGTTCGAGTCGTTGAAGCCTTTTCGACACACCTTTGCACTTTCCACTTTTCTCTTGATATTTCTCTAACTTTTCCAAACGCCGCCAACGCCGCTCGCACGTCATCGTCGTGCACGCCGTGAAGCAGCCAGAAAAGTTTAAACCTGATGCCTTGGTTACAGGGGTCAATGACCACGCATCGGTGCTCCTTAACTTCGAAAGCTTCGGCTTGCAAAATCTTCGTTTTGCCCTCTTCACTTTAAACGTTACCGCCCATACGTGATTCATTTGATATGCCACGAGGGCAACCACTTCCGGCAAAAGTGAAAGACGAGCGAGGGAGTCTCGAAAGTGCTCCACCCTGTACGGCCTGGCTTTTGTGTCGCCATGCAAAAAAACAGTATGCAAAACACTCGAACCTGTAGGCAGATGCGGTAGAACCAGTTCATAATCCTTGGCAGGCCTTTCCGTACTCCTGATACCACGGCCCAGCTGGGCCGCTGAATCCGCTCCTTGGGAGCCCATGATGAACACGTCCGTCACGCTCGGTGGCCGGAAGTAGAATCTATACTAACGATTTGGCGCAGGGAATAGGCTAAGTGCTGTTCTGATATGGCGCATAATGCAAGAAAGAAACAAAAACTAAGCTCCCCGTCGGGGAATCGAACCCCGGTCTCCCGCGTGACAGGCGGGGATACTGGCCACTATACTAACGAGGAGGCGCAGGGAAGAGGCTAAGTGCTGTTCTGATATGGCGCATAATGCAAGAAAGAAACAAAAACTAAGCTCCCCGTCGGGGAATCGAACCCCGGTCTCCCGCGTGACAGGCGGGGATACCGGCCACTATACTAAATTTTTTTTTCTTTATTGCCTGGCTTTGACACAAATACACCGCACTGGAACTCAAAACAACAGGAAAAAAGGAATAATATATGTACACAAAGGTAGCTAGCGTTGCCTAACACCCACTGAGGGGCAGGCATTGTCCTGTTAAAATTCCTTGAGCACCGTCAAAGGTTCCAGCTTTGACAGCCACTCGGGAGCACATGGTTGCAATCTAAGCACGTCGAGCCATCGCTGCACACTTTCACGTAAATACATGCGGGCTGGCCGTGCATCTGGATCGCAGTGATAACCAGCCATTCGTGCGCGCCATATACTGTGGAGGCACATTAACATAACCTAGTCTAACGGCATATCATCGTGGTTATCCAAAGGCAAATACCTAATGCCATGGGAATCAAGTGGCAACTGTTTTTTTATTGTCCTTTGCAGAACATCCCACAAATATACCCCCTCCCAGCAATGCAAAAACACGTGATCTATTGTCTCTGGCTGTTTGCAGATGAGACATTGGGCCCCCCACGGTAGGAACATACCCTTCTCCTCCATAAATGATTTTACACTCAAAGTACCGGTATGTAGCATAAAGAAAAACGTTTTAGCTCCCGGAGCAACTTGCATTTTCTTTACGCGTTTTAATACATTACTTCCTGTGCCTCCATAGTATAAAGCTCGGTACAAGGGCACCGGGAACACCACTTCACAAACATCCTTGTATAATGTTCTCCTGTTAACATTACTTAAATACTCTTTCGAAAAACGTGCACTTAAGAATTTCACGCTCAAAACAATTTCCCTAAAGAATCCAAACAGAGAACCAGGCATACATTGAGTATAAACTACGAAATCAGGCAACGCTCGACCAAGTCTTCGTTGACACACTGTGCGCAGGAATGGATCGCTGGCATCCCTAAAAAACATAAACCGGTTGACAATCTGTCGCACAAACAAATGACCCAGACCAAGCCCCCCATGCTTCACCTGCCGGAACAAATTTGTCCGACTGCACCTCTCCCAACTCGAGGCCCGAACAAACACCGCAAAATCTCGATGCAATTTTTGCACATTTACACGGGAGCAATGCAACACTTGCAATACATACCATAGCTTACTAATTAAAAACAGGTTGCAAACTGCGGCTCTTGCAAATATTGATAATTAAGCGCTTTTCCATTTCTCCGCTTTTTCACGGGTTTCTTTGACCTTCTCTAGCCAGTATGGCTCACTTTCCTTGTAAAATTTCAAGGGTACACCCAAGTACTTTGCAGGCGTTGTAACCCACGACACATTAGCGAAAGTGTCGGGGGTCAGCTGCCATTCACCGTGCCAAAATCCCAAGCACTTACCCCAGTTAACTTTACTCCCTGTGACTTTGCTAAAATGTTTTACCACATCCACTGTCCTCTTTATACTCTCTTTATTCACACAAAAAACCGCAACGTCATCTGCGTAAGCCAGCAATTTGACTTCTGACTCCTGCAGTCGAAAGCCATCAATGTCATTGTTTTGTAGGATGCTTAAACACAATGTTTCAATATAAATGCCGAACAAAAGAGGGCTGAGGGGGCAACCTTGGCGCACCGAACGTCGTACGTTGATGGGGGCCCCCAGTGACTTATTGACAATTAATCTCGCAGTGCAGTAACGGTACGCCAAGGCCACTCCCTCTCGAATAACAGAGCCGACATTAACAGAGTCTAATATACTGAACAGAATAGTATGTGCCACACAATTAAAAGCTTTCTCCAAGTCCAACTGCAGTAACGCAACACATGCATGAGTTGCATCGCAGCATTCGAGCACACTCCGCGCTTTGTGAATGTTCTGAAAGATAGATCGCCCTTTGATACCGCACGTTTGGTGAGGGCCCACTAGTTCGCATATAACCGTTTGTAGTCTGCCAGCAAGCACCTTCATATAAATCTTGTAATCAACGTTTGTCAGAGCAATGGGCCTGTAAGACGACAACTGCCTAAGCTTATCTGGTTGGTCAGTTTTCGGAATAAGTACTGTGTGCGACGATCCGAAAGACGCAGGCAGTGCCTTCCGTTCATACGCTTCATTAAATAAGGCACACAACAAAGGAGATAGCAGTTCCTTGAACGCTTTATAAAAAGCCGCACTCAGGCCATCAGGCCCGGGTGATTTCCCTGGGTTTAAATTTTCTATTGCCTGCTGCACTTCTTTTTCGCTTATTGGCCGCTCCAGTCTTTCTTTTTGTTCCTCGTCAATTTTTGGCATCGCGTCAAGAAAGGATTCTTTAAAACGGTCCAAATAAACCTCTCGGGACGAAAATAGCTCTTCATAATACTCCCGGAAAGCTTTCGTGATTCCTTCGTTATCGGTTTCTGTGCGTCCTGCCCAATCTACCTTTGCCACGTGATTTCGCCTTGCATTTGCTTTTTCTATTCCCAACGATCTTTTTGTCGGCGTCTCATCCATGGCCAATTTTTCCGCTCTTGCACGCACTAACGCTCCTTGGTATCTGTCTTCTTCTATCAAGTTAATTTGTTCTTTTATTTTTCGAATATCCTCTATCCATCTGCCGGGTGCCTTACATTCCTGTTCGTGTAGTTTTGCAAGCAAAGCCTTAAGCTGGGTTTCTGTAATTTTCTTCTCGTAAACCAGGCAACTTGATCTGTCAATGGCTTTAATTTTAATCTGTTCCTTGCACAACTCCCACTGTTTCCAGATTTCGAGCAAAGTCCCTGGCCTCACTTTAATCAATTCATTCAATACCACGCGTCTAAAGGCATCATCATTAAGCAATTTATTGTTCAATTTCCATAACTCCCAGCTAAATGCATTGCTTCGTTTTTTGGTGCCGAATAAGCATTGCACCAAACAGTGATCCGTGAATGTCATAGGCACAACTCGGTATTCATTGCATGAAGGAATCAAATCCAGCGACGCGTAAATTCTGTCCAGACGCGCGTGGCTAGAACCTTGGAAGTGCGTGTACTGAACGGCACGCAATCCTTCCAAGCAATCAGCCACATCCTCCATGTTCCATTCGCTTGTTAACTGGCATAACACTTCGGTGCTCTTGTCTCTGAATCCGCGTGTGCTGGTTTTGTCTCGAGCATTCAGTACACAGTTAAAATCGCCCAGCAATACTACCTGCCTTTCCGTACCTAACTGCTGCTTAAGATTCTCGAAAAACACTGTTCTTTCCTCCACACAGTTAGGAGCGTACACACAAATAATGCGCCACTCAACACCGCTGTATCCACAATCAGCCACAACCCACCGTCCAGAAGAGCATGAGGAGTAGCCCTTTACAACCAGACCAGGCAGCTTTTTGACAAACAATACACACCCGGCCGATGTCCCAACTGCGTGGCTAACAATGGCGTAAAATCTAGCCGTGAAACGTCGCACCATGCTCCCGGTCTCTTCCTCCCCATCAACCTTAGTTTCTTGCACGGCAAGCACGTCAATATCATGGTCAGTTAAGAGCCGGTGCACCTGGCTCTGCTTCTTTTTGCCAGCCAATCCCCTGACATTTAACGTGGCTACTCTTAAGGTGGTTTCAGGCGCCATTTTCATCAAAGGTGAAGAGACCGAAAGCATGGTGCTTACCTTTCCCGTCTAGCGCGTTGCTAGACGGCGTCATTGGATCCATCCCCGTCCGGTGCGAGTGGCTGACCCGGCAGCGGGGGCACTTTATCCGCTGCCCGTCTCTCCGATGAAATGTTTGGCCTCGGACGTAGCGTGGACCGCCGGGATTGCCCCGTTTTTGCTGGTGGCTCGTCGACGCTGGGGGCTGACGCCTTGTTACCTTCGGGTTCGGACTGCGTGTGGGATCGCTTGGCTGGGGCTGGGACGCCTGGCTTACGAACACCGCTGGTGTCCGAGTGCTCCTCCGCATTATCCTGTTCCATACCGTTCGCCGGCTCCAGTGACGTGCCTTCCTCATTGCTAGGGAGCTCAGGTTTCGAGTCTGCGCTCCCCATTTCTCTCGCAGCATTGCTGTTTTCTGCCGAGTCCACCGACGAATCTGTCTCCCGTGTCTGCGTTCTCACTTCTCCGGCACCTTTCGCCGCCTCCTCCGCCTCGACTACATCCATGGTGAGCTCCGCCGACCGTTCCGTAGTTCCATGTCCCGCGGCCGAAGCGTACGAAAGCACACAGGCAGCCTCGTCATGTCCGTAGCGTCTACACTTTGGACAACGCTGTACCTTACATTCTCGTCGAACATGACCGGTACCGCGGCAGCGCAGGCACTGCATCGCTCGCCCAGGCACCACGACAAGGGCTAGCTCTCCGGCTACTCGCAGCTGGTGAGGTAAGTCGTCGACCTTAATGCCGGGTTTCAATTTCAGGAGCACAGTCCTCGTGGTGGACCCCTTTTCCTTGGCGCCTTGAACTCTCCACCTCTCCCGTGTCACCTCGGTCACATTCCCAAAAGCAGCAAAAGCCGTCCGGATGTCGTCGTCTGCCACACCGTGCAACATCCAGTGAAGTCGCAGCTTCACCTGTTGGTCTTCGGGATCGATAATAAGGCAACGGCGTCCCTTAACATCGAGTTCCTTGAAAGCCGCCAATTTCTTCGTTGCTTCTGTGCTGCTAAACGTGACCGCCCAAACATGGTTGATCTGATACGCCCCCAACGCCACAACGTCGGGGAGCGCACCAGCGTTGGCAAGGGCGTCGCGGAAATCCTCGACCCTGTATGGCCTGACTCGCACATCACCGTGCAAAAAAAGCGTGTTAAAAACAACGCGTCCGGTAGGCAAAGTTGGCAGAATAATCTGATACTCGCTATCTTCCATGTCGTCAAGCCTGTTTCCGCGGCTGGAAAGGGCCGCTATCGCCGCTCCGCTGGAGCACATGATTCTGCTACCGTTCACTACGGTGGCCGGAAGTAGAATGCCACTATACTAACGAGGAGGCGCAGGGAAGAGGCTAAGTGCTGTTTTGATATGGCGCATAATGCAAGAAAGAAAGTAAAACTAAGCTCCCCGTCGGGGAATCGAACCCCGGTCTCCCGCGTGACAGGCGGGGATACTGGCCACTATACCAACGAGGAGGCGCAGGGAAGCCGGCAAGCGCTGTTCTCAAAGGGCGCAGAATGCAACAAAGAAACAAAAACTAAGCTCCCCGTCGGGGAATCGAACCCCGGTCTCCCGCGTGACAGGCGGGGATACTGGCCACTATACTAACGAGGAGGCGCAGGGAAGAGGCTAAGTGCTGTTCTGATATGGCGCATAATGCAAGAAAGAGACAAAAACTAAGCTCCCCGTCGGGGAATCGAACCCCGGTCTCCCGCGTTGCAGGCGGGGTTACTGGCCACTATACTAACGAGGAGGCACAGGGAAGAGGCTAAGTGCTGTTCTGATATGGTGCATAATGCAAGAAAGAAACAAATCCTAAGCTCCCCGTCGGGGAATCGAACCCCGGTCTCCCGCGTGACAGGCGGGGATACTGGCCACTATACTAACGAGGAGGCGCAGGGAAGCCGGCAAGCGCTGTTCTCAAAGGGCGCAGAGTGCAACAAAGAAACAAAAACTAAGCTCCCCGTCGTGGAATCGAACCCCGGTCTCCCGCGTGACAGGCGGGGATACTGGCCACTATACTTTTTTTTCTTTATTGCCGGTCCTAGGCTTTCACAAAACAAAGCCAAAAAGAAAACAAAATATGTACACAGTTATACAAGAAGCGAAAATCCCCAAGAGAGGACCAGGCTTTGTCACATTAAAATTCTCTGAGTGTTTTCAAAGGCTATAGCCTTGAGAGCCACTCAGGGACAGGATTCCGTATCTTCTGTATTTCTACAAACTTGCAGATGCTCTCTCGAAAATATATACGCGCTGGACGCGCTTCGGGGTCACAGTAGTACCCGGCCATACGAGAGCGCCATATACTGTGGAGGCCCACCAGCATGACTAAATCGAACGGGATCCCACCCTCATTTTTTGTTGGCAAGTACCTAATTCCGTGTGAATGCAACGGGATCTGTTTCTTCATGGTCCTCTGTAGCACGTCCCAAAAATAAACCCCTTCCCAACAGTGCAAAAAAACATTGTCTATGGTCTCCGGTTGTTTGCAGATTAAGCAGTTTGGTCCCCACGGTAGAAACATCTCTTTTTCTTCCAAAAAAGATTTGACGGGTAAAGTTCCAGTGTGCACTTTAAAGAAAAAACTCTTGACTTCCGGCGATACATTTATTTTTTTAACCCTTTGCAACACATTACCGCCGGGGCCTCCACAGTACAAGGCCCTGTACAACGGCACCGGAAAGATAACATCGCACACATCTCTGTACAACGTTTTCCTTGTTACGCTGCTCAAATATTCCCTTGAAAACCAAGTAGTTAAGAATCTGACGCTGGTTACTATCTCTCGGAAATAACCAAAAATGCCTCCTGTCATGCATTTTGTTGCAACTACATACTCTGCAAGGCTCGCCCTAGCCTTACTTGGCACACTGTGCGCAGGAAAGGATCTTCAACATCACGGAAAAACAAACATGTGTTTACCAGTTGCCTCACAAATAAGTGTCCCAGCGCTTGGCCTCCGTCTTTGACCCGTCTGAACAAGTTTGTCCGCATGCACCTTTCCCAGCTAGAGGCCCATACAAAAACCGCAAAAATTCGATGTACCTTTTGTATGTTAATTCGCGAGCAGTGGAGCACTTGCATCACATACCACAGTTTACTAATAAAAAACAGGTTACACACAGTGGCTCTTGCAAACACGGATAAATGAGTACCCTTCCACTTTTCTGCTTTTTCTTGTGCCTCTTGTGCCTGCCCCTTCCAATACTGTTCAGTATCCCTGTAAAATTCCAACGGGACTCCAAGGTAATTTACAGGGGTCGTACACCAAGTCACATTAGCGAAAGTGTGAGGAGTATCCGGCCATTCTCCGTGCCAGAACCCCCCGCACTTTCCCCAGTTCACCTTGCTTCCCGTGACCAAAATATATCTTTTAACACCTTCTACCGCACTGCTAATGCTATACTTTGTGACACAGAAAATTGCTACATCATCTGCATATGCTAGGACTTTCACTTCCGCTTCATGCAGACGAAAACCATGAACAGCATTATTCTGTATAATGTGCAAGCACAAAGTTTCAACATACATACAAAACGAGTGGACTGAGGGGGCAACCCTGACGCACCGAACGTTCCACGTTAATGGGGGCCCCCAACAATTTATTAACAATTAACTTTGTAGTGCCGTGTCGGTACGCCATGGCCACGCCCTCATTAATAATAGAACCTACATTGACATGATCTAAGATAGAAAACAAAATCTCATGAGCAACACAGTCAAACGCTTTTTCAAGATCTAGCTGGAGAATTGCCACAGGTACCCCAGTGACGTCGCTACACTCCAGCACACACCTTGCCTGATGATTATTGTTAGCAATAGACCTGTTCTTTATGCCACATGTTTGATGAGGGCCAACAATTTCTTTCTGTGTCTAACTACAGACCTGTATCTATAACGTCCACATGTTGCAAGCTACTAGAGCATATTCTGGCTGGTTATATTTGGGATTACCTATCAGAAAACCACCTTTTATCGCCACACCAGCACGGGTTCAGGAAAGGAATGTCCACTGTCACGCAATTGGTAACCACTGTACACGAATTCGCTACGACACTTGATAACTCCGGTCAAGTTGACGTGCTATTGTTAGATTTTTGCAAAGCGTTTGATAAAGTTGAGCACGGAAAATTACTCTATAAGTTAAAATACATTGGCCTCCCGAGTTACCTTATATACTGGATAAGTTCATACCTTAATAACAGAGATCAATTCGTAGAAATTAATGGAAATTTTTCTGATGTCCTCACTGTAAGCTCCGGAGTGCCTCAAGGCAGTGTGTTAGGCCCTCTGCTTTTTTTTATTATATATTGATGATTTAACCCAAGTAATTCCTGACTCTGTCTCCATTCGACTGTTTGCAGATGACTGTATTATTTATAAAAGCATTACCTCAGATAACGACCACGCGCTATTGCAGCAATCTGTTTTTTCCATAGAACAGTGGTGTAAAGACTGGTGTATGGAACTTAACACGCAAAAGACGGTGCTTCTTAGAGTAACTCGTAAAAAGAATTTCAGTTCATTTCAGTATCGCTTACACAACTGTCTCATTTCCGAAGTTTCTAGTTATAAATATCTTGGCGTTACTATTACCAATAATCTCTCCTGGAGTGCTCACATTTCAAATATTTGTTCATCAGCTTTTAAGAAACTGTTTTATCAGACGTAAACTCAAAGATGCTCCATCCAATCTTAAACTACTGGCTTACACCACATACGTCAGGTCTACACTTGAGTATGCTTCGATCATCTGGGACCCTCACACTAAAAAAGACATTTATCGAATTGAACAAATACAGAGAAAAGCGGTGAGGTTCATTTTTAATAAATATCAAAGAACGGACTCTCCTACTAACCTCATGACCGCCAACAACATTCCGCTCCTAGAAACTCGCAGGAAAATGACTCGTTTACTCTTTTTGTATAAAATTTTAAACCACCAAATAAACCTCAGTCCTCCACCGTGTGTGAAAGTTCCCAACACTAGGCGGACACGTCATCACCATAGTCACTCACTGCAGCCAATTTATGCAAAATCTAAATCCTTTCTGCATAGTTTTTATCCAAGGACAATTTCTGAATGGAACACTCTCCCAGAAAGCTTAATTCAGTCTCCAGACTTTGACCAGGCTCTACAGCAACATCTGTTTGGTTGACTTCGATTGTATTGTATTGTTACTTTGATGTCGCACAAAGGTTTTTCATGTTTTCCCTTTTTTTTTGTCTCTCCGGCTGTTGGTCAACACATTACATTGCCTCTGTTTGTTAGTTTTGTGGGTGCTTCATGTGATTTATTGCGTTTCTTGTGCGCTGTATATATGTATGCCACTCCTGCTAGGACCGGAATACTGGTCTGCAGTATCTTGAAATAAATAAATAAATAAATAATAACACTCTGAAGCCTCGCCGCCAAAACTTTCATGAATATTTTATAATCTACGTTCGTTAGTGAGATCGGCCTATATGCAGTAACCTGTCTGAGTTTTATAGGATCATCTGTTTTAGGGATGAGGACGGTATGGGGCGCACCGTAAGACGGGGGCAACTCGTTACGATCATAGGCATCACTAAACAGCAAAGTCAAAAGTGGGGTTAATTCCGTTTTAAACGCTTTGTAAAAAGCTGCACTTAACCCATCTGGGCCAGGAGACTTTCCCGGGTTCAAGTTCTCTATTGCTCGTTCAACTTCTTTTTCACTAATTCGCCTCTCCAAGCTTTCCTTTCGGGATTCATCGAGCTTAGGCAAAGCGCCGAGAAACTCGCCTTTAAATCTGTGCACGTCAACTTCATGTTGTGCGAACAACGCCTGATAGTAATCAAAGAAAGCATGATGGATGCGATCGCTATCGGTCACTACCCCACCCAATCCTTCGATCTCCTGAATTTCGTTGCGTCGAGCGTGCGCTTTTTCCATTCCTAAAGCCCGCTTAGTGGGCGTCTCCCCTGCAACAAATTCTTCCGCTCTCGCCCTCACTATCGCCCCTCGATATCGGTCTTCGTCGATAAGTTCAAGCTTTTGCTTTGTTTTCTTAATATCTTCCTTACCTATGCTGAGCGTTTTACATTCCTGCGCCAACAATTTTTCAAGTATATCTCTCAGCTGTTCTCCCTGTAATCATTCCTGGTGCTTTAGCAAAGTAGACCGCTCAATGGCCTTCATCTTAAATTCTTCTTTGGCTAGTACCCACTGGAGCCCGATTTCGTTTTGACACTCATTTACTATTTTGGTAATTTTTTCCGTCACATACTCAGTGAAAATTTGGTCTTTTAGCAGTTTACAATTTAATTTCCACAGCTCCCATGAAAATCCACTGGCTCGCTTCCTTTTGCCTAGAGTGCATATCACTGCACTGTGATCTGAAAAGGCCACTGGTAAAACTCGGTATTTTTGACACTTTGGAATTAAGTCCAGTGACATGTAAATCCTGTCGAGGCGAGCATGACTAATACCTTGAAAGTGGGTGTATTGCACACTACGTTCACCGTCTAAACTCTCCACCACATCATCTAATGCATATTCATCTATCAGCCGTGACAATAAGTCTGTACTTCTGTCCGTGAAGGCTCGGGTGCTGCTTTTATCGCGAGCCGCCAGAACACAATTGAAATCGCCCATGAGCACTATCTGTTTCTCACTAGAGCAGTAATATTTCAGGCTCTCAAAAAAGGAACACCTATCCTCCAATTCATTAGGTGCATAAACACAGATAACCCGCCATTCTATATTCTCAAAACCGAAATCACAAATCACGTATCGCCCTGTCTCTCCGGAAGCATAAGTCTGTACGTTAAGTCCAGGCAACTTTTTTACAAGAAGGACGCAGCCGGCAGAAGTTCCGACTGCATGGCTCACAACGGCATAATACTTCGACGTGAAGCGCTGCACCAAGCTCCCGGTCTCTTCCTCTCCATCGACTTTGGTCTCTTGAACGGCTAGCACGTCGATGTCTCTGTCCGTTATAAGGCGCAACACCTGGCTCTGCTTTTTCTTCGTTGCTAACCCTCTAACATTAAGCGACCCGAATGTCAGTGCAGGGGTTGGATCCATTTTAAAATAGAGTGAAGAGACCGAGAGCATTTGCGCTCACCTTTCGCGTCTAGCACCCGGCTAGACGCCTTTGTTTCCGCCACAGCCCTCCGGTGCGACTGCATGGTCTTGCAGCGGCGGTGGCTTATCGCTGGCCCGCTTGTCCCCCAGTTCGGCTTCGGTCTGCGAGAGGACCGCCGGGACTGGACCGTTTTCGTAGGCGGCTCCTCAACGCTTGACGCTGTTGTTTTGTCTTCTCCATCACCAAGACTGGGCGTGAGGCCTTTGGCCGAGACATTGCCCGCACGAACATTGCACTGTTGCTGTTGCTCCTCGCTGCTCGTCGAGGCCATCATCGCGGGTTCCGTAGCTGCCAAAAAGCTATCTTCCTTCTCCTCAGTATCAGCCCAGGCCGCTGCCGAGTCTTTTTCTTCAGGATGCCTCTCTGCCTCATTTGACACGTTTGTGTTTCTGCTAGAAGTCCCAGAAGAGACAGTCGCCGCTTCCGGCTTGCCTACTTCCTCGACTCCTTTCGCAGCTTCCTCCGCCTCTGATACGTCCATCTGGTGTTCAGCTATCTCCTTCCTCGATGCGAGCCCCGTGGCCACCGCATATGTACGGACACACTCACTGTCGACGTGGCCGTAATGCCTGCATTTCGAACACCGGGGCACCTTGCATTCACGTCTAACGTGACCGCTACCACGGCAGCGCAGGCACTGCATAGGCCGCCTAGGCACCACAACAAGGGCCAACTCACCGGCGACTCGCAGCTGGTGAGGTAGGTCATCGGTCTTAATACCGGGTTTCAGTTTCAGGAGAACTGTTCTCGTTGTTGACCCTTTCTCTTTGACGCCTTGGACGCGCCACCGCTCCCGGGTCACCTCGGTTACGTTACCGAAAGCAGCAAAGGCCGTCCGTATGTCGTAGTCGGCCACACCGTGCAACATCCAGTGCAGCCGCAGCTTCACCTGTTGGTCCTCTGGGCCGATGATGATGCAACGACGTCCCTTCACTTCTACTTGTTTCAACGCAGCCAGCTTCTTCGTTGCTTCAGCGCTGCGGGGCGTGACAGCCCAAACGTGGTTAATCTGGTACGCCCCCAACGCCACAACATCGGGGAGCGCACCAACGTTGGCGAGGGCATCGCGAAAACCTTCCACTTTGTACGGCGCACGTCGCTGTGCAAAAACACGGTGTTTAAAACAACACGTCCTGTAGGCAGCGTCGGCAAAATCAACTCATAGTCCTTATCATCCGTATCCAGATTCCTGTTTCTGCGGCCGGCAAGGGCCGCTGTCGCCGCTCCGCTGGACTCATGATTCTGTGACCGTCCCGCTCGGTGGCCGGAAGTAGAATGATACTGGCCACTATACTAACGAGGAGGCGCAGGGAAGCCGGCAAGCGCTGTTCACAAATGGCGCAGAATGCAACAAAGAAACAAAAACTAAGCTCCCCGTCGGGGAATCGAACCCCGGTCTCCCGCGTGACAGGCGGGGATACTGGCCACTATACTAACGAGGAGGCGCAGGGAAGCAGGCAAGCGCTGTTCTTAAAGGGCGCAGAATGAAACAAAGAAACAAAAACTAAGCTCCCCGTCGGGGAATCGAACCCCGGTCTCCCGCGTGACAGGCGGGGATACTGGCCACTATACTAACGAGGATTTTTTTTTTCTTTAATACCAATTTTCGACCACACAGCATACACTCCGATTTTTTTTTTCTTTATTGTCGTGAAACACGAAACAAAAAATACACATGATAAAACACGTCAACTACACTTGAGCTAACGCGTACTTGGCTAAAATCTTTTCAAGTGCACTAACTCATCAAAGAGACAATGCCATTGTGGCGGATACTGCTGCCTCCTGAAAGTTTCGCGTATATACACAACACTTTCAATAAAGTTTTCATGCGGAGATTGTGTATCTATATCTGCACGATGCACCTGCATTCGTGTTTTCCACAAACTATGGAGGCCAAGAAGCATAATTAAATTATAAGGTGCATCATCGTTCTGCACTGGTAGGAATCTTATACAGTAAGAAGTTAATGGAAGTTCCTTTTTAATTTTCCATTGTAGGACGTCCCATAGAAAGACAGCATTCCAACACTGTAAGAAAACGTGTTCAATTGTTTGCGGTTTTTTGCACAACAGGCAATTTGTTGTCCATGGGACGAAGATACCTTTTTTATTCAGCCAGGTTTTAACAGGGAGCGTATTACAGTGAAGTTTGAAAAGGAACGTTTTAGCAGATGGCCTCACGGGCATCTTCTTAACTCTTTTCAAAACGTCCTGCCCTGGGCCTCCACAGTGTAATGCCCAGTAAAAAGGCAGCGGCAGCATCACGTCAATGAGATCTTTATAGTTTTTGTTCTGGGAACATTGTAAAGGTAATCAAAAGAAAACCGCACTTCAAGCAACTTGCAAGAACAAACAACCTCGCGCAGATAGCCAGTCACAGTACCAGGCATGTTTTCACATGACACAATCCTTTCAGGGAGCAGCCTCTGTAATCGCACTTGCATCACAGTTCTTAGAAAGGTATCTTTTTGAACAGGGAGGAATATAAATCGCGAACCCACCTGACGCAAGAACAGATGTGCAAGGCCAAGCCCGCCCCTTTTAACAGAAATAAACAAATTCGTCCAGGCGGTTTTTTCCCATGTGCATGCCCAAATAAATACAGCAAAAACGCGGTGCATTTTCTGAATTGAGGTTCGTGAGATACACAACACATTTATAAGGTACCACAGCCTAGAAATAAGAAAAATATTGCAAATAGAAGCGCGCGAAAACATTGACAGTTGCCTTCCTTGCCGCGCATGCGCTTTTTCTTTCGCTCTGGACGTTTCTTCCATCCAGTGCACGTTGGGATCTTGATAACATTCTGAAGGCACGCCTAGATACCTCGTTGGGAGAGCAGACCATCGCAGCTTACAGAAGAAATCAGGTGCCACGTCCCAATCACCGTGCCAAAACCCAGAGCTTTTCTCCCAATTGATCTTACACATGGTTTGATCACAAAATGTTTGGACGACACCCGTGACTTCACAGATGCTCTTTCCAGTTACACAAAACACTGCTATGTCATCAACATATGCTAGCATTTTCACGTGTGCTGATTGCAGCTTGAATCCTAAAATGCGATCGCTATCAATGATAGCCAAGCAAAGTGGCTCTCAATACAGTGCAAAAATCAGGGGTGAGAGCGGGCAGCCCTGCCTTACCGATGAACGTACTGCGATGCTGTCAGTCAGTTCACCATTCACTATAATACGGGTCGTGCAGTTCGCAATACGCCATTTTAACACCCTCCACTATGACGTCACCAAGGTTAGAATGCTCCAAAATGGAAAACAGAATTTCGTGAGAAGCACGGTCAAAGGCTTTCGCCAAATCTAACTGCATCATGGCTATCTGACCACCGAGTGCATCAACACGTTCTAGTACGGTTCTTGCGACACGTATATTCGTGGCAATGGATCGACCCTTGATGCCGCACGTTTGATGAGACCCAACCAATTTCTTTATTACGCTCTGCAGTCGTTTTGCTAAAACCTTCATGTACACCTTGTAGTCAACATTGGTGAGGCTAATTGGTTGATGTGACCCCACCAACAGTCGTTTCTCCGGATCATCTGTCTTGGGTATTAGAACAATGTGCGATGTAGAGAAAGACAATGGGACAGTATTACGTTCATAAGCTTCAGTGATTACACAGAGCGCAAACTGAGCCGCATACTGCTGAAAAGTTTTAAAGAAGGCAGCGCTTAGACCATCCGGCCCAGGGGCCTTCCCAGTTGTCAGGTCATCTATTGCAGATACTATCTCTTGCAACGTTATCGGTGTTTCTAGGCGCGCTTTACTTTCGTCATCCAGTGCAGGCATCAGTTTTAGAAAATCTGTTTGAAAGCCGCCTACAGTCTGAAGCTTTGCGCTAAGCAGTTCTTCGAAGTGCTCTGCTACCGCACGCTGAATATCTTTAGCATCTTCAGTCATATGGCCGGCATACCTTATACTCCTTATTTCTTTCTGGCAGGCGTATCTTTTCTCGTCTGCTAGCGCTCGTTTTGTCGGCACTTCTCCTGCCCAAAGTTTTTCAGCACTTGCACGTATGACGGCCGCTGTGTATCTTTCGCTATCGATTGTTTAAAACTAACTTTTTATCTCTCGTCTTTTACTGGCGAAATGCCCTGGCACAGAACTTTCCATGTGAAAAAAAAAGACTCGAGTTGTTCATTCAGTTCTTTTTGTTTTTCTTTCTCTTTATGCCGCACTTTACAGCTCTTTTCTATGGATTTCAATTTGACCCACTCTTTGAAGCTGTCCCATTCCGCTGCAAAACTTACTGGTCGCATAGCAAGACGATTTTCAAACTCGGTCTTAACTTCCGTAAGGAACTCTTCATCGGCCAGAAGTTTGGCATTCAGTTTCCATAGGTGCCAGTTAAAGCGCGATTTCTTTCCTTTCCTACCAAACACTACGCTCACGAGACAATGATCACTGAAAGACACAGGTTTGACCTCATATGCAGTACATAGGGAAACAAGATCAACCGAGGCATACACCCTGTCCAATCTAGCATGGCTATCTCGCTGAAAGTGCTTGAACTCTGGCTGGTTTCCAGTGGAGAACACACTACCAACATCCTCAATGCCATACTCATGCACAAGTGCATTCAACAGCTCGGAGCTTCTGTCTATTCGAGGTTTATACTTCGCCGCTCCGTCCACAGCTGCGCACACACAGTTGTAGTCACCAAGTACAAGCAAGATTTTGTCGGCCTTCAACCACAATTCAATAGACTCAAAAAACGACTCACGTCCGCATTTTGAATTGGGAGCATACACACACAAAACACGCCAGCATAAATTACAGTAGGTAAAATCAGTAACCAAAAGCCGACCACTTGAACAGGCAAAAACGGACTCTACGCTTACTACCAGCGTGTTACGTATAAATAAAAGGCATCCACCCGATACACCAACAAAATGGCATACACACACATAAAGGTTTGCTTGAAAAGAAGCCATCATACGGTCAGTGCTTTCGTGGCTCTCAATCTTTGACTCTTGCACAGCTGCTATATCAATATCATTATCCAAAAGGAGGCGACTGAGCTGGCATTGTCGCCTTCTGCTCCCAGCCCTCTGACATTCAAAGTAGCTACGTGTAAAGGCGAATTAAGCTTAAGAGTCATGTATTAGAAAGAGACGACCGTACCCGCATGGTGCCTACCTTCATGGTAGCGTGGCCTCCGCTTCTGACGAATAGCGGCGTATGTATGCATGTAATATCCTCCCAGCAGAACGTCGGGATGCATTCAAATGAAGTCCACGCACTGTCTTTCATTTTTTTTTCCTAAGACAAGCACCGCTTGGTTGCAGAAGGTTCCTGACGCTGGTCGGTAGGCAGCTTACCCACAAAACGTTCAGGACACCACAGAACTACGGAGGCGGTTTCCCCGCCTACCGCGTGTCAGCCGAGAAGTTCGGCTTTTTTCTCAAAGTTGCTCTTCGGATGCCCGCAGTTTTCGGCGGCGGCTCACCAGAAACAGCGCCTGGCAGCTGAGTCTCCTCGACGCTTTCCTCATGCGGACGTTTCGCTGCAATTAGGGCTGCTGTCTCCGGCGCAACCTCCATGGCATCAGTACAGGAAGGCTCTGTACTGATATGGTCCTTAACGTCAGAAAATTTGATTCTGACGCTTCCTTTGTCGCGCTTTCATGGTCCTGGGATGGAACGTTCAAGACATGCCGAGTTTCATTCTTTTTATTTGAGACCGTCACATTATTGTTTTTTAAAACCGTCATGGAAGGGGCGTCCTGTTTCGTTGACTGACCTCTAATGTCAGCAGTCTCCTCTGCATCCGCCTCGTCCATAATTAACTCGGACGAGTCTTCGCTGGTCCCAGGTCCGGCAATGCTAGCGTAGGTACGAGCACACTGGCTGTCTTCATGCCCGAACCGTCGACAGGTTTCGCAGCGAGAAACCCGGCAACTTTGCGGATGTGGCCCGTACTCCGGCAGCGTAGGCACAACGGGGGTCTGCCTGGCACAATAACGAGCGCCAGCTCACCGCTAACATTCAGCTGATGCGGCAGGTCATCCAGCTTCATGCCAGCTTTCAGGTTCAGCGTGACGAGCCTAGTAGTAGAGCCCTTTTCAAACATACTTTTAACACGCCAGCGCTCCCGGGAAACTTCCGACACCTTTCTGTACGGCGCAAATGCAGCACGAACATCTTCGTCTGGCACGTTGTGTAGTAGCCAGGCAAGTTTGAGTCGCACGTCCTGGTTCGCCGGGTCAATCACCAAGCAGCGACCGTTTTTCACAGACAGCTCACCTACACTTACAATCTTGTTGACGGCTTCAGCATCCTTGAGAGTGACGGCCCAGACGTGGCCCATCCGATACGCCCCCATAGCGATAACATCGGGGATTAGCGAGTGTTGTGCTTACGCATCCCGGAAATTTTCCACCCGGTACGGGCGGGCCCTGATATCGGCGTGCAAAAAAACGGTATTCAAAACAAACCGACCTGTTGGCAGTGCAGGCAAAACGACCTGGTAAGTATTGTCCTGTTCAGCAGTCCTGTTACCGCGGCCTGACGTGGCCGCTGAAGCCGCTCCTGAGGAGCCCTGCATCCTGCATCCGTTCACTGGCGTGGCCGGAAGCAGAATCCCCACAGCATACACTCTGAACACACAAAAAACAAAACAAAAAGGGGCTTTTAGCATTACTATACTAACGAGGCGGCGCAGGGAAGACGGCAAGCGCTGTTCTGAAATGTCGCTGAATGCAAAAAAGAAACAAAAACTAAGCTCCCCGTCGGTCAATCGAACCCCGGTCTCCCGCGTGACAAGCGGGGATACTGGCCACTATACTAACGAGGAGGCGCAGGGAAGACGGCAAGCGCTGTTCTAAAATGGCGCAGAATGCAAGAAAGAAACAAACTAAGGTCCCCCGCGGGGAATCGATCCCGGGTCTCCCGCCTGAGAGGGGGGGATACTGGCCACTATACTAACGAGGCTTTTTTTTTTAAACCTTTTTATTGAGACAAGCACAATACATTGTTAAAAGCACCCCGGCTGCTTCAGCAGGCAAAAAGTTAAAATGACTTGATTTGAACTAAATCGTCAAGCACACACATCCATGCTGGTGGGTCTTTCTGCACTCGGTACACATCACGTATATAACATACACTTTCCACAAAGTTTTCCTTTGTAGTTCGGACCTTTACATCTGCATTGCATACCGCCATTCGAGTTTTCCATAAACTATGGAGGCCGAGGATCATAATCATGTCATAAGGGACACCTGTGTCATCTGTGTCTGTTGGTAAGTAGCGGATTCCAATCGGTGTTAAAGGTAGTTCAGTGTGCGTTGCAGGACATCCCAATAGAAGATCGCGTCCCAACATTCAATGAACACATGTTCAACGGTTTCTGGCTTTTTGCACAGCAAGCAGTTCGTTGTCCATGGTACAAAAGTGCCTTTGTCAGATAGCCATGTCTTAACCGGCAAGGTTCCCGTGTGCAGTTTGAAAAAGAATGTTTTTGTACTTGCTTTAACTGGCATGCTTTTAATTCTTTTAAGGACATCTTGTCCTAGGCCTCCAGAGTTTATTATACGATACAGAGGCACTGGCATGATTAGATCTATATGATCTTTGTACAGTGTTTTCCTCTTTACAGTGCTGAGATACTTTTGTCAAAACCGAACCTTGAGAAATTGCACCGAGTCAACAACTTCTTTCAAATAACCTCTAGCGCCACAAGTTGGCAATCTCACAGTGGACACTATAAAGTCAGGAAGAGCTCTGCTCAGACGCACCTGCATCATTGAGCGCAGGAAGGGGTCTTTCTGATCCCTCATAAACATAAAACGGGACACAACCTGGCGAACAAACAAATGTGCGAGACCCAGACCACCATCTTGAACTGTTCGAAACAAATTGGTTCTTCTGACCCTCTCCCAACTTGAATTCCAGATAAACACAGCAAATACCCTATGCATTTTCTGCACATTTACACGCGACATAGACAGAAACTGCAAAACATACCACACTTTGGCAATTAAAAAAATGTTGCATTCTGTTGCTCTCGCAAACATCGACAAGTCTCGTCCTTGCCATGCCCTTGCTTTCTCGCTCACTTTTGACGTCGCCTCGTTCCAGTAATCTGCGCTCTTGTTATAGTGCTCGAGAGGCACACCCAAATAGTTCGACGGCATGTTTGTCCACTGCAGATTCGCGAACAACGGTGGTGTAATTCCCCAGCTTCCGTGCCAAAAGCCCACACTCTTTTCCCAGTTGATCTCAGCCCCAGTTTGCTGGCAAAACCGCTTGGCGACGTCAACACTTTCTTGTACACTCTCGCGGTCACTGCAGAATACAGCAATGTCGTCCGCATACGTAAGAATTTTAACATATAGATGACTGCAACCTGAAGCCATTTATTCGGTCGTTGTTAATAAGACTTAAACAGAAGGGCTCAAGGTTAAGTGCAAACAGCAATGTTGAAAGCGGGCATCCCTGCCGTACGGAGGACCGCAGAGGGATGGGTTCACACAGGTTCTTATTGACAATTATTTGAACTGTACAGCTGCTGTAAACCATTTTAAGCCCGTCTTGTATTATGCTGCCCACATTTGCATGTTCCAAAACTGAGTACAGGACATCGTGCGCCACGCGATCAAACGCCTTCGACAGGTCTAGCTGTACCATTGCAACTCGGCCACCGAAGACATCACAGCACTCAAGGATACTTCGAGCGATGTGCACATTTGTGCAGATGGTACGCCTTTTCACTCCGCACGTTTGGTGCGGTCCAACTAGGTCCGTGATGACACTCTGTAAACGTTTGCCAAGAATCTTCATATAGCTCTTATAGTCGACATTTGTGAGGGTTATCGGGCGATAAGCCCCCACAGATAGCATTTTTTCTCGGTCACATGTTTTTGGGATAAGCACAATGTGGGCAGTAGAGAAGGAAGGTGGCATTTGTTTTACATCGTATGCTTCTGCAATCATATCGTATAGAACGGGCTGACTTCTTCTCTGAATGTTTTATAGAAAGCAGCGCCTAACCCATCAGGTCCCGGTGTTTTCCCAAGTGGCAGGTCCTCAATAGCCTTCTGAACTTCCTCTAAGCTAATAGGCTGTTCTAAGCGCGCACGTTTCTCTTCGTCTAATCGAGGCATGAGGTGCAAAAATTCGTCCCACAGACTGCCCTTTGCGCTTCTGTCATTCCCTATCAGTTCTTTGTAATGCTCAACAAACGCTCGCTCGATTTCTTCGCGGTCGGTCGTTATTCTGTTGCGGTAGCGGATCTGTTGAATTTATTTTGTGCTGCATGTTTTCTTTCATCACACAATGCACGCTCATTCGGCACTTCACCAGCCCACAAATTTTCGGCGCGCGCCCTTATCACAGCCGCTCGGTACTTATCTGCCTCCAGTGCTTCTAGCTGGCTTTTGACTTCTCGGATTTCTTTTATGTACAAACCGGGCACTACTGCTTCCATACTTGTCACAAAGTCTAATTTGCACTCCAATTCTTTGATTCGTTTCTTTTCGCTTTGATGAAGGATAGTTCCTCGTTCTATCGCTTTCATCTTGACTGTGTTCTTAAAATTTTCCCACTTATCTGCACAGCTTGCTGATTTGACGCAAGGCATTTTGGTTAAGTCTATAATTTGCTTAACGAAGGTTTCATCCTCCAGCAATTCAACATTAAATTTCCAAAGTTTCCAGTTGAAACGAGTCCTACTATGTTTATTCCCAAAGCTTACAATAACAAGGCTGTGATCGCTGAAAGAAACACGTTTTACTTCATGGTTGGAACACATTGTCACAAATCCTATGCTTGCGTATACTCTATCTAGTCTTGCATTGCTACCGCGTTGGAAGTGCGTAAAACATTGTTGCGAGCCTTGAAGCAACACCCAGCCCAGATCTTCCATGTAGTGTTCTTGAATTATTGCATCGAGATACTGCGCACTCTGATCACGCACAGGGGTGATAGGCACTCGATCCTCTGGCATGCAAACACAGTTAAAATCACCCATCAAAACGACGCTTCTCTCGCAGTTCAAGAACACTTTGACCTTTTCAAAAAAACTAACACGTTCCTTGTAATTGTTAGGGGCATACACACAAATCACTCCACAAGAGCATCCAGAAAGGGTGAAATCGACAACCAGTAACCGACCCTCTTCGGATGTGACAATGGTTTCATTCCCAATTCCAAGATTATTTCTCAAAAATAACGCGCAACCTCCGGACTTTCCAACCGCGTGACATACGCAGACATTGTATCGGGACCGAAAAATTTCAACCATGCGATCTGTGTGTTCCTCGCTCTCAATCTTAGTTTCTTGTAATGCGATTATATCCAATTCATTTTCTAAAAAGAGGCGGTTGACCTGACACTGGCGCTTCCTCACCGCCAGTCCACGCACGTTCAGCGTGGCTACGCGTAGTGGCAGTTGAATCGCTTGTTCATTTTTAAAGGCACCCACTGCTCACCTCAGAGTACCGTGGCGCTGAAGGGGGTTCCGCGTGTTGGAGCTCCACAAAGCGCACCGCCTCGCAACGATCACACGCACTTTCCCAGTCCATGGCCAAAGTTTGACGAACAAGCTCACAGTTCCCTTCCATGGTATATCGTCTCCACCATGGCACGCTGATCCGGATACCGACGGCAGCGCATTACAGCTGTAGAAGCGCTATTCAGGCGCCTCTACCGCAGGTCGTATGTCTGGTGGAATATTTGGTCTTGGCTTGTAGGGCGACCGTCGCGTCATTACTGCCTTGGTGGGCGGCTCCTCCGCGGGTGCTCCATCAGTTTGTCGGTCATCTTTCACAGTTTCGAGGTAAGCGCGTTTTGTGGCTGTGACAGCAGCCTCTTCTAATGAGACATCATTATGGGGGTGTTCGACGTGAGGTTCGTCAAGTGTGCTAGCAGGGGCTCTGAGAGTAGGCGGCTGCTTTTCTTGGCTCGTCTTTTCCTCGGAGGCGTGTTGCGTTACTGGAGGTGCCTCGGCCGAACTTGTGCCGCTAGGCCCAACACTTGAAGGCTGCGTGCTCTTCTCGACGATTGCTGCTTTGCCTCCGGCTGCCCTTGATGCTTCTTCGGCCTCCACCTCGTACATAACGTGCTCAGTCATATCGATGTTCCTTCCAGGTCCGGTCTTGCTTGCGTACAGTCGAGCGCGATTTGCAGGTTATCGCGCGAGCGTCGACTGAGAACATGAACAGCGCCATGGCCCAGAATCCTCTGCCGAGGCGAGGGAGGTATCAGGCCAGCTTCCCTTACTCTTTTTGCTGTTCCTTCAACAGCCGTCACCCCCTGTTGGGTAATCAGTTTCTTTCTTTTTTTTTTATTCTGCGAACAGGCAGTGATCGTAGTGCGCACGACGTATTCTTTGGTATTAGTATATGAAATTGGACCCTTTATCACAAATAAATGGAAAGTTTAGAATAGAGAGAAAGGGCGGTGACTTTGTCGGGGGGTGAATATTGTTGTTTTGAACAGGAACCGAGGGAGAGAAGAGTGCGAAATCATGATTTTTTCTGTTCCGAACCCGGCCGCAAGGTGCCTGGAGTGCTAGGCTGGTCGACGCTCGCGCGATAACCTTCAAATCGCGCTCGACTGTACGTAGGTACACACTCGCTTTCCTCGTGACCAAACCGGCGACAGCGCGAGCACCGACGTACCCGACAGTCGCGGCGAATGTGGCCTTTCCCTTGGCAGCGGAGGCAGAGCGGGGGCCTCCCAGCTACAACCAGAAGTGCAGGTTCACCGGCTATTCGCAGTTGGTGAGGTATATCTTTGGATTTGAGCTTCAGGCTTAGTACACGGGTCGTTGAACCTTTTTCTGTGACGCCGTGCACACGCCAGCGCTCCTTCGACAACTCGGTCACCTCGCCGTACGGAAGGAAGGCCGCACGCACTTCTTCATCAGTTACGTTGTGTAGGACCCAGTGCACTTTAATGCGAACCTCTTGCTTGTTGGGGTCAATCACGAGACACCGGTGCTCCTTCACCCTCATGCTCCCGGCAGCAAGCACTTTCTGAACGGCTTCCATGTTCTTAAACGTGACTGCCCACACATGATTCATTTGAAATGCTCCCAAGGCCACAACCTCGGGTAGCAATTCCAAACGGGCCAGGGCATCCCTGTAGTCCTCGACCCTATACGGCCGCGCTCGAACGTCGCCGTGCAAAAATACGGTATTAAAAACAATACGACCTGTTGGGAGGTGGGCAGCATACCTTCGTATCCTGTGTCGTTATCTTTAGCAGTAAACCTGTTTCCGCGGCTGGGCTGAGCCGCTAACACCGCTCCGAAGGAGCACATGACAACACGTCCGTTCACAGTGGTGGCCGGAAGTGGAATCTACTGGCCACTATACTAACGAGGAGGCGCAGGGAAGAGGCTAAGTGCTGTTCTGATATGGCGCATAATGCAACAAAGAAACAAAAACTAAGCTCCCAGTCGGGGAATCGAACCCCGGTCTCTCGCGTGACAGGCGGGGATACTGGCCACTATACTAACGAGGAGGCGCAGGGAAGAGGCTAAGTGCTGTTCTGATATGGCGCGTAATGCAAGAAAGAAACAAAAACTAAGCTCCCCGTCGGGGAATCGAACCCCGGTCTCTCGCGTGACAGGCGGGGATACTGGCCACTATACTAACGAGGAGGCGCATGGAAGAGGCTAAGTGCTGTTCTGATATGGCGCATAATGCAAGAAAGAAAAACTAAGCTCCCCGTCGGGGAATCGAACCCCGGTCTCCCGCGTGACAGGCAGGGATACTGGCCACTATACTAGCGAGGAGGCGCAGGGAAGAGGCTAAGTGCTGTTCTGATATGGCGCATAATGCAAGAAAGAAACAAAAACTAAGCTCCCCGTCGGGGAATTGAACCCCGGTCTCCCGCGTGACAGGCAGGAATACTGGCCACTATACTAACGAGGATTTTTTTTTATTTTATTACCGACTTGGCAACTACAAAGAACGATGAAAAGTCGCATGGAATTAAAAACACAAGTCACTTTCTTACAGGTTTCTTGTGATAGAATGGATAAGGTGACATGAGCTTGTCCAAGGCTGGCAGCCATTCCGGGGGTTCAGATTGCCCTCCGAAAACATCACGCGTGTACATTACACTTTCAACAAAATACTGATGGGCTGGGTGTACGACAACATGCTCATCGCGAACATCCATCCGCGTTCTCTATATGCTGTGCATACACAAGACCATTAATAAATCACTGGGCACTTCTCCTGGCTGGGCGCATGGAAGGTAGCGTATGCCAAACTACGTTATTGGTAAGTCCTTTTTAATAGTGCGCTGTAGCACGTCCCACAAAAAAACCGCATCGTGACAATCAAGGAAAATATGCTCTATGGTTTCCAGCTTTTTGCAAATTAAACAGTCAGCAGACCAAGGCACGAAAAGGCCTTTGCTTTCCAGCCATGGCTTCACCGGAAGAGTGCCGGTATGCAATTGAAAAAAGAAAGATTTAGCGGACGATCTGATGGACATTCTTTTCACTCTCTTCAACACGTCCCGCTCCGGACCCAAAGCATATACAGCGCGATAAAGAGGCACAGGTAAAAAGGTTTCCAATAAATCTTTGTAAAGCTGTTTTCGCGTAACAGTACACATATACTCATTTAAAAATCTCGCCTTCACTATTTGGAAGGACGCGACAACTTCGCGAAGAAAAGCACTTAGACCCATTGTCCCTGTAGACATAGTCGAAACTATATATTCCGGCAGTGAATCACGCAATCGCACTTGGATTACCGTTCTAAGAAAAACATCGCTTTGTTCGCGCAAAAAAAAGAATCTTGTTACAATCTACTTTAAGTATAAATGTGACAAGCCCAGTCCACCGTTATGCACCGTATGAAAAAGATTGCATCGACTGGTACGCTCCCATGTTGAAGCCCACACAAACGTGGCAAATACCCTATGCAGTTTTTGAACAGAGATTCTTGACATAGATAACACTTGCAGCATGTAAAAAATTTTTGCAACTAGGAACATATTGCAAACGGTAGCTCTTGCGAACATAGAAAAGTTATGTCCTCCCCATTTGTTTGTTTGGGTTTTCACTTGCTCAACTTCACCGGCCCAACATTCCTTGCTTTCACGGTAATGCTTTAGTGGCACACCAAGGTAATTGCCTGGCGTTGTTGTCCATTGCATACTGGAGAACAGTTCAGGCGCGTATTGCCAGTTTCCGTGCCAAAATCCTAAACACTTCGCCCAACTAATTTCACTTCCACTTGCAGTGCAAAAAGCAGTGGCTTCTTTTACAACTTCTTGCACGCTCTCATGGTCAGTACAAAAAACCGCAATATCGTCCGCGTATGCCAAAACCCGAACTTCACTTTGAAAAAATCTATAACCGCGTATGTTTGGCCTTGTAAGCAATCTTAGACAGAAAGGCTCCAGATAAAGCGCAAACAAAAGGGGAGACAGAGGACAGTCCTGCCTTACTGACGACTGAACAGGTATACGATCAGTTAAATGCTTATTCACGACCAGTCTCGCTGAACAGCACTCGTAAACCATTTTCACGCCATATGTGATCACGGAACCAGCATTGACATACTCTAAAACAGAGAACAAAATTTCATGTACCACTTTGTCAAATGCTTTGTGGAGGTCTAATTGCATCATGGCTACGTGGTCATGCATCGCGTCACAACATTCGAGTACACTCCTTGCTGCGTGTATGTTAGTAAAAATGGTCCTTCCTTTTAAACTGCATGTCTGATGTGGGCCTACAAGAGAAGTAATTACACGTTGGAGTCGTCGCCCTAATACTTTCATATAAATTTTATAGTCAACATTCGTTAGACTTATAGGACGGTAAGACGCTACAGACTGAAGCTTAACATGGTCATCTGTTTTCGGGATTAGTACAATGTGTGACATTCGAAAAGACGGAGGAGGTACGTTCTTTTCGTAGCATTCACTAATAACCATTTCCAGTAAAACAGCCGTTTCAGTTGGAAAGGCCTTGTATATGGCAGCACCAAGACCATCTGGTCCTGGTGACATTGGAATTTAATTCCCCGATAGCGGCCTCAATTTCCTCGGAAGTAATACTTGCTTCAAGTGTCTGCGCCACTTCGTCTTCTACTCTTGGCATCAGCGACAGAAAGTCTTTTCTGAAGCGTTCAATGTCCGGTGTTTTCAGGCTAAACAATTCGCTGTAAAATTCTACAAACGCCCAATCAATTGTTTTTTTTTCGCGAGGTAACTACGTTCTGATAGTAGATTTCTTTTATCTCTTTTGACGCTGCGTATCTTTTTTCGTCACTAAGTGCCCTTTTCGTGGGCGTCTCTCCGAACCACAATTTTTCGCAGCGTGCCCTTATCACCGCACGGCGATACTTCTCTTCGTCTATCACCTCAAGTTTGGTTTTTATTTTTTTTATATCTTGGGCGAACAAGCCAGGCTTAACGCTCTCCATGCTAAGCATGTATTCAAGTGTGCTACGAAGTTCTTTTTCTTGTTCTCTTTCTTTACGTCGGAGAGTGCATGCTCGGTCAATAGCAGCTATCTTTATCTTGCACTTAAACTGCTGCCATGCTTGTATAAAATTAGAGTCATTTTGTAACATATGCTTAATATATTCTTTAACTTTAGTGGTAAACTCTTCATCCAGCAGCAGTTTTTCATTAAATTTCCATAGCTCCCAATTGAACTTTGTTGCCTTACTTTTCATGCCTAGAGTAATCATTACGAGGGAGTGGTCACTAAAGCTCATGGGAAGTGTTTGATATTCCGAGCAAAAGGGGACACAATCAATGGGAACATATATTCGGTCCAACCTTGCATGACAGCTACCTTGAAAGTTCGTGAACTTCGCTTGGCCTTCATGCGTCAGTATAGAGCCAGCATCTTCAAGCTCTGCCTCATTAACAATGTCAATAAGTAACTCTGCACTCTTGTCACGAAGGACACGGTCTGTTGCTCTATCTTCCGGTCTACAGACACAGTTGAAGTCTCCAAGCAGGACAACACGCCTCTCATGTATTAGGAAGGATTTTATATAGTGAAAAAACTCTTCCCGCTCAAACGTTCTAGTCGGCGCATAAACGCAGATCACTCTCCAGTCCAATCCAGAAAAACTGAAATCACATATCAAAAGCGAACCACTCTCACACGAGAACACAGACTGCACACACTCTATGCAATTTCGAATGAAAATGACACATCCCCCCGATCTTCCAAACGCATCACAAACGCAAACACTATATCTAGAACGATATATTTCAACCATTTTCTCTGTTTGTTGTTCGCTTTCCATTTTGCTCTCTTGAACTGCTAGCACATCGATTTCATTTTCCAGCAGAATGCGGTTCAGCTGCAGTTGTCTCCGACGCGTTGACAGCCCCCTCACATTTAGCGTGGCTACGCGCAAGCTAGTGGTTAAATTGGTCGCCATCTCAAGAAATTATAACTCGCGAAACATATATCACTCACATCGCTTTTGCAGAAAGACAGCATTGCGGTTGCTCTGTTGCACGGGATGACCATTCTTCCTTTTTGGCGAGTCCGTCCGTCGTTCCAAGCGCTGCTCCCGATCATGGACCGGGCTTGTAACGTCTCGACTGGAAAGCGTACCCCCGTTATGGCGGAGGCACAGGTGACACAGTTCTCCGGTCTGGGGGCACGGTTGGCCTTGGCTTGAAGGACGCCCGGCGAAGGGGGGCCGCCTTCAGTGGAGGCTGTCCGCTTTCCGCTCCTCCTTGGGTTGATTCCTCGTTGACACTGTCTTCGTGCACCCGCTTCACAGGCAAGGTAGAAGCAGCTGGCATCTCAGCTTCAGTGTCCCCCTGTACCTCACTGTGTTGCGTAGCCGAAGCTGGGCTTGCAGCACTGGCATTGCCGTCTTCTTTCGTGGGTGTCTCGGTCCCAGCAACATTCGGCAACGGAACAATCACATCTGACTCACAGTGTTCTTTAAGGGCAGGGGTCTTCTCAGAGGATTCTTCTTTCAGCTCTGCATCCTCAGTGGTTCCACTGCTAGTTTCCTCGGCGTCCACTGCGTCCATCAAGTGCTCGCCTGCCACTTCACTCGGCACGGGGCCTGCAACGTTGGCATACGTGCGCACACACTGGGACTCGTCATGGCCGTAGCGACGACACAGCCCGCAGCGCGGCACACGACACTCACGACGTATATGTCCTTTCCCGCGGCACCTTATGCAAAGCGGGGCTCTGCCTTGGACGTGGACGAGTGCGACGTCCTCGGCGACCCGAAGCTGATGCGGCAGGTCATCGATGGTAACGCCAACTTTTAGCTTCAGCGTGACCGTTCGAGTCGTTGAAGCCTTGTCGACACACCCTTGCACTTTCCACTTGTCTCTTGATATTTCCGTAACTTTTCCATAAGCCGCCAACGCCGCTCGCACATCGTCGTGCACGCCGTGAAGCAGCCACAAAAGTTTCAACCTCATCCCTTGGTTACAGAGGTCAATGACCACGCATCGGTGTTGCTTAACTTCAAAAGCTTGAGCTTGCAAAATCTTCGCTTTTGCCTCTTCACCTTTAAGCGTTACCGCCCACACGTGATTCATTTGAGATGCCCCGAGGGCAACCACTTCCGGCAGCAGTGAAAGACGAGCGAGGGAGTCTCGAAAGTGCTCCACCCGGTACGGCCTGACTTTTACGTCGCTGTGCAAAAAAACAGTATGCAAAACACTCGAACCTGTAGGCAGATGCGGTAGAACCAGTTCATATTCCTTGGCAGGCCTTTCCGTGTTCCTGATACCACTGCCCAGCTGGGCCGCTGAATCCGCTCCTTGGGAGCCCATGATAATCACGTCCGTCGCGCTCGGTGGCCGGAAGTAGACTATATACTAACGAGGAAGCGCAGGGAAGCCGGCAAGCGCTGTTCTCAAATGGCGCAGAATGCAACAAAGAAACAAAAACTAAGCTCCCCGTCGGGGAATCGAACCCTGGTCTCCCGCGTGACAGGCGGGGATACTGGCCACTATACTAACGAGGAAGCGCAGGGAAGCCGGCAAGCGCTGTTCTTAAATGGCGCAGAATGCAACAAAGAAACAAAAACTAAGCTCCCCGTCGGGGAATTGAACCCCGGTCTCCCGCGTGACAGGCGGGGATACTGGCCACTATACTAACGGGGAAGCGCAGGGAAGCCGGCAAGCGCTGTTCTCAAATGGCGCAGAATGCAACAAAGAAACAAAAACTAAGCTCCCCGTCGGGGAATCGAACCCCGGTCTCCCGCGTGACAGGCGGGGATACTGGCTGTGATGATGGTGATTGTGGCGAGTGTGCGGGTGGCTCGAAAGGAAGTGAAGTGTGGCCGCGTGCGGGGCGGGCCAGTGCGCGTGAGTTTGTTCCGGCAAGCGAACGGGTCGGACGTTCCTGGGCGTCGCTGGCGGCGGAGTTCATCGTCCTGGGCCTGGCGTACAAGGCCGGCTCGCAAGCACCTGCCGGGCACCTGGTCCGGGGTCTGGTACTGCCCAGCGCTTCGCCATCCGGCGAACAGCTTGCGGAGGCAGCTCGACCGCCCCATCGTGCCTGGCCGCCGCACTTGTGCTGCCGCACTGGTGCCGCACTTTGCAGTACCCGGGCGTGACGCGGCACCCCGCGGTACACCGCAGTACCCCGGACTGTGAAGCAGACGCCGGACACAGACGCCCGAGCGTGGCCTGCCGCGCTACCGAGTCCTCGGGCGACTGGCGTGAACGAAGGCCGCGTCACACCCCGGCCGCTGGTCTTGCCTCAACCGGACTCGCCTGCACCGGCATCTAGTCCACGAGCGGAAAACCAGAAGTAGGACGGTTTTGTGTTGGGACATATCCTATTAGGATAAGCTAGGCTGTATGCATGTCTGTTGCCAGTTACGTTAATTGGTCAAGAAAAGAAAAGCGTCCGTGTGTCTGTGAACCTGCTCTGCTACCTGCCCAGAGCTCCTGAACGGACCTGGGCCCATATATAACATCACAATTTGGCGAGCCTGCCAGGATCCTAGAAATTAGTAGATTCAAGGAACTAATCATTCAGAGAGAGGGCAGAGAGTCGAGGACGGGTTCACACGCATCGCGACGTTTGAGCAAAGGTGGACCTAGAGCGTCTAGCCGCGTTGGGCGCTCAGCTGGGTTTCTCAGGCTCCGAGCTGAGAGACTGGATAGATAAGGAACGCGCGGAGCAAAGGGCCGAACGTGCTGCTGAAAGAGAGCAAAGTCGCATAGCCGCGGAGAGAGAGAAAGAAATCTTGGAATTGAAACTCAGACTCCAAGAAGGAGCGAGGAGCAACATGACAGATGATATCGAGCCCATAGTGTCAGCGCCACAAGTACAGCTTTTCAACCCTCAAAAACTGCTACCCCTATTTGACGAGCGACGGGATTACCTGCATGCCTATTTGCAACGGTTTGAGCGTGTGGCAGTGGGACAGGACTGACCTCAAGATAAATGGGCGATGGCCGTAAGTATGTGCCTAACTGGGGAAGCCTTGACCGTGATCGGCAGGATGTCAGCTGCAGATTCATTAGATTATCGAAAGGTCAAAAAGGCTCTTCTGCAGCGCTTTAAATTCACGGCTCAAGGTTACCATCAGAAATTTCGAAAAGCTCGAGCAGAAGATGGAGAGACGGGAAGGCAGTTAGCCGCCAGGCTTTTGGGTTACTTCGACCATTGGATCGAAATGGCGAGTGTTCCCAAGACATTTGAAGACCTGCGCGATCATGTGATCGGTGAACAGTTCCTGCGGTGTTGCCACCCGAAACTCGTTGTGTTTCTGAAAGAACGGAGTGCAAGACACTCGACATCATGGCAGACGCAACCGATCGATACTTGGAAGCTCAGAACTATTCGAACATCGGTAAAGTCCCTGACGAAGAGAAACCTCATATCAAGAGTTCCGTCAGCCTGCCGAATAAACCCCAGTTGCGGTGTATGTTATGCAATCGTCCAGGACATCGGGCTTCCGATTGCCGCACGTCCACTAGAACGGTGTTCAAGTGCAACTCGTGTGGAAAGGTCGGACACAAGGCCGAAAACTGCAGGAATCGACACCAAGAGGAAGAACAGAGTGCCGCATGCTCTGCAATTCAGGCTCCCAAACGTGCTGATCATCTTGACTGGCATACGGCCCGGAGCCCATCCGACTCTAGCAGTTGGGCGCAGGTCAGTAAAGACGCACCTCAGAATTCAACAGGAAGAATGCCCATTGTAGAAGGGTTTGTGATGGGGAAACAAGTGTGCGTGCTTCGAGACACTGGTAGTAATGTCGTTATTGTCCGCCGGGGTTTGGTCCCAAAGAACTGCTTCACAGGGCAGACCGAGAGGATAGTACTTGTCAATGGTACGGTAACCCAGTTACCGGTGGCAAGAGTACCAGTGGACACGCCATATTTCAAAGGCGAGGTGACCGCGCTTTGCATGAAGCGGCCCTTGTATGATCTCGTGCTTGGGAATATACCAGGTGTCAGGGCCCCAGATGATCCCAATCACGACTGGATGACCTCAAGCAGCCTAGAGCTTCATACCTTGCAAGATTCCCGAGAACAGGAGCGACCTGTGAATTTTAGACGATTTGTTGCAGCCTTGGCCAAGCCAACAGAAAAGAAAACACCGCTGTGCGTGCCACCCATTCTTCTGTGTGACATGACAAAGGACCAGTTAGCAGAAGAGCAGCAGAAAGATGTATCCTTAAAACGGCTCTTCCTTAAGGTAGATAAGGAATTCCGATCAGGTAAAGGTAATTCGTACCATTTTTGTGAAGAAGAGGATATTCTTTATCGATATTACTGTATTACATCGGGAAGGATCTTCAAGCAGGTTGTTGTTCCACAAAAACTCCGGCAATCAGTCTTACAAATAGCACATGAAAGTATTATGGCCGGACATCAAGGGATCAGACGTACTACTGATCGTATACTTCAGGACTTTTATTGGCCTGACATACATGGAGATGTTAAACGATTCGTTAAGTCATGTGATAAGTGTCAGAGAACAACACCGAAAGGCAAAGTTGGCATTGCCCCTTTAGGCAACATGCCACTGATTACCACTCCTTTCGAACGAGTGGCCGTCGATCTCATAGGACCTTTCTCACCTACGTCTGATAAAGGAAACTGATATGTGCTCACCTTGATTGACTTTGCAACACGGTACCCAGACGCCGTCGCCCTTCCAGCTATTGATGCTGTGCATGTTGCTGAAGCGCTCGTAGAGATGTTTTCCCGCATTGGCATACCGAAAGAAATGGTGACCGATCAAGGAGCCACGTTCACCTCAGAGCTCATGAGTGAAGTTGGTCGTCTTCTTTCCATCAAGCTTCTGAAGACATCACCTTACCATGCCATGGCAAATGGTCTTGTGGAGAAGTTCAATGGAACATTGAAAACTATGCTGAAGAGGATGTGCCAAGAAAAACCTAGGTCTTGGGATCGGTATCTGGCATCGTTACTGTTTGCATACCGAGAAGTTCCACAAGCAAGCCTTGGGTTTTCTCCTTTTGAGTTGATTTACGGCCGTCATGTGCGAGGACCACTAACAGTACTGAAGGAGCTCTGGACCAATCAGCATATCGATGGAGATACTCGGTCAACGTACACCTACCTCGTCGAGCTCAGAAACCGTTTGGAGGATACGTGCCAGATTGCTCACGAACAACTAGCACGAGCACGTCAGAAACAGAAACTGTTTCGGAGCAGTACTCGGAGCAGTACTCTTGCAAACGGGCGACAATAGTATTTTACATCCAGTTGCCTACGCTAGTCGCAATCTGCTGCCCCGAGAAACACGCTATTCAACGATTGAGCGAGAATGTCTAGCTCTTGTCTGGGCAGTGCAGAAGTTTCATATTTATGTGTATGGCAAACATTTCACAATCCAATCTGATCACCAGCCGCTCCAATACCTGCAATCCGCGAAGCATATGAACAATCGAGTGTTGCGGTGGAGTTTATTCCTCCAGGAATACAACTTCAGCATAGACTATATAAAAGGGAGCGATAACGTTGGTGCCGATTACATGAGCCGTGTGTGAAAGGTGTAGTAGTGTGTTTTGCTGACTGGAACGGGATTTAGAAAAAAAAAAAAAACGAACTCGTGTGTTGCATTGTGGATTGTGAATGGTGTGTGGATTGCGACGAATTTTTGTGTGTTTCTGCTTTGTGGTTATTTGTGTAGTTTGTGCATTTATTCCCCGCCACGTCTCCCCCCTCCCGGCGCCAGAACAGTTGCAAGAAACTGTCTTGGAACGGGGGGAGGTTGTGATGATGGTGATTGTGGCGAGTGTGCGGGTGGCTCGAAAGGAAGTGAAGTGTGGCCGCGTGCGGGGCGGGCCAGTGCGCGTGAGTTTGTTCCGGCAAGCGAACGGGTCGGACGTTCCTGGGCGTAGCTGGCGGCGGAGTTCATCGTCCTGGGCCTGGCGTACAAGGCCGGCTCGCCAGCACCTGCCGGGCACCTGGTCCGGGGTCTCGTACTGCCCAGCGCTTCGCCATCCGGCGAACAGCTTGCGGAGGCAGCTCGACCGCCCCATCGTGCCTGGCCGCCGCACTTGTGCTGCCGCACTGGTGGCGCACTTTGCAGTACCCGGGCGTGACGCGGTACCCCGCGGTACACCGCAGTACCCCGGACTGTGAAGCAGACGCCGGACACAGACGCCGGAGCGTGGCCTGCCGCGCTACCGAGTCCTCGGGCGACTGGCGTGAACGAAGGCCGCGTCACACCCCGGCCGCTGGTCTTGCCTCAACCGGACTCGCCTGCACCGGCATCTAGTCCACGAGCGGAAAACCAGAAGTAGGACGGTTTTGTGTTGGGACATATCCTATTAGGATAAGCTAGGCTGTATGCATGTCTGTTGCCAGTTACGTTAATTGGTCAAGAAAAGAAAAGCGTCCGTGTGTCTGTGAACCTGCTCTGCTACCTGCCCAGAGCTCCTGAACGGACCTGGGCCCATATATAACATCACACTGGCCACTATACTAACGAGGATTTTTTTATTTTTTTTTATTGCCTGCTTTGACAAATACACTGCAAATATATACAGATAAAACACGGTGACCATGCCGTGGTCAGCGTGAATGCTTAAAACTTCTTAAAATGAACAAGTTCATCTAGGACGTCAATCCAGTCTGGAGGTTCTGGCAATGTACGGTAAACATCTCGTAAGTACATAATGCTTTCAATGAAATTCTCCCTGACTGGACGGACGTTTATATCGGCGTGCCTAACAGCCATCCTTGTTCGCCATATGCTGTGGAGCCCCAGGACCATGATCAGGTCATAAGGAATGTCTCCATCGTTTTCAATTGGTTGAAAACGGATTCCGTACGGTGTTATTGGTAGGTCTTACTTTAGAGTCCTTTGCAAGATGTCCCAGTAGAAGACTGGATCCCTGCAATCAATAAATACATGATCTGTTGTTTCTGGTTTCTTGCATAATATACAGTTAGTTGTCCATGGAACGAATATTCCCTTTTCCTCTAACCAAGTCTTAACTGGGAGCGTGCCTGTATGAAGCTTGAAGAAGAAGGTTTTAATGCTGGGCTTAATATTCATCTTTTTAATTCTCTTTAAAACATCATTTCCTGGGCCTCCCCAGTATATTGTTCGGTACCTGGGTGTTGGCAACATTGTATCCAGTAGGTCTCTGTAGTTTTTTCATTTGCATTGAATTTAAGTACTCAAGGGAAAATGGAGCCTTTAAGATTTGGAATGCAAGTACAACTGCCCGCCAAAACCCAGTTACTGCGCGTCCACCGTCATTGCATGATGAAACAATAAATTAAGGTAAGGCATTGCCTAATTTCACTTGCATTACTGTGCGCAAAAAATAGTCTTTTTGGTCCCGCAGAAAAATAAATCGCGACACGATTTGTCTTAGAAACAGGTGAGACAGGCCTAATCCACCATTACAAACAGAATGAAAAAAATTTGTCCTACTTGTACGTTCCCAACTTGCCCTCCAAATGAAAACCGCGAACACTCTGTGAATTTTTTGCAGATTTGTGCGTTTCATGAACAAAAATTGGAGTACGAACCACACCTTGGATATCAAGAAAAGATTGCAGACAGTCGCGCGGGCAAACATGCACAAATTACGGCCTTGCCAACCTTGCGTCTTTTCCCTGACCCTTTCTGTCTCTTGACGCCAGTACTGTTCGCTATCTTGATAGCTGTCAAGTGGCATACCCAGATACTTCGTAGGCAACGATGTCAATCGCATGTTTGCAAACGTTTCCGGTCTTTCGTTCCAGTTACCATGCCAAAAGCCAGCCGATTTTTCCCAGTTAATCTCACAGCCAGTTGCGGTGCAAAAACCGCCAGCAACCTCGACTGCCTCAATTACACTCTGTCGGTTCACAGAGAAAATGGCTATATCATCCGCGTACGCAAGTACTTTCACTTCGGATGCTTGTAGCTTGAATCCACGGATTCTTTCATTATTAATCAGGCTTAAACAAAAGGACTCTAGATACAAGGCAAATAGAAGAGGGGACAATGGACATCCTTGCCTCACTGACGATCTCACGGCTATTGCGTCAGTAAGACTTTTATTTACAATAATACGGGTAGAGCATCCAGCGTATGCCATTTGGACTCCATCTACTATAACACTTCCGATATTTACATGCTCTAAAATGGTGAAAAGGACGTCATGTGAAACGTTGTCAAATGCTTTTGACAAGTCAAGCTGTATCATTGCTACATGTCTTCCGTCTGCATCGCAACACTCTAAAACGCATCTTGCTGTGTGTACATTCGTACAGATAGTGCGGCCCTTAATGCCGCACGTTTGGTGTGGGCCTACCAACTGTTTAATGACACCTTGCACCCTCCTTGCCAACACTTTCATAAACAATTTATAATCCACATTTGTGAGGCTTATAGGCCGATAGGATCCCACCGATAGAAGTTTGACTGCGTCATCTGATTTAGGAATTAAGACAATATGTGAAGCTTTGAAAGATGGCAGCATTTGTTTACCATGGTATCCTTCCTTTATTACGCAGTGCAATGCCCTGCTGGCTCCTGATTTGAATTTCTTGTAAAAAGCAGCCCCTAATCCGTCAGGACCGGGTGATTTTCCAGCGCTTATTTCTTCTATAGCCTGCTCAATTTCAAGTATACTGATTGGTTGCTCAAGCCTGGCTTTAACTTCATCCTCAAGCCTGGGCATGGTCAGCAAAAACTGACGTTCGAATTGTTCTTTCCTTTGCTTAGCCCGCCCAAGTAGCTCACTATAGTACTCTACAAACGCTTCTTTGATAACCTCGCATTCTGTTGCAACTTCGTTATGGTAAAGTATCGTTTGAATTTTGTTTTTTTCGCGTATCATTTCTCGTCACCGAGTGAGCGCTTGTTCGGTGTCTCGCCAACCCATAATCGCTCTGCTCATGCTCGCACAATACCTCCCCTATTTCTTTCTTCATCAATAAGCTCAAGTTTATTCTTAACATCTTTTATCTGCTTCGACCACAATCCAGGCGTCCCGCTATCTAGGTTCAGCAACAAGTTGAGTTGACGGTGCAGATCTTTCTCGTTCTCTTTACTGACATGTCGTAAAATGGTTGCTCTTTCTATTGCTTTCATTTTTATATTGTTCTTGAAACTTTCCCACTCACTCATCCAGTCCCCTGATTTTGTCGCAAACAGTGCGTTGAACATCTCCTTTACTTCGTTCACATAGCTCTCATCATCCAAAAGTTTACAATTAAATTTCCAAAGCTCCCAGTTAAATTTAGATTTATTTCCCTTTGCTCCTACGCAAAAAACTACTAGGCTGTGATCTGTAAACGACACGTGCTTAACTTCATAATTTCGGCACAGAGGCGCGAGTTCTAGGAAAATGTATGCACGATCCAGCCTCGCATGGCTTTCTCTTTGGAAATGTGTGTACTGGCGTTGTCCACTAGGTGATAAAAGCCAACCAACGTCTTCTAGATGATACTCTGTGGTTAACGTCCTTAATAAGTGTGCGCTAGGGTCCTTCACAGGTTGAAATTTTACGCGATCTTCAGGCATACATACACAATTGAAGTCACCCACCATAATAACACATCTTTCCCCCTTCAAACGCTGTTCGAGCTCCTCGAAGAACAACCTACGCTCCCCTTCCTTATTAGGTGCATAGACGCATATCATACGCCATTTCAAATTAGAGAAGGAAAAGTCAGCAACAATCAGGCGTCCAGAAGGGCACACAGTGACTGCCTCCTCGACAATGCCCAGACTGTTGCGAATAAAAATAACACACCCTGCCGAATTGCCAACAGCATGACACACACATACATTGTACCTATCTCTGAATGGTTGCACCATGCGGTCCGTTTGTTCTTCGCTTTCTACCTTCGTTTCTTGTATAGCGACCAAGTACAATTCGTTTTCAAGAAATAGCCGGCTAACTTGATATTGCCGCCGCCTCGCTGTCATTCCGCGAACGTTTAAGGTGGCTACACGTAACGCAGACTGGAGATTTACTGCCATTTAATTGCAAAACAAAAGGACCGCACAGCGCTTACCTCGGCAGTCTGGGAAGCAGTTGAGCATGTGCACTTGCTTTTTTGGTTGAGCCCGTAGCCACTGCGAAGAGGCCTTGCCTTTCGGTCGAAGTAACTTGAAGGGTTTGTCCAGTTCTTTATGCACAAACTTCACAATCCCTTTTTGCTAGGAGGGCGGTGTCCCGACCGTATTCCGGTCGAGGGAGATGTTTGGCTTCGGTCTGAAGCTAGGTCGCCGTGGCATGACGACTTTGGGAGGCGGTCCCTCGTTGTTAGTGTAGTCAAGGCCGTCTTTTGCTCCCACGCTGTCCCCGTGCGTTCTTTTTGTGTTCACAGTTAACTCCATCGGCTCTCGCTGACTTCCATTGCCTGCGGCTGACGCTGCTCTTCGGTCACTACTGGACTCAGCCTTCGAACTCCAGGTGGCTGCACGCCGTCCTGGGTGCGTTCGTCTCGCTGGCCCTCCGACAAGGTGTTCTCGGAGGACTTCTCAGCAGCCTCCGAAGGCGTCTTTACTTGTGTAGCAGGTGACTCGCTTTTCGTGTGACGGCTTGCGGCCTGCGTGGAGCCTTCAGAATTTTCGGAAGACGAGTTAGGGTATCTCATGGACAATTCCCGTCTCCTTTTCGCTGCTTCCTCGGCGTCGGCTTCACCCATAATGAGGTCTGAAGCGTCCTCGTGTTGCAGTGGTTCAGTAACACTCGCGTAAGTTTTAACGCACATGTCCTCCTGATGACCAAAGCGCCTGCATCGGGCGCAACGAGGAACACGACACTCGCGTCTAATGTGCCCCGCAGTCCGGCACCGGAGACAAAGCGGAGCTCTGCCCGGCACTACCACCAGAGCCAACTCGCCTGCTACTCGGAGCTGGTGCGGGAGGTCGTCCACCGAAACACCGGATTTCAGTTTGAGCGCAATTACTCTTGTCGTTGATGCTTTGTCCGCAACGCCACTGACACGCCACTTTTCTTTCGAAATGTCCGTTACCTTCCCAAAAGGTGCCAGGGCAGATCGCACGTCGTCGTCATGGACACCGTAGACAAGCCAGTGCAACTTTAGCCTCACGTGCTGGTTCATTGGATTGATGATGACGCATCGTCGTTCCTTCACCTTGAAATCACGCAAGGCCAACATTTCCTTCATCCCGTCTCCGCTCTTGAATGTAAGCGCCCAGACGTGATTGATCTGGTACGCCCCCAAGGCAATCACCTCGCGGAGCATATCCAGACTATCCAACGCATCACGGAAATCTTCCACGCGATACGGCCCACATCTCACATCAGCATGCAGAAAAACAGTATTTAAAACATTACGACCTGATGGCAGTTGAGGCAAAATGACTTGATAATCCTGGTCCGGTAAGTCCGCAATCCTGTTTCCGCGACCCAGCTGGGCCGCTGTTACCGCTCGGTCGAAGCACATGATGGCACGTCCGTTCGCCTCGGCGGCCGGAAGTAGAATCACTATACTAACGAGGAGGTGCAGGGAAGCCGGCAAGCGCTGTTCTCAAAGGGTGCAGAATGCAACAAAGAAACAAAACCTATGCTCCCCGTCGGGGAATCGAACCCCGGTCTCCCGCGTGACAGGCGGGGATACTGGCCACTATACTAACGAGGAGGCGCAGGGAAGCGTGCAAGCGCTGTTCTCAAAGGGCGCAGAATGCAACAAAGAAACAAAAACTAAGCTCCCCGTCGGGGAATCGAACCCCGGTGTCCCGCGTGACAGGCGGGGATACTGGCCACTATACTAACGAGGAGGCGCTGGGAAGCCGACAAACGCTGTTCTCAAAGGGCGCAGAATGCAACAAAGAAACAAAAACTAAGCTCCCCGTCGGGCAATCGAACCCCGGTGTCCCGCGTGACAGGTGGGGATACTGACCACTATACTAACGAGGAGGCGCAGGGAAGCCGGCAAGCGCTGTTCTCAAAGGGCGTAAAGAAAAAACGACGCCGAGTGAAGCTCCGGCTACGAAGCCAGTACGACCGCAAGGAGCACAGCATCGAAGCCCTAGAAATTGAAGAAATCTGCTCCGACCAACTTCTGCTTCTAGAAAACGCTCTTGAGATGAGTCAGGTGGCTGATTTGAAATTAGCGAATATCACCATCTCACCAACTCGCCTCTTTACAGAAGGCATCGAAATTCTAATAGGCTCTGATTATTATTGGACTTTTGTGCACGCAAAAGTACGGAGAGTGCAAGGGGCCTTGGTTGCGCTCAAGACTGACTTCGGCTGGACCTTGCAAGGCCCGATACCACTGTCTGCTTCAGGTGTGTCGTGTTCCACCATCGCCGTTCTGTGCACCAGCGTCTGTGACAAGAACGCCAACCTTTCAGACGAACATCGAGCGTTCTGGGAGCTGGAGAGCCTCGGTATCTCCGCAAGCAGCTGCCTAATTAAAGCGAGGAGCAGCAGGTGAGAGAAGACGTTACTCGTTCTCTGACTTTGACCGATGGGCGATACGAGGCGAGCCTCCCGTGGAAGGCACTTGACCAGGGGCTAGCCAGCAACGAAGTTGTAGCAAGAGAGCGCCTGGCCAAGTTGATGCGGCGTCTGAGACTCAACAAGAGCAGGCTAATGGTCCATGATGCAGCCATCCGTGACAACCTAGATAAAGGCTTTGCTGAAAGGGTTTCAACCGACGAAATCGACAGCACCTCGTCTCGAGTGTATTATATGCCTCATCGTGCTGTTTTTTGTTCAGAGAGCTCTGCCACCAAAGTTCGCATAGTGGTCGATGCATCTTCAAATGCACAAGGCTACTTGTCACTTAGCGATGCCCTCAGCACCGGCCCGAACCTAAACCCCGACCTGCTGCGGCTCATTCTGAATTTTAGATGCCACAAAATTGCATTGACCGCCGACATCGAGAAGGCCTTTCTTCAGATTGGCATCAAAAGTGAGGACCACGACGCACTGCGATTCCTCTGGTATTCATCTGCGTCATGTGAGGGCTCATCAGAGGGCGATATAGAGGTCTGGCGCATGACAAGAGTGCCTTTTGGCGCCACAAGTAGTCCTTTTATGTTGGCTGCCACCATACATCATCCGGCTAACGTCTCTGAGGACCTCTCTCACTCCGCACAAATCTTAGGCAGCTGCCTGTACGTCGACGATTTGATAACCGGAGTCAGCGACACGGAAGAGCCGATGAAATTTTACGAGGAGGCAAAGCAAATAATGAGCTCACCAAGAATGAAACTGCGAAAGTGGAATTCCAACAACGAACTCGATGCTGACGACGTTGGAAATACCTGCGCTGACACAGCGAAGATGACTTCAGCCATGACAAGAATATTTGGGCTCGAGTGGGACAGAGAAAACGACAAGCTGAAGTATTCCCTGAAAACGGCGCTGGAGCTTCTTACTGTCAACAGGAACACTAAAAGTTTCGTGCTCCAAGCCTCAGCGAGAATCTTCGATCCACTCGGTCTCCAGAGACCAGTAACAATCACAGCACAAGCACCTCTTCCGGTCATAAAAATTAAGCGCTTCAGCAATCTGAATCTCCTACAGCGAGTCACAGCTTGGATGCGAAGCTTTGTTCGCAACTGTGATCGGAAAAAGGATCGACTTGAGGGCCTGCTCTGTGCATTCGAAATCCAACAGGCGCAGAAATGGTCGCATCACAGAGGAGTTTCCTGGGTCAGATGGAAGAACGCGATCCTGTATGATCCGTTTACCAGGTGGCACTTTATGTACCCGTTCTAAACGAGAAATTAATGAGCTAGCGCTCATTCGGCGGGGAGGACGTTGAATATTCTGGGTGCCGTCTTCGCGGTCTTCACGGCACGACATTTGGGCCATCCCACTGACAACGGGGGATGGACGTACACGGACTGGAATCACCCATTCTTCACCGCGGGGTACGGCTGTGTGCGCATGTATTGTGTGGTGTGGTCGGTGGGTGGCGCGAGAGAGGGACGCTCGTGCGCGTGCTCCCTTCAAGTGTAAGAGAGACAGCGTTTGCGGAGCAGTGCGGTAGTTCATGGGAGACGCCCTCCGAACAGTGTCCATAGTGAGTGCAGTTTGGATAATTAAAATTCATGTTGTTGTTGTTTAAAAGTTTCTCCCTAACGTATTGTAATATCGAACCGGGCGCGGAACGCAACAAAGAAACAAAACTAAGCTCCCTGTCGGGGAATCGAACCCCGGTGTCCCGCGTGACAGGCGGGGATACTGGCCACTATACTAACGAGGATTTTTTTTTTCTTTATTACTGACTTGGCAGCTACAAAGAACGATGGTATGTCGCATGGAATTAAAAACACAAGTCACTTTCTTACAGGTTTCTCGTGATAGAATGGATAAGGTGACATGAGCTTGTCCAAGACTGGCAGCCATTCCGGGGGTTCAGATTGCCCTCCGAAAACATCACGCGTGTACATTACACTTTCAACAAAATACTGATGGGCTGGGTGTACGACAACATGCTCATGGCGAACATCCATCCGCGTTCTCCATATGCTGTGCATACACAAGACCATTAATAAATCACTGGGCACTTCTCCTGGCTGGGCGCATGGAAGGTAGCGTATGCCAAACGGCGTTACTGGTAAGTCCTTTTTAATAGTGCGCTGTAGCACGTCCCACAAAAAAACCGCATCGTGACAATCAAGGAAAATATGCTCTATGGTTTCCAGCTTTTTGCAAATTAAACAGTCAGCAGACCAAGGCACGAAAAGGCCTTTGCTTTCCAGCCATGGCTTCACCGGAAGAGTGCCGGTATGCAATTGAAAAAAAAAGATTTAGCGGACGATCTGATGGGCATTCTTTTCACTCTTTTCAACACGTCCCGCTCCGGACCCAAAGCATATACAGCGCGATAAAGAGGCACAGGTAAAAAGGTTTCCAATAAATCTTTGTACAGCCGTTTTCGCGTAACAGTTCACATATACTCATTTGAAAATCTCGCCTTCACTGTTTGGAAGGACGCGACAACTTCGCGAAGAAAAGCACTTAGACCCATTGTCCCTGTAGACATAGTCGAAACTACATATTCCGGCAGTGAATCACGCAATCGCACTTGGATTACCGTTCTAAGAAAAACATCGCTTTGTTCGCGCAAAAAAAAAAGAACCTGGTTAAAATCTGCTTTAAGTATAAATGGGACAAGCCCAGTCCACCGTTATGCACCGTATGAAAAAGATTGCATCACTGGTACGCTCCCATGTTGAAGCCCACACAAACGTGGCAAATACCCTATGCAGTTTTTGAACAGATTCTTGACATAGATAACACTTGCAGCATGTAAAAAATTTTTGCAACTAGGAACATATTGCAAACGGTAGCTCTTGCGAACATAGAAAAGTTATGTCCTCCCCATTTGTTTGTTTTGGTTTTCACTTGCTCAACCTCCCCGGCCCAACATTCCTTGCTTTCACGGTAATGCTTTAGTGGCACACCAAGGTAATTGCCTGGCGTTGTTGTCCATTGCATACTGGAGAACAGTTCAGGCGCGTATTGCCAGTTTCCGTGCCAAAATCCTAAACACTTTGCCCAACTAATTTCACTTCCACTTGCAGTGCAAAAAGCAGTGGCTTCTTTTACGACTTCCTGCACGCTCTCATGGTCAGTACAAAAAACCGCAATATCGTCCGCGTATGCCAAAACCCGAACTTCACTTTGAAAAAATCTATAACCGCGTATGTTCGGCCTTGTAAGCAATCTTAGACAGAAAGGCTCCAGATAAAGCGCAAACAAAAGGGGAGACAGAGGACAGCCCTGCCTTACTGACGACTGAACAGGCATACGATCAGTTAAATGCTTATTCACGACCAGTCTCGCTGAACAGCACTCGTAAACCATTTTCACGCCCTTTGTAATCACGGAACCAGCATTGACATACTCTAAAACAGAGAACAAAATTTCATGTACCCCTTTATCAAATGCTTTGTGGAGGTCTAATTGCATCATGGCTACGTGGTCATGGATCGCGTCACAACATTCGAGTACACTCCTTGCTGCGTGTATGTTAGTAAAAATGGTCCTTCCTTTTATACCGCATGTCTGATGTGGGCCTACAAGAGAAGTAATTACACGTTGGAGTCGTCGCCCTAATACTTTCATGTAAATTTTATAGTCAACATTCGTTAGACTTATAGGACGGTAAGACGCTACAGACTGAAGCTTAACATGGTCATCTGTTTTTTGGGATTAGTACAATGTGTGACATTCGAAAAGACGGAAGAGGTACGTTCTTTTCGTAGCATTCACTACTAACTCTTTCCAGTAAAACAGCCATTTCAGTTGGAAAGGCCCTGTATATGGCAGCACCAAGACCATCTGGTCCGGGTGACTTATTGGAATTTAATTCCCCGATAGCGGCCTCATTTTCCTCGGAAGTAATACTTGCTTCAAGTTTCTGCGCCCCTTCGTCTTCTACTCTTGGCATCAGCGACAGAAAGTCTTTTCTGAAGCGTTCAATGTCCGGTGATTTCAGGCTAAACAATTCGCTGTAAAATTCTACAAACGTCCGTTCAATCGTTTTTTTTCCGAGGTAACTACGTTCTGATAGCAGATTTCTTTTACCTCTTTTGACACTGCCTATCTTTTTTCGTCACTAAGTGCCCCTTTCGTGGGCGTCTCTCCGAGCCACAATTTTTCGCTGCGTGCCCTTATCACCGCACCGCGATACTTCTCTTCGTCCATCACCTCAAGTTTGGTTTTTATCTTTTTAATATCTTGGGCGAACAAGCCAGGCTTAACGCTCTCCATGCTAAGCATGTATTCAAGTGTGCTACGAAGTTCTTTTTCTTGTTCTCTTTCTTTACGTCGGAGAGTGCACGCTCGGTCAATAGCAGCTATCTTTATCTCGCACTTAAATGCTCCCATGCTTGTATAAAATTCGAGTCATTTTGTAACATATGCTTAATATATCCTTTAACTTTAGTGGTAAACTCTTCATCCACCAGCAGTTTTTCATTAAATTTCCATAGCTCCCAATTGAACTTTGTTGCCTTACTTTTCATGCCTAGAGTAATCATAACGAGGGAGTGGTCACTAAAGCTCATGGGAAGTGTTTGATGTTCCGAGCACAAGGGCACACAATCAATGTAAACATATATTCGGTCCAACCTTGCATGACAGCTACCTTGATAGTGTGTGAACTTTGCTTGGCCTTCATGCGTCATTATACAGCCAGCATCTTCAAGCTCTGCCTCAATAACAATGTCAATAAGTAACTCCGCACTCTTGTCACGAAGGACACGGTCTGTTGTTCTATCTTCCGGTCTACAGACACACTTGAAGTATCCAAGCAGCAGAACACGCCTCTCATGTATTAGGAAGGATTTCATATAGTGAAAAAACTCTTCCCGCTCGAACTTTCTAGTCGGCGCATAAACGCAGATCACTCTCCATTCCAATCCAGAAAAACTGAAATCACATATCAAAAGCCGACCACTCTCACACGAGAACACAGACTGCACACACTCTTGCAATTTCGAATGAAAATGACACATCCCCCCGATCTTCCAACCGCATGACAAACGCAAACACTATATCTAGAACGATATATTTCAGCCATTTTCTCTGTTTGTTGTTCGCTTTCCATTTTGCTCTCTTGAACTGCTAGCACATCAATTTCATTTTCCAGCAGAATGCGGTTCAGCTGCAGTTTTCTCCGACGCGTTGACAGCCCCCTCACATTTAGCGTGGCTACGCGCAAGCTAGTGGTTAAATTGGTCGCCATCTCAAGAAATTATAAATCGCGAAACATATATCACTCACATTGCTTTTGCAGAAAGACATCATTGCGGTTGATCTGTTGCACGGGATGACCATTCTTCCTTTTTGGCGAGTCCGTCCGTCGTTCCAAGCGCTGCTCCCGATCATGGACCGGGATTGTAACGTCTCGACCGGAAAGGGTACCCCCGCTATGGCGGAGGCACAGGTGACACAGTTCTCCAGTCTGGGGGCACGTTTGGTTTTGGCTTGAAGGACGCCCGGCGAAGGGGGGCCGCCTTCAGTGGAGGCTGTCCGCTTTCCGCTCCTCCTTGGGTTGATTCCTCGTTGACACTGTCTTCGTGCACCCGCTTCACAGGCAAGGTAGAAGCAGCTGGCATCTCAGCTTCAGTGTCCCCCTGTTCCTCACTGTGTTGCGTAGCCGAAGCTGGGCTTGCAGCACTGGCATTGCTGTCTTCTTTCGTGGGTGTCTCGGTCCCAGCAACATTCGGCAGCGGAACAATCACATCTGACTCACAGTGTTCTTTAAGGGCAGGGGTCTTCTCAGAGGATTCTTCTTTCAGCTCTGCATCCTCAGTGGTTCCACTGCTAGTTTCCTCGGCATCCACTGCGTCCATCAAGTGCTCGCCTGCCACTTCACTCGGCACGGGGCCTGCAACGTTGGCATACGTGCGCACACACTGCGACTCGTCATGGCCGTAGCGACGACACAGCCCGCAGCGCGGCACACGACACTCACGACGTATATGTCCTTTCCCGCGGCACCGGAGGCAAAGCGGGGCTCTGCCTGGGACGTGGACGAGTGCGACGTCCTCGGCTACCCGAAGCTGATGCGGCAGGTCCTCGATGGTAACGCCCACTTTTAGCTTCAGCGTGACCGTTCGAGTCGTTGAAGCCTTGTCGACACACCCTTGCACTTTCCACTTGTCTCTTGATATTTCCGTAACTTTTCCATAAGCCGCCAACGCCGCTCGCACATCATCGTCGTGTACGCCGTGAAGCAGCCAGAAAAGTTTTAACCTGATCCCTTGGTTACAGGGGTCAATGACCACGCATCGGTGTTCCTTAACTTCAAAAGCTTGAGCTTGCAAAATCTTCGCTTTTGCCTCTTCACCTTTAAACGTTACCGCCCACACGTGATTCATTTGATATGCCCCGAGGGCAACCACTTCCGGCAGCAGTGAAAGACGAGCGAGGGAGTCTCGAAAGTGCTCCACCCGGTACGGCTTGGCTTTTACGTCGCCGTGCAAAAAAACAGTATGCAAAACACTCGAACCTGTAGGCAGATGCGGTAGAACCAGTTCATATTCCTTGGCAGGCCTTTCCGTGCTCCTGATATCACGGCCCAGCTGGGCCGCTGAATCCGCTCCTTGGGAGCCCATGATGATCACGTCCGTCACGCTCGGTGGCCGGAAGTGGAATGTATACTAACGAGGAGGTGCAGGGAAGACGGCAAGCGCTGTTCTCGAATGGCGCAGAATGCAACAAAGAAACAAAAACTAAGCTCCCCATCGGGGAATCGAACCCCGGTGTCCCGCGTGACAGGCGGGGATACTGGCCACTATACTAACGAGGAGGCGCAGGGAAGACGGCAAACGCTGTTCTCTAAGGGCGCAGAATGCAACAAAGAAACAAAAACTAAGCTCCCCGTCGGGGAATCGAACCCCGGTGTCCCGCGTGACAGGCGGGGATACTGGCCACAATACTAACGAGGAGGCGCAGGGAAGACGGTAAGCGCTGTTCTAAAATGGCGCAGAATGCAAGAAAGAAACAAAAACTAAGCTCCCCGTCGGGGAATCGAACCCCGGTCTCCCGCGTGACAGGCGGGGATACTGGCCACTATACTAACGAGGAGGCGCAGGGAAGACGGCAAGCGCTGTTCTAAAATGGCGCAGAATGCAAGTAAGAAACATAAATTAAACGCCCCGTCGGGGAATCAAACCCCGGTCTCCCGCGTGACAGGCGGGGATACTGGCCACTATACTAACGAGGAAGCGCAGGGAAGACGGCAAGCGCTGTTCTAAAATGGCGCAGAATGCAAGAAGAAACAAAAACTAAGCTCCCCGTCGGGGAATCGAACCCCGGTCTCCCGCGTGACAGGCGGGGATACTGGCCATATAGTGAGGCGCAGGGAAGACGGCAAGCGCTGTTCTAAAATGGCGCAGAATGCAAGAACGAAACAAAAACTAAGCTCCCCGTCGGGGAATCGAACCCCGGTCTCCCGCGTGACAGGCGGGGATACTGGCCACTATACTAACGAGGAGGCGCAGGGGAGACGGCAAGCGCTGTTCTAAAATGGCGCAGAATGCAAGAAAGAAACAAAAACTAAGCTCCCCGTCGGGGAATCGAACCCCGGTCTCCCGCGTGACAGGCGGGGATACTGGCCACTATACTAACGAGGACTTTTTTTTTCTTTTTTTTTATTGCCTGCTTTGACAAATACACTGCAAATATATACAGATAAAACACGGTGACCATGCCGTGGTCAGCGTGAATGCTTAAAACTTCTTAAAATGAACACGTTCATCTAGGACGCCAATCCAGTCTGGAGGTTCTGGCAATGTACGGTAAACATCTCGTAAGTACATAATGCTTTCAATGAAATTCTCCCTGACTGGACGGACGTTTACATCCGCGTGCCTAGCAGCCATCCTTGTTCGCCATATGCTGTGGAGCCCCAGAACCATGATTAGGTCTAAGGAATGTCTCCATCGTTTTCAATTGGTAGAAAACGGATTCCGTACGGTGTTATTGGCAGGTCTTTCTTTAGAGTCCTTTGCAAGATGTCCCAGTAGAAGACTGGATCCCAGCAATCAATAAATACATGATCTATTGTTTCTGGTTTCTTGCATAATATACAGTTAGTTGTCCATGAAACGAATATTCCCTTTTCCTCTAACCAAGTCTTAACTGGGAGCGTGCCTGTATGAAGTTTAAAGAAGAAGGTTTTAATGCTAGGCTTAATATTCATCTTTTTAACTCTGTTTAAAACATCATTTCCTGGGCCTCCACAGTATATTGTTCGGTACCTGGGTGTTGGCAACATTGTATCCAGTAGGTCTCTGTACAGTTTTTTCCTTTGCACTGAACTTAAGTACTCAAGGGAAAATCGAGCCTTTAAGATTTGGATTGCAAGTACAACTTCTCGCCAAAACCCAGTTACTGCGCGTCCACCGTCATTGCATGATGAAACAATAAATTCAGGTAAGGCATTGCCTAAGTGCACTTGCATTACTGTGCGCAAAAAATAGTCTTTCTGGTCCCGCAGAAAAATAAATCGCGACACAATTTGTCTTAAAAACAGGTGAGACAGGCCTAATCCACCATTACAAACAGAATGAAACAAATTCGTCCTACTAGTACGTTCCCAACTTGCCCCCCAAATGAAAACCGCGAACACTCTGTGAATTTTTTGCAGATTTGTGCGTTTCATGAACAAAAATTGGAGTACGAACCACACCTTGGATATCAAAAAAAGATTGCAGACAGTCGCGCGGGCAAACATGGACAAATTACGGCCTTGCCAGCCTTGCGTCTTTTCCCTGACCCTTTCTGTCTCTTGACGCCAGTACTGTTCGCTATCTTGATAGCTATCAAGTGGCATACCCAGATACTTCGTAGGCAACGATGTCCATCGCATGTTTGCAAACGTTTCCGGTCTTTCGTTCCAGTTACCATGCCAAAAGCCAGCCGATTTTTCCCAGTTAATCTCACAGCCAGTTGCGGTGCAAAAACCGCCAGCAACCTCGACTGCCTCACTTACGCTTTGTCGGTTCACACAGAAAATGGCTATATCATCCGCGTACGCAAGTACTTTCACTTCGGATGCTTGTAGCTTAAATCCACGGATTCTTTCATTATTAATCAGGCTTAAACAAAAGGGCTCTAGATACAAGGCAAATAGAAGAGGGGACAATGGACATCCTTGCCTCACTGACGATCGCACGGCGATTGCGTCAGTAAGACTTTTATTTACAATAATACGGGTAGAGCACCCAGCGTATGCCATTTTGACTCCATCTACGATAACACTTCCGATATTTACATGCTCTAAAATGGTGAAAAGGATGTCATGTGAAACATTGTCAAATGCTTTTGACAAGTCAAGCTGAATCATTGCTACATGTCTTCCGTCTGCATCGCAACACTCTAAAACGCATCTTGCTGTGTGTACATTCGTACAGATAGTTCGGCCCTTAATGCCGCACGTTTGGTGTGGACCTACCAACTGTTTAATGACACCTTGCACCCTCCTTGCCAACACTTTCATAAACAATTTATAATCCACATTTGTGAGGCTTATAGGCCGATAGGACCCCACCGATAGAAGGTTGACTGCGTCATCTGATTTAGGAATTAAAACAATATGTGAAGCTTTGAAAGATGGCGGCATTTGTTTAACATGGAATGCTTCCTTTATTACGCAGTACAATGCCCTGCTGGCTTCTGATTTGAATTTCTTGTAAAAAGCAGCCCCTAATGCGTCCGGACCGGGTGGTTTTCCAGCGCTTATTTCTTCTATAGCCTGCTCGATTTCAAGTACACTGATTGGTTGCTCAAGCCTGGCTTTAACTTCATCCTCAAGCCTGGGCATGGTCTGCAAAAACTGACTTTCGAATTGTTCTTTCCTTTGCTTAGCCCGCCCAAGTAGCTCACTATAGTACTCTACAAACGCTTCTTTGATAACCTCGCATTCTGTTGCAACTTCGTTATGGTAAAGTATCTTTTGAATTTTGTTTTTTTCTGCGTATCTTTTCTCGTCACCGAGTGAGCGCTTGTTCGGTGTCTCGCCAACCAATAATCGCTCTGCTCGTGCTCGCACAATAGCTCCCCTATATCTTTCTTCATCGATAAGCTCAAGTTTATTCTTAACTTCTTTTATCTGCTTCGACCACAATCCAGGCGTCCCGCTATCTAGGTTCAGCAACAAGTTGAGTTGACGGTGCAGATCTTTCTCGTTCTCTTCACTGACATGTCGTAAAATGGTTGCTCTTTCTATTGCTTTTATTTTTATATTGTTCTTTAAATTTCCCACTCACTCATCCAGTCTCCTGATTTGGTCGCAAACAGTGCGTTGAACATTTCCTTTACTTCGTTCACATAGCTCTCATCATCCAAAAGTTTAGAATTGAATTTCCAAAGCTCCCAGTTAAATTTAGATTTATTTTCCTTTGCTCCTATGCAAAAAACTACTAGGCTGTGATCTGTAAAAGACACGTGCTTAACTTCGTAACTTCGGCACAAAGGTGCGAGTTCTAGGGAGATGTATGCACGATCTAGCCTCGCGTGGCTTTCTCTTTGGAAATGTGTGTACTGGCGTTGTCCACTAGGTGATAAAAGCCAACCAACGTCTTCTAGATGATACTCTGTGGTTAACGTCCTTAATAAGTGTGCGCTAGGGTCCTTCACAGGCTGAAGTTTTACGCGATCTTCAGGCATACATACACAATTGAAGTCACCCACCATAACAACACATCTTTCACCCTTCAAATGCTGTTCGAGCTGCTCGAAGAACAACCTACGCTCCCCTTCCTTATTAGGTGCATAGACGCATATCATACGCCATTTCAAATTAGAGAAGGAAAAGTCAACAACAATCAGGCGTCCAGAAGGGCACACAGTGACTGCCTCCTCGACAATGCCCAGACTGTTGCGAATAAAAATAACACACCCTGCCGAATTGCCAACAGCATGACACACACAAACATTGTACCTATCTCTGAATGGTTGCACTATGCGGTCCGTTTGTTCTTCGCTTTCTACCTTCGTTTCTTGTATAGCGACCAAGTCCAATTCGTTTTCAAGAAATAGCCGACTAACTTCATATTGCCGCCGCCTCGCTGTCAATCCGCGAACGTTTAAGGTGGCTACACGTAACGCAGACTGGAGGTTTACTGCCATTTAATTGCAAAACAAAAGGACCGCACAGCGCATACCTCGGCAGTCTGTGAAGCAGTTGAGCATGTGCACTTGCTTTTTTGGTTGAGCCCGTAGCCACTGCGAAGAGGCCTTGCCTCTCGGTCGAAGCACCTTGAAGGGTTTGTCCAGTTCTTTATGCACAAACTTCACAATCCCTTTTTGCTAGGAGGGCGGTGTCCCGACCGTATTCCGGTCGAGGGAGATGTTTGGCTTCGGTCTGAAGCTAGGTCGCCGTGGCATGACGGCTTTGGGAGGCGGTCCCTCGTTGTTGGTGTAGTCAAGGCCGTCTCCTGCTCCCACGCTGTCCCCGTGCGTCCTTTTTATGTTCACAGTTAATTCCATCGGCTCTCGCTGACTTCCATTTCCTGCGGCTGACGCTACTCTTCGGTCACTACTGGAGTCAGCCTTCGTAACTCCAGGTGGCTGCACGCCGTCCTGAGTGCGTTCGTCTCGCTGGCCCTCCGACAAGGTGCTCTCGGAGGACTTCTCAGCAGTCTCCGAAGGCGTCTTTACTTGTGTAGCAGGTGTCTCGCTTTTCGCGTCACGGCTTGCGGCCTGCGTGGAGCCTTCAGAATTTTCGGAAGACGCGTTAGGGTATCGCGTGGACAATTCCAGCCTCCCTTTCGCTGCTTCCTCGGCGTCGGCTTCATCCATAATGAGGTCTGAAGCGTCCTCTTGTTGCAGTGGTCCAGTAACACTCGCGTAAGTTTTAACGCACATGTCTTCCCGATGACCAAAGTGCCTGCATCGGGTGCAACGAGGAACACGACACTCGCGTCTAATGTGCCCCGCAGTGCGGCACCGGAGACAAAGCGGAGCTCTGCCCGGCACTACCACCAGAGTCAACTCGCCTGCTACGCGGAGCTGGTGCGGGAGGTCGTCCATCGAAACACCGGATTTCAGCTTGAGCCCAATTACTCTTGTAGTTGATGCTTTGTCCGCAACGCCACTGACCCGCCACATTTCCTTCGATATGTCAATTACCTTCCCAAAACGTGCCAGGGCAGATCGCACGTCGTCGTCATGGACACCGTAGACAAGCCAGTGCAACTTCAGCCTCACGTCCTGGTTCATTGGATCGATGATGACGCATCGTCATTCCTTCACCTTGAAATCACCCAAGGCCAACATTTTATTCATCCCGTCTCCGCTCTTGAATGTAAGCGCCCAGACGTGATTCATCTGGTACGCCCCCAAGGCGATCACCTCGGGGAGCATATCCAGACCATCCAACGCATCGCGGAAGTCTTCCACTCGATACGGCCGACATCTCACATCAGCATGCAGAAAAACAGTATTTAAAACATTCCGACCTGATGGCAGTTGAGGCAAAATGACTTGATAATCCTGGTCCGGTAAGTCAGCAATCCTGTTTCCGCGACCCAGCTGGGCCGCTGTTACCGCTCCGTCGGAGCACATGATGGCACGTCCGTTCGCCTCGGCGGCCGGAAGTAGAATCCACTATACTAACGAGGACGCGCAGGGAAGACGGCAAGCGCTGTTCTAAAATGGCGCAGAATGCAAGAAAGAAACAAAAACTAAGCTCCCCGTCGGGGAATCGAACCCCGGTCTCCCGCGTGACAGGCGGGGATACTGGCCACTATACTAACGAGGAGGCGCAGGAAAGACGGCAAGCGCTGTTTTAAAATGGCGCAGAATGCAAGAAAGAAACAAAAACTAAGCTCCCCGTCGGGGAATCGAACCCCGGTCTCCCGCGTGACAGGCGGGGATACTGGCCACTATACTAACGAGGAGGCGCAGGGAAGACGGCAAGCGCTGTTCTAAAATGGCGCAGAATGCAAGAAAGAAACAAAAACTAAGCTCCCCGTCGGGGAATCGAACCCCGGTCTCCCGCGTGACAGGCGGGGATACTGGCCACTATACTAACTTTTTTTTTTCTTTATTGCCGGTCCTCGGCTTTCACAAAACAAAGACAAAAAAACAAAATATGTACACAGTTATACAAGAAGCGAAATCCCCAAGAGAGGACCAGGCTTTGTCACATTAAAATTCTCTGAGTGTTGTCAAAGCCTTGAGAGCCACTCAGGGACAGGATTCCGTATCTTCTGTATTTCTACAAACTTGCAGATGCTCTCTCGAAAATATATACGCGCTGGACGCGCTTCGTGGTCACAGTAGTACCCGGCCATACGAGAGCGCCATATACTGTGGAGGCCCACCAGCATGACTAAATCGTAAGGGATCCCGCCCTCATTTTTTGTTGGCAAGTACCTAATTCCGTGTGAATGCAACGGGAGCTGTTTCTTCATGGTCCTCTGTAGCACGTCCCAAAAATAAACCCCTTCCCAACAGTGCAAAAAAACATGGTCTATGGTCTCCGGTTGCTTGCAGATTAAGCAGTTTGGTCCCCACGGTAGAAACATCTCTTTTCCTTCCAAAAAAGATTTGACGGGTAAAGTTCCAGTGTGCACTTTAAAGAAAAATCTCTTGACTTCCGGCGATACATTCATTTTTTTAACCCTTTGCAACACATTACCGCCGGGGCCTCCACAGTACAAGGCCCTGTACAACGGCACCGGAAAGATAACATCGCACACATCTCTGTACAACGTTTTCCTTGTTACGCTGCTCAAATATTCCTTTGAAAACCGAGTAGTTAAGAATCTGACGCTGGTTACTATCTCTCGGAAATAACCAAAAATGCCCCCTGTCATGCATTTTGTTGCAACTACATACTCTGGCAATGCTCGCCCTAGCCTTACTTGGCACACTGTGCGCAGGAAAGGATCTTCAACATCACGGAAAAACAAACATGTGTTTACCAGTTGCTTCACAAATAAGTGTCCCAGCCCTAGGCCTCCGTCTTTGACCCGTCTGAACAAGTTTGTCCGCATGCACCTTTCCCAGCTAGAGGCCCATACAAAAACCGCAAAAATTCGATGTACCTTTTGTATGTTAATTTGCGAACAGTGGAGCACTTGCATCACATACCACAGTTTACTAATAAAAAACAGGTTACACACAGTGGCTCTTGCAAACACGGGTAAATGAGTACCTTTCCACTTTTCTGCTTCTTCTTGTGTCTCTTGTGCCTGCACCTTCCAATACTGTTCAGTATCTCTGTAAAATTCCAACGGGACTCCAAGGTACTTTACAGGGGTCGTACACCAGGTCACATTAGCGAAAGTGTGAGGAGTATCCGGCCATTCTCCGTGCCAGAACCCCACGCACTTTCCCCAGTTCACCTTGCTTCCCGTGACCAAACTAAAACTTTTAACACCTTCTACCGCACTGCTAATGCTATCCTTTGTGACACAGAAAATTGCTACATCATCTGCATATGCTAGGACTTTCACTTCCGCTTCATGCAGCCGAAAACTATGAACAGCATTATTCTGTATTATGTGCAAGCACAAAGTTTCAACATACATACAAAACAAGAGTGGACTGAGGGGGCAACCCTGACGCACCGAACGTTCCACGTTAATGGGGGCCCCCAACGATTTATTAACAATTAACTTTGTAGTGCCGTGTCGGTACGCCATGGCCACACCCTCAGTGATAATAGAACCTACATTGATATGATCTAAGATAGAAAACAAAATCTCATGAGCAACACAGTCAAACGCTTTTTCAAGATCTAGCTGGAGAATTGCCACAGGTACCCCAGTGACGTCGCTACACTCCAGCACACACCTTGCCTTATGAATATTGTAAGCAATAGACCTGTTCTTTATGCCACATCTTTGATGAGGGCCAACAATTTCTTTAATAACGCTCTGAAGCCTCGCCGCCAACACTTTCATGAATATTTTATAATCGACGTTCGTTAGTGAGATCGGCCTATATGCAGTAACCTGTCTGAGTTTTATAGGATCATCTGTTTTAGGGATGAGGACGGTATGGGCCGCACCGTAAGACGGGGGCAACTCCTTACGATCATAGGCATCATTAAACAGCAAAGTCAAAAGTGGGGTTAATTCCGTTTTAAACGCTTTGTAAAAAGCTGCACTTAACCCATCTGGGCACTATACTAACGAGGCGGCGCAGGGAAGATGGCAAGCGCTGTTCTAAAATGGCGCAGAATGCAAGAAAGAAACAAAAACTATGGTCCCCGTCGGGGAACCGATCTCGGGTCTCCCGCCTGACAGGGTGGGATACTGGCCACTATACTAACGAGGCGGCGCAGGGAAGACGGCAAGCGCTGTTCTAAAATGGCGCGCAGAATGCAAGAAAGAAACAAAAACTAAGGTCCCCGTCGGGGAATCGATCCCGGGTCTCCCGCGTGACAGGGGGGGATACTGGCCACTATACTAACGAGGCGGCGCAGGGAAGAGGCAAGCGCTGTTCTAAAATGGCGCAGAATACAAGAAAGAAACAAAAACTATGGTCCCCGTCGGGGAATCGATCCCAGGTCTCCCGCCTGACAGGGGGGGATACTGGCCACTATACTAACGAGGCTTTTTTTTTTCTTTATTGCCGGGCTCCAACAACCAACTCAGTAAATCACGATACACTATATACAAACACAAGCAAGACGTGGAACAAAAAGTAAACGCTGTCAGTTTTGTACTGACATTGTCACTTAAAATTCCTTTAGCCCTGCCAAGGCTTCCACCCTTGGCAGCCACTGCGGCACACACTCAAGTGTCTTCTGCACCTCAACGAAGCGGGAAATGCTCTCCCGAAAATACAACCGTGCAGGCCTCGCATCAGGATCACAATAGAAGCCGGCCATGCGGGAGCGCCATACAGAGTGGAGGCCAGCCAACATTACGAGATCGAAAGGAAAACCATCTTCGTTATCTATCGCCAAATATCTGATCCCGTGTGGATCTAGAGGGAAATCCTTTTTCACTGTTCTCTGCAGAACATCCCAGAAATACACTCCTTCCCAGCAGTGAAGAGAAACATGATCTATAGTTTCGGGTAGCTTGCAGATTAGACAGTTAGTTCCCCATGGCAAGAAAAAACCTCGTTGTTCAAGGAATGTTTTGACTGGAAGTGTTTCAGTATGAAGTTTAAAAAAAAGGACTTCGTGCCTGGTGTCACCTGCATTATATTCACCCGTTTTAACACATTCTGGCCCGGCCCTCCACTGTGCATGGCTCTGTACATCGGTACAGGAAGTATGCTGTCGCACACATCTTTGTACAGTGTTTTCCTTTTCACCGCAGACAAATAATCGTTAGAAAATCGTACTGTCAAGAAACATACGCTCATCACCACCTCCTTGAAAAAGCCCTTAATTGGCCCTGGCATTTCATTCGTCCCGATCACAAAGTTTGGCAACGCCCGTCTTAATCTCATTTGGCACACCGTTCGTAAGAAAGAGTCTTTTGTGTCCCGGAAAAACAGAAACCTGTTAATAAGCTGTCGCACAAAGAGGTGCGCCAGACCAAGACCACCGTCCTCCACCTTTCTGAACAAATTTGTTCGGCTGCACCTTTCCCACTGCGATGCCCAAATAAAGGTGGCAAACACTCTGTGCAGCTTTTGCACATTTAGCCGCGAGCAATGCAAAACCTGCATTAGATACCATAATTTGCTTATAAAAAAAAGATTACACACAGTTGCCTTGGCAAAAAACGACAGAGGAACCCCCTTCCATCTGTCTGCTTTCTCACGTATTTCATGCGCCTGGCTTCTCCAGAGGTCATCATTGCTTTCGTAGAATTGCAGAGGGACACCCAGGTACTTCACTGGGGTCTTCACCCACGTTACGCCTGCAAACGTGTCTGGGGTTGACGCCCATTCTCCATGCCAAAATCCCAGGCATTTTTCCCAATTGATCAAACTCCCTGTGATGTCCCGAAAACATTTTACCTCTTCGACCACTGCTATAATACTTTCTTTATCAATACAACACACTGCGACGTCATCGGCATATGCTAAAAGCTTCACTTCTGCAGCTTGGAGTCGAAAACCGTGAACAGAATCATTCTTAATAATAGCCAAGCATAGTGATTCAATGTACAGACAAAATAAAAGTGGGCTGAGGGGGCAGCCTTGGCGTACCGCACGCTGCATGGCAATGGGGGCCCCCAGCGACTTGTTTACAATAAGCCGCGTTGAGCAACTCCTGTACGCCATGGCCACACCCTCTCTGATAACCGAACCGACATTAATATGGTCAAGAATGGCGAACAGGATAACATGTGATACACAGTCAAAGGCCTTCTCTAGGTCGAGCTGCAAAACCGCGACGCCAGATTGCATGACATCACAGCACTCAAGCACGCACCGCATCTTGTGTATGTTGCTTACTATAGACCTTCCCTTGATTCCACATGTCTGGTGGCACCCTACTATGTCCTCAATCACTGTCTGGAGCCTAGTTGCTAAGACTTTCATTAATATTTTATAGTCAACATTGGTTAAAGAGATGGGCCTGTAACTCGTTACAAGGCGAAGTCTTTCTGTATCGTCAGTTTTTGGTATGAGAACAGTATGTGATGTACTGTATGACGGTGGTAATTCTTTCAGTTGGTATGCCTTATTGAATACAGCTGTAAGCACTGCAGACAACTTATCTTTGAAAAACTTGTAGAACGCGGCACTCAAGCCATCGGGCCCAGGCGACTTTCCGTCGTTCAAGTTTTCAATTGCTCGGCACACTTCTCTTTCGGTTATTGGCCGCTCCAAAACTTCTTTTACCTCGTCGGCCAGTCGCGGCAACTGACCCAGAAACATCTTTTTAAAACCGTCTAAGGCAGCTTCATGAAACGCGAATAACGCCTGATAATGCTCAAAGAACTCTCGCCCAATGCCGTCGTTATCTGACACCACAACGCCGTTCCGCTCTATCTCGCATACGTGGTTTCGTTGGCCGTTCGTTTTTTCCAAACCTAAAGCCCGCTTCGTAGGTACTTCGCCCGCTTTTAGTGCATTTGTTCTAGCTCGCACCAGCGCGCCCCGATAACGCTCTTCTTCGATCAGCTGTAATTGCTGTTTTATAATCATCACGTCATCTTTGAAAACACCTGGGCCCGCTTGCACAAACGATCTTAAGACTGTCTTAGCTAAGTCCAGACTTAACTGCAGTCTTAAGGATAGGCCGCTAGCATGGCTGCTTAAGACTGGAGCCAAGACTTGGCTTCAGTCTTGACTTGAATAAGTCGCTTGCAAGATTACGACTCTAGTGCCGTCTTAGCTAAGACACAAGGACGGCAGGTACATAAGTAGCGAAACAGGGGAAAGCAGGGACGTGGTGGCCCCGTCGCAGCTTTGAGATGTAAACATTGCCATTCTTGCGTTGTGCTAGATCCGTGCCGTTGCTTCTTTGCGGCTTAAGATTGTGTCATGAGGTAAAAGGACTAAAGTGGTTGCTGAGGGTGTTCGTGGAAGCTACTATGGTGAACACGGGCCGAGCCGAAGTGAGCAACGAAGATTGCACTCGGGTGTTTTGCTGTTTGGCCTGTGCGCTCACTAGTTCGTTTTTTCCTCTGTCAGCAATCGTTCTCCAGCAGTCTATTTCCCTGCAACTGTTGAAATCACTGGTTCTGCGTTTCGGCATCCGGCTGCAAGCGTACGAAGCATTTGGGCCCCTTTCGCGGCGCAGTAAGGCAGCCAAGCACATCGTTAATCAGTGAGCGTTCAGTGAAAAGAAGAAAAAAAAATAGAATGTGCGATAAAATCGTCCTTGTGACTAAGTGCGTCTCCGGTGATGGCCGAAGAGCTTCCGCGTCCAACGCGCATGCTGTGATGTGTAATTTTATTCGACGCATGTGTGTGCGCGCTTATGTGTGCGCGCTGTGCACCGTGTGCATACGTCTCGTGGCGAAGTGATGAGTTGTGCGCGTGATCACGCCTGTGTCACGTCTGTGGTTGTCGGTGGCTTTAATGCAATGCTGTGCTCTCTACATGCCTCCATTTTACTGTCTCCGTACTGTATACGACCGGTGATCAGCACAAACTTCTGTCCTTGGGTCGTGTTTCTGTTGACAAATCATTTGGGCTGCGATTGGCGTGAATTGCAGTAACATTCGCGCTGCAATTAACGCACAAATGGCAAGAAAGGTTTTATGAAGTTGGATGTGAGAAAAATCGGGAAGAGACACGCACAGACCACGTTTTCACTAGTTGCTGCTATCGCAGCATTTTATTTTATTCTTTTATTTTTGCAATGTGCGCCACAGATGTGCTACCATTTTTCCCCCAGCTTTAGTACAGATATGTTCTTTGTATGAAGATTGGGAAAGACTCAACCTTGCTATTATCTTTGTTTTTGCTGGCCGTATTTTTACCTTTTGACATAATAGGAATTGCGGTATGGTGTGTTGCACTGCAGAAAACAGTCCAGTTTGATAGCTAACAAGGGGTATATTCATTACCTGTGTTGCTTGATGTTGATTAAATGTAGTAAGCTTGACAGACAGGACTTTTAGTGTGGCACATGTCTTCAAAAATCGGAACAGCTGTCAGACGATTTGGTGGTGCTCCACATTTGTGAACAGGGCATACACATGCGTACACATAACAGCGCATGCACATAAAACATCAACTGCTTAAGCGACTCTTACTAAGCGGTGTCAATGACAGGACTTGTTGCCGCTTGGCTGGAATACCAAGCACTCATGCATCAATTGTAGTAGTAACAAGTCATTGCTAGACATTTGGTCATTACAAGTCATTTTATTCATTTCTAATGAATTGCAATTACAGGTCGTCGGTACACATGTGGGTCATCACAAGTCATTACCTCTAATAATCAATACCACTATCATTTTTCCTTTCACCTGTTCTCATATGACAGACACTTCTCGCTGACCGGTCCGCCGCTCACCTACTGAAAATTAACAAATCGACTATGTCTTCATTCAAGCACCCATTTAGTGCTGTCTGTACATCCTCTGCCCATACGTTTTGAGAACATAATTTTTTTTTGTTTACAGGATTTAGCATGCCAAGTTTTAAGCAATGTCATAGTCGGTATGTGCACAAGCTTACTGTGCCTTTTTTTTTAACATACACTGAGATTGCCCAGTGCACGGCCAGCTTTGTGTTTAGTCACCATCTAAACGCAGACACCAAGGCAGAATCGAAGTAGGGTTCTCCAAATCTAACAGTCAAGTTCCATAAACTGGGCCACTGCGTTGTGCTGAGACAACATTAGTACCCATAGGCCGCCGAGCTGCAAGCTGTGATGTGAATGATGTAATTTAGGGCCTAGGAACAACACAAAGGCTTGGTAATGAAAAATTATTGAGGCTGAAAACAAGGCAACTAACGAAGGAAACAGTTTATTTTGCAAGAAGAAATTACTGAGAAAAATTATTCTTGAAAAAAAAAAAAAAAACTCATAAGCGACAGGCATGCAAATGCTTGCTGGGCACTGGCCTTATTAGACAGTGACCAACTAGCATGAGCCTCTTGCTGCTGGCTGAAAACATTTTGCATGCACTTGCCCAATGACATCGGCAAAGATGTTCATAGAATGGCTGAAAAAAGGAGACATGCAGTAGACTGAAATCAGTGACCCCCCCCCCCCCCAACAGTCTTAATAATAACTGTCAGCATTTCCAAACAAGGACCACTGAATAGGAATGTTGCATTTTTATGTAATTTTATTTAATATTTAATGTATTTAATAAAAATTGCATTGTATATTCTAAATGTTACACAGGTACCTCTTGCAAGATTCAGTGCACTATACATCACATTGTGAAATACAAAACAGCAATTTAATAATAATAATATTGTAATTTACTTTATTTTTCCTTTAATACAAGGAAAGGAGCAGCCGCTAAAAAGCTGCTTCGAAGAGCAGCTTGACGGGGCGGCTGCCCCTGTATGTGATGGCATTTAACAGCAGAGAAGTCACGCTTACACGATGAATAAATAATGAATGGAGAAATAATTAGATTACAAAAAAGCACAAGGTAAATTAGGAAAAATACATGAAAATAATACAGAGACATGCTGCACAATAGAACACTTAATTTAAAAATATGTATTCATAGAACATTTTATGGATTACTTTAATGGGAGGAAGAGAGAAATCTTGACCACTATAAGGGAATTATTGATTTAATATGGTAGAAAGCCTGAAGCGAAGCATCTGCTTGACATAGTTCGTCCGGCATGCTGTAACGTGCCAATGCTCCGGGTTACGGGTGTCGTATGTGTGTGTTGTCTTGAAGCGCTGCTATGAGTGTTAGTGTGTTGTCCTTTTTATTGATGTCTTGTTTAGATAATCACAAAAGCCTCTAGGTATACAAAGATGTTACTTTGCCCATTTTTAGCTGCTTAAATATTGGTCCTGTATGTGCGAGGTAAGAAGATTTAGCAATATTTCTTATTGTACGTTTTTCTGCTGTTGTTGCCCATACTAGCAAGGAGTAGTTCAGAACTGACGAAAAGAGTGAATTATAAAGCATAATGTTAATGGTAAGTGGAAATACTGGGAAATGTCGGCGTAGAGAACCTATTGTGTGTGGTAGTTTGTTGACTAAATATTCTATGTGAACTTCCCATGTCATGTGCCCTGAGAAGTACACGCCTAACGTTTTCACAGAGCGAGCAATTTCTGTTTTAGTGCCACTGAGTGTATTGATAAAGCTCGATTGCTTTATTTCTGGGATGGAAGAGAACTGCTTTTGTTTTATTGTCAGTGAGTTTTAGACTGTTTTGACATGCCCACTGTTCAGTTTTTTTCCAAGGTTATGTTAGCCCGACTGGATAGCTCTATGCCCGAGTGACAGAGAAAAACATACTTGTATCATCAGCGTAAATGTGTTTTGCAGATGAATCTATGGAAACAAGATCATTAATGTAGAGAATAAAAGGAAGGGGGCCTAAAAGACTGCTTTAAGGTATTTCTCTGTATACCATATTGGTGGGCATGTCCCCCCCCCCCCCTTTTTTTCCCTGAAGTTTCGTTTAAACCCAGCCAAACATCCCATTAAAATTGTAGCATCCCCTCTACTTTCAAGTAATAGGTTAACCATTGTCAATATGAGCTGCTAGTGCACATGCAGTTAAAGAATCACAGTGTTCAGATATTAGCGAGGACAAAGAACATACTTTCATTAACGGTATTTAACGACCCTTATGAAATCGGGTACGAAGGCGAGTGCATAAATATGTCAACAACCATTTATTGGTGCTGGGTGTTGTGACCGTGACCTACTTTGTATGCTGTAATCATTAAAGGTATTGAAAACCTCTGCCTGGAGGCTGAAAACCACTGAAAACCTCATGCCTGGAGGCTGTGTAGGAGGCTTTCACTTAACAGCAAAAGCAACAATTAAGATGCTAGAAAAGTGACGACACTGCACTTATAGAGCTGATGTGACGAACAGTATGCAATTTTGTTCTGCTGTACCACAATCGAGCTATTTCTCTGCTGAAATATTTAAATTTTTGTAAGCAGGAATGTGTTGGAACAAAATGCTTTCAAACTTGGCATATTGCAATCATTACACTCAATTGTTGGCCTTTTGTGATTCACACGAACATTTCAATGATGACCATTTGGAAGTGAAGTGCGGCATAGCACAACCACAAGGAAATGTGTACAAACAATATATCATGATGCAGAATCTTAGCAAAATAGCCTGTTGTGCACATTGTTTCCGTGCACTCAGCCTGCTCAATAACCTAAAGAAAAACTAAGCAATTTAAAAAGATCATGAGCCTTAAAGGGTTGAATGTTGAAGGATTGTAGTTTGTCATGTAAAATATTGTGATGCTACTATCTGAAAAGCCTGAGCCAACGGCAAATAAAGATGAGACGGTTTTCAGCGTTCTGTACGTCGTAGTGCAACCAAGTTTCTGTGCCAGCAATTAAGTGCGGTTCGTGCAACACTGACAAAAATTCGAATAGTTCAGGCTTATTAACATTACTGCGGGCATTAACATTTAGCAGATTGAGTTCCTTATTGAATATTTGTCAATGGTCTTTATCGCATGAGCTGCCGCGGGTGCTGCTCAGCTTAACACGACTGTTACTTTCCATGTTCCAGGTATAGGCTACACCATTTACTGTCAGTTTGTCACGGATAAGTTTAACTTTTGTGCCTGCGTCTTTAGCGTCGTTTGCTGATTGCCACAGTAGCTTTCACAGTAACATAATACATAAATAAATAATGCATAAAGGACAAGCCATGGTTCAGAGCTGGATTTTGCTACAGCACATTTTTATCGTGGTAATGCAGCCTGAGAAAAAGGTCTTCGAGACATAGGACAGAATATTCAAGGGAGTTGGAAACATCTCTCACATTCTTGGCAAACACATAACGTACCTGCCTGCAGCAATAGGTAGTATCAGTATTCAAAACACAGTGCTCACATTGGATACAGGAGTATGAGTATGTGAACTCTGTGGGATAATGAAAGGGTTCCAAAAGTTGCATATGCAGTAATACATTTTAAACAGTGTATTGATACTTTGCTATAAATGAATGCAATTGCCTTTTTAATTGCATAAACACTTTGCAAACATCTGCATTCTTGTGAATCACACTTTAAAAGCAGGCCGGTCAGGACTCCACCAATTGTCTCCACAAAAGTGAGTGCTTAAATATGCTGGAGCCTGATGCAGCAACTTTTAAGGTCTGCTAGATATGATAGAAGACCAACATTGGCAGCTGCAGCTTGACATGTGTTGACACTGATTGTTTCGGCACCACACAAAGCTGACAAGGCTGACACCAACAGCACAGGTGCAACGGGTCTCACTTCTCTAGCGGCACTGTGAACATCCAAGTTGCACACACTGAACACATATAGTGCTGGCACCAAGCACACATGAGCAATCAAAACGATCTGCAGCTGGTCTCACTTCTGGTGACGCTGTGAAGGGCTCCACACAATAAGCACGCAGCGTTGACACCAAAAGCAGCGGGGACGTATAAACATCCAACCATCAACGAGCTACTTGCGAGCTGCTACCTGAGATGGCAGAACAAGCGCTGTTTGAACAGCGCAAAATCACTGAAGCACTAATGCGAAGACGATCAGTTGGTTTGTGCACGCTCTCAGATGCAGCCCAGCACTATAGGATCTTGAAGAGAGTGCGATGGCGCCCACGACACGTTGGAAGCCTCCCAAAGCTTTGATGTATTCACGCCAGGCCCATCCTCCGGAGAATGACGGCTGGAAACAAGACGTACGTGTTTCACTTGTGACACACGTTTCAATTGCTCTTTATTTGGAACCTACATGTAGCGGTACGAACGCATGTTTGATCTGCACGCCCCATTTTACACACTGAGCGGAAAGAAAGAGGCGATTAGCAAGCGAGACTCATGCGAGGTTTGAAACCGGCAGCTCGTGCCGCGTTTAGCTGTATAGTCACACCACTAAAGGCCCCCTGGGATATACGGTGCCAGTACACACAACAGGGAAAACGAAAAAAAAAATATGTGCGTCGCAACAACTACGACGACAAATACGGCAACCAAGAAATGGCTTCGGAAACGCACCATCAATTATTCTGCATCGCCCGGTATCATAGCACAAACAAAACGGTGATGAAGAGCATCACTACGTTTCGCGTACTATTATTTTTTTTTTACTGCATTCACCGTTTAATACACGAGAGACGTATCATAGCAAAGCACCCGCGCAAAGGAATGGCGAAAATGTTCAAGCTCACCTCAAGCCGACGAAGCCAGCGCGACTCGCATGGCAGTCCAAAGAGCCACGGAAGAACGTCGACACAAGTTCCCAGTCACTAAACAACTCCGAGAGGACGCGTGTCGCCTCTGCATCAACACGAAGGGGTATAGAAAAACTTAGTTGCACGTTTTCCACGCTCGAAGGGGTCTATCATGTGTATCCAGCCGTAGCAGCCGCACTGCAGCCATTTTGAATCTTAATAAAGTTCGCAGTTAAGACTGCCTGAACGCTGTCTTTAAGCTCCGTCTTAACCGCAGTCTTAAACGCACACTGAAAGTTTTGTGCAAGCGACCTAAGCCGTAGGGAAATCTAAGCTAAGAACGCTGGCCATAGGGACATACAGAGCCAACCGAGATAGACTTGATGCCTGCACAAAGCCTATGAACGAGCTGGACAGTCACGACGTTTGCCGCAATATTTCACCGAGAGGTGGCAACGCCTTAGAAGCGTTAGAAGTAGCGCTTTGCTTGACGCTCATATACGCATTTTTGTTTTTGTTTTAACCCCTTGCCTTTCTTGCGTTGTTTTGTCAAATAAGGATGTGCGCGCCGCTTCTCGGCAGCTTTACAAAATAACTGAAACTGCACTAAATCCCGTCGTCATGTTTTGGGAGGCCGTAAAACTAAACAGATGGTCACTCGTTGTGTGTTGATCGGCGTGGTGTGCGTTCGCTCACGTTTTCTCGTTCGTCGAATGCCTGCGGAGCGTCAGTATCGCCCCTAGCAAAAAAGACCAATAGGGTGCGTTATTGGTTTTATAAGAATCGGTATTGGTTCTGTAGGTATTCTATGTGTTTTATCTGCATTTCTATGAGACTTATTCAGAAACTCATAAATCTTATAGATTGGTACATATTTGTCCTATAGGCAATAGTATTGGTTTCATAGGTTTATCGGTGGGTTGTATAAGAAAAGTATCACACCAGTGCAGAAGCCCATACATCTTATAGGCTGATACATGCTTGTCTTGTAGACTACTACATATTGGTTCATGTGTCTGATACATCAGTATGCCTTTGTTTATGGGTCTTGCATGCAGGATCAGTACGTTGGAGATTTTAGGTCTTTGTCATTGTTTCCTTTTCCATCTCGGACACATCCCCAAAACTCACGCATTCATCCCGTTTATTGAGTGTTGCCGTAACGTACAATATTAGCCGCAATAACAATTGAGAACGCTGCGCGCGGTCTCAACAAACTACGTACGGTTGGAGCCGCAAGACGCGCGACGCTGTTGCTACTGGATCACTGAATGGAGATGGGAAAGCACGCGGATATAGCACGGTTCTGTCGGGGCCCAGCTCAGTCACAGTCACCTACATGTGCAGAGCAGGACGGTGAAATGGATTGAGAGGCGCGCGTCCAAGCAACTGCAACGCTGCAACCGCCGCCGAAGCGCGAGGAGTCGACATCGAGCACGCGACGAGTACGGCTCGAGCTGCCGACGCGGTAGCGCGATGACGGCGGCGCTTCGCAGCGGAGAGGTAGGTTTCCTAGTTTCCTTTCCTCACTCCCACTCCCGCGCAAGCGTTCCCGTGCTGGCCTCTCTCCTCCTTTCCACCTCTCCTCTGGGCGCGCATGCGCAGCTCCGCAGAGGCATTGGTGCTGGCGCGATCGCCGATCGGGCGGCAGTTCGGTCGGTGCGGTGTGTTTATAAGTTTTCGCTGATTTTCGGGGTGCTTCTCGAGGATATCAACGTTCCAGCGCACGTTCAGCTTTTGATCAGGTGCGTGTGCATCACTTGCAACTTCGGGCTGACGTTTATACTTTGTCAGTGTATGATGTGGCTTTGCGTTGCAGAATGCCGTTGCCTGCACGCCAACAAAGGAATTTGAATCGCGCGGTGTGATATAACGCAGCGTCGAGTTTTAAAGTTGTCGGCACGATTTCTTGAAAGTATTGATGAAACTTTTTAGCGTTAATCTGTTTTCGAATATCGTGCGCACTGTGTTTAAGTGGCAGAACCTGTGTTGAGGCGCAAGGCAGAATGTTGGTTCAGCAGCTACCTCGGCGTTCAGTAATGGCGGCGCCTCTCCTAACTGCCTCCGCATGAATACGCGCGCAATCGCGGTTGCCGGTATATGTGTGGACCGATTTTTTGAAGTCATGGTGGTGTCGCGTTCTTGAAATCGCTTATTTTTCAAGCTGTAACGCAATTTTTTATTTCTTTCAGGTGCCTTAGCATTCGAGAGACTACATCATCGGGCCGAAATCCGCAATCTTGGAATCGAGGGCTACCTGGATGCAGTCAATGTTTGGATTATGTGCCAGTATGCGTTGCCGCTGTCATTGTGGATTAAAATGTGTATACATGTACCTGCTGCGTAACTCATCCCTAGAAAATGGAGCATAGCTGCCCTCTCCTTTCAGGTGTCCGGAGAGGTAAAACACCCGCAGCTATTCGATGAGACCAATATTCCATAGGGCCTCCAAAACCAATAGGAAGCCTACTGGTTTTGTAGGTCTATCAGATTATTGACAGCTATGGGTGTACTAGCATTACAGACCTATCAGTTTATCAGATGCCATAGGACCGATAAAACCATAGCCTATACGACCAGTAAACAATTGACCTATAAAACCAATACTCCAGTAGACCTGTAAAACCAATCGGCTAGGATACCCATAAGACCAATACTCTGGCAGACCTATAAAACCAATATCAATAATCTGATAGGCTATTAGTTTTCTATCGGATTTTTTTGCTAGGGGCGTGCTGCCCGTTGCAGATCTCCACTTGTGTCGTGAACGTGCTTTCAGGGACAGGAAATATCCCTGCGAGTTTGAGCTGCAGCTGCGATCTCGCTTCGGCAGGGTCAGCATCCGCTAACCGAGCCCGACTCTTCGCAGTCATGCTGTAACTTCATACTGCCTGGTGCTTCTGGCGTTGAAGTTTTGGTACCGGCGGCTTTCTCGTAAAGGCTAGTGAACCGGTCGGCGTGGACGAGTCGACGGCAAGCCGGGCAGTAAGAAGAGTCGTTGTCGCACTGAAACGGAACGCCGCAGCCTGGACACGGTAAGAGCCGCCGTTGTCATTTCACCCATTTTGCCTATTGTGATGTTTCTTGACCAGTAGAGTCAAGGCAGGAAGAAATAGAAGAAAGTGCTTAAATCGTATACATTTTTTTAGCGGTTGTTGTGATATACAGGGCCCATAGCGGACGTTAGCGACAGCGAAGCAATATTTTCAGGAACGTTTCTTTTTTTCACCTATTACGGTCATAAGCGTTTATTGCCTTGATCGAGCACAACGGTACCGATTGCGCACCTTGACGGGGTTTGCATCATACAGGGTCTACGACAAGATTTTTTTTTTTAAGGCTTGCTATGTGGCATAGAATGAGGCTGTCTTTTATCTTAAAGGGAATCATGCAGTCTATTTTCTTCAAGGAATCGGAGCAAGCTCCAGCTCTTATTTGTCCATTAGCCACAAGTGTAAATGTTCCTCCTGTGTAGCCGACAGCCGATCCAACTTCTTGTAGTCGTCTTATTCTTGACGGCTGCATTCCTGGGCATGTCCATAAAATGTGGCGAAGATCCATCTCGGCAGCTGGCCTTGGACACTTGGGGCATGTGCTCTGCACTGCATTCAGAGCCTCATCGGCACGTCCCCGATGGAGTAAGAGACGACAAGTATTGCTACGCAATAGCATCAGCGTGGAATTCAATCTCGGTTTTGTGCCGCCACATGATTACCTGCAACTGTAACCGATGAATATGCGCACCAGAAGTGATACAGGTTTCCTGCTTTACAGCTGGCCATCCCAGGATGAGCTGCCGGGCTGCATGAGCGACTTCTGTGCTGCTGGAGGTTTCCCTGGCATCGTGGGCGCCATCGATGCCACTCATGTCAAGATCCAGGCCCATGAGCTGTACGAGGGAGCGTACATATAAATAGGCATTTCTACCACTCCATCTTTGTGCAGCTTGTGGTGGACAGCAAGTGCCAGATCCTCGATGTGGTCGCAAAGTGGCCCGGTGGCACATATGACGCACGGGTGCTCACATACTGCGCCCTCGCTCAGCTCTTCAAACCGGGCACTTACACCGGCATCCTGCTGCAGTGGCTATCCATGCAGACTTTGGCTCCAGAATGCGGACATGTGTGGCAAAAAGCGATACAGTGCAGCTCACGGCACCACCAGAGCAGTGATTGAAAGGTAGGTGCGCAGCACATTCTAAATATTGGATTGCATGGTATCCCGGACACTGACCGGTTGTGGATGTCCGTGTTGTTCGAACAGCTTGGTACAGTTGCAATTGTTGTTGAGCGAACAATGTATGCTGAAAGAAATTAACTTTGATGTCGCATTTGTTTACTAGTTAAATAACACTGCAGTCAAATAACTTTGGCCAAGCCTGTGGGGGGGGGAAGCTTTTCAGCAAACAAACAAATTATGGTTGGGTGTCAGCCAAGTTATATTTGTTGAATGACACATATCAATATTTACTTAGCAATTAGATTTGTTCAAAAATCATAGCATTATTTTGTCATTTGAGCATGATATATATTTCCTTAAATGAAGGTATCGAAATATTTCCATTCATTAATGATGCAAGGGTATTTACTGCATTACATTTCACCGAACACATTTACAGGTTGCGTGATAGCCTGGAAGAACAAATGCTCAAAACATACATTCCATGTACAGCATATTACGAAGCTGTCAGTTCCATAAACCACAGGTTACTCAGAGCAGATGTGGCGTTATTTGAAATGCATCATGATGGAGAGAAAATTTTTATTATTCTGCATATGCATTCACTTTTACTGCAGCAACTTGCGTTACGTGCATCACCAACTTTATAGTGGCATTGCATAGCCCACTCACGATGGTTTTTTTTTTTTTTTGTAGGACAATAGGGCAGCTGAAACGCTGCTTCCATTCCCTCCATGATCAGCAGCACATGTCACTGGACCATGTGTGGACCAGCATCATGACGAGGTGCTAACTCCACAATGTGTCCCAGGAGTATGCATGCAGCATAGGCAAGCAAATGGAAGTGCAAGATGAAGTGTCTGTACATGCTTATCCTCACTGGGGTTATAGATTTATGCTGCGCAAAGGCATGGTGCAGCAAGATTTCGCCTGCTTTAAGTACAGTTATGTGAAATGAATTATGCCTGTGCTAGTCACTGAGTTTAATGTTTTCACTGGGTGACTTCTAATGACCGGATAACTATGCAAATGTGCTTATTTCACTATGTGCTACGTCAGTCTTGTATTGACATCCTGAAGCCTACGCAAGAGTGTGCATTGAAGTATTTGCTGTTGAGCTGTTTAACATTGCAGTACATATAGAGCATAACAGATGGAGCATAAACATCTTCCTTTTACTTCATTTTGGTTGTAACATCCAATTCGAGACATGTAAACAGGAGATTATATTTGAGCACTAAGCTTAATGTCTACCTGCAGTGGAGTTACAGGGGTTAGGGTGCTCGACTACTGCACCCGAAGATGAAGGATTGAATCCTGGCCATGGTGGCCACATTTCGATGGAGACAAAAACATAGGCGCCCGTCTGCTGTGCAATGTCAGTGATTGTTAAAAGATCCGAGGTGGTCGAAATTTTCCTACCTCTCCACTACTGCATCTCTCATAGCTTGAATCACTGTGGGATGTTGAGCCCAATAAATGAAACCAAGCGTAACCTTAACATCGGTTACGGTAAGAGTAGGTTCAGTGTGGTAAATTATGGTACTTAACAGATTACTGATATGTTTTTAAGCTGTGAATTTGTTATTTTAATACCTATAATATATATTTTGTTACAGTCTGTGCAGTAAATTGTTAAACATGCAATATGTTTTTCCATCACTCAAAGATTGCCATTTTCTCAAATACTTGCATGGCATCAGAGTGCAATGGTAAACTCTGGGAGACTTGGTGAATGTATGCAAAAGTAGAAGCGCGGGCTACCATATTGTGGTAGGTGTTCACAGCCCCAGGTTTTGTATAAATTGTCTCGTATGGCATCCATGGCAGCAATGCTCGGACGAGCCATGGGGCATAAAAATAAAATGCGTACTACCTGCTCAAAGTGTAACGAGTAATTTTGCCATCAACTTTCAATGATCACATCTGTATTATTGGCAGTGCTTACATTGCAATTACAGTTGCGACAACTGAAGAGTATATATAGGGCCACAGAAAACTGTCTTATTATTTGCAGGTACAATATTCAACAACATTTTGGTTAACCTTGTATTAGAATATAAGAGAAATGCGCAACAACTTCAGCAGGACACAGGAAGAAACACACACAACAGTTCATGAGCGCATGCTCGTGAACTGTGTGTTTCTTCCTGTGTCCTGTTGAAGTTGTTGCGCATTTCTCTTATATACTATGCAGAACCAACTAGCCCGACAACACGCTCTTCTGAATTTGTATTAGAATGTTTATAGCCTTTTGTAGCACTCCTCACCCACCATGATTCAAATCATGTGCATGTTTTGTTGTGTCAAGTTTTTATGTCAACTAAGCTTTTCTGCATTATACTCTTGCAAGTGCTTCAAAAGTATTAATTCCACCCTTTGAGACCAATACCTGTAACGATTACAAACTGTTGTTCGTTATTTATTCTCTGCTGCTCACTATGTAGCGTGACCTGCAGAACAAATATCAGCATGTCTGGTGTGTGCAAGGCATTTACAACTGTCATTTTGTACTTTTCTCAAGTTTATGTTGTTTTGCTTGTATGATAATATTTCTTGCCAATGTGGGCCACCATTTCCTCAATTGTATGCTGCAAGAACAGTATGTGCAAATGATTTTGCTCAATGTCGTGCTGGTGCTGGTCACATGCTTGCATTAAATCACCTCAAGGGCTACTGATCTTGCATATCTGTATATGGTTGCAATACCACTCGTAGCCTGTGCAGATCCAACACCCAGAACAGGCCAGAATTATATGACTGGAAGAAAAGTACCTGGTCGTTTTTGTTTATCTGCAGGAAAAAACGGTGAGAGCAAATGCTGTGGTTGCACAAGTATACCACATTACTGTCATGGTGGCAACTGCTGTAGTCATATGAACATTTGTATTTGTCTACAATACTGTAACATATTTGTGTTCATTTGTGTTTCAGAAATTGGGGTGTGGAGTACTGACATTTTGATATACAAATCGAGTACATTTGTGGGGAAGAATGCATTAGAATAAATATTCTACAAACTGGTGCAAAAATAATAAAAATTAATAAAAATAAAATTTTGTCATTTTTGCCTAACATTTGCACATGACTGATATTGTGCATAGGCATACACCGAAACTAAAAGTACATTACAAATGTTACACAGCTTTGGACATACAATTTTTTTTTCAATAAGGCCCTGCATAAAACTAGTGGGAGCTGTCATATTGTGGCAGAATGCAGTAAACTTCCATATACCTATATCAGCCTTTAAGGATCCAGAAAAATCTGCGCTTTATAAGAAAGCATTATTTATTTAAGGGGCCTGAATAAATTGACAGAAACCATTTGTACCTGACGTGCACTTGCGCGATTTTGTCTGCTATTTAAATGAAAGCGTATTGAGAACGACGTTATTATCGGTTTTCGTAAAGCGCTTTATTGGGCACACCGTCGCAATGGCCCTCTTTACGAAACGGCCCCGTCGCGTTTTGAGAATACTTCACTGCATGGGTCCACGCGATCACGGTGAAGCGTGGAAGCTTTCAAAGTAAGGTGATTGAGAAATTAACGGTATATTTGGTATTTTTACACTAGTCACCAATTCAAATCAACTTTTCGGAAGACGGATAGATTAACAAGCATATTTCAATCGTATAGATTTTTTCGCGAAGCCCCTCTAAAACGAAAACCGCATATCTTGAAGTTCGTCAATACGTCCCCGTTTTCTATTCAGGGGTGTTGCAGGCATGTGTTCCAACCTGTGCCGCTGCTAAGCGCAAGTTATTCTTTTAGTGGTATTGCGGTCCGTTTTGTATACCGCTGGTAAATAGGTTTACAGGCAACGTTCCGAGCGACGAGCCTGTGCCAGCAGTGGGTAAGGAAACCGTGTCGAAGAAAGGATGTGGTGACGGCTCCAAAAATTGGAATGTGTGAGCGTGGCAGCTAGTGAGGCGCTTTCTAAAAACGGAATGATATTGAATATTGGATTGATATTGGTGAACAAGCGACCCGACAGTTTCGCGTCAAGATAAAATGCATGATTGGTGAATCTTGCGTCGAGATAAAACGCACGATCCGTGAATGAGCGACCTTTAGAGAGGTCGAAATTCTGTGAGCCTTCCAATACGGCATCTTTTGTCACAACCTGATTTCAGGTCACATTTGCGGCGCACATAACCTCAATTGTAGCTGCAGTGCGTAGAGTGTTCTAAAATTGTGGGAGACAACTCTCAGCTTTTGATAGCTGTTAGGACAGTGTCTAAATGTAACTGGTCGATTCCTATAATATGCCTCAGTAGCGATTCAACCGGCACTGACGTCAGCACAATACTTGCTTTTGAGGACTGCAGTTAATTAAAGCTCCCTAAAAGCGCTGCTACGTACAAATCTGATATCCGCGGCCTGTCTGCCCCCCCCCCCCCACACACACACATACACACACACACACACACCAGCACCAGTACGCGCACGTACTTACACTGCTTACCCAAATGCATATATATAACCGCTGCCCTAGGAGGCTTTTTGAAGTCATCCCGAAAACGTGTTGTGGAAGGGCGTGGCGCGTTCCTGTAGGCATTTTATGAGAGGAAAAAAAAATACCCAAGCAAAGACGTGGTAATTAATCAAAATGAGACAAATGCTTGAGAAAAACTAGCGGCTTAACATTTTAATTGTCATTGCTAGAATGAACATTATGATTGCCAATGAAGCACGCACGACGGCTACGGTTTCTGCTGCTTAAGACGTGAACGTCGCGTCATATGCATGCGAAGTTGAGTTCTGTTTTAGACAGCAACGACTGCAGCACGCTTTTACGTGCGCTCGCATCATGCCCCCTAAGAGATTAGACATGCAGGAAAATTCGACTTTGGAGGCGGCCTTGCTTAGCTGCTCATCGCTAGAGTCCCAACTGGCGCTGGCCAACGGGCAATGGTGATAGCTTTGTCCAGTGGACTCCCATACTAGGCATTCCACTCATGCAAAGGACCCTTGACCTGCACTCTTTCTTTTTTTTTTCTTCAATAAAGTTTTTCACCCTCACCACGCCGTGACAGACTGAAAGCACCATCAGGTGCCACGGCGCGTTCCCTAAGCAGGGGCCAAGATTTCCCGTGTATAGGTACCCGCTGTGCTCAAACTAGGTATCCACTGTCTCTATGGGTATGTTAAGACAGCCCTGAATAACTCCGGTCTTGAAAAAGTCTGGTCTTACTAAAGACACTGTTTAAGTCTCGACTTAGCGCGGACTTTATCGTGCAAGCGGGCCCTGGCTTTTTGCATTCCTCTGTTATTAACATCTTTAGTGTTTTCTGCATTTCGTTTTCTTTAATTTTTTCGTGAAATCGAATCGAACTGGCCCTATCAATCGCTGTGATTTTGATTTGCTCTTTGCATAGTTCCCACTGTTGTCCCACCTTGCAGTAATCGTTCATATTTATTCTGTTGGTTTCTTCGGTCACTTTTGCTACAAAATATTCGTCGTCGAGAAGCTTAACGTTCATTTTCCACATATCCCAAGCAAACTTCCTAACTTGTTTATTTGTTCCTATTACGCAATTAACCAGACAGTGGTCAGTAAAACACAGCGGTAGCACGGTGTAAGTGCGGCATTTTGGGATCAAGTTGAGTGCTACATAAACCCGGTCTAGGCGTGCGTGGCTTGTCCCCTGGAAATGAGTGTACTTCACTGCCTGTCCACTCTCTAGGACTTCGGCCACGTCGACTAATTCGGCTGCGGTAACAATATCGGCTAATAAATCTGTGCTCTTATCTCGGAAAGCCGTGCCGCTGGTTTTGTCTGTAGAATTCAGTACACAGTTATAGTCCCCCAAAATAATGAGGCATTTTTCAGGGTCCACATATTGCTGAACCATAGCGAAAAAATTATATCTCTCATCCACTGCATTTGGTGCGTATATGCAAATAACCCGATATTCTCTTTGGCAATAACTAAAATCACAAATAACGAGTCTTCCATAGGACCCTGATGTGATGCTCTGCACAGTAAGACCCGGTAACTTTTTGACAAAGAGTATGCATCCTGCCGACAACCCAACAGCGTGGCTAACCACAGCGTAGTACCTTGAGGTAAAACGCAGCACCATGCTCCCACTCTCCTCTTCTTCCTCGACTTTTGTCTCCTGAACAGCTAGTAAGTCAATGTCATAATCTGTTATCAGCCGATACAATTGACTTTGTTTCGTTTGCTCGCTAGTCCTCTGACATTCAACGTGGCTACACTTAGAGACGGTTCAGGTGCCATTGTTGCTCTAATTATGAGGTAGGCCCAGGAGCATGGTGCTTACCTTTAACGTCTAGCAAGCCGCTAGACGCCTCCGGAGCCGCCCGGCTGGCCGGTCTCGCTTTTCGGCGGGGGTGGCTTGTCGACAGGTTTTCGTTCCGCTGCGATGTTAGGTCGCGGCTTGAAGGACGACCGCCGTCCCTGCACCGCTTTCACAGGCGGCTCGTCAAAACTGCTTGTATACGGCATGTCGTCGAGATCACCGGCTGCGTCGTGGGGGCGTTTAGTTGCAGTTCCTGCACCCACTGAACTTACATTGCCATTGCCTGGGAGCTCCTGACCCTTCACTGCTGCTGGCTGCTGCGCTTGACTGGATCTATCTTCGTTGATGTCCGACTCTGCCGATGATGGGTTTTCCACCATTTCACTTGCCCTGTCCGTGCTTTTATCCTGGGCTCCTTCGCTAAGGAGAGGCATTTCTGCTTCCGAAGCAGTCGCTATCTCACCAGTCCCCTCCGCAGCGTCCTCCGCCTCAACCTCGTACATGAGGTGCTCGATGTCATCACTCGCCGCCGTTCTCGTTGCCGCGGCGTAGGTACGGACGCACTGCGAGTCCTCATGCCCAAAACGCCTGCAGATCGAGCAACGCGGCACCTTGCACTCTCTTCTCACGTGACCCGAGCCATGGCATCGCAGGCACAGCATCGGGCGACCAGGTGCGACAACTAGTGCCAGTTCACCACCGACCCGTAACTGGTGCGGCAGGTCTTCGATTTTCATGCCGTTCTTCAGCTTCAAAAGCACTGACCTTGTTGTGGAGCCCTTGTCACTCACACCCTGCACTCGCCAGCGCTCTCGTCTGACATCTATTACAGTCCCAAAGGCTGCAAGTGCGGACCGGACGTCCTCGTCTGCCACTCCATGCAATAGCCAGTGAAGCTTCAGCTTCACCTGCTGTTCCTGCGGGTCGATGATGACACAGCGTCGCCTCTTCACCATTAGCTCCTTCACACCAAGCAGCCGTTTTGTAGCCTCGGCACCTTTAAGGGTGACTGCCCAAACGTGGTTAACCTGGTAGGCTCCCAAGGCCACCACATCCGGCAGTAAGCCTGTAGGCAAGAGCGCATCTCGTAAATCTTCAACCCTGTAGGGCCTTGCTCGCACGTCGCCGTGCAAAAACACGGTGTTCTGAACGATGCATCCGGTTGGCAGCTGAGGCAGAATAAGCTGATAATCGCCGTCTTCGCTATCTGAGATCCTGTTTCCGCGGCCGGTAAAAGCCGCTATCGCCGCTCCGCTGCAGCACATGATTCTGCGACCGTTCACTACGGTGTCCGGAAGTAGAATGCACTATACTAACGAGGCGGCGCAGGGAAGACGGCAAGCGCTGTTCTAAAATGGCGCAGAATGCAAGAAAGAAACAAAAACTATGGTCCCCGTCGGGGAATCGATCCCGGGTCTCCCGCCTGACAGGGGGGGATACTGGCCACTATACTAACGAGGCTTTTTTTTTCTCTTTATTGCCTGTTTTGAGTTCACATCAATTCAAAAAAGATCCACGATAATGGTAAAACTCGCAACAACCAGACTTCGGCTGTCACGAAAGGTTTAAAATTTTTTGAGGACAGCCAGTTCATCGAGCACACTGCTCCAGTCAGGCGGATCAGAAAGCACCCGATACGTTTCTCTAAGGAGCAGCACACTCTCGATAAAGTTCTCGCGTACAGAACGCGTGTTGACATCTGCATGTTGCACTTGCATCCTTGTTTTCCACAGGCTGTGGAGGCTCAGGACCATGACTAAATCGAAAGGAATACCCTCACTCTCGACTGGAAGGAACCGTATGCCATACGGATCTAACGGAAGGTCTTTCTTTAGTGTTCTCTGGAGAACATCCTTTCACTATACTAACGAGGCGGCGCAGCGAAGACGGCAAGCGCTGTTCTAAAATGGCGCAGAATGCAAGAAAGAAACAAAAACTAAGGTCCCCGTCGGGGAATCGATCCCGGGTCTCCCGCGTGACAGGGGGGGATACTGGCCACTATACTAACGAGGCGGCGCAGGGAAGACGGCAAGCGCTGTTCTAAAATGGCGCAGAATGCAAGAAAGAAACAAAAACTATGGTCCCCGTCGGGGAATCGATCCCGGGTCTCCCGCCTGACAGGTGGGGATACTGGCCACTATACTAACGAGGCGGCGCAGGGAAGACGGCAAGCGCTGTTCTAAAATGGCGCGCAGAATGCAAGAAAGAAACAAAAACTAAGGCCCCCGTCGGGGAATCGATCCCGGGTCTCCCGCGTGACAGGGGGGGATACTGGCCACTATACTAACGAGGCGGCGCAGGGAAGACGGCAAGCTCTGTTCTAAAATGGCGCAGAATGCAAGAAAGAAACAAAAACTATGGTCCCCGTCGGGGAATCGATCCCGGGTCTCCCGCCTGAAAGGGGGGGATACTGGCCACTATACTAACGAGGCGGCACATGGAAGACGGCAAGCGCTGTTCTAAAATGGCGCGCAGAATGCAAGAAAGAAACAAAAACTAAGGTCCCCGTCGGGGAATCTATCCCGGGTCTCCCGCCTGACAGGGGGGGTTACTGGGGACTATACTAACGAGGCGGCGCAGGGAAGACGGCAAGCGCTGTTCTAAAATGGCGCAGAATGCAAGAAAGAAACAAAAACTCTGGTCCCCGTCGGGGAATCGATCCCGGGTCTCCCGCCTGACAGGGGGGGGGGGGGGATACTGGCCACTATACTAACGAGGCTTTTTTTTTTCTTTATTGCCTGATCTGCGGCCAATACAATACATGTCTACATATACACACAATCGTAGTTAAAAGCGCTTGCCAACCTTTGGCTAGCACATGTGTTTAAAAACGCTTCAAGTTAACAAGGTCATCTAACACCGGCAACCATTCTGGTGGGTCTGTGCTCGATTTACATACTTCACGAATGTACAGTACACTTTCCATAAAGTACTCTCTGGCGGGCGTGGGGTTTAGATCTGCGTGATGTACCGCCATCGGAGTGCGCCATATGCCGTGCATGCATAGTACCATTATCATATCATGCGGCACCCCTCCATCGTTTGATGCAGGGAGAAAGCGGATGCCATACGGTGTTAGCGGTAAGTCCTTTTTTAAAGTGCGTTGTAGTATGTCCCACAGAAAAACAGCATCAGAACACTCAAGAAAAATATGATCAATTGTCTCTGGTCTTCTACAATGGAAACAGTTTACTGTCCACGGAACAAAAATACCTTTCTGCTCGAGCCATTTTTTCACTGGTAGAGTTGCAGTGTGTACTTAAAAAAAGAAGCTTTTTACCGAAGGTCGAACTGGCATCCGCTTTACTCTCTTCAATACATCTTTACCTTTACCTTTTGGATACATCAAGCGATACATTGTCTGTGGCATGCATACATCAACAACATCCTTGTACAATTGCCTTCGAGTTACGTCACCCAGGTATTTTACTGAAAATTATGCTTGGAGAAATTGAAAGGACCCAATAACCTCTCCAAGAAATCCGCGCACACTTGATCCCTTAACTCGAGTTGAAGACACAACAAAAGATGGCACATGATCACACAATCGACTTTGAATCACAGTCCTTAAAAAAGCATCCCCTTGGTCTCGCACGAACAGAAACCTCGAAACCACTTGTTTCAAGAACAAGTGAGCAAACCCAGTCCGCCCCCTTTTACTGTACGAAAAAGGTTCGTGCGGCTTGTGCGCTCCCATGTCGACCTCCATATAAATACTGCGAACACCCTATGTAGCTTTTGTATGCTCCTTCTCGAAGCACACATGACTTGCAGAACATACCAAATTCTCGCTACGAGAAACAGCTTACAAACAGTTGACCTCGCGAAGATGGATAGGTCCCGCCCACCAAACTTCGCGGTTTTTTCTTTGAGCTGCTCTGCTTCCAGTTTCCAATATTCCGTGGTGTCTTTATAGTGTTGTAGGGGCACACCGAGATACTTCGTTGGCGAGCGTGACCATTTCATGTTTTCAAAACGTACTCGCGTGGGACCCCATTCCCCATGCCAGATTCCTATAGATTTTTCCCAGTTAATGCTGCTTCCCGTCATCCTGCAGAACTTTGTTGCTGCGCTTACCGCGTTAGTGATACTGGTCTCATCAGTGCAGAATACAGCTATGTCGTCCGCGTATGCTAAAAGCTTAACTTCACTTGAGGAAAATCGATAACCGGTGATAGCATTGTTGGTTATAATGCTTAAACAAAAGGGCTCCAAAAACAAGGCAAATAGTAAAGGCGACAAGGGACACCCTTGCTTAACAGATGATTTTACTTGAAATGGAGTGGTTAATGCCTTATTGACTACAATCCTGGTGAACATGTTAGTATAGCATAACTTAATTTCTTCTATTAGTACCTTCCCGAAGTTCACATGTTGCAAGATACTGAACAGGATTTTGTGAGCGACTTTATCGAACGCTTTCTCTAAGTCTAACTGTATCATTGCTACCCTCTCACAGTACGCATCACAAGACTCTAGTATAGTTCTAGTCACGTGGATGTTAGTTTGAATAGAACGCCCCCTGATACCACACGTTTGGTGTGTCCCTACCACCCTCTGTATTACGCGTTGGAGTCTTTTGCCTAATATTTTCGCAAGGATCTTATAGTCTGTATTTGCCAGAGTTATCGGTCGGTATCCTCGTACTGACAACAGCGTAGTAGGATCGTCCGATTTGGGAAACAGCACCATATGACTGTGCCTAAAAGACGGAGGCAATTGCCTTATGCTGTATGCTTCTTCTATTACGTGGTGTAGGACTATAGCGAACTCGTCTTTAAACGCTTTATAAAATTCGGCGCCGAACCCGTCAGGTCCCGGCGCTTTTCCTGAGTGTAATTCGTCTATTGCACACACTACTTCTGTAACGGTAATTGGCGCTTCCAAACTTGTTTTTATCTCATCTTCTATTTGCGGCATGAGCCTTAAGAATTGCGTTTCTAACCCTTCTTCCAGTTGTTTATCCCGACCAAGTAATTCACAGTAATAATCCACAAAAGCGCGTTGTATCGCCTGGTTATCTCGCACAACCTTGTCCCCGAACGTTATCGCTCTTATTTCGTTGCGCGTAGCATAACTTCTTTCGTCCGATAAGGACCGTTTTGTTGGAGCTTCACCCATGTACAGAGTTTCTGCGCGCGCACGGATTACCGCTCCCCTGTATCTGTCTACATCGATTATTTCTAATCCGCTGTTTACTTCCTTGATTTCCGTAATGAATCGGCCTGGCGACGATGCTTCGACGCTTAAATAAAAATCCAACTTAGTACGCAGTTCATTTTCTTTCTTCCTTTTGTTTTTACTCATTACACCAGCACTTTCGATCGCAATCATTTTCGCCTCTTGTTTAAACAGTTCCCATGCCTCACTGTAGCTTTCCTGCCTACGAACAAGCAAGTCGTCAATTTTTCTTTGAATATTTTAACAAATGATTCATCATCGAGAATCTGTACGTTGAATTTCCACAGATCCCAGTTGAATTTGGGCGGTTTTCTCGGACCCAGCATCACCATGACCAAACTGTGGTCACTGAAAGAAACGTTTTTAACACCATACTCGGTGCACACAGGTACTACTTTTGCAGATACATAAATTCGATCCAGTCTGGCGAGGCTGCCTCGCTGGTGATGGGTAAACCATTGTGATGTTGAATTCGACATAAATAACCCTACATCTTCTAGTCCGCGGTCGTCAACCAGCTCGTTCAAAAACAACGAACTCGCATCTCGAACAGGCGCCTGCATAGTTCGGTCTTCGGATCGGCACACACAATTAAAATCACCCATCATTACGATGATCATTTCATCTGTGTTTAGGTGGCGCTCAACTGACTCGAAAAACATTTTGCGTTCACCCTCCTTATTTGGAGCGTATAAACAAATGAATTTAAACTTGTTTCTTTGCAGTATAAAGTCACACACTATTAGACAGCCACTGCCACATGTATAAACACTTTAAATGGTTGCTTCCAAGGACTTCTTAACAAAAAGGCCACAGCTACCCGCTGTGCCAGTAGCGTGCGAAATGCACATATTATAATGTGCTCTGAAAGGTTCCACCATGCGGTTTGTTGCTTCCTCACTTTCAACTTTTGTCTCTTGAATGGCAATGACGTCGAGGTTGTTTTCCATGAAAAGCCGACTTAGTTGATATTGTCTTCTCCGAGTGGACAAGCCGCGCACATTCAGCGTGGCCACATGCAAACTTGTTTCTATGCTCACTGCCATTTTTTTCTCAAGGAGCTCCCGACCCGCATGCTGTTACCTTCGACTTTGGAGCCCCGGATCGAAATCTCATTTTCTCCCCCTTGCACAGTCTTTTGCAGCCTACAGTCCACAGACACGGCGTTTTTTAAATCGCCGCGAGAAGCTGTCCCTGCCTTAGCCATCGCTCGCTGGCGGCTCCGACACTCACTTGGCTGGGGATCACGTCGGTGGCATCACCGACGGTTTTCGCTCGGGTCTCAGCTCGGGCGGAATTTTGGGTGCCACTCTCAAAGACGGCCTTCGGTTGGGCAGAGCTTTCACTGGTGGCTCCTCGTTGGGTTCGTGTCCTTTGCCGTGTGAATTGTTGCTGCTGTCGGCGTGAAGTCGTTTCGTTGCTGTAGGCATGGTTGACATCACGGCGTCTTCTCTTTCCTGAGTTTTCCCAGGCGATGCACAAGGAGCTTCGCTCCTATTTCCACCATTCTCGTCCGCAGCGTTTTCCGCCGCAGGAGAAGCTTCCGATATACTCTTTGTTTGCACATTAACTGGTCCCTCTGTTTCAGAAGCAAGTGCGGCATCCTTGTCTGCAGTAGGTGGCACGCCCCCTCCACCAGCTGCTTCCTCTGCGTCCACTTGGTCCATGAGATGTTCTTCCTGAACTTCGTTGCCCGCTCTGATACCTGCTACATTGGCATACGACCTAGAGCACATAGCTTCTTCATGGCCGTATCGCTTGCACATGGCACAGCGAGGCACTTTACACTCCCTCCTGATGTGCCCTCGGCTATTGCATCTCAGACATAACGGCGGGCGCCCCGGTGCGACTAGTAGTGCCGTACTTCCAGAAATGCGTATTTGGTGAGGCAAGTCCTCCAGTGTCACACCGGGCTTTATCTTGAGGCCTACAGTGCGGGTAGAAGAACCTTTGTCTGCCATACCCTGAACGCGCCAGCACTCCCGAGACAGGTCAGTTACTTTGCCGTATGGGGCTAGTGCCAAACGAATATCTTTGTCAGGGACGTTATGAAGCACCCAGTAGAGCTTCAGTCGCACATCCTGGTTAGCCGGGTCGATGACAAGGCACCGTTTTCTTTTCACTTGAACCTCGCTAGCTTACAAAATTTTCCTTGTCGCTTCTGGGCTGTTAAAGGTGAACGCCCACACATGGTTCATCTGGAACGCCCCCAAAGCTAGCACCTCAGGGAGCATTCCGAGACGGACCAGCGTGTCGCGAAAATCTTCCACACGAAAAGGCCTGGCTTTCAAATCGCCGTGAAGAAAGACGGTATTCAAAACGCACGCACCTGTTGGCAATTGCGGCAGCGCAACTTGATAATCCTGGGCATCACCAGCAAAAAACCTGTTTCCGCGGCCCTCTCGGGCCGCTGACACCGCTCCACCGGAGCTCATGATAACACGTCCGTCACGCTCGGTGGCCGGAAGTGGAATCCCTCACTATACTAACGAGGAGACGCAGGGAAGAGGCTAAGTGCTGTTCTGATATGGCGCATAATGCAAGAAAGAAAAAAAAATCTAAGCTCCCCGTCGGGGAATCGAACCCCGGTCTCCCGCGTGACAGGCATGGATACTGGCCACTATACTAACGAGGAGACGCAGGGAACAGGCTAAGTGCTGTTCTGATATGGCGCATAATGCAAGAAAAGAAACAAAAACTAAGCTCCCCGTCGGGGAATCGAACCCCGGTCTCCCGCGTGACAGGCGGGGATACTGGTCACTATACTAACGAGGAGGCGCAGGGAAGCCGGCAAGCGCTGTTCTGAAATGGCGCATAATGCAAGAAAGAAACAAAAACTTAGCTCCTCGTCGGGGAATCGAACCCCGGTCTCCCGCGTGACAGGCGGGGATACTGGCCACTATACTAACGAGGACTTTTTTTCTTTTTTTTTTATTGCCTGCTTTGACAAATACACTGCAAATATATATATATATATATATATATATATATATATATATATATATATATATATATAAAGATAAAACACGGTGACCATGCCGTGGTCAGCGTGAATGCTTAACCTTCTTAAAATGAACATGTTCATCTAGGACGCCAATCCAGTCTGGAGGTTCTGGCAATGTACGGTAAACATCTCGTAAGTACATAATGCTTTCAATAAAATTCTCCTTGACTGGACGGACGTTTACATCGGCGTGCCTAACAGCCATCTTTGTTCGCCATATGCTGTGGAGCCCCAGGACCATGATCAGGTCATAAGGAATGTCTCCATCGTTTTCAATTGGAAGAAAACGGATTCCGTACGGTGTTATTGGTAGGTCTTTCTTTAGAGTCCTTTGCAAGATGTCCCAGTAGAAGACTGGATCCCAGCAATCAATAAATACATGGTTTCTTGCATAATATACAGTTAGTTGTCCATGGAACGAATATTCCCTTTTCCTCTAACCAAGTCTTAACTGGGAGCGTGCCTGTATGAAGTTTGAAGAAGAAGGTTTTAATGCTGGGCTTAATATTCATCTTTTTAACTCTCTTTAAAACATCATTTCCTGGGCCTCCCCAGTATATTGTTCGGTACCTGGGTGTTGGCAACATTGTATTCAGTAGGTCTCTGTAGTTTTTTCATTTGCATTGAACTTAAGTACTCAAGGGAAAATCGAGCCTTTAAGATTTGGAATGCAAGTACAACTTCTCGCCAAAACCTAGTTACTGCGCGTCCACCGTCATTGCATGATGAAACAATAAATTCAGGTAAGGCATTGCCTAAGTGCACTTGCATTACTGTGCGCAAAAAATAGTCTTTTTGGTCCCGCAGAAAAATAAATCGTGACACGATTTGTCTTAGAAACAGGTGAGACAGGCCTAATCCACCATTACAAACAGAATGAAACAAGTTTGTCCTACTAGTACGTTCCCAACTTGCCCCCCAAATGAAAACCGCGAACACTCTGTGAATTTTTTGCAGATTTGTGCGTTTCATGAACAAAAATTGGAGTACGAACCACACCTTGGATATCAAGAAAATATTGCAGACAGTCGCGCGGGCAAACATGGACAAATTACGGCCTTTCCAGCCTTGCGTCTTTTCCCTGACCTTTTCTGTCTCTTGACGCCAGTACTGTTCGCTATCTTGATAGCTATCAAGTGGCATACCCAGATACTTCGCAGGCAACGATGTCAATCGCATGTTTGCAAAAGTTTCCGGTCTTTCGTTCCAGTTACCATGGCAAAAGCCAGCCGATTTTTCCCAGTTAATCTCACAGCCAGTTGCGGTGAAAAAACCGCCAGCAACCTCGACTGCCTCAATTACACTCTGTCGGTTCACACAGAAAATGGCTATATCATCCGCGTGCGCAAGTACTTTCACTTCGGATGCTTGTAGCTTGAATTCACGGATTCTTTCATTATTAATCAGGCTTAAACAAAAGGGCTCTAGACACAAGGCAAATAGAAGAGGGGACAATGGACATCCTTGCCTCACTGACGATCTCACGGCTATTGCGTCAGTAAGACTTTTATTTACAATAATACGGGTAGAGCACCCAGCGTATGCCATTTTGACTCCATCTACGATAACACTTCCGATATTTACATGCTCTAAAATGGTGAAAAGGACGTCATGTGAAATGTTGTCAAATGCTTTTGACAAGTCAAGCTGTATCATTGCTACATGTCTTCCGTCTGCATCGAAACACTCTAAAACGCATCTTGCTGTGTGTACATTCGTAAAGATAGTGCGGCCCTTAATGCCGCACGTTTGGTGTGGACCTACCAACTGTTTAATGACACCTTGCACCCTACTTGACAACACTTTCATAAACAATTTAAAATCCACATTTGTGAGGCTTATGGGCCGATAGGATCCCACCGATAGAAGTTTGACTGCGTCATCTGATTTAGGAATTAAGACAATATGTGAAGCTTTGAATGATGGCGGCATTTGTTTAACATGGTATGCTTCCTTTATTACGCAGTACAATGCCCTGCTGGCTTCTGATTTGAATTTCTTGTAAAAAGCAGCCCCTAATCCGTCAGGACCGGGTGATTTTCCAGCGCTTATTTCTTCTATAGCCTGCTCAATTTCAAGCACACTGATTGGTTGCTCAAGCCTGGCTTTAACTTCATCCTCAAGCCTGGGCATGGTCTGCAAAAACTGACTTTCGAATTGTTCTTTCCTTTGCTTAGCCCGCCCAAGTAGCTCACTATAGTACTCTGCAAACGCTTCTTTGATAACCTCGCATTCTGTTGCAACTTCGTTATGGTAAAGTATCTTTTGAATTTTGTTTTTTCCGCGTATCTTTTCTCGTCACCGAGTGAGCGCTTGTTCGGTGTCTCGCCAACCCATAATCGCTCTGCTCATGCTCGCACAATACCTCCCCTATATCTTTCTTCATCGATAAGCTCAAGTTTATTCTTAACATCTTTTATCTGCTTCGACCACAATCCAGGCGTCCCGCTATCTAGGTTCAGCAACAAGTTGAGTTGACGGTGCAGATCTTTCTCGTTCTCTTTACTGACATGTCGTAAAATGGTTGCTCTTTATATTGCTTTCATTTTTATATTGTTCTTGAAATTTTCCCACTCACTCATCCAGTCCACTGATTTTGTCGCAAACAGTGCGTTGAACATCTCCTTTACTTCGTTCACATGGCTGTCATCATCCAAAAGTTTAGAATTAAATTTCCAAAGCTCCCAGTTAAATTTAGATTTATTTCCCTTTGCTCCTATGCAAAAAACTACTAGGCTGTGATCTGTAAAAGACACGTGCTTAACTTAATAACTTCGGCACAGAGGCGCGAGTTCTAGGGAAATGTATGCACGATCCAGCCTCGCATGGCTTTCTCTTTGGAAATGTGTGTACTAACGTTGTCCACTAGGTGATAAAAGCCAACCAACGTCTTCTAGATGATACTCTGTGGTTAACGTCCTTAATAAGTGTGCGCTAGCGTCCTTCACAGGTTGAAGTTTTACGCGATCTTCAGGCATACATACACAATTGAAGTCACCCACCATAACAACACATCTTTCACCCTTCAAATGCTGTTCGAGCTGCTCGAAGAACAACCTACGCTCCCCTTCCTTATTAGGTGCATAGACGCATATCATACGCCATTTCAAATTGGAGAAGAGTCAACAACAATCAGGCGTCCAGAAGTGCACACAGTGACTGCCTCCTCTACAATGCCCAGACTGTTGCGAATAAAAATAACACACCCTGCCGAATTTCCAACAGCATGACACACACATACATTGTACCTATCTCTGAATGGTTGCACCATGCGGTCCGTTTGTTCTCCGCTTTCTACCTTCGTTTCTTGTATAGCGTCCAAGTCCAATTCGTTTTCAAGAAATAGCCGACTAACTTGATATTGCCGCCGCCTCGCTGTCATTCCGCGAACGTTTAAGGTGGCTACACGTAACGCAGACTGGAGATTTACTGCCATTTAATTGCAAAACAAAAGGACCGCACAGCGCTTACCTCGGCAGTCTGGGAAGCAGTTGAGCATGTGCACTTGCTTTTTTGGTTAAGCCCGTAGCCACTGCGAAGAGGCCTTGCTTTTCGGTCGAGGCACCTTGAAGGGTTTGTCCAGTTCTTTATGCACAAACTTCACAATCCCTTTTTGCTAGGAGGGCGGTGTCCCGACCGTATTCCGGTCGAGGGAGATGTTTGGCTTCGGTCTGAAGCTAGGTCGCCGTGGCATGACGGCTTTGGGAGGCGGTCCCTCGTTGTTAGTGTAGTCAAGGCCGTCTCCTGCTCCCACGCTGTCCCCGTGCGTTCTTTTTGTGTTCACAGTTAACTCCATCGGCTCTCGCTGACTTCCATTGCCTGCGGCTGACGCGGCTCTTCGGTCACTACTGGACTCAGTCTTCCAACTCCAGGTGGCTGCACGCCGTCCTGGGTGCGTTCGTCTCGCTGGCCCTCCGACAAGGTGTTCTCGGAGGACTTCTCAGCAGCCTCCGAAGGCGTCTTTACTTGTGTAGTAGGTGACTCGCTTTTCGTGTCACGGCTTGCGGCCTGCGTGGAGCCTTCAGAATTTTCGGAAGACGCGTTAGGGTATCTCATGGACAATTCCAGTCTCCTTTTCGCTGCTTCCTCGGCGTCGGCTTCATCCATAATGAGGTCTGAAGCGTCCTCTTGTTGCAGTGGTCCAGTAACACTCGCGTAAGTTTTAACGCACATGTCCTCCTGATGACCAAAGCGCCTGCATCGGGCACAACGAGGAACACGACACTCGCGTCTAATGTGCCCCGCAGTCCGGCACCGTAGACAAAGCGGAGCTATGCCCGGCACTACCACCAGAGCCAACTCGCCTGCTACGCGGAGCTGGTGCGGGAGGTCGTCCACCGAAACACCGGATTTCAGTTTGAGCGCAATTACTCTTGTCGTTGATGCTTTGTCCGCAACGCCACTGACACACCACTTTTGTTTCGAAATGTCCGTTACCGTCCCAAAAGGTGCCAGGGCAGATCGCACGTCGTCGTCATGGACACCGTAGACAAGCCCGTGCAACTTTAGCCTCACGTCCTGGTTCATTGGATCGATGATGACGCGTCGTCGTTCCTTCACCTTAAAATCACGCAAGGCCAACATTTTCTTCATCCCGTCTCCGCTCTTGAATGTAAGCGCCCAGACGTGATTCATCTGGTACGCCCCCAAGGCAATCACCTCGGGGAGCATATCCAGACTATCCAACGCATCACGGAAATCTTCCACGCGATACGGCCGACATCTCACATCAGCATGCAGAAAAACAGTATTTAAAACATTCCGACCTGATGGCAGTTGAGGCAAAATGACTTGATAATCCTGGTCCGGTAAGTCCGCAATCCTGTTTCCGCGACCCAGCTGGGCCGCTGTTACCGCTCCGTCGGAGCACATGATGGCACGTCCGTTCTCCTCGGCGGCCGGAAGTAGAATCACTATACTAACGAGGAGGTGCAGGGAAGCCGGCAAGCGCTGTTCTCAAAGGGTGCAGAATGCAACAAAGAAACAAAACCTATGCTCCCCGTCGGGGAATCGAACCCCGGTGTCCCGCGTGACAGGCGGGGATACTGGCCACTATACTAACGAGGAGGCGCAGGGAAGCCGGCAAGCGCTGTTCTCAAAGGGCGTAAAGAAAAAACGACGCCGAATGAAGCTCCGGCTACGAAGCCAGTACGACCGCAAGGAGCACAGCATCGAAGCCCTCGAAATTGAAGAAATCTGCTCCCACCAACTGCTGCTTCCAGAAAACGCTCTTGAGATGAGTCAGGTGGCTGATTTGAAATTAGCGGATGTCACCATCTCACCAACTCGCCTCTTTACAGAAGGCATCGAAATTCTAATAGGCTCTGATTATTATTGGACTTTTGTGCACGCAAAAGTACGGAAAGTGCAAGGGGCCTTGGTTGCGCTCAAGACTGACTTCGGCTGGACCTTGCAAGGCCCGATACCACTGTCTGCTTCAGGTGTGTCGTGTTCCACCATCGCCGTTCTGTGCACCAGCGTCTGTGACAAGAACGCCAATCTTTCAGACGAACATCGAGCGTTCTGGGAGCTGGAGAGCCTCGGTATCTCCGCAAGCAGCTGCCTAATTGAAAGCGAGGAGCAGCAGGTGAGAGAAGACGTTACTCGTTCTCTGACTTTGACCGATGGGAGATACGAGGCGAGCCTCCCGTGGAAGGCACCTGACCAGGGGCTAGCCAGCAACGAAGTTGTAGCAAGAGAACGCCTGGCCAAGTTGATGCGGCGTCTGAGACTCAACAAGAGCAGGCTAATGGTCTATGATGCAGCCATCCGTGACAACCTAGATAAAGGCTTTGCTGAAAGGGTTCCAACCGACGAAATCGACAGCACCTCGTCTCGAGTGTATTATATGCCTCATCGTGCTGTTTTTTGTTCAGAGAGCTCTGCCACCAAAGTTCGCATAGTGTTCGATGCATCTTCGAAAGCACGAGGCTACTTGTCACTTAACGATGCCCTCAGCACCGGCCCGAACCTAAACCCCGACCTGCTGCGGCTAATTCTGAATTTTAGATGCCACAAAATTGCATTGACCGCCGACATCGAGAAGGCCTTTCGTCAGATTGGCATCAAAAGTGAGGACCGCGACGCACTGCGATTCCTCTGGTATTCATCTGCGTCATGTGAGGGCTCATCAGAGGGCGATATAGAGGTCTGGCGCATGACAAGAACGCCTTTTGGCGCCACAGGTAGTCCTTTTATGTTGGCTGCCACCATACAACATCATCTGGCTAACGTCTCTGAGGACCTCTCTCACTCCGCACAAATCTTAGGCAGCTGCCTGTACGTCGACGATTTGATAACCGGAGTCAGCGACACGGAAGAGCCGACGAAATTTTACGAGGAGGCAAAGCAAATAATGAGCTCAGCAAGAATGAAACTGCGAAAGTGGAGTTCCAACAACGAACTCGATGCTGACGGCATTGGAAATACCTGCGCTGACACAGCGAAGATGACTTCAGCCATGACAAGAATATTTGGGCTCGAGTGGGACAGAGAAAACGACAAGCTGAAGTATTCCCTGAAAACGGCGCTGGAGATTCTTACTGTCACCAGGAACACTAAACGTTTCGTGCTCCAAGCCTCAGCGAGAATCTTCGATCCACTCGGTCTCCAGAGACCAGTAACAATCACAGCACAAGCACCTCTTCCGGTGATAAAAATTAAGCGCTTCAGCAATCTGAATCGCCTACAGCGAGTCACAGCTTGGATGCGACGCTTTGTTCGCAACTGTGATCGGAAAAAGGATCGACTTGAGGGCCTGCTCTGTGCATTCCAAATCCAACAGGCGCAGAAATGGTCGCATCACGGAGGAGTTTCCTGGGTCAGATGGAAGAACGCGATCCTGTATGATCCGTTTACCAGGTGGCACTTTATGTACCCGTTCTAAACACAGAAATTAATGAGCTTGCGCTCATTCGGCGGGGAGGATGTTGAATATTCTGGGTGCCGTCTTCGCGGTCTTCACGGCACGACATTTGAGCCATCCCACTGACAACGGGGGATGTACGTACACGGACTGGAATTACCCATTCTTCACCTCGGGGTACGGCTGTGTGCGCATGTATTGTGTGGTGTGGTCGGTGGGTGGCGCGAGAGAGGGACGCTCGTGCGCGTGCTCCCTTCAAGTGTTGGTTGGTTGGTTCATAGGAAGGGAAATGCGCAGTATCTGTCACACTTGCTCTGTGGACACCTGAACCGCGCCGTAAGGGAAGGGATGAAGGTGGGAGTGAAAGTGGATAGAGAGAAAGGGGGGCCGTAGTGGAGGGCTACGGAGTAATTTCGACCACCTGGGGATCTTTAACGTGCGCTGACATCGCACAGCACACGGACGCCACTTCGTTTCGCCTCCATCGAAACGCAGCCGCCGAGGCCGGGATTCGATCCCGGGAACTCCGGCACAGTAGTCGGGTGTCTTACCACTGCACCACCCCGGCGGGGCCCCTTCAAGTGTAAGAGAGACAGCGTTTGCGGAGCAGTGCGGTAGTTCATGGGAGACGCCCTCCGAGCAGTGTCCATAGTGAGTGCAGTTTGGATAATAAAATTCATGTTGTAGTTGTTTAAAAGTTTCTCCCTAACGTATCTGAATATCGAACAGGGCGCAGAATGCAACAAAGAAACAAAAACCTAGCTCCCCGTCGGGGAATCGAACCCCGGTGTCCCGCGTGAGAGGCGGGGATACTGGCCACAATACTAACGAGGATTTTTTTTATTTATTACCGACTTGGCAACTACAAAGAACGATGAAAAGTCGCATGGAATTAAAAACACAAGTTACTTACAGGTTTCTTGGGATAGAATGGATTAGGTGACATGAGCTTGTCCAAGACTGGCAGCCATTCTGGGGGTTTAGATTGCCCTCCGAAAACATCACGCGTGTACATTACACTTTCAACAAAATACTGATGGGCTGGGTGTACGACTACATGCTCATGGCGAACATCCATCCGCGTTCTCCATATGCTGTGCATACACAAGACCATTAATAAATCACTGGGCACTTCTCCTAGCTGGGCGCATGGAAGGTAGCGTATGCCAAACGGCGTTATTGGTAAGTCCTTTTTAATAGTGCGCTGTAGCACGTCCCACAAAAAAACCGCATCGTGACAATCAAGGAAAATATGCTCTATGGTTTCCAGCTTTTTGCAAATAAACAGTCAGCAGACCAAGGCACGAAAGGGTCTTTGCTTTTCAGCCATAGCTTCACCGGAAGAGTGCCGGTATGCAATTGAAGAAAGAAAAATTTAGCGGACGATCTGATGGGCATTCTTTTCACTCTCTTCAACACGTCCCGCTCCGGACCCAAAGCATATACAGCGCGATAAAGAGGCACAGGTAAAAAGGTTTCCAATAAATCTTTGTACAGCCGTTTTCGCGTAACAGTACACATATACTCATTTAAAAATCTCGCCTTCACTATTTGGAAGGACGCGACAACTTCGCGAAGAAAAGCACTTAGACCCATTGTCCCTGTAGACATAGTCGAAACTACATATTCCGGCAGTGAATCACGCAATCGCACTTGGATTACCGTTCTAAGAAAAACATCGCTTTGTTCGCGCAAAGAAAAAAAAGAACCTTGTTGCAATCTGCTTTAAGTATAAATGTGACAATCCCAGTCCACCGTTATGCACGGTATGAAAAAGATTGCATCGACTGGTACGCTCCCATGTTGAAGCCCACACAAACGTGGCAAATACCCTATGCAGTTTTTGAACAGAGATTCTTGACATAGATAACACTTGCAGCATGTAAAAAATTTTTGCAACTAGGAACATATTGCAAACGGTAGCTCTTGCGAACATAGAAAAGTTATGTCCTCCCCATTTGTTTGTTTGGGTTTTCACTTGCTCAACTTCACCGGCCCAACATTCCTTGCTTACACGGTAATGCTTTAGTGGCACACCAAGGTAATTGCCTGGCGTTATTGTCCACTGCATACTGGAGAACAGTTCAGGCGCGTATTGCCAGTTTCCGTGCCAAAATCCTGAACACTTTGCCCAACTAATTTCACTTCCACTTGCAGTGCAAAAAGCAGTGGCTTCTTTTACAACTTCTTGCACGCCCTCATGGTCAGTACGAAAAACCGCAATATCGTCCACGTATGCCAAAACCCGAACTTCACTTTGAAAAAATCTATAACCGTGTATGTTTGGCCTTGTAGGCAATCACAGACAGAAAGGCTCCAGATAAAGCGCAAACAGAAGGGGAGACAGAGGACAGCCCTGCCTTACTGACAACTGAACAGGTATACGATCAGTTATAACCGTGTATGTTTGGCCTTGTAGGCAATCACAGACAGAAAGGCTCCAGATAAAGCGCAAACAGAAGGGGAGACAGAGGACAGCCCTGCCTTACTGACAACTGAACAGGTATACGATCAGTTAAATGCTTATTCACGACCAGTCTCGCTGAACAGCACTCGTAAACCATTTTCACGCCATTTGTGATCACGGAACCAGCATTGACATACTCTAAAACAGAGAACAAAATTTCATGTACCACTTTATCAAATGCTTTGTGGAGGTCTAATTGCATCATGGCTACGTGGTCATGCATCGCGTCACAACATTCGAGTACACTCCTTGCTGCGTGTATGTAAGTAGTAAAAATGGTCCTTCCTTTTATACCGCATGTCTGATGTGGGCCTACAAGAGAAGTAATGACACGTTGGAGTCGTCGCCCTAATACTTTCATGTAAATTTTATAGTCAACATTCGTTAGACTTATAGGACGGTAAGACGCTACAGACTGAAGCTTAACATGGTCATCTGTTTTCGGGATTAGTACAATGTGTGACATTCGAAAAGACGGAGGAGGTACGTTCTTTTCGTAGCATTCACTAATAACTCTTTCCAGTAAAACAGCCATTTCAGTTGGAAAAGCCTTATATATGGCAGCACCAAGACCATCTGTTCCGGGTGGCTTATTGGAATTTAATTCCCCGATAGCGGCCTCAATTTCCTCGGACGTAATACTTGCTTCAAGTGTCTGCGCCACTTCGTCTTCTACTCTTGGCATCAGCGACAGAAAGTCTTTTCTGAAGCGTTCAATGTCCGGTGTTTTCAGACTAAACAATTCGCTGTAAAATTCTACAAACGCCCGTTCAATCGTTTTTTTTTTCCGAGGTAACTACGTTCTGATAGCAGATTTCTTTTATCTCTTTTGACACTGCGTACCTTTTTTCGTCACTAAGTGCCCTTTTCGTGGGCGTCTCTCCGAGCCACAATATTTCGCTGCGTGCCCTTATCACCGCACCGCGATACTTCTTTTCGTCTATCACCTCAAGTTTGGTTTTTATCTTTTTAATATCTTGAGCGAACAAGCCAGGCTTAACGCTCTCCATGCTAAGCATGTATTCAAGTGTGCTACGAAGTTCTTTTTCTTGTTCTCTTTCTTTACGTCGGAGAGTGCATGCTCGGTCAATAGCAGCTATTTTTATCTCGCACTTAAACTGCTCCCATGCTTGTATAAAATTAGAGTCATTTTGTAACATATGCTTAATATATTCTTTAACTTTAGTGGTAAACTCTTCATCCAGCAACAGTTTTTCATGAAATTTCCATTGCTCCCAATTGAGTTTTGTTGCCTTACTTTTTATGCCTAGAGTAATCATTACGAGGGAGTGGTCACTAAAGCTCATGGGAAGTGTTTCATATTCCGAGCACAAGGGCACACTATCAATGGGAACATATATTCGGTCCAACCTTGCATGACAGCTACCTTGAAAGTGCGTGAACTTTGCTTGGCCTTCATGCGTCATTATACAGCCAGCATCTTCAAGCTCTGCCTCAATAACAATGTCAATAAGTAACTCTGCACTCTTGTCACGAAGGACACGGTCTGTTTTTCTATCTTCCGGTCTACAGACACAGTTGAAGTCTCCATGCAGGAGAACACGCCTCTCATGTATTAGGAAGGATTTCATATAGTGAAAAAACTCTTCCCGCTCAAACGCTCTAGTCGGCGCATAAACGCAGATCACTCCCCAGTCCAATCCAGAAAAACTGAAATCACATATGAAAAGCCGACCCCTCTCACACGAGAACACAGACTGCACACACTCTATGCAATTTCGAATGAAAATGACACATCCCCCCGATCTTCCAACCGCATGACAAACGCAAACACTATATCTAGAACGATATATTTCAGCCATTTTCTCTGTTTGTTGTTCGCTTTCCATTTTTCGCTCGTGAACTGCTAGCACATCAATTTCATTTTCCAGCAGAATGCGGTTCAGCTGCAGTTGTCTCCGAAGCGTTGACAGCCCCCTCACATTTAGCGTGGCTACGCGCAAGCTAGTGGATAAATTGGTCGCCATCTCAAGAAATTATAAATCACGAAACATATATCACTCGCATCTCTTTGCAGAAAAACAGCATTGCGGTTCAACTGTTGCATGGGATGGCCATTCTTCCTTTTTGGCGAGTCTGTCCGTCGTTCCAAGCGCTGCTCCCGATCATGAACCGGGCTTGTGACGTCTCGACCGAAAAGGGTACCCCCGCTATGGCGGAGGCACAGGTGACACAGTTCTCCAGTCTGGGGGCACGTTTGGTTTTGGCTTGAAGGACGCCCGGCGAAGGGGGGCCGCCTTCAGTGGAGGCTGTCCGCTTTCCGCTCCTCCTTGGGTTGATTCCTCGTTGACACTGTCTTCGTGCACCCGCTTCACAGGCAAGGTAGAAGCAGCTGGCATCTCAGCTTCAGTGTCCCCCTGTTCCTCACTGTGTTGCGTAGCCGAAGCTGGGCTTGCAGCACTGGCATTGCCGTCTTCTTTCGTGGGTGTCTCGGTCCCAGCAACATTCGGCAACGGAACAATCACATCTGACTCACAGTGTTCTTTAAGGGCAGGGGTCTTCTCAGAGGTTTCTTCTTTCAGCTTTAGCATCCTCAGTGGTTCCACTGCTAGTTTCCTCGGCGTCCACTGCGTCCATCAAGTGCTCGCCTGCCACTTCACTCGGCACGGGGCCTGCAATGTTGGCATACGTGCGCACACACTGGGACTCGTCATGGCCGTAGCGACGACACAGCCCGCAGTGCGGCACACGACACTCACGACGTATATGTCCTTTCCCGCGGCTCCGGAGGCAAAGCGGGGCTGTGCCTGGGACGTGGACGAGTGCGACGTCCTCGGCAACCCGAAGCTGATGCGGCAAGTCCTCGATGGTAACGCCCACTTTTAGCTTCAGCGTGACCGTTCGAGTCGTTGAAGCCTTGTCGACACACCCTTGCGCTTTCCACTTGTCTCTTGATATTTCCGTAACTTTTCCATAAGCCGCCAACGCCGCTTGCACATCATCGTCGTGCACGCCGTGAAGCAGCCAAAAAAGTTTCAACCTGATCCCTTGGTTACAGGGGTCAATGACCACGCATCGGTGTTCCTTAACTTCAAAAGCTTGAGCTTGCAAAATCTTCGCTTTTGCCTCTTCACCTTTAAACGTTACCGCCCACACGTGATTCATTTGATATGCCCCGAGGGCAACCACTTCCGGCAGCAGTGAAAGACGAGCGAGGGAGTCTCGAAAGTGCTCCACCCGGTACGGCCTGGCTTTTACGTCGCCGTGCAAAAAAACAGTATGCAAAACACTCGAACCTGTAGGCAGACGCAGTAGAACCAGTTCATATTCCTTGGCAGGCCTTTCCGTGTTCCTGATACCACGGCCCAGCTGGGCCGCTGAATCCGCTCCTTGGAAGCCCATGATAATCACGTCCGTCACGCTCGGTGGCCGGAAGTGGACTATATACTAACGAGGAAGCGCAGGGAAGCCGGCAAGCGCTGTTCTCAAATGGCGCAGAATGCAACAAAGAAACAAAAACTAAGCTCCCCGTCGGGGAATCGAACCCTGGCCTCCCGCTTGACAGGCGGGGAAACTGGCCACTATACTAACGAGGAGGTGCAGGGAAGGCGGCAAGCGCTGTTCTCAAAGGGCGCAGAATGCAACAAAGAAACAAAAACTAAGCTGCCAGTCGGGGAATCGAACCCCGGTGTCCCGCGTGACAGGCGGGGATACCGGCCACTATACTAACGAGGAGGTGCAGGGAAGCCAGCAAGCGCTGTTCTCAAAGGGCGCAGAATGCAACAAAGAAACAAAAATTAAGCGCCCCGTCGGGGATTCGAACCCCGGTGTCCCGCGTGACAGGCGGGGATACTGGCCACTATACTAACGAGGAGGCGCAGGGAAGCCGGCAAGCGCTGTTCTCAAAGGGCCCGGATGCAACAAAGAAAAAAAAACTATGCTCCCCGTCGGGGAATCGAACCCGGGTGTCCCGCGTGACAAGCGGGGATACTGGCCACTATACTATTTTTTTTTCTTTATTTCCTGGCTTTGGTTCATACCATTTCACAAGAACACAACACGAATAACACAAAACAAAGTACATATTGGAAGGTCATCATCAGCCAATGTCAGGCTGGCTTCGTCTCAGTACATTAAAACTCTCGCAACGACAGCAAAGGCTCTACCCTTGAGAGCCATTCGGGAGGTTCAGCAGCCACTTTCTGTATGGCTACAAACCAATTCACACTTTCTCGAAAGTATATTCTAGCGAGTCGAGCATTCCTGTCGCAGTGATAGCCCGCCATTCTGGAGCGCCATATAGAGTGGAGGCCCATGAGCATGATTAAATCATACGGAACGCCATCTTCATTATCAATGCTTAAATACCGGATGCCGTGGGAGTCTAGTGGAAATTCTTTCTTCATCGTACGTTGCAAAACATCCCAGAAATAAACCCCTTCCCAACAATGCAAAAAAACATGGTCTATTGTTTCCGGCTGCTTGCAGATTAAACAGTGCGCCCGCCACGGTAAAAAAAAATCCATTTCCTCCAAAAACTTCTTTACTGATAATGTTCCGGTGTGTAATTTAAAGAAAAATGTCTTAGCTCCTGGCGACACCTGCATTCTCTTTACTCTCTTCAAGACATCTCTGCCCGGACCTCCACTCTATAAGGTTCTGTACAAGGGTTGTGGCAAAACAATGTCACATAAATCGCGATACAGCTTTTTTCGTTTTACAGTGGACAAATATTCATTAGAAAAACGCACTGAAAGAAATCTTACACTAGCGACGACCTCCCTGTAATAACCAAAAATCCCACCCGTAGCTTCTTCGGTGGAGACAACAAACTCCGGCAGTAGGCGCCGTAGCCTAACTTGGCAGACGGTGCGTAAGAAAGGGTCCGAAGCATCCCGAAAAAACAAAAACCGGTTGACCACCTGCCGTAAAAACAGATGGCCGAGTCCCAAACCGCGGTCTTTTACCCGACGGAACAAATTCGTCCTGCTGCAGCGTTCCCATTTACCTGCCCAAACAAAAACGGCGAAAATCCTGTGTAACTTCTGTACGTTTACGCGCGAACAACTCAAAACTTGCATTGCGAACCAAAGTTTGCTGATAAAAAAAAAAGATTGCATACAGTAGCTCTGGCAAAAATCGACATGTTGGCGCCTTTCCACTTCTCGGCTCTCTCCCGTAGTTCGGTCATTTGCCCTTTCCAATAATGCTTGCTTTCGCGGTAGGCATCCAGCTCGACGCCCAAGTACTTGGCCGGTGTGTCTGTCCACGTAACATTGGCAAAGCGATCTGGTTTCGACGGCCACTGTCCATGCCAGAGCCCAAGGCACTTGGCCCAGTTCACCCCGCTACCGGTAACTTGAGAGAACTCACGGATACATTTGACAGCCTCGGTGATACTCTCCTGGTCAACCGTAAAAATAACGATGTCGTCTGCATACGCGAGCAGCTTCACTTCGGCTGCTTGTAACCTAAACGCACTAATGTTGACATTATTCATAAGTTTCATGCACAATGTTTCAATATAAATGCAAAACAAAAGAGGGCTGAGGGGACAGCCCTGTCGCACCGAACGCTGCAGTCGAATGGGGGCTCCCAGACTCTTATTAATAATCACTCTCGTCGTGCAGTTACGGTACGCCAGGGCCACACCCTTACATATAACTGAACCAACATTCACATGTTCTAAAAGGGAAAACAAAATTTCGTGATCGACGCAGTCGAATGCTTTTTCGAGGTCGATCTGAAGCATGGCGACCCGACCATCCCAGTCTTCACAACACTCAAGGACACTTCGCGCCTTTTGAATGTTGGTCACTATTGACCTCCCTTTTATCCCACACGTTTGGTGTGGTCCTACTATATCCTTAATAACCGTTTGCAACCTTCGGGCCAAAACCTTCATAAAAATTTTATATTCAACGTTTGTAAGTGCTATGGGTCTGTAAGATGTTACCAGGCGTAATTTGTCTATTTCATCAGTTTTAGGAATGAGTACGGTGTGGGATGACCCATATGACGGAGGCAGGGCATTTACTGTGTAGGCATCGTTATAAATTGCGTTCAAAATAGGTGTGATTTCGTACTTAAATTCTTTGTAAAAACCCGCGCTGAACCCATCCGGTCCCGGCGATTTACCGGCATTTAAACTGTCAATAGCGTGCTCCACTTCTGTTTCAGTTATCTTTAGTTCTAATCTCTCTTTCACTTCATCGTCCAGACGCGGTATCGTCGCCAGAAACTTATTCTTAAAAGTGATAGCGTCTACCGTGTGGGATGCGAAGAGGGTTTGGTAATGGGCGTTGATCGCTGCTTTGATGTGGTCGTTGTCCGCCGCCAAGATACCGCCCCAATCTATTTGGTCGATGTGGTTCCGTTGAGCGTTTGCTTTTTCGAACCCCAGCGCTATACTATACTAACGAGGAGGCGCAGGGAAACCGGCAAGCGCTGTTCTCAAAGGGCGCAGAATGCAACAAAGAAACAAAAACTAAGCTCCCCATCGGGGAATCGAACCCCGTTGTCCCGCGTGACAGGCGGGGATACTGGCCACTATACTAACGAGGATTTTTTTCTTTATTACCAATTTTCAACCACACAGCATACACTGATTTTTTTTTCTTTATTGTCGTCAAACACAAAACAAAAAATACACATGATAAAACACGTCAACTACACTTGAGCTAACGCGTACGTGGGTAAAATCTTTTCAAGTGCACTAACTCATCAAAGAGATGATGCCATTGTGGCGGATACTGCTGCCTCCTGAAAGTTTCGCGTATATACACTGCACTTTCAATAAAATTTTCACGCGCAGATTGTGTATCTATATCTGCACGATGCACCTGCACTCGTGCTTTCCACAAAGTATGGAGGGCAAGAAGCATAATTAAATCATAAGGTGCATCATCGTTCTGCACTGGTAGGAATCTTATACAGTAAGGAGTTAATGGAAGTTCCTTTTTAATTTTCCTTTGGAGGACGTCCCATAGAAAGACAGCATTCCAACACTGTAAGAAAACGTGTTCAATTGTTTCCGGTTTTTTGCACAACAGGCAATTTGTTGTCCATGGGACGAAGATACCTTTTTCATTCAGCCAGGTTTTAACAGGGAGCGTATTAGAGTGAAGTTTGAAAAGGAACGTTTTAGCAGATGGCCTCACGGGCATCTTCTTAACTCTTTTCAAAACGTCCTGCCCTGGGCCACCCGGTAAAAAGGCACCGGCAGCATCACGTCAATGAGATCTTTATAGTTTTTGTTCTGGGAACATTGTAAAGGTAATCAAAAGAAAACCGCACTTGAAGCAACTTGCACGAAAAAACAACCTCGCGCAGATAGCCAGTCACAGTACCAGGCATGTTTTCATATGACACAATCCATTCAGGGAGCAGCCTCTGTAATCGCACTTGCATCACAGTTCTTAGAAAGGTATCTTTTTGATCACGGAGGAATATAAATCGCGAACCCACCTGACGCAAGAACAGATGTGCAAGGCCAAGCCCGCCCCTTTTAACAGAAATAAATAAATTCGTCCAGGCGGTTTTTTCTCATGTGCATGCCCAAATAAATACAGCAAAAACGCGGTACATTTTCTGAATTGAGGTTCGTGAGAATACAACATATTTATGAGGTACCACAGCCTCGAAATAAGAAAAATAGTGCAAATAGAAGCGCGCGAAAACATTGAGAGTTGCCTTCCTTGCCAGGCATCCGCTTTTTTTTTCGCTCTGGATGTTTCTTCCATCCAGTGCACGTTGGGATCTTGATAACATTCTAACGGCACGCCTAGATATCGTGTTGGGAGACCAGACAATCGCAGCTTACAGAAGAAATCAGGTGTCACGTCCCAATCACCCTGCCAAAACCCAGAGCTTTTCTCACAATTGATCTTACATCCAGTTTGATCACAAAATGTTTGGACGACACCCGTGACTTCACAGATGCTCTTTCTAGTTGCACAAAACACTGCTATGTCATCAACATATGCTAGCGTTTTCACGTGTGCTGATTGCAGCCTGAACCCTAAAATGCGATCGCTATCAATGATAGCCAAGCAAAGTGGCTCTAAATACAGTGCAAAAAAGCAGGGGTGAGAGCGGGCAGCCCTGCCTTACCGATGAACGTACTGCGATGCTGTCAGTCAGTTCACCATTCGCTATAATACGGGTCGTGCAGTTCGCATGCGCCATTTTAACACCCTCCACTATGACGTCATCAAGGTTAGAATGCTCCAAAATGGAAACAGAATTTCGTGAGAAGCACGGTCAAAGGCTTTCGCCAAATCTAACTGCGTTATGGTTATCTGACCACCGAGTGCATCAACACGTCTTGCGACACGTATATTCGTGGGAATGGATCGACCCTTGATGCCGCACGTTTGATGAGACCCAACCAATTTCTTTATTACGCTTTGCAGTCGTTTAGAAAAACCTTCATGTACACCTTGTAGTCAACATTGGTGAGGCTAATTGGTCGATATGACCCCACCAACAGTCGTTTCTCCGGATCATCTGTCTTGGGTATTAGAACAATGTGCGATGTAGAGAACGACAATGGGACAGTATTACGTTCATAAGCTTCAGTGATTACACAGAGCATAAACTGAGCCGCATACTGCTGAAAAGTTTTAAAGAAGGCAGCGCTTAGACCATCCAGCCCAGGGGCCTTCCCAGTTGTCAGGTCATCTATTGCAGATACTATCTCCTGCAACGTTATCGGTGTTTCTAGGCGCGCTTTCTTTTTCGTCATCCAGTGCAGGCATAAGTTTTAAAAAATCTGTTTGAATCCGCCTACAGTCTGAAGCTTAGCGCTAAGCAGTTCTTCGAAGTGCTCTGCTACCGCACGCTGAATATCTTTAGCATCTTCAGTGAAATGGCCGGCATACCTTATACTCGTTATTTCTTTCTGGCAGGCGTATCTTTTGTCGTCTGCTAGCGCTTGTTTTGTCGGCACTTCTCCTGCCCAAAGTTTTTCAGCACTTGCACGTATGACAGCCGCTGTGTGTCTTTCGCTGTCGATTGTTTCCAACTCACTTTTTATCTCTCGTATTTTACTGGCGAAATGCCCTGGCACAGAACTTTCCATGCTAAAAAAGAACTCGAGTTGTTCATTCAGTTCTTTTTCTTTCTCTTTATGCCGCACCTTACAGCTCTTTTATATGGATTTCAATTTGACCCACTCTTTGAAGCTGTCCCATTACGCTGCAAAACTTACTGGTCGCATAGCAAGAGAATTTTCAAACTCGGTCTTAACTTCCGTAAGGAACTCTTCATCGGCGAGAAGTTTGGCATTCAGTTTCCATAGGTACCAGTTAAATCGAGATTTCTTTCCTTTCCTACCAAACACTGCACTCACGAGACAATGATCGCTGAAAGACACAGGTTTGACCTCATATGCAGTACATAGGGAAGCAAGATCAACCGAGGCATACACCCTGTCCAATCTAGCATGGCTATCTCGCTGAAAGTGCGTGAACTCTGGCTGGTTTTCAGTGGAGAACACACTGCCAACATCCTCAAGGCCATACTCATGCACAAGTGCATTCAACAGCTCGGAGCTTCGTCTCTTCGAGGTTTACACTTCGTCGCTCGGTCCACAGCTGCGCACACACAGTTGTAATCGCCAAGTGCAAGCAAGATTTTGTCGACCTTCAACCACAATTCAATAGACTCAAAAAACGATTCACGTCCGCATTTTGAATTGGGAGCATACACACACACAACACGCCAGCATAAATTACAGTAGGTAAAATCGGTAACCAAAAGCCGACCACTTGGACAGGCAAAAACGGACTCTACGCTTACTACCAGTGTGTTACGTATAAATAAAAGGCATTCACCCGATACACCAACAGAATGGCGTACACACACATAAAAGTTTGCTTGAAAAGAAGCCACCATACGGTCAGTGCTTTCGTGGCTCTCAATCTTTGACTCTTGCACAGCTGCTATATCAATATCATTATCCAAAAGGAGGCGACTGAGCTGGCATTGTCGCCTTCTCGCTCCCAGCTCTCTGACATTCAAAGTAACTACGTGTAACGGCGAATTAAGCTTAAGAGTCATGTATTAGAAAGAGACGACCGTACCCGCATGGTGCCTACCTTCATGGTTGCGTGGCCTCCGCTTCTGACGAATAGCGGCGTATGTATGCATGTGATGTCCTCCCAGCAGAACGTCGGGATGCATTCAAACGAAGTCCAAGCACTGTCTTTCATTTTTTTTCCTAACACAAGCGCCGCTTGGTTGCAGAAGGTTCCTGACGCTGGTCGGTAGGCAGCCTACCCACAAAACGTTCAGGACACCACAGAACTACGGAGGCGGTTTCCCCGCCTGCCGCGTGTCAGCCGAGAAGTTCGGCTTTGGTCTCAAAGTTGCTCTTCGGATGCCCGCAGTTTTCGGCGGCGGCTCACCACAAACACCGCCTGGCAGCTGAGTCTCCTCGACGCTTTCCTCGTGCGGACGTTTCGCGGCAATTAGGGCTGCTGTCTCCGGCCCAACCTCCATGGCATCAGTACAGGAAGGCTCTGTACTGAGATGGTTTTTAATGTCAGAAAATTTGATTACGTCTTCTGACGCTTCCTTTGTCGCGCTTACATGGTCCTGGGATGGAACGTTCAAGGCATGCCGAGTTTCATTCTTTTTATTTGAGACCGTCACATTATTCTTTGTTAAAACCGTCATGGAAGGGGCGTCCTGTTTCGTTGACTGACCTCTAATGTCAGCAGTCTCCTCTGCATCCGCCTCGTCCATAATTAACTCGGACGAGTCTTCGCTGGTCCCAGGTCCGGCACTGCTAGCGTAGGTACGAGCACACTGGCTGTCTTCATGCCCGAACCGTCGACAGGTTCCGCAGCGAGAAACCCGGCACTCTTTGCGGATGTGGCCCGTACTCCGGCAGCGTAGGCACAACGGGTGGCTGCCTGGCACAATAACGAGCGCCAGCTCACCGCTAACATTCAGCTGATGCGGCAGGTCATCCAGTTTCATGCCAGCTTTCAGCTTCAGCGTGATGAGCCTAGTAGTAGAGCCCTTTTGAAACATACTTTTAACACGCCAGCGCTCCCGGGAAACTTCCGACACCTTTCCGTACGGCGCAAATGCAGCACGAACATCTTCGTCTGGCACGTTGTGTAGTAGCCAGGGAAGTTTAAGTCGCACGTCCTGGTTCGCCGGGTCAATCATCAAGCAGCGACCGTTTTTCACAGACAGCTCACCTACACTTACAATCTTGTTGACGGCTTCAGTATTCTTGAGAGTGACGGCCCAGACGTGGCTCATCCGATACGCCCCCATAGCGATAACATCGGGGATTAGCGAGTGTTGTGCTAAAGCATCCCGGAAATCTTCCACCCGGTACGGGCGGGCCCTGATATCGGCGTGCAAAAAAAGGGTATTCAAAACAAACCGACCTGTTGGCAGTGCAGGCAAAACGACCTGGTAAGTATTGTCCTGTTCAGCAGTCCTGTTACCGCGGCCTGACGTGGCCGCTGATGCCGCTCCTGAGGAGCCCTGCATCCTGCGTCCGTTCACTGGCGTGGCCGGAAGCAGAATCCCCAAAGCATACACTCTGAACACACAAAAAACAAAACAAAATGGGGCTTTTAGCATTACTATACTAACGAGACGGCGCAGGGAAGATGGCAAGCGCTGTTCTGAAATGTCACAGAATGCAAGAAAGAAACAAAAACTAAGCTCCCCGTCGGGGAATCGATCCCGGGTCTCCCGCCTGACAGGGGGGGATACTGGCCACTATACTAACGAGGATATTTTTTCTTTATTGCCTGTTTTGAGTTCACATCAATTAAAAGAAGATCCACAATAATGGTAAAACTCGCAACAACCAGACTTCGGCTGTCACGAAAGGTTTAAAATTTCTTGAGGACAGCCAGTTCATCGAGCACTCTGACCCTGTCAGGTGGATCAGAAAGCACCCGGTACGTTTGTCTAAGGAGCAGCACACTCTCGATAAAGTTCTCGCGTACAGAACTCGTGTTGACATCTGCATGTTGCACTTGCATCCTTGTTTTCCACAGGCTGTGGAGGCCCAAGACCATGACTAAATCCAAAGGAATACCCTCACTCTCGACTGGAAGGAACCGTATGCCATACGGATCGAACGGAAGGTCTTTCTTTAGTATTCTCTGGAGAACATCCAATGAAAGATTGGGTCCCAGCAATCCAGAAAGACGTGCTCGATTGTCTCTGGTTTTTTGCAAAGGAGACAGTCTGTTGTCCAGGGAACGAATAAGCCTCTTTCATGTAACCAGGTTTTAACAGGTAATGTGTTGGAATGTAGCTTAAAGAAAAACGTTTTAACTGAAGGCCTAACTGGCATCTTTTTCACACGCTTTAAGACATCCTGTCCGGGGCCTCCACTGTGTGGTGCACGGTAAATCGGCAACGGTATCGTCACATCCAGAAGATCTTTGTACAGCTTCTTCTTACACACTTTGCTCAAGTATTCTATTGAAAAACGCGCATGCAACATTCTGAAAGACAAGACAACTTCGCGCATGTACCCTTTTAAAGCGCCACTCATATTCTCACCAGAACAGACAACGTATTCTGGAAGCATTTTACACAGTCGTACTTGCATGACCGTCCTCAAGAATTTCTCGTTTTGATCACGAAGGGAAAAAAAGAATGCGAGACAACCTGTCGCAAAAAGAGATGCACAAGGCCCAAGCCCCCCGCCTTAACAGGAAGAAAGAGGTTGGTTCTGCTGCACTTTTCCCATGTTGATGCCCACATGAAAACGGCAAAGACACGATTGAATTTTTTTAATGCTAACACGCGTCGCCGAAAGCACATTCATTACGTACCATATCTTTGCCACAAGGAAAACATTGCACACATAAGCGCGTGAGAACATTGACAACGGCTTGCCCTGCCATGAATCAGCTTTTTCTCTCGCCCTCTCTGCTTGGCCAGCCCAGAAAGGGGTGGGATCTTGGTACGATTCAAGCGGCACGCCTAAATTCTCGGTCGGCAATTTTGACCATTGCAAACGAGAAAAGTATTCAGGCGTAACATCCGAGTCTCCATGTCAGAAACCGGCACTTTTTTCCCAATTTACTTCACAGCCTGTCTGTCGGCAGAATTTTTCGACAAAGACAGTAACTTCTTGAATGCTTTCGATGCTTGAACAGAATACAGCGATGTCATCTGCATATGCCAGCATTTTGACCTGTGCTGCCTGTAGCATAAAACCAGTTATACGTTCATTGCTTATGATAGACCTGCAGAGAGGCTCGAGGTAGGCCGCAAACAGCAGGGGTGACAGGGAGCAGCCTTGCCTCACTGACGACAACACACGAATGCTGTCAGTGAGCTCTCCATTCACAATTATCCGTGTCGTGCAGTTCGCATACACCATTCGAACACCTTCCTCAATCACTCGCCCTATGTTTGAATGTGCCGATACTTCGAACAAGGCATCGTGCGAAACGCGATCGAATGCTTTGGCGAGATCCAGCTGTATCATTGCCACTTGAGATCCAATCGCGTCACAACACTCCAAAACAGTTCGTACCACGTCCACACTAGTTGCGATGCTTCGACCTTTAATGCCGCACGTCTGGTGTGGCCCAACCAGACTCGGTATTACACTTTGAAGCCTTTTCGCCAGCACTTTCATGTATATTTTGTTATCCACGTTGGTGAGGCTTATCGGCCGATAAGAACCCACCAACAGGCGTTTTCCTGGCTCATCATACTTCGGAATCAAAACAATGTGCGAGGTAGAAAACGAAGGTGGAACCTGCTTACGCTCGTATGACTCGTCTAGCACTTTAAGCAAAACCTGGCCTGTGTAATCTTTAAATGCTTTGTAGAAAGCAGCGCCAAGCCCGTCAGGTCCTGGCGACTTTCCCATTGGAAGCTCGTCTATCGCACTTTTTATTTCTGTCAAACTTATGGGTCGTTCTAGACGCGTTTTAACATCATCATCGAGTTTTGGCATTTGGCGCAAAAATTCTGCCTGAAAGCCATTTTTGACTTCGCGTTTACGGCTAAGCAGTTCATTGTAGTGTTCTATAAAGGCATTTTTGATAGTAGCAGGGTCACTAGTTACATCACATCGGTTGTAAATTTGCCGTATTTCCTTTTGATACGCGTGCCGTTTCTCATCTGAGAGCGCTCGCTTAGTTGGCGTCTCCCCCGCCCAAAATATTTCAGACCTTGCTCTTATCACTGCTGCCTTATACTTTTCAGTGTCAATGTTTCCAAGTTGTCGTTTCAAGGCTTTTATTTCGTGTGCATATCTTCCCGGCTGGATGCTATCCATGCTAAGCAAAAACTCAAGCTCCTCGTGCATTTCTTTCTCTTTTCTTTTTTCGTCATATCGAATTGCGCTTGCAGTTTTGATAGCTAAAAGCTTTACTCTCTGCTTTAGCTCCTCCCACTCAACTATATAGCTTTCGGCCTGCGTCGAGAGTAATTTATCGAGTTCTTTCGTTGTCTCTCTTACAAAACTGTCATCCTCTAAAAGCTTCACCTTAAATTTCCACAGGTTCCAGTTCAGTCGTGACCTCCGCTGTTTCTTGCCAAATGTTCCAATTACTAAGCAATGGTCACTGAAGCTTACGGGCTTAACGTCATACTTTGTGCACAATGAAGCCAGTTCAACAGAGACAAATTCGATCTAATCTGGCGTGGCTATCCCTTTGAAAATGCGTGTATTTAGGGTGTGCGTCATAAGAGAACAAATATCCAACGTCTTCGAGATTACATTCATTAATTATAGAGTGAAGCAGCTGAGCACTCCTATCCCTCAATGGCAAATGTTTTGCGCGGTCCTGAGCGAAACAAACACAGTTGAAGTCTCCTATCAATATTACTACCTTGTCGCACCTAAGATGCATTTCGAGGCTTTCGAAAAACGTTTTGCGCTCGCTCACCGCGTTCGGAGCATAAACACAGACAACACGATAACTATAATTCGAAAACGAAAAGTCAACAACAAGAAGGCGACCGCATTGGGAAGCCACAACGGAAGCAACGTTGATGCCTAAACTTTTACGAATAAATAAAACGAAGCCACCCGACGCGCCGACGGAATGGCAGACGCATACGTCATACAAAGAAGAAAGGACGACACCATACGAACAGTTAGCTCTTCGCTTTCAATCTTAGTTTCTTGGATAGCGATTAGGTCAAGGTCATTTTCAAGAATTAGGCGTCGCAGCTGGCTTTGTCGTCTTCTTGCTCCCAAACCCCGGACATTTAAAGATGCTAGACGAAGTGTTACATCGAGATTAACCGCCATGTTTAGTAACAAAAGCCCCGTTAATAAGAAGTCGTAGCGGGTAACAAAACACTAAACTCACAGTGCATAAAGCCTCCATGCAGCGTCCCCAATCCAGTCTTTCGCAGGCGCCGTACAGATCACAGCCAGCACCGTCTTCACTGAGTACACCAGGCCACACAGGCCAAAGGATTATGGAGGCGGTTTCACCGCCTGCCTTGGCTCGGACGGGACGTTCGGGTTCGGCCGCGGTTTGCAGGGCGGCCGTCTCTTCCCGGTTGTTTTTGATGGCGGCTCCCCGCTGCCACTGCCGTCCAGTTGCTCACTCTCGGTATCTTTCTGGTCACGCGGCCGCTTTCCGGGAAGTATACCGGCACCGACTCCAGCTGCTCCCTGAGTAACGTCCATTGCGGTTGCTTCGGCGCCCTCGATGTTCGATTCGTCGTCGTTCGTCGCGTTATCCAACGCAGATTCCTCTTGGTCAGTAACTATTGGTTTGCTCGGTGGGCTAGCGTGAACTGCTGAAGGTTCGCTTCTGCGGCACAAGGACTTGAAGATTAGGCTGCGATACTTCCTTGACCGCTGGTCCTTTTCCTGCTTTCGAAGTCTCCTCAGCGTCCGCCTCATCCATGTGCAGCTCGGACGCTTCATCGCTTTTGCCGGGACCGGTGACGCTTGCGTATGTGCGAGTGCACTGACTCTCTTCGTGTCCGAGCCGACGGCAAGAGCTGCATCGCGGAATGCGGCACTCACGCCGTATGTGACCTGTACCTTGGCAGCGCAGGCAAAGCGGGGCCCTGCCAGGCACTACCACTAGAGGCAATTCGCCACTGACGCTCACCTGATGCGGAAGGTCGTCGAGCTTGACACCTGGATTCAACATGAGTGTCACAAGTCTTGTTGTTGAACCCTTATCCGACACGCCCTGTGCTCTCCACTTCTCCTTTGCAACATCTGTCACCTTCCCGAAAGCAGCAAAGGCTAGCCGCACGTCTTCGTCTGGTACACTGTGCAGCAACCAGTGTACAGGCGCCCAAATCTTTAACTGGCGTGCGCTAGTGGCGACTTTTCTGTGCGTCAGCGCCCTATGATGGAGCGAAGTTGGAAACAGGATGAGGTTAAGCGCATGCTCACAAAGCACGCTCAGCTGGACGCGTCGTCTGCCAGGCTGTTCCGTCCAGCTTAGCGTGCTTTGTGAGCATGCGCTTAGCCTCATCCTGTTTCCAACTTCGCTCCGTCATAGGGCGCTGACGCACAGAAAAGTCGCCGCTCGCGCACGACAGTTAAAGATTTGGGCGCCTGTACCTTCATTCGGACGTCTCGGTTAGCAGGATCGATGACGAGACACCGAGCACCTTTAACCTGCAGGTTTGCAAAGCGAAGTATCCTCTTCATCGAGTCAGCGTCCTTGAAGGTCACGGCCCAGACGTGGTTCATGCGGTACGCCCCCAGGGCGATAACATCCGGCATGAGCGAAAGCGGAGCAAGCACATCACGGAAGTCTTCCACCCGGTATGGGCGGGCCCTGATGTCACCGTGCAAAAAAACAGTATTTTCAACAAATCGCCCTGTAGGCAAACTTGGCAGTACAACTTGATAATCACTGTCCGAATCAAAAAGCCTGTTTCCGCGGCCAGACATGACCGCTGTACCCGCTCCAACGGAGCCCAGCATAACACGTCCGTTCGCTAGGGCAGCCGGAAGTGGACTCCCGCTATACTAACGAGGAGGCGCAAGGAAGACGACAAGCGCGGTTCTGAAATGGCGCAGAATGCAAGAAAGAAACAAAAACTAAGCTCCCCGTCGGGGAATCAAACCCCGGTCTCCCGCGTGACAGGCGGGAATACTGGCCACTATACTAACGAGGATTTTTTTTCCTTATTGCCGGACAATGCACTGTTTACAAGAGATAAAACACGCCAACCTGTCTTCAGTTGTCGAGACCAAATTAAAATGTCTTCAGGCACACTAACTCATCAAATACACCGATCCACTCAGGAGGTTCGGGTAATGCCTGATACACTTCTCTCATGTATACCATACTCTGAATGAAATTTTCACGTACAGAGAGAACATTTGGATCTGCGTGACGCACTGCCATTCTTGTTTGCCACAGACTGTGAAGGTCTAGGAGCATAAGCATGTCATAGGAAATTTCATCACTTTTCACTGGGAGAAACCGGATGCCGTAGGGTGAAATGGGCAGCTGTTTCTTTAGAGTTCGTTGCAATATGTCCCAATGGAAGACAGGGTCCCAGCACTCGATGAAAACGTGTTCAATTGTTTCCGCTTTTTTTGCACAATAGACAATTAATTGTCCATGGAACGAATATGCTCTTCTGGTGTAGCCATGATTTTACGGGGAGGGTGTTCGTGTGTAACTTAAAGAAGAAGGATTGAATGTGAGGTCTAACTGGCATTCTTTTGACTCTCTTCAACACATCCCTTCCTGGGCCTTCACAGTAAATTACTCTGTACAATGGAGCTGGTAGTAGGTTTTCCAGCAAGTCACCATACAATTTCTTTTTTGTAACAGAACACAGGTAATTCAATGAGAACCGAGCATGCAGCATACGGAAAGAAACCACAACTTGATGAAAGTAGCCAGGCACGCGACGGCACCTTATATCACTGGTTGTAACAATGAATTCAGGCAGCGCGCTCTCGCGAGTCGAACTTGCATAACTGTGCGCAAAAAACTGTTCCTTTGATCCCGTAGAAAAAAGAAACGTGACACAATCTGCCTAATAAACAAATGAGATAGGCCCAGGCCTTCATCGCGGACTGAGCGGAAAAGATTAGTGCGGCTGACTCTCTCCCAAGTTGAGCCCGATATAAATACAGCAAAAACTCGGTGCATTTTTTGTACATTTGCACGGCTCATACACAGCACCTGCAGCACGTAACATACTTTAGCTATCAAAAACAAATTGCAAACAGTAGCACGCGCAAACATTGAAAGGCCACGACCCTGCCAATTTCCCATCTCCCTCATTCTATCCGTTGCCTCACTCCAGTACTCTGCGGGATTCTGATAGTGCTCGAGTGGTACACCAAGATGCGTCGTTGGTGTGGTTATCCAATTCATACATGCAAACCTATCTAGCTTAATGTCCCAGTTGCCATGCCATATACCAACACTTTTTTCCCAGTTTAACTCTGAACCAGTGAGCTTACAGAACTTCTTAGCAAGATTGATGGCCCCTAACACACTCTGGCGATCTTGACAGAATACGGCTATGTCGTCAGCGTACGCCAGTAATTTTACCTCTGTAGAGTGTATCTTAAAACCTATTATGGCTGTTTGACGAATCACTGCTAAACAAAAAGGTTCGACATAAATAGAAAACAATAGGGGAGACAGTGGGCATCCTTGTCTTACAGAAGTTCGTATAGGCACTCTCTCTGTAAGAGATTTATTTATTATGAATTGTGCTGCACAATCTCTGTAGGCCATCATTACGCCATCTAAAATGGTGCTGCCAACATTCACATGCCTCACCACACTTAACTTAGCTTGTCAGTGCGAATCTGTTCTCCTCCCTCGACCACTTTCTTATAGGCCAGTTTACTAAAGGAAATTGTCCGATGGGGAACAGGTTCATACATATCAAACCCATAAACAGTTCATCATAGGAGTGCTGAATCAGCAGACCAACCTAATTACATGATCTCGCAATGAAACTTCCGGAGCTTTCGCAGGTGACGGGCAGTTCTACACCAGTGCATTAATAACAGACTAACGCGGTGTGATAGCTATTTAAAGTTAAGGTCATAATGACTAGATACAAGTCTCACTTCAGGCGACAAACTACTTGGTGTCACAACCCTCATTAAAAGGAACATGCAGGAATTCCACGGGAGAGCGGAGCTTAGTCTTGGAATTCAGCTTGTGTGCAGCAAGTCCTCGCGGCTTGATTGCAAATCTTGGATTTCTGCTTCAAATATACATATATTCGTTATTTCTGCGAATAAAATCGCATTTAGACTTAAAGTGTAGGGTTCAAGGCCTTGCACCCTCGCATCGCGAGCTTCCAGCACCGTTCAAACTCAGCGCGCGGGCTCATGAGCCACGTGGGAGGATAAAACTCCACCCCTGGGTAATTCCTGCTTGAAGACAAAGACGCTCGCAGCCAAGATGTCGGCACGGTGGCCAACCAACAAAGTCGTAAGCATTGTGCTACGCACCTTTACTGTCGCGTGCTTTAAAATTTAAAAAACGAGAGCTTCCGTATGTGCGTGTTTCTCTTCGAACTGAGGAGAAACCACGTGGCAGTATGGTGTCACTCAAGCCACCGCCGAAAACGAGGCAACCTCGCTCGCATCTTCCTAGTCACGTGACAGCCATGACATCACTCATTCCGCCTTTTGCGGGAGGATGTGGCGCCGTCATGCGAGAAGCGGTGGGAAACACATTGAGCGACAGTGTAGCAGACGACACGAAAGCGCACCATGCGAAATGGCCACGCCAACGCAGGTAGAAAACTAAAGCCCCCCCCCCCCCCCCCTTTTTTTTTTTCCTTCGGGGCGGAAAGTAGTAACAGTGATTGCAGTTTCATTTTCACGCAGTAGTGGGGAATGTTTCAGCGTTTTCACAATCCACTCATAACGCATGCATATACTATATTCGTATTTTAAGGGCGAGTAGCGCGGCCCATGGCGCGGGCTCTGTTCGACGTGAAAGAATTAATGAGACTCTCTCATCATGCAGACTCGCAACCGACTTAAATTTATTGTAAAAAAAAAAATCGAAAGGAGAGCGCGGAGGCATAGAGAGAGAGGGGGATTTCAAAGGGCAAAGCAGTCAGGGGTTTGTTGATGCTGCAGAGCTAGGTGGAATCGTCTCCTGTGACGTACGAGCGGCGTATATGCGCGGGGCGTCTTGAGTTACCGAGCACAATGCGGTCACCACGGCGCCGGCATAGTGCAATGGGCTTCGCTTCCTCCTCGCGTCATCCACAAGCGTGCATGAAGCTCGGCAGAGAGGCACTTATCCACACCCCCTGAACAGGGCATTGTCCCGGCCGGAATGCACAGCTGGGAAACGCGCGGCATTTTTCTGGCAATGGATGATTCAGCGCGGTAGAACGGATGTGGTCGCAGTGGTGAAAAGGTTCTCGATGCATAGAGAATGTTCATTCCGTTGTGAAAGGATCCACAACCTTTCTGCCTCCGCAGCGATTTCTGCGGAATCAACGACTGCATGGTGACACATGCGCATCTCCTACACATCGTATGCGCATGTCGGTCAGGAACCAACGCTATTCTACGTCCAGAGGGCTCCACTGTGCAAATGAACGAGCATGAACCCTAATAGGAGACTCATTTGTGCCCGGCGGTTTCCGTGCCGTTGCAGACGTTTCGACGATCGAGCACGACGACTTTCAAGCTCCCTAACAAAGTGCAGCTGATTGCGTACACCGGGAACAAAATCCGAATGCTTTGAAGAGAACGAAGACGACCTTTTAAGGTTTAAAAAAAATAAAAAAGCACGTTGCGTCGTATAAGAGTACCAAGTGCGTCATATGCTCCGTGCGGCAGAAGCACAGATGCTATACAGGTATATGTATGCATCTAAAGGAAATATGCATGATGAAAAGTACCTACTGGAGTTCGCACCCAGCCCGTAACGCACCAGCGATAGCTGCAATGAGGATTTCTTCGGTGCGTGTTTGCTTTATGTGCGACGGGGCCTGATAACGATGTATTTTGTCGTTTGTTTTCTTTATGTGCGAAAGGGCCAGATAGCGCATATATCACACGGTTGTGTGCGCTAGACCGTAATATTTAGCATGTTTTATCTTGACTGCCGCCTCACAAGAAAAAAAATACGGCGTTTGTTATTGATGCACAGCCGTTCGCGAGCCTCATGACCATGCTCAACCACTCGGCTCGCGAACGGCGGTGCATCATAAAAAACACCGTATTTTTTTTTCTTGTTAGTCAGGCGGCAGTCGTGATAAAATATGCTAAATATTACGGTCTAGCGCACATAGTCACTTTGCGCTACCCGTCCCCTTCGCACATAAAGAAAACAAACGACAAAATACATCGCGATCAGGCCCCGTCCGCATAAACCAAACACGTACCGAAGAAATCCTCATTGCGGCTATCACTGTTGGGTTACAGGCTTGGTGCTAATTCCAGTAAGCACTTTTCATCATGCACATTTCTTTGGATGCCTACAAACGAAGTATTTTTCGCACAGTCGAGAGTGGTTGCTGAGGTCGCCCATTCACATCTTGACGCTTGGTAGCCCTAATTCAAGCTTCACGTCGTTCTTGGTCGCGGCTCGCCGAAGGGAACCTGGAAAACCGCGTACGTCTTGCACCCCGGTACGCCTCGAGAGTGGCAATCCTACGCGGCCGATGTAGTTGGCATCGCTTTGCCAAGCCTGCGACGGTCACCGTGTCGCCAGGCCCCGTGCACTGGCGTCGACGAGAAACGCCTTCGACGACGTCCAATATGTTTCCATCAGCCGCCGGGACTTCGCGCATGGGCATAGAACTCGCGCAAAAGGCGGATTGCAGCGGCGCTGGAGCCATGGATTTGTAGCCATAAACTCGCTCTGCCGAAGTAGCCTGCCTCTTGGTGCCAACGGATCGCAACAGCTTTCGACAATTTAACGGCAGTAGTTCTTCATAAATGATCCGATCATCCAGTGGCCGAGCTTACTGGGAGGCTGCCACGCGTAGATTGAGGGACTGGTCGAGCTAAACGTGCCGCCGAGACCTCGAAGGAACGTGAAATCCGTCTCGCCGAACGTCCAAGTTTCGTTTTGGTTACTAAGGCTTAGCGGAGCTAAACCTTTGTCTTTTTTTCCGTCAAGTCATTTGAGGGGAAAATACGCACCGAACTTGCATAATGTACATTTGTCTCGTAAGTTACTGGTCGATAGTCTCCTACAGAACGGACGCTGAATCCTCGCTGTCGCCTTCAACGCAAGTTTGTATGCAATCCCGGTGGAACTACGTGAGCCAGACGTCGAACGGACCGGTAGCGTTTGGCTCGATGCACGCAACAAGTTCATTTCGGCACAGGTGAGGAGGTACCGGCATCATGCGCGAGCGAAGTTATGATGTTGTGGAAGCAGGGGAGACGAGTTTGCCCCGCGAATTTTGTCGCGTTGTGGCATGATCGATGGTCGGTCTTAACGGCGTTGCGGCCGAGTCCGCTTGGATTGAGGAGACCACGGGAAGGGCTGACAGTGGCGCATCCACGGGCTGCGGATCTAGACTGCTGTCGTTGGTGGTAAAACTGAGTAGGCGGCGGATTCAGGTACGTGTACTAGGTTTTAACCAGTCATATAGATTGGGCAGAAAGGTGGTATAGCAGCGCCTCCTCGGTTTAATATATGCAGACGATATTGTGCTGTTCACGACCAACTGTATAATTATACAGTAGGTCGTGGTGCTGTTAGCAGATAGCCAGGAAGCCTTGTAAACTCTGCTTAAATATTGCGGAGACGAAGGGGATGCTTTAGGCTGCAGTTACAGCGCAGTTTTAAGGCTCCGAGCCTTCAAGTTGAGATGAACGAACGGTGAATTGATACAATATACAGTCATGGTACAGAGCAACAATTGATCTGCACGGGGGCCGAAAGTCACTGGCTGCTCGCGATTGTCTTCGCGCACGGCTTCAGGCGAGCAGCACTGCACTTGACCACGCTCGCGAAGGTCTCGCTCGAAAATGGCAGCGACTTTTTTACAGGCCCCTAAAGCCGTTGGCGTTTGAATTGTCCACTCCGGAGGCAGGAATTGGCGGCGGCGCGAGAGGGAGGAAAGGAGGGCGCGCCTCCATGGCGCCGGCGGTCGTTGGGGCGCCAGGATGTCTGGCAACTGCTCTGACAAGTCTGACGCCGAAGATTCTTCTCAGGGCGTCGAAGCCATACGGCGCAGCACCTTTACTTGTAAGGGAAATCAGGTGCTCACCAGCATCCGCTCGGCTGCAGTCGTCGACGGCTGCAGGAGCCGTGGGAACCGCGGCTAGGCACAATCCTAACAGCTCGTCCGCTGCCCGAAGAGATCTCGAAAGGGGTCACTTGCATCTCTTCTGTGCCCTCAGCCGTATCAGCTGGGCTAGTCTCCGGTTCTGCCAAGAAGAGAGATCTGCAGGCCGAGGGTCTCGGGTAGGGCATCAGTGATGATGCCTGCATAATACCCCAACCCCGGCATGGCAAAAGCACCACCTCCTCTGAACTATGCCATGCAACTAAACAAGTCTTAAACGATGCTACAATAATGGCAAAGTAGCTTTCTTCTGCACTATTCCGCAAAATAAAAAAAAAACGACCCTGAATGGTGAAGCAGAAGTGACATGCTTCCCCTCTACTATGTTCAATTGCATTTATTTTAAGCACGCCATAGCCCCGCCGGAGTGGTGCAGTGGTAAGACGCCCGACTACTGTGCCGGAGTACCCGGGTTCGAACCCGACCTCGGCGGCTGCGTTTCGATGGAGGCGAAACGAAGAGGCGTCGTGTGCTGTGCGATGTCAGCGCACGTTAAAGATCCCCAGGTGGTCGAAATTACTCCGTAGCCCTCCACTACGGCTCCTCTTTCTCTCTTACTTTCACTCCCACCTTCCTCCCTTCCCTAACGGCGTGGTTGCGGTGTCCACAGAAAACAAGTGAGACAGTTACGGAGCCTTTCCCTTCCTATTAAAAAAAAAAGCACGCTATTCGGGGTCGTAGCCTGCTTCTTCGTGCTTCCCTTTCACAACAACGCAGTGTGGCTCCATTCGCTGGCTGGTAGGTTGTTCCTGAGCGCACTCTTAGCAAATTAATAGAGGTAATTGCTGAGCTAGTTAGTTGTGAGACATAACTACAGGGTATATTCAGCGCAACACAAACGCACACAACGAAGAGGACATCACGCGCGCTTGGTGTCCTCTTTTTTGTGTGTGTTTGAGTTGTGCTGAATGTACCCTGTAAATATGAATTTAGCACAGCGTTGTCTCTCGCCATTTCTTTACTGTCAGAACGCCCTAGAGCACGCAGAATGTCGTCGCTAGCCTGTTCATCCGCTATCGCATTGCCGTCTACCCTCGTCAGTTCGGGGAAGCCGTCCAACAGAGGTGATAGTTTTCAAATTTCTTAGTCGATTTACTCGGCGGTAGAGAAGCAGTCTCATTGCTTGAAGCAGCTGTCGCACTGTCTACGTGAGCATTCTCGCAGAAAGCATGATCAGCTTCAAATGAACGTTCCGAATGGTCCGCGATTTCTTCACTCGGCGGGGCTGCGTTTTGTTCTCGAACGCAGCTGCCGCAGTGATTTCGCATGGAGCATGCTTTTCAAAAGCTTCACATGAACGTTCTGACTGGTCCACGATTTCTTCACTCGGCGGGGCAGAACTCATCTCTTTCTCGAAAGCTGCTGGCGCTGCATCTACGTGAGCATTTCGTTCGCAAAGAGCCTGCTTTTCAGCTTCAAATGAGTGTGCCGTCTCGTCAGCGATTTCGCGAGCTTCCAAACGCCCAAGTGCGTATACGCTTCACGGCATAAACATTGCGCATTTTGTTTAGCATTGTTATCAGTCGCCTTTTCTCAGCCGTACTTGTCTGCGTTTCTGGATGTTTGTTCCGGGTATGCAATAATAGGGACAAAAAATTCTAGAGAGCACTTTGGACCACTAAAGTGCGATGAGGCGAAAGCCTTTAGCGCGGTGGATCGTAGCTCTCCACTACGGTACCTCTATCTCCCTCCCTTCCTTCACTCCCACCTTCCTCCCTTCCTTTACGGCATAGTATATACATGTATCCGCGGAAAATTGTGACAGATAATGCGCAATTTCTATCCTGTAAATAAGTTTCAAACGCCGCTGAGGCATGCTGTACTAACGCCACCTGCTTCTGTTTGCTGTGTTGTGCGGCGTTCGAGAAAGCGCCAATGAAAGCTGCCGCATGGGCGCCAGGATCGGACGCCTGGCGCGGTCAGCTTCGTATATGCATGATTCGCCTGGTGACGTCATGACCTGTCGTGATGTTACATCGCGCGCCTCGTCGTACACAACCAGCATTGCATTGAACGCATCGGCGTTCACTGGCGTTCTATAATTCATTTACAGGAAAGGAAAGGCGCTGTATCTTTCACTATGAAGAAGCTGCCCCGAATAAAAGGGAAGAAGGCAAGGAAATCCTTGAAATAAACAGTTTATTGACATAAGCCATACACCACTAAACCGCGCGGAAGCTCAATTAGCTGAGCCTCAGTGCACGTTAAAGAACCCCAGGTGGTCGAAATTTCCGGAGTCCTCCACTACGGCGTCTCTCATAGCCTGAGTCGCTTTGGGACGTTAAACCCAACAAACCAACCAACCAATGGCTCATGCTGTCATGGACAAAGTGTCTCTCGCTTTTGCGGCGTTCTGATTGGCCTAGGCGGGATGCGTCCCTGCCATCTGCAATGCCGCACTTGAACGCGCGCCAAGGAATGCCACGCGACCGGAGCGATAGTGTACCGTCCAAACGAACACGTGTCGGGGACGAACTTTTTTGCGAATTCATTTTTATTGCGAAAGCAATATACTTTCACTTTTCAGCCTTTCGCGTAGCGAGGCGCGGTAGCTACCATTGACCTTTAGCGTGACCTTTGGCGCGCCGCCAAACACAGCTGCGCAAAAACAGGGGCCCCAACTCGCGCCGTCAACTCGCGAGGCGGTAGCTACCAAACGCGGCCTAACTCCCGCTCCCTCCGTGAGGGAGCGCTACAGCTGGAGTGACGTCATCCCATCTGCTCAAAAACAAGGGCCCCAAACACCCTAGTGGAGATCAGTGGCCCCAACTCGCGCCGTCAACTTGCGAGGCGGTAGCTACCAACCGCGGCCTAACTCCGGCTCTCTCCGTGAGGGAGCGCTACAGCCGGAGTGACGTCATCCCATCTGCCACAAAAGCAGAGAGAGAGAAGAAAACTTTATTTAGCCGGATAGTTATATAGGGTCGGGCCGAGTTATATTGCCCTACTAGATGGCCAGCAGGTGAAGCCTGTTAGCGACCTCGTAGGCGCGCTTGAGGATCCGGTCTTGTACGCACGGGTCCGAGCTGCGCAGCAGGGTCTCCCAGTCATCTGGATGCAGGATTTCTCCTAATTCTGGAGGTGGGGGGTCCTCCTTGCATCCCCAGAGTATATGGTTGAGGGTAGCTCTTTCATCGCACAGTGTGCAGTCAGGAGAAAATTGGCTGGGGAAAATATGTGAGAGAACTACCGGGTTTGGAAAGGTGTTTGTTTGGAGTCTCCTCCAGGTAATTTCGTGTTCTTTGCTTAGACGCTTGTGTGGGGGCGGAAACTTCCTTCGTTCAAGGCGGAAGTGGTGGGTTAAATCATGAAATGATATAAGATTATCCTTGGCTGTCCCAAGAGCGGAGGTGGTCACCGCCCGGCCGACTAAACCTCGGGCTGTCTGGTGAGCCGCCTCGTTTCCAGGGTTGCCAGAATGTGCCTGTACCCAAATCAATTCAATGTCCCTATCTGGGAAGGGAATCTTATTAAGAATATTTAGAGTAGATTGTGCAATTCTACCTCGGGCAAAATTGTGTATGGCAGTCTTGGAGTCGCTGATGATAATATCGGCCTCTGAATTTGTAATGGCTAAAGCGATGGCTGCCTCCTCAGCCATTGCGGATGCGCGTACACGGAGGGAGGCCGAGAAGGCTGTGGCGTGTGTTCTCGTAACCCCTGCCACTGCAAATGCTCTTTTTGGAGCTGCATACTCAGCCGCATCAACGTAGATAACACCCGGTTGGTGCTTATGAGTCTTATGAAGAGCCAGGGCCCTGGCCATCCTCCTACCCTCGTGGTGTATAGGATGCATGTTTTTGGGCAGAGGCTTAATGGTGAGCCGCTTCCTGATTGGTGTGGGTAGATCTCTCGGTTCATCTATTTCTTGCTCTGAATTTGCGTCCAGTGCGCCGAGGATGCTTCTGCCTGTTTTAGTTTTTGTCAGCCGCGCCATCTGTGTGGTGATGTGGGCCGCGCAAAGTTCCTCGAGTGTGTTGTGAATGCCGAGTTGAAAAAATTTTTCTGTAGATGTGTAGAGCCCCCAACTCGCGCTGTCAACTCGCGACGCGGTAGCTACCAACCGCGGCCTAACTCCCACTCCTACCGCAGCTACCGCCGGGGGTGCAACGTTGGATACTATAGGAGGTAGCCTAGCGGCAGGTGGAAGCAACGCAGTCTCCAGGGATGCTTTCATTTCTGCTGGCGTACAGAATGCCGTTGCAGCCTGCGGCGTAAAGAATGCCGTACATTCTGCCTTAACCTCACCCACAACCAAGTATACCGTTGCAGCCACGGCACTCCTTGCCTCTCTACTAGTTATACATAAAATAACCAGATAGCACCCCGCAATAAACAATAGTTGAACCATATGCCGTGGCCAGAGTGAATCACTGCATAACCATAAGCATAACCACAAGCACCACAACCAGCTACACCACCAGCTGAACCTAGGCGTAGCCATAGCTATTGCTTTTGCAATTACCAGGCTTAACCAAGCTAAGCCACTGCCAATTTTTTGTTAAAATTGTGTATCAGTAGAACCGGCTCTTGGAATCACTCGCAAGTGTGCTCTGGAAATGAAGTTGCCAAACTGTATCCCCTCTGTTATAACGCCTTTGGCCTGTGCGGGGTTTCTTGAATAAAAAATAAAGGGACCAGAAAAAATGCCTGAAATAAGCGAAAGCCACCTAAGCAGTGGTGGGTGCAATGAGGGCCTACAACAGGTAAAAATTCGGTGGGTGGCTGGCTAGCCACCGCCGCAAGCGGCGTTGACCTACCGTCCCAGCCCCGTAGGGCCAAGAACAGCCACTTTCTTCACCTGTCCGGTCACCGCCGCTTGCGGCGGGGGCTAGCCTGCCACCGTATTTTACATGTTGTAGGTCGTCATTGCACCCGCCACCGCTTCGATGGCAGAAGTGTGATAGATACTGCGCTTTTCCTTTCTTGTAAATTAGTTATAATTATATGTATTACTGCAACAATTGCCGATGAGAGGCAAATTATAGGATAGGAAGTGTAGGCTATCGCCATTCTCCTCTTAAGAAACATCTAAGAGACCCTCTAATTATATTGATATTGTTCCGTGAAGCTAGTGTTGAAATAGCTGTGCGCATTAATTTCTCAGCGAATTCTCATATGCGACGGATGAAATAAATTGAGTTTACACTTGATTCACACAAACACATACACATGGCAGTTGATACTGCAATTATGTGGGGTAGATTGATTACGATATTCGATAATCATGATATTCGTGCTGTGTGTTGGCCGGTTGCAAATGATGCTTAGAGTGCTTAAGCGGCCGATGAATCTTTCTGGGAAATACCGCAAGTAGAACAAGGATACCACTGACATACATCTGAATTTCATTCATGTTCATGCATAAAAGTATTCATTTATGCTTAAAGCAGGTGCACACAAACAAGCGTGAGTCAAGAACTGGACGCAGCCTCTCCTGCGTACAAGCATGCGACCTCTCAATGCAGTTGAAGACATAGGGAACTGCCTGCCGCGGACACACATTCTGATTGTCTTAGTCAGGGATATTGCCTTCGGTTGATTCTCATCATATGCGCCAAACCGGTGAGAGCCTCGGCGTCCCGATGAGAGCTACGAAAACAAACACTGCTGCGAGGTAGCAGAGTAGCATGAACAGCGCGGCGCAAATCCATATGAAGCGCCCTTTCACGGGGCCGCCATGACGACTGCTGAGAGAACCGCATCGAGTTGCCATGATCTCGTGAGGACACGGGAAAAGCCACTTGAACCGACGACGCCGAAACGCTTGCCTTCCTTCCACGGAGTGGACGGGGGATACGTAGAACACAGAATTCTCCCGACCCGATCAATCGTTTTCGCCAACAATTACGCACGTGCTCCAGCACGACAAAAGCGTGACCACCAATCGCGGCCTGTGTTGCCCGGATCTTCATCGTCTCGGAGGCACGTGCTGACCACCTTCTTTACCTACACCTTTTCTTTCGACAATAAATTGTACTTGACTTGTTGACCTGCACCATGAAACAAACTCAACTTCTACATCTTTCTCTCTTTGCTTGTTGATGCAGCTGGGCTTGTTATACGCAGCGTGTCGTGTAGAAGATTTCGTCTTGATGCACGCACTTCAAGAATGGAACAGCAGGAACAAAATTAAAACACGAGAGCGATCACTTTCTCTGGTTCTCTGGTATTTTTTAAGTTCTGTATGAAGCAGAAGACGAAGCACCAGGCATGCGGCTCTCACAAACTTGCAGAGTAAGAAATTTCAGCTGAAAATACTGTAAATGCACGGAAGCCGCCCTGCCACAATGTCTTTTTCTGCTATGTGCTCTACTTTTATATTTTTGTTGTCAAGCTTTTTCTCCCTTTACAACTAACAAGAATGTCTGTAAACTTCGTTGGGAAACCGTGAACCTTCGGAAACCATCTCGAGTACGAATCATCAACACCCTAACTACACCTGTAAATGTGGCCTTGCAACCGCTGTTTTCTAGCCACCGAAACGGCGAGTGGAACGCCGACATTCGAACAGATATACCAATGCCTCAGGAAGCTACTCCTTTCTTCCCTTAATCTAAGCCAATGTGGATTTCAATAAACGTTCTCTTCATTATCATCATGTTGTGCTTTGTTTAGTTTTTTACGTTTTTGTCAGCTCATAAGTATGTCATGGAGACGAGAAAATTACTGTGATGTATCTTTCTCACTTTTGAGGCGAAATTTTCCTCTCTTGACTCATCAGCTGCAAAGATCTTCGCAGGAAACATCTGCATGAAATATCAGCATCAACTGACACTTAAGAAAAAAATCAGTCTCCATAGGGAATCGAACCACTATCCGTACGATCCCCGGCCGGGCGCGCGAACCGCTATCACGGCGAGTTTTTGGTGTATTTCTTGTTTACAGTGACAATTACATTGGGGCACCGGGCACCTGGAAGACGATCGTAATTATCTTTAGCATGATGATGATAGTAGCGATGGTAATTACGCTGCAGTTAGTGATAATGGTAATGATAGCAGTAGCGATGGCAATGAAGGAGCATTGGTTCATAATGTCATAGTATAAGTAATGATGTTGATGATAGTAGGAAGGACAATAAAGATGCAGGTAATAAAATATTCTGTCAAGCGGCTTTCGTGGACTTAAGCAGTCATGTGATTTTCCATTCTATTTCGCATGCTTTTCTGTCTGTAGAAAGCGGGAATTACGTAAAGCTCCAATTCGTATCATTAAAAAGCATTTTAAGGTTAAAGTCTTACTACGCTAATTACCCGAAAATCTGGTTCTCGGAGGAGGAGGAGGAGGAGGAGGAGGAGGAGGAAACAACTTTATTTAACGCATTACATTAAGCGTTAAGAATGTCCTGGGCCAGGGTCACCAAGGCCAACTGATCTTGCAGCTGGTCAGAGGCTAACCAAGCCCGCCACGTTGGGGGAGGAGGGTATAAAAAGTGAGGAGATTGGAGGGCGACAGGGCATGAAAAGATGCAATGCTCCAAGTTTGCATAGTGTTCTGGGCAATTTGGGCATGCAGGGGAATGTATGATTCTGTATAGAAAAGATCGGGCAGGAGTAAGCAGTGTATTTAGTTGTAATCGTCTAAGAATGCGGATTTGCGTGGTAGTGAGAGATTTATCAGGAAGAGGAAGTGTACGGAGAGTTTCTCTAATGTTGTCGTAGTGAACGTTGATTTCTTTTTTGTAGTGAAGAGTAGTGTCCCACGTTGGTGGATAAGGCCATGGAATCCCAGGCGCCCGGTGTTGAAGTTCCCGGGCGAGGCGATGCACTACCTCATTGCCTGGGATTCCAGCGTGACCAGGAATCCACCTCAGTGTTACAGTGTGGGGACGTAGTTTGGTAAGAGCTCTGTGTAGATCATCGTGTAGTTCTTCAGGAATGCGACCTGTGTGAATGGCGCGTATAGCAATTGTATTGAATCAGTGTATATGGTATATCCTGAAGGGTTAGGGGGTGCTTGTGTGAGGTTTTGAATACTGGTAACTATTGGTAGGGTCTCGAGAGTGCTGTAGGAGGAGGATCTATGTAAGGACCGAGGGTATGCGTCACTACATCGCTACAGCTCTGAATTGAGTAAGCAGCCGCTCCGACGTTAGTTCGTGATGCATCTGTGTAGATGATCGTGGAATCTGTTGGGTGAACATGGTTGGAAACGCGAGCGGAACGTCTGCCTGTGTTAGTGTCGGGTGCAACGTTTTTTGGAATGGGGATTATTATGAGGTTATCCGGGAGCGAAGAAGGAAGAGTAAATATAGGGAGGTCTATAGGTTTGAGTGCAACCTGCTGTAGTATCCAATGTCCTTGTTTGGTGCTAGAAAGACGTGCCATTTGCCGGTCGCAATGTTGTTGTATGAGGTCTCCCAGGGGCAAGAACAGCCCCGTAGAGTATAGGCGCTCCGTGGACGTATGTACAGGGGCGTTAAGGGCGGCCTTGTACAATATGTGAAGCGCAACCTCAATGTGATGTCTTTGGCGACAAGTTAGTGTAAGGTAAGGAATTGTATATAAAATTTTGCTAAGTGCTAATGCGTGGACAAGCTGCTTGACTTGACCCTCGCGTAGCCCGGCGTGCTTATTGACTATGCGGCGAACTAGATGCGTAAGCTGATTGCAAACTTTAACGATTGTAGATACATTGGCCTGATTGATTGACTCATGGATATGAAGTCCGAGGATCCGGCAGGATGATACACGAGGGATGGGGCGACCTGCCATTGTGAGATTGATCAGCTGGTTATGTTGGCGTTGATAGCGAGTTTTTGCAATCAGCAGCAATTCGGATTTTTCAGATGCGGGAGATAGCCCTACTTTATCAAGGTAACTAACGACTGCATCGATACCTTGCTGTAGGGTCTCCTCTACTGCTCCAGGAGACCCAGAAGTGCACCAAAGAGTAAGGTCGTCTGCATAGAATGTGTGTTTTAGGTTTGGGATAGACGCTAAAATACGAGATAGGGGAGCCATTGCAAGGTTAAAAAGGGTGGGTGACAGAATAGCGCCCTGAGGAGTGCAAGGAGTGAGGGGGCAAGGATCAGATATCGAATCGGGGAGAAGGAACTTGGCCGTACGGTCGCGGAGAAGTGCTGTGAGGTAGCCATACATCTTTGGAGCACAGCCAGTAGAGGCAAGGATGTTTAATAGAGGATCGTGGGCAAGGTTATCAAAAGCTTTTCGCACATCAAGGGCCACTATGGCTTTGATCTGGGAAGTGGGCGGAGGGTCAAATTCGTGCATGAGGAGAAAAAATAGGTCCTGAGTAGACACACCTTTTCGGAAGCCAATTTGTTGAGGGGGAAAGAAATCTATGGATTCAAGATGAGTCTCGAGCCGATTGAGCACCATCCGCTCCATGGTTTTTCGGTGTTGGCACCTGTTGGGCTTGACTTGTCTGAAATTTGCACAGTTGGCGCCAAACAGAATTATGGTTTGGTTTGTGGGGTTTAACGTCCCAAAGTGACTCAGGCTATGAGAGACGCCGTAATGGAGGACTCCGGAAATTTCGACCTCCTGGGGTTCTTTAACGTGCACTGACATCGCACAGCACACGGGCGCCTTGTCTTTCGCCTCCATCGAAACGCAGCCCCTCGACTGCCTCGTGCGGACAGAAGACAAGATAGAGAAGAAAAAAAAAGAAGAGGGAGATAAAGGCGTGCTCCGCAACAGCCGTCGTCCACCACCCAAGCGGTAGCGGGTGCAATGACGGCCTACAACAGATAAAAATTTGATGGCAGGCTAGCCCCTGCCGCAAGCAGCGGTGGCCTACTTGTTCAAGCCCCATCAGGGCCAGGATCAGCCACCATCTTTTCCCCACAAAGACTGTGTCAGCGCACGTTAATCCCCAGGTAGTCGAAATTACTCCGTAGCCCTTCACTACGGCTCCCCTTTCTCTTGCAAGACGACGACATGCGAGCGGCATTGGCGGCGTTCGGGAAAGTGGCCGAAATCCTCGGGGATAAGTTAAAATTCAGCTGTTGATTCTACAAAGCATATACAAAACTATCGCTTCCTCTGAGAATGAAGGCTGGTGTGACCATTAGGACCTACGCCATCAGCTGCGTGTGACCGGAGATAACGCTTTTGTCCATGTTCCTGGTACGGCTCCTTTTTGCCCCCGGTGCCGTGGCACTGGATACATACGGTGCGAGTGTTGCGGGCCGCGTTGTGCGCTCTGCTGTCATTTCGGCCACTGTGTGTCCCAGGGCGCGCGTACTTATGCACATGTTGAGGGCCCGGTGCGCAATTACGGTGCTAGCAAACATCTTCGAAGCAGGCACTGTGGAAGCTACCCGTGAAAGTGGTCGCTATGACGCGACCAAGGATTCGTTTTCCGAGGGAACCGTTCCTCTTTCGAAAACCAGCCCAGCCAGCGAGGTGCAACGGTCCCCAGCTGACACCTCAGGGGGTGTGTCACCTCCATCAAAAGAAAATAGCACAAATTCTGTAAGCCTGGATTCTAATGGGAATCATAACGGCGAGCAGGATGAGACTGATGCCGACAGAGCGATCGACGCTTGCCCTGCGCCTCCTCGTTAGTATAGTTTTTTTATTTATTTCTAGTTAGCGATGAAAATTACAAGGAGGGGGGGGGCAATAACCAGTATTCCCGCCTGTCACGCGGGAGACCGGGGTTCGGTTCCCCATCGTGCAGCTTAGTGTTTGTTTTCTTTTTAGCCTTCTGTGCTATTTCTTAGGGATGCTTGCCGGCTTCCCTGTGCCTCCTCGTTACCATAGTGGCCAGTATCCCCGCCTGTCACGCGGGCGACCGGGGTATGATTCCCCGACGAGGAGCTTAGTGTTTGTTTTGTTATTAGCCTTCTGTGCCATTTCTTAGGAACTCTTGCCGGCTTCCTTTCGCCTCCTCGTTCGATTTTTGTTTCGATGCCTGGGTGCGGCCATCTTAATGTGATCGTGGCGCCCCGTATGAGTCAAACTGAGAAAGTCTGCTCCGGCTCCCCTTGCCGACATCTCCTCATGAATAAAGGTTTATTGAATTAATGAATTCCGGCATTTTAGGCTGGGCTGTGCGTGTTGATGCTGCGGTGGCGGCAGTGTAAAATGGCTGTTTCGCGGTGCTCGTGAAAGCTATCAGACGCCATGGTGCTATTTTGTGTTTTGTTTGAGCGTGCCAGGAAACCGTATACCATCCGTTTGGCATGGCGGAAGCTGTTGAAAAGAGCAGGAGCAGCCGGGGCGACTGCAAAGGATTGCGCTCCGCTTCCGCAGGCCGATCTTGTCAGAGTTAACTGGGAGGACGTATCTGTTGTATATTTAATGAGGCATGTATTTGCTGTGATATTTTACAATCGCAATAGTAACTGTGCACACAAACACACAGCAAATGAACCGTACAGGCAGCTACCGAACGCGGAATGCAGATACAACGAGAGATGCTTTCCAGTCATCGCCGCATTGATTTACCATGAATGCGACCCATTTCATGTCGTGTAGTTTCTCGCGACAGGGCATATTTATGTTCGATGTTGTGCTGCTTTCATTTCGCATTAGAGGCACGGGCAGCGTTCACCGCGGTTACTCCGCTAACTGCTGCTATCGCGTACCGAGCCTGACGAATGCATGCGCGTCTGTGGTGCGCGGGTGTACGAGTGCAAAAAGGGTACGATCAAGCTGCCCCGATCTAAAAACGTACTTAGAAGTTAAACCACGGTTCAAGAACTGCACGTGAAAGAAGCAGGGTCCTGAGTACCATCCGAAGAAACTTTTATGCAGCCTTTGTGTACGTCCGACGGTGAAGTAACAGCGTGTACTCCCATCCCGTCGTAGCAGCATCGTTTGAACGACGTGATGTTGAGTAAAACGTCGAAAAACGTGCATCAAGAGCTGGACCACGAACGAAGAAGACAAATTCGAAGCACTTATAGCAGCGCTTACGAATTGGCGCCGTTCGCTGGCGCGGCGGACGACAGCTCTCGGCGTGCGCTATTTCCTAGTCGTGCCTAGGCCTGAATTCTTTCTCATCGTAGGCACATATCCGACGACGATTTATAATTGCACAGCGCTAGAGTAGATAGTCTCTCGTGGAACTGCCTTACTGCTGATTCCATTGTATGAATAAAATGAAGATAATATCCGTGACGCCTTAGCAGCGGAGCCAGCGTGCAGAGATTAGCCGCACCGGCGACAGCTTGCTGTGTTGAGAAACTAGTTGGTATTGCAATTATCAACAGCACTACACGGGTCAGCAGTCTGCAAGGAAAATTTCAGTTTTTTTTTTTTTGCAGTGGGCCTATTGTTTAGGCAAAGAACAGATTTTAGCACGCTTTTCTGGCGCTGGCGGAAGAGATCCACCATATCGTTGGCGCGAAGGGCTTGCGGGAGGCACGGCCGGCGCGGCGTGCGTGCTTACTACGGTGGAGGAAGTAAAATGGGCATCATGTTCGCGAGTCCGTCGTTGGTATTACGTCTCTATGGTTTATACAAAACGTTCGTAGGCGAATTAAATGAGGATGGACAGGAAAGCGGTGAAGGAAAAGCATATTACAGCCGCACTCGGACTGTCCTTACATGCTTCCCGCGTACGCTCTCGGCAATCATCTCGCGATTTTTTAAAACTTGTTTGTGCAGTCCACAATCACGCATTGCTGTCCCGATTATATTAGGACTAAAATGGGCGCTAATAAAGGTCTTTAGGTCTCTTGACAACATACCAAGGTACAATGCCACCCCGCTATGCATGAAGCGTGCGAATGCACAGCCCACTCGGGACTTGCAACAGTGAGCCGGCGTAATGAGTCTGGTTAGAAGATGAGACTGGCGAAGTCTACGTGCGCTTGGCGCTTGCTCGGGCCCGAATCCCTGGAGAAGGTCTCTGTGTTTTCACCTCCGTTACGCTTTCTGCTTGTGTACAGTTCTGTGTGAGTGTACCAGTGTTTACGTGGTGTGAACGCCTCCTACAACGCAACAATATTTTCCTCCCCTCAAGCTTGCTTTCGGTAAAATGGTCTATAGTGGCCGGTATCCCCGCCTGTCACGCGGGAGACCGGGGTTCGATTCCCCGACGGGGAGTTTAGTTTTTGTTTCTGCCTAGCATTCTGCGCCATTTCAGAACAGCACTTGCCGTCTTCCCTGCGCCTCCTCGTTAGTATAGTGAGTTCAATTCCACTTCTGGCCACCGAGCGTGACGGACGTGTTTATCATGGGCTCCCAAGGAGCGGATTCAGCGGCCCTGCTGGGAGTGTTTTGCACACTGTTTTTTGCACGGCGACATAAAAGCAAGGCCGTTCCGGGTGAAGCACTCTCGAGACTCCCTCGCTTGTCTTTCACTGCTGCCGGAAGCGGTTGCCCTCGGGGCATATCAAATGAATCACGTGTGGGCGAACAGAACGTACCTCCTCCGTCTTTTCGAATGTCACACGTTGTACTAATCCCGAAAACAGATGACCCAGTTAAGCTTCAGTCTGTAGCGTCTTACCGTCGTATAAATCTAACGAATGTTGACTATAAAATTTACATGAAAGTATTAGGGCGACGACTCCAACGTGTAATTACTTCCATTGTAGGCCCACATCAGACATGCGGCATAAAAGGAAGGACCACTTTTACTAATATACACGCAGCAAGGAGTGTTCTCAAATGTTGTGACGCGATGCATGACCACGTAGCCATGATGCAATTAGACCTCCACAAAGCATTTGATAAAGTGATACATGAAATTTTGTTCTCTATTTAGAGTATGTCAATGCTGGTTCCGTGATTACAAATAGCGTGAAAATGGTTTACGAGTACTGTTCAGTGAGACTGGTCGTGAATAAGCATTTAACCGATCGTATACCTGTCCAGTCGTCAGTAAGGCAGGGCTGTCCTCTGTCTCCCCTTTTGTTTGCGCTTTATCTGGAGCCTTTCTGTTTAAGATTGCTTACAAGGCCAAACATACGTGGTTATAGATTTTTTCAAAGTGAAGTACGGGTTTTGGCATACGCGGACGATATTGCGGTTTTTTGTACGGACCATGAGAGCGTGCAAGAAGTTGTAAAAGAAGCCACTGCTTTTTGCACTGCAAGTGGAAGTGAAATTAGTTGGGCAAAGTGTTTAGGATTTTGGCATGGAAACTGGCAATACGCGCCTGAACTGTTCTCCAGTACGCCAGGCAATTACCTTGGTGTGCCACTAAAGCATTACCGTGAAAGCAAGGAATGTTGGGCCGGGGAAGTTGAGCAAGTGAAAACCCAAACAAACAAATGGGGAGGACATAACTTTTCTATGTTCGCAAGAGCTACCGTTTGCAATATGTTCCTAGTTGCAAAAATTTTTTACATGCTGCAAGTGTTATCTATATCAAGAATTTCTGTTCAAAAACGGCATAGGGTATTTGCCACGTTTGTGTGGGCTTCAACATGGGAGCGTACCAGTCGATGCAACCTTTTTCATACGGTGCATAACGGTGGACTGGGCTTGTCACATTTATACTTAAAGCAGATTGTAACAAGGTTCTTTTTTTTGCGCGAACAAAGCGATGTTTTTCTCAGAACGGTAATCCAAGTGCGATTGCGTGATTCACTGCCGGAATATGTAGTTTCGACTATGTCTACAGGGACAATGGCTCTAAGTGCTTTTCTTCGCGAAGTTGTCGCGTCCTTCCAAATAGTGAAGGCGAGATTTTCAAATGAGTATATGTGTACTGTTACGCGAAAACGGCTTTACAAAGATTTATTGGAAACCTTTTTACCTGTGCCTCTTTATCGCGCTGTATATGCTTTGGGTCCGGAGCGGGACGTGTTGAAGAGAGTGAAAAGAATGCCCATCAGATCGTCCGCTAAATCTTTCTTTTTTCAATTGCATACCGGAACTCTTCCGGTGAAGCCATGGCTGGAAAGCAAAGGCCTTTTCGTGCCTTGGTCTGCTGACTGTTTAATTTGCAAAAAGCTGGAATCCATAGAGCATATTTTCGTTGATTGTCACGATGCGGTTTTTTTGTGGGAAGTGCTACAGCGTACTATTAAAAAGGACTTACCAATACCGCCGTTTGGCATACGCTACCTTCCATGCGCCCAGCCAGGAGAAGTGCTCAGTGATTTAATAATGGTCTTGTGTATGCACAGCATATGGGGAACGCGGATGGATGTTCGCCATGAGCATGTTGTCGTACACTTAGCCCATCAGTATTTTGTTGAAAGTGTAATGTACACGCGTGATGTTTTCGGAGGGCAATCTGAATCCCCGGAATGGCTGCCAGTCTTGGACAAGCTCATGTCACTTAATCCATTCTATCACAAGAAACCTACCAGAAAGTGACTTGTGTTTTTAATCCTATGCGACTTTTCATCGTTCTGTGTAGTTGCCAAGTCGGTAATAAAGAAAAAAAAAGAATGCTCGTTAGTATAGTGGCCAGGATTCCACTTCCGGCTTCGCTAGCGAACGGACGTGAGCATCATGGGCTCCGTAGGAGCGGTTACAGCGGCCCAACTGGGTCGCGGAAACAGGTTTTCTTGCTCAGGTGACCAAGCTTACAAAGTTATTTTGCCCCGGCTTCCAACAGGTCGTATTGTATGTAATACTCTTTTTTTGCACGCCGATGTGAGAGCGAGACCATACAAGGTCGAGAATTTTCGCGACGCACTGGCACAGTTGGGACTGCTCCCCGAGAATATCGCCTTGGGGGCGTACCAAATGAATCACGTTTGGGCCATCACGTTCAAGAGTGACGATGGAATGAAGCAGCTGCTGTCTTGCCGTGAACTAGCCGTGAAAGACCGTCGGTGCATTGTTGTTGACCCTGGTGACCAGGATGTTAGAATGAAAATCCACTGGATTTTATACAACGTTCCTGAGGAAGATGTGCGGACTGCCCTGGCTCCCTACGGCACAGTCACAGAAATTGCCAAGGAACGCTGGCGCGTACAAGGCGTGCTGGACAAAGGCTCCTCAACACGGTCAGTGTCCTTGAAGTTGAAGCCTGGTGTGACAATTGATGATTTGCCGCACCAGCTGCGCATTGCTGGAGAACAGGTTCTCATAGTCATTTCCGGCAGAGCTCCACTTTGCCTGAGGTGCCATACCACAGGACATGTCTGACGAGAGTGCAAAGTTCCTCGTTGTACGCTATGCCGCCGCTTCGGACATCTTGAAACTGAATGTGTCATCATCATCATCATCATCATCATCATCATCAGCCTGATTATACCCACTGCAGGGCGAAGGCCTCTCCCATATTTCTCCACTTAACCCGGTTCTGTGCTAGCTGCATCCACTTGACCCCTGCGAACTTCTTAATCTCATCCGCCCACCTAACTTTCTGCCGCCCCCTGCTACGCTTTCCTTCCCTTGGAATCCAGTTTGTTACCCTCAGCGACCATCGGTTATCCTCTCTTCGCACTACATGTCCTGCCCATGTCCATTTCTTCTTCTTAATTTCCACTAGAATGTCGGTAACTTGAGTTATTTCTCTGACCCACTCTGCCCGCTTTCTATCTCTTAATGTTACCCCTACCATTTTTCGTTCCATAGCCCTCTGGGTTGTCCTCAACTTATGTAGAACTCTCTTGGTTAGCCTCCACGTTTCAGCCCCATAGGTGAGTACAGGCAAGATGCAACTGTTGTATACTTTCCTCTTGAGCGATACCGGTAAGCTGCTAGTCATAATCTGCGAGTGCTTGCCAAATGCGCTCCATCCCAATCGTATTCTTCTTGTTATTTCCTTTTCATGGTCCGGATCTGCGGTTACTACCTGTCCTAAGTAGACATATTCGCCTACTACTTCCAGTATTTCGCTACCTAATTTAAACTGCTGTTCCTTCCCGAGGCTGTTGAACATTACCTTAGTCTTCTGCATATTGATTTTCAAGCCTACCTTTATACTTTTTCTGTCTAGGTCATCAATCATTATTTGCAGTTATTTATTTGTAGTGGCTGCACAGCAACCATAGTTCTGCATAAAGAAAGTAACAAAATTCCGATAAAGAAAGGTGTTAGGCAAGGAGACACAATCTCCCCAGTAGTATTCACAGCTTGTTTAGAGGAAGTATTCAGAGACTTGGAATCGGAGCAGTTAGGGATAAGGGTAGATGGAGAATACCTCAGTAATCTGCGATTTGCTGATGACATTGCCTTGCTAAGCAACTCGGGGGATGAACTGCAAATAATGATTGATGAATGTGTCAAGACCTATGCAAATGTCACAGGGTCTATAACAAGGCAAGACGCCTCGGAGCTCGTCATGGACGAGGTTGAAGCCGAGGAAGCTGCGAGTACCGAATCGAGCACACCGCAGTCAAATGCCAAGGATACGGATGCCACTGGGGGCGGGGCAGTAAAGTGTAGTGAAGACCGCGCCTCTGAGCCTGCTCAGGCAGGTGCAGCGGAGACTGGTGGGGCATCAGATCGAGAAGGCAGCCATGGCACTATAAGCATGACAGAAAATGCCGAGTTATCGAAGGAGGTATGAACTACGACCAATCATCCACGAACGTGGCACCAACAGAGAGGACCCATGACAAGGCCTGTGTTGAAGATTCGTGTCTTTCTACCCCCAGCGCCGACGAACCACCTCCCAAAACACCAGGACAGCGTCGGGCGACGCTTCGCCCGAAGCCCAACATCCCGCCGGACAGAAAGCCGGCGACGACTACACCGACGTAGGAAAAATGGCTCGCCCCGAATTGACTCAAGGACGAGGGGAGACTCACGACGGGTCTTCCAGCGAGGGTGTGCTGACGTTCAGTCAGTACATGCCGGACGACCCGCACACCTCTCGAGTGGACTCGAAATTTCTTAAGCGAGAACGTTTCCTGTATTCATCATCTGTGTATAATACGGTAGAAAGTGAACACCGAGCGGTTTGGTTATCTTGTGTTTATCAGCGATATGGCAGCTCAACCTGAAGCAACACTTCGATTTGCTACGCTTAATGTAAGAGGCCTTGCACCGAGGCGATGTCAGTATCAACTGAGTCGCCGCATGCTGGACAGCGATTTGGACGTCATAGCAGTGCAAGAGACTAAGGTCGACAGTGAAGCTTAGACAAACCGCATGGTCGAACCGTTTAGAATTCGGTACAGTGTATGTGTATGCCATTCTGTTGGTACATCGGGAGGGTGTGCTATCTTCATCCGCAATTCTTTAGGTATTGTTGAAGAATCTGTTGTAGTGTGTAATACTGGACGTTTTGTTATGTGTGACTTTTCATATCTTGATTTACAGTGACGCGTACTGTGTGTGTATGCCGCAAATAAGGAAAATGAGCTCAAAGCATTCTTCAAAAATATTGAACCTTATTTGAATTCTACCAGATATACGATCCTTCTTGGGGATTTCAATTGCGTGTGTATGCCCGAGGACAGAGCTACTAACGCGATCATTCGGGATCAAAGTTCGTTGCTTTTGAGCTCAATCATCCAAGAGCACAATCTCGAAGACGTTGGGAGTGCTCTGTCAGAAGGAATCCGTCCTCAGTTCACGCACTTCCAACAAGCCAGCCACGCACGACTCGACAGAGCTTATGTGTCGGTTATCTTGGTGCCAATGATTAGTGAATACTTGGTTAAAAGCATCGCATTCAGCGACCATTGCATGGTGATGTTTACAGTAGGAACTAAGCCCAAGAGGTCTAATTTCAACTGGAACCTTTCAAAACTAAATGTAAAGCTGCTTAGTGATGGAAGTTTCGCGCGTACAGTACAAGAAAAACTTGATAGTTTGTTTATGGGCGACAATAGGGACGTTATAGAGAAATGGGAGCGTTTCAAAGAAGAAATAAAAATGAGCGCAATCGAAAGAGCGTGTGCACTATCACATAACGAGAAAAGGGAGGAAAAAGAACTTCAAAGCCGATTAAATTCACTTCTGCGGCTAGAAAACGCACAGCCAGGCCAGTTTGCATCAGAAATAAAAGAAACAAAAAATAGACTAGAACTGATAGATAAGGAAAAATACGAAGGTGCTATCATACGCGCACGCGCAGAGCGGTTGTGGCTAGGTGAGTCGCCAACAAAGCGGTCCCTATGTGACGAAAAACGATATGCCGTCAAGAGTGAGATTAAAGAGATAGTCTACCAGGGAAAAATAACTCGCGATTTCAAGACTATTCAGCGCGCGTTTGTTGATTATTATGAAGAACTGCTGGGTCACGAGGCAAACTTTGCAAGAAGGCTTTGAGTCAGAATTTTTGTCGCTGTTGCCAATACTAGGGGATGAAGTTAAGCTTAACCTAGAAGCACCCATTAGCGTTATTGAAATCGAGCGTGCTATTGACGAGTTGAGCTCTGGAAAGGCACAGGGACCAGACGGGCTTGGCGCAGCTTTCTACAAAGCCTTCAAGAGTGATGTGGCGTATATGTTGCACCGAATAATTCAAGAAATGTATGAAACCCACATGATGCCCCCGTCTTTCCGAAAAACCCACATTATTCTCATACCGAAGAGTGACGATCCCACCAGGCGACAATCAGTAAAAGCTTATAGGCCCATAAGTCTCACAAATGTAGACTATAAAATTTTCATGAAGGTTTTAGGACGAAGATTGCAGAATGTAATAAAGTCTATTGTTGGCCCGCACCAAACGTGCGGAATAAAAGGTCGAACGATACATACAAACATTCATGTAGCACGTAGTATTTTAGAATGCTGTGATTCAATTGAGAAACCTGTAGCCATGTTGCAATTAGACATGGAAAAAGCCTTTGACCGCGTTAGTCACCATATCTTGTTTTCTATCCTTGAACATGTGAATGTTGGCCGCGTTCTTTTTGATGGTGTTAAAATGGCATATGCTGGTTGTACGGCAAACATCATTATTAATAAGCAAATCAGTGAAAGCATTACTGTTCGTTCTTCAGTTAGACAAGGATGCCCTTTGTCGCCGTTGTTGTCTGCCCTCTATCTCGAACCATTCTGTCTAAAAATTATGTCAAATGAGAATGTGCATGGCTTTGCGATATTGTCCACTGAAGTTAAAATCCTTTCTTACGCGGATGACATTGCAATCTTCTGCGCAGATAAAGATAGCGTAACAGAAGCAGTGAAAAAGGCGACTAGGTTATGCAAAGTCTCAGGAAGCGTGATAAACTGGGAAAAGTGCTTCGGCTTTTGGCATGGTAGCTGGGAATCTGCGCCTATCATGCACGAAGGCTTTAACTGGCAATGCCACCTGTTAAATATTTGGGAGTTCCGCTAAACGATTATAAAGAACCAGCAAAGTACTGGGAAGCAGAAATTGAATGTGCGCGTGAAAATACACGCAAATGGGGTGGCCGAGATGTTTCTATTTTTACTAGAGCCACAGTATGCAACCTGTTTCTAGTGGCCAAAGTTTGGTATGTGCTTCAGGTATTGTGTATGTAACGAACCAGTGTCCAGCGATTGCACCGAGTGTTTGCCGTGTTTATTTGGGGGTCGAGTTGGGAGAGGACAAGCCGCACAAATCTTTTTCGATCTGAAAAGCGGTGACCTGGGTTTGGCTCATTTGTTCGTTAGGCAACTTATGTCGAGATTTATGTTCCTTCGGGACCAAAAAGACACTTTCTTGCGGACAGTAATGCAACTGTGGCTGGGTGAGGCACTGCCAGGCTTCGTTGTATCATCCAGCCCTGTTAGACACATGGGGTAAGATGTTTCCTCTGGGAGGTTGTTCGAGCTTTTAAATTTTTGAAAGCCCGCTTTTCAGTGCAGTACCTTACTGAAGTATCGAGGAAAGAACTTTACAAAGCACTCATTGATACTGTGTTACCTGTTCCTGTCTACCGGGCCATGTACAGTGTAGGTCAAGGTAAAAATGTGCTGAAAAGAGTAAAGAGGATGCCTGTGCGGGCCTCGGTTAAAACATTCTTTTTTCAGTTGCACAGTAGCACTCTACCAGTGAAGCCCTGGCTTCAAGAAAAGGGTATTTTTGTCCCATGGTCCGTAAATTGCCTAATTTGTAGAACACCGGAGACGATAGATCACATGCTCCTTCATTGTACAGACTCGGTATTTCATTGGGACATCTTACAACGAACGGTTAAAAAGTTGCTCCCGATATCGCCATACGGAATACAATTTCTACCTGTAGAGAGTGGGGACGATATACCATATGACATGTTCATGCTTCTCAGCCTACACAGTATTTGGAGAAATCGGATGGCTTCCAGGCATGCAGACGTGACTGTACTCCCCGTCAGGGAGTACTTTATCGAAAGCATGTCTTATATAAGAGATGTGGTTAGGGCCCAAAATGAGCCCCCCGAGTGGTTGTCAGTAATTGACGACCTTGTACAGCTTAAACGCTTTTAATCCTGTTGCGTGAGCGAGGCAGATTTCCGCTCTTTTTTGCATTCTGCGCCATTTCAGATCAGCGCTGCCGTTTCTCCTGCGCCTCCTCGTTAGTATAGTGGCCAGCATCCCCGCCTGTCACGCGGGAGACCGGGGTTCGATTCCCCGACGGGGAGCTTAGTTTTTGTTTCTTTTTTGCATTCTGCGCCATTTCAGATCAGCGCTGCCGTTTTCCCTGCGCCTCCTCGTTAGTATAGTGGCCAGTATCCCCGCCTGTCACGCGGGAGACCGGGGTTCGATTCCCCGACGGGGAGTTTAGTTTTTGTTTCTTTTTTGCATTCTGCGCCATTTCAGATCAGCGCTGCCGTTTTCCCTGCGCCTCCTCGTTAGTATAGTGACCAGAATCCCCGCCTGTCACGCGGGAGACCGGGGTTCGATTCCCCGACGGGGAGCTTAGTTTTTGTTTCTATTTTGCATTCTGCGCCATTTCAGATCAGCGCTGCCGTTTCCCCTGCGCCTCCTCGTTAGTATAGTGGCCAGAATCCCCGCCTGTCACGCGGGAGACCGGGGTTTGATTCCCCGACGGGGAGTTTAGTTTTTGTTTCTTTTTTGCATTCTGCGCCATTTCAGATCAGCGCTGCCGTTTTCCCTGCGCCTCCTCGTTAGTATAGTTGCGGGATTCTGCTTCCGGCCACGCCAGTGAACGGACGCAGGATGCAGGGCTCCTCAGGAGCGGCTTCAGCGGCCATGTCAGGCCGCGGTAACAGGACTGCGGAACAGGACAATACTTTCCAGGTTGTTTTGCCTGCACTGCCAACAGGTCGGTTTGTTTTGAATACCGTTTTTTTGCATGCCGATATCAGGGCCCGGCCGTACCGGGTGGAAGATTTCCGGGATGCTTTGGCGCAACACTCGCTAATCCCCGACGTTATCGCAATGGGGGCGTATCGGATGAGCCACGTCTGGGCCGTCACTCTCAGAGATACTGAAGCGGTGAACAAGATTGTAAGTGTAAGTGAGCTGTGTGTAAAAAACGGTCGCTGCTTGGTGATTGACCCGGCGAACCAGGACGTGCGACTCAAACTTCACTGGCTGCTACACAACGTGCCAGACGAGGATGTTCGTGCTGCATTTGCGCCGTACGGAAAGGTGTCTGAGGTTTCCCGGGAGCGCTGGCGTGTTAAAGGTATGGTAGAAAAGGGCTCCATCACTAGACTCGTCACCCTGAAGCTGAAAGCTGGCTTGAAGCTCGACGACCTTCCGCATCAGTTGAATGTTAGCGGAGAGCTGGCGCTAGTGATTGTGCCAGGCAGACCCCCGTTTTGCCTACGCTGCCGGAGTACGGGTCACATCCGCAAAGAGTGCCGGGTTCCTCGCTGCGGAACCTGTCGACGGTTCGGGCATGAAGACAGCCAGTGCGCACGAACCTACGTTAGCATTGCCGGACCTGGGACCAGCGAAGATTCGTCCGAGTTAATTATGGACGAGGCGGATGCGGAGGCGGCTGCTGACATTAGAGGTCAGTCAACGAAACAGGACGCGCCTTCCATGACGGTTTTAAAGAAGAATAAAGTGACGGTCTCTAATGAACAGAATGAAACTCGGCATGTCTTGAACGTTCCATCCCAGGACCATGAAAGCGCGTCAAAGGAAGCGTCAGAAGACGTAATCAAATTTTCTGATGCTGAGGACCATCTCAGTACCGAGCCTTCCTGTACTGATGCCATGGAGGTTGGGCAGGAGACAGCAGCCTTAATTGCCGCGAAACGTCCGCACGAAGAAAGCGTCGAGGAGACTCAGCTGCCAGGCGGTGTTTGTGGTGAGCCGCCTCCGAAAACTGCGGGCATCCGAAGAGCAACTTTGCGACCGAAGCCGAACTTCTCGGCCGACACGCGGCAGGCGGGGAAACCGCCTCCGTAGTTTTGTGGTGTCCTGAACGATTTGTGGGTCGGCTGCCTACCGACCAGCGTCAGGAACATTCTGCAACCAAAAGGGACGTGTGGGGAAAAAAAAATGAAAGACGGTGCTTGGACTTCGTTTGAATGCAGCCCGGTGTTCTGCTGGGAGGACATTACATGCACACATACGCCGCTGTTCTTCAGAAGCGGAGGCCACGCAACCATGAACGTAGGCACCATGCTGGTACGGGCGTCTCTTTCTAATTCATGACTCTTAAGCTTAATTTGCCGCTACACGTAGCTACTTTGAATGTCAGAGGGCTGGGAGTGAAAAGGCGACAATGCCAGCTCAGTCGCCTCCTTTTGGATAATGATATAGATATATCAGCTGTGCAAGAGTCAAAGATTGAGAGCCAAGAAAGCACTGACCGTATGGTGGCCTCTTTTCAAGCAAACGTTTAGGTGTGTATGCCATTCTGTTGGTGTATCGGGTGGATGCCTTTTATTTATACGTAACACGCTGGGAGTAAGCGTAGAGTCCGTTTTTGCCTGTCCAAGTGGTCGGCTTTTGATTACTGATTTTACCTACTGTAATTTATGCTGGCGTGTTGTGTGTGTGTATGCTCCCAATTCAAAATGCGAACGTGAATCGTTTTTTGAGTCTATTGAATTGTGGCTGAAGACTGACAAAATCTTGATTGTACTTGGTGACTACAACTGTGAGTGCTCAGCTGTGGACCGAGCGGCAAAGTGTAAACCTCGAACAGACAGAAGCTCCGACCTGTTGAATGCACTTGTGCATGAGTATGGCCTTGAGGATGTTGGCAGTGTGTTCTCCACTGGAAACCAGCCAGAGTTCACGCACCTTCAGCGAGATAGCCATGCTAGATTGGACAGGGTGTATGCCTCGGTTGATCTTGTTTCCCTATGTACTGCATATGAGGTCAAGCATGTGTCTTTTAGTGATCATCGTCTCGTGAGTGCAGTGTTTTGTAGGAAAGGAAAGATATCGCGCTTTAACTGGCACTTATGGAAACTGAATGCCAAGCTTCTCGTCGATGAAGAGTTCCTTATGGAAGTTAAGACCGAGTTTGAAACACGTCTGGCTATGCGACCAGTAAGTTTCGCAGTGGAATGGGACAGCTTCAAAGAGTGGGTCAAAATGAAATCCATAGAAAAGAGCAGTAAGGTGCGGCATAAAGAGAAAGAAAAAGAAAAAGAACTGAATGAACAACTCCAGTTTCTTTTGAGCATGGAAAGTTCAGTGCCAGGGCATTTCGCCAGTAAAATACGAGAGATAAAAAGTGAGTTGGAAACAATCGACAGTGAAAGGTACACAGCGGCTGTTATACGTGCAAGGGCTGAAAAACTTTGGGCTGGAGAAGTAATGACAAAACGAGCGCTAGCAGACGAGAAAAGATACGCCTGCCAGAAAGAAATAAGGAGTATAAGATATGCCGGCCATATCACTGAAGATGCTAAAGATATTCAACGTGCTGTAACAGTGCCCTTCAAAGAACTGCTTAGCGCTAAGCTTGAGACTGTAGGCGGCTTTCGAACAGATTTTCTAAGACTGATGCCTGCACTGGATGACGAAAGTAAAGCGTGCCTAGAAACACCGGTAACGTTGCAGGAGATACTATCTTCAATAGATGACCTGACACCTGGGAAGGCCCCTGGGCCGGATGGTCTAAGCGCCGCATTCTTTAAAACTTTTCAGCAGTATGCGGCTCAGTTTATGCTCTGTGTAATCACTGAAGCTTATGAACGTATTACTGTTCCATTGTCTTTCTCTACATCGCACATTGTTCTAATACCCAAGACAGATGATCCGGAGAAACGACAGTTGGTGGGGTCATATCGACCGATAAGCCTCACCAATGTTGACTATAAGGTGTACATGAAGGTTTTAGCAAAAAGACTGCAAAGCGTAATAAAAGCATTGGTTGGGCCTCATCAAACGTGCGGCATCAAGGGTCGATCCATTGCCACGAATATACATGTCGCAAGAACCGTACTATAATGTGTTGATGCACTCGGTGGTCAGATAGCCATGATGCAGTTAGATTTGGCGAAAGCCTTTGACCGTGTTTCTCACGAAATTCTTTCTTCCATTTTGGAGCATTCTAACCTTGGAAAAGTCATAGTGGAGGGTGTTAAAATGGCTAATGCGAACTGCACGACCCGTATTATTGTGAATGGTGCGCTGACTGACAGCATCGCAGTACGGTCATCAGTAAGGCAGGGCTGCCCGCTCTCACGCCTGCTTTTTGCACTGTATTTAGAGCCACTTTGCTTGGCTATCATTGATAGCGATCGCATTTTAGGATTCAAGCTGCAATCAGCACACGTGAAAATGCTAGCATACGCTGATGACATTGCAGTCTTTTGTGCAACTAGAAAGAGCATCTGTGAAGTCACTGGTGTCGTCCAAACATTTTGTGATCAAACCGGATGCAAGATCAATTGGGAGAAATGCTCTGGGTTTTGGCACGGTGATTGGGACGTGACACCTGATTTCTTCTGTAAGCTGCGATGGTCTGCTTTCCCAACACGTTATCTAGGCGTGCCTTTGAAATGTTATCAAGATCCCAATGTGCACTGGGTGGAAGAAAGATCCAGAGTGAAAGAAAAAGCGGATGCGTGGCAAGGAAGGCAACTGTCAATGTTTTCGCGCGCTTCTATTTGCAATGTTTTTCTTATTTCGAGGCTGTGGTACCTCATGAATGTGTTGTGTTTCTCACGAACCTCAATTCAGAAAATGCACTGCGTTTTTGCTGTTTTTATTTGGGCATCCACATGGGAAAAAACCGCCCGGACGAATTTGTTCATTTCTGTTTAAAGGGGCGGGCTTGGCCTTGCACATCTGTTCTTGCATCAGGTGGTCTCGCGATTTATATTCCTCCGTGATCAAAAAGATACCTTTCTAAGCACTGTGATGCAAGTGCGAGTGCAGAGGCTGCTCCCTGAATGGATTGTGTCATGTGAAAACATGCCTGGTACTGTGACTGGCTATCTGCGCGAGGTTGTTTTTTCGTGCAAGTTGCTAGAAGTGCGGTTTTCTTTTGATTATCTCACCAATGTTCCCAGAAAAAAACTGTATAAAGATCTCATTGACGTGATGCTGCCGGTGCCTGTTTACCGGGCATTACACTGTGGAGGCCCAGGGCAGGACGTTTTGAAAAGAGTTAAGAAGATGCCCGTGAGGCCATCAACTAAAACGTTCCTTTTCAAACTTCACTCCAACACGCTCCCCGTTAAAACCTGGTTGAATGAAAAAGGTATCTTCGTCCCATGGACAACAAATTGCCTGTTGTGCAAAAAACCGGAAACAATTGAACACATTTTCTTACAGTGTTGGGATGCTGTCTTTCTATGGGACGTCCTCCAAAGGACAATATAAAAAGGAACTTCCATTAACTCCTCAGGGTATAAGATTCCTACCAGTGCAGAACGATGATGCACCTTATGATTTATTTATGCTTCTTGGCCTCCATAGTTTGTGGAAAACACGATTGCAGGTGCGTCATGCAGATATAGATACACGATCTGCGCGTGAAAACTTTATTGAAAGTGCTGTGTATATACGCGAAACTTTCAGGATGCAGCAGGATCCGCCACAATGGCATTCTCTGTTTGATGAGTTGATGCACTTGAGCAGATTTCAGCCGCGTACGCGTTAGCTCAAGTGTAGTTGACGTGTTTTATCATGTTTTTTTGGTTTGTGTTTCACGGTAGTAAAGAAAAAAAAAGTTAGTATAGTTGCCAGTATCCCCGCTTGTCACGCGGGAGACCGGGGTTCGATTCCCAGACGGGAAGCTTAGTTTTGTTTCTTTTTTTTTGCATTATGCGCCATTTCAGATCAGCGCTGCCGTTTCCCCTGCGCCTCCTCGTTAGTATAGTGGCTAGTATCCCCGCCTGTCACGCGGGAGACCGGGGTTCGATTCCCCGACGGGGAGCTTAGTTTTTATTTCTTTTTTGCATTCTGCGTCATTTCAGATCAGCGCTGCCGTTTCCCCTGCGCCTCCTCGTTAGTATAGTGGCCAGTATCCCCGCCTGTCACGCGGGAGACCGGGGTTCGATTCCCCGTCGCAGAGCTTATAGTTTTTATTTCTTTTTTGCATTCTGCGCCATTTCAGATCAGCGCTGCCGTTTCCCCTGCGCCTCCTCGTTAGTATAGTGGCCAGTATCCCCGCCTGTCACGCGGGAGACCGGGGTTCGATTCCCCGACGAGGAGCTTAGTTTTTCTTTTTTGCATTCTGCGCCATTTCAGATCAGCGCTGCCGTTTTCCCCGCGCCTCCTCGTTAGTATAGTGGCCAGTATCCCCGCCTGTCACGCGGGAGACCGGGGTTCGATTCCCCGACGGGGAGCTTAGTTTTTATTCCTTTTTTGCATTCTGCGCCATTTCAGATCAGCGCTGCCGTTTTCCCTGCGCCTCCTCGTTAGTATAGTGGGATTCCACTTCCGGCCACCGAGCGTGACGGACGTGTTATCATGAGCTCCGGTGGAGCGGTGTCAGCGGCCCGAGAGGGCCGCGGAAACAGGTTTTTTGCTGGTGATGCCCAGGATTATCAAGTTGTGCTGCCGCAATTGCCAACAGGTGCGTGCGTTTTGAATACCGTCTTTCTTCACGGCGATTTGAAAGCCAGGCCTTTTCGTGTGGAAGATTTTCGCGACACGCTGGTCCGTCTCGGAATGCTCCCTGAGGTGCTAGCTTTGGGGGCGTTCCAGATGAACCATGTGTGGGCGGTCACCTTTAACAGCCCAGATGCGACAAGCAAAATTTTGGAAGCTAGCGAGGTTAAAGTGAAAGGAAAACGGTGCCTTGTCATCGACCCGGCTAACCAGGATGTGCGGCTGAAGCTCTACTGGGTGCTTCATAACGTCCCTGACGAAGATATTCGTGTGGCACTAGCCCCATACGGCAAAGTAACTGACCTGTCTCGGGAGTGCTGGCGCGTTCAGGGTATGGCAGACAAAGGTTCCTCTACCCGCACTGTAGGCCTCAAGATAAAGCCCGGTGTGACACTGGAGGACTTGCCTCACCAAATACGCATTTCTGGAAGTACGGCACTACTAGTCGCACCGGGGCGCCCGCCGTTATGTCTGAGATGCAATAGCCGAGGGCACATCAGGAGGGAGTGTAAAGTGCCTCGCTGTGCCATGTGCAAGCGATACGGCCATGAAGAAGCTATGTGCTCTAGGTCGTATGCCAATGTAGCAGGTATCAGAGCGGGCAACAAAGTCCAGGAAGAACATCTCATGGACCAAGTGGACGCAGAGGAAGCAGCTGGAGGAGGGGGCGTGCCACCTACTGCAGACAAGGATGCCGCACTTGCTTCTGAAACAGAGGGACCAGTTAATGTGCAAACAAAGAGTATATCGGAAGCTTCTCCTGCGGCGGAAAACGCTGCGGACGAGAATGGTGGAAATAGGAGCGAAGCTCCTTGTGCATCGCCTGGGAAAACTCAGGAAAGAGAAGACGCCGTGATGTCAACCATGCCTACAACAACGAAACGACTTCACGCCGACAGCAGCAACGATTCACACGGCAAAGGACACGAACCCAACGAGGAGCCACCAGTGAAAGCTCTGCCCAACCGAAGGCCGTCTTTGAGAGTGGCACCCAAAATTCCGCCCGAGCCGAGACCCCAGCAAAAACCGTCGGTGATGCCACCGACGTGATCCCCAGCCAAGTGAGTGTCGGAGCCGCCAACGAGCGATGGCTAAGGCAGGGACAGCTTCTCGCGGCGATTTAAAAAACGCCGTGTCTGTGAACTGTAGGCTGCAAAAGACTGTGCAAGGGGGAGAAAATGAGATTTCGATCCGGGGCTCCAAAATCGAAGGTAACACCATGCGGTTCGGGAGCTCCTTGAGAAAAAAATGGCAGTGAGCATAGAAACAAGTTTGCATGTGGCCACGCTGAATGTGCGCGGCTTGTCCACTCGGAGAAGACAATATCAACTAAGTCGGCTTTTCATGGAAAACAACCTCGACGTCATTGCTATTCAAGAGACAAAAGTTGAAAGTGAGGAAGCAACAAACCGCATGGTGGAACGTTTCAGAGCACCTTATAATGTGTGCATTTCGCACGCTACTGGCACAGCGGGTGGCTGTGGCCTTTTTGTTAAGAAGTCCTTGGAAGCAACCATTGAAAGTGTTTATACTTGTGGCAGTGGCCGTCTAATAGTGTGTGACTTTATACTGCAAAGTAACAAGTTTAGAGTCATTTGTTTATACGTTCCAAATAAGGCGGGTGAACGCAAAATGTTTTTCGAGTCAGTTGAGCGCCACATAAACACAGATCAAATGATCATCGTAATGATGGGTGATTTTAATTGTGTGTGCCGAACCGAAGACCGAACTAGGCAGGCGTCTGTTCGAGATTCGAGTTCGTTGTTTTTGAACGAGCTGGTTGACGACCGCGGACTAGAAGATGGGTTATTTATGTCGAATTCAACATCACAATGGTTTACCCATCACCAGCGAGGCAGCCTCGCCAGACTGGATCGAATTTATGTATCTGCAAAAGTAGTACCTGTGTGCACCGAGTATGGTGTTAAAAACGTTTCTTTCAGTGACCACAGTTTGGTCATGGTGATGCTGGGTCCGAGAAAACCGCCCAAATTCAACTGGGATCTGTGGAAATTCAACGTACAGATTCTCGATGATGAATCATTTGTTAAAAAAATTCAAAGAAAAATTGACGACTTGCTTGTTCGTAGGCAGGAAAGCTACAGTGAGGCATGGGAACTGTTTAAACAACAGGCGAAAATGATTGCGATCGAAAGTGCCGGTGTAATGAGTAAAAACAAAAAGAAGAAAGAAAATTAGTAGTCCGGCCGCCGTTAGTAGTCCGGCCGCCGTAGCGAACGGACGTCTTATGTTGGGCTGCGTTGGAGTGGGTACAGCGGTATATCTGGCCGCGGAAACAGGCTTTTTGTTTCGGACAGTGATGATCAGGTTGTACTGCCAAGTTTGCCTACAGGGCTATTTGTTGAAACTACTGTTTTTTTGCACGGTGACATCAGGGCCCGCCTATACCGGGTGGAATACATTCGTGATGCGCTTGCTCCCCTTTCGCTCATGCCGGATGTTATCACCCTGGGGGCGTACCGCATGATCACGTCTGGGCCGTGACCTTCAAGGACGCTGACTCGATGAAGAGGATACTTCGCTTTGCAGAGCTGCCGGTTAAAGGTGCTCGGTGTCTCGTCATCGATCCTACTAACCGAGACGTCCGAATGAAGGTACACTGGTTGCTTCACAGTGTACCAGACGAAGACCTGCGGCTCGCCTTTGCTGCTTTCGGGAAGGTGACAAATGTTGCAAAGGAGAAGTGGAGAGCACAGGGCGTGTCGGATAAGGGTTACACAACAAGATTTGTGACACTCAAGTTGAATCCATGTGTCAAGCTCGACGACCTTCCGCATCAGGTGAGCGTCAGTGGCGAATTGGCTCTAGTGGTAGTGCCTGGCAGGGCCCCGCTTTGCCTGCGCTGTAAAGGTACAGGTCACATACGGCCTGAGTGCAGCATTCCGCGATGCAGCTCTTACCGTCGGTTCGGACACGAAGAGAGTCAGTGCACTCGCACATACGCAAGCGTCACTGGTCCCGGCAAAAGCGATGAAGCGTCCGAGCTGTACATGGATGAGGCGGACGCTGACGAGACTTCGAAAGCAGGAAAAGGACCAGCGGTCAAGGAAGTATTGCAGCCTAATCTTCAAGTCCTTGTGCCGCAGAAGCCTAGTGTTCACGCTAGCCCACCGAGCAAATCAATAGTTACCGACCAAGAGGAATCTGCGTTGGATCACGCGACGAACGATGACGAATCGAACATCGAGGGCGCCGAAGCAACCGCAATGGACGTTATTCAGGGAGCAGCTGGCGTCGGTGCCGGTATACTGCCCGGAAAGCGGCCGCGTGACCAGAAAGATACCGAGAGTGAGCAACTAGACGGCAGTGGCAGCGGGGAGCCGCCACCAAAAACAACCGGGAGGAGACGGCCGCCCGTCAAACCGCGGCCGAACCCAAACGTCCCGTCCGAGCCAAGGCAGGCGGTGAAACCGCCTCCATAATCCTTTGGCCTGTGTGGTCAGGTGGACTCAGTGAAGACGGTGCTGGCTGTGATCTGTACGGCGCCTGCGAAAGACTGGATTGGGGAACGCTGCAAGGAGGCTTTATGCACTGTGAGTTTAGTGTTTTGTTACCCGCCACGAACTCTTATTAGCGGGGCTTTTGTTACTAAACATGGCGGTTAATCTCGATGTAACACTTCGTCTAGCATCTTTAAATGTCCGGGGTTTGGGAGCAAGAAGACGACAAAGCCAGCTGCGACGCCTAATTCTTGAAAATGACCTTGACCTAATCGCTATCCAAGAAACTAAGATTGAAAGCGAAGAACTAACTGATCGTATGGCGTCGTCCTTTTCTTCTTTGTATGACGTATGCGTCTGCCATTCCGTCGGCGCGTCGGGTGGCTGCGTTTCATTATTCGTAAAAGTTTAGGCATCAACGTTGCTTCCGTTGTGGCTTCCCAATGCGGTCGCCTTCTTGTTGTTGACTTTTCGTTTTCGAATTATAGTTATCGTGTTGTCTGTGTTTATGCTCCGAACGCGGTGAGCGACCGCAAAACATTTTTCGAAAGTCTCGAAATGCATCTTAGGTGCGACAAGGTAGTAATATTGATAGGAGACTTCAACTATGTTTGTTTCGCTCAGGACCGCGCAAAAAATTTGCCAGTGAGGGATAAGAGTGCTCAGCTGCTTCACTCTTTAATTAATGAATGTAATCTCAAAGACGTTGGCTATATGTTCTCTTACGACGCACACCCTAAATACACGCATTTTCAAAGGAATAGCCACGCCAGATTAGATCGAATTCATGTCTCTGTTGAACTGGCTTCATTGTGCACAGAGTATGACGTTAAGCCCGTAAGCTTCAGTGACCATTGCTTAGTAATTGGAACATTTGGCAGGAAACAGCGGAGGTCACGATTTAACTGGCACCTGTGGAAATTTAACGTGAAGCTTTTAGAGGACGACAGTTTTGTAAGAGAGACAACGAAAGAACTCGATAAATTACTTTCGACGCAGGCCGAAAGCTATATAGTTGAGTGGGAGGAGCTAAAGCAGAGAGTAAAGCTTTTAGCTATCAAAACTGCAAGTGCAATTCGATATGACGAAAAAAGAAAAGAGAAAGAAATGCACGAGGAGCTTGAGTTTTTGCTTAGCATGGATAGCATCCAGCCGGGAAGATATGCACAAGAAATAAAAGCCTTGAAACGACAACTTGAAAACATTGACACTGAAAAGTATAAGGCGGCAGTGATAAGAGCACGGTCGGAAAAATTTTGGGCGAGGGAGACGCCAACTGAGCGAGCGCTGTCCGATGAGAAACGGCATGCGTATCAAAAGGAAATACGACAAATTGACAACCGAGGTGCTGTAACGTGACCCTGCTACTATCAAAAATACCCTTATAGAACACTACAATGAATTGCTTGGCCGTAAACGCGAAGTCAAAAATGGCTTTCAGGCAGAATTTTTGCGCCAAATGCCAAAACTCGATGATGATTTTAAAACGCGTCTAGAACGACCCATAAGTTTGACAGAAATAGAAAGTGCGATAGACGAGCTTCCAATGGGAAAGTCGCCAGGACCTGACGGGCTTGGCACTGCTTTCTACAAAGAATTTAAAGATTACACAGGCCAGGTTTTGCTTAAAGTGCTAGACGAGTAATACGAGCGTAAGCAGGTTCCACCTTGGTTTTCTACCTCGCACATTGTTTTGATTCCGAAGTATGATGAGCCAGGAAAACGCCTGTTGGTGGGTTCTTATCGGCCGATAAGCCTCACCAACGTGGATAACAAAATATACATGAAAGTGCTGGCGAAAAGGCTTCAAAGTGTAATACCGAGTCTGGTTGGGCCACACCAGACGTGCGGCATTAAAGGTCGAAGCATCGCAACTAATGTGCACGTGGTACGAACTGTTTTGGAGTGTTGTGACGCGATTGGATCTCGAGTGGCAATGATACAGCTGGATCTCGCCAAAGCATTCGATCGCGTTTCGCACGATGCCATGTTCGAAGTATTGGCACACTCAACATAGGGCGAGTGATTGAGGAAGGTGTTCGAATGGTGTATGCGAACTGCACGACACGGATAATTGTGAATGGAGAGCTCACTGACAGCATTCGTGTGCTGTCGTCAGTGAGGCAAGGCTGCCCCCAGTCATCCCTGCTGTTTGCGGCCTACCTCGAGCCTCTCTGTCGGTCTATCATAAACAATGAACGTATAACTGGTTTTATGCTACAGTCAGCATAGGTCAAAATGCTGGCATATGCAGATGACATCGCTGTATTCTGTTCAAGCAGAGAAAGCATTCAAGAAGTTACTGTCCTTGTTGAAAAATTCTACCGACAGACAGGCTGTGAAGTAAATTGGGAAAAAAATGCCGGTTTCTGGCATGGAGACTGGGATGTTAAGCCTGAATACTTTTCTCGTTTGCAATGGTCAAAATTGCCGACCCAGTATTTAGGCGTGCCGCTTGAATCGTACCAAGATCCCACCCTTTTCTGGGCTGGCGAAGCAGAGAGGGCAAAAGAGAAAGCTGATTCATGGCAGGGCAAGCCGTTGTCAATGTTCTCACGCGCTTATGTGTGCAATGTTTTCCTTGTGGCAAAGATATGGTACGTAATGAATGTGCTTTCGGCAACGCGTGTTAGCATTCAAAAAATTATTCGTGCCTTTGCCGTTTTCATGTGGGCATCAACATGGGAAAAGTGCAGCAGAACCAACCTCTTTCTTCCTGTTAAGGCGGGGGGCTTGGGCCTTGTGCATCTCTTTTTGCGACAGGTTGTCTCGCGTTTTTTTTCCTTCGTGATCAAAACGACAAATTCTTGAGGACGGTCATGCAAGTACGACTGTGTAAAATGCTTCCAGAATACGTTGTCTGTTCTGGTGAGAATATGAGTGGCGCTTTAAAAGGGTACATGCGCGAAGTTGTCTTGTCTTTCAGAATGTTGCATGCGCGTTTTTCAATGGAATACTTGAGCAAAGTGTGTAAGAAAAAGCTGTACAAAGATCTTCTGGATGTGACGATACCGTTGACGATTTACCGTGCACCACACCGTGGAGGCCCCGGACAGGATGTCTTAAAGGGTGTGAAAAAGATGCCAGTTAGGCCTTCAATCAAAACGTTTTTCTTTAAGCTACATTCCAACAGATCACCTGTTAAAACCTGGTTACATGAAAGAGGCTTATTCGTTCCCTGGACAACAGACTGTCTCCTTTGCAAAAAACCAGAGACAATCGAGCACGTCTTTCTGGATTGCTGGGACCCAGTCTTCCACTGGGATGTTCTCCAGAGAACACTAAAGACCTTCCGTTAGATCCGTATGGCATACGGTTCCTTCCAGTCGAGAGTGAGGGTATTCCTTTGGATTTAGTCATGGTCTTGGGCCTACACAGCCTGTGGAAAACAAGGATGCAAGTGCAACATGCAGATGTCAACACGCGTTCTGTACGCGAGAACTTTATCGAGAGTGTGCTGCTCCTTAGAGAAACGTACCGGGTGCTTTCTGATCCACCTGACTGGATCAGTGTGCTCGATGAACTGGCTGTCCTCAAGAAATTTTAAACCTTTCGTGGCAGCCGAAGTCTGGTTGTTGCGAGTTTTACGAATAATGTGGATCTTTTTTGAATTGATATGAACTCAAAACAGGCAATAAAGAAAAAAAAAGTGTAGTGGCCAGTATCCCCGCCTGTCACGCGGGAGACCGGGGTTCGATTCCCCGACGGGGAGCTTAGTTTTTGTTTCTTTCTTGCATTATGCGCCATATCAGAACAGCACTTAGCCTCTTCCCTGCGCCTCCTCGTTAGTATAGTGGTCAGTATCCCCGCCTGTCACGCGGGAGACCGGGGTTCGATTCCCCGACGGCGAGCTTAGTTTTTGTTTCTTTCTTGCATTATGCGCCATATCAGAACAGCACTTAGCCTCTTCCCTGCGCCTCCTCGTTAGTATAGTGGCGAGTATCCCCGCCTGTCACGCGGGAGACCGGGGTTCGATTCCCCGACGGGGAGCTTAGTTTTTGTTTCTTTCTTCCATTATGCGCCATGTCAGAACAGCACTTAGCCTGTTCCCTGCGCCTCCTCGTTAGTATAGTGGCGAGCATCCCCGCCTGTCACGCGGGAGACCGGAGTTCGATTCCCCGACGGGGAGCTTAGTTTTTGTTTCTTTCTTCCATTATGCGCAATGTCAGAACAGCACGTATCCTCTTCCCTGCGCCTCCTCGTTAGTATAGTCGTTGCTACTTCCGGCCACCGAGCGTGACGGACGTGTTCATCATGGGCTCCCAAGGAGCGGATTCAGCGGCCCAGCTGGGCCGTGGTATCAGGAGTACGGAAAGGCTTGCCAAGGATTATGAACTGGTTCTACCGCATCTGCCTACAGGTTCGAGTGTTTTGCATACTGTTTTTTTGCATGGCGACATAAAAGCCAGGCCGTACCGGGTGGAGCACTTTCGAGACTCCCTCGCTCGTGTTTCACTTTTGCCGGAAGTGGTTGCCCTCGGGGCATATCAAATGAATCACGTATGGGCGGTAACGTTTAAAGGTGAAGAGGGCAAAACGAAGATTTTGCAAGCCGAAGCTTTTGATGTTAAGGAACACCGATGCGTGGTCATTGACCCCTGTAACCAAGGCATCAGGTTGAAGCTTTTCTGGCTGCTTCACGGCGTGCACGACGATGACGTGCGAGCGGCGTTGGCGGCTTTTGGAAAAGTTACCGAAATATCAAGAGAAAAGTGGAAAGTGCAAGGGTGTGTTGACAAGGCTTCAACGACTCGAACGGTCACGCTGAAGCTAAAAGTGGGCGTAACCATTGAGGACCTGCCGCATCAGCTTCGGGTCGCCGAGGACGTCGCACTCGTCCACGTCCCAGGCAGAGCCCCGCTTTGCCTCCGGTGCCGGGGAAAAGGACATATACGTCGGGATTGTCGTGTGCCGCGCTGCGGGCTGTGTCGTCGCTACGGCCATGACGAGTCGCAGTGTGTGCGCACGTATACCAACGTTGCAGGCCCCGTGCCGAGTGAAGTGGCAGGCGAGCACTTGATGGACGCAGTGGACGCCGAGGAAGCTAGCAGTGGAATCACTGAGGATGCAGTGCAGAAAGAACAATCCTCTGAGAAGACCCCTGCCCTTAAAGAGCACTGTGAGTCAGATGTGATTGTTCCGTTGCTGAATGTTGCTGGGACCGAGACACCCACGAAAGAAGACGGCAATGCCAGTGCTGCAAGCCCAGCTTCGGCTACGCAACACAGTGAGGTACAGGGGGACACTGAAGCTGAGATGCCAGCTGCTTCTACCTTGCCTGTGAAGCGGGTGCACGAAGACAGTGTCAACGAGGAATCAACCCAAGGAGGAGCGGAAAGCGGACAGCCTCCACTGAAGGCAGCCCCCCTTCGCCGGGCGTCCTTCAAGCCAAGGCCAAACGTGCCCCCAGACCAGAGAACTGTGTCACCTGTGCCTCCGCCATAGCGGGGGTACCCTTTCCGGTCGAGACGTTACAAGCCCGGTTCATGATCGGGAGCAGCGCTTGGAACGACGGACGGACTCGCCAAAAAGGAAGAATGGTCATCCCGTGCAACAGATCAACCGCAATGCTGTCTTTCTGCAAAAGCGATGTGAGTGATATATGTTTCGCGATTATAATTTCTTGAGATGGCGACCAATTTAACCACTAGCTTGCGCGTAGCCACGCTAAATGTGAGGGGGCTGTCAACGCGTCGGAGACAACTGCAGCTGAGCCGCATTCTGCTGGAAAATGAAATTGATGTGCTAGCAGTTCAAGAGAGCAAAATGGAAAGCGAACAACAAACAGAGAAAATGGCTGAAATATATCGTTCTAGATATAGCGTTTGCGTTTGTCATGCGGTTGGAAGATCGGGGGGATGTGTCATCTTCATTCGAAATTGCATAGAGTGTGTGCAGTCTGTGTTCTCGTGTGAGAGTGGTCGGCTTTTGATATGTGATTTCAGTTTTTCTGGATTGGACTGGAGAGTGATTTGCGTTTATGCGCCGACTAGAACGTTTGAGCGGGAAGAGTTTTTTCACTATATGAAATCCTTTCTAATACATGAGAGGCGTGTTCTCCTGCTTGGAGACTTCAACTGTGTCTGTAGACCGGAAGATAGAACAACAGGCCGTGTCCTTCGTGACAAGAGTGCAGAGTTACTTATTGACATTGTTATTGAGGCAGAGCTTGAAGATGCTGGCTGTATAATGACGCATGAAGGCCAAGCAAAGTTCACGCACTTTCAAGGTAGCTGTCATGGAAGGTTGGACCGAATATATGTTCCCATTGATTGTGTGCCCTTGTGCTCGGAATATGAAACACTTCCCATGAGCTTTAGTGACCACTCCCTCGTAATGATTACTCTAGGCATGAAAAGTAAGGCAACAAAGTTCAATTGGGAGCTATGGAAATTTAATGAAAAACTGCTGCTGGATGAGGAGTTTACCACTAAAGTTAAAGAATATATTAGGCATATGTTACAAAATGACTCTAATTTTATACAAGCATGGGAGCAGTTTAAGTGCGAGATAAAGATAGCTGCTATTGACCGAGCATGCACTCTCCGACGTAAAGAAAGAGAACAAGAAAAAGAACTTCGTAGCACACTTGAATACATGCTTAGCATGGAGAGCGTTAAGCCTGGCTTGTTCGCCCAAGATATTAAAAAGATAAAAACCAAACTTGAGGTGATAGACGAAGAGAAGTATCGCGGTGCGGTGATAACGGCACGCAGCGAAAAATTGTGGCTCGGAGAGACGCCCACGAAAAGGGCACTTAGTGACGAAAAAAGGTACGCAGTGTCAAAAGAGATAAAAGAAATCTGCTATCAGAACGTAGTTACCTCGGAAAAAAAACCATTGAACGGGCGTTTGTAGAATTTCACAGCGAATTGTTTAGCCTTAAAACACCGGACATTGAACGCTTCAGAAAAGACTTTCTGTCGCTGATGCCAAGCGTAGAAGACGAAGTGGCGCAGACACTTGAAGCAAGTATTACTTGCGAGGAAATTGAGGCCGCTATCGGGGAATTAAATTCCAATAAGTCACCCGGACCAGATGGTCTTGGTGCTGCCATATACAAGGCCTTTCCAACTGAAATGGCTGTTTTACTGGAAAGAGTTATTAGTGAATGCTACGAAAAGAACGTACCTCCTCCGTCTTTTCGAATGTCACACATTGTACTAATCCCGAAAACAGATGACCATGTTAAGCTTCAGTCTGTAGCGTCTTACCGTCCTATAAGTCTAACGAATGTTGACTATAAAATTTACATGAAAGTATTAGGGCGACGACTCCAACGTGTAATTACTTCTCTTGTAGGCCCACATCAGACATGCGGTATAAAAGGAAGGACCATTTTTACTAACATACACGCAGCAAGGAGTGTACTCGAATGTTGTGACGCGATGCATGACCACGTAGCCATGATGCAATTAGACCTCCACAAAGCATTTGATAAAGTGGTACATGAAATTTTGTTCTCTGTTTTAGAGTATGTCAATGTTGGTTCCGTGATTACAAATGGCGTGAAAATGGTTTACGAGTGCTGTTCAGCGAGACTGGTCGTGAATAAGCAGTTAACTGATCGTATACCTGTTCAGTCGTCAGTAAGGCAGGGCTGTCCTCTGTCTCCCCTTTTGTTTGCGCTTTATCTGGAGCCTTTCTGTCTAAGATTGCTTACAAGGCCAAACATACGCGGTTATAGATTTTTTCAAAGTGAAGTTCGGGTTTTGACATACGCGGACGATATTGCGGTTTTTTGTACTGACCATGAGAGCGTGCAAGAAGTTGTAAAAGAAGCCACTGCTTTTTGCATTTCAAGTGGAAGTGAAATTTGTTGGGCAAAGTGTTTAGGATTTTGGCACGGAAACAGGCAATACGCGCCTGAACTGTTCTCCAGTATGCGATGGACAACAACGCCAGGCAATTACCTTGGTGTGCCACTAAAGCATTACCGTGAAAGCAAGGAATGTTGGGCCGGGGAAGTTGAGCAAGTGAAAACCCAAACAAACAAATGGGGAGGACATAACTTTTCTATGTTCGCAAGAGCTACCGTTTGCAATATGTTCCTAGTTGCAAAAATTTTTTACATGCTGTAAGTGTTATCTATGTCAAGAATCTCTGTTCAAAAACTGCATAGGGTATTTGCCACGTTTGTGTGGGCTTCAACATGGGAGCGTACCAGTCGATGCAATCTTTTTCATACGGTGCATAACGGTGGACTAGGCTTGTCACATTTATACTTAAAGCAGATTGTAACAAGGTTCTTTTTTTTGCGCGAACAAAGCGATGTTTTTCTTAGAACGGTAATCCAAGTGCGATTGCGTGATTCACTGCCGGAATATGTAGTTTCGACTATGTCTACAGGGACAATGGCTCTAAGTGCTTTTCTTCGCGAAGTTGTCTCGTCCTTCCAAATAGTGAAGGCGAGATTTTCAAATGAGTATATGTGTACTGTTACGGGAAAACGGCTGTACAAAGATTTATTGGAAACCTTTTTACCTGTGCCTCTTTATCGCGCTGTATATGCTTTGGGTCCGGAGCGGGACGTGTTGAAGAGAGTGAAAAGAATGCCCATCAGATCGTCCGCTAAATCTTTCTTTTTTCAATTGCATACCGGCACTCTTCCGGTGAAGCCATGGCTGGAAAGCAAAGGCCTTTTCGTGCCTTGGTCTGCTGACTGTTTAATTTGCAAAAAGCTGGAAACCATAGAGCATATTTTCCTTGATTGTCACGATGCGGTTTTTTTGTGGGACGTGCTACAGCGCACTATTAAAAAGGACTTACCAATAACGCCGTTTGGCATACGCTACCTTCCATGCGCCCAGCCAGGAGAAGTGCCCAGTGATTTATTGATGGTCTTGTGTATGCACAGCATATGGAGAACGCGGATGGATGTTCGCCATGAGCATGTTGTCGTACATCCAGCCCATTAATACTTTGTTGAAAGTGTAATGTACACGCGTGATGTTTTCGGAGGGCAATCTGAATTCCCGGATTGGCTGCCAGTCTTGGACAAGCTCATGTCACCTAATCCGTTTTATCACAAGAAACCTGTAAGAAAGTGACTTGTGTTTTTAATTCCATGCGACTTTTCATCGTTCTTTGTAGTTGCCAAGTCGGTAATAGAAAAAAAAAAAAAATCCACTGCGGTTGAACTGTTGCATGGGATGACCATTCTTCCGTTTTGGCACTATACTAACGAGGAAGCGCAATGAAGCCCTTTGGCGTTGCACAGAAATAGCACAGAAGGATGAAAACAAAAACCTAAGCTCCCAGTCGGGGAATCGAACCCCGGTCTCCCGCGTGACAGGCGGGGATACTGGCCACTTTTTTTTTTCCTTATTGCCTGACATCAGCAGGGACCACAATACACAAAACGACTTACAGGGCACAATGAGCAATCATTAATACAACAATCAGCCAGGTGGGTTGTGGCGTCGTCATGCTAAAAGTTCTCTTAGAGTCACTAATGGCTCCAATCTTCCGAGCCACTCGGGAGCTTCAGGAGCAAGTTTCTGAATTTCAATTTATCTATTGATGCCTTCCCGAAAATAGATCCGTGCTGGCCCTGCGTGAGGATCGCAATGGTTTCTTGCCATTCTCGAGTGCCAAAAACAGTGGAGGGACATTAGCATAATAAGGTCAAATGGCACTCCATCCTCATTCTCTACTGGAAAGTACCTAATACCATGAGAGTCTAAAGGAAATTTCTTTTTTAAAGTTCTTTGTAAAATATCCCAAAAGTATACCCCTTCCAACAATGTAGGAAAACGTGGTCTATAGTTTCTGGCTGTTTACAAATTAAGCAATGCGAACCCCAAGGTAAAAATAACTTCTTCCCTTCCAAGAACTTTTTTACTGGCAGTGTTTCTGTGCGTAACTTAAAGAAAAAAGTTTTTGCATTTGACGGCACCTGCATCGCCTTCACCCGCTTAAGTATGTCGCGTCCTGGTCCTCCACTGTATAAGGCCCTGTACATTGGTATGGGAAGAACTACATCACACAAATCCTTGTACAGCTTCTTCCTGCTAACACAACATAAATATTCATAAGAAAATCGAACAGACAGGAATCGCACACTCGCGACAACTTCTCTAAAATAGCCAAAAATACGTCCCGATACACTTTCGGTCGAGACAACAATGTCCTGTAGTGCATTTCCGAGCCTTAATTGGCACACACTACGCAAAAACGGATCTCCTACATCGCTAACAAAAAGAAAATCTGCTGACAATCTGTCGTAGAAATAAATGCCCCAAACCCAGTCCACCCTCCTTCACCCGCCTAAACAAAGTGGTCCGGCTACATCGTTCCCATTCTGCTGCCCACACAAAAATGGCAAATATCCGGTTCTGTCTCTGTACAATTATCCTTGCAAAATGCAACACTTGCATCGCGTACCACAGCTTCGACATAAAAAACATATTACACACTGTGGCCCTGGCGAAAACTGACAATTGTTGCCCTTTCCAACCCTCTACCTTTTCCCGCGTGGCTTGAGTCTGTGCCCTCCAGTACGATTCGCTATCGCGATAACTATCTAGTGGGACGCCCAAGTACTTTACTGGTATTGTCACCCAGGACATGTTTGCGAACTTCTCCGGCGTCGTTGGCCATTCTCCGTGCCAAAGCCCCATGCAGGGACTTTGACCAATTAACTTTACTGCCGGAAACCTTTGTGAATTCTTTTACAGACGACACGGCCTCGATTACCCCTTCGCGATTCACTGCGAATACAGCCACATCGTCCGCATATGCCAGCAGCTTAACTTCTGCAGCTTGCAATTGGAAGCCACGAATTTTGTCGTTTTCCATGATATTTAAACACAGTGTCTCGATGTAAATGCAGAATAGCAGAGGGCTGAGGGGACAACCCTGGCGAACTGATCGCTGCACGTTTATGGGGGCCCCCAAACTCATATTTACAATCAATCTTGTTGCGCAGCTTCGGTACGCCATGACAGCTCCCTCGCGAATGACGGACCCTACATTCATATGGTCGAGTATGCAGAACAGGATTTCATGTGAGACACAATCAAATGCTTTCTCCAGATCCAACTGAAGGATGGCCACACAACTGTGTGTGTGATCACAGCACTCAAGCACACTCCTCACTTTGTGGTGTGGTCCAACTAACTGTTGAATTACTGACTGTAGTCTACGGGCTAGACTTTTCATAAATACTTTGTAGTCTACATTCGTGAGTGCGATAGGGTGATATGCTGTAACCTGTTGTAACTTATCTGCTTCATTGTATTTAGGAATCAACACTGTGTGGGATTTGCCATAAGACGGGGGCAATTCATTTACTTTGTAGGACTTGTTGTACACGGCTGTCAGTACCGGCACTATTTCATGTTTGTATGCTTTGTAGAACGCCGCGCTTAACCCGTCGGGGCCGAGAGATTTTCCCGGGTTCAATTTTTCTATGGCAAGCTCGACCTCCAACGCGGTTATTGACAGCTCCAGCCTATCTTTTTGCTCATCATCTAATCGCGGTAAAGCGCCCAGAAACTTTCCTTTGAATGCGTTTACTTCCACGTCTTGCTTTATAAACAGCGTTCGATAGTATTCAAGAAACGCCTGCTTGATATGACCGCTTTCTCCAGATAACGTCCCGCTTCATTCGATCAGTTCAATGTGGTTTCGCTGAGCATGCGTCTTCTCGATTCCTAGTGCTCGTTTCGACGGTGTCTCCCCAGCAGCTATATCTTGCGCCTTCTCCCGCACGAGCGCACTACGATAGCGCTCCTCTTCGAACAGTTCAATCCTGTTTTTTATTTTCCTAATATCGTCCATCCATTTACCAGGCTCTTCGCTTTCTTTTTCAAGTAGTGTAGTTAGCAAGGATATTAAATTGTCCTCCTCACGCTTCTGTTCTTGTCGAATACAGCTTGACCGTTCGATTGCTGCTAACTCTATTTGCTCTTTGCAAAGTTCCCACTGCTGCCATATTTTCATCTCCCCCCTAGACTATTTTGTCAATTTCTTCGCTTGCTTTCCTTCTAAAGATATAGTCTGTAATGAGCTTATTATTTAATTTCCACGTCTCCCATCAAAACTGATTGCCTCAATTTTTTGTCCCTATCCCGCACTCCACTAAACAATGATCGGAAAATGAAATCGGTACTACATTGTAACTACTGCATTTTGATATGACGTCCGTAGACACACAAAATGCGATCCAGCCGCGCGTGGCTTGACCGCTGGAAATGTGTAAACTTCACACAACGCGATCCTTCTAAACATTCCGCCACGTCGTCAAGGTTGCTAGTGTCTATAATTTCCGAAAGAGCCTCAGTACTTCTGTCCCTAAACGCTCTTGTACTGGATTTATCGCAGCCTCTCAAGACGCAATTATAGTCGCCCATGACAATCAGGGATTTCTCACAACTAAAGTACTTTTGTACATTTTGAAAAAAAAGGCTACCCTTTCATCCACAACATTTGGAGCGTACACACTAATAATGTGCCAATACTTTGTGTTGTACAGAAAATCCACACAAACACACCTGCCCGACGGACATGCCATATCCGCCTTAACCTCGAGTCCGGGTAATTTCTTAACAAAAATGACACAGCCCGCAGACGTGCCAATTGCGTGGCTCACTACTGCAAAATACCTAGACGTGAAACGTCGCACCATGTCACCGGTCTCTTCTTCCCCATCAACTTTCGTTTCCTGCACGACCAGGACGTCGAGGTCATGCTCAGTTAAAAGGCGGTACACCTGGCCCTGCTTCTTCTTGCTTGCCAGTCCCCTGACATTAAGTGTACCTACATTTATCGGAGCCGCAGAAGCCATTTTCATACAGGGGAAAGAGGCCGGTAACATGGTGCTTACCTCTCGCGTCTAGCGCGTGGCTAGACGATGTCTTTGACCCCGGAGCCATACGGTGCTGGTGGCAGGCTTGACTGCGGTGGCGGTTTGTAGTGGTCTCTCCTCTCCGCCGACACATTAGGTCGCGGCCGCACAGTGGACCGCCGTCTTTGGCTGGTTTTTGCCGGCGGCTCTTCGACGCTGGGAGCTGTCGCCTTATCTCCCTCAGCCCTGGTCTGGGCGTGGGACCGCTTTGATGGGGCAGGAACACCGGTGGAGCGGGCGGCGCTCTTGTCATGGTTCTGCTCAAACAGAGTCGCTGGTTCTGCTTCCTTGAGCGCCGGCCCGCTTACTCCTTCAGTCGGCTCCTCCATCTGGTTTCCCGCAGGGTCTCCCGCTTCAGGTTTCCGCCCGGCATCGCTGCTGGAAGGTCCTGAAGAGTCCGTAGCGCCGGTTTTCTTTTCCTGTTCCTCAATGCCTTTTGCGGATTCTTCGGCCTCCAATACGTCCATCAGGAGCTCCGCCATGTCGTCTTTTGACGCGGCACCCGTAGCTGCCGCGTAAGAGCGTACACAATCGTTGTCTGCGTGGCCGTACCGCCGACATTTCGTACAGCGGGGGACTGACGTCTTATATACAGATGCCGCACAATGCGCGAACGGTAGGGGACGTGTTTCAGTAGCAACTAGAGAAGACGGGGGCTCGGTAGTTTGATGCAGCACCCGAAATTCGACCACGACGGAGGCGGAAGAGGTGGCCATCGCGCTAGCTCTAACAACACTACAGGTCAAAATTGTAGTTACAGACTCGAAATCAGCGATTAGAAACTTTGACGCGGGCCGCAATTCGGCCATAGCAGCAAGAGTGTTGGCCAGTGGTCCACCACCGGCCGAGCAGGTCGCGCTCATTTGGACACCGGCGCATCAGGGGTTGAGAGGGAACAAGAAAGCGCACGTACTGGCCCGAGGATTAGCTACATTCCGGGATCCCAGTGACGACTTATTGCCAACCCCGCAACGCTTGCGCGATGAGGAGCCCCTGCAGTTCGACGGTGACCTTAACACCTACCAAGATATCCTAAATCATTACAAATTAGGCAGATCAGTACTACCAAAAGCGTGTAAGCAACTCACCAAAAGCGAGGAGGTTATTTGGCGTAAGCTACAGACTGGAGTATTCCCGAACCCCCAGCTTTACAGCAAGCGGCACCCGGAAATATTTAGCCCCAGGTGCAAACATTGCGATGCCATAGCGGACATGATCCATACGATATGGACGTGTCCTAGATTTGGAGAACCTGACAGAACAAATGAGTCCTTGGAGGCACTACTTCTCAAGCAGGACGAGAAAGGGCAACGAGAAGTCATCCGTCTTGCTCTGGCCGCTGCTCAGATCCAAGGGATCCAGGTCTACGGCTGAGGGGGAGGACATGGTTGGGACAGAGCTTCGCCTCGGATCCTCACCAACCTTTTGACGGGTGCAATAAATGTTATTTCTCTCTCTCTCTTTTGCATTCCCGGCGCACGTGACCGGTGCCGTGGCAGCGCAGGCACTGCATCGGGCGTCCAGGCGCCGCGACAAGGGCCAACTCTCCGGCGACGCGTACCTGATGTGGCAGGTCGTTCAATTTCAGGCCCGCCTTCAACTTCAGTATTACAGCCCTTGTCGTAGAACCCTTGTCATTGACGCCTTGTATCCGCCACCGCTCACGCGTGACTTCCGTCACCTTGCCAAACGCCGCGAATGCCTACCGGATGTCATCGTCGGCCACGCCATGAAGCATCCAGTGAAGCCACAGCTTTACCTGCCAATCTTCCGGGTCGATGATGAGACAGCGGCGTTTCTTCACTTGCAGCTCCTTGAAGGCGAGCAGCTTCTTTGTTGCCTCCGCACTCCGCAGGGTAACCGCCCAGACATGTTTGGTTTGGTACGCCCCCAATGCAACCACGTCGGGGAGCACACCGGACTCGGCCAGGGCGTCACGAAAATCTTCGACCCGGAAAGGCCTCACTCGTACATCGCATTGGAGAAAAACCGTGTTTGAAACAACACGACCGGTTGGCAGTGCAGGCAAAATGATCTGGTAGTCCTTATCTTCGCTTGCATCGATCCTGTTTCCGCGGCCGCCAACGGCCGCTATCGCCGCTCCGTTGGAACCCATGACCCTGCGATCCGTTCAACTCGGTTGCCGGGAGCAGAACGCGTGACAGGCGGGGATACTGGTAACTATACTAACGAGGAAGCGCAATGAAGCCTGTTGGCGTTGCGCAGAAATAGCAGAGAAAGATGAAAACAAAAACTAAGCTCCCCGTCGGGGAATCAAACCCCGGTCTCCCGCATGACAGGCGGGGATACTGGCTACTATGCTAACGAGGAATTTTTTTTTTCATTATTGCATGAATTGGTACAAATACATCAGTAAAAGATCGTGGTTGCCATGCCCCTTGGCTAACAACCGCGTCTAATGGACTTTCATTACCACAAGGTCGCCCATTAGACTCAAGACCTCCTCCGCAGCGCCTTACTGCTTCAAGATTTCTTTTAGTTTTACACTTGTTCAACAAAATAATCACATACAGATCGTGCATCGACATCACAGTGTCTATAAGCCATCCTACTCCTCCAAATACTGTGAAGGCCCAAAGAACGAATGAGGTCATACTGAACATCATCATTAACAGTTGTCAAGTACCGAATTCCACGTGGCGTCAATGGCAGGTCTTTTTTTAACTCTCCTTTGTAAAGCGCAGTGAAGCCCGTTGGCGTTGCGCAGAAATAGCACAGAGGGATGAAAACAAAAATCTAAGCTCCCCGTCGGGGAATCGAACCCCGGTCTCCCGCGTGATGGGCGGGGATACTGGCCACTGTACTAACGGTTTTTTCTTTTTTTTATTGCCGGCTTCGACACACAATACACAACATACAAAAGTGATAAAACGCGTCAGCAAACCTTTAGCGGACACGACGGGTTAAAATTTATTCATCTCTACCAAGCTGTTAAGCAGGTCTATCCATTCTGGTGGTTCGGGGAGTGTTCGATACACTTCCCTCAAACGTACACCGCTTTCTATAAAATGTTCCCGCACAGGGCGCACATCAACATCTGCGTTGTTGAACTGCATTCGCGTTTTCCACAAGCTGTGGAGGCCGAGAAGCATAATCGTATCCAGTGGACTATTGTCAGCGTGTAAAACCGGAAGGAACCTTATGCCGTACATATCTAGGGGTAATTCTTTTTTCAAAGTCCTTTGAAGCACATCCCAGAAAAAGATGGGATCCCAACAATCCAGGAATACGTGTTCTATGGTTTCAGCTTTCTTACATAGGTAGAGTTAGTTGTCCAGGGTACAAAAAGACCTTTTTCATGAAGCCATGCTTTTACTGATAACGCGTTAGTATTAAGTTTAAAGAAAAAGGATTTGACCGAGGGTAACACCGGCATTCTCTTCACTCTGTGCAAAACATCTCCTGGGCCTCCACATAATGGCAAACGGTAAAGTGGAACCGGAATCATTGCATCCAATAAATCTGAGTACAATTTTTTCCGCGTGACATCACTCAAGTATTGCATCGAAAATCGCGCATGCAGCATCCCGTATGCAAGCCCCACTTCACGTAGGTACCCTCTCACAGCCCCACCCATAGCATGACAAGAGCATACCACATATCCTGGAAGGAGTCTGCACAGTCGGAGTTGCACAACTGTGCGCAGGAACATGTCATTTTGATTTCGCAGAAACATAAATCGTGAGACGACTTGCCTCAAAAACAAATGTGCAAGGCCTAGCCCACCTTTTTTGCAGACAGGAACAAGTTTGTCCGACTGGTTCTTTCCCACGTCGATGCCCAAATAAAAACGGCGAAAACACGGTGCATTTTTTGAATGCTGATCCGAGAGGCACTGAGCACATTCATGACATACCACATTTTTGCAGTGAGAAATAAATTGCACACGGCAGCCCGCGAAAATACAGATAATTGCCTTCCTTGCAACGCATCAGCCTTTTCTTTTGCATTTAAAGTTTCATCTCTCCAATACGAATCAGTGTCCCGGTATGCTTGGAGAGGTACACCTAGATACATTGTAGGAATCGTTGACCACTGCAGTCGAGAGTAGTACTCTGGAGTGTCTCACCCAACTGCCATGCCAGAAGCCATAGCTCTTTTCCTAGTTTATTAACGCCCCCGTAGACTGACAATATTTGTGGATTACATTTGTGGCTTCACAGATGCTATCTTTATCTGAACAGAAAACCGCAATATCATCGGCATAGGCCAATATTTTAACATGCGCTGACTGTAGCCTGAAGCCCGTTACGCTCTCATTATTTCGGATAGCCAAGCAAAGAGGCTCAAGGTAAAGTGCAAACAACAGGGGCGACATGGGACAGCCCTGCCTAACTGACGACCGAACTTGCAGGCTTTCGGTCAGTTCTCCGTTCACTATATTTCACGTTGTGCAGTTGGCATACGCCATTCTGACGCCGTCTGTTATTAAATCACCATCATTGGAGTGATCCAATATGGCAAATAGCACATCATGCGACACCCGGTCAAATGCTTTTGCGAGATCCAGTTGGATCATTGCCACACGGTCACCAAGTGCGTCACAACATTCTAGTACGCTTCGCGCAACGTGAATGTTCGTGGCGGTGTTCCGTCCCTTTATGCCACAAGTCTGATGCGTGCCAACCAGCTTTGTTATCAGACATTGCAGTCGTTTTGCCAACACTTTCATAAATATTTTATAATCAACGTTGGTGAGGCTTATCGGGCGATAAGACCCCACCAACAAACGCTTTTCCGGCTCCTCAGTTTTCGGAATCAGTGTGATATGTGAAGTTCTGAAGGACAGTGGAACACGGTTTTGCTCATAAGCTTCATTGATAACCTTCAGGAGGAGGTGAGCTATCATTGGCTTAAACATTTTATAAAAGGACGCCCCTAGTCCGTCAGGGCGCGGTGCTTTACCAGCTGGCAGAGGGTCTATTGCGTCCTCTAGTTCTTCGACGCAAATTGGCATTTCAATTCGCTCCTTTTCTTCATCATCAAGCTTGGACATTAGAGACAAAAACCCTGCTTCAAAATCCCCTACCAGTTTTTGCGAGTGACCATGTAGGTCTTTGAAATGACCGGCAATTACATGTTTGATAACACTGCCGTCCGACGAAACATCATTCCCACTTCGAATTTTCCGTATTTCCTTACGGCTCGCGTATCGCTTTTCGTCCGATAAAGCACGCTTTGTAGGTGCTTCAGCGGCCCACAGCTTCTCAGACCGTGCGCGAATAACCGCCGCTCTGTACTTATCCGTATCTAATCTTTCCAACTGTATCTTGATGCTCCTTAGTTCTTTGGAAAATGTACCTGGTTGAGCGCATTCTATACCAGTAAGGAATTCTAGTTGCTCACACAGGTGTTTTTCGTTTTATTTCTGTTCAAATCGCAGTTTACTACTTTTTCAATTGCCTTCAGTTTAACTGCCTGCTTAAATTCTTCCCAGCCCACGGCAACACTTATCGGCTGCTCTGCGAGCAACTTTTTTAGCTCCTCTTCAACGTCCTTAACATAACCCTCGTCCTCCAACAATTTCGTGTTGAGTTTCCATAGGTCCCAATTAAAGCTGTTTTTGCTTTGATTCCTGCCGAAGTTTGCAATCACTAGACAGTGATCACTAAAGCACACTGGTCTAACCTCATACGATGCACACAGCGGCACTAATTCGAGCGATACATACAACCGATCAAGTCGTGCGTGGCTACTGCCTTGAAAATGAGTGAATTGCAGTTGAGTAGCATTTGCAAACACACTTCCAACATCTTCCAAGTTGTGACCGTGAATAACTGAAATCAGGATCTCCGCACTCTTATCCTTCACTGTCAAGCGTTTTACACGGTCTTCAGCACGACAAACACAGTTGAAATCCCCCAACAAAACTATGATCTTTTCACAATCTAGGTACGTCTGGAAACGTTCAAAAAACATTATTCTCTCGGAAGCTATATTAGGTGCATACACGCACATAACTCTGAAGTTTACATCGTAATGTGAAAAATCAACAATCAGGAGCCGGCCACTTTGACACGAAAACAGCGACTGCACATTTATACCAACATTGTTACGTATGAAAAGGGCACAGCCGCCAGAGGAACCAACTGAATGACACACACAGACGTCGAAATGCAGTCTGAAAGCGGACACTATTCGATCTGTCGCTTCTTGGCTATCAATTTTGGTTTCTTGAACAGCTACTACGTGCAGATCGTTCTCAATGAAAAGGCGGTTAAGCTGGCACTGTCGCCTTCTTGGTCCGAGGCCCCGTACGTTTATTGTAGCTACACGTAGCGCTTCAGGGAGGTTGATTGCCATGTCGTAGAAAGAAAGGGACCCTATCTCATGGTGTCTACATAAACGACAAACCCCGGAACCCCATGCCACCAGTGTATGGCATGAACTACACAAAACTACGGAGGCGGTTTACCCGCCTGCCGTGATTCTACAGGAATGTTCGGACGCGGCTTCAAGGTCGAACGCCTCATACCTGATGTTTTAGTCGGCGGCTCGTCTCCGCCACTGGCACCAAGTTGGGGCACATTCGGAGCGAGTTACTCGTGCGGCTGTTTTCCGACCGTTTGGCTGACCGCTGTACCGAGAGCGTCCATGGGCTGGGTGTCGCTAACCCCAGAGTCAGATAATGTCACAGCCGCACCATTCGGCACGACGGCAACGGCCGATGCCAACTCTGGGGAAGACTTCTCGGGCGTTGCGCCTGCGACAGGTTGACACTCCGGTTGTTCCGTCTGTGGGGTGCCCACCATGGTCTCTTGCAGCGACGATACAGTGGCCACTCTCGATGCCTCCTCCGCGTCGGCTTCATCCATGAGCAGTTCGACAGCGTCTACGCTGCTCACGGGCCCGGCGACGCTGGCGTACGTCCGAGAACACTGGTTCTCGTGATGTCCGAAGCGACGGCAGGAACCGCACCGTGGAATGCGGCAGTCGCGCCGAATGTGGCCCGTGCCTCGACACCGCAGACAGAGGGGAGCCCTGCCCGCAACGACCACAAGGGCTAGCTCTCCAGCGACGTTCACCTGGTGTGGCAGGTCGTCCAGCTTCACGCCGGCATTCAACTTCAACGTCACCAGCCTCGTGGTCGAACCCTTATCCGCCACACCCTGTGCGCGCCACCGCTCCTTAGATATGTCGGTCACTTTGCCGAACGGCGCGAAAGCGAGCCGCACGTCCTCTTCCGGTACGCTGGGCAGCAGCCAATGTAGCTTCATTCAGACGTCTCGGTTCGCCGGGTCAATCACGAGGCATCGAGCAGCTTTCACTTTCAGCTCACCCATTTGCACAATCTTCTTTACGCCCACGTCGTCCTTAAAGGTTACGGCCCAAACGTGGCTCATGCGGTACGCCCCGAGGGCGATAACTTCCGGCAGGAGCGATAGGGGAGCGAGCGCATCCCGGAAATCTTCCACCCGGTATGGGCGGACCCTGATGTCTCCGTGCAAGAAAACAGTGTTTAGAACGAATCATCCTGTAGGCAAACTAGGCAATACGACCTGGTATTCTTCGCTTGATGCAAAAATCCTGTCACCGCGGCTCGACATGGCCGCTGTAGCCGCTCCAACGGAGCTCGTCATAACACGTCCGTCACGCTCGGTGGCCGGAAGTGGAATCACTATACTAACGAGGAGGCGCAGGGAAGAGGCTAAGTGCTGTTCTGACATGGCGCATAATGCAAGAAAGAAACAAAAACTAAGCTCCCCGTCGGGGAATCGAACCCCGGTCTCCCGCGTGACAGGCGGGGATACTGGCCACTATACTAACGAGGATTTTTTTTTCTTTATTGCCTGATCTGCGGCCAATACAATACATGTTTACATATACACACAATCGTAGTTAAAAGCGCTTGCCAACCTTTGGCTAGCACATGTGTTTAAAAACGCTTCAAGTTAACAAGGTCATCTAACACCGGCAACCACTCTGGTGGGTCTGTTCTCGATTTACATACTTCACGAATGTACAGTACACTTTCCATAAAGTACTCTCTGGCGGGCCTGGGGTTTAGATCTGCATGATGTACCGCCATCCGAGTGCGCCATATGCCGTGCATGCATAGTAACATTATCATATCATGCGGCACCCCTCCATCGTTTGATGTAGGGAGAAAGCGGATGCCATATGGTGTTAGCGGTAAGTCCTTTTTTAAAGTGCGTTGTATTGTGTCCCACAGAAAAACAGCATCAGAACACTCAAGAAAAATATGATCAATTGTCTCTGGTCTTCTACAATGGAAACAGTTCACTGTCCACGGAACAAAAATACCTTTCTGCTCGAGCTATGGTTTCGCTGGTAGAGTTGCAGTGTGTACTTGAAAAAAGGAGCTTTTTTCCGAAGGTCGAACTGGCATCCGCTTTACTCTCTTCAATACATCTTCACCTTTACCTTTTGGATACATCAAGCGATACATTGGCTGTGGCATGCATACATCAACAACATCCTTGTACAATTGCCTTCGGGTTACGTCACCCAGGTATTTTACTGAAAAGCGTGCTTGGAGAAATTGAAAGGACCCAATAACCTCTCGAAGAAATCCGCGCACACTTGATCCTTTAACACGAGTTGAAGACACAACAAAAGATGGCACATGATCACACAGTCGGGTTTGAATCACAGTCCTTAAAAAGGCATCCCCTTGGTCTCGCACGAACAAAAACCTCGAAACCACTTGTTTCAAGAACAAGTGAGCCAAACCCAGTCCGCCCCCTTTTAATGTACGAAAAAGGTTCGTGCGGCTTGTGCGCTCACATGTCGACCTCCATATAAATACTGCGAACACCCTATGTAGCTTTTGTATGCTCCCTCTCGATGCACACATGACTTGCAGAACATACCAAATTCTCGCTACGAGAAACAGGTTACAAACAGTTGACCTCGCGAAGATGGATAGGTCCCGCTCACCAAACTTCGCGGTTTGTTCTTTGAGCTGCTCTGCTTCCAGTTTCCAATATTTCGACGTGTCTTTGTAGTGTTGTAGGGGTACACCGAGATACTTCGTTGGCGAGCGTGACCATTTCATGTTTTCAAAACGTACTCGCGTGGGACCCCATTCCCCATGGCAGATTCCTATAGATTTTTCCCAGTTAATGCTGCTTCTCGTCATCCTGCAGAACTTTGTTGCTGCGCTTAATGCGTTAGTGATACTGGTCTCATCAGTGCAGAATACAGCTATGGCGTCCGCGTATGCTAAAAGCTTAACTTCACTTGAGGAAAATCGATAACCGGTGATAGCATTGTTGGTTATAATGCTTAAACAAAAGGACTCCAAAAACAAAGCAAATAGTAAAGGCGACAAGGGACACCCTTGCTTAACAGATGATTTTACTTGAAATGGAGTGGTAATGCCTTATTGACTACAATCCTGGTGAACATGTTAGTATAGCATAACTTAATTCCTTCTATTAGTAACTTCCCGACGTTCACATGTTGCAAGATACTGAACAGGATTTTGTGAGCGACTTTATCGAACGCTTTCTCTAAGTCTAACTGTATCATTGCTACCCTCTCACAGTACGCTTCACAACACTCTAGGATAGTTCTAGTCACGTGGATGTTAGTTTGAATAGAACGCCCCCTGATACCACACGTTTGGTGTGTCCCTACCAACATCTGTATTGCGCGTTGGAGTCTTTTGCCTACTATTTTCGCAAAGATCTTATAGTCTGTATTAGCAAGCGTTATCGGTCGGTGTGCTCGTACTGACAACAGCGTAGTAGGATCGTCCGATTTGGGAAACAGCACCATATGACTGTGTCTAAAAGACGGAGGCAATTGCCTTATGCTGTATGCTTCTTCTATTACGTGGTGCAGGACTATAGCGAACTCGCCTTTAAACGCTTTATAAAACTTGGCGCCGAACCCGTCAGGTCCCGGCGCTTTGCCTGAGTGTAATTCGTCTATTGCACACTACTTCTGTGATGGTAATTGGCGCTTCCAAACTTGTTTTTATCTGATCTTCTATTTGCGGCATGAGCCTTGAGAATTGCGTTTCAAACCCTTCTTCCAGTTGTTTCTCCCGACCAAGTAATTCACAGTAATAAACCACAAAAGCGCGTTGTATCGCCTGGTTATCTCGCACAACCTTGTCCCCGAACGTTATCGCTCTTATTTCGTTGCGCGTAGCATAACTTCTTTCGTCCGATAAGGACCGTTTTGTTGGAGCTTCACCCATGTACAGAGTTTCTGCGCGCGCACGGATTACCGCTCCCCTGTATCTGTCTACGTCGATTATTTCTAATTCGCTCTTTACTTCCTTGATTTCCTTACTGAATCGGCCTGGCGACGATGCTTCGGCGCTTAAATAAAAATCCAACTTAGTATGCAGTTAATTTTCTTTCTTCTTTTTGTTTTTGCTCATTACACCAGCACTTTCTATCGCAATCATTTTCGCCTCTTGTTTAAACAGTTCCCATGCCTCACTGTAGCTTTCCTGCCTACGAACAAGCAAGTCGTCAATTTTTCTTTGAATCTTTTTAACAAATGATTCATCATCGAGAATCTGTACGTTGAATTTCCACAAATCCCAGTTGAATTTGGGCGGTTTTCTCGGACCCAGCATCACCATGACCAAACTGTGGTCACTGAAAGAAACGTTTTTAACACCATACTCGGTGCACACAGGTACTACTGTTGCAGATACATAAATTCGATCCAGTCTGGCTAGGCTGCCTCGCTGGTGATGGGTAAACCATTGTGATGTTGGATTCGACATAAATAACCCTACATCTTCTAGTCCGCGGTCGTCAACCAGCTCGTTCAAAAACAACGAACTCGCATTTCGAACAGGCGCCTGCCTAGTTCGGTCTTCGGATCGGCACACACGATTAAAATCACCCATCATTACGATGATCATTTCATCTGTGTTTAGGTGGCACTCAACTGACTTGAAAAACATTTTGCGTTCACCCTCCTTATTTGGAGGGTATAAACAAATGACTCTAAACTTGTTACTTTGCATTATAAAGTCACACACTATTAGACGGCCCCTGCCACAAGTATAAACACTTTCAATGGTTGCTTCCAAGGACTTTTTAACAAAAACGCCACAGCCACCCGCTGTGCCAGTAGCGTGCGAAATGCACACATTATAATGTGCTCTGAAAGGTTCCACCATGCGGTTTGTTGCTTCCTCACTTTCAACTTTTGTCTCTTGAATAGCAATGACGTCGAGGTTGTTTTCCATGAACAGCCGACTTAGTTGACACTGCCTTCTCCGAGTAGACAAGCCGCGCACATTCAGCGTGGCCACATGCACACTAGTTTCTATGTTCACTGCCATTTTTTTTTCTCAAGGAGCTCCCGAACCGCATGGTGTTACCTTCGACTTTGGAGCCCCCCGATCGAAATCTCATTTTCTCCACCTTGCACAGTCTTTTGCAGCCTACAGTTCATAGACATGGCGCTTTTTTAATCGCCGCGAGAAGCTGTCCCTGCCTTAACCATCGTACCCTCGTTGGCGGCTCCGACACTCACTTGGCTGAGGATCACGTCGGTGGCATCACCGACGGTTTCCGCTCGGGTCTCGGCTCGGGTGGAATTTTAAGTGCCGCTCTCAAAGACAGCCTTCGGTTGGGCAGAGCTTTCACTGGTGGCTCCTCGTTGACTTCGTGTCCTTTGCCGTGCAAATCGTTGCTGCTTTCGGCGTGAAGTCGTTTCGTTGCTGTTGGCATGGTTGGCATCACGGCGTCTTTTTCCTGAGTTTTCCCAGGCGATGCACAAGTAGCTTCGCTTCTATTTCCACCATTCTCGTCCGAAGCGTTTTCCGTCGCAGGAGAAGCTTCCGATATACTCTTTGTTTGCGCGTTACCTGGTCCTTCTGTTTCAGGAGCAAGTGCGGCATCCTTGTCTGCAGTAGGTGGCACGCTCCCTCCACCAGCTGCTTCCTCTGCGTCCACTTGGTCCATGAGATGTTCTGCCTGGACTTCGTTGCCCGCTCTGATACCTGCCACATTGGCATACGACCTAGAGCACATAGCTTCTTCATGGCCGTATCGCTTGCACATGGCACAGCGAGGCTTTTACACTCCCTCCTGATGTGCCCTCGGCTATTGCATCTCAGACATAACGGCGGGCGCCCCGGTGCGACTAGTAGTGCCGTACTTCCAGAAATGCGTATTTGGTGAGCCAAGTCCTCCAGTGTAACACCGAGCTTTATCTTGAGGCCTACAGTGCGGGTAGAGGAACCTTTGTCTGCCATACCCTGAACGCGCCATCACTCCCGAGAGAGGTCAGTTACTTTGCCGTATGGGGCTAGTGCCACACGAATATCTTCGTCAGGGACGTTATGAAGCACCCAGTAGAGCTTCAGCCGCACATCCTGGTTAGCCGGGTCGATGAAAAGGCACCGTTTTCCTTTCACTTGAACCTCGCTAGCTTCCAAAATTTTCCTTGTCGCTTCTGGGCTGTTAAAGGTGACCGCCCACACATGGTTCATCTGGAACGCCCCCAAAGCTAGCACCTCAGGGAGCATTCCGAGACGGACCAACGTGTCGCGAGGATCTTCCACACGAAAAGGCCTGGCTTTCAAATCGCCATGAAGAAAGACGGTATTCAAAACGCACGCACCTGTTGGCAATTGCGGCAGCACAACTTGATAATCCTGGGCATCACCAGCAAACAACCTGTTTCCGCAGCCCTCTCGGGCCGCTGACACCGCTCCACCGGAGCTCATGATAACACGTCCGTCACGCTCGGTGGCCGGAAGTGGAATCCACTATACTAACGAGGCGGCGCAGGGAAGACGGCAAGCGCTGTTCTAAAATGGCGCAGAATTAAAGAAAGAAACAAAAACTAAGCTCCCCGTCGGGGAATCGAACCCCGGTCTCCCGCGTGACAGGGGGGATACTGGCCACTATACTAACGAGGCGGCGCAGGGAGGACGGCAAGCGCTGTTCTAAAATGGCGCATAATGCAAGAAAGAAACAAAAACTAAGGTCCCCGTCGGGGAATCGATCCCGGGTCTCCCGCGTGACAGGGGGGGATGCTGGCCACTATACTAACGAGGCTTTTTTTTTCTTTATTTCCTGACCGAGGACGTACACAAAAAAGACACATGTGACATCAATAACATGACAAAATAAAAGATCAAGCATTGACTTAAAGCTTCGGCCTTCCTTAGCTGAAGTTGTCGGATTAAAAATCCCTCATATGTGACAACCCTTCAAAACTAACCAACCATTCTGACTCTAGTTTTAAAGCTTTCTGTTCTTCCACATATGCCCGTATGCTCTCCCTAAAGAGCTGTCTCGCTGAACGTGCATCGACGTCACCATGCTCTACAGCCATTCTGCTTTTCCATATGCTGTGGAGAGCCAGTAGCATCAAAAGATCCAACGGTGTATCATTGTTCGCTTCTACTGGCAAGAATCGAATACCATGTAGGCTTATGGGTAGTTCCTTTTTAAGCGTCCTCTGGAGCACGTCCCATAAAAATACGGCGTCCCAGCATTCGAGAAACACGTGTTCAATCGTCACCTCTTTCCTGCATATTATGCAGTGGACACCCCAGGGTACAAAAAGCCCTTTCTGTTCCTTCCATTTCTTTACCTCCAATGTTCCAGTGTGCAGCTTAAAAAAGAACGTTTTCATCCCTGCCGGCACCATCATCCTCTTCACTCTTTTAAGAACATTTTTGCCCCCGGTAGACGAGTACACAGCTCTGTACAACGGTTCTGGAAGCACCACATCGCACAAGTCTTTATACAGTTTTTTCCGGTTTACACTCCACAAATAGTCTAAAGTAAACCGCACCATCAAGAACCTGTACGCCAAGACCACTTCCCTTAGATACCCGTGGACACCTCCTGACATGCGGTCAGAAGAAACGACAATTCCCGGGAGAGCTTGACCCAGGCGTAACTGACAGACCGTACGAAGAAATGGATTTTTCACATTCCTCAAAAACATGAAACGATTGACTAACTGGCGCAGAAACAGATGTGCCAAACCAAGCCCGCCGTCCTTCACCCGGCGGAAGAGATTTGTCCGACTTGTCCGTTCCCACGAAGACCCCCACACAAAGACGGCAAAGATACGATGCATCTTTTGGACATTAGCTCTTGAACAATATAACACTTGAAGCACGTACCAAACTTTTGTCACTAAAAACAAATTACAAATCATGGCCTTCGCAAACACCGACCACTGCCATCCATTCCATTTGTCCACTCTATCTTTTAATTTACCGACTTGGTTTTTCCAGTATGGGTCACTGTCCCGATACGATTCAAGAGGGGCACCAAGGTAGCTGACAGGGTTGGTAACAAATTTCATGTTAGCAAAAATGCCTGGGGTCGCTGGCCAGTCACCGTGCCAGAAGCCCAGGCACTTGCCCCAGTTAACAGCACTGCCGCTTACAGCGCAAAAATCTTTTACAGTTTTCACAACTTCTACGATGCTTTCGTAGTCTACACAAAACATCGCGACATCATCGGCATAAGCCAAAAGCTTCACTTCTGCTTGATGCAGCTTGAAGCCCCGCATTTTCTCATGCTTGATAATGCTTAAACATAAGGGTTCAAGATAGATACAAAAGAGAAGAGGTGAAAGGGGCCAACCTTGACGAACTGAGCGTTGGACAGCAATACTGTCACCGACAGATTTGTTCACAATTAGTCTAGTTGTACAAGCACTGTAAGCCATAGCCACTCCTTCTCTGATGACGCATCCGACCTTGACATAGTCTAATATACACAAAAGCAAGTCGTGGGGCACTCTATCAAAAGCCTTTTCAAGATCTATATGGAGCATTGCTACTCCAAGTCCACCAGCATCGCAACATTCAAGAATGGCCCTCACGATGTGAATGTTCGTAAAAATGGATCTGTCTTTAATACCGCATGTTTGGTGGACTCCAACAATATCTTTAATAACTGTTTGCAGTCTTTTAGCTAGTATTTTCATAAAAATTTTATAGTCGACATTGGTTAAACTAATCGGCCGGTAAGAGGTAACACTGCGTAATTGACCTCGGTCCTCCGTTTTGGGAATTAGCACAGTATGAGAAAATGCAAAGGACGGCGGCAGCACATTAAGGTCATATGCTTCATTATACACTTTTTCCAGTACCGGCGAGAGAAAATCCTGGAAAGCTTTATAAAATGCGGCGCTAAGTCCATCAGGGCCAGGCGATTTGCCGGGGTTCAAATTCCCAATAGCGCATTTCACTTCGTCCTCCGTGATGGGGGTCTCTAGCACACGTGTCGTCTTTTCGTCGAGTTGTGGCATTAAAGGCATATAAACTCTCTTGAAACTCTCGATATCAACTGCACATCGTGCGAACTGCTGACGATAATGCTCGAAGAAAGCTTGCTGGATTTATTTCTTTTCATTGGTAGTGGTCCCTTGGTATTCAATTTCATCTATCTGATTCCTTCCAGCGTGCCACTTTTCTGTGCCTAACGCCCTTTTTGTCGGACCTTCCCCCCTTATCAGCCGTTCGGCTCTAGCTCTGACAAGGGCACCGCGATATCGGTCAGCGTCGAGTAGTTCAAGCTTGCCCTTAAGGGCTCGTATGTCGTCTATGAACAAACCGGGGTTATTGCTTTCCACATCGATTAGACGCTGTAGATTCACGCGAAGGGACCTTTCTTCGGCTCTTTCTTGTCTGGCTATAGCGCTCGATCTTTCCAATGCTGTCATTTTGACATTCTGTTTAAAAACTTCCCATTTAGCCCCTAACTTTGTTACGCCTTTGTCATTCATATTTGCTATATGCCTTTCAACGTCGGCTTGGAAACTGTCATCAGATAATAATTTTGAATTTAACTTCCACATTTGCCAGTCAAATCCTTGACTTTTAGTTTTGTTCCCAGCGATAGTGACGGTGACCAAGCAGTGATCGCTGAACGATACTGGCTTAACGTGGTATTCGTGGCATACAGGCACCAGATCAAGAGATATGTACATCCTATCGAGTCGAGCGTGGCTAGAAGCCTGGAAATGAGTGAACTGTGCCGCTCGTCCACCCTCCAGACACCCAGCCACATCAACAAGGTTAAACTCATTTACCAATTCTGCGAGAACACGGGTGCTGGCATCACTATGCGGCCTTCTACTCGTTTTATCTGATGCGGAGAGTACACAATTGAAGTCTCCCATTATCACAGTTAGCCTTTCAGAGTTGCAATACTGACGAATACCTTCAAAGAAATCGCGCCTTTCGCCCACGCTGTTCGGTGCATAAACACAAATGATGCGCCATTCGTATGAATACAGCACGAGATCGCAAACAACGAAGCGGCCATACGCACAAGTCGTGACAGCTTGAATTGTGACACCAAGGCACTGACGCACAAACAGCACACAACCAGCCACTGCTCCAACTGCATGACTTACAATGGCATTGTATCTTGAAGTAAAAAGGCTAACCATTCTCCCGGTTTCTTCTTCACCATCAACTTTAGTTTCCTGAATCGCGATGACGTCTAGCTCCAGCTCGCTAACCAAACGAAACAGTTGATTTTGCTTGCGCCTTGCTGCGAGCCCTCGAACATTAATAGTCGCGAATCTAATGGCTTTGTCTAGACAAATCATTGGTGATGAACGAATACCCGGGAGCATGGTCATACCTTTAGTGATGTCTGTGGCCGAGCACCCCGCCATGGTGTCAGGTGTTAAGTCTGAGGTGGGAGCGATGCAGCCCCCCCTCTTTTCTCTAACAAGTTCGACCTAGTCCGATAGGACGCCCGCCGTACCGCCGTGGAAGTCTTTGTTGGCGGGCCTTCGACGTCTGCATTCTCGTGACCTGGTGTTCGGTCCTCCGTGTCGTCGTGTGTCCGCTTCGCTACCGCTGCCGAGTTCGCTGCCTCAGATTCGACCATGCTGTCTGTCTCATGAATGAATACTGTGCTGTGACTGAACTCCGTGTCCCCAGTTGAGTTGCTGCTGCTGGCCACCTTAGCGTCCGCGACGCCGACGGAACACGCTTGCAAATTCTTGACACCCTGTTCCTTGACCTCGACCGCGTTTGGGGAGGGGGGAGTGACCGTTGTTTCTGCTGAGCTGGTGCCTGACTCCTTAGCTGCTTCTTCCGCATCCGCCTCGTCCATGAGGTGTTCCGACATGTCGTCGTTCCTCACGGGTCCTGCGACGTTTGCATACGACTTTCCACACTGCGGTTCGTCGTGGCCGAAACGACGACAACGAGCGCAGCGCGGAACCTGGCACTCCTTCCGGATGTGACCCGTCGTCTTGCAGCGAAGGCACAGGGGAGCCCTGCCCGGAACGACGACGAGCGCTGGCTCACCGGCAACTCGCAGCTGGTGTGGGATGTCGTCAATTTTCACCCCTGTCTTCAGCTTTAGGGACACGGTGCGCGTAGTTGACCCTTTGTCGGTGACGCCTTGTGCGCGCCACCTTTCCCTTGCGATGTCAGACACTGTCCCATACGGCAACAGTGCGGCTCGCACGTCTTCGTCAGGAACGCCATGCAACAGCCAGTGAATCTTTAACCGGACGCCCTGGTCGTTGGGGTCGACGATAACACAGCGATGGTCCTTCACTTTCACATCACTGACAGCGAGCAGCTTACGTGTGGCCTCGGCGTCTTTAAACGTCACTGCCCAAACGTGGTTCATTTGGTACGCCCCCAGGGCGACCACCTCTGGGAGCAATCCAAGACGAACCAACGCGTCCCTGAAGTCTTCAACTCGGTATGGTCGAGCCTTCACATCACCATGCATGAAAACAGTATTAAGCACAATGCGCCCGGTTGGCAAACTTGGCAGAATCACCTGATACTCGTCAGCCGAAGCGTCAAAAAACCTGTTTCCGCGGCCGGCCTGGGCCGCAAACGCCGCTCCGCCGGAGCTCATGCTTCTGCGTCCATACACGCCGGTGGCCGGAAGTAGAAGTCCATACTAACGAGGCGGCGCAGGGAAGACGGCAAGCGCTGTTCTAAAATGGCGCAGAATGCAAGAAAGAAACAAAAACTAAGGTCCCCGTCGGGGAATCGATCCCGAGTCTCCCGCGTGACAGGGGGGGATACTGGCCACAATACTAACGAGGCGGCGCAGGGAGGACGGCAAGCGCTGTTCTAAAATGGCGCAGAATGCAAGAAAGAAACAAAAACTAAGGTCCCCGTCGGGGAATCGATCCCGGGTCTCCCGCGTGACAGGGGGGGGGGGATACTGGCCACTATGCTAACGAGGCGGCGCAGGGAAGACGGCAAGCGCTGTTCTAAAATGGCGCAGAATGCAAGAAAGAAACAAAAACTAAGGTCCCCGTCGGGGAATCTATCCCGGGTCTCCAGCCTGACAGGGGGGATACTGGCCACTATACTAACCAGGCGGCGCAGGGTAGACGGCAAGCACTGTTCTAAAATGGCGCAGAATGCAAGAAAGAAACAAAAACTAAGGTCCCCGTAGGAGAATCTATCCCGGGTCTCCCGCGTGACAGGGGGGGATACTGGCCACTATACTAACGAGGCGGCGCAGGGAAGACGGCAAGCCTTGTTCTAAAATGGCGCAGAATGCAAGAAAGAAACAAAAACTAAGGTCCCCGTCGGGGAATCTATCCCGGGTCTCCCGCGTGACAGGGGGGGGATACTGGCCACTATACTAACGAGGCGGCGCAGGGAAGACGGCAAGCGCTGTTCTAAAATGGCGCAGAATGCAAGAAAGAAACAAAAACTAAGGTCCCCGTCGGGGAATCTATCCCGGGTCTCCCGCGTGACAGGGGGGGATACTGGCCACTATACTAACGAGGCGGCGCAGGGAAGACGGCAAGCCCTGTTCTAAAATGGCGCAGAATGCAAGAAAGAAACAAAAACTAAGGTCCCCGTCGGGGAATCGATCCCGAGTCTCCCGCCTGACAGAGGGGGATACTGGCCACTATACTAACGAGGCGGCGCAGGGAAGACGGCAAGCCCTGTTCTAAAATGGCGCAGAATGCGAGAAAGAAACAAAATCTAAGGTCCCCGTCGGGGAATCTATCCCGGGTCTCCCGCCTGACAGGGGGGGATACTGGCCACTATACTAACGAGGCGGCGCAGGGAAGACGGCAAGCCCTGTTCTAAAATGGCGCAGAATGCAAGAAAGAAACAAAAACTAAGGTCCCCGTCGGGGAATCTATCCCGGTTCTCCCGCGTGACAGGGGGGGATACTGGCCACTGTACTAACGAGGCGGCGCAGGGAAGACGGCAAGCCCTGTTCTAAAATGGCGCAGAATGCAAGAAAGAAACAAAAACTAAGGTCCCCGTCGGGGAATCTATCCCGGGTCTCCCGCCTGACAGGGGGGGATACTGGCCACTATACTAACGAGGCGGCGCAGGGAAGGCGGCGAGCCCTGTTCTAAAATGGCGCAGAATGCAAGAAAGAAACAAGAACTAAGGTCCCCGTCGGGGAATCTATCCCGGGTCTCCCGCCTGACAGGGGGGGATACTGGCCACTATACTAACGAGGCGGCGCAGGGAAGACGGCAAGCCCTGTTCTAAAATGGCGCAGAATGCAAGAAAGAAACAAAAATTAAGGTCCCCGTCGGGGAATCTATCCCGGGTCTCCCGCCTGACAGGGGGGGATACTGGCCACTATACTAACGAGGCGGCGCAGGGAAGACGGCAAGCCCTGTTCTAAAATGGCGCAGAATGCAAGAAAGAAACGAAAACTAAGTTCCCCGTCGGGGAATCTATCCCGGTTCTCCCGCGTGACAGGGGGGGATACTGGCCACTATACTAACGAGGCGGCGCAGGGAAGACGGCAAGCCCTGTTCTAAAATGGCGCAGAATGCAAGAAAGAAACAAAAACTAAGGTCCCCGTCGGGGAATCTATCCCGGGTCTCCCGCCTGACAGGGGGGGATACTGGCCACTATACTAACGAGGCGGCGCATGGAAGACGGCAAGCCCTGTTCTAAAATGGCGCAGAATGCAAGAAAGAAACAAAAGCTAAGGTCCCCGTCGGGGAGTCTATCCCGGGTCTCCCGCCTGACAGGGGGGGATACTGGCCACTATACTAACGAGGCGGCGCAGGGAAGACGGTAAGCCCTGTTCTAAAATGGCGCAGAATGCAAGAAAGAAACAAAAACTAAGGTCCCCGTCGGGGAATCGATCCCGGGTCTCCCGCGTGACAGGGGGGGGGATACTGGCCACTATACTAACGATGCGGCGCAGGGCAGACGGCAAGCGCTGTTCTAAAATGGCGCAGAATGCAAGAAAGAAACAAAAACTAAGGTCCTCGTCGGGTAATCGATCCCGAGTCTCCCGCGTGACAGGGGGGGATACTGGCCACAATACTAACGAGGCGGCGCAGGGAGGACAGCAAGCGCTGTTCTAAAATGGCGCAGAATGCAAGAAAGCAACAAAAACTAAGGCCCCGTCGGGGAATCGATCCCGGGTCTCCCGCGTGACAGGGGGGGGATACTGGCCACTATGCTAACGAGGCGGCGCAGGGAAGACGGCAAGCGCTGTTCTAAAATGGCGCAGAATGCAAGAAAGAAACAAAAACTAAGGTCCCCGTCGGGGAATCTATCCCGGGTCTCCCGCCTGACAGGGGGGGATACTGGCCACTATACTAACGAGGCGGCGCAGGGTAGACGGCAAGCCCTGTTCTAAAATGGCGCAGAATGCAAGAAAGAAACAAAAACTAAGGTCCCCGTCGGAGAATCTATGCCGGGTCTCCCGCGTGACAGGGGGGGATACTGGCCACTATACTAACGAGGCGGCGCAGGGAAGACGGCAAGCCCTGTTCTAAAATGGCGCAGAATGCAAGAAAGAAACAAAAACTAAGGTCCCCGTCGGGGAATCTATCCCGGGTCTCCCGCGTGACAGGGGGGGATACTGGCCACTATACTAATAAGACGGCGCAGGGAAGACGGCAAGCGCTGTTCTAAAATGCCGCAGAATGCAAGAAAGAAACAAAAACTAAGGTCCCCGTCGGGGAATCTATCCCGGGTCTCCCGCGTGACAGGGGGGGGATACTGGCCACTATACTAACGAGACGGCGCAGGGAAGACGGCAAGCCCTGTTCTAAAATGGCGCAGAATGCAAGAAAGAAACAAAAACTAAGGTCCCCGTCGGGGAATCGATCCCGAGTCTCCCGCCTGACAGGGGGGGATACTGGCCACTATACTAACGAGGCGGCGCAGGGAAGACGGCAAGCCCTGTTCTAAAATGGCGCAGAATGCAAGAAAGAAACAAAAACTAAGGTCCCCGTCGGGGAATCTATCCCGGTTCTCCCGCGTGACAGGGGGGGATACTGGCCACTATACTAACGAGGCGGCGCCGGGAAGACGGCAAGCCCTGTTCTAAAATGGCGCAGAATGCAAGAAAGAAACAAAAACTAAGGTCCCCGTCGGGGAATCTATCCCGGGTCTCCCGCCTGACAGGGGGGGATACTGGCCACTATACTAACGAGGCGGCGCAGGGAAGACGGCAAGCCCTGTTCTAAAATGGCGCAGAATGCAAGAAAGAAACAAAAACTAAGGTCCCCGTCGGGGAATCTATCCCGGGTCTCCCGCGTGACAGGGGGGGATACTGGCCACTATACTAACGAGGCGGCGCAGGGAAGACGGCAAGCCCTGTTCTAAAATGGCGCAGAATGCAAGAAAGAAACAAAAACTAAGGTCCCCGTTGGAGAATCTATCCCGGGTCTCCCGCGTGACAGGGGGGGATACTGGCCACTATACTAACGAGGCGGCACAGGGAAGACGGCAAGCCCTGTTCTAAAATGGCGCAGAATGCAAGAAAGAAACAAAAACTAAGGTCCCCGTCGGGGAATCTATCCCGGGTCTCCCGCGTGACAGGGGGGGATACTGGCCACTATACTAACGAGGCGGCGCAGGGAAGACGGCAAGCCCTGTTCTAAAATGGCGCAGAATGCAAGAAAGAAACAAAAACTAAGGTCCCCGTCGGGGAATCGATCCCGAGTCTCCCGCCTGACAGGGGGGGATACTGGCCACTATACTAACGAGGTGGCGCAGGGAAGACGGCAAGCCCTGTTCTAAAATGGCGCAGAATGCAAGAAAGAAACAAAAACTAAGGTCCCCGTCGGGGAATCTATCCCGGGTCTCCCGCGTGACAGGGGGGGATACTGGCCACTATACTAACGAGGCGGCGCAGGGAAGACGGCAAGCCCTGTTCTAAAATGGCGCAGAATGCAAGAAAGAAACAAAAACTAAGGTCCCCGTCGGGGAATCGATCCCGAGTCTCCCGCCTGACAGGGGGGGATACTGGCCACTATACTAACGAGGCGGCGCAGGGAAGACGGCAAGCCCTGTTCTAAAATGGCGCAGAATGCAAGAAAGAAACAAAAACCAAGGTCCCCGTCGGGGAATCTATCCCGGGTCTCCCGCCTGACAGGGGGGATACTGGCCACTATACTAACGAGGCGGCGCAGGGAAGACGGCAAGCCCTGTTCTAAAATGGCGCAGAATGCAAGAAAGAAACAAAAACTAAGGTCCCCGTCGGGGAATCTATCCCGGGTCTCCCGCCTGACAGGGGGGGATACTGGCCACTATACTAACGAGGCGGCGCAGGGAAGACGGCAAGCCCTGTTCTAAAATGGCGCAGAATGCAAGAAAGAAACAAAAACTAAGGTCCCCGTCGGGGAATCTATCCCGGTTCTCCCGCGTGACAGGGGGGGATACTGGCCACTATACTAACGAGGCGGCGCAGGGACGACGGCAAGCCCTGTTCTAAAATGGCGCAGAATGCAAGAAAGAAACAAAAACTAAGGTCCCCGTCGGGGAATCTATCCCGGGTCTCCCGCGTGACAGGGGGGGGATACTGGCCACTATACTAACGAGGCGGCGCAGGGAAGACGGCAAGCGCTGTTCTAAAATGGCGCAGAATGCAAGAAAGAAACAAAAACTAAGGTCCCCGTCGGGGAATCGATCCCGGGTCTCCCGCGTGACAGGGGGGGGGATACTGGCCACTATACTAACGAGGCGGCGCAGGGAAGACGGCAAGCGCTGTTCTAAAATGGCGCAGAATGCAAGAAAGAAACAAAAACTAAGGTCCCTGTCGGGGAATCGATCCCGAGTCTCCCGCGTGACAGGGGGGGATACTGGCCACTATACTAACGAAGCGGCGCAGGGAGGACGGCAAGCGCTGTTCTAAAATTGCGCAGAATGCAAGAAAGAAACAAAAACTAAGGTCCCCGTCGGGGAATCGATCCCGGGTCTCCCGCGTGACAGGGGGGGATACTGGCCACTGTACTAACGAGGCGGCGACGGGAAGACGGCAAGCGCTGTTCTAAAATGGCACAGAATGCAAGAAAGAAACAAAAACTAAGGTACTCGTCGGGGAATCGATCCCGAGTCTCCCGCGTGACAGGGGGGGATACTGGCCACAATACTAACGAGGCGGCGCAGGGAGGACAGCAAGCGCTGTTCTAAAATGGCGCAGAATGCAAGAAAGCAACAAAAACTAAGGCCCCGTCGGGGAATCGATCCCGGGTCTCCCGCGTGACAGGGGGGGATACTGGCCACTGTACTAACGAGGCGGCGACGGGAAGACGGCAAGCGCTGTTCTAAAATGGCACAGAATGCAAGAAAGAAACAAAAACTAAGGTCCTCGTCGGGGAATCGATCCCGAGTCTCCCGCGTGACAGGGGGGGATACTGGCCACTATACTAACGAGGCGGCGCAGGGTAGACGGCAAGCCCTGTTCTAAAATGGCGCAGAATGCAAGAAAGAAACAAAAACTAAGGTCCCCGTCGGAGAATCTATGCCGGGTCTCCCGCGTGACAGGGGGGGATACTGGCCACTGTACTAACGAGGCGGCGCAGGGAAGACGGCAAGCCCTGTTCTAAAATGGCGCAGAATGCAAGAAAGAAACAAAAACTAAGGTCCCCGTCGGGGAATCTATCCCGGATCTCCCGCGTGACAGGGGGGGATACTGGCCACTATACTAATAAGACGGCGCAGGGAAGACGGCAAGCGCTGTTCTAAAATGCCGCAGAATGCAAGAAAGAAACAAAAACTAAGGTCCCCGTCAGGGAATCTATCCCGGGTCTCCCGCGTGACAGGGGGGGATACTGGCCACTATACTAACGAGGCGGCGCAGGGAAGACGGCAAGCCCTGTTCTAAAATGGCGCAGAATGCAAGAAAGAAACAAAAACTAAGGTCCCCGTCGGGGAATCGATCCCGAGTCTCCCGCCTGACAGGGGGGGATACTGGCCACTATACTAACGAGGCGGCGCAGGGAAGACGGCAAGCCCTGTTCTAAAATGGCGCAGAATGCAAGAAAGAAACAAAAACTAAGGTCCCCGTCGGGGAATCTATCCCGGGTCTCCCGCCTGACTGGGGGGGATACTGGCCACTATACTAACGAGGCGGCGCAGGGAAGACGGCAAGCCCTGTTCTAAAATGGCGCAGAATGCAAGAAAGAAACAAAAACTAAGGTCCCCGTCGGGGAATCTATCCCGGTTCTCCCGCGTGACAGGGGGGGATACTGGCCACTATACTAACGAGGCGGCGCAGGGAAGACGGCAAGCCCTGTTCTAAAATGGCGCAGAATGCAAGAAAGAAACAAAAGCTAAGGTCCCCGTCGGGGAGTCTATCCCGGGTCTCCCGCCTGACAGGGGGGGATACTGGCCACTATACTAACGAGGCGGCGCAGGGAAGACGGTAAGCCCTGTTCTAAAATGGCGCAGAATGCAAGAAAGAAACAAAAACTAAGGTCCCCGTCGGGGAATCTATCCCGGGTCTCCCGCGTGACAGGGGGGGATACTGGCCACTATACTAACGAGGCGGCGCAGGGAAGACGGCAAGCTCTGTTCTAAAATGGCGCAGAATGCAAGAAAGAAACAAAAACTAAGGTCCCCGTCGGAGAATCTATCCCGGGTCTCCCGCGTGACAGGGGGGGATACTGGCCACTATACTAACGAGGCGGCGCAGGGAAGACGGCAAGCCCTGTTCTAAAATGGCGCAGAATGCAAGAAAGAAACAAAAATTAAGGTCCCCGTCGGGGAATCTATCCCGGGTCTCCCGCGTGACAGGGGGGGATACTGGCCACTATACTAACGAGGCGGCGCAGGGAAGACGGCAAGCCCTGTTCTAAAATGGCGCAGAATGCAAGAAAGAAACAAAAACTAAGGTCCCCGTCGGGGAATCGATCCCCAGTCTCCCGCCTGACAGGGGGGGATACTGGCCACTATACTAACGAGGCGGCGCAGGGAAGACGGCAAGCCCTGTTCTAAAATGGCGCAGAATGCAAGAAAGAAACAAAAACTAAGGTCCCCGTCGGGGAATCTATCCCGGGTCTCCCGCGTGACAGGGGGGGATACTGGCCACTATACTAACGAGGCGGCGCAGGGAAGACGGCAAGCCCTGTTCTAAAATGGCGCAGAATGCAAGAAAGAAACAAAAACTAAGGTCCCCGTCGGGGAATCGATCCCGGGTCTCCCGCGTGACAGGGGGGGATACTGGCCACTGTACTAACGAGGCGGCGACGGGAAGACGGCAAGCGCTGTTCTAAAATGGCACAGAATGCAAGAAAGAAACAAAAACTAAGGTACTCGTCGGGGAATCGATCCCGAGTCTCCCGCGTGACAGGGGGGGATACTGGCCACAATACTAACGAGGCGGCGCAGGGAGGACAGCAAGCGCTGTTCTAAAATGGCGCAGAATGCAAGAAAGCAACAAAAACTAAGGCCCCGTCGGGGAATCGATCCCGGGTCTCCCGCGTGACAGGGGGGGATACTGGCCACTGTACTAACGAGGCGGCGACGGGAAGACGGCAAGCGCTGTTCTAAAATGGCACAGAATGCAAGAAAGAAACAAAAACTAAGGTCCCCGTCGGGGAATCTATCCCGGGTCTCCCGCCTGACAGGGGGGGATACTGGCCACTATACTAACGAGGCGGCGCAGGGTAGACGGCAAGCCCTGTTCTAAAATGGCGCAGAATGCAAGAAAGAAACAAAAACTAAGGTCCCCGTCGGAGAATCTATGCCGGGTCTCCCGCGTGACAGGGGGGGATACTGGCCACTATACTAACGAGGCGGCGCAGGGAAGACGGCAAGCCCTGTTCTAAAATGGCGCAGAATGCAAGAAAGAAACAAAAACTAAGGTCCCCGTCGGGGAATCTATCCCGGGTCTCCCGCGTGACAGGGGGGGATACTGGCCACTATACTAATAAGACGGCGCAGGGAAGACGGCAAGCGCTGTTCTAAAATGCCGCAGAATGCAAGAAAGAAACAAAAACTAAGGTCCCCGTCGGGGAATCTATCCCGGGTCTCCCGCGTGACAGGGGGGGGATACTGGCCACTATACTAACGAGACGGCGCAGGGAAGACGGCAAGCCCTGTTCTAAAATGGCGCAGAATGCAAGAAAGAAACAAAAACTAAGGTCCCCGTCGGGGAATCGATCCCGAGTCTCCCGCCTGACAGGGGGGGATACTGGCCACTATACTAACGAGGCGGCGCAGGGAAGACGGCAAGCCCTGTTCTAAAATGGCGCAGAATGCAAGAAAGAAACAAAAACTAAGGTCCCCGTCGGGGAATCTATCCCGGTTCTCCCGCGTGACAGGGGGGGATACTGGCCACTATACTAACGAGGCGGCGCCGGGAAGACGGCAAGCCCTGTTCTAAAATGGCGCAGAATGCAAGAAAGAAACAAAAACTAAGGTCCCCGTCGGGGAATCTATCCCGGGTCTCCCGCCTGACAGGGGGGGATACTGGCCACTATACTAACGAGGCGGCGCAGGGAAGACGGCAAGCCCTGTTCTAAAATGGCGCAGAATGCAAGAAAGAAACAAAAACTAAGGTCCCCGTCGGGGAATCTATCCCGGGTCTCCCGCGTGACAGGGGGGGATACTGGCCACTATACTAACGAGGCGGCGCAGGGAAGACGGCAAGCCCTGTTCTAAAATGGCGCAGAATGCAAGAAAGAAACAAAAACTAAGGTCCCCGTTGGAGAATCTATCCCGGGTCTCCCGCGTGACAGGGGGGGATACTGGCCACTATACTAACGAGGCGGCACAGGGAAGACGGCAAGCCCTGTTCTAAAATGGCGCAGAATGCAAGAAAGAAACAAAAACTAAGGTCCCCGTCGGGGAATCTATCCCGGGTCTCCCGCGTGACAGGGGGGGATACTGGCCACTATACTAACGAGGCGGCGCAGGGAAGACGGCAAGCCCTGTTCTAAAATGGCGCAGAATGCAAGAAAGAAACAAAAACTAAGGTCCCCGTCGGGGAATCGATCCCGAGTCTCCCGCCTGACAGGGGGGGATACTGGCCACTATACTAACGAGGTGGCGCAGGGAAGACGGCAAGCCCTGTTCTAAAATGGCGCAGAATGCAAGAAAGAAACAAAAACTAAGGTCCCCGTCGGGGAATCTATCCCGGGTCTCCCGCGTGACAGGGGGGGATACTGGCCACTATACTAACGAGGCGGCGCAGGGAAGACGGCAAGCCCTGTTCTAAAATGGCGCAGAATGCAAGAAAGAAACAAAAACTAAGGTCCCCGTCGGGGAATCGATCCCGAGTCTCCCGCCTGACAGGGGGGGATACTGGCCACTATACTAACGAGGCGGCGCAGGGAAGACGGCAAGCCCTGTTCTAAAATGGCGCAGAATGCAAGAAAGAAACAAAAACCAAGGTCCCCGTCGGGGAATCTATCCCGGGTCTCCCGCCTGACAGGGGGGATACTGGCCACTATACTAACGAGGCGGCGCAGGGAAGACGGCAAGCCCTGTTCTAAAATGGCGCAGAATGCAAGAAAGAAACAAAAACTAAGGTCCCCGTCGGGGAATCTATCCCGGGTCTCCCGCCTGACAGGGGGGGATACTGGCCACTATACTAACGAGGCGGCGCAGGGAAGACGGCAAGCCCTGTTCTAAAATGGCGCAGAATGCAAGAAAGAAACAAAAACTAAGGTCCCCGTCGGGGAATCTATCCCGGTTCTCCCGCGTGACAGGGGGGGATACTGGCCACTATACTAACGAGGCGGCGCAGGGACGACGGCAAGCCCTGTTCTAAAATGGCGCAGAATGCAAGAAAGAAACAAAAACTAAGGTCCCCGTCGGGGAATCTATCCCGGGTCTCCCGCGTGACAGGGGGGGGATACTGGCCACTATACTAACGAGGCGGCGCAGGGAAGACGGCAAGCGCTGTTCTAAAATGGCGCAGAATGCAAGAAAGAAACAAAAACTAAGGTCCCCGTCGGGGAATCGATCCCGGGTCTCCCGCGTGACAGGGGGGGGGATACTGGCCACTATACTAACGAGGCGGCGCAGGGAAGACGGCAAGCGCTGTTCTAAAATGGCGCAGAATGCAAGAAAGAAACAAAAACTAAGGTCCCTGTCGGGGAATCGATCCCGAGTCTCCCGCGTGACAGGGGGGGATACTGGCCACTATACTAACGAAGCGGCGCAGGGAGGACGGCAAGCGCTGTTCTAAAATTGCGCAGAATGCAAGAAAGAAACAAAAACTAAGGTCCCCGTCGGGGAATCGATCCCGGGTCTCCCGCGTGACAGGGGGGGATACTGGCCACTGTACTAACGAGGCGGCGACGGGAAGACGGCAAGCGCTGTTCTAAAATGGCACAGAATGCAAGAAAGAAACAAAAACTAAGGTACTCGTCGGGGAATCGATCCCGAGTCTCCCGCGTGACAGGGGGGGATACTGGCCACAATACTAACGAGGCGGCGCAGGGAGGACAGCAAGCGCTGTTCTAAAATGGCGCAGAATGCAAGAAAGCAACAAAAACTAAGGCCCCGTCGGGGAATCGATCCCGGGTCTCCCGCGTGACAGGGGGGGATACTGGCCACTGTACTAACGAGGCGGCGACGGGAAGACGGCAAGCGCTGTTCTAAAATGGCACAGAATGCAAGAAAGAAACAAAAACTAAGGTCCTCGTCGGGGAATCGATCCCGAGTCTCCCGCGTGACAGGGGGGGATACTGGCCACTATACTAACGAGGCGGCGCAGGGTAGACGGCAAGCCCTGTTCTAAAATGGCGCAGAATGCAAGAAAGAAACAAAAACTAAGGTCCCCGTCGGAGAATCTATGCCGGGTCTCCCGCGTGACAGGGGGGGATACTGGCCACTGTACTAACGAGGCGGCGCAGGGAAGACGGCAAGCCCTGTTCTAAAATGGCGCAGAATGCAAGAAAGAAACAAAAACTAAGGTCCCCGTCGGGGAATCTATCCCGGATCTCCCGCGTGACAGGGGGGGATACTGGCCACTATACTAATAAGACGGCGCAGGGAAGACGGCAAGCGCTGTTCTAAAATGCCGCAGAATGCAAGAAAGAAACAAAAACTAAGGTCCCCGTCAGGGAATCTATCCCGGGTCTCCCGCGTGACAGGGGGGGATACTGGCCACTATACTAACGAGGCGGCGCAGGGAACACGGCAAGCCCTGTTCTAAAATGGCGCAGAATGCAAGAAAGAAACAAAAACTAAGGTCCCCGTCGGGGAATCGATCCCGAGTCTCCCGCCTGACAGGGGGGGATACTGGCCACTATACTAACGAGGCGGCGCAGGGAAGACGGCAAGCCCTGTTCTAAAATGGCGCAGAATGCAAGAAAGAAACAAAAACTAAGGTCCCCGTCGGGGAATCTATCCCGGGTCTCCCGCCTGACTGGGGGGGATACTGGCCACTATACTAACGAGGCGGCGCAGGGAAGACGGCAAGCCCTGTTCTAAAATGGCGCAGAATGCAAGAAAGAAACAAAAACTAAGGTCCCCGTCGGGGAATCTATCCCGGTTCTCCCGCGTGACAGGGGGGGATACTGGCCACTATACTAACGAGGCGGCGCAGGGAAGACGGCAAGCCCTGTTCTAAAATGGCGCAGAATGCAAGAAAGAAACAAAAGCTAAGGTCCCCGTCGGGGAGTCTATCCCGGGTCTCCCGCCTGACAGGGGGGGATACTGGCCACTATACTAACGAGGCGGCGCAGGGAAGACGGTAAGCCCTGTTCTAAAATGGCGCAGAATGCAAGAAAGAAACAAAAACTAAGGTCCCCGTCGGGGAATCTATCCCGGGTCTCCCGCGTGACAGGGGGGGATACTGGCCACTATACTAACGAGGCGGCGCAGGGAAGACGGCAAGCTCTGTTCTAAAATGGCGCAGAATGCAAGAAAGAAACAAAAACTAAGGTCCCCGTCGGAGAATCTATCCCGGGTCTCCCGCGTGACAGGGGGGGATACTGGCCACTATACTAACGAGGCGGCGCAGGGAAGACGGCAAGCCCTGTTCTAAAATGGCGCAGAATGCAAGAAAGAAACAAAAATTAAGGTCCCCGTCGGGGAATCTATCCCGGGTCTCCCGCGTGACAGGGGGGGATACTGGCCACTATACTAACGAGGCGGCGCAGGGAAGACGGCAAGCCCTGTTCTAAAATGGCGCAGAATGCAAGAAAGAAACAAAAACTAAGGTCCCCGTCGGGGAATCTATCCCGGGTCTCCCGCCTGACAGGGGGGGATACTGGCCACTATACTAACGAGGCGGCGCAGGGAAGACGGCAAGCCCTGTTCTAAAATGGCGCAGAATGCAAGAAAGAAACAAAAACTAAGGTCCCCGTCGGGGAATCTATCCCGGTTCTCCCGCGTGACAGGGGGGGATACTGGCCACTATACTAACGAGGCGGCGCAGGGACGACGGCAAGCCCTGTTCTAAAATGGCGCAGAATGCAAGAAAGAAACAAAAACTAAGGTCCCCGTCGGGGAATCTATCCCGGGTCTCCCGCGTGACAGGGGGGGGATACTGGCCACTATACTAACGAGGCGGCGCAGGGAAGACGGCAAGCGCTGTTCTAAAATGGCGCAGAATGCAAGAAAGAAACAAAAACTAAGGTCCCCGTCGGGGAATCGATCCCGGGTCTCCCGCGTGACAGGGGGGGGGATACTGGCCACTATACTAACGAGGCGGCGCAGGGAAGACGGCAAGCGCTGTTCTAAAATGGCGCAGAATGCAAGAAAGAAACAAAAACTAAGGTCCCTGTCGGGGAATCGATCCCGAGTCTCCCGCGTGACAGGGGGGGATACTGGCCACTATACTAACGAAGCGGCGCAGGGAGGACGGCAAGCGCTGTTCTAAAATTGCGCAGAATGCAAGAAAGAAACAAAAACTAAGGTCCCCGTCGGGGAATCGATCCCGGGTCTCCCGCGTGACAGGGGGGGATACTGGCCACTGTACTAACGAGGCGGCGACGGGAAGACGGCAAGCGCTGTTCTAAAATGGCACAGAATGCAAGAAAGAAACAAAAACTAAGGTACTCGTCGGGGAATCGATCCCGAGTCTCCCGCGTGACAGGGGGGGATACTGGCCACAATACTAACGAGGCGGCGCAGGGAGGACAGCAAGCGCTGTTCTAAAATGGCGCAGAATGCAAGAAAGCAACAAAAACTAAGGCCCCGTCGGGGAATCGATCCCGGGTCTCCCGCGTGACAGGGGGGGATACTGGCCACTGTACTAACGAGGCGGCGACGGGAAGACGGCAAGCGCTGTTCTAAAATGGCACAGAATGCAAGAAAGAAACAAAAACTAAGGTCCTCGTCGGGGAATCGATCCCGAGTCTCCCGCGTGACAGGGGGGGATACTGGCCACTATACTAACGAGGCGGCGCAGGGTAGACGGCAAGCCCTGTTCTAAAATGGCGCAGAATGCAAGAAAGAAACAAAAACTAAGGTCCCCGTCGGAGAATCTATGCCGGGTCTCCCGCGTGACAGGGGGGGATACTGGCCACTGTACTAACGAGGCGGCGCAGGGAAGACGGCAAGCCCTGTTCTAAAATGGCGCAGAATGCAAGAAAGAAACAAAAACTAAGGTCCCCGTCGGGGAATCTATCCCGGATCTCCCGCGTGACAGGGGGGGATACTGGCCACTATACTAATAAGACGGCGCAGGGAAGACGGCAAGCGCTGTTCTAAAATGCCGCAGAATGCAAGAAAGAAACAAAAACTAAGGTCCCCGTCAGGGAATCTATCCCGGGTCTCCCGCGTGACAGGGGGGGATACTGGCCACTATACTAACGAGGCGGCGCAGGGAAGACGGCAAGCCCTGTTCTAAAATGGCGCAGAATGCAAGAAAGAAACAAAAACTAAGGTCCCCGTCGGGGAATCGATCCCGAGTCTCCCGCCTGACAGGGGGGGATACTGGCCACTATACTAACGAGGCGGCGCAGGGAAGACGGCAAGCCCTGTTCTAAAATGGCGCAGAATGCAAGAAAGAAACAAAAACTAAGGTCCCCGTCGGGGAATCTATCCCGGGTCTCCCGCCTGACTGGGGGGGATACTGGCCACTATACTAACGAGGCGGCGCAGGGAAGACGGCAAGCCCTGTTCTAAAATGGCGCAGAATGCAAGAAAGAAACAAAAACTAAGGTCCCCGTCGGGGAATCTATCCCGGTTCTCCCGCGTGACAGGGGGGGATACTGGCCACTATACTAACGAGGCGGCGCAGGGAAGACGGCAAGCCCTGTTCTAAAATGGCGCAGAATGCAAGAAAGAAACAAAAGCTAAGGTCCCCGTCGGGGAGTCTATCCCGGGTCTCCCGCCTGACAGGGGGGGATACTGGCCACTATACTAACGAGGCGGCGCAGGGAAGACGGTAAGCCCTGTTCTAAAATGGCGCAGAATGCAAGAAAGAAACAAAAACTAAGGTCCCCGTCGGGGAATCTATCCCGGGTCTCCCGCGTGACAGGGGGGGATACTGGCCACTATACTAACGAGGCGGCGCAGGGAAGACGGCAAGCTCTGTTCTAAAATGGCGCAGAATGCAAGAAAGAAACAAAAACTAAGGTCCCCGTCGGAGAATCTATCCCGGGTCTCCCGCGTGACAGGGGGGGATACTGGCCACTATACTAACGAGGCGGCGCAGGGAAGACGGCAAGCCCTGTTCTAAAATGGCGCAGAATGCAAGAAAGAAACAAAAATTAAGGTCCCCGTCGGGGAATCTATCCCGGGTCTCCCGCGTGACAGGGGGGGATACTGGCCACTATACTAACGAGGCGGCGCAGGGAAGACGGCAAGCCCTGTTCTAAAATGGCGCAGAATGCAAGAAAGAAACAAAAACTAAGGTCCCCGTCGGGGAATCGATCCCCAGTCTCCCGCCTGACAGGGGGGGATACTGGCCACTATACTAACGAGGCGGCGCAGGGAAGACGGCAAGCCCTGTTCTAAAATGGCGCAGAATGCAAGAAAGAAACAAAAACTAAGGTCCCCGTCGGGGAATCTATCCCGGGTCTCCCGCGTGACAGGGGGGGATACTGGCCACTATACTAACGAGGCGGCGCAGGGAAGACGGCAAGCCCTGTTCTAAAATGGCGCAGAATGCAAGAAAGAAACAAAAACTAAGGTCCCCGTCGGGGAATCGATCCCGGGTCTCCCGCGTGACAGGGGGGGATACTGGCCACTGTACTAACGAGGCGGCGACGGGAAGACGGCAAGCGCTGTTCTAAAATGGCACAGAATGCAAGAAAGAAACAAAAACTAAGGTACTCGTCGGGGAATCGATCCCGAGTCTCCCGCGTGACAGGGGGGGATACTGGCCACAATACTAACGAGGCGGCGCAGGGAGGACAGCAAGCGCTGTTCTAAAATGGCGCAGAATGCAAGAAAGCAACAAAAACTAAGGCCCCGTCGGGGAATCGATCCCGGGTCTCCCGCGTGACAGGGGGGGATACTGGCCACTGTACTAACGAGGCGGCGACGGGAAGACGGCAAGCGCTGTTCTAAAATGGCACAGAATGCAAGAAAGAAACAAAAACTAAGGTCCTCGTCGGGGAATCGATCCCGAGTCTCCCGCGTGACAGGGGGGGATACTGGCCACTATACTAACGAGGCGGCGCAGGGTAGACGGCAAGCCCTGTTCTAAAATGGCGCAGAATGCAAGAAAGAAACAAAAACTAAGGTCCCCGTCGGAGAATCTATGCCGGGTCTCCCGCGTGACAGGGGGGGATACTGGCCACTATACTAACGAGGCGGCGCAGGGAAGACGGCAAGCCCTGTTCTAAAATGGCGCAGAATGCAAGAAAGAAACAAAAACTAAGGTCCCCGTCGGGGAATCTATCCCGGATCTCCCGCGTGACAGGGGGGGATACTGGCCACTATACTAATAAGACGGCGCAGGGAAGACGGCAAGCGCTGTTCTAAAATGCCGCAGAATGCAAGAAAGAAACAAAAACTAAGGTCCCCGTCAGGGAATCTATCCCGGGTCTCCCGCGTGACAGGGGGGGATACTGGCCACTATACTAACGAGGCGGCGCAGGGAAGACGGCAAGCCCTGTTCTAAAATGGCGCAGAATGCAAGAAAGAAACAAAAACTAAGGTCCCCGTCGGGGAATCGATCCCGAGTCTCCCGCCTGACAGGGGGGGATACTGGCCACTATACTAACGAGGCGGCGCAGGGAAGACGGCAAGCCCTGTTCTAAAATGGCGCAGAATGCAAGAAAGAAACAAAAACTAAGGTCCCCGTCGGGGAATCTATCCCGGGTCTCCCGCCTGACAGGGGGGGATACTGGCCACTATACTAACAAGGCGGCGCAGGGAAGACGGCAAGCCCTGTTCTAAAATGGCGCAGAATGCAAGAAAGAAACAAAAACTAAGGTCCCCGTCGGGGAATCTATCCCGGTTCTCCCGCGTGACAGGGGGGGATACTGGCCACTATACTAACGAGGCGGCGCAGGGAAGACGGCAAGCCCTGTTCTAAAATGGCGCAGAATGCAAGAAAGAAACAAAAGCTAAGGTCCCCGTCGGGGAGTCTATCCCGGGTCTCCCGCCTGACAGGGGGGGATACTGGCCACTATACTAACGAGGCGGCGCAGGGAAGACGGTAAGCCCTGTTCTAAAATGGCGCAGAATGCAAGAAAGAAACAAAAACTAAGGTCCCCGTCGGGGAATCTATCCCGGGTCTCCCGCGTGACAGGGGGGGATACTGGCCACTATACTAACGAGGCGGCGCAGGGAAGACGGCAAGCTCTGTTCTAAAATGGCGCAGAATGCAAGAAAGAAACAAAAACTAAGGTCCCCGTCGGAGAATCTATCCCGGGTCTCCCGCGTGACAGGGGGGGATACTGGCCACTATACTAACGAGGCGGCGCAGGGAAGACGGCAAGCCCTGTTCTAAAATGGCGCAGAATGCAAGAAAGAAACAAAAATTAAGGTCCCCGTCGGGGAATCTATCCCGGGTCTCCCGCGTGACAGGGGGGGATACTGGCCACTATACTAACGAGGCGGCGCAGGGAAGACGGCAAGCCCTGTTCTAAAATGGCGCAGAATGCAAGAAAGAAACAAAAACTAAGGTCCCCGTCGGGGAATCGATCCCCAGTCTCCCGCCTGACAGGGGGGGATACTGGCCACTATACTAACGAGGCGGCGCAGGGAAGACGGCAAGCCCTGTTCTAAAATGGCGCAGAATGCAAGAAAGAAACAAAAACTAAGGTCCCCGTCGGGGAATCTATCCCGGGTCTCCCGCGTGACAGGGGGGGATACTGGCCACTATACTAACGAGGCGGCGCAGGGAAGACGGCAAGCCCTGTTCTAAAATGGCGCAGAATGCAAGAAAGAAACAAAAACTAAGGTCCCCGTCGGGGAATCGATCCCGAGTCTCCCGCCTGACAGGGGGGGATACTGGCCACTATACTAACGAGGCGGCGCAGGGAAGACGGCAAGCCCTGTTCTAAAATGGCGCGGAATGCAAGAAAGAAACAAAAACTAAGGTCCCCGTCGGGGAATCTATCCCGGGTGTCCCGCCTGACAGGGGGGATACTGGCCACTATACTAACGAGGCGGCGCAGGGAAGACGGCAAGCCCTGTTCTAAAATGGCGCAGAATGCAAGAAAGAAACAAAAACTAAGGTCCCCGTCGGGGAATCTATCCCGGGTCTCCCGCCTGACAGGGGGGGATACTGGCCACTATACTAACGAGGCGGCGCAGGGAAGACGGCAAGCCCTGTTCTAAAATGGCGCAGAATGCAAGAAAGAAACAAAAACTAAGGTCCCCGTCGGGGAATCTATCCCGGTTCTCCCGCGTGACAGGGGGGATACTGGCCACTATACTAACGAGGCGGCGCAGGGACGACGGCAAGCGCTGTTCTAAAATGGCGCAGAATGCAAGAAAGAAACAAAAACTAAGGTCCCCTTCGGGGAATCGATCCCGGGTCTCCCGCGTGACAGGGGGGGGGATACTGGCCACTATACTAACGAGGCGGCGAAGGGAAGACGGCAAGCGCTGTTCTAAAATGGCGCAGAATGCAAGAAGGAAACAAAAACTAAGGTCCGCGTCGGGGAATCGATCCCGAGTCTCCCGCGTGACAGGGGGTGATACTGGCCACTATACTAACGAAGCGGCGCAGGGAGGACGGCAAGCGCTGTTCTAAAATGGCGCAGAATGCAAGAAAGAAACAAAAACTAAGGTCCCCGTCGGGGAATCGATCCCGGGTCTCCCGCGTGACAGGGGGGGATACTGGCCACTGTACTAACGAGGCGGCGACGGGAAGACGGCAAGCGCTGTTCTAAAATGGCACAGAATGCAAGAAAGATACAAAAACTAAGGTCCCCGTCGGGGAATCTATCCCGGGTCTCCCGCCTGACCGGGGAGGATACTGGCCACTATACTAACGAGGCGGCGCAGGGAAGTCGGCAAGCGCTGTTCTAAAATGGCGCAGAATGCAAGAAAGAAACAAAAACTAAGCTCCCCGTCGGGGAATCGAACCCCGGTCTCCGGCGTGATAGGCGAGGATACTGGCCACTATACTAACGAGGATTTTTTTTTCTTTATTGCCTGTTTGGAGTTCACATCAATTAAAAGAAGATCCACAATAATGGTAAAACTTGCAACAACCAGACTTAGGCTGTCACGAAAGGTTTAAAATTTCTTGAGGACAGCCAGTTCATCGAGCACTCTGACCCAGTCAGGTGGATCAGAAAGCACCCGGTACGTTTCTCTAAGGAGCAGCATACTCTCGATAAAGTTCGCGCGAACAGAACTCGTGTTGACATCTGCATGTTGCACTTGCATCCTTGTTTTCCACAGGCTGTGGAGGCCCAACACCATGACTAAATCCAAAGGAATACCCTCATTCTCGACTGGAAGGAACCGTATGCCATACGGATCTAACGGAAGGTCTTTCTTTAGTGTTCTCTTGAGAACATCCAATGAAAGACTGGGTCCCAGCAATCCAGAAAGGCGTGCTCGATTGTCTGTTTTTTTTGCAAAGGAAGTCTGTTGTCCAGGGATCGAATAAGCCTCTTTCATGTAACCAGGTTTTAACAGGTAATGTGTTGGAATGTAGCTTAAAGAAAAACGTTTTAACTGAAGGGCTAACTGGCATCTTTTTCACACGCTTTAAGACATCCTGTCTGGGGCCTCCACTGTGTGGTGCACGGTAAATCGGCAACGGTATCGTCACATCCAGAAGATCTTTGTACAGCTTCTTCTTACACACTTTGCTCAAGTACTCCATTGAAAAACGCGCATGCAACATTCTGAAAGACAAGACAACTTCGCGCATGTACCCTTTTAAAGCGCCGCTCATATTCTCACCAGAACAGACAACGTATTCTGGAAGCATTTTACACAGTCGTACTTGCATGACCGTCCTCAAGAATTTGTCGTTTTGATCACGAAGGGAAAAAAAACGCGAGACAACCTGTCGCAAAAAGAGATGCACAAGGCCCAAGCCCCCCGCCTTAACAGGAAGAAAGAGGTTGGTTCTGCTGCACTTTTCCCATGTTGATGCCCACATGAAAACGGCAAAGACACGATTGAATTTTTTTAATGCTAACACGCGTCGCCGAAAGCACATTCATTACGTACCATATCTTTGCCACAAGGAAAACATTGCACACATAAGCGCGTGAGAACATTGACAACGGCTTGCCCTGCCATGAATCAGCTTTCTCTCTCGCCCTCTCTGCTTGGCCAGCCCAGAAAGGGGTGGGATCTTGGTACGATTCAAGTGGCACGCCTAAATACTGGTTCGGCAATTTTGACTATTGCAAACGAGAAAAGTATTCAGGCGTAACATCCCAGTCTCCATGTCAGAAACCGGCACTTTTTTCCCAATTTACTTCACAGCCTATCTGTCGGCAGAATTTTTCGACAAGGACAGTAACTTCTTGAATGCTTTCGCTGCTTGAACAGAATACAGCGATGTCATCTGCATATGCCAGCATTTTGACCGGTGCTGACTGTAGCATAAAACCAGTTATACGTTCATTGTTTATGATAGACCGGCAGAGAGGCTCGAGGTAGGCTGCAAACAGCAGGGGTGACAGGGAGCAGCCTTGCCTCACTGACGACAGCACACGAATGCTGTCAGTGAGCTCTCCATTCACAATTATCCGTGTCGTGCAGTTCGCATACACCATTCGAACACCTTCCTCAATCACTCGCCCTATGTTTGAATGTGCCAATACTTCGAACAAGGCATCGTGCGAAACGCGATCAAATGCTTTGGCGAGATCCAGCTGTATCATTGCCACTCGAGATCCAATCGCGTCACAACACTCCAAAACAGTTCGTACCACGTGCACATTAGTTGCGATGCTTCGACCTTTAATGCCGCACGTCTGGTGTGGCCCAACCAGACTCGGTAGTACACTTTGAAGCCTTTTCGCCAGCACTTTCATGTATATTTTGTTATCCACGTTGGTGAGGCTTATCGGCCGATAAGAACCCACCAACAGGCGTTTTCCTGGCTCATCATACTTCGGAATCAAAACAATGTGCGAGGTAGAAAACGAAGGTGGAACCTGCTTACGCTCGTATGACTCGTCTAGCACTTTAAGCAAAACCTGGCCTGTGTAATCTTTAAATGCTTTGTAGAAAGCAGCGCCAAGCCCGTCAGGTCCTGGCGACTTTCCCATTGGAAGCTCGTCTATCGCACTTTCTATTTCTGTCAAACTTATGGGTCGTTCTAGACGCGTTTTAACATCATCATCGACTTTTGGCATTTGGCGCAAAAATTCTGCCTGAAAGCCATTTTTGACTTCGCGTTTACGGCCAAACAGTTCATTGTAGTGTTCTATAAAGGCATTTTTGATAGTAGCAGGGTCACTAGTTACATCACATCGGTTGTCAGTTTGCCGTATTTCCTTTTGATACGCGTGCCGTTTCTCATCTGACAGCGCTCGCTTAGTTGGCGTCTCCCCCGCCCAAAATTTTTCAGACCTTGCTCTTATCACTGCTGCCTTATACTTTTCAGTGTCAATGTTTCCAAGTTGTCGTTTCAAGGCTTTTATTTCTTGTGCATACCTTCCCGGCTGGATGCTATCCATGCTAAGCAAAAACTCAAGCTCCTCATGCATTTCTTTCTCTTTTCTTTTTTCGTCATATCGAATTGCGCTTGCAGTTTTGATAGCTAAAAGCATTACTCTCTGCTTTAGCTCCTCCCACTCAACTATATAGCTTTCGGCCTGCGTCGAGAGTAATTTATCGAGTTCTTTCGTTGTCTCTCTTACAAAACTGTCATCCTCTAAAAGCTTCACCTTAAATTTCCACAGGTTCCAGTTCAATCGTGACCTCCGCTGTTTCTTGCCAAATGTTCCAATTACTAAGCAATGGTCACTGAAGCTTACGGGCTTAACGTCATACTCTGTGCACAATGAAGCCAGTTCAACAGAGACATAAATTCGATCTAATCTGGCGTGGCTATCCCTTTGAAAATGCGTGTATTTAGAGTGTGCGTCGTAAGAGAACAAATAGCCAACGTCTTCGAGATTACATTCATTAATTAAAGAGTGAAGCAGCTGAGCACTCCTATCCCTCAATGGCAAATGTTTTGCGCGGTCCTGAGCGAAACAAACACAGTTGAAGTCTCCTATCAGTATTACTACCTTGTCGCACCTAAGATGCATTTCGAGGCTTTCGAAAAATGTTTTGCGCTCGCTCACCGCGTTCGGAGCATAAACACAGACAACACGACAACTATAATTCGAAAACGAAAAGTCAACGACAAGAAGGCGACCGCATTGGGAAGCCACAACGGAAGCAACGTTGATGCCTAAACTTTTACGAATAAATAAAACGAAGCCACCTGACGCGCCGACGGAATGGCAGACGCATACGTCATACAAAGAAGAAAAGGACGACGCCATACGAACAGTTAGCTCTTCGCTTTCAATCTTAGTTTCTTGGATAGCGATTAGGTCAAGGTCATTTTCAAGAATTAGGCGTCGCAGCTGGCTTTGTCGTCTTCTTGCTCCCAAACCCCGGACATTTAAAGATGCTAGACGAAGTGTTACATCGAGATTAACCGGCATGTTTAGTAACAAAAGCCGCGCTAATAAGAAGTCGTAGCGGGTAACAAAACACTAAACTCACAGTGCATAAAGCCTCCATGCAGCGTTCCCCAATCCAGTCTTTCGCAGGCGCCGTACAGGTCACGGCCAGCACTGTCTTCACTGAGTCCACCAGGCCACACAGGCCAAAGGATTACGGAGGCGGTTTCACCGCCTGCCTTGGCTCGGACGGGACGTTCGGGTTCGGCCGCGGTTTGCAGGGCGGCCGTCTCTTCCCGGTTGTTTTTGATGGCGGCTCCCCGCTGCCACTGCCGTCCAGTTGCTCACTCTCGGTATCTTTCTGGTCACGCGGCCGCTTTCCGGGAAGTATACCGGAACCGACGCCAGCTGCTCCCTGAGTAACGTCCATTGCGGTTGCTTCGGCGCCCTCGATGTTCGATTCGTCGTCGTTCGTCGCGTTATCCAACGCAGATTCCTCTTGGTCGGTAACTATTGGTTTGCTCGGTGAGCTAGCGTAAACTGCTGAAGGTTCGCTTCTGCGGCATAAGGACTTGAAGATTAGGCTGCAATACTTCCTTGACCGCTGGTCCTTTTCCTGCTTTCGAAGTCTCCTCAGCGTCCGCCTCATCCATGTACAGCTCGGACGCTTCATCGCTTTTGCCGGGACCGGTGACGCTTGCGTATGTGCGAGTGCACTGACTCTCTTCGTGTCCGAGCCGACGGCAAGAGCTGCATCGCGGAATGCGGCACTCACGCCGTATGTGACCTGTACCTTGGTAGCGCAAGCAAAACGGGGCCCTGCCAGGCACTACCACTAGAGCCAATTCGCCACTGACGCTCACCTGATGCGGAAGGTCGTCGAGTTTGACACCTGGATTCAACTTGAGTGTCACAAGTCTTGTTGTTGAACCCTTATCCGACACGCCCTGTGCTCTCCACTTCTCCTTTGCAACATCTGTCACCTTCCCGAAAGCAGCAAAGGCGAGCCGCACGTCTTCGTCTGGTATACTGTGCAGCAACCAGTGTACAGGCGCCCAAATCTAACTGGCGTGCGCGAGCGGCGACTTTTCTGTGCGTCAGCGCCCTATAATGGAGCGAAGTTGGAAACAGGATGAGGCTAAGCGCATGCTCACAAAGCACGCTCAGCTGGACGCGTCGTCTGCCAGGCTGTTCCGTCCAGATGAGCGTGCTTTGTGAGCATGCGCTTAGCCTCATCCTGTTTCCAACTTCGCTCCGTGATAGGGCGCTGACGCACAGAAAAGTCACCGCTCGCGCACGCCAGTTAAAGATTTGGGCGCCTGTACCTTCATTCGGACGTCTCGGTTAGCAGGATCGATGACGAGACACCGAGCACCTTTAACCTGCAGGTTTGCAAAGCGAAGTATCCTCTTCATCGAGTAAGCGTCCTTGAAGGTCACGGCCCAGACGTGGTTCATGCGGTACGCCCCCAGGGCGATAACATCCGGCATGAGCGAAAGCGGAGCAAGCACATCATGAAAGTCTTCCACCCGGTATGGGCGGGCCCTGATGTCACCGTGCAAAAAAACAGTACTTTCAACAAATCGCCCTGTAGGCAAACTTGGCAGTACAACCTGATAATCACTGTCCGAATCAAAAAGCCTGTTTCCGCGGCCAGACGTGACCGCTGTACCCGCTCCAACGGAGCCCAACATAACACGTCCGTTCGCTAGGCCGGCTGGAAGTGGACTCCCGCTATACTAACGAGGAGGCGCAAGAAAGACGGCAAGCGCTCTTCTGAAATGGCGCAGAATGCAAGAAAGAAACAAAAACTAAGCTCCCCATCGGGGAATCGAACCCCGGTCTCCCGCGTGACAGGCGGGGATACTGGCCACTATACTAACGAGGAGGCGCAGGGAAGACGGCAAGCGCTGTTCTGAAATGGCGCAGAACGCAAGAAAGAAACAAAAACAAAGCTCCCTGTCGGGGAATCGAACCCCGGTCTCCCGCGTGACAAGAAGGGATACTGGCCACAATACTAACAAGGAGGCGCAAGAAAGACGGCAAGCGCTCTTGTGAAATGGCGCAGGATGCAAGAAAGAAACAAAAACAAAGCTCCCTGTCGGCGAATAGAACCCCGGTCTCCCGCGTGACAGGCGGGATACTGGCCACTATACTAACGAGGAGGCGCAGGGAAGACGGCAAGCGCTGTTCTGAAATGGCGCAGGATGCAAGAAAGAAACAAAAACAAAGCTCCCTGTCGGGGAATCGAACCCCGGTCTCCTGCGTGACAGGCGGGGATACTGGCCACTATACTAACGAGGATTTTTTTTTTTTTCTTTATTACCGACTTGGCAACTACAAAGAACGATGAAAAGTCGCATGGAATTAAAAACACAAGTCACTTTCTTACAGGTTTCTTGTGATAGAATGGATAAGGTGACATGAGCTTGTCCAAGACTGGCAGCCATTCCGGGGGTTCAGATTGCCCTCCGAAAACATCACGCGTGTACATTACACTTTCAACAAAGTATTGATGGGCTGGGTGTACGACAACATGCTCATGGCGAACATCCATCCGCGTTCTCCATATGCTGTGCATACACAAGACCATCAATAAATCACTGGGCACTTCTCCTGGCTGGCCGCATGGAAGGTAGCGTATGCCAAACGGCGTTATTGGTAAGTCCTTTTTAATAGTGCGTTGTAGCACGTCCCACAAAAAAACCGCATCGTGACAATCAAGGAAAATATGCTCTATGGTTTCCAGCTTTTTGCAAATTAAACAGTCAGCAGACCAAGGCACGAAAAGGCCTTTGCTTTCCAGCCATGGCTTCACCGGAAGAGTGCCGGTATGCAATTGAAAAAAGAAAGATTTAGCGGACGATCTGATGGGCATTCTTTTCACTCTCTTCAACACGTCCCGCTCCGGACCCAAAGCATATACAGCGCGATAAAGAGGCACAGGTAAAAAGGTTTCCAATAAATCTTTGTACAGCCGTTTTCGCGTAACAGTACACATATACTCATTTGAAAATCTCGCCTTCACTATTTGGAAGGACGCGACAACTTCGCGAAGAAAAGCACTTAGAGCCATTGGCCCTGTAGACATAGTCGAAACTACATATTCCGGCAGTGAATCACGCAATCGCACTTGGATTACCGTTCTAAGAAAAACATCGCTTTGCTCGCGCAAAAAAAAGAACCTTGTTACAATCTGCTTTAAGTATAAATGTGACAAGCCCAGTCCACCGTTATGCACCGTATGAAAAAGATTGCATCGACTGGTACGCTCCCATGTTGAAGCCCACACAAACGTGGCAAATACCCTATGCAGTTTTTGAACAGAGATTCTTGACATAGATAACACTTGCAGCATGTAAAAAATTTTTGCAACTAGGAACATATTGCAAACGGTAGCTCTTGCGAACATAGAAAAGTTATGTCCTCCCCATTTGTTTGTTTGGGTTTTCACTTGCTCAACTTCACCGGCCCAACATTCCTTGCTTTCACGGTAGTGCTTTAGTGGCACACCAAGGTAATTGCCTGGCGTTATTGTCCATTGCATACGGGAGAACAGTTCAGGCGCGTATTGCCAGTTTCCGCGCCAAAATCCTAAACACTTTGGCCAACTAATTTCACTTCCACTTGCAGTGCAAAAGGCAGTGGCTTCTTTTACAACTTCTTGCACGCTCTCATGGTCAGTACAAAAAACCGCAATATCGTCCGCGTATGCCAAAACCCGAATTTCACTTTGAAAAAATCTATAACCGCGTATGTTTGGCCTTGTAAGCAATCTTAGACAGAAAGGCTCCAGATAAAGCGCAAACAAAAGGGGAGACAGAGGACAGCCCTGCCTTACTGATGACTGAACAGGTATACGATCAGTTAACTGCTTATTCACGACCAGTCTCGCTGAACAGCACTCGTAAGCCATTTTCACGCCCTTTGTAATCACGGAACCAGCATTGACATACTCTAAAACAGAGAACAAAATTTCATGTACCACTTTATCAAATGCTTTGTGGAGGTCTAATTGCATCATGGCTACGTGGTCATGCATCGCGTCACAACATTCGAGTACACTCCTTGCTGCGTGTATGTTAGTAAAAATGGTCCTTCCTTTTATACCGCATGTCTGATGTGGGCCTACAAGAGAAGTAATTACACTTTGGAGTCGTCGTCCTAATACTTTCATGTAAATTTTATAGTCAACATTCGTTAGACTTATAGGACGGTAAGACGCTACAGACTGAAGCTTAACATGGTCATCTGTTTTCGGGATTAGTACAATGTGTGACATTCGAAAAGACGGAGGAGGTACGTTCTTTTCGTAGCATTCACTAATAACTCTTTCCAGTAAAACAGCCATTTCAGTTGGAAAGGCCTTGTATATGGCAGCACCAAGACCATCTGGTCCGGGTGACTTATTGGAATTTAATTCCCCGATAGCGGCCTCAATTTCCTCGGAAGTAATACTTGCTTCAAGTGTCTGCGCCACTTCGTCTTCTACTCTTGGCATCAGCGAAAGAAAGTATTTTCTGAAGCGTTCAATGTCCGGTGTTTTCAGGCTAAACAATTCGCTGTAAAATTCTACAAACGCCCGTTCAATCGTTTTTTTTTCCGAGGTAACTACGTTCTGATAGCAGATTTCTTTTATCTCTTTTGACACTGCGTACCTTTTTTCGTCACTAAGTGCCCTTTTCGTGGGCGTCTCTCCGAGCCACAATTTTTCGCTGCGTGCCCTTATCACCGCACCGCGATACTTCTCTTCGTCTATCACCTCAAGTTTGGTTTTTATCTTTTTTATATCTTGGGCGAACAAGCCAGGCTTAACGCTCTCCATGCTAAGCATGTATTCAAGTGTGCTACGAAGTTCTTTTTCTTGTTCTCTTTCTTTACGTCGGAGAGTGCATGCTCGGTCAATAGCAGCTATCTTTATCTCGCACTTAAACTGCTCACATGCTTGTATAAAATTAGAGTCATTTTGTAACATATGCCTAATATATTCTTTAACTTTAGTGGTAAACTCTTCATCCAGCAGCAGTTTTTCATTAAATTTCCATAGCTCCCAATTGAACTTTGTTGCCTTACTTTTCATGCCTAGAGTAATCATTACGAGGGAGTGGTCAATTAAGCTCATGGGAAGTGTTTCATATTCCGAGCACAAGGGCACACAATCAATGGGAACATATATTCGGTCCAACCTTGCATGACAGCTACCTTGAAAGTGCGTGAACTTTGCTTGGCCTTCATGCGTCATTATACAGCCAGCATCTTCAAGCTCTGCCTCAATAACAATGTCAGTAAGTAACTCTGCACTCTTGTCACGAAGGACACGGTCTGTTGTTCTATCTTCCGGTCTACAGACACAGTTGAAGTCTCCAAGCAGGAGAACACGCCTCTCATGTATTAGGAAGGATTTCATATAGTGAAAAAACTCTTCCCGCTCAAACGTTCTAGTCGGCGCATAAACGCAGATCACTCTCCAGTCCAATCCAGAAAAAGTGAAATCACATATCAATAGCCGCCCACTCTCACACGAGAACACAGACTGCACACACTCTATGCAATTTCGAATGAAAATGACACATCCCCCCGATCTTCCAACCGCATGACAAACGCAAACACTATATCTAGAACGATATATTTCAGCCATTTTCTCTGTTTGTTGTTCGCTTTCCATTTTGCTCTCTTGAACTGCTAGCACATCAATTTCATTTTCCAGCAGAATGCGGTTAAGCTGCAGTTGTCTCCGACGCGTTGACAGCCCTCTCACATTTAGCGTGGCTACGCGCAAGCTAGTGGTTAAATTCGTCGCCATCTCAAGAAATTATATATCGCGAAACATATATCACTCACATCGCTTTTGCAGAAAGACAGCATTGCGGTTGATCTGTTGCACGGGATGACCATTCTTCCTTTTTGGCGAGTCCGTCCGTCGTTCCAAGCGCTGCTCCCGATCATGGACCGGGCTTGTAACGTCTCGACCGGAAAGGGTACCCCCGCTATGGCGGAGGCACAGGTGACACAGTTCTCCGGTCTGGGGGCACGTTTGGCCTTGGCTTGAAGGACGCCCGGCGAAGGGGGGCTGCCTTCAGTGGAGGCTGTCCGCTTTCCGCTCCTCCTTGGGTTGATTCCTCGTTGACACTGTCTTCGTGCACCCGCTTCACAGGCAAGGTAGAAGCAGCTGGCATCTCAGCTTCAGTGTCCCCCTGTTCCTCACTGTGTTGCGTAGCCGACGCTGGGCTTGCTGCACTGGCATTGCCGTTTTCTTTCGTGGGTGTCTCGGTCCCAGCGACATTCGGCAACGGAACTATCAACTCTGATTCACAGTGTTCTTTAGGGGCAGGGGTCTTCTCAGAGGACTGTCCGTTCTGTTCTGCCTCCTCAGTGATTCCACTGCTCGCTTCCTCGGCGTCCACTGCGTCCATCAAGTGCTCGCCTGCCACTTCACTCGGCACGGGGCCTGCAACGTTGGCATACGTGCGCCCACACTGCGACTCGTCATGGCCGTAGCGACGACACAGCCCGCAGCGCGGCACACGACACTCACGACGTATATGTCCTTTCCCGCGGCACCGGAGGCAAAGCGGGGCTCTGCCTGGGACGTGGACGAGTGCGATGTCCTCGGCGACCCGAAGCTGATGCGGCAGGTCCTCGATGGTAACGCCCACTTTGAGCTTCAGCGTGACCGTTCGTGTCGTTGAAGCCTTGTCGACACAACCTTGCACTCTCCACTTGTCTCTTGAAATTTCCGTAACTTTTCCAAAAGCTGCCAACGCCGCTCGCACGTCATCGTCTTGCACGCCGTGAAGCAGCCAGAAAAGCTTCAACCTGATGCCTTGGTTACAGGGGTCAATGACCACGCAGCGGTGCTCCTTCACTTCAATAGCTTGGGCTTCCAAAATCTTCGCTTTCGCCTCTTCACCTTTAAACGTTACCGCCCACACGTGATTCATTTGGTATGCCCCGAGGGCAACCACTTCCGGCAGCAGTGAAAGACGAGCGAGGGAGTCTCGAAAGTGCTCCACCCGGTACGGCCTGGCTTTTATGTCGCCATGCAAAAAAACAGTATGTAAAACACTCGAACCTGTAGGCAGATGCGGTAGAACCAGTTCATAATCCTTGGTAGGCCTTTCCGTGCTCCTGATACCACGGCCCAGCTGGGCCGCTGAATCCGCTCCTTGGGAGCCCATGATAATCACGTCCGTCACGCTCGGTGGCCGGAAGTGGAATCCCTATACTAACGAGGAGGTGCAGGGAAGCCGGCAAGCGCTGTTCTCAAAGTGCGCAGAATGCAACAAAGAAACAAAAACTAAGCTCCCCGTCAGGGAATCGAACCCCGGTCTACCGCGTGACAGGCGGGGATACTGGCCACTATACTAACGAGGAGGCGCAGGGAAGACGAAAAGCGCTCTTCTGAAATGGCGCAGGATGCAAGAAAGAAGCAAAAACAAAGCTCCCCGTCGGGGAATCGAACCCCAGTCTCCCGCGTGACAGGCGGGGATACTGGCCACTATACTAACGAGGAGGCGCAGGGAAGACGGCAAGCGCTCTTCTGAAATGGCGCAGAATGCAAGAAAGAAACAAAAACTAAGCTCCCTGTCAGGGAATCGAACCCCGGTCTACCGCGTGACAGGCGGGGATACTGGCCACTATACTAACGAGGAGGCGCAGTGAAGACGAAAAGCGCTCTTCTGAAATGGCGCAGGATGCAAGAAAGAAACAAAAACAAAGCTCCCCGTCGGGGAATCGAACCCCAGTCTCCCGCGTGACAGGCGGGGATACTGGCCACTATACTTTTTTTTTTTTTTTTTATTTACACTATATACAAACACAGGCTAGACGTGGAACAAAAAAGGAAACGCTGTCAGTTTTGTACTGACATTGTCACTTAAAATTCCCTTAGGCCTGCCAAGGCATCCAGCCTTGGCAGCCACTGCGGCACACATTCAAGTGTCTTCTGCACCTCCACGAAGCGGGAAATGCTCTCCCGAAAATACAACCGTGCAGGCCTCGCATCAGGATCACAATAGAAGCCGGCCATGCGGGAGCGCCATACAGAGTGGAGGCCAGCCAACATTACGAGATCGAAAGGAAAACCATCTTCGTTATCTGTCGCCAAATATCTGATCCCGTGTGGATCTAGAGGGAAATCCTTTTTCACTGTTCTCTGCAGAACATCCCAGAAATACACTCCTTCCCAGCAGTGAAGAAAAACATGATCTATAGTTTCGGGTATCTTGCAGATTAGACAGTTAGTTCCCCATGGCAAGAAAAAACCTCGTTGTTCAAGGAATGTTTTGACTGGAAGTGTTTCAGTATGAAGTTTAAAAAAAAAGGACTTCATGCCTGGTGTCACCTGCATTTTCTTCACCCGTTTTAACACATTCTGGCCCGGCTCTCCACTGTGCATGGCTCTGTACATCGGTACAGGAAGTATGCTGTCGCACACATCTTTGTACAGTGTTTTCCTTTTCACCGCAGACAAATAATCGTTGGAAAATCGTACTGTCAAGAAACATACGCTCATCACCACCTCCTTGAAAAAGCCCTTAATTGGCCCTGGCATTTCATTCGTGCCGATCACAAAGTTTGGCAACGCCCGTCTTAATCTCATTTGGCACACCGTTCGTAAGAAAGAGTCTTTTGTGTCCCGAAAAAACAGAAACCTGTTAATAAGCTGTCGCACAAAGAGGTGCGCCAGACCAAGACCGCTGTCCTCCACCTTTCTGAACAAATTTGTTCGGCTGCACCTTTCCCACTGCGATGCCCAAATAAAGGTGGCAAACACTCTGTGCAGCTTTTGCACATTTAGCCGCGAGCAATGCAAAACCTGCATTAGATACCATAATTTGCTTATAAAAAAAAGATTACACACAGTTGCCTTGGCAAAAAACGAGAGAGGAACCCCCTTCCATCTGTCTGCTTTCTCACGTATTTCATGCGCCTGGCTTCTCCAGAGGCCATCATTGCTTTCGTAGAATTGCAGAGGGACACCCAGGTACTTCACTGGGGTCTTCACCCACGTTACGCCTGCAAACGTGTCTGGGGTTGACGCCCATTCTCCATGCCAAAATCCCAGGCATTTTTCCCAATTGATCAAACTCCCTGTGATGTCCCGAAAACATTTTACCTCTTCGACCACTGCTATAATACTTTCTCTATCAATACAACACACTGCGACGTCGTCGGCATATGCTAAGAGCTTCACTTCGGCAGCTTGGAGTCGAAAACCGTGAACAGAATCATTTTTAATAATAGTCAAGCATAGTGATTCGATGTACAGACAAAATAAAAGTGGGCTGATGGGGCAGCCTTGGCGTACCGCACGCTGCATGGCAATGGGGGCCCCCAGTGACTTGTTTACAATAAGCCGCGTTGAGCAACTCCTGTACGCCATGACCACACCCTCTCTGATAACCGAACCGACATTAATATGGTCAAGAATGGCGAACAGGATAACATGTGATACACAGTCAAAGGCCTTCTCTAGGTCGAGCTGCAAAACCGCGACGCCAGATTGCATGACATCACAGCACTCAAGCACGCACCGCATCTTGTGTATGTTGCTTACTATAGACCTTCCCTTGATTCCACATGTCTGGTGGCACCCTACTATGTCCTTAATCACTGTCTGGAGCCTAGCTGCTAAGACTTTCATGAATATTTTATAGTCAACATTGGTTAAAGAGATGGGCCTGTAACTCGTTACAAGGCGAAGTCTTTCTGTATCGTCAGTTTTTGGTATGAGAACAGTATGTGATGTACTATATGACGGTGGTAATTCTTTCAGTTGGTATGCCTCATTGAATACAGCTGTAAGCACTGCAGACAACTTATCTTTGAAAAACTTGTAGAACGCGGCACTCAAGCCATCGGGCCCAGGCGACTTTCCGTCGTTCAAGTTTTCAATTGCTCGGCACACTTCTCTTTCGGTTATTGGCCGCTCCAAAACTTCTTTTACCTCGTCGGCCAGTCGCGGCATCTGACCCAGAAACCTCTTTTTGAAACCGTCCAAGTCAGCTTCATGAAACGCGAATAACGCCTGATAATGCTCAAAGAACTCTCGCCCAATGCCGTCGTTATCTGACACCACAACGCCGTTCCGCTCTATCTCGCATACGTGGTTTCGTTGGCCGTTTGTTTTTTCCAAACCTAAAGCCCGCTCCGTGGGTACTTCGCCCGCTTTTAGTGCATTTGTTCTAGCTCGCACCAGCGCGCCCCGATAACGCTCCTCTTCGATCAGCTGTAATTGCTGTTTTATAATCCTCACGTCATCTTTGAAAACGCCTGGCTTTTTGCATTCCTCTGTTATTAACATCTTTAGTGTTTTCTGCAGTTCGTTTTCTTTATTTTTTCGTGAAATCGAATCGAACTGGCCCTATCAATCGCTGTGATTTTGATTTGCTCTTTGCATAGTTCCCACTGTTGTCCCACCTTACAGTAATCGTTCATATTTATTCTGTTGGTTTCTTCTGTCACTTTTGCTACAAAATATTCGTCGTTGAGAAGCTTAACGTTCATTTTCCACATATCCCAAGCAAACTTCCTGACTTCTTTCTTTGTTCCTATTACGCACTTAACCAGACAGTGGTCAGTAAAACACAGCGGTAGCACGGTGTAAGTGCGGCATTTTGAGATCAAGTCGAGTGCTACATAAACCCGGTCTAGGCGTGCGTGGCTTGTCCCCTGGAAATGAGTGTACTTCACTGCCTGTCCACTCTCTAGGACTTCGGCCACGTCGATTAACTCGGCTGCGGTAACAATATCGGCTAATAAATCTGTGCTCTTATCTCGGAAAGCCGTGCCGCTGGTTTTGTCTGTAGAATTCAGTACACAGTTATAGTCCCCCAAAATAATGAGGCATTTTTCAGGGTCCACATATTGCTGAACCATAGCGAAAAAATTATATCTCTCATCCACTGCATTTGGTGCGTATATGCAAATAACCCGATATTCTCTTTGGCAATAACTAAAATCACAAATAACGAGTCTTCCAGAGGACCCTGATGTGATGCTCTGCACAGTAAGACCCGGTAACTTTTTGACAAAGAGTACGCATCCTGCCGACAACCCAACAGCGTGGCTAACCACAGCGTAGTACCTTGAGGTAAAACGCAGCACCATGCTCCCAGTCTCCTCTTCTCCCTCGACTTTTGTCTCCTGAACAGCTAGTACGTCAATGTCATTATCTGTTATCAGCCGATACAATTGACTTTGTTTTCTTTTGCTCGCTAGTCCTCTGACATTCAACGTGGCTACACTTAGAGACGGTTCAGGTGCCATTGTTGCTCTAATCATGAGGTAGGCCCAGGAGCATGGTGCTTACCTTTAACGTCTAGCAAGCCGCTAGACGCCTCCGGAGCCGCCCGGCTGGCCGGTCTCGCTTTTCGGCGGGGGTGGCTTGTCGACAGGTTTTCGCTCCGCTGCGATGTTAGGTCGCGGCTTGAAGGACGACCGCCGACTCTGCACCGCTTTCACAGGCGGCTCGTCCACACTGCTTGTATACGGCATGTCGTCGAGATCGCCGGCTGCGTCGTGGGGGCGTTTAGTTGCAGTTCCGGCACCCACTGAACTTACATTGCCATTGCCTGGGGGCTCCTGACCCTTCACTGCTGCTGGCTGCTGCGCTTGACTGGATCCATCTTCGTTGATGTCCGACGCTGCCGATGATGGGTTTTCCACCATTTCACTTGCCCTGTCCGTGCTTTTATCCTGGGCTCCTTCGCTAAGGAGAGGCATTTCTGCTCCCGAAGCAGTCGCTATCTCACCAGTCCCCTCCGCAGCGTCCTCCGCCTCAACCTCGTCCATGAGGTGCTCGGTGTCATCACTCGCCGCCGTTCTCGTTGCCGCGGCGTAGGTACGGACGCACTGCGAGTCCTCATGCCCAAATCGCCTGCAGATCGAGCAACGCGGCACCTTGCACTCTCTTCTCACGTGGCCCGAGCCATGGCATCGCAGGCACTGCATCGGGCGACCAGGTGCGACAACTAGTGCCAGTTCACCACCGACCCGTAACTGGTGCGGCAGGTCTTCTATTTTCATGCCGTTCTTCAGCTTTAAAAGCACTGACCTTGTTGTGGAGCCCTTGTCACTCACACCCTGCACTCGCCAGCGCTCTCGTCTGACATCCATTACAGTCCCAAAGGCCGCGAGTGCGGACCGGACGTCCTCGTCCGCCACTCCATGCAATAGCCAGTGAAGCTTCAGCTTCACCTGCTGTTCCTGCGGGTCGATGATAACACAGCGTCGCCTCTTCACCATTAGCTCCTTCACACCAAGCAGCCGTTTTGTAGCCTCGGAACCTTTAAGGGTGACTGCCCAAACGCGGTTAACCTGGTAGGCTCCCAGGGCCACCACATCCGGCAGTAAGCCTGTAGGCAAGAGCGCATCTCGTAAATCTTCAACCCTGTAGGGCCTTGCTCGCACGTCGCCGTGCAAAAACACGGTGTTCTGAACGATGCGTCCGGTTGGCAGCTGAGGCAGAATAAGCTGATAATCGCTGTCTTCGCTATCTGAGATCCTGTTTCCGCGGCCGGTAAAAGCCGCAATCGCCGCTCCGTCGGAGCACATGATTCCGCGTCCGTACACGGTGGTGGCCGGAAGTAGAATGCTGGCCACTATACTAACCAGGAGGCGCAGGGAAAATGGCAAGCGCTCTTCTGAAATGGCGCAGGATGCAAGAAAGAAACACAAACAAAGCTCACTGTCGGGGAATCGAACCCCGGTCTCCCGCGTGACAGGCGGGGATACTGGCCACTATACTAACGAGGAGGCGCAGGGAAGACGGCAAGCGCTCTTCTGAAATGGCGCAGAATGCAAGAAAGAAACAAAAACTAAGCTCCCCGTCGGGGAATCGAACCCCGGTCTCCCGCGTGACAGGCGGGGATATTTTTTTTTCTTTATTGCCTGGCTTTGACACAAATACACCGCACTGCAACTCAAAACAACAGGAAAAAAGGAATAACATATGTACACAAAGGTAGCCAGCGTTGCCTAACACCCACTGAGGGGCAGGCATTGTCATGTTGAAATTCCTTGAGCACCGTCAAAGGTTCCAGCTTTGACAGCCACTCAGGAGCACATGGTTGCAATTTAAGCACGTCGAGCCATCGCTGCACACTTTCACGGAAATACATGCGGGCTGGCCGTGCATCTAGATCGCAGTGATAACCAGCCATTCGTGCGCGCCATATACTGTGGAGGCACATTAACATAACCTGGTCTAACGGCATATCATCGTGGTTATCCAATGGCAAATACCTAATGCCATGGGAATCAAGTGGCAACTGTTTTTTTATTGTCCTTTGCAGAACATCCCACAAATATACCCCCTGCCAGCAATGCAAAAACACGTGATCTATTGTCTCTGGCTGTTTGCAGATGAGACATTGGGCCCCCCACGGTAGGAACATACCCTTCTCCTCCATAAATGATTTTACACTCAAAGTACCGGTATGTAGCATAAAGAAAAACGTTTTAGCTCCCGGAGCAACTCGCATTTTCTTTACTCGTTTTAATACATTACTTCCTGTGCCTCCATAGTATAAAGCTCGGTACAAGGGCACCGGGAACACCACTTCACAAACATCCTTGTATAATGTTCTCCTGTTAACGTTACTTAAATACTCTTTCGAAAAACGTGCGCTTAAGAATTTCACGCTCAAAACAATTTCCCCAAGAGTCCAAACAGAGAACCAGGCATACATTGAGTATAAACTACGAAATCAGGCAACGCTCGACCAAGTCTTTGTTGACACATTGTGCGCAGGAATGGATCGCTGGCATCCCTAAAAAACATAAACCGGTTGACAATCTGTCGCACAAACAAATGACCCAGACCATGCCCCCCATGCTTCACCTGCCGGAACAAATTTGTCCGACTGCACCTCTCCCAACTCGAGGCCCAAACAAACACCGCAAAAACTCGATGCAATGTTTGCACATTTACACGGGAGCAATGCAACACTTGCATAACATACCATAACTTACTAATTAAAAACAGGTTGCAAACTGCGACTCTTGCAAATATTGATAATTGAGCGCTTTTCCATTTCTCCGCTTTTTCACTGGTTTCTTTGACTTGCTCTAGCCAATATGGCTCGCTTTCCTTGTAAAATTTCAAGGGCACACCCAAGTACTTTGCAGGCGTTGTAACCCACGACACATTAGCGAAAGTGTCGGGGGTCAGCTGCCATTCTCCGTGCCAAAATCCCAGGCACTTACCCCAGTTAACTTTACTTCCTGTGACTTTGCTAAAATGTTTTACCACATCCACTGTCCTCTTTATACTCTCCTTATTTACACAAAAAACCGCAACGTCGTCTGCGTAAGCCAGCAATTTGACTTCTGACTCCTGCAGTCGAAAATCATCAATGTCATTGTTTTGTAGGATGCTTAAACACAACGTTTAAATATAAATGCCGAACAAAAGAGGGCTGAGGGGGCAACCTTGGCGCACCGAACGTCGTACGTTGATGGGGGCCCCCAGTGACTTATTGACAATTAATCTCGTAGTGCAGTTACGGTACGCCAAAGCCACTCCATCTCGAATAACAGAGCCGACATTAACATAGTCTAATATACTGAACAGAATAGTATGTGCCACACAATCAAAAGCTTTCTCCAAGTCCAACTGCAGTAACGGAACACATGCATGAGTTGCATCGCAGCATTCGAGCACACTTCGCGCTTTGTGAATGTTCTGAAAGATAGATCGCCCTTTGATACCACACGTTTGGTGAGGGCCCACTAGTTCGCATATAACCGTTTGTAGTCTGCCAGCAAGCACCTTCATATAAATCTTGTAATCAACGTTTGTCAGAGCAATGGGCCTGTAAGACGACAACTGCCTAAGCTTATCTTGTTGGTCAGTTTTCGGAATAAGTACTGTGTGCGACGATCCGAAAGACGCAGGCAGTGCCTTCAGTTCATACGCTTCATTAAATAAGGCACACAACAAAGGAGATAGCTGTTCCTTGAACGCTTTATAAAAAGCCGCACTCAGGCCATCAGGGCCGGGTGATTTCCCTGGGTTTAAATTTTCTATTGCCTGCTGCACTTCTTTTTCGCTTATTGGCCGCTCCAGTCTTTCTTTTTGTTCCTCGTCAATTTTTGGCATCGCGTCAAGAACGGATTCTTTAAAACGGTCCAAATAAACCTCTCGGGACGAAAATAGATCTTCATAATACTCCCGGAAAGCTTTCGCGATTCCTTCGTTATCGGTTTCTGTTCGTCCTGCAAACTCTACCTCTGCCACGTGATTCCGCCTTGCATTTACTTTTTCTATTCCCAACGATCTTTTTGTTGGCCTCTCATGCATAACCAATTTTTCCGCTCTTGCACGCACTAACGCTCCTTGGTATCTGTCTTCTTCTATCAAGTTAATCTGTTCTTTTATTTTTCGAATATCCTCTATCCATCTGCCGGGTGCCTTACATTCCTGTTCGTGTAGTTTTGCAAGCAAATCCTTAAGCTGCGTTTCTGTAATTTTCTTCTCGTACACAAGGCAACTTGATCTGTCAATGGCTTTAATTTTAATCTGTTCCTTGCACAGCTCCCACTGTTTCCAGATTTCGAGCAAAGTCCCGGGCCTCACTTTAATCAATTCATGAATTACCACGCGTCTAAAGGCGTCATCCTTCAGCAATTTATTGTTCAATTTCCATAATTCCCAGCTAAATGCATTGCTTCGTTTTTTGGTGCCGAATAAGCATTGCACCAAACAGTGATCCGTGAATGTCATAGGCACAACTCGGTATTCATTGCATGAATGAATCAAATCCAGTGACGCGCAAATTCTGTCCAGACGCGCGTGGCTAGAACCTTGGAAGTGCGTGTAGTGAACGGCACGCGGTCCTTCCAAGCAATCAGCCACATCCTCCATGTTCCATTCGCTTGTTAACTGGCATAACATTTCAGTGCTCTTGTCTCTGAATCCGCGTGTGCTGGTTTTGTCTCGAGCATTCATTACACAGTTAAAATCGCCCAGCAATACTACCTGCCTTTCCGTACTTAACTGCTGCCTAACATTCTCGAAAAACACTGTTCTTTCCTCCACACAGTTAGGAGCTTACACACAAATAATGCGCCACTCAACACCGCTGTATACACAATCCGCCGCTGCACACCGTCCAGAAGAGCATGAGGAGTAGCCGTTTACAACCAGACCAGGCAGCTTTTTGACGAACAATACACACCCGGCCGATGACCCAACTGCGTGGCTAACAATGGCGTAAAATCTAGCCGTGAAACGTCGCACCATGCTCCCGGTCTCTTCCTCCCCATCAACCTTAGTTTCTTGCACCGCAAGCACGTCAATATCGTGGTCAGTTAAGAGCCGGTGTACCTGTCTCTGCTTCTTTTTGCCTGCCAATCCCCTGACATTTAACGTGGCTACTCTTAAGGTGGTTTCAGGCGCCATTTTCATCAAGGGTGAAGAGACCGAAAGCATGGTGCTTACCTTTCCCGTCTAGCGCGTTGCTAGACGCCGTCGTTGGATCCATCCCTGTCCGGTGCGAGCGGCTGACCCGGCAGCGGTGGCACTTTATCCGCTGCCCGTCTCTCTGATGAAACGTTCGGCCGCAGACGTAGCGTGGACCGCCGGGATTGCCCTGTTTTTGCTGGTGGCTCGTCGACGCTGGGGGCTGACGCCTGGTTACCTTCGGGTTCGGACTGTGTGTGGGATCGCTTGGCTGGGGCTGGGACGCCTGGCTTACGAACACCGCTGGTGTCCGAGTGGTCCTCCCCATTATCCTGTTCCATACCGTTTGCCGGCTCAAATGCCGTGCCTTCCTCATTGCTAGGGAGCTCAGGTGCAGAGTCCGCTCTCCCCACATCCCTCGCAGCATTGCCGCTTTCTGCCGAGTCCACCGACGAATCCGTCTGCCATGTCTTCGTTCGCACCTCTCCGGCACCCTTCGCCTCGACCACGTCCATTGTGAGCTCCGCCGACCGTTCCGCAGTTCCATGTCCCGCGGCCGAAGCGTACGAAAGCACACAGGCAGCCTCGTCATGTCCGTAGCGTCTACACTTTGGACAACGCGGTACCTTGCATTCACGTCGAACGTGACCGGTACCGCGGCAGCGCAGGCACTGCATCGCTCGCCCAGGCACCACGACAAGGGCTAGCTCTCCGGCAACTCGCAGCTGGTGAGGTAAGTCGTCAACCTTAATGCCGGGTTTCAATTTGAGGAGCACAGTCCTCGTGGTGGACCCCTTCTCCTTGACGCCTTGAACTCTCCACCTATCCCGGGTCACCTCGGTCACATTCCCAAACGCAGCAAAAGCCGTCCGGATGTCGTCGTCTGCCACAGCGTGCAACATCCAGTGAAGTCGCAGCTTCACCTGTTGGTCTTCGGGATCAATAATGAGGCAACGGCGTCCCTTAACTTCGAGTTCCTTGAAAGCCGCCAATTTCTTCGTTGCTTCTGTGCTGCTTAACGTGACCGCCCAAACATGGTTGATCTGATACGCCCCCAACGCCACAACGTCGGGGAGCGCACCAGCCTTGACCAGGGCGTCGCGGAAATCCTCGACCCTGTATGGCCTGACTCGCACATCGCCGTGCAAAAAAAGCGTGTTAAAAACAACGCGTCTGGTGGGCAAAGTTGGCAGAATAATCTGAAACTCGGTATCGTCCATGTCGTCGAGCCTGTTTCCGCGGCTGGAAAGGGCCGCTATCGCCGCTCCGCTGGAGCACATGATCCTGCGACCGTTCAATACGGTGTCCGGAAGTAGAATGCCACTATACTAACGAGGAGGCGCAGGGAAGACGGCAAGCGCTCTTCTGAAATGGCGCAGAATGCAAGAAAGAAACAACAACAAAGCTCCCTGTCGGGGAATCGAACCCCGGTCTCCCGCGTGACAGGCGGGGATACTGGCCACTATACTAACAAGGAGGCGCAAGAAAGACGGCAAGCGCTCTTCTGAAATGGCGTAGAATGCAAGAAAGAAACAAAAACTAAGCTCCCCGTCGGGGAATCGAACCCCGGTCTCCCGCGTGACAGGCGGGGATACTGACCACTATACTAACGAGGATTTTTTTTTTATTGCCGGACAATGCACTGTTTACAAGAGATAAAACACGCCAACCTGTCTTCAGTTGTCGAGACCAAATTAAAATGTCTTCAGGCACACTAACTCATAAAATACACCGATCCACTCAGGAGGTTCGGGTAATGCCTGATACACTTCTCTCATGTATACCATACTCTGAAAGAAATTTTCGCGTACAGAGAGAACATTTGGATCTGCGTGAAGCACTGCCATTCTTGTTTGCCACAGACTGTGAAGGTCTAGGAGCATAAGCATGTCATAGGAAATTTCATCACTTTTCACTGGGAGAAACCGGATGCCGTAGGGTGAAATGGGCAGCTGTTTCTTTAGAGTTCGTTGCAATATGTCCCAATGGAAGACAGGGTCCCAGCACTCGATGAAAACGTGTTCAATTGTTTCCGCTTTTTTGCACAATAGACAATTAATTGTCCATGGAACGAATATGCCCTTCTGGTGTAGTCATGCTTTTACGGGGAGGGTGTTCGTGTGTAACTTAAAGAAGAAGGATTGAATGTGAGGTCTAACTGGCATTCTTTTGATCCTCTTCAACACATCCCTTCCTGGGCCTTCACAGTAAATTACTCTGTACAATGGAGCTGGTAGTAGGTTTTCCAGCAAGTCATCATACAATTTCTTTTTTGTAACAGAACACAGGTAATTCAATGAGAACCGAGCATGCAGCATACGGAAAGAAACCACAACTTCATGAAAGTAGCCAGGCACGCGACGGCACCTTATATCACTGGTTGTAACAATGAATTCAGGCAGCGCTCTCGCGAGTCGGACTTGCATAACTGTGCGCAAAAAACTGTTTCTTTGATCCCGTAGAAAAAAGAAACGTGACACAATCTGCCTAATAAACAAATGAGATAGGCTCAGGCCTTCATCGCGGACTGAGCGGAAAAGATTAGTGCGGCTGACTCTCTCCCAAGTTGAGCCCCATATAAGTACAGCAAAAACTCGGTGCATTTTCTGTACATTTGCACGGCTCATACACAGCACCTGCAGCACGTAACATACTCTAGCTATCAAAAACAAATTGCACACAGTAGCACGCGCAAACATTGAAAGGCCACGACCCTGCCAATTTCCCATCTCCCTCATTCTAACCGTTGCCTCACTCCAGTACTCTGCGGGATTCTGATAGTGCTCGAGTGGTACACCAAGATACGTCGTTGGTGTGGTTATCCAATTCATACATGCAAACCTATCTAGCTTAATGTCCCAGTTGCCATGCCATATACAAACACTTTTTTCCCAGTTTAACTCTGAACCAGTGAGCTTACAGAACTTCTTAGCAAGATTGATGGCCCCTAACACACTCTGGCGATCTTGACAGAATACGGCTATGTCGTCAGCGTACGGCAGTAATTTTACCTCTGTAGAGTGTATCTTAAAACCTATTATGGCTGTTTGACGAATCACTGCTAAACAAAAAGGTTCGACATATATAGCAAACAATAGGGGTGACAGTGGGCATCCTTGTCTTACAGAAGTTCGTATAGGCACTCTCTCTGTAAGAGATTTATTTATTATGAACTGTGCGGCACAATCTCTGTAGGCCATCATTACGCCATCTAAAATGGTGCTGCCAACATTCACATGCCTCACCACACTTAACTTAGCTTTTCAGTGCGAATCTGTTCTCCTCCCTCGACCGCTTTCTTATAGGCCAGTTTACTAAAGGAAATTGTGCGATGGGGAACAGGTTCATACATATCAAACCCATAAACAGTTCATCTTAGGAGTGCTGAATCAGCAGACCAACCTAATTACATGATCTCGCAATGAAACTTCCGGGGCTTTCGCAGGTGACGGGCAGTTCTACACCAGTGCATTAATAACAGACTAACGCTGTGTGATAGCTATTTAAAGTTAAGGTCATAATGACTAGATACAAGTCTCACTTCAGGTGACAAACTACATGGTGTCACAACCCTCATTAAAAGGAACATGCAGGAATTCCACAGGAGGGCGGAGCTTAGTCCTGGAATTCAGCTTGTGTGCAGCAAGTCCTCGCGGCTTGATTGCAAATCTTGGATTTCTGCTTCAAATATACATATATTCGTTATTTCTGCGAATAAAATCGCATTTCGACTTAAAGTGTAGGGTTCAAGGCCTTGCACCCTCGCATCGCGAGCTTCCAGCACCGTTAAAACTCAGCGCGCGGGCTCATGAGCCACGTGGGAGGATAAAACTCCACCCCTGTGTAATTCCTGCTTGAAGACAAAGACGCTCGCAGCCAAGATGTCGGCACGGTGGCCAACCAACAAAGTCGTAAGCATTGTGCTACGCACCTTTACTGTCGCGTGCTTTAAAATTAAAAAAAACGAGAGCTTCCGTATGCGCGCGTTTGTCTTCGAACTGAGGAGAAACCACGTGGCAGTATGGTGTCACTCAAGCCACCGCCGAAACCGGGGTAACCTCGCTCGCATCTTCCTAGTCACGTGACAGCCATGACATCACTCAGTCCGCCTTTTGCGGGAGGATGTGGCGCCGTCATGCGAGAAGCGGTGGGAAACACATTGAACGACAGTGTAGCAGACGACACGAAAGCGCACCATGCGAAATGGCCACGCCAACGCAGGTAGAAAACTAAAGCCCCCCCCCCCCCCCCCTTTTTTTTTTCCTTCGGGGCGGAAAGTAGTAACAGTGATTGCAGTTTCATTTTCACGCAGTAGTGGGGAATGTTTCAGCGTTTTCACAATCCACTCATAACGCATGCATATACTATATTCGTATTTTAAGAGCGAGTAGCGCGGCCCATGGCGCGGGCTCTGTTCGACGTGACAGAATTAATGACACTCTCTCAGCATGCAGACTCGCAACCGACTTAAATTTATTGTAAAAAAAAAAATAGAAAGGAGAGCGCGGAGGCATAGAGAGAGAGGAGGATTTCAAAGGGCAAAGCAGTCAGGGGTTTGTTGATGCTGCAGAGCTAGGTGGAATCGTCTCCTGTGACGTACGAGCGGCGCATATGCGCGGGGCGTCTTGAGTTACCGAGAACAATGCGGTCATCGCGGCGCCGTCATAGTGCAATGGGCTTCGCTTCCTCCTCGCGTCATCCACAAGCGTGCATGAAGCTCGGCAGAGAGGCACTTATCCACACCCTCTGAACATGGCATTGTCCCGGCCGGAATGCACAGCTAGGAAACGAGCGGCATTTTTCTGGCAATGGATGATTCAGCGCGGTAGAACGGATGTGGTCGCAGTGGTGAAAAGGTTCTTGATGCATAGAGAATGTTCATTCCGTTGTGAAAGGATCCACAACCTTTCTGCCTCCGCAGCGATTTCTGCGGAATCAACGACTGCATGGTGACACATATGCACATCTCCTACACATCGTATGCGCATGTCGGTCACAAACCAACGCTGTTCTACGTCCAGAGGGCTCCACTGTGCAAATGAATGAGCATGAACCCTCCTAGGAGACTCATTTGTGCCCGGCGGTTTCCGTGCCGTTGCAGACGTTTCGATGATCGAGCACGACGACTTTCAAGCTCCCTAACCAAGTGCAGCTGATTGCGTACACCGGGAACAAAATCCGAATGCTTTGAAGAGAACGAAGACGAGCTTTTAAGGTTAAAAAAAAAAAACAAAAAAAACACTGTGCGTCGTATAAGAGTGCCAAGTGCGTCATATGCTCCGAGCGGCAGAAGCACAGATACTATACAGGTATATGTGTGCATCTAAAGGAAATATGCATGATGAAAAGTACCTGCTGGAGTTCGCACCCAGCCCGTAACGCACCAGCGATAGCTGCAATGAGGATTTGTTCGGTGCGTGTTTGCTTTATGTGTGACGGGGCCTGATAACGATGTATTTTGTCGTTTGTTTTCTATCTCAGTGCAACAAATTTCAGTACACTTGTACTGTTCATCGCATGCACATGACATGCAAGGTTGCACTCAAACTAAAAATAAACATTGTCATGCGGGAAGTGACAAGGTCAATGGAGTCACCTAATACCGGCTTTTCTGTTTGGGCTACAGAAATAGCCTGAAAGAACGACAGTTAGCCAATAAGGTAAATGTTATAGCAATGTCATCGTATGTGGTTCAACATTTATACATCATTTGACAATATTGCTGCAATGTGGAAAGACCACTTTAGAGCAACATTGCCAGCATGTTACTTGTTAACATTGCAGCAACGTTATCGAATGTTGAAAGTTTTCGCATTATGTTGAATAAATGTAGTCCAATGTTATCGCAACATTGTACAACATTGACAATGTTGCTGCAATGTTACAGAAACATATTGTGCTACTAGGGAGGCTTGGTGCTAACTCCAGTAAGTACTTTTCATCATGCACATTTCTTTGGCTGCCTACAAACGAAGTGTTTTTCGCACAGTCGAGAGTGGTTGCTGAGGTCGCCCATTCACATCTTGACGCTTGGTAGCCCTAATTCAAGCTTCACGTCGTTCTTGGTCGCGGCTCGCCGAAGGGAACCTGGAAAACCGCGTACGTCTTGCACCCCGGTACGCCTCGAGAGTGGCAATCCTACGCGGCCGATGTAGTTGGCATCGCTTTGCCAAGCCTGCGACAGTCACCGTGTCGCCAGGCCCCGTGCACTGGCGGCGACGAGAAACGCCTTCGACGCCGTCCAATATGTTTCCATCAGTCACCGCTGGGACTTCGCGCGTGGGCATAGAACTCGCGCAAAAGGCGGATTGCCGCTGGAGCCATGGATTTGTAGCTATAAGCTCGCTCTGCCGAAGTAGCCTGCCTCTTGGTGCCAACGGATCGCAACAGCTTTCGAAAATTTAACGGCAGCAGCTCTTCATGAATGATCCGATCATCCAGTGGCCGAGCTTACTGGGAGGCTGCCACGCTTAGATTGAGAGACTGGTCGAGCTAAACGTGCCGCCGAGACCTCGAAGGAACGTGAAGTCCGTCTCGCCTTACATCCAAGTTTCGTTTTGGTTACTTAGGCTTAGCGGAGCTAAACCTTTGTTTTTTTTCCGTCAAGTCATTTGAGGGGAAAATACGCACCGAACTTGCATAATGTACATTTGTCTCGTAAGTTACTGGTCGATAGTCTCCCACGGAACGGACGTTGAATCCTCGCTGTCGCCTTCAACGCAAGTTTGTATGTAATCCCGGTGGAACTACGTGAGCCAGACGTCGAACGGACCGGTAGCGTTTGGCTCGATGCACGCAACAAGTTCATTTCGGCACAGGTGAGGAGGTACCGGCAAGTTATGATGTTGTGGAAGCAGGGGAGACGAGTTTGCCCCGCGAATTTTGTCGCGTTGTGGCATGATCGATGGTCGGTCTTAACGGCGTTGCGGCCGAGTCCGATTGGATTGAGGAGACCACGGGAAGGGCTGACAGTGGCGCATCCACAGGCTGCGGATCTAGACTGCTGTCGTTGGTGGTAAAACTGAGTAGGCGGCGGGCCGCGCAACTGTACGACGTACTTATAAGTACGTCGTGTCAAGATTCAGGTACGTGTACTAGGTTTTAACCAGTCATATAGATTAGGCAGATGGACGGATGGAATGGATGGAATATAGGAGCGTCCCCTTTGAAACGGGGTGGTAGCAGTAGCTATCATGCTACTGCTAAAGGTGGTATAGCAGCGCCTCCTTGGTTTAATATATGCAGACGATATTGTGCTGTTCACGACCAACTGTATAATTATACAGTAGGTCGTGGTGCTGTTAGCAGATAGCAAGGAAGCCTTGTAAACTCTGTTTAAATATTGCGGAGACGAAAGTGATGCTTTAGGCTCCAGTTATAGTGCAGTTTTGAGGCTCCGAGCCTACAAGTTGAGATGAACGAACGGTGAATTGATGCAATATACAGTCATGGTACAGGGCAACAATTGATATCTACACGGGGGCCGAAAGTCACTGGCTACTCGCGATTGTCTTCGCACACGGCTTCAGGCAAGCAGCACTGCACTTGACCACGCTTGCGAAGGTCTCGCTCGAAAATGGCAGCGCCTTTTTGACAGGCCCCTAAAGCCGTTGGCGTTTGAATTGTCCACTCCGGAGGCAGGAATTGGCGGCGGCGTTAGAGGTAAGGAAAGGAGGGCGCGCCTCCATGGCGCCGGCGGTCGTTGAGGCGCCAGGATGTCTGGCAACTGCTCTGACAAGTCTGACGCCGAAGATTCTTCTCAGGGCGTCGAAGCCATACGGCGAAGCACCTTTACTTGTAAGGGAAATCAGGTGCTCACCAGCATCCGCTCGGCTGCAGTCGTCGACGGCTGCAGGAGCTGTGGGAACCGCGGCTAGGCACAATCCTAACAGCTCGTCCGCTGCCCGAAGAGATCTCGAAAGGGGTCACGTGCACCTCTTCTGTGCCCCCAGCCGTATCAGCTGGGCTAGACTCCGGTTCTGCCAAGTAGAGAGATCTGCAGGCCGAGGGTCTCGGGTAGGGCATTAGTGATGATGCCTGCATAATACCCCAACCCCGGCATGGCAAAAGCACCACCTCCAGTGAACTATGCCATGCAACTAAACAAGTCTTAAACGATGCTACAATAATGGCAAAGTAGCTTTCTTCTGCACTATTCCGCAACATTAAAAAAAAACGACCCTGAATGGTGAAGCAGAGGTGACATGCTTCCCCTCTACTACGTTCAATTGCGTTTATTTTAAGCACGCCATAGCCCCGCCGGGGTGGTGCAGTGGTAAGACGCCCGACTACTGTGCCGGAGTACCCGGGCTCGAACCCGACCGCGGCGGCTGCGTTTCGATGGAGGCGAAACGAAGAGGCGTCCGTGTGCTGTGCGATGTCAGCGCACGTTAAAGATCCCCAGGTGGTCGAAATTACTCCGTAGCCCTCCACTACGGCTCCTCTTTCTCTCTTTCCACTTTCACTCCCACCTTCTTCCCTTACGGCGCGGTTGCGGTGTCCACAGAAAACAAGTGAGACAGTTACGGAGCCTTTCCCTTCCTATTAAAAAAAAAGCACGCCATTCGGGGTCGTAGCCTGCTTCTTCGTGCTTCCCTTTCACAGCAACGCAGTGTGGCTCCATTCGCTGGCTGGTAGGTTGTTCCTGAGCGCACTCTTAGCAAATTAATAGAGGTAATTGCTGAGGTAGTTAGTTGTGAGACATAACTACAGGGTATATTCAGCGCAACACAAACGCACACAACGAAGAGGACATCACGAGCACTTGGTGTCCTCTTTTTTGTGTGTGTTTGAGTTGTGCTGAATGTACCCTGTAAATATGAATTTAGCACAGCGTTGTCTCTCGCCATTTCTTTACTGTCAGAACGCCCTAGGGCACGCAGAATGTCGTCGCTAGCCTGTTCATCCGCTATCGCATTGCTGTCTACCCTCGTCAGTTCGGGGAAGCCTTCGAACAGAGGTGATAGTTTTCAAATTCCTTAGTCGATTTACTCGGCGGGAGAGAAGGAGTCTCATTGCTTGAAGCAGCTGTCGCACTATCTACGTGAGCATTCTCGCAGAAAGCATGATCAGCTTCAAATGAACGTTCCGAATGGTTCCCGATTTCTTCACTCGGCGGGGCTGCGTTTTGTTCTCGAACGCAGCTGTCGCAGTGTCTAGAGGATTTATTTCGCATGGAGCATGCTTTTCAAAAGCTTCACATGAACGTTCTGACTGGTCCACGATTTCTTCACTCGGCGGGGCAGAACTCATCTCTTTCTCGAAAGCTGCTGGCGCTGCATCTACGTGAGCATTTCGTTCGCAAAGAGCCTGCTTTTCAGCTTCAAATGAGTGTGCCGTCTCGTCAGCGATTTCGTGAGCTTCCAAACGCCCAAGTGCGTATACGCTTCACGGCATAAACATTGCGCATTTTGTTTAGCATTGTTATCAGTCGCCTTTTCTCAGCCGTACTTGTCTGCGTTTCTGGATGTTTGTTCCGGGTATGCAATAATAGGGACAAAAAATTCTAGAGAGCGCTTTGGACCACTAAAGTGCGATGAGGCGAAAGCCTTTAGCGCGGTGGATCGTAGCTCTCCACTACGGTACCTCTGTCTCCCTCCCTTCCTTCACTCCCACCTTCCTCCCTTCCTTTACGGCATGGTATATACATGTGTCCGCGGAAAATTGTGACAGATAATGCGCAATTTCTGTCCTGTAAATAAGTTTCAAACGCCGCTGAGGCATGCTGTACTAACGCCACCTGCTTCTGTTTGCTGTGTTGTGCGGCGTTCGAGAAAACGCCAAGTGAAAGCTGCCGCATGGGCGCCAGGATCGGACGCCTGGCGGGGTCAGCTTTGTATATGCATGATTCGCCTGGTGACGTCATGACCTGTCGTGATGGTACATCGCGCGCCTCTTGTCGTACACAACCAGCATTGCACTGAACGCATCGGCGTTCACCGGCGTTCTATAATTCATTTACAGGAAAGGAAAGACGCTGTATCTTTCACTATGAAGAAGCTGCCCCGAATAAAAGGGAAGAAGGCAAGGAAATGCTTGAAATAAACAGTTTATTGACATAAGCCATACACCACTAAACCGTGCGGAAGCTCAATTAGTTGCGTTATTATATATTAAGGCGAAAGCCTTTAATGGCTCATGCTGTCATGGACAAAGTGTGTCTCGCTTTTGCGGCGTTCTGATTGGCCGAGGCGGGATGCATCCCTGCCATCTGCAATGCCACACTTGAACGCGCGCCAAGGAATGCCACGCGACAGGAGCGATAGTGTACCGTCCAAACGAACACGTGTCGGGAACGAACTTTTTTGCGAATTCATTTTTATTGCGAAACCAATATTACTTTCACTTTTCAGCCTTTCGCGTAGCGAGGCGGTGGCTACCATTGACCTTTAGCGTGACCTTTGGCGCGCCGCCAAGCACAGCTGCGCAAAAACAGGGGCCCCAACTCGCGCCGTCAACTCGCGAGGCGGTAGCTACCAAACGCGGCCTAACTCCCGCTCCCTCCGTGAGGGATCGCTACAGCTGGAGTGACGTCATCCCATCTGCCGCAAAAACAATGGCCCCAACTCGCGCCGTCAACTTGCGAGGCGGTAGCTACCAACCGCGGCCTGACTCCGGCTCTCTCCGTGAGGGAGCGCTACAGCCGGAGTGACGTCATCCCATCTGCCGCAAAAACAAGGGCCCCAACTTGCGCTGTCAACTCGCGACGCGGTAGCTACCAACCGCGGCCTAACTCCCGCTCCTACCGCAGCTACCGCCGGGGGTGCAACGTTGGATACTATAGGAGGTAGCCTAGCGGCAGGTGGAAGCAACGCAGTCTCCAGGGATGCTTTCATTTCTGCTGGCGTAAAGAATAACGTTGCAGCCGGTGCCGGAGCGGCAGTTGTACATTCTGCCTTAACCTCACCCACAACCAAGTATACCGTTGCAGCCACGGCACTCCTTGCCTCGATACTAGTTATACATAGAATAACCAGGTAGCACCCCGCAATAAACAATAGTTGAACCATATGCCGTGGCCAGAGTGAATCACTGCATAACCATAAGCATAACCACAAGCACCACAACCAGCTACACCACCAGATGAACCTAGGCGTAGCCATAGCTATTGCTTTTGCAATTACCAGGTTTAACCAAGCTAAGCCACTGCCAATTTTTTGTTAAAATTGTGTGTCAGTAGAACCGGCTTTTGGAATCTCTCGCAAGTGTGCTCTGGAAATGAAGTTGCCAAACTGTAACCCCTCTGTTATAACGCCTTTGGCCTGTGCGGGGTTTCTTGAATAAAAAATAAAGGGATAAGAAAAAAATGCCTAAAATAAGCGAAAACCACCTAAGCAGTGGCGGGTGCAATGACGGCCTACAAATTTCGGTGGCTGGCTAGGCCCCCCCGCAAGCGGCGTTGACCTACCGTCCCAGCCCCGTAGGGCCAAGAACAGCCACTTTCTTCACCTGGCCGGTCACCGCCGCTTGTGGCGGGGGCTAGCCTGCCACCGTATTTTACATCTTGTAGGTCGTCATTGCACCCGCCACCGCTTCGATGGCAGAAGTGTGATAGATACTGCGCTTTTCCTTTCCTGTAAATCAGTTATAATTATGTATATGTATTACTGCAACGATTGCCGACAAGAGGCTAACAATGGGAGGCAAATTATAGGATAGGAAGTGTAGGCTATCGCCATTCTCCTCTTAAGAAACATCTAAGAGACCCTCTAATTGTATTGATATTGTTCCGTGAAGCTAGTGTTGAAATAGCTGTGCGCATCAATTGCTCAGTGAATTCTCATATGCGACGGATGAAATAAATTGAGTTTACACTTGATTCACACATACACATGGCAGTTGATACTGCAATTATGTGGGGTAGATTGATTACGATATTCGATAATCATGATATTCGTGCTGTGTGTTGACCGGTTGCCAATGATGCTTAGAATGCTTAAGCGGCCGATTAATCTTTCTGGAAAATACCGCAAGTAGAACAAAGATACCATTGGCATACATCTAAATTTCATTCATGTTCATGCATAAAAGTATTCATTTATGCTTAAAGCAGGTGCACACAAACAAGCGTGAGTCAAGAACTAGACACAGCCTCTCCTGCGTACAAGCATGCGACATCTCAATGCAGTTGAAGACATAGGGAACAGCCTGCCGCAGACACACATTCTTATTGTCTTTGTCAGGGATATTGCCTTTGGTTGATTCTCATCATATGCGCCAAACCGGTGAGAGCCTCGGCGTCCCGATGAGAGCTACGAAAACAAACACTGCTGCGAGGTAGCAGAGTAGCATGAACAGCGCGGCGCAAATCCATATGAAGCGCCCTTTCACGGGGCCGCCATGACGACTGCTGAGAGAACCGCATCGAGTTGCCATGATCTCGTGAGGACACGGGAGAAGCCACTTGAACCGACGACGCCGAAACGCTTGCCTTCCTTCCACGGAGTGGACGGGGGATACGTAGAACACAGAATACTCCCGATCCGATCAATCGTTTTCGCCAACAATTACGCACGTGCTCCAGCATGACAAAAGCGTGACCGCCAATCGCGGCCTGTGTTGCCCGGATCTTCGTCGTCTCGGAGGCACGTGCTGACCACCTTCTTTACCTACACCTTTTCTTTCGACAATAATTGTACTTGACTTGTTGACCTGCATCATGACAACAAACTCAACCTCTACATCTTTCTCTCTTTGCTTGTTGACGCAGCTGGGCTTGTTATACGCAGCGTGACGTGTAGAACATTTCGTCTTGATGCACGCACTTCAAGAATGGAACAGCAGGAACAAAATTAAACCACGAGAGCGATCACGTTCTCTGGTATTTTCTAAGTTCTGTATGAAGCAGAAGACGAAGCACCAGGCATGCGGCTCTCACAAACTTGCAGAGTAAGAAATTTCAGCTGAAAATACTGTAAATGCACGGAAGCCGCCCTGCCACAATGTCTTTTTCTGTAATGTGTTCTACTTTTATATTTTTGTTGTCAAGCTTTTTCTCCCTTTACAACTATCAAGAATGTCTGTAAACTTCGTTGGGAAACCGTGAAACTTCGGAAACCATCTCGAGTACGAATCATCAACACCCTAACTACACCTGTAAATGTGGCTTTGCAACCGCTGTTTTCTAGCCACCGAAACGGCGAGTGGAAAGCCGACATTCGAACAGATATACCAATGTCTCAGGAAGCCACTCCTTTCTTCCCTTAATCTAAGCCAATGTGGATTTCAATAAACGTTCTCATCATTATCATCATGTTCTACTTTGTTTAGTTTTTTACGTTTTTGTCAGTTCATAAGTATGTCATGGAGACGAGGAAATGACTATGATGTATATTTCTCACTTTTGAGGCGAAATTTTCCTCTCTTGACTCATCAGCTGCAAAGATCTTCGCAGGAAACATCTGCAGGAAATATCAGCATCAACTGACACTTAAGAAAAAAATCTGTCTCCATAGGGAATCGAACCACTATCCGTATGATCCCCAGCCGGGCGCGCGAACCGCTATCATGGCGAGTTTTTGGTTTATTTCTTGTTTACAATGACAATTACATTGGGGCACCGGGTACCTGGAAGACGATCGTAATTATCTTTAGCATGATGATGATAGTAGCGATGGTAATTACGCTGCAGTTAGTGATAATGGTAATGATAGCAGTAGCGATGGCAATGAAGGAGCATTGGTTCATAATGTCATAGTAAAAATAATGATGTTGATGATAGTAGGAAGGACAATAAAGATGCAGGTAATAAAATATTCTGTACAAGCATGCGACCTCTCAATGCAGTTGAAGACATAGGGAACAGCCTGCCGCGGACACACATTCTTATTGTCTTTGTCAGGGATATTGCCTTCGGTTGATTCTCATTATGTGCGCCAAACCGGTGAGAGCTTTGGCGCCCCGATGAGAGCTACGAAAACAAACACTGCTGCGAGGTAGCAGAGTAGCATGAACAGCGCGGCGCAAATCCATATGAAGCGCCCTTTCACGGGGCCGCCATGACGACTGCTGAGAGAACCGCACCGAGTTGCCATGATCTCGTGAGGACACGGGAGAAGCCACTTGAACTGACGACGCCGAAACGCTTGCCTTCCTTCCACGGAGTGGACGGGGGATACGTAGAACACAGAATTCTTCCGCAGCAGTAGCGATGACAATGAAAGAGACAATGAACACAGCAGTAGCGATGACAATGAAAGAGCATTGGTTCATACATAGTATAAGTAATGATGTTGATGATAGTAGGGAGGACAATAAAGATGCAGGTAATTGATTGAATGTCCTTTATTGAATGGGAAGGCTGATGGCCATGGATGGGGATAAAGGGGAGTAGACATAATCTTCATTGTTTAGGTCGTCACTCGAATCACATTGCTCTGTGCCTCTGCAGGTAATAAAATATTCTGTCAAGCGGCTTTCGTGGACTTAAGCAGTCCTGTGATTTTCCATTCTATTTCGCATGCTTTTCTGTCTGTAGAAAGCGGGAATTACGTAAAGCTCCAATTTGTATCAATAAAAAGCATTTTGAGGTTAAAGTCTTACTACCATAATTACCCGAAAATCTGGTTCTCGGTGTTGGCACCTGTTGGGCTTGACTTGTCTGAAATTTGGACAGTTGGCGCCAAACTGAATTATGGTCTGGTTTGTGGGGTTTAACGTCCCAAAGCGACTCAGGCTATGAGATACGCCGTAGTTGAGGACTCTGGAAATTCCGACCACCTGGGGTTCTTTAACGTGCACTGACATCGCACAGCACACGGGCGCCTTGCCTTTCGCCTCCATAGAAACGCAGCCCCTCGGCTGCCTCGTGCGGACAGAAGACAAGATAGACAAGAAAAAGAAGAAGGAGATAAAGGCGTGCTCCGCAACAGCCGTCGTCCAACACCCAAGCGGTAGCGGGTGCAATGACGGCCTACAACAGATAAAAATTCGATGGCAGGCTAGCCCCTGCCGCAAGCAGCGGTGACCTACCTCTTCGAGCCCCATCAGGATCAGCCACCCTCTTTTCCCCACAAAGACTGTCAGCGCACGTTAATCCCCAGGTAGTCGAAATTACTCCGTAGCCCTTCACTACGGCTCCCCTTTCTATTGCAAGACGACGACATGCGAGTGGCATTGGCGGCGTTCGGGAAAGTGGCCGAAATCCTCGGGGATAAGTTAAAAGTCAGCTGTTGATCCTACAAAGCATATACAAAACTGTCGCTTCCTCCGAGAATGAAGGCGGGTGTGACCAATAGGACCTACGCCATCAGCTGCGTGTGACCGGAGGTAACGCTTTTGTCAATGTTCCTGGTACGGCTCCTTTTTGCCCCCGGTGCCGTGGTACTGGACACATACGGTGCGAGTGTTGCGGGCCGTGTTGTGCGCTCTGCTGTCGTTTCGGCCACTGTGTGTCCCAGGGCGCGCGTACTTATGCACATGTTGAGGGCCCGGTGCGCAATTACGGTGCTAGCAAACATCTTCGAAGCAGGCGCTGTGGAAGCTACCCGTGAAAGTGGTCGCTATGACGCGACCAAGGATTCGTTTTCCGAGGGAACCGTTCCTCTTTCGAAAACCAGCCCAGCCAGCGAGGTGCAACGGTCCCCAGCTGACACCTCAGGGGGTGTGTCACCTCCATCAAAAGAAAATAGCACAAATTCTGTAAGCCTGGATTCTAATGGGAATCATAACGGCAAGCAGGATGAGACTGATGCCGACAGAGCGATCGACGCTTGCCCTGCGCCTCCTCGTTAGTATATTTTTTTCTTTTATTTCTAGTTAGCGATGAAAATTACAGGGGGGGGGCAGTAACCAGTATCCCCGCCTGTCACGCGGGAGACCGGGGTTCGGTTCCCCATCGTGGAGCTTAGTGTTTGTTTTCTTTTTAGCCTTCTGTGCTATTTCTTAGGGATGCTTGCCGGCTTCCCTGTGCCTCCTCGTTACCATAGTGGCCAGTATCCCCGCCTGTCACGCGGGAGACCGGGGTTTGATTCCCCGACGAGGAGCTTAGTGTTTGTTTTTTTATTAGCCTTCTGTGCCATTTCTTAGGAACGCGTGCCGGTTTCCTTTCGCCTCCTCGTTCGATTTTTGTTTCGATGCCTGGGTGCGGCCATCTTAATGTGATCGTGGCGCCCCGTATGAGTCAAACTGAGAAAGTCTGCTCCGGCTCCCCTTGCCGACATCTCCTCATGAATAAAGGTTTATTGAATGAATGAATTCCGACATCTTAGGCTGTGCTGTGCGTGTTGATGCTGCGGTGGCGGCAGTGTAAAATGGCTGTTTCGCGGTGCTCGTGAAAGCTGTCTGAAGCCTTGGTGCTATTTTGTGTTTTGTTTGAGCGTGCCAGGAAACCGTATACCATCCGTTTGGCATGGCAGCAGCTGTTGGAAAGAGCAGGAGCAACCGGGGCGACTGCAAAGGATTGCGCTCCGCTTCCGCAGGCCGAACTTGTCAGAGTTAACTGGGAGGACGTATCTGTTGTATATTTAATGAGGTATGTATTTGCTGTGATATTTCACAATCGCAATAGTAACTGTGCACACAAACACACAGCAAATGAACCGTACAGGCAGCTACCGAACGCGGAATGCAGATACAACGAGAGATGCTTTCCAGTCATCGCAGCATTGATTTACCATGAATGCGACCCATTTCATGTCGTGTAGTTTCTCGCGAAAGGGCATATTTATGTTCGATGTTGTGCTGCTTTCATTTCGCATTAGAGGCACGGGCAGCGTTCACCGCGGTTACTCCGCTAACTGCTGCTATCGCGTACCGAGCCTGACGAATGCATGCGCGTCTGTGGTGCGCCGGTGTACGAGTGCAAAAAGGGTACGATCGAGCTGCCCCGATCTAACAACGTACTTAGAAGTTAAACCACGGTTCAAGAACTGCACGTGAAAGAAGCAGGGTCCTGAGTACCATCCGAAGAAACTTTTATGCAGCCTTGGTGTACGTCCAACGGCGAAGTAACAGCGTATACTCCCATCCCGTCGTAGCAGCATCGTTTGAATGGCGTGTTGTTGAGTAAAACGTCGAAAAACGTGCATCCAGAGCTGCACCACGAACGAAGACGACAAATTCGAAGCACTTACAGCAGCGCTTACGAATTGGCGCCGTTCGCTGGCGCGGCGGACGACAGCTCTCGGCGTGCGCTATTTCCTAGTCGTGCCTAGGCCTGAATTCTTTCTCATCGAAGGCACATATCCGACGACGATTTATATTTGCACAGCACTAGAGTAGATAGTCTCTCGTGGAACTGCCTTACTGCTGATTCCATTGTATAAATAAAATGAAGATAATATCCGTGACGCCTTAGCAGCGGAGCCAGAGTGCAGAGATTAGCCGCACCGGCGACAGCTTGCTGTGTTGAGAAACTAGTTTGTATTGCAATTATCAACAGCACTACATGGGTCAGCAGTCTGCAAGAAAAATTTCAGTTTTTTTTTTTGCAGTCGGCCTATTGTTTAGGCAAAGAACAGATTTTAGCACGCTTTTCTGGCGCTGGCGGAAGAGATCCACCATATCGTTGGCGCGAAGGGCTTGCGGGAGGCACGGCCGGCGCGGCGTGCGTGCTTACTACGGTTGAGGAAGTAAAATGGGCATCATGTTCGCGAGTCCGTCGTTGGTATTACGTCTCTATGGTTTATACAAAACGTTCGGAGGCGAATTAAATGAGGATGGACTGGAAAGCGGTGAAGGAAAAGCATATTACAGCCGCACTCGGACTGTCCTTACATGCTTCCCGCGTACGCTCTCGGCAATCATCTCGCAATTTTTTTAAACTTGTTTGTGCAGTCCACAATCACGCATTGCTGTCCCGATTATATTAGGACTAAAATGGGCGCTAATAAAGGTCTTTAGGTCTCTTGACAACATACCAAGGTACAATGCCACCCCGCTATGCATGAAGCGTGCGAATGCACAGCCCACTCGGGACTTGCAACAGTGAGCCGGCGTAATGAGTCTGGTTAGAAGATGAGACTGGCGAAGTCTACGTGCGCTTGGCGCTTGCTCGGGCCCGAATCCCTGGAGAAGGTCTCTGTGTTTTCACCTCCGTTACGCTTTCTGCTTGTGTACAGTTCTGTGTGAGTGTACCAGTGTTTACGTGGTGTGAACGCCTCCTACAACGCAACAATATTTTCCTCCCCTCAAGCTTGCTTTCGGTAAAATGGTCTATAGTGGCCAGTATCCCCGCCTGTCACGCGGGAGACCGGGGTTCGATTCCCCGACGGGGAGTTTAGTTTTTGTTTCTGACTAGCATTCTGCGCCATTTCAGAACAGCACTTGCCGTCTTCCCTGCGCCTCCTCGTTAGTATAGTGAGTTCAATTCCACTTCTGGCCACCGAGCGTGACGGACGTGTTTATCATGGGCTCCCAAGGAGCGGATTCAGCGGCCCTGCTGGGAGTGTTTTGCACACTGATTTTTGCACGGCGACATAAAAGCAAGGTCGTTCCGGGTGAAGCACTCTCGAGACTCCCTCGCTTGTCTTTCACTGCTGCCGGAAGCGGTTGCCCTCGGGGCATATCAAATGAATCACGTGTGGGCGAACAGAACGTACCTCCTCCGTCTTTTCGAATGTCACACGTTGTACTAATCCCGAAAACAGATGACCCAGTTAAGCTTCAGTCTGTAGCGTCTTACCGTCCTATAAATCTAACGAATGTTGACTATAAAATTTACATGAAAGTATTAGGGCGACGACTCCAACGTGTAATTACTTCTATTGTAGGCCCACATCAGACATGCGGCATAAAAGGAAGGACCACTTTTACTAATATACACGCAGCAAGGAGTGTTCTCGAATGTTGTGACGCGATGCATGACCACGTAGCCATGATGCAATTAGACCTCCACAAAGCATTTGATAAAGTGATACATGAAATTTTGTTCTCTGTTTTAGAGTATGTCAATGCTGGTTCCGTGATTACAAATAGCGTGAAAATGGTTTACGAGTACTGTTAAGCGAGACTGGTCGTGAATAAGCATTTAACCGATCGTATACCTGTCCAGTCGTCAGTAAGGCAGGGCTGTCCTCTGTCTCCCCTTTTGTTTGCGCTTTATCTGGAGCCTTTCTGTTTAAGATTGCTTACAAGGCCAAACATACGTGGTTATAGATTTTTTCAAAGTGAAGTACGGGTTTTGGCATACGCGGACGATATTGCGGTTTTTTGTACGGACCATGAGAGCGTGCAAGAAGTTGTAAAAGAAGCCACTGCTTTTTGCATTTCAAGTGGAAGTGAAATTAGTTGGGCAAAGTGTTTAGGATTTTGGCATGGAAACTGGCAATACGCGCCTGAACTGTTCTCCAGTATGCAATGGACAATAACGCCAGGCAATTACCTTGGTGTGCCACTAAAGCATTACCGTGAAAGCAAGGAATGTTGGGCCGGGGAAGTTGAGCAAGTGAAAACCCAAACAAACAAATGGGGAGGACATAACTTTTCTATGTTCGCAAGAGCTACCGTTTGCAATATGTTCCTAGTTGCAAAAATTTCTTACATGCTGCAAGTGTTATCTATATCAAGAATTTCTGTTCAAAAACGGCATAGGGTATTTGCCACGTTTATGTGGGCTTCAACATGGGAGCCTACCAGTCGATGCAATCTGTTTCATACGGTGCATAACGGTGGACTGGGCTTGTCACATTTATACTTAAAGCAGATTGTAACCAGGTTCTTTTTTGGCGCGAACAAAGCGATGTTTTTCTTAGAACGGTAATCCAGGTGCGATTGCGTGATTCACTGCCGGAATATGTAGTTTCCACTATGTCTACAGGGACAATGGCTCTAAGTGCTTTTCTTCGCGAAGTTGTCGCGTCCTTCCAAATAGTGAAGGCGAGATTTTCAAATGAGTATATGTGTACTGTTACGCGAAAACATCTTTACAAAGATTTATTGGAAACCTTTTTACCTGTGCCTCTTTATCGCGCTGTATATGCTTTGGGTCCGGAGCGGGACGTGTTGAAGAGAGTGAAAAGAATGGCCATCAGATCGTCCGCTAAATCTTTCTTTTTTCAATTGCATACCGGCACTCTTCCGGTGAAGCCATGGCTGGAAAGCAAAGGCCTTTTCGTGCCTTGGTCTGCTGACTGTTTAATTTGCAAAAAGCTGGAATCCATAGAGCATATTTTCCTTGATTGTCACGATGCGGTTTTTTTGTGGGACGTGCTACAGCGCACTTTTAAAAAGGACTTACCAATACCGCCGTTTGGCATACGCTACCTTCCATGCGCCCAGCCAGGAGAAGTGCTCAGTGATTTAATAATGGTCTTGTGTATGCACAGCATATGGGGAACGCGGATGGATGTTCGCCATGAGCATGTTGTCGTACACTCAGCCCATTAGTATTTTGTTGAAAGTGTAATGTACACGCGTGATGTTTTCGGAGGGCAATCTGAATCCCCGGAATGGCTGCCAGTCTTGGACAAGCTCATGTCACTTAATCCATTCTATCACAAGAAACCTGCCAGAAAGTGACTTGTGTTTTTAATCCCATGCGACTTTTCATCGTTCTGTGTAGTTGCCAAGTCGGTAATAAAGAAAAAAAAAGAATCCTCGTTAGTATAGTGGCCAGGATTCCACTTCCGGCTTCGCTAGCGAACGGACGTGAGCATCATGGGCTCCGTAGGAGCGGTTACAGCGGTCCAACTGGGTCGCGGAAACAGGTTTTCTTGCTCAGGTGACCAAGCTTACAAAGTTATTTTGCCCCGGCTTCCAACAGGTCGTATTGTATGTAATACTCTTTTTTTGCACGCCGATGTGAGAGCGAGACCATACAAGGTCGATAATTTTCGCGACGCACTGGCACAGTTGGGACTGCTCCCCGAGGTTATCGCCTTGGGGGCGTACCAAATGAATCACGTTTGGGCCATCACGTTCAAGAGTGACGATGGAATGAAGCAGCTGCTGTCTTGCCGTGAACTAGCCGTGAAAGACCGTCGGTGCATTGTTGTTGACCCTGGTGACCAGGATGTTAAAATGAAAATCCACTGGATTTTATACAACGTTCCTGATGAAGATGTGCGGACCGCCCTGGCTCCCTACGGCACAGTCACAGAAATTGCCAAGGAACGCTGGCGCGTACAAGGCGTGCTGGACAAAGGCTCCTCAACACGGTCAGTGTCCTTGAAGTTGAAGCCTGGTGTGACAATTGATGATTTGCCGCACCAGCTGCGCATTGCTGGAGAACAGGTTCTCATAGTCATTTCCGGCAGAGCTCCACTTTGCCTGAGGTGCCATACCACAGGACATGTCTGACGAGAGTGCAAAGTTCCTCGTTGTACGCTATGCCGCCGCTTCGGACATCTTGAAACTGAATGTGTCATCATCATCATCATCATCATCAGCCTGATTATACCCACTGCAGGGCGAAGGCCTCTCCCATATTTCTCCACTTAACCCGGTTCTGTGCTAGCTGCATCCACTTGACCCCTGCGAACTTCTTAATCTCATCCGCCCACCTAACTTTCTGCCGCCCCCTGCTTCGCTTTCCTTCCCTTGGAATCCAGTTTGTTACCCTCAGCGACCATCGGTTATCCTCTCTTCGCACTACATGTCCTGCCCATGTCCATTTCTTCTTAATTTCCACTAGAATGTCGGTAACTTGAGTTATTTCTCTGACCCACTCTGCCCGCTTTCTATCTCTTAATGTTACCCCTACCATTTTTCGTTCCATAGCCCTCTGGGTTGTCCTCAACTTAAGTAGAACTCTCTTGGTTAGCCTCCACGTTTCAGCCCCATAGGTGAGTACAGGCAAGATGCAACTGTTGTATACTTTCCTCTTGAGCGATACCGGTAATCTGCTAGTCATAATCTGCGAGTGCTTGCCAAATGCGCTCCATCCCAATCGTATTCTTCTTGTTATTTCCTTTTCATGGTCCGGATCTGCGGTTACTACCTGTCCTAAGTAGACATATTCGCATACTACTTCCAGTATTTCGCTACCTAATTTAAACTGCTGTTCCTTCCCGAGGCTGTTGAACATTACCTTAGTCTTCTGCATATTGATTTTCAAGCCTACCTTTATACTTTTTCTGTCTAGGTCATCAATCATTATTTGCAGTTATTTATTTGTAGTGGCTGCACAGCAACCATAGTTCTGCATAAAGAAAGTAACAAAATTCCGATAAAGAAAGGTGTTAGGCAAGGAGACACAATCTCCCCAGTAGTATTCACAGCTTGTTTAGAGGAAGTATTCAGAGACTTGGAATCGGAGCAGTTAGGGATAAGGGTAGATGGAGAATACCTCAGTAATCTGCGATTTGCTGATGACATTGCCTTGCTAAGCAACTCGGGGGATGAACTGCAAATAATGATTGATGAATGTGTCAAGACCTATGCAAATGTCACAGGGTCTATAACAAGGCAAGACGCCTCGGAGCTCGTCATGGACGAGGTTGAAGCCGAGGAAGCTGCGAGTACCGAATCGAGCACACCGCAGTCAAATGCCAAGGATACGGATGCCACTGGGGGCGGGGCAGTAAAGTGTAGTGAAGACCGCGCCTCTGAGCCTGCTCAGGCAGGTGCAGCGGAGACTGGTGGGGCATCAGATCGAGAAGGCAGCCATGGCACTATAAGCATGACAGAAAATGCCGAGTTATCGAAGGAGGTATGAACTACGACCAATCATCCACGAACGTGGCACCAACAGAGAGGACCCATGACAAGGCCTGTGTTGAAGATTCGTGTCTTTCTACCCCCAGCGCCGACGAACCACCTCCCAAAACACCAGGACAGCGTCGGGCGACGCTTCGCCCGAAGCCCAACATCCCGCCGGACAGAAAGCCGGCGACGACTACACCGACGTAGGAAAAATGGCTCGCCCCGAATTGACTCAAGGACGAGGGGAGACTCACGACGGGTCTTCCAGCGAGGGTGTGCTGACGTTCAGTCAGTACATACCGGACGACCCGCACACCTCTCGAGTGGACTCGAAATTTCGTAAGCGAGAACGTTTCCTGTATTCATCATCTGTGTATAATACGGTAGAAGGTGAACACCGAGCGGTTTGGTTATCTTGTGTTTTTAAGCGATATGGCAGCTCAACCTGAAGCAACACTTCGATTTGCTACGCTTAATGTAAGAGGCCTTGCACCGAGGCGACGTCAGTATCAACTGAGTCGCCGCATGCTGGACAGCGATTTGGACGTCATAGCAGTGCAAGAGACTAAGGTCGACAGTGAAGCTTAGACAAACCGCATGGTCGAACCGTTTAGAATTCGGTACAGTGTATGTGTATGCCATTCTGTTGGTACATCGGGAGGGTGTGCTATCTTCATCCGCAATTCTTTAGGTATTGTTGAAGAATCTGTTGTAGTGTGTAATACTGGACGTTTTGTTATGTGTGATTTTTCATATCTTGATTTACAGTGACGCGTACTGTGTGTGTATGCCGCAAATAAGGAAAATGAGCTCAAAGCATTCTTCAAAAATATTGAACCTTATTTGAATTCTACCAGATATACGATCCTTCTTGGCGATTTCAATTGCGTGTGTATGCCCGAGGACAGAGCTACTAACGCGATCATTCGGGATCAAAGTTCGTTGCTTTTGAGCTCAATCATCCAAGAGCACAATCTCGAAGACGTTGGGAGTGCTCTGTCAGAAGGAATCCGTCCTCAGTTCACGCACTTCCAACAAGCCAGCCACGCACGACTCGACAGAGCTTATGTGTCGGTTATCTTGGTGCCAATGATTAGTGAATACTTGGTTAAAAGCATCGCATTCAGCGACCATTGCATGGTGATGTTTACAGTAGGAACTAAGCCCAAGAGGTCTAATTTCAACTGGAACCTTTCAAAACTAAATGTAAAGCTGCTTAGTGATGGAAGTTTCGCGCGTACAGTACAAGAAAAACTTGATAGTTTGTTTATGGGCGACAATAGGGACGTTATAGAGAAATGGGAGCGTTTCAAAGAAGAAATAAAAATGAGCGCAATCGAAAGAGCGTGTGCACTATCACATAACGAGAAAAGGGAGGAAAAAGAACTTCAAAGCCGATTAAATTCACTTCTGCGGCTAGAAAACGCACAGCCAGGCCAGTTTGCATCAGAAATAAAAGAAACAAAATATAGACTAGAACTGATAGATAAGGAAAAATACGAAGGTGCTATCATACGCGCACGCGCAGAGCGGTTGTGGCTAGGTGAGTCGCCAAAAAAGCGGTCCCTATGTGACGAAAAACGATATGCCGTCAAGAATGAGATTAAAGAGATAGTCTACCAGGGAAAAATAACTCGCGATTTCAAGACTATTCAGCGCGCGTTTGTTGATTATTATGAAGAACTGCTGGGTCACGAGGCAAACTTTGCAAGAAGGCTTTGAGTCAGAATTTCTGTCGCTGTTGCCAATACTAGGGGATGAAGTTAAGCTTAACCTAGAGGCACCCATTAGCGTTATTGAAATCGAGCGTGCTATTGACGAGTTGAGCTCTTGAAAGGCACAGGGACCAGACGGGCTTGGCGCAGCTTTCTACAAAGCCTTCAAGAGTGATGTGGCGTATATGTTGCACCGAATAATTCAAGAAATGTATGAAACCCACATGATGCCCCCGTCTTTCCGAAAAACCCACATTATTCTCATACCGAAGAGTGACGATCCCACCAGGCGACAATCAGTAAAAGCTTATAGGCCCATAAGTCTCACAAATGTAGACTATAAAATTTTCATGAAGGTTTTAGGACGAAGATTGCAGAATGTAATAAAGTCTATTGTTGGCCCGCACCAAACGTGCGGAATAAAAGGTCGAACGATACATACAAACATTCATGTAGCACGTAGTATTTTAGAATGCTGTGATTCAATTGAGAAACCTGTAGCCATGTTGCAATTAGACATGGAAAAAGCCTTTGACCGCGTTAGTCACCATATCTTGTTTTCTATCCTTGAACATGTGAATGTTGGCCGCGTTCTTTTTGATGGTGTTAAAATGGCATATGCTGGTTGTACGGCAAACATCATTATTAATAAGCAAATCAGTGAAAGCATTACTGTTCGTTCTTCAGTTAGACAAGGATGCCCTTTGTCGCCGTTGTTGTCTGCCCTCTATCTCGAACCATTCTGTCTAAAAATTATGTCAAATGAGAATGTGCATGGCTTTGCGATATTGTCCACTGAAGTTAAAATCCTTTCTTACGCGGATGACATTGCAATCTTCTGCGCAGATAAAGATAGCGTAACAGAAGCAGTGAAAAAGGCGACTAGGTTTTGCAAAGTCTCAGGAAGCGTGATAAACTGGGAAAAGTGCTTCGGCTTTTGGCATGGTAGCTGGGAATCTGCGCCTATCATGCACGAAGGCTTTAACTGGCAATGTCACCTGTTAAATATTTGGGAGTTCCGCTAAACGATTATAAAGAACCAGCAAAGTACTGGGAAGCAGAAATTGAATGTGCGCGTGAAAATACGCGCAAATGGGGTGGCCGAGATGTTTCTATTTTTACTAGAGCCACAGTATGCAACCTGTTTCTAGTGGCCAAAGTTTGGTATGTGCTTCAGGTATTGTGTATGTAACGAACCAGTGTCCAGCGATTGCACCGAGTGTTTGCCGTGTTTATTTGGGGGTCGAGTTGGGAGAGGACAAGCCGCACAAATCTTTTTCGATCTGAAAAGCGGTGACCTGGGTTTGGCTCATTTGTTCGTTAGGCAACTTATGTCGAGATTTATGTTCCTTCGGGACCAAAAAGACACTTTCTTGCGGACAGTAATGCAACTGTGGCTGGGTGAGGCACTGCCAGACTTCGTTGTATCATCCAGCCCTGTTAGACACATGGGGTAAGATGTTTCCTCTGGGAGGTTGTTCGAGCTTTTAAATTTTTGAAAGCTCGCTTTTCAGTGCAGTACCTTACTGAAGTATCGAGGAAAGAACTTTACAAAGCACTCATTGATACTGTGTTACCTGTTCCTGTCTACCGGGCCATGTACAGTGTAGGTCAAGGTAAAAATGTGCTGAAAAGAGTAAAGAGGATGCCTGTGCGGGCCTCGGTTAAAACATTCTTTTTTCAGTTGCACAGTGACACTCTACCAGTGAAGCCCTGGCTTCAAGAAAAGGGTATTTTTGTCCCATGGTCCGTAAATTGCCTAATTTGTAGAACACCGGAGACGATAGATCACATGCTCCTTCACTGTACAGACTCGGCATTTCATTGGGACATCTTACAACGAACGGTTAAAAAGTTGCTCCCGATATCGCCATACGGAATACAATTTCTACCTGTAGAGAGTGGGGACGATATACCATATGACATGTTCATGCTTCTCAGCCTACACAGTATTTGGAGAAATCGGATGGCTTCCAGGCATGCAGACGTGACTGTACTCCCCGTCAGGGAGTACTTTATCGAAAGCATGTCTTATATAAGAGATGTGATTAGGGCCCAAAATGAGCCCCCCGAGGGGTTGTCAGTAATTGACGACCTTGTACAGCTTAAACGCTTTTAATCCTGTTGCGTGAGCGAGGCAGATTTCCGCTCTTTTTTGCATTCTCGTCAGTATAGTGGCCAGTATCCCCGCCTGTCACGCGGGAGACCGGGGTTCGATTCCCCGACGGGGAGCTTAGTTTTTGTTTCTTTTTTGCATTCTGCGCCATTTCAGATCAGCGCTGCCGTTTTCCCTGCGCCTCCTCGTTAGTATAGTGGCCAGTATCCCCGCCTGTCACGCGGGAGACCGGGGTTCGATTCCCCGACGGGGAGCTTAGTTTTTGTTTCTTTTTTGCATTCTGCGCCATTTCAGATCAGCGCTGCCGTTTTCCCTGCGCCTCCTCGTTAGTATAGTGACCAGAATCCCCGCCTGTCACGCGGGAGAACGGGGTTCGATTCCCCGACGGGGAGCTTAGTTTTTGTTTCTATTTTGCATTCTGCGCCATTTCAGATCAGCGCTGCCGTTTTCCCTGCGCCTCCTCGTTAGTATAGTTGCGGGATTCTGCTTCCGGCCACGCCAGTGAACGGACGCAGGGTGCAGGGCTCCTCAGGAGCGGCTTCAGCGGCCATGTCAGGCCGCGGTAACAGGACTGCGGAACAGGACAATACTTTCCAGGTTGTTTTGCCTGCACTGCCAACAGGTCGGTTTGTTTTGAATACCGTTTTTTTGCATGCCGATATCAGGGCCCGGCCGTACCGGGTGGAAGATTTCCGGGATGCTTTGGCGCAACACTCGCTAATCCCCGACGTTATCGCAATGGGGGCGTATCGGATGAGCCACGTCTGGGCCGTCACTCTCAGAGATACTGAAGCGGTGAACAAGATTGTAAGTGTAAGTGAGCTGTGTGTAAAAAACGGTCGCTGCTTGGTGATTGACCCGGCGAACCAGGACGTGCGACTCAAACTTCACTGGCTGCTACACAACGTGCCAGACGAGGATGTTCGTGCTGCATTTGCGCCGTACGGAAAGGTGTCTGAGGTTTCCCGGGAGCGCTGGCGTGTTAAAGGTATGGTAGAAAAGGGCTCCACCACTAGACTCGTCACCCTGAAGCTGAAAGCTGGCTTGAAGCTCGACGACCTTCCGCATCAGTTGAATGTTAGCGGAAAGCTGGCGCTAGTGATTGTGCCAGGCAGACCCCCGTTTTGCCTACGCTGCCGGAGTACGGGTCACATCCGCAAAGAGTGCCGGGTTCCTCGCTGCGGAACCTGTCGACGGTTCGGGCATGAAGACAGCCAGTGTGCACGAACCTAAGTTAGCATTGCCGGACCTGGGACCAGCGAAGATTCGTCCGAGTTAATTATGGACGAGGCGGATGCGGAGGAGGCTGCTGACATTAGAGGTCAGTCAACGAAACAGGACGCGCCTTCCATGACGGTTTTAAAGAAGAATAAAGTGACGGTCTCTAATGAACAGAATGAAACTCGACATGTCTTGAACGTTCCATCCCAGGACCATGAAAGCGCGTCAAAGGAAGCGTCAGAAGACGTAATCAAATTTTCTGAAGCTGAGGACCATCTCAGTACCGAGCCTTCCTGTACTGATGCCATGGAGGTTGGGCAGGAGACAGCAGCCTTAATTGCCGCGAAACGTCCGCACGAAGAAAGCGTCGAGGAGACTCAGCTGCCAGGCGGTGTTTGTGGTGAGCCGCCTCCGAAAACTGCGGGCATCCGAAGAGCAACTTTGCGACCGAAGCCGAACTTCTCGGCCGACACGCGGCAGGCGGGGAAACCGCCTCCGTAGTTTTGTGGTGTCCTGAACGATTTGTGGGTCGGCTGCCTACCGACCAGCGTCAGGAACATTCGTCAACCAAGAGGGACGTGTGGGGAAAAAAAATGAAAGACGGTGCTTGGACTTCGTTTGAATGCAGCCCGCTGTTCTGCTGGGAGGACATTACATGCACACATACGCCGCTGTTCTTCAGAAGCGGAGGCCACGCAACCATGAACGTAGGCACCATGCTGGTACGGGCGTCTCTTTCTAATTCATGACTCTTAAGCTTAATTTGCCGTTACACGTAGCTACTTTGAATGTCAGAGGGCTGGGAGTGAAAAGGCGACAATGCCAGCTCAGTCGCCTCCTTTTGGATAATGATATAGATATAGCAGCTGTGCAAGAGTCAAAGATTGAGAGCCAAGAAAGCACTGACCGTATGGTGGCTTCTTTTCAAGCAAACGTTTAGGTGTGTATGCCATTCTGTTGGTGTATCGGGTGGATGCCTTTTATTTATACGTAACACGCTGGGAGTAAGCGTAGAGTCCGTTTTTGCCTGTCCAAGTGGTCGGCTTTTGATTACTGATTTTACCTACTGTAATTTATGCTGGCGTGTTGTGTGTGTGTATGCTCCCATTTCAAAATGCGAACGTGAATCATTTTTTGAGTCTATTGAATTGTGGCTGAAGACTGACAAAATCTTGATTGTACTTGGTGACTACAACTGTGTGTGCTCAGCTGTGGACCGAGCGGCAAAGTGTAAACCTCGAACAGACAGAAGCTCCGACCTGTTGAATGCACTTGTGCATGAGTATGGCCTTGAGGATGTTGGCAGTGTGTTCTCCACTGGAAACCAGCCAGAGTTCACGCACCTTCAGCGAGATAGCCATGCTAGATTGGACAGGGTGTATGCCTCGGTTGTTCTTGTTTCCCTATGTACTGCATATGAGGTCAAGCATGTGTCTTTTAGTGATCATCGTCTCGTGAGTGCAGTGTTTTGTAGGAAAGGAAAGATATCGCGCTTTAACTGGCACTTATGGAAACTGAATGCCAAGCTTCTCGTCGATGAAGAGTTCCTTATGGAAGTTAAGACTGAGTTTGAAACACGTCTGGCTATGCGACCAGTAAGTTTCGCAGCGGAATGGGACAGCTTCAAAGAGTGGGTCAAAATGAAATCCATAGAAAAGAGCAGTAAGGTGCGGCATAAAGAGAAAGAAAAAGAAAAAGAACTGAATGAACAACTCCAGTTTCTTTTGAGCATGGAAAGTTCAGTGCCAGGGCATTTCGCCAGTAAAATACGAGAGATAAAAAGTGAGTTGGAAACAATCGACAGTGAAAGGTACACAGCGGCTGTTATACGTGCAAGGGCTGAAAAACTTTGGGCTGGAGAAGTAATGACAAAACGAGCGCTAGCAGACGAGAAAAGATACGCCTGCCAGAAAGAAATAAGGAGTATAAGATATGCCGGCCATATCACTGAAGATGCTAAAGATATTCAACGTGCTGTAACAGTGCCCTTCAAAGAACTGCTTAGCGCTAAGCTTGAGACTGTAGGCGGCTTTCGAACAGATTTTCTAAGACTGATGCCTGCACTGGATGACGAAAGTAAAGCGCGCCTAGAAACACCGGTAACGTTGCAGGAGATACTATCTGCAATAGATGACCTGACACCTGGGAAGGCCCCTGGGCCGGATGGTCTAAGCGCCGCATTCTTTAAAACTTTTCAGCAGTATGCGGCTCAGTTTATGCTCTGTGTAATCACTGAAGCTTATGAACGTATTACTGTTCCATTGTCTTTCTCTACATCGCACATTGTTCTAATACCCAAGACAGATGATCCGGAGAAACGACAGTTGGTGGGGTCATATCGACCGATAAGCCTCACCAATGTTGACTATAAGGTGTACATGAAGGTTTTAGCAAAAAGACTGCAAAAGCGTAATAAAAACATTGGTTGGGCCTCATCAAACGTGCGGCATCAAGGGTCGATCCATTGCCACGAATATACATGTCGCAAGAACCGTACTATAATGTGTTGATGCACTCGGTGGTCAGATAGCCATGATGCAGTTAGATTTGGCGAAAGCCTTTGACCGTGTTTCTCACGAAATTCTTTCTTCCATTTTGGAGCATTCTAACCTTGGAAAAGTCATAGTGGAGGGTGTTAAAATGGCTAATGCGAACTGCACGACCCGTATTATTGTGAATGGTGAACTGACTGACAGCATCGCAGTACGGTCATCAGTAAGGCAGGGCTGCCCGCTCTCATGCCTGCTTTTTGCACTGTATTTAGAGCCACTTTGCTTGGCTATCATTGATAGCGATCGCATTTTAGGATTCAAGCTGCAATCAGCACACGTGAAAATGCTAGCATACGCTGATGACATTGCAGTCTTTTGTGCAACTAGAAAGAGCATCTGTGAAGTCACTGGTGTCGTCCAAACATTTTGTGATCAAACCGGATGCAAGATCAATTGGGAGAAATGCTCTGGGTTTTGGCACGGTGATTGGGACGTGACACCTGATTTCTTCTGTAAGCTGCGATGGTCTGCTTTCCCAACACGTTATCCAGGCGTGCCTTTGAAATGTTATCAAGATCCCAATGTGCACTGGGTGGAAGAAACATCCAGAGTGAAAGAAAAAGCGGATGCGTGGCAAGGAAGGCAACTGTCAATGTTTTCGCGCGCTTCTATTTGCAATGTTTTTCTTATTTCGAGGCTGTGGTACCTCATGAATGTGTTGTGTTTCTCACGAACCTCAATTCAGAAAATGCACTGCGTTTTTGCTGTTTTTATTTGGGCATCCACATGGGAAAAAACCGCCCGGACGAATTTGTTTATTTCTGTTTAAAGGGGCGGGCTTGGCCTTGCACATCTGTTCTTGCATCAGGTGGTCTCGCGATTTATATTCCTCCGTGATCAAAAAGATACCTTTCTAAGAACTGTGATGCAAGTGCGAGTGCAGAGGCTGCTCCCTGAATGGATTGTGTCATGTGAAAACATGCCTGGTACTGTGACTGGCTATCTGCGCGAGGTTGTTTTTTCGTGCAAGTTGCTAGAAGTGCGGTTTTCTTTTGATTATCTCACCAATGTTCCCAGAAAAAAACTGTATAAAGATCTCATTGACGTGATGCTGCCGGTGCCTTTTTACCGGGCATTACACTGTGGAGGCCCAGGGCAGGACGTTTTGAAAAGAGTTAAGAAGATGCCCGTGAGGCCATCAACTAAAACGTTCCTTTTCAAACTTCACTCCAACACGCTCCCCGTTAAAACCTGGTTGAATGAAAAAGGTATCTTCGTCCCATGGACAACAAATTGCCTGTTGTGCAAAAAACCGGAAACAATTGAACACGTTTTCTTACAGTGTTGGGATGCTGTCTTTCTATGGGACGTCCTCCAAAGGACAATATAAAAAGGAACTTCCATTAACTCCTCACGGTATAAGATTCCTACCAGTGCAGAACGATGATGCACCTTATGATTTATTTATGCTTCTTGGCCTCCATAGTTTGTGGAAAACACGATTGCAGGTGCGTCATGCAGATATAGATACACGATCTGCGCGTGAAAACTTTATTGAAAGTGCTGTGTATATACGCGAAACTTTCAGGATGCAGCAGGATCCGCCACAATGGCATTCTCTGTTTGATGAGTTGATGCACTTGAACAGATTTCAGCCGCGTACGCGTTAGCTCAAGTGTAGTTGACGTGTTTTATCATGTTTTTTTGGTTTGTGTTTCACGGCAGTAAAGAAAAAAAAAGTTAGTATAGTTGCCAGTATCCCCGCTTGTCACGCGGGAGACCGGGGTTCGATTCCCAGACGGGGAGCTTAGTTTTGTTTCTTTTTTTTGCATTATGCGCCATTTCAGATCAGCGCTGCCGTTTCCCCTGCGCCTCCTCGTTAGTATAGTGGCCAGTATCCCCGCCTGTCACGCGGGAGACCGGGGTTCGATTCCCAGACGGGGAGCTTAGTTTTTGTTTCTTTTTTTTTGCATTATGCGCCATTTCAGATCAGCGCTGCCGTTTCCCCTGCGCCTCCTCGTTAGTATAGTGGCCTGTATCCCCGCCGGTCACGCGGGAGACCGGGGTTCGATTCCCCGACGGGGAGCTTAGTTTTTATTTCTTTTTTGCATTCTGCGCCATTTCAGATCAGCGCTGCCGTTTTCCCTGCGCCTCCTCGTTAGTATAGTGGCTAGTATCCCCGCCTGTCACGCGGGAGACCGGGGTTCGATTCCCCGACGGGGAGCTCAGTTTTTATTTCTTTTTTGCATTCTGCGTCATTTCAGATCAGCGCTGCCGTTTCCCCTGCGCCTCCTCGTTAGTATAGTGGCCAGTATCCCCGCCTGTCACGCGGGAGACCGGGGTTCGATTCCCCGTCGGAGAGCTTATAGTTTTTATTTCTTTTTTTGCATTCTGCGCCATTTCAGATCAGCGCTGCCGTTTCCCCTGCGCCTCCTCGTTAGTATAGTGGCCAGTATCCCCGCCAGTCACGCGGGAGACCGGGGTTCGATTCCCCGACGAGGAGCTTAGTTTTTCTTTTTTGCATTCTGCGCCATTTCAGATCAGCGCTGCCGTTTTCCCTGCGCCTCCTCGTTAGTATAGTGGCCAGTATCCCGCCTGTCACGCGGGAGACCGGGGTTCGATTCCCCGACGAGGAGCTTAGTTTTTATTCCTTTTTTGCATTCTGCGCCATTTCAGATCAGCGCTGCCGTTTTCCCTGCGCCTCCTCGTTAGTATAGTGGGATTCCACTTCCGGCCACCGAGCGTGACGGACGTGTTATCATGAGCTCCGGTGGAGCGGTGTCAGCGGCCCGAGAGGGCCGCGGAAACAGGTTTTTTGCTGGTGATGCCCAGGATTATCAAGTTGTGCTGCCGCAATTGCCAACAGGTGCGTGCGTTTTGAATACCGTCTTTCTTCACGGCGATTTGAAAGCCAGGCCTTTTCGTGTGGAAGATTTTCGCGACACGCTGGTCCGTCTCGGAATGCTCCCTGAGGTGCTAGCTTTGGGGGCGTTCCAGATGAACCATGTGTGGGCGGTCAGCTTTAACAGCCCAGATGCGACAAGGAAAATTTTGGAAGCTAGCGAGGTTCAAGTGAAAGGAAAACGGTGCCTTGTCATCGACCCGGCTAACCAGGATGTGCGGCTGAAGCTCTACTGGGTGCTTCATAACGTCCCTGACGAAGATATTCGTGTGGCACTAGCCCCATACGGCAAAGTAACTGACCTGTCTAGGGAGTGCTGGCGCGTTCAGGGTATGGCAGACAAAGGTTCCTCTACCCGCACTGTAGGCCTCAAGATAAAGCCCGGTGTGACACTGGAGGACTTGCCTCACCAAATACGCATTTCTGGAAGTACGGCACTACTAGTCGCACCGGGGCGCCCGCCGTTATGTCTGAGATGCAATAGCCGAGGGCACATCAGGAGGGAGTGTAAAGTGCCTCGCTGTGCCATGTGCAAGCGATACGGCCATGAAGAAGCTATGTGCTCTAGGTCGTATGCCAATGTAGCAGGTATCAGAGCGGGCAACAAAGTCCAGGAAGAACATCTCATGGACCAAGTGGACGCAGAGGAAGCAGCTGGAGGAGGGGGCGTGCCACCTACTGCAGACAAGGATGCCGCACTTGCTTCTGAAACAGAGGGACCAGTTAATGTGCAAACAAAGAGTATATCGGAAGCTTCTCCTGCGGCGGAAAACGCTGCGGACGAGAATGGTGGAAATAGGAGCGAAGCTCCTTGTGCATCGCCTGGGAAAACTCAGGAAAGAGAAGACGCCGTGATGTCAACCATGCCTACAACAACGAAACGACTTCACGCCGACAGCAGCAACGATTCACACGGCAAAGGACACGAACCCAACGAGGAGCCACCAGTGAAAGCTCTGCCCAACCGAAGGCCGTCTTTGAGAGTGGCACCCAAAATTCCGCCCGAGCCGAGACCCCAGCAAAAACCGTCGGTGATGCCACCGACGTGATCCCCAGCCACGTGAGTGTCGGAGCCGCCAACGAGCGATGGCTAAGGCAGGGACAGCTTCTCGCGGCGATTTAAAAAACGCCGTGTCTGTGAACTGTAGGCTGCAAAAGACTGTGCAAGGGGGAGAAAATGAGATTTCGATCCGGGGCTCCAAAGTCGAAGGTAACACCATGCGGTTCGGGAGCTCCTTGAGAAAAAAATGGCAGTGAGCATAGAAACAAGTTTGCATGTGGCCACGCTGAATGTGCGCGGCTTGTCCACTCGGAGAAGACAATATCAACTAAGTCGGCTTTTCATGGAAAACAACCTCGACGTCATTGCTATTCAAGAGACAAAAGTTGAAAGTGAGGAAGCAACAAACCGCATGGTGGAACGTTTCAGAGCACATTATAATGTGTGCATTTCGCACGCTACTGGCACAGCGGGTGGCTGTGGCCTTTTTGTTAAGAAGTCCTTGGAAGCAACCATTGAAAGTGTTTATACTTGTGGCAGTGGCCGTCTAATAGTGTGTGACTTTATACTGCAAAGTAACAAGTTTAGAGTCATTTGTTTATACGTTCCAAATAAGGCGGGTGAACGCAAAATGTTTTTCGAGTCAGTTGAGCGCCACATAAACACAGATCAAATGATCATCGTAATGATGGGTGATTTTAATTGTGTGTGCCGAACCGAAGACCGAACTAGGCAGGCGTCTGTTCGAGATTCGAGTTCGTTGTTTTTGAACGAGCTGGTTGACGACCGCGGACTAGAAGATGGGTTATTTATGTCGAATTCAACATCACAATGGTTTACCCATCACCAGCGAGGCAGCCTCGCCAGACTGGATCGAATTTATGTATCTGCAAAAGTAGTACCTGTGTGCACCGAGTATGGTGTTAAAAACGTTTCTTTCAGTGACCACAGTTTGGTCATGGTGATGCTGGGTCCGAGAAACCCGCCCAAATTCAACTGGGATCTGTGGAAATTCAACGTACAGATTCTCAATGATGAATCATTTGTTAAAAAAATTCAAAGAAAAATTGACGACTTGCTTGTTCGTAGGCAGGAAAGCTACAGTGAGGCATGGGAACTGTTTAAACAACAGGCGAAAATGATTGCGATCGAAAGTGCCGGTGTAATGAGTAAAAACAAAAAGAAGAAAGAAAATTAGTAGTCCGGCCGCCGTTAGTAGTCCGGCCGCCGTAGCGAACGGACGTCTTATGTTGGGCTGCGTTGGAGCGGGTACAGCGGTATATCTGGCCGCGGAAACAGGCTTTTTGTTTCGAACAGTGATTATCAGGTTGTACTGCCAAGTTTGCCTACAGGGCTATTTGTTGAAACTACTGTTTTTTTGCACGGTGACATCAGGGCCCGCCTATACCGGGTGGAATACATTCGTGATGCGCTTGCTCCCCTTTCGCTCATGCCGGATGTTATCAACCTGGGGGCGTACCGCATGATCACGTCTGGGCCGTGACCTTCAAGGACGCTGACTCGATGAAGAGGATACTTCGCTTTGCAGAGCTGCCGGTTAAAGGTGCTCGGTGTCTCGTCATCGATCCTGCTAACCGAGACGTCCGAATGAAGGTACACTGGTTGCTTCACAGTGTACCAGACGAAAACCTGCGGCTCGCCTTTGCTGCTTTCGGGAAGGGGACAAATGTTGCAAAGGAGAAGTGGAGAGCACATGCGTGTCGGATAAGGGTTACACAACAAGATTTGTGACACTCAAGTTGAATCCATGTGTCAAGCTCGACGACCTTCCGCATCAGGTGAGCGTCAGTGGCGAATTGGCTCTAGTGGTAGTGCTTGGCAGGGCCCCGCTTTGCCTGCGCTGTAAAGGTACAGGTCACATACGGCCTGAGTGCAGCATTCCGCGACGCAGCTCTTACCGTCGCTTCGGACACGAAGAGAGTCAGTGCACTCGCACATACGCAAGCGTCACTGGTCCCGGCAAAAGCGATGAAGCGTCCGAGCTGTACATGGATGAGGCGGACGCTGACGAGACTTCGAAAGCAGGAAAAGGACCAGCGGTCAAGGAAGTATTGCAGCCTAATCTTCAAGTCCTTGTGCCGCAGAAGCCTAGTGTTCACGCTAGCCCACCGAGCAAATCAATAGTTACCGACCAAGAGGAATCTGCGTTGGATCACGCGACGAACGATGACGAATCGAACATCGAGGGCGCCGAAGCAACCGCAATGGACGTTATTCAGGGAGCAGCTGGCGTCGGTGCCGGTATACTGCCCGGAAAGCGGCCGCGTGACCAGAAAGATACCGAGAGTGAGCAACTAGACGGCAGTGGCAGCGGGGAGCCGCCACCAAAAACAACCGGGAGGAGACGGCCGCCCGTCAAACCGCGGCCGAACCCGAACGTCCCGTCCGAGCCAAGGCAGGCGGTGAAACCGCCTCCATAATCCTTTGGCCTGTGTGGTCAGGTGGACTCAGTGAAGACGGTGCTGGCTGTGATCTGTACGGCGCCTGCGAAAGACTGGATTGGGGAACGCTGCAAGGAGGCTTTATGCACTGTGAGTTTAGTGTTTTGTTACCCGCCACGAACTCTTATTAGCGGGGCTTTTGTTACTAAACATGGCGGTTAATCTCGATGTAACACTTCGTCTAGCATCTTTAAATGTCCGGGGTTTGGGAGCAAGAAGACGACAAAGCCAGCTGCGACGCCTAATTCTTGAAAATGACCTTGACCTAATCGCTATCCAAGAAACTAAGATTGAAAGCGAAGAACTAACTGATCGTATGGCGTCGTCCTTTTCTTCTTTGTATGACGTATGCGTCTGCCATTCCGTCGGCGCGTCGGGTGGCTGCGTTTCATTATTCGTAAAAGTTAAGGCATCAACGTTGCTTCCGTTGTGGCTTCCCAATGCGGTCGCCTTCTTGTTGTTGACTTTTCGTTTTCGAATTATAGTTATCGTGTTGTCTGTGTTTATGCTCCGAACGCGGTGAGCGACCGCAAAACATTTTTCGAAAATCTCGAAATGCATCTTAGGTGCGACAAGGTAGTAATATTGATAGGAGACTTCAACTGTGTTTGTTTCGCTCAGGACCGCGCAAAAAATTTGCCAGTGAGGGATAAGAGTGCTCAGCTGCTTCACTCTTTAATTAATGAATGTAATCTCGAAGACGTTGGCTATATGTTCTCTTACGACGCACACCCTAAATACACGCATTTTCAAAGGAATAGCCACGCCAGATTAGATCGAATTTCTGTCTCTGTTGAACTGGCTTCATTGTGCACAGAGTATGACGTTAAGCCCGTAAGCTTCAGTGACCATTGCTTAGTAATTGGAACATTTGGCAGGAAACAGCGGAGGCCACGATTTAACTGGCACCTGTGGAAATTTAACGTGAAGCTTTTAGAGGACGACAGTTTTGTAAGAGAGACAACGAAAGAACTCGATAAATTACTTTCGACGCAGGCCGAAAGCTATATAGTTGAGTGGGAGGAGCTAAAGCAGAGAGTAAAGCTTTTAGCTATCAAAACTGCAAGTGCAATTCGATATGACGAAAAAAGAAAAGAGAAAGAAATGCACGAGGAGCTTGAGTTTTTGCTTAGCATGGATAGCATCCAGCCGGGAAGATATGCACAAGAAATAAAAGCCTTGAAACGACAACTTGAAAACATTGACACTGAAAAGTATAAGGCGGCAGTGATAAGAGCACGGTCGGAAAAATTTTGGGCGAGGGAGACGCCAACTGAGCGAGCGCTGTCCGATGAGAAACGGCATGCGTATCAAAAGGAAATACGACAAATTGACAACCGAGGTGCTGTAACTAGTGACCCTGCTACTATCAAAAATACCCTTATAGAACACTACAATGAATTGCTTGGCCGTAAACGCGAAGTCAAAAATGGCTTTCAGGCAGAATTTTTGCGCCAAATGCCAAAACTCGATGATGATTTTAAAACGCGTCTAGAACGACCCATAAGTTTGACAGAAATAGAAAGTGCGATAGACGAGCTTCCAATAGGAAAGTCGCCAGGACCTGACGGGCTTGGCGCTGCTTTCTACAAAGCATTTAAAGATTACACAGCCCAGATTTTGCTTAAAGTGCTAGACGAGTCATACGAGCGTAAGTAGGTACCACCTTCGTTTTCTACCTCGCACATTGTTTTGATTCCGAAGTATGATGAGCCAGGAAAACGCCTATTGGTGGGTTCTTATCGACCGATAAGCCTCACCAACGTGGATTACAAAATATACATGAAAGTGCTGGCGAAAAGGCTTCAAATTGTAATACCGAGTCTGGTTGGGCCACACCAGACGTGCGGCATTAAAGGTCGAAGCATCGCAACTAATGTGCACGTGGTACGAACTGTTTTGGAGTGTTGTGACGCGATTGGATCTCGAGTGGCAATGATACAGCAGGATCTCGCCAAAGCATTCGATCGCGTTTCGCACGATGCCATGTTCGAAGTATTGGCACACTCAACATAGGGCGAGTGATTGAGGAAGGTGTTCGAATGGTGTATGCGAACTGCACGACACGGATAATTGTGAATGGAGAGCTCACTGACAGCATTCGTGTGCTGTCGTCAGTGAGGCAAGGCTGCCCCCAGTCATCCCTGCTGTTTGCGGCCTACCTCGAGCCTCTCTGTCTGTCTATCATAAACAATGAACGTATAACTGGTTTTATGCTACAGTCAGCATAGGTCAAAATGCTGGCATATGCAGATGACATCGCTGTATTCTGTTCAAGCAGAGAAAGCATTCAAGAAGTTACTGTCCTTGTTGAAAAATTCTACCGACAGACAGGCTGTGAAGTAAATTGGGAAAAAAATGCCGGTTTCTGGCATGGAGACTGGGATGTTAAGCCTGAATACTTTTCTCGTTTGCAATGGTCAAAATTGCCGACCCAGTATTTAGGCGTGCCGCTTGAATCGTACCAAGATCCCACCCCTTTCTGGGCTGGCGAAGCAGAGAGGGCGAGAGAGAAAGCTGATTCATGGCAGGGCAAGCCGTTGTCAATGTTCTCACGCGCTTATGTGTGCAATGTTTTCCTTGTGGCAAAGATATGGTACGTAATGAATGTGCTTTCGGCGACGCGTGTTAGCATTCAAAAAATTAATCGTGCCTTTGCCGTTTTCATGTGGGCATCAACATGGGAAAAGTGCAGCAGAACCAACCTCTTTCTTCCTGTTAAGGCGGGGGGCTTGGGCCTTGTGCATCTCTTTTTGCGACAGGTTGTCTCGCGTTTTTTTTCCTTCGTGATCAAAACGACAAATTCTTGAGGACGGTCATGCAAGTACGACTGTGTAAAATGCTTCCAGAATACGTTGTCTGTTCTGGTGAGAATATGAGTGGCGCTTTAAAAGGGTACATGCGCGAAGTTGTCTTGTCTTTCAGAATGTTGCATGCGCGTTTTTCAATGGAATACTTGAGCAAAGTGTGTAAGAAAAAGCTGTACAAAGATCTTCTGGATGTGACGATACCGTTGACGATTTACCGTGCACCACACCGTGGAGGCCCCGGACAGGATGTCTAAAGGGTGTGAAAAAGATGCCAGTTAGGCCTTCAATCAAAACGTTTTTCTTTAAGCTACATTCCAACAGATCACCTGTTAAAACCTGGTTACATGAAAGAGGCTTATTCGTTCCCTGGACAACAGACTGTCTCCTTTTCAAAAAACCAGAGACAATCGAGCACGTCTTTCTGGATTGCTGGGACCCAGTCTTCCACTGGGATGTTCTCCAGAGAACACTAAAGACCTTCCGTTAGATCCGTATGGCATACGGTTCCTTCCAGTCGAGAGTGAGGGTATTCCTTTGGATTTAGTCATGGTCTTGGGCCTCCACAGCCTGTGGAAAACAAGGATGCAAGTGCAACATGCAGATGTCAACACGCGTTCTGTACGCGAGAACTTTATCGAGAGTGTGCTGCTCCTTAGAGAAACGTACCGGGTGCTTTCTGATCCACCTGACTGGATCAGTGTGCTCGATGAACTGGCTGTCCTCAAGAAATTTTAAACCTTTCGTGGCAGCCGAAGTCTGGTTGTTGCGAGTTTTACGAATAATGTGGATCTTTTTTGAATTGATATGAACTCAAAACAGGCAATAAAGAAAAAAAAAGTGTAGTGGCCAGTATCCCCGCCTGTCACGCGGGAGACCGGGGTTCGATTCCCCGACGGGGAGCTTAGTTTTTGTTTCTTTCTTGCATTATGCGCCATATCAGAACAGCACTTAGCCTCTTCCCTGCGCCTCCTCGTTAGTATAGTGGCCAGTATCCCCGCCTGTCACGCGGGAGACCGGGGTTCGATTCCCCGACGGCGAGCTTAGTTTTTGTTTCTTTCTTGCATTATGCGCCATATCAGAACAGCACTTAGCCTCTTCCCTGCGCCTCCTCGTTAGTATAGTGGCGAGTATCCCCGCCTGTCACGCGGGAGACCGGGGTTCGATTCCCCGACGGGGAGCTTAGTTTTTGTTTCTTTCTTCCATTATGCGCCATGTCAGAACAGCACTTAGCCTGTTCCCTGCGCCTCCTCGTTAGTATAGTGGCGAGTATCCCCACCTGTCACGCGGGAGACCAGGGTTCGATTCCCCGACGGGGAGCTTAGTTTTTGTTTCTTTCTTCCATTATGAGCCATGTCAGAACAGCACTTATCCTCTTCCTTGCGCCTCCTCGTTAGTATAGTGGCGAGTAACTTTCTACTTCCGGACACCGTAGTGAACGGTCGCAGAATCATGTGCTCCAGCGGAGCGGCGATAGCGGCCATTTCCAGCCGCGGAAACAGGCTTGAGGACATGGATGATAGCGAATATCAGATTATTCTGCCAACTTTGCCCACCGGACGCGTTGTTTTTAACACGCTTTTTTTGCACGGCGATGTGCGAGTCAGGCCATACAGGGTCGAGGATTTCCGCGACGCCCTTGCCAACGCTGGTGCGCTCCCCGACGTTGTGGCGTTGGGGGCGTATCAGATCAACCATGTTTGGGCGGTCACTGTTAAGCAGCACAGAAGCAACGAAGAAACTGGCGGCTTTCAAGGAGCTCGAAGTTAAGGGACGCCGTTGCCTCATTATCGATCCCGAGGACCAACAAGTGAAGCTGCGACTTCACTGGATGTTGTACGGTGTGGCAGACGACGACATCCGGACGGCTTTTGCGGCTTTTGGGAAGGTGACCGAGGTGACCCGGGAGAGGTGGAGAGTTCAAGGCGTCAGGGAGAAGGGGTCCACCACGAGGACTGTGCTCCTGAAATTGAAACCCGGCATTAAGGTCGATGACTTACCTCACCAGCTGCGAGTGGCCGGAGAGCTGGCCCTTGTCGTGGTGCCTGGGCGAGCGATGCAGTGCCTGCGCTGCCGTGGTACCGGTCACGTTCGACGAGAATGTAAGGTGCCGCGTTGTCCAAAGTGTAGATGCTACGGTCATGACGAGGCTGCCTGTGTGCTTTCGTACGCTTCGGCAGCGGGACATGGAACTGCGGAACGGTCGGCGGAGCTCACCATGGACGTGGTCGAGGCGGAGGAGGCGGCGAAGGGTGCCGGAGAGGTGCGAACGCAGACACGGGAGACAGATTCGTCGGTGGACTCGGCAGAAAGCGGCAATGCTGCGAGGGATGTGGGGAGAGCAGACTCTGCACCTGAGCTCCCTAGCAATGAGGAAGACACGTCACTTGAGCCTTCAAACGGCATGGAACAGGATAATGGGGAGGAGCACTCGAACACCAGCGGTGTTCGTAAACCAGGCGTCTCAGCCCCAGCCAAGCGATCCCACACACAGTCCGAACCCGAAGGTAACCAGGCGTCAGCCCCCAGCGTCGACGAGCCACCAGCAAAAACGGGGCAATCCCGGCGGTCCACGCTACGTCCGCGGCCAAACATTTCATCAGAGAGACGGGCAGCGGATAAAGTGCCGCCGCTGCCGGGTCAGCCACTCGCACCGGACGGGGATGGATCCAATGACGGCGTCTAGCAACGCGCTAGACTTGAAACGTAAGCACCATGCTTTCGGTCTCTTCACCCTTGATGAAAATGGCGCCTGAAACCACCTTAAGAGTAGCCACGTTAAATGTCAGGGGATTGGCAGGCAAAAAGAAGCAGAGCCAGGTGCACCGGCTCTTAACTGACCACGATATTGACGTACTTGCCGTGCAAGAAACTAAGGTTGACTGGGAGGAAGAGACCGGGAGCATGGTGCGACGTTTCACGGCTAGATTTTACGCCATTGTTAGCCACGCAGTTGGGACATCGGCCGGGTGTGTATTGTTTGTCAAAAAGCTGCCTGGTCTGGTTGTAAAGGGCTACTCCTCATGCTCTTCTGGACGGTGTGTAGTGGCTGATTGTGTATACAGCGGTGTTGAGTGGCGCATTATTTGTCTGTACGCTCCTAACTGTGTGGAAGAAAGAACAATGTTTTTCGAGAATCTTATGCAGCAGTTTAGTACGGAAAGGCAGGTAGTATTGCTGGGCGATATTAAGTGTGTACTGAATGCTCGAGACAAAACCAGCACACGCGGATTCAGAGACAAGAGCACTGAAGTGTTACGCCAGTTAATAAGCGAATGGAATATGGAGGATGTGGCTGATTGCTTGGAAGGGCCGCGTGCCGTTCAGTACACGCACTTCCAAGGTTCAAGCCACGCGCGTCTGGACAGAATTTACGCGTCGCTGGATTTGATTCATTCATGCAATGAATACCGAGTTGTGCCTATGACATTCACGGATCACTGTTTGGTGCAATGCTTATTCGGCACCAAAAAACGAAGCAATGCATTTAGCTGGGAGTTATGAAAATTTAACAATAAATTGCTTCATGATGATGCCTTTAGACGCGTGGTATTGAATGAATTGATTAAAGTGAGGCCAGGGACTTTGCTCGAAATATGGAAACAGTGGGAGTTGTGCAAGGAACAGATTAAAATTAAAGCCATTGACAGATCAAGTTGCCTGGTGTACGAGAAGAAAATTACAGAAACCCAGCTTAAGGCTTTGCTTGCAAAACTACACGAACAGGAATGTAAGGCACCCGGCAGATGGATAGAGGATATTCGAAAAACAAAAGAACAGATTAACTTGATAGAAGAAGACAGATACCAAGGAGCGTTAGTGCGTGCAAGAGCGGAAAAATTGGCCATGGATGTGACGCCGACAAAAAGATCGTTGGGAATAGAAAAAGCAAATGCAAGGCGAAATCACGTGGCAGAGGTAGATTGGGCAGGACGCACAGGTACGGATAACGAAGGAATCGCGAAAGCTTTCCGGGAGTATTATGAAGATCTATTTTCGTCCCGAGAGGTTTATTTGGACCGTTTTAAAGAATCCTTTCTTGACGTGATGCCAAAAATTGACGAGGAACAAAAAGAAAGACTGGAGCGGCCAATAAGCGAAAAAGAAGTGCAGCAGGCAATAGAAAATTTAAACCCAGGGAAATCACCCGGGCCTGATGGACTGAGTGCGGCTTTTTATAAAGCGTTCAAGGAACAGCTATCTCCTTTGTTGTGTGCCTTATTTAATGAAGCGTATGAACTGAAGGCACTGCCTGCGTCTTTCGGATCGTCGCACACAGTACTTATTCCGAAAACTGACCAACCAGATAAGCTTAGGCAGTTGTCGTCTTACAGGCCCATTGCTCTGACAAACGTTGATTACAAGATTTATATGAAGGTGCTTGCTGGCAGACTACAAACGGTTATATGCGAACTAGTGGGCCCTCACCAAACGTGCGGTATCAAAGGGCGATCTATCTTTCAGAACATTCACAAAGCGAGAAGTGTGCTCGAATGCTGCGATGCAACTCATGCATGTGTTGCGTTACTGCAGTTGGACTTGGAGAAAGCTTTTGATTGTGTGGCGCATACTATTCTGTTCAGTATATTAGACTATGTTAATGTCGGCTTTGTTATTCGAGAGGGAGTGGCTTTGGCTTACCGTAACTGCACTACGAGATTAATTGTCAATAAGTCACTGGGGGCCCCCATCAACGTACGACGTTCAGTGCGCCAAGGTTGCCCCCTCAGCCCTCTTTTGTTCGGCATTTATATTGAAAGTTTGTGTTTAAGCATCCTACAAAACAATGACATTGATGGTTTTCGACTGCAGGAGTCAGAAGTCAAATTGCTGGCTTACGCAGATGACGTTGCGGTATTTTGTGTGAATAAAGAGAGTATAAAGAGAACAGTGGATGTGGTAAAACATTTTAGCAAAGTCACAGGGAGTAAAGTTAACTGGGGTAAGTACCTGGGATTTTGGCACGGAGAATGGCAGCTGACCCCCGACACTTTCGCTAATGTATCGTGGGTTACAACGCCTGCAAAGTACTTGGGTGTGCCCTTGAAATTTTACAAGGAAAGCGAGCCATACTGGCTAGAGCAGGTCAAAGAAACCCGTGAAAAAGCGGAGAAATGGAAAAGCGCTCAATTATCAATATTTGCAAGAGCCGCAGTTTGCAACCTGTTTTTAATTAGTAAGGTTTGGTATGTTATGCAAGTGTTGCACTGCTCCCGTGTAAATGTGCAAAAATTGCATCGAGTTTTTGCGGTGTTTGTTTGGGCCTCGAGTTGGGAGAGGTGCAGTCGGACAAATTTGTTCCGGCAGGTGAAGCATGGGGGGCTTGGTCTGGGTCATTTATTTTTGCGACAGATTGTCAACAGGTTTATGTTTTTTAGGGATGCCAGTGATTCATTCCTGCGCGCAGTGTGTCAACAAAGACTTGGTCGAGCTTTGCCTGATTTCGTAGTTTATAGTCAAAGTATGCCGGGTTCTCTTTTTGGATTCTTTAGGGAAATTGTTTTGAGCGCGAAATTCTTAAGCGCACGGTTTTCGAAAGAGTATTTAAGTAATGTTAACAGGAGAACATTATACAAGGATGTTTGTGAAGTGGTCTTCCCGGTGCCCTTGAACCGAGCTTTATACTATGGAGGCACAGGAAGTAATGTATTAAAACGCGTAAAGAAAATGCAAGTTGCTCCGGGAGCTAAAACGTTTTTCTTTATGCTACATACCGGTACTTTGAGTGTAAAATCATTTATGGAGGAAAAGAGTATGTTCCTACCGCGGGGGGCCCAATGTCTCATCTGCAAACAGCCAGAGACAATAGATCACGTGTTTTTGCATTGCTGGGAGGGGGTATATTTGTGGGATGTTCTGCAAAGGACAATAAAAAAACAGTTGCCACTTGATTCCCATGGCATTAGGTATTTGCCATTGGATAACCACGATGATATGCCGTTAGACCAGGTTATGTTAATGTGCCTCCACAGTAAAAGGCGCGCACGAATGGCAGGTTATCACTGCGATCCAGATGCACGGCCAGCCCGCATGTATTTCCGTGAAAGTGTGCAGCGATGGCTCGACGTGCTTAAATTGCAACCATGTGCTCCTGAGTGGCTGTCAAAGCTGGAACCTTTGACGGTGCTCAAGGAATTTTAACATGACAATGCCTGCCCCTCAGTGGGTGTTAGGCAACGCTAACTACCTTAGTGTACATATATTATTCCTTTGTTCATGTTGTTTTGAGTTCCAATGCGGTGTATTTGTGTCAAAGCCAGGCAATAAAGAAAAAAAAAGTGTAAAAAAAAAAGTATAGTGGCGAGTATCCCCGCCTGTCACGCGGGAGACCGGGTTTCGATCCCCCGACGGGGAGCTTAGTTTTTGTTTCTTTCTTCCATTATGCGCCATATCAGAACAGCACTTAGCCTCTTCCCTGCGCCTCCTCGTTAGTATAGTGGCGAGTATCCCCGCCTGTCATGCGGGAGACCGGGGTTCGATTCCCCGACGGGGAGCTTAGTTTTTGTTTCTTTCTTCCATTATGCGCCATGTCAGAACAGCACTTAGCCTCTTCCCTGCGCCTCCTCGTTAGTATAGTGGCCAGTATGGATTCTGCTTCCGGCCACGCCAATGAACGGACGCAGGATGCAGGGCTCCTCAGGAGCGGCTTCAGCGGCCATGTCAGGCCGCGGTAACAGGACTGCTGAACAGGAAACTACTTACCAGGTTGTTTTGCCTGCACTGCCAACTGGTAGGTTTGTTTGGATGACTGTTTTTTTGCACGCCGATATCAGGTCCTGCCCGTACCGGGTGGAAGATTTCCGGGATGCGTTAGCCCAGCACTCGCTAATCCCCGACGTTATCGCAATGGGGTGTATCGGATGAGCCACGTCTGGGCCGTCACTCTCAAAGATACTGAAGCGGTGAACAAGATTGTAAGTATAGGTGAGCTGTGTCTAAAAAACGGTCGCTGCTTGGTGATTGACCCGGCGAACCAGGTTGTGCGACTCAAACTTCACTGGCTGCACAACGCGCCAGACGAGGATGTTCGTGCTGCCTTTGCGCCGTACGGAAAGGTGTCGGAGGTTTCCCGGGAACGCTGGCGTGTTAAAGGCATGCTAGAAAAGGGCTCTACTACTAGGCTCGTCACGCTGAAACTGGATGACCTGCCGCATCAGTTGAATGTCAGCGGTGAGCTGGCGCTCGTCATTGTGCCAGGCAGACCCCCGTTGTGCCTACGCTGCCGAAGTACGGGCCACATCCGCAAAGAGTGCCGGGTTCCTCGCTGCGGAACCTGTCAATGGTTCGGGCATGACGACAGCCAGTGTGCACGTACCTACGCTAGCATTGCCGGACCTGGGACCAGCGAAGACGCGTCCCAGTTAATTGTGGACGAGGCGCATGCAGAGGAGGCTGCTGACATTAGAGGTCAGTCAACAAAACAGGACGCGCCTTCCATGACGATTTTCACCAAGAATAAGGTGACGGTATCAAGCGAAAAGAATAAAACTCGGCATGTCTTGAACGTTCCAAGCCAGGACCAAGAAAACGCGTCAAAGGAAGCGTCTGAAGACGTAGTGAAGTGTTCTGACGCTGAAGACGATCTCAGTACTGAGTCTCCCTTTGCTGATGCCATGGAAGTTGGGCCGGAGACAGCCGCCCTAATTGCCGCGAAACGTCCGCACGAGGAAAGCGCCGAGGAGACCCAGCTGCCAGGCGGTTTTTGTGGTGAGCCGCCGCCGAAAACTGCGGGCATCCGATGAGCAACTTTGAGACCGAAGCCGAACTTCTCGGCTGACCCGCGGCAGGCGGGAAAACCGCCTCCGTAGTTCTGTGGTGTCCTGAACGTTTTGTGGGTCGGCTGCCTACCGACCAGCGTCAGGAACCTTCTGCAACCAAGTGGTGCGTGTGTAAGCAAAAATGAAACAATGTGCTTGGACTTCGTTTGAATGCATCCCGACATTCTGCTGGGAGGACATTACATGCATACATACGCCACTGTTCGTCAGAAGCGGAGGCCACGCAACCATGAAGGTAGGCACCATGCGAGTATGGGCGTCTCTCTCTAATACACGACTCTCAAGCTTAATTCGCCGTTACACGTAGCTACTTTGAACGTCAGAGGGCTGGGAGCGAGAAGGCGACAATGCCAGCTCAGTCGCCTCCTTTTGGATAATGATATAGATATAGCAGCTGTGCAAGTGTCCAAGATTGAGAGCCAAGAAAGCACTGAGCGTATGGTGGCTTCTTTTCAAACAAACTTTTATGTGTGTGTATGCCATTCTGTTGGTATATCGGGTGGATGCCTTTTATTTATACGTAACACGCTGGGATTAAGCGTAGAGTCCGTTTTTGCCTGTCCAAGCGGTCGGCTTTTGGTTACCGATTTTACCTACTCTAATTTATGCTGGCGTGTTGTGTGTGTGTATGCTCCCAATTCAGGATGTGAGCGTGAAATGTTTTTTGAGTCTTTTGAGTTGTGGCTAAAGGTCGACAAAATCTTGCTTGTACTTGGTGACTACAACTGTGTTTGCGCAGCTGTGGTCCGAGCGGCCAAGTGTAAACCTCGAAGAGACAGAAGCTACGAGCTGTTGAATGCACTTGTGCATGAGTATAGCCTTGAGGATGTTGGTAGTGTGTTCTCCACTGGAAACCAGCCAGAGTTCACGCACTTTCAGCGAGATAGCCATGCTAGATTGGACAGGGTGTGTGCCTCGGTAGATCTTGTTTCCCCATGTACTGCATATGAGGTCAAACCTGTGTCTTTCAGCGATCATTGTCTCGTGAGTGCAGTGTTTGGTCGGAAAAAAAAGAAATCGCGCTTTAACTGGTACCTATGGAAACTGAATGCCAAACTTCTTGCCGATGAAGAGTTCCTTACTGAAGTTAAGACGGAGTTTGAAAATCGTCTTGCTATGCGACCAGTAAGTTTTGCAGCGGAATGGGACAGCTTCAAAGAGTGGGTCAAATTGAAAGCCATAGAAAAGAGTAGTAAGGTGCGGTACAAAGAGAAAGAAAAAGAAAAAGAACTGAATGAACAGCTTGATTTTTTTTTTTAGCATGGAAAGTACTGTGCCAGGGAATTTCGCCAGTAAAATACGAGAGCTTAAAAGTGAGCTGGAAGCAATCGACAGCGAAAGATACACAGCGGCTGTCATACGTGCAAGGGCTGAAAAACTTTGGGTTGGAGAAGTGCCGACAAAACGAGCCCTAGCAGACGAGAAAAGATACGCCTGCCAGAAAGAAATTAGGAGTATAAGGTATGGCGGTCATATCACAGAAGATGCTAAAGATATTCAGCATGCGGTTGCAGAGCACTTCGAAGAACTGCTTAGCGCTAAGCTTGAAACTGTAGGCGGCTTTCAAACTGACTTTCTAAGACTGATGCCTGCACTGGATGACGAAAGTAAAGCGCGCCTAGATACACCGATAACGTTGCAGGAGATAGAATCTGCAATAGATGACCTGACACCTGGGAAAGCCCCTGGGCCGGATGGTCTAAGCGCTGCCTTCTTTAAAACTTTTCAGGAGTATGCGGCTCAGTTTTTATTTATTTATTTCCAATACCTCAAAGACCCCAGAAGTACGGGGTTTTACATGAGGGGTAGGCTTGACAGTATTGTCGAGATTAACAAAAAAAGTTTTCAATGGCGGTTCTGAAATGGCTTGGGTTAGAGTGAGCGACGATGTCAGCGGGAAGATCGTTCCAGTCGATGGCTGTCCTTACAAAAAATGAGTTGAGGTGCGTTGTCGTTCGGGCATGTGGCGGATAAACGGCCAAGGTGTGGCTGATGCGACTGGATGTTCGATGAATCGGCATGATGACTGCTGTGCTAGATGATAAGGCATGATAAAATTTATGAAATAAACAGAGTCTAGATATTTTACGGCGTGCTTGCAAGCTTGGGAGACCGGCATTAGCTTTTAGATTAGTAGCGCTAGTATTACGAGAATAGTCAGAGAAGATAAATCTAGCGGCACGGTTTTGTGTTAATTCAATGGTAGATATCAAGTTTTGAAGATGCGGGTCCCACAATGCGCATGCGTTCTTCAATTTGGGCATTACAAGGGTTACATAAGCTAGATGTTTAACAGAAGAAGGTGCCTGAGCTAGGTTACGCCGAAGAAAGCCAAGTGTGCGGTTAGCATCGTTAGTAACAGATGTAACGTGAGAATGCCATGTAAGGTCACTGGAAATTGTGACACCTAAATATTTCAAAAAAGATACCGAGGAGATAGTAGTTCCGTTTAGTAAGTAGTTGTACGAAGAATAGTGTTGGCGTCTGTGGAAGGTAATTAGGGCCGTTTTGCTAACATTTAGGGTTATTAACCAATTTCGACACCATTCCTCGACTTTTGCCAGATCGGCCTGAAAAGCCAAATTATCAGTAGGGTTATGTATGGGACGGTAAATGACACAGTCATCGGCAAAAAGGCGGATATTAGAAGAGATGGAGTTGGGTAGGTCATTAATATAAATAAGGAAAAGAAGAGGACCTAGTAAGGTACCTCGGGGTACGCCGGAGAGAACAGGGGTGAGGCTGGAAGCGTAATCGTTAGCGAGAACAAACTGGGAGCGGTTAGTAGGGAAATCTTCGATACAATTAAATACAGATGCATTTAAGTTAATTCTTGACAGTTTTAATAATAGTCGCTTGTGGGGAACCTTATCAAATGCTTTTTTCACAATCTTAGAAGAGTGCATCAGTAGGAATATTAAGGTCTAAGTTGGAACTAATGTCGTTTAAAAACAATGCCAGTTGCGTGTCACAAGAAAGGCCCTTCTGAAAACCGTGCTGATTGGGATGGAAAAATTTGATGGATGTTAGGAAGTTTATGCTCGATGTAATCACTGAAGCTTATGAACGTAATACTGTTCCATTGTCTTTCTCTACATCGCACATTGTGCTAATACCCAAGGCAGATGATTCGGAGAAACGACTGTTGGTGGAGTCATATCGACCGATTAGCCTCACCAATGTTGACTACAAGGTGTACATGAAGGTTTTAGCAAAAAGACTGCAAAGCGTAATAAAAAAACTGGTTGGGTCTCGTCAAACGTGCGGCATCAAGGGTCGATCCATTGCCATGAATATACATGTCGCAAGAACCGTACTAGAATGTGTTGATGCACTCGGTGGTCAGATAGCCATGATGCAGTTAGATTTGGCGAAAGCCTTTGACCGTGTTTCTCACGAAATTATTTCTTCCATTTTGGAGCATTCTAACCTTGGAAAAGTCATAGTGGAGGGTGTTAAAATGGCTAATGCGAACTGCACGACCCGTATTATTGTGAATGGTGAATTGACTGACAGCATCGCAGTACGTTCATCGGTAAGGCAGGGCTGCCCGCTCTCACCCCTGCTTTTTGCACTGTATTTAGAGCCACTTTGCTTGGCTATCATTGATAGCGATCGCATTTTAGGATTCAAGCTGCAATCAGCACACGTGAAAATGCTAGCATACGCTGGTGACATTGCAGTCTTTTGTGCAACTAGAAAGAGCATCTGTGAAGTCACTGGTGTCGTTCAAACATTTTGTGATCAAACCGGATGTAAGATCAATTGGGAGAAAAGCTCTGGGTTTTGGCACGGTGATTGGGACGTTGCACCTGATTTCTTTTGTAAGCTGCGATGGTCTGCTCTCCCAATGCGATATCTAGGCGTGCCTTTAGATTGTTATCAAGATCCCAACGTGCACTGGATGGAAGAAACATCCAGAGCGAAAGAAAATGCGGATGCGTGGCAAGGAAGGCAACTCTCAATGTTTTCGCGCGCTTCTATTTGCAATGTTTTCTTATTTCGAGGCTGTGGTTTCTCATCAATGTGTTGTGTGTCTCACGAACCTAAATTCAGAAAATGCACCGCGTTTTTGCTGTTTTTATTTGGGCATCCACATGGGAAAAAACCACCCTGGCGAATTTGTTTATTTCTGTTAAAAGGGGCGGGCTTGGCCTTGCCCATTTGTTCTTGCGTCAAGTGGTTTCACGATTTATATTCCTGCGTGATCCAAAAGACACCTTTCTAAGAACTGTGATGTAAGTGCGATTGCAGAGGCTTATCCCTGAATGGATTGTGTCATGTGATAACATGCCTGGTACTGTGACTGGCTACCTGCGCGAGGTTGTTTTTTCATGCAAGTTGCTGGAAGTGCGGTTTTCTTTTGATTACCTTTACAATGTTCCCAGAAAAAAACTGTATAAAGATCTCATTGACGTGATGCTGCCGGTGCCTTTTTACCGGGCATTACACTGTGGAGGCCCAGGGCACGACGTTTTCTAAAGAGTCAAGAAGATGCCCGTGAGGCCATCTGCTAAAAATGTTTCTTTTCAAACTTCACTCTAATATGCTCCCTGTTAAAACCTGGCTGAATGAAAAAGGTATCTTCGTCCCGTGGACAACAAATTGCCTGTTGTGCAAAAAACCGGAGACAGTTGAACACGTTTTCTTACAGTGTTGGGATACTGTCTTTGTATGGGACGTCCTCCAAAGGACAATTAAAAAGGAAATTCCCCTAACTCCGTACGGTATCAGATTCCTACCAGTGCAGAACGATGATGCACCTTATGATTCAATTATGCTTCTTGGCCTCCATAGTTTGTGGAAAACACGAATGCAGGTGCGACACGCAGATATAGAGACACGATCTGCGCGTGAAAACTTTATTGAAAGTGCGGTGTATATACGCGAAACTTTCATGATGCAGCAGGATCCACAACAATGGCAATGTCTATTTGATGAGTTGGTGCACCTGAAAAGATTTTAGCCGTGTGCGCGTTAGCTCAAGAGTAGTTGACGTGTTTTATCATGTGTATTTTGTTTTTGTGTTTCACGGCAATGAAGAAACAAAAATATAGTGGCGAGTATCCCCGCCTGTCACGCGGGAGAACGGGGTTCGATTCCCCGACGGGGAGGTTAGTTTTTGTTTCTTTTTTGCATTTTGCGCCATTTCAGAACAACGCTTGCCCTCTTCTCTGCGCCTCCTCGTTAGTATAGTCGCATTCTACTTCCGGTCACCGGCGTGTACGGACGCAGAATCATGAGCCCCGCGGAGCGGCGATTGCGGCCCAGGCTGGCCGCGGTAACAGGCTTGATGGAAACGATGACAAGGAATACCAGATCATTTTGCCGCATCTGCCCCCCGGACGTATTGTTTTCAACACAGTTTTTTTGCACGGCGACGTACGAGTGCGACCCTTTAGGGTTGAAGATTTCCGGGATGCCCTGGCCAAGACTGGTACGCTCCCAGACGTGGTGGCCTTGGGGGCTTACCAAATAAACCATGTCTGGGCGGTGACTTTGAGCAGCACGGAAGCAACCAAGCGGCTGCTAGTCTTCAAGGAGCTTGAAGTGAAAGGTCGACGGTGTATCGTCATTGAGCCGGAGGACCAACAGGTGAAGCTACGGCTCCACTGGATGTTGCATGGCGTGGCGGATGAGGATATCCGAACTGCTTTTGCGGCTTTCGGTGAGGTGACCGAAGTGACTCGTGAGCGGTGGCGAGTCCAGGGCGTGCACGAAAAGGGCTCAACAACGAGAACCGTGCTTCTGAAGTTGATGCCTGGGATGAAGATAGAAGACCTGCCTCACCAGATAAGAGTAGCAGGGGAGTTGGCCCTTGTTGTGGTGCCTGGGCTGCCAATGCAGTGCCTGCGCTGCCGCGGGACCGGTCATGTGCGCCGGGAATGTAAGATTCCGCGTTGTTCGACATGTAAGCGTTTTGGCCACTCCGCGGAAGATTGCGTACGAACGTGTGCAGTGGCTACTGCACCAACAGCGAGGGCGGACATGACGGAGCCCCAAATGGATGTGACAGAGACAGAAGAGGCCGCAAAAGAGGTCGGAGAAGCTGAAAAGCTAGCAGCAACGACAGGTATTTTAGTACCCCCGGGGGGTGGTGACGAGATACTCGGTAGGCCAGACAAGGAAGTCACACTACCAAAAAACGGACCGTCAGAGGAAGAAAGGGTGAGCGATGCCGAGAGTTCAAAAATTGAACTTCTGGAGTCTGCGGGCGGACAGGAAACCCTCGAAAAGAGCAGCGGCCGAGGGACCAACGTCCAAGGCCCTGCGAAGCGGGCCTACGACGAGAGCACCAGTGAGACAAACAAGGCAGAGGCAGCTAGCAACGATGAGCTGCCGATAAAAACGCCAATAGGAAGGAGGGCCACCTTCAAACCAAGACCGAATTTCTCGACGGACAGGAGAGCTGCCGAAAAGCCGCCCCTGTCAGAAGGTCTGCCAGTCCGACCTCATGGCTCTGGCGTCAGCGAAAGCGTCTAGCGCCATGCTAGACGTGAAAGGTAAGCACCAAGCTCTTGGCCTCTTTTCACTCTAAGAAAATGGCATATGTACTGTCACTAAAGGTTGCGACCCTTAACGTGAGAGGTCCAGCAGCGAAAAGGAAGCAGAGCCAGGTCCTGCGCCTTTTAAATGAAAATGACATCGATATACTTGGAGTTCAAGAGACAAAAGTCGAGGGTGAACAAGAGGCCGAGAGCATGGTGCAACGTTTCACGTCGCGGTTTTACGCAGCTGTCAGCCATGCAGTCGGTACTTCTGCTGGATGCGTCCTGTTTGTGAAGAAGTTGCCGGGTCTTGTAGTGCAGTCGCATGCTTCTTTTCCGTCGGGTCGGGGTGTGGTCGTCGATTTTAGCTTTTGCTCGGCTGAGTGGCGTGCTGTTTGTATATATGCACCTACGATAGTTGAGGAGAGGGCTGCTTTGTTTGATTTTGTTGAAGGGTATTTAAACACGGATAAGCAACTTGTCTTTCTGGGAGATTTCAATTGTGTACTGAGCTCCGGTGACAAAACTAGCCATCGTACATTTAGGGATCGTAGCACAGAGGTACTTTCGCGCTTGATTGACGAGTTTGCACTGGAAGACGTTGCAGAGTGTCTCACGAGCGAGCGACGGGTTCAGTATACGCATTTTCAGGGTGCTAACCACGCCCGCGTTGACAGAATTTATGTGTCCGCAGAGTTGGCTCCAAAATGCCAGGATTATTATGTTTTGGCGGTAAAGTACTCAGATCACTACATGGTTCAGTGTACAATTGGAACAAGAAAGGGAGGTAGCGGTTTTAATTGGGAATTGTGGAATAATAAACTGCTGAATGACGAGCAATTTACCAGACTAGTAGAAGAAGAAATTGGTAAGATTTGTCAGGAGGACACCCACGAACTGGGTCAAGAATGGGAACTGTGTAAGCAACAAATTAAAATCAAAGCTATAGAAAAGGCCAGCTGCATACGGTTTCAAGAAAAACAAAATGAAATGCATTTAAGATCTTTGCTAGATAAATTGTTAGCCCTGGAGTGTAACACGCCTGGGTTATACATGGACGACGTTAGCAAAATGAAACAAAGACTTCAACTGAATGACGAATACCGTTATCCGGAGCACTGGTGCGTGCGAGAGCGGAAAAATTGGCCATGGATGAGACGCCGACAAAAAGATCGTTGGGAATAGAAAAAGCAAATGCAAGGCGAAATCACGTGGCAGAGGTAGATTGGGCAGGACGCACAGAAACCGATAACGAAGGAATCGCGAAAGCTTTCCGGGAGTATTATGAAGAGCTATTTTCGTCCCGAGAGGTTTATTTGGACCGTTTTAAAGAATCCTTTTTTGATACGATGCCAAAAATTGATGACGAACAAAAAGAAAGACCGGAGCGGCCAATAAGCGAAAAAGAAGTGCAGCAGGCAATAGAAAATTTAAACCCAGGGAAATCACCCGGGCCTAATGGCCTGAGTGCGGCTTTTTGTAAAGCGTTCAAGGACCAGCTATCTCCTTTGTTGTGTGCCTTATTTAATGAAGCGTATGAACTGAAGGCACTGCCTGCGTCTTTCGGATCGTCGCACACAGTACTTATTCCGAAAACTAACCAACCAGATAAGCTTAGGGATTTGTCGTCTTAAAGGCCTATAGCTTTGACAAACGTTGATTACAAGATGTAAATGAAGGTGCTTGCTGGAAGACTACAAACGGTTATATGCGAACTAGTGGGCCTTCACCAAACGTGCGGTATCAAAGGGCGATCTATCTATCAGAACATTCACAAAACGAGAAGTGTACTCGAATGCTGCGATGCAACCCTTGCATGTGTTGCGTTACTGCAGTTGGACTTGGAGAAAGCTTTCGATTGTGTGGCACATACTATTCTGTTCAGTATATTAGACTATGTTAATGTCGGCTCTGTTATTCGAGAGGGAGTGGCGTTGGCGTACCGTAACTGCACTACGAGATTAATTGTCAATAAGTCACTGGGAGCCCTCATCAACGTACGACGTTCGGTGCGCCAAGGTTGCCCCCTCAGCCCTCTTTTGTTCGGCATTTATATTGAAACATTGTGTTTAAGCATCCTACAAAACGATGACATTGATGGGTTTCGACTGCAGGAGTCAGAAGTCAAATTGCTGGCTTACGCAGACGACGTTGCGGTTTTTTGTGTAAATAAGGAGAGTATAAAGAGGACAGTGGATGTGGTAAAACATTTTAGCAAAGTCACAGGGAGTAAAGTTAACTGGGGCAAGTGCCTGGGATTTTGGCGCGGTGAATTGCAGCTGACCCCCGACACTTTCGCTAATGTATCGTGGGTTACAACGCCTGCAAAGTACTTGGGTGTGCCCTTGGAATTTTACCAGGAAAGCGAGCCATACTGCCTAGAGCAGGTCAAAGAAACCCGTGAAAAAGCAGAGAAATGGAAAAGCGCTAAATTATCAATATTTGCAAGAGCCGTAGTTTGCAACCTGTTTTTAATTAGTCAGTTATAGTATGTAATGCAAGTGTTGCATTGCTCCCGTGTAAATGTGCAAAAATTGCATCGAGTTGTTGCGGTGTTTGTTTGGGCCTCGATTTGGGAGAGGTGCAGTCGGATAAATTTGTTCCGGCATGTGAAGCATGGGGGGCTTGGTCTGGGTCATTTGTTTCTGCGACAGATTGTCAACCGGTTTATGTTTTTTAGGCATGCCAGCGATCCATTCCTGCGCACAGTGTGTCAACAAAGACTTGGTCGAGCGTTGCCTGATTTCGTAGTTTATACTAAATGTATGCCGGGTTCTCTTTTTGGATTCTTTAGGGAAATTGTTGTGAGCGTGAAATTGTTGTGAGCGTGGTTATCACTGCGATCCAGATGCACGGTCAGCCCGCAAGTATTTCCGTGAAAGTGTGCAGCGATGGCTCGACGTGCTTAAATTGCAACCATGTGCTCCTGAGTGGCTGTCAAAGCTGGGACCTTTGACGGTGCTCAAGGAATTTTAACATGACAATGCCTGCCCCTCAGTGGGTGTTAGGCAACGCGAACTAGCTTTGTGTACATAAATTATTCCTTTGTTCCTGTTGTTTTGAGTTCCAGTGCGGTGTATTTGTGTCAAAGTCAGGCAATAAAGAAAAAAAAAGTATAGTGGCCAGTATCCCCGCCTGTCACGCGGGAGACCGGGGTTCGATTCCCCGACGGGGAGCTTAGTTTTTTCTTTTTTGCATTTTGCGCCATTTCAGAACAACGCTTAGCCTCTTCCCTGCGCCTCCTCGTTAGTATAGTGGATTCTACTTCCGGCCACCGAGCGTGACGGACGTGTATATCATGTGCTCCCAAGGAGCGGATTCAGCGGCCCAGCTGGGCCGTGGTATCAGGAGTACGGAAAGGCCTGTCAAGGATTATGAACTGGTTCTACCGCATCTGCCTACAGGTTCGAGTGTTTTGCATACTGTTTTTTTGCATGGCGACATAAAAGCCAGGCCGTACCGGGTGGAGCACTTTCGAGACTCCCTCGCTCGTCTTTCACTTTTGCCGGAAGTGGTTGCTCTCGAAGCATATCAAATGAATCACGTATGGGCGGTAACGTTTAAAGGTGAAGAGGGGAAAGCGAAGATTTTCCAAGCCGAAACTTTCGAAGTGAAGGAGCACCGATGCGTGGTCATTGACCCCTGTAACCAAGGCATCAGGTTAAAAATTTCTGGCTGCTTCACGGCGTGCACGACGATGATGTGCGAGCGGCGTTGGCGGCTATTGGAAAAGTTACCGAAATATCAAGAGAAAAGTGGAAAGTGCAAGGGTGTGTCGACAAGGCTTCAACGACTCGAACGGAGACGCTGAAGCTAAAAGCGGGCGTAACCATTGAATACCTGCCGCATCAGCTTCGGGTAGCCGAGGATGTCGCACTCGTCCACGTCCCAGGCAGAGCCCCGCTTTGCCTCCGGTGCCGGGGGAAAGGTCATATACGTCGGGATTGTCGTGTGCCGCGCTGCGGGCTGTGTCGTCTCTACGGCCATGACGAGTCCCAGTGTGTGCGCACGTATGCCAACGTTGCAGGCCCCGTGCCGAGTGAAGTGGCAGGCGAGCACTTGATGGACGCAGTGGACGCCGAGAAAGCTAGCAGTGGAATCACTGAGGATGCAGTGCAGAAAGAACAATCCTCTGAGAAGACTCCTGCCCTTAAAGAACACTCTGATTCAGATGTGATTGTTCAGTTGCCGAATGTTGCTGGGACCGAGACACCCACGAAAGAAGACGGCAATGCGAGTGCTGTAAGCCCATCTTCGACTACACAATACATTGAGGAACAGGGAGACACTGAAGCTGAGATGCCTGCTGCTTCTACCTTGCCTGTGAAGCGTGTGCACGAAGACAGTGTCAACGTAGGATCAACACAAGCAGGAGCGGGGAACGGTCAGCCTAGACTGAAGGCGGCCCCCCTTCGCCGGTCGGTCTTCAAGCCAAGGCCAAACGTGCCTCCAGACCGGAGAACTGTGTCACCTGTGCCTCCGCCATTGCGGGGGTACCCTTTCCGGTCGAGACGTTACAAGCCCGGTCCATGATCGGGAGCAGCGCTTGGAACGGCGGACGGACTCGTCGAAACGGAAGAATGGCCGTCCCGTGCTGTCTTTCATCAAACGCAATGCTGTCTTTCTGCAAAAGAGATGTGAGTGATATATGTTTCACGGTTTATAATTTCTTGAGATGGCGACCAATTTATCCACTAGCTTGCGCGTAGCCACGCTAAATGTGCGGGGGCTGTCAACGAGTCGGAGACAACAGCAGCTGAACCGCATTCTGCTGGAAAATGAAATTGATATGCTAGCAGTTCAAGAGAGCAAAATGGAAAGCGAACAACAAACAGATAAAATGGCTGAAATATATCGTTCTAGATATAGTGTTTGGGTTTGTCATGCTGTTGGAAGATTGGGGGGATGTGTCATTTTCATCCGACATTGCATAGAATGTGTACAGTCTGCGTTCTCGTGTGAGAGTGGACGGCTATTGCTATGTGATTTCAGTTTTTCTCGATTGGACTGGAGAGTGATCTGCGTTTATGCGCCGACTAGAACGTTTTAGCGGGAAGAGCTTTTTTACTATATGAAATCCTTCCTAATACATGAGAGGCGTGTTCTCCTGCTTGGAGACTTCAACTGTGTCTGTAGACCGGAACATAGAAGAACAGACCGTGTCCGTCGTGACAAGAGTGCAGAGTTACTTATTGAATTGTTAATGAGGCAGAGCTTGAAGATGCTGGCTGTATACTGACGCATGAGGGCCAAGCAAAGTTCACGCACTTTCAAGGTAGCTGTCATGGAAGGTTGGACCGAATATATGTTCCCATTGATTGTGTGCCCTTTTGCTCGGATTATCAAACACTTCCCATGAGCTTTAGTGACCACTCCCTCGTAATGATTAATCTAGGTATGAAAAGTAAGGCAACAAAGTTCAATTGGGATCTATGGAAATTTAATGAAAAAATGCTGCTGGATGAAGAGTTTATCAGTAAAGTGAAAGAATATATTACGCATATGTTACAAAATGACTCTAATTTTATACAAGCATGGGAGCAGTTTAAGTGCGATATAAAGATAGCTGCTATTGACCGAGCATGCACTCTCCTACGTAAAGAAAGAGAACAAGAAAAAGAACTTCGTAGCACACTTGAATACATGCTTAGCATGGAGAGCGTTAAGCCTGGCTTGTTCGACCAAGATATTAAAAAGATAAAAACCGAACTTGAGGTGATGGACGAAGAGAAGTATCGCGGTGCGGTGATAAGGGCACGCAGCGAAAAATTGTGGCTCGGAGAGACGCCCACGAAAAGGGCACTTAGTGACGAAAAAAGGTACCCAGTGTCAAAAGAGATAAAAGAAATCTGCTATCAGAACGTAGTTACCTCGGAAAAAAAAAACGATTGAACGGGCGTTTGTAGAATTTTACAGCGATATGTTTAGCCTGAAAACACCGGACATTGAACGCTTCAGAAAAGACTTTCTGTCGCTGATGCCAAGAGTAGAAGACGAAGTGGCGCAGACACTTGAAGCAAGTATTACTTGCGAGGAAATTGAGGCCGCTATCGGGGAATTAAATTCCAATAAGTCACCCGGACCAGATGGTCTTGGTGCTGCCATATACAAGGCCTTTCCAAGTGAAATGGCTGTTTTACTGGAAAGAGTTATTAGTGAATGCTACAAAAAGAACGTCCCTCCTCCGTCTTTTCGAATGTCACACATTGTACTAATCCCGAAAACAGATGACCATGTTAAGCTTCAGTCTGTAGCGTCTTACCGTCCTATAAGTCTAACGAATGTTGACCATAAAATTTACATGAAAGTATTAGGGCGATGACTCCAACGTGTAATTACTTCTCTTGTAGGCCCACATCAGACATGCGGTATAAAAGGAAGGACCATTTTTACTAACATACACGCAGCAAGGAGTGTACTCGAATGTTGTGACGCGATGCATGACCACGTAGCCATGATGCAATTACACCTCCACAAAGTATTTGATAAAGTGGTACATGAAATTTTGTTCTCTGTTTTAGAGTATGTCAATGCTGGTTCCGTGATTACAAAGGGCGTGAAAATGGTTTACGAGTGCTGTTCAGCGAGACTGGTCGTGAATAAGCAGTTAACTGATCGTATACCTGTTCAGTCGTCAGTAAGGCAGGGCTGTCCCCTGTCTCCCCTTTTGTTTGCGCTTTATCTGGAGCCTTTCTGTCTAAGATTGCTTACAAGGCCAAACATACGCGGTTATAGATTTTTTCAAAGTGAAGTTCGGGTTTTGGCATACGCGGATGATATTGCGGTTTTTTGTACTGACCATGAGAGCGTGCAAGAAGTTGTAAAAGAAGCCACTGCTTTTTGCACTGCAAGTGGAAGTGAAATTAGTTGGGCAAAGTGTTTAGGATTTTGGCACGGAAACTGGCAATACGCGCCTGAATTATTCTCCAGAATGCAATGGACAACAACGCCAGGCAATTACCTTGGTGTGCCACTAAAGCATTACCGTGAAAGCAAGGAATGTTGGGCCGGTGAAGTTGAGCAAGTGAAAACCCAAACAAACAAATGGGGAGGACATAACTTTTCTATGTTCGCAAGAGCTACCGTTTGCAATATGTTCCTAGTTGCCAAAATTTTTCACATGCTGCAAGTGTTATCTATGTCAAGAATCTCTGTTCAAAAACTGCATAGGGTATTTGCCACGTTTGTGTGGGCTTCAACATGGGAGCGTACCAGTCGATGCAATCTTTTTCATACGGTGCATAACGGTGGACTAGGCTTGTCACATTTATACTTAAAGCAGATTGTAACAAGGTTCTTTTTTTTGCGCGAACAAAGCGATGTTTTTCTTAGAACGGTAATCCAAGTGCGATTGCGTGATTCACTGCCGGAATATGTAGTTTCGACTATGTCTACAGGGACAATGGCTCTAAGTGCTTTTCTTCGCGAAGTTGTCGCGTCCTTCCAAATAGTGAAGGCGAGATTTTCAAATGAGTATATGTGTACTGTTACACGAAAACGGCTGTACAAAGATTTATTGGAAACCTTTTTACCTGTGCCTCTTTATCGCGCTGTATATGCTTTGGGTCCGGAGCGGGACGTGTTGAAGAGAGTGAAAAGAATGGCCATCAGATCGTCCGCTAAATCTTTCTTTTTTCAATTGCATACCGGCCCTCTTCCGGTGAAGCCATGGCTGAAAAGCAAAGGCCTTTTCGTGCCTTGGTCTGCTGACTGTTTAATTTGCAAAAAGCTGGAATCCATAGAGCATATTTTCCTTGATTGTCACGATGCGGTTTTTTTGTGGGACGTGCTACAGCGTACTATTAAAAAGGACTTACCAATAACGCCGTTTGGCATACGCTACCTTCCATGCGCCCAGCCAGAAGAAGTGCCCAGTGATTTATTAATGGTGTTGTGCATGCACAGCATATGGAGAACGCGGATGGATGTTCGCCATGAGCATGTTGTCGTACACCCAGCCCATCAGTATTTTGTTGAAAGTGTAATGTACACGCGTGATGTTTTCGGAGGGCAATCTGAACCCCCGGAATGGCTGCCAGTCTTGGACAAGCTCATGTCACCTAATCCATTCTACCACAAGAAACCTGTAAGAAAGTGACTTGTGTTTTTAATTCCATGCGACTTTTCATCGTTCTTTGTAGTTGCCAAGTCGGTAATAAAAAAAAAAAAAAATCCTCGTTAGTATAGTGGCCAGTATCCCCGCCTGTCACGCGGGAGACCGGGGTTCGATTCCCCGTCGGGGAGCTTAGTTTTTATTTCTTTTTTGCATTCTGCGCCATTTCAGATCAGCGCTGCCGTTTCACCTGCGCCTCCTCGTTAGTATAGTGGCCAGTATCCCCGCCTGTCACGCGGGAGACCGGGGTTCGATTCCCCGACGGGGAGCTTAGATTTTGTTTCTTTCTTGCATTATCCGCCATATCACAACAGCACGTAGCCTCTTCCCTGCGCCTCCTCGTTAGTATAGTGGCCAGTATGATTCTGCTTCCGGCCACGCCAGTGAACGGACGCAGGATGCAGGGCTCCTCAGGAGCGGCTTCAGCGGCCATGTCAGGCCGCGGTAACAGGACTGCTGAACAGGATGGTACTTATCAAGTTGTTTTGCCTGCACTGTCAACAGGTCGGTTTGTTTTGAATACGGTTTTTTTGCACACCGATATCAGGGCCCGCCCTTACCGGGTGGAAGATTTCCGCGACGCGTTGGCACAGCATTCGCTGATCCCCGATGTTGTTGCGATGGGGGCGTATCGGATGAGCCACGTCTGGGCTGTCACTCTCAAGGATCCTGAAGCGGTGACCAAGCTTGTTAGTGTCGGTGTGTTGTGTGTGAAAAACGGTCGCTGCTTGGTAATTGACCCGGCCAACCAGGACGTGCGACTGAAACTTCACTGGCTTTTACACAACGTGCCAGACGAGGATGTGCGTGCTGCCTTTACGCCGTATGGAAAGGTGTTGGAAGTTACAAGGGAGCGCTGGCGTGTGAAAGGTATGGTAGAAAAAGGCTCAACTACTAGACTTGTCACGCTTAAGTTGAAAGCTGGCGTGAAGCTGGATGACCTGCCACATCAGTTGAACGTTAGCGGTGAGCTGGCGCTCGTTGTTGTGCCAGGCAGACCTCCCTTGTGCCTACGCTGTGGGACCACTGGTCACATCCGCAAGGAGTGCCCGTTTCCTCGCTGCGGAACCTGTCGACGGTTCGGTCATGAAGACAGCGAGTGTGCACGTACCTACGCAAGCATTGCCGGACCTGGGACCAGCGAGGACACGTCCGAGTTGATAATGGATGAGGTGGATGCGGAGGAGGCGGTAGACATTAGAGGACAGTCAACGAAACAGGATGCGCCTTCCATGACGGTTTTAACTAAGCATAAGGTGACTGTCTCAAGTGAAAAGAATGAAACTCGGCACGTCTCGCACGTTCCATCGCAGGACCAACAGGACCACGAAAGCGCTTCAAAGGAAGCGTCAGAAGACGTAATCAAGTTTTCTGACGCTGATGAGCATCCGAGTACTGAGCCTCCTTGCACTGATGCCATGGAAGTTGGACCGGAGACAGCGGCCTTAATTGCCTCAAAACGTCCACACGAGGAAAGCTTCGAGGAGACTCAGCTGCCAGGCGGCGTTTGTGGTGAGCCGCCGCCGAGAACTGCGGGCATCCGAAGATCGACTTTGAGACCGAAGCCGAACTTTGCCGACACGCGGCAGGCGGGGAAACCGCCTCCGTAGGTTTTGTGGTGTCCTGAACGATTTGTGGGTCGGCTGCCTACCGACCAGCGTCAGGAACATTCTGCAACCAAGCGGGGCGTGTGTGAAAAAAAAATGAAAAACGGTGCTTGGACTTCGTTTGAATGCAGCCCGACGTTCTGCAGGGAGGACAATACGTGCACACATATGCCGCTCTTCTTCAGAAGCGGAGGACACGCAACCATGAAGGTAGGCACCATGCGGGTACGGGCGGCCCTTTCTAACACATGACTCTCAAGCTTAATTCGGCGTTACACGTAGCTACTTTGAATGTCAGAGGGCTGGGAGCGAGAAGGCGACAATGCCAGCTCAGTCGCCTCCTTGTGGATAATGATATAGATATAGCAGCTGTGCAAGAGTCAAAGATTGAGAGCCATGAAAGCACTGACCGTATGGTGGCTTCTTTTCAAACAAACTTTTATGTGTGTGTATGCCATTCTGTTGGTGTATCGGGTGGATGCCTTTTATTTATACGTAACACGCTGGGAGTAAGTGTAGAGTTCGTTTTTGCCTGTCCAAGTGGTCGGCTCTTGGTTACTGATTTTACCTACAGTAATTTATGCTGGCGTGTTGTGTGTGTGTATGCTCCCAATTCAGAATGCGAACGCGGATTTTTTTTTGAGTCTATTGAATTGTGGTTGAAGGTCGACAAAATCTTGCTTGTACTTGGTGACTACAACTGTGTGTGCGCTGTTGTGGACCGAGCGGCGAAGTGTAAACCTCGAAGAGACAGAAGCTCCGAGCTGTTGAATGCACTTGTGCATGAGTATGGCCTTGAGGATGTTGGTAGTGTGTTCTCCACTGGAAATCAGCCAGAGTTGACGCACTTTCAGCGAGATAGCCATGCTAGATTGGACAGGGTGCATGCCTCGGTTGATCTTGTTTCCGTATGTACTGCATATGAGGTCAAACCTGTGTCTTTCAGCGATCATTGTCTCGTGAGTGCAGTGTTTGGTCGCAAAGGAAAGAAATCGCGCTTTAACTGGCACCTATGGAAACTGAATGCCAAACTTCTTGCCGATGAAGAGTTCCTTACGGAAGTTAAGACCGAGTTTGAAAATCGTCTTGCTATGCGACCAGTGAGTTTTGCAGAGGAATTGGACAGCTTCAAAGAGTGGGTCAAATTGAAATCCATAAAAAAGAGTAGTAAGCTGCGGTACAAAGAGAAAGAAAAAGAACTGAATGAACAATTTGCTCTTTTTTTTGAGCATGGAAAGTACTGTGCCAGGGCATTTCGCCAGTAAAATACGAGAGCTTAAACGTGAGCTGGAAACAATCGACAGCGAAAGATACACAGCGGCTGTCATACGTGCATGGGCTGAAAAACTTTGGGCTGGAGAAGTGCCGACAAAACGAGCGCTAGCAGACGAGAAAAGATACGCCTGCCAGAAAGAAATAAGGAGTATAAGGTATGCCGGCCATATCACTGAAGATGCAAAAGATATTCAGCGTGCGGTAGCAGAGCACTTCGAAGAACTGCTTAGCGCTAGGCCTCAGACTGTAGGCGGCTTTCAAACAGATTTTCTAAGACTGATGCCTGCACTGGATGTCGAAAGTAAAGCGCGCCTAGAAACACCGATAACGTTGCAGGAGATAGTATCTGCAATAGATGACCTGACAACTGGGAAGGCCCCATGGCCGGATGGTCTAAGTGCTGCCTTCTTTAAAACTTTTCAGCAGTATGCGGCTCAGTTTATGCTATGTGTAATCACTGAAGCTTATGAAAGTAATACTGTCCCACTGTCTTTCTCTACATCGCACATTGTTCTAATACGCAAGACAGATGACCCGGAGAAACGACTGTTGGTGGGGTCATATAGAGCAATAAAGAAAAAAAAAGAATCCTCGTTAGTATAGTGGCCAGTATCCCCGCCTGTCACGCGGGAGACCGGGGTTCGATTCCCCGACGGGGAGCTTAGTTTTTGTTTCTTTCTTGCATTCTGCGCCATTTAAGAACAGCGCTTGCCGACTTCCCTGCGCCTCCTCGTTAGTATAGTGTTTTTTTCTTTATTGGCCAGTATCCCCGCCTGTCACGCGGGAGACCGGGGTTCGATTCCCCGACGGGGAGCTTTGTTTTTGTTTCTTTTTTGCCTTCGGCGCCATCTCAGAACAGCACTTGCCCTCTTCCCTGCGCCTCCTCGTTAATATTGCCGCGAAACCTTCAAAACAGTGTTGTTTTTTAACGGCCGCCGGCATACAGGCTTATCACTCTGATTCTGGACCGCGTATCAGTTCCGTAATCTTTGTTTTTTAATGCTCGATGTCGCGAGTCACACCTTTATCAGTTTTGTTGTAGCACAAGATGCACCGAGATCTGTCTCGAAGGTTCCGGCCACTCGGGTGTCTTTCCACAATGTTCCAGCCTGTGCTGGTAGCTGTTTGCGACGTTATCTAGATTGTTCTGTGCAGCCTTTAAATTGAGCGTTGCCGAGTGTGACGAGCATTCCTTGTCCGACGACCGACGAGCACGTTTGTTTCTATCGCCGCCTCCGAGTTGCTTAGTTCTTTTGCGTGCGCAAGTCAGCCCAAATAAAGAGTTTCTTTAGTGCAATCATCGACCCCCTTCATTTGTGTCGTCGACCTCGTCACCACTACGTGACATCTGGTGGAGGTGCTGCCTTTGATCCTTCGAGCGAAGACGCAAGCCGTGTTCCTGTCGCCCTGGAAGACCAGCCTACAGGTCACCGAGCCAGCCGCCGACTTCAAGGCCTACAAACCGAACACGGTCTGCTGCCTGACCCCATTCGATCTCGGAAGACATCGACGCTGACAATGGCCCAGCCTACAGCACCGGTTGTTTTCGTCCAGCCCCGTGAGCCCTCCTGCTTCCATGGACTACCGGATGAAGATGCGGGAGATTGGATGAACCTTTTCGACCGTGTGGTAGATTTCAACGGCTGGAACGACGCCGCGAAACATAGGCAAGTTTACTTTGTTCTGCAAGGACCTGCCCGAGTTTGGTTCGAAAATCATGAGGCAACTATGAATGATTGGGAGACTTTCAAGGAAGCGTTTCTTACTGCCTTTTCAAGCGTCGTCCGAAACGAAAGAGCCAAGGCCCTCCTTCAGTCAAGACTTCAACTTACTGACGAGCCTGTCCTGGCATACGTTGAGGAGATGAAGCGCCTCTTTCGACGCGCCGACCCTAACATGACCGAAGGAGAGAGGGTCAAATTTTTAATGCGAGGCGTCAAAGAATCGCTTTTTGCAAGCCTTGTCCGAAATCCGCCAAAAACCGTGGCGGAAATTGAAACGGAGGCGTCTACTATCGAGAAGACGTTGGCCACCCGGATGCGCCACTACGAGCGACCGTTTCAGCCGGACTGCTCAAATCACTACCCCAACGCATCTACAAGCGGAGAGAACCTTCGGGACCTCATCCGGGAGATCGTGCGAGAGAAGCTCCGCCGACTAATGCCATCATCGCAACAACCGCAGGTGGCGACGCTCGCGGACGTCATCCGTGAAGAAGTCCAGCAGGCGCTGGGCGTTCCTCAAGCGACGGCTTCGACTGTTCCAGCACACGAGGCAACAGTGATGAACTACGCTGGTACATTACGTCGCCCTCCGCCCCGACGTGATGACTTTCCGAGCCCTCGCCGCAACCGCCCTGTTCCCGAAAGCCGCCCCTTGGCACCCGTCCGCCAAGCCTACCAACGACCCCAAGCCCTAGAAAGTGCGACGCCTGGAGGACAGCAAACAACCGACCGCTCTGCTTCCAATGTGGTGAGGCAGGACATATCCTCCGTCACTGCCCGTACAGGCGGATCGGCCTCCGTGGTTTCGCTGTCGACTCCCCACGACCCCGTCCTGGCGAGCGACCACAGGAAATCAACGACTTCCTGCGCAGCGGAGAGCACTCGTCGCCAAGGCGTCTATCACGATCCCCATCACCGTACAATGCCCGATTTGCGTCGCCGGGCCGCGGTTACGTGCAAGGACGGTCTCCTAGTCCCCGTAGGGGAAACTAAAGGCAGCAACCTTTGGAGGTGAGGTTGCTCAACGGCGAAAAGACGAAGATCCTCCGCCGCCGACGAACACTAACGACGACGCAACCATTTCATCGCCGCTCCACACGACGACATCGACGATAACACGACCAGAGTGCAAGCAGACACCGCCGCCCAGCGAAGTAACAACGGTATGCCCCGGCCATGACCTGAAGAAACGACGGAGCCGAGATCGGACACTAAGGCCCACGTGCAATGCGAGGACGCGAACAAGTGACCTTGAAGTTGATATCGACGGTCGCAGAGTCACTGCCCTAGTAGATACCGGAGCTGACTATTCAGTCATTAGTGGACCGTTAGTCTCTCAGCTCAGAAAAGTTACCACCGCTTGGGATGGCCCGCTGATTCGCACCGCAGGTGGCAACCTGGTTACTCCATCGGGACGATGCACTGCAAGAATAACCGTAAATGGGCGTACTTACCCCACCAGCTTTGTGGTCTTGCAGCAGTGCTCCGGCGACGTGATTTTAGGTATAGACTTCCTAAATGAACATAGGGCTATCATCGACCTGCGATCCAAGCTCATCAAGCTCTCTGCAGACAAAGCCATTCCTGCTACGACGACGTCAATGCAACACATTGCTCTAAACGTCCTCGATGAAGAATTGACCGTCCCGCCCCGATCAAGCATCGCAGTTTGCGTAGGTAGCGCAAACATCGAAACCGCTGAAGGCATCGTCGAAGGAAATATCCAATTGCTCTTAGAACGAGGTGTCGGCATCGCAAGAGGCATCGCGAAATTCCAGAGAGGTCAAGCTCAGGTGCTGGTAACAAACTTCACCGAAGAATACCGGCATCTCAACAAGGGCACGACGATCGCTTTTCTCGACGAATTAGCCGACCTCAAAGATGTATTCGCCCTCCACGACCAAACGCTGGAAGACGCACCGGACCAATTCCGTCAGCCCAAATTTGACATCAACCTGGCATTGACCCACAGCAGGAAAGACCTGATTCTCAGTCTTCTTCCAAGCTACGGGGAGTGCTTCTCGTCATCATCGTAGGCACGACAAACACCACTGGCCAAGCACCGCATTATAACGGACGAACACGCCCGACCTCTGCCCCAAAGCCCTTATCGTGTATCGCCCCGAGAACGGCAGGCCATTCGCGATCAAGTTGAGGAAATGCTGCGTGATGATGTAATCCAGCCATCGAACAGCCCCTGGGCGGCACCAGTCGTTTTGGTCAAGAAGACAGCACACTTCGCTTCTGCGTTGATTACCGCCGCTTGAATAGCATAACGAAGAAGGATGTCTACCCGCTTCCCCGCATCGACGACACTCTCGACCGGCTCTGCAGCGCAAGGTACTTCTCATCGATGGACCTGAAGAGCGGATATTGGCAAATTGAGGTCGACGAAAGAGATCGCGAGAAGACCGCTTTCATCACACCGGACGGCCTTTATGAGTTCAAGGTGATGCCATTTGGCCTCTGCTCCGCACCAGCCACGTTTCAACGAGTAATGGACACAGTCTTGGCAGGCTTGAAGTGGCAAATTTGTTTGGTATATCTGGACGACGTTGTTGTCTTCTCGTCAACCTTTGAAGACCACCTCAAACGACTACAGACAGTGTTGGAAGCCATCAAGTCATCGGGACTAACGCTAAAAGCAGAGAAGTGTCACTTCGCCTACGAAGAACTCCGGTTCCTAGGTCACATAGACCCGGAGAAAACAGCTGCAATCGCACAATTCCCACCGCCTGCCGACAAGAAAGCTGTGCGCCGATTTCTTGGGCTGTGCGCTTATTATCGACGATTTGTCAGAAACTTTTCGCGGATCGCCGAACCTTTGACGCAGCTTACAAAGGCTGACGTACCTTTTAAATGGGAAGCGCCGCAAGGAGAAGCCTTCGACGAACTCAAGCGCCGCCTGCAATGCCCTCCTGTACTTAGCCACTTTGATGAAAACACCGAGACCGAAATTCACACCGACGCGAGCAGTGTGGGCCTAGGAGCCATTCTCGTCCAGAAGAGTGCCGGACAGGAGAAAGTAATAGGCTACGCTAGCAGGTCACTCACAAAAGCCGAAGCCAATTACTCGACGACCGAGAAGGAGTGCCTTGCAATCATCTGGGCCACTTCTAAGTTTCGTCCATACCTATACGGCCGACCATTTAAGGTGCTAAGCGACCATCACGCGCTCTGCTGGCTGGCTAATTTGAAAGATCCCTCCGGCCGCCTTGCCAGATGGAGCCTTCGACTTCAAGAATTTGACATGACTGTAGTCTATAAGTCGGGCCGAAAGCATTCCGACGCAGACTGCTTATCACGCGCTCCCGTCGACGCCTTCCGAAGGACGATGACGACGATGCCTTTTTGGGACCGGTAAGCGCCAGCGGTTTCGCAGAACAACAGCGATCAGACCCTGAGCGGAAAGCGCTAGCCGATTACTTAGAAGGAAAGACCGCTTCCCCTCCTGGTGTGTTCAGGCGACATTTATCATCCTTCACGTTAAGCAATGGCCTCCTCGTGAAGAAGAACTTCGCACCCAAGAAGACCGCGCAGCTTCTCGTAGTGCCTAAAACCCTCCGGCAAGAGATTCTGCAGGCGTTACACGATGAGCCCACAGCAGGCCACCTGGGATTTGCACGCACGTTGCATCGAATCCAGGAGAATTACTACTGGCCGCGACTGCCTGCCGAAGTTGCCCACCACGTGAAGACGTGTCGTGAGTGCCAACGACGCAAGACGCCACCGATCAGACCAGCAGAACTACTAAACCCGATTCCGCCCCCAATCATGCCCTTTCAACAAATTGGGATGGATCTCCTTGGCCCCTTTCCATCTTCGTCTATGGGTAACAAGTGGATCATCGTGGCCACTGACTACCTTACCCGTTACGCCGAAGCAAAAGCACTGCCCAATGGTACCGCGTCAGAAGTCGCCAAATTTTTTGTCGAACAAATTCTCTTGCGACACGGCGCCCCAGAAGTGCTCATCACGGACCGGGGAACGGCGTTTACGGCAGAGTTGAAGCAAGCCATCCTGGAATACAGTCACACAAGCCATCGACGAACAACTGCGTACCATCCCCAGACCAATGGCCTTACGGAGCGCCTGAACAAAACGATCGCGGACATGATCGCTATGTACGTCAACGCTGAACACAAGACCTGGGACGCCATCTTGCCGTACGTGATCTTCGCGTATAACACGGCAATCCAGGATACAACCAGAGCGACCCCGTTCAAGCTTGTGTACGGTAGGGAGCCCACGACGACGCTCGCCGCAATGCTACCGCACGTAACCAACGAGCACAACCTCGACGTCGCCGCCTACCTGCAGCGTGCAGAGGAAGCTCGACGACTCGCACGGCTGCGTATTAAAGACCAACAGCGCACCGACAGCCGACGATACAACTTACGACGACGCCACGCAGAGTACAATCCAGAGGACCAAGTGTGGGTTTGGACACCAATTCGCCGTCGTGGACTTAGTGAAAAGTTGTTGCGTCGATACTTTGGGCCGTACAAAATCATTCGCCGCGTCGGACCACTGGACTATGAAGTCATTACCGACGGAACGTCAGCATCACAACGGCGACGCGCATGCCCAGAAATTGTACATGTTGTACGACTGAAGCCTTATTACGCACGTTAAACAATCTGTGGTGTTTAAACTTCGCAGTGTTTATGTTTAAGTTGCTTTGTTTTGGAACATCGAGGCGATGTTTTTTTTTTGAGGGGGGAGTAATGCCGCGAAACCTTCGAAACAGTATTTGCTGTTTTTTAACAGCCGCCGGCATACAGACTTATCACTCTGATTCTGGACCGCGTATCAGTTCCGTAATCTTTGCTTTTTAATGCACGATGTCGCGAGTCACGCCTTTATCAGTTTTGTTGTAGCACAAGATGCACCGAGATCTGTCTCGAAGGTTCCGGCCACTCGGGTGTCTTTCCACAAAGTTCCAGCCCGTGCTGGTAGCTGTTTGCGACGTTATCTAGATTGTTCTGTGCAGCCTTTAAATTGAGCATTGCCGAGTGTGACGAGCATTCCTTGTCCGACGACCGACGAGCACGTTTGTTTCTATCGCCGCCGCCGAGTTGCTTAGTTCTTTTGCGGGCGCAAGTCAGCCCAAATAAAGAGTTTCTTTAGTGCAATCATCGACCACCTTCATTTGTGTCGTCGACCTCGTCACCACTACGTGACAATATAGCGATTCTACTTCCGGCCACCGAGCGTGACGGACGTGTGTATCATGTGCTCCCAAGGAGCGGATTCAGCGGCCCAGCTGGGCCGTGGCATCAGGAGTACGGAAAGGCCTGCCAAGGATTATCAACTGGTACTGCCGCATTTGCCTACAGGTTCGAGTGTCTTGCATACTGTTTTTTTGAATGGCGACATAAAAGCCAGGCCGTACCGGGTGGAGCACTTTCGAGACTCCCTCGCTCGTCTTTCACTTTTGCCGGATGTGGTTGCCTTCGGGGCATATAAATGAATCACATATGGGCGGTAACGTTTAAAGGTGAAGAAGGGAAAGCGAAGATTTTGCAAGCCGAAGCTTTTGAAGTGAAGGAGCACCGATGCGTGGTCATTGACCCCTGTAACCAAGCCATCAGGCTAAAACTTTTCTGGCTGCTTCACGGTGTGCACGACGATGATGTGCGAGCGGCGTTTGCGGCTTTTGGAAAAGTGACCGAAATATCAAGAGCAAAGTGGAAAGTGCAAGGGTGTGTCGACAAGGCTTCACCGACGCGAACGGTCACGCTGAAGCTGAAAGTGGGCGTTACCATTGAGTACCTGCCGCATCAGCTTGGGGTCGCCAAGGACGTCGCACTCGTCCACGTCCCAGGCAGAGCTCCGCTTTGCCTCCGGTGCCGCGGGAAAGGTCATATACGGCGTGATTGTCGTGTGCCGCGCTGCGGGCTGTGTCGTCGCTTCGGCCATGACGAGTCCCAGTGTGTGCGCACGTATGCCAACGTTGCAGGCCCCGTGCCGAGTGAAGTGGCAGGCGAGCACTTGATGGACGCAGTGGACGCCGAGGAAGCGAGCAGTGGAATTACTGAGGAGGCAGAACAGAAGGAGCAATCCTCTGAGAAGACTCCTGACCTGAAAGAACACTGTGAGTAAGATTTGATAGTTCCGTTGTCGAATGTCGCTGGGACCGAGACACCCGTGAAGGAAGACGGCAATGCCAGTGCTGCAAGCCCAGCTTCGTCTACGCAACACAGTGAGGAACAGGCAGACACTGAAGCGGAGATGCCAGCTGCTTCTACCTTGCCTGTGAAGCGTGTGCACGAAGACAGTGTCAACGAGGGATCAACTCAAGAAGGAGCGGAAAACGGACAGCCTCCACTGAAGGCGGCCCCCCTTCGCCGGTCGTCCTTCAAGCCAAGGCCAAACGTGCCTCCAGACCGGAGAACTGTGTCACCTGTGCCTCCGCCATAGCGGGGGTACCCCTTTCGGTCGAGACGTCGCAAGCCCGGTCCATTATCGGGAGCAGCGCTTGGAACGATGGACAGACTCGCCAAAACGGAAGAATGGTCAACCCATGCAACAGTTGAACCGCAATGCTGTCTTTCTGCAGAAGAGATGTGAGTGAAATGTTTCGCGATTTATAATTTCTTGAGATGGCGACCAATTTGTCCACTAGCTTGCGCGTAGCCACGCTAAATGTGAGAGGGCTGTCAACGCGTCGGGGACAACAGCAGCTGAACCGCCTCCTGCTGGAAAATGAAATTGATGTGCTAGCAGTTCAAGAGAGCAAAATGAAAAGCGGAGAACAAACAGATAAAACGGCTGAAACATATCGTTCTAGATATAGTGTTTGCGTTTGTCATGCGGTTGGAAGATCGGGGGGATGTGTGATTTTCATTCGAAATTGCATAGAGTGCGTACAGTCTGTGTTCTCGTGTCAGAGTGGTCGGCTTTTGATGTGATTTCAGTTTTTCTGGATTGGACTGGAGAGTGATCTGCGTTTATGCGCCTACTAGAACATCTGAGCGCGAAGAGTTTTTTCAGTATATGAAATCCTTCCTAATACATGAGAGGCGTGTTCTCCTGCTTGGAGACTTCAACTGTGTCTGTAGACCGGAAGATAGAACAACAGACCGTGTCCTTCGTGACAAGAGTGCAAATTTACTTATTGACATTGTAAATGAGGCAGAGCTTGAAGATGCTGGCTGTATAATGACGCATGAAGGCCAAGCAAAGTTCACGCACTTTCAAGGTAGCTGTCATGCAAGGTTGGACCGAATATATGTTCCCATTGATTGTGTGCCCTTGTGCTCGGAATATGAAACACTTCCCATGAGCTTTAGTGACCACTCCCTCGTAATGATTACTCTAGGCATGAAAAGTAAGGCAACAAAGTTCAATTGGGAGCTATGGAAATTTAATGAAAAACTGCTGCTGGATGAAGAGTTTACCACCAAAGTTAAAGAATATATTAAGCATATGTTACAAAATGACTCTAATTTTATACAAGCATGGGAGCAATTTAAGTGCGAGATAAAGATAGCTGCTATTGACCGAGCATGCACTCTCCGACGTAAAGAAAGAGAACAAGAAAAAGAACTTCGTAGCACACTTGAATACATGCTTAGCATGGAGAGCGTTAAGCCCGGCTTGTTCGCCCAAGTTATTAAAAAGATAAAAACCAAACTTGAGGTGATAGACGAAGAGAAGTATCGCGGTGCGGTGATAAGGGCACGCAGCGAAAAATTGTGGCTCGGAGAGACGCCCACGAAAAGGGCACTTAGTGACGAAAAAAGGTACGCAGTGTCAAAAGAGATAAAAGAAATTTGCTATCAGAACGTAGGTACCTCGGAAAAAAAAAAACGATTGAACGGGCGTTTGTAGAATTTTACAGCGAATTGTTTAGCCTGAAAACACCGGACTTTGAACGCTTCAGAAAAGACTTTCTGTCGCTGATGCCAAGAGTAGAAGACGAAGTGGCGCAGACACTTGAAGCAAGTATTACTTCCGTGGAAATTGAGGCCGCTATCGGGGAATTAAATTCCAATTAGTCACCCGGACCAGATGGTCTTGGTGCTGCCATTTACAAGGCCTTTCCAACTGAAATGGCTGTTTTACTGGAAAGAGTTATTAGTGAATGCTACGAAAAGAACGTACCTCCTCCGTCTTTTCGAATGTCACACATTGTACTAATCCCGAAAACAGATGACCATGTTAAGCTTCAGTCTGTAGCGTCTTACCGTCCTATAAGTCTAACGAATGTTGACTATAAAATTTTCATGAAAGTATTAGGGCGACGACTCCAACGTGTAATTACTTCTCTTGTAGGCCCACATCAGACATGCGGTATAAAAGGAAGGACCATTTTTACTAACATACACGCAGCAAGGAGTGTTCTCGAATGTTGTGACGCGATGCATGACCACGTAGCCATGATGCAATTAGACCTCCACAAAACATTTGATAAAGTGGTACATGAAATTTTGTTCTCTGTTTTAGAGTATGTCAATGCTGGTTCCGTGATTACAAATGGCGTGAAAATGGTTTACGAGTGCTGTTCAGCGAGACTGGTCGTGAATAAGCAGTTAACTGATCGTATACCTGTTCAGTCGTCAGTAAGGCAGGGCTGTCCTCTGTCTCCCCTTTTGTTTGCGCTTTATCTGGAGCCTTTGTCTAAGATTGCTTACAAGGCCAAACATACGCGGTTATAGATTTTTTCAAAGTGAAGTTCGGGTTTTGGCATACGCGGACGATATTGCGGTTTTTTGTACTGACCATGAGAGCGTGCAAGAAGTTGTAAAAGAAGCCACTGCTTTTTGCATTTCAAGTGGAAGTGAAATTAGTTGGGCAAAGTCTTTAGATTTTTGGCACGGAAACTGGCAATACGCGCCTGAACTGTTCTCCAGTATGCAATGGACAACAACGCCAGGCAATTACCTTGGTGTGCCACTAAAGCATTACCGTGAAAGCAAGGAATGTTGGGCCGGGGAGGTTGAGCAAGTGAAAACCCAAACAAACAAATGGGGAGGACATAACTTTTCTATGTTCGCAAGAGCTACCGTTTGCAATATGTTCCTAGTTGCAAAAATTTTTTACATGCTGCAAGTGTTATCTATGTCAAGAATCTCTGTTCAAAAACTGCATAGGGTATTTGCCATGTTTGTGTGGGCTTCAACATGGGAGCGTACCAGTCGATGCAATCTTTTTCATACGGTGCATAACGGTGGACTAGGCTTGTCACATTTATACTTAAAGCCGATTGTAACAAGGTTCTTTTTTTTTGCGCGAACAAAGCGATGTTTTTCTTAGAACGGTAATCCAAGTGCGATTGCGTGATTCACTGCCGGAATATGTAGTTTCGACTATGTCTACAGGCACAATGGCTCTAAGTGCTTTTCTTCGCAAAGTTGTCGCGTCCTTCCAAATAGTGAAGGCGAGATTTTCAAATGAGTATATGTGTACTGTTACGCGAAAACGGCTGTACAAAGATTTATTGGAAACCTTTTTACCTGTGCCTCTTTATCGCGCTGTATATGCTTTGGGTCCGGAGCGGGACGTGTTGAAGAGAGTGAAAAGAATGCCCATCAGATCGTCCGCTAAATCTTTCTTTTTTCAATTGCATACCGGCACTCTTCCGGTGAAGCCATGGCTGGGAAGAAAAAGCCCTTTTTGTGCCTTGGTCTGCTGACCGTTTAATTTGCAAAAAGCTGGAATCCATAGATCATATTTTCCTTGATTGTCACGATGCGGTTTTTTTTGTGGGACGTGCTACAGCGTACTATTAAAAAGGACTTACCAATAACGCCGTTTGGCATACGCTACCTTCCATGCGCCCAGCCAGGAGAAGTGCCCAGTGATTTATTGATGGTCTTGTGTATGCACAGCATATGGAGAACGCGGATGGATGCTCGCCATGAGCATGTTGTCGTACACCCAGCCCATCAATACTTTGTTGAAAGTGTAATGTACACGCGTGATGTTTTCGGAGGGCAATCTGAACCCCCGGATTGGCTGCCAGTCTTGGACAAGCTCATGTCACCTAATCCATTTTATCACAAGAAACCTGTAAGAAAGTGACTTGTGTTTTTGATTCCATGCGACTTTTCATCGTTCTTTGTAGTTGCCAAGTCGGTAATAAAGAAAAAAAAATCCTCGTTAGTATAGTGGCCAGTATCCCCGCCTGTCACGCGGGAGACCGGGGTTCGATTCCCCGACGGGGAGCTTAGTTTTTATTTCGTTTTTGCATTCTGCGCCATTTCAGATCAGCGCTGCCGTTTCCCCTGCGCCTCCTCGTTAGTATAGTGGCCAGTATCCCCGCCTGTCACGCGGGAGACCGGGGTTCGATTCCCCGTCGGGCAGCTTAGTTTTCATTTCTTTTTTGCATTCTGCGCCATTTCAGATCAGCGCTGCCGTTTCCCCTGCGCCTCCTCGTTAGTATAGTGAGCGGCTGATGTAGCTCAGTTGGGATTCTGCTTCCGGCCACGCCAGTGAACGGACGCAGGATGCAGGGCTCCTCAGGAGCGGCTTCAGCGGCCATGTCAGGCCGCGGTAACAGGACTGCTGAAAAGGACAACACTTACCAGGTCGTTTTGCCTGCACTTCCAACAGGTCGGTTTGTTTTGAATACCGTTTTTTTGCACGCCGATATCAGGGCCCGCCCTTACCGGGTGGAAGATTTCCGGGATGCTTTAGCACAACACTAGCTAATCCCCGATGTTATCGCTATGGGGGCGTATCGGATGAGCCACGTCTGGGCCGTCACTCTCAAGGATACTGAAGCCGTCAACAAGATTGTCAGTGTAGGTGAGCTGTCTGTGAAAAACGGTCGCTGCTTGGTGATTGACCCGGCGAACCAGGACGTGCGACTCAAACTTCACTGGCTACTTCACAACGTGCCAGATGAAGATGTTCGTGCTGCATTTGCGCCGTACAGAAAGGTGTCAGACGTTTCCCGGGAGCGCTGGCGTGTTAAAGGTATGCTGGAAAAGGGCTCTACAACTAGACTCGTCACGCTGAAGCTGAAAGCTGGCATGAAGCTCGACGACCTGCCGCATCAGCTGAATGTTAGCGGTGAGCTCGCGCTCGTCATTGTGCCAGGCAGACCCCCGTTGTGCCTGCGCTGCCGGAGTACGGGTCACATCCGCAAAGAGTGCCGGGTTGCTCGCTGCGGAACCTGCCGACGGTTCGGGCATGAAGACAACCAGTGTGCACGAACCTACGCTAACATTGCCGGACCTGGGACCAGCGAAGACTCGTCCGAGTTAATTATGGACGAGGCGGATGCGGAGGAGGCTGCTGACATTAGAGGTCAGTCAACGAAACAGGACGCGCCTTCCATGACGGTTTTAACAAAGGATAAGGTGACGGTCCCAAATGAAAAGAATGAACCTCGGCATGTCTTGAACGCTCCATCCCAGGACCATGAAAGCGAGTCAAAGGAAGGGTCAGAAGACTTAACCAAATTTTCTGACGCTGAGGATCATCTCAGTACTGAGCCTTCCTGTACTGATGCCATGGAGGTTGGGCCGGAGACAGCAGCCTGAATTGCCGCGAAACGTCCGCATGAGGAAAGCGTCGAGGAGACTCAGCTGCCAGGCGGTGTTTGTGGTGAGCCGCCGCCGAAAACTTCTGGCATCCGAAGAGCCACGTTAAGACCGAAGCCGAACTTCTCGGCCGACACGCGGCAGGCGGGGAAACCGCCTCCGTAGTTTTTGTGGTGACCTGAACGATTTGTGGGTCGGCTGCCTACCGACCAGCGTCACGAACCTTCTACAACCAAGAGGTGCGTGTGTTAGCAAAAATGAAACAATGGGCTTGGACTTCGTTTGAATGCATCCCGACATTCTGCTGGCAGGACATTACATGCATGCATACGCCGCTCTTTGTCAGAAGCGGAGGCCACGCAACCATGAAGGTAGGCACCATGCCGGTACTGGCCTCTCTCTAGTACATGACTCTCAAGCTTAATTCGCCGTTACACGTAGCTACTTTGAATGTTAGAGAACTGGGAGCGAGATGGCGACAATGCCAACTCAGTCGCCTCCTTGTGGATAATGATATAGATATAGCAGCTGTGCAAGAGTCAAAGATTGAGAGCCAAGAAAGCACTGACCGTATGGTGGCTTCTTTTCAAACAAACTTTTATGTGTGTGTATGCCATTCTGTTGGTGTAACGGGTGGATGCCTTTTATTTATACGTAACACTCTGGGAGTAAGCGTAGAGTCCGTTTTTGCCTGTCCAAGTGGTCGGCTTTTGGTTACTGATTTTACCTACAGTAATTTATGCTGGCGTGTTGTGTGTGTGTATGCTCCCAATTCAGAATGCGAACGCGGATTGTTTTTTGAGTCTATTGAATTGTGGTTGAAGGTCGACAAAATCTTGCTTGTACTTGGTGACTACAACTGTGTGTGCGCAGCTGTGGACCGAGCGGCCAAGTGTAAACCTCGAAGAGACAGAAACTCCGTGCTGTTGAATGTACTTGTGCATGAGTATAGCCTTGAGGATGTTGGTAGTGTGTTCTCCACTGGAAACCAGCCAGAGTTCACGCACTTTCAGCGAGATAGCCATGCCAGATTGGACAGGGTGTATGCCTCGGTAGATCTTGTTTCCCTATGTACTGCATATGAGGTCAAACCTGTGTCTTTCAGCGATCATTGTCTCGTGAGTGCAGTGTTTGGTCGCAAAGGAAAGAAATCGCGCTTTAACTGGTACCTATGGAAACTGAATGCCAAACTTCTCGCCGATGAAGAGTTCCTTACTGAAGTTAAGACAGAGTTTGAAAATCGTCTTGCTATGCGACCAGTAAGTTTTGCAGCGGAATGGGACAGCTTCAAAGAGTGGGTCAAATTTAAAGCAATAGAAAAGAGTAGTAAGCTGCGGTACAAAGAGAAAGAAAAAGAAAAAGAACTGAATGAACAATTTGCTCTTTTTTTGAGCATGGAAAGTACTGTGCCAGGGCATTTCGCCAGTAAAATACGAGAGCTTAAAAGTGAGCTGGAAACAATCGACAGCGAAAGATACACAGCGGCTGTCATACGTGCATGGGCTGAAAAACTTTGGGCTGGAGAAGTGCCGACAAAACGAGCCCTAGCAGACGAGAAAATATACACCTGCCAGAAAGAAACTAGGAGGATAAGGTATGGCGGCCATATCACAGAAGATGATAAAGATATTCAGCATGCGTTAGCAGAGCACTTCGAAGAACTGCTTAGCGCTAAGCTTGAGACTGTAGGCGGCTTTCAAACAGACTTTCTAAGACTGATGCCTGCACTGGATGACGAAAGTAAAGCGCGCCTAGAAACACCGATAACGTTACAGGAGATAGAATCTGCAATAGATGACCTGTCACCTGGGAAAGCCCCTGGGCCCGATGGTCTGAGCGCTGTCTTCTTTAAAACGTTTCAGCACTATGCGGCTCAGTTTATGCTCGATGTAATCACTGAAGCTTACGAACGTAATGCTGTTCCATTGTCTTTCTCTACATCGCACATTGTTCTAATACCCAAGACAGAGGATCCGGAGAAACGACAGTTGGTGGGGTCATATCGACCGATAAGCCTCACCAATGTTGACTACAAGGTGTACATGAAGGTTTTAGCAAAAAGACTGCAAAGCGTAATAAAGGAATTGGTTGGGTCTCATCAAGCGTGCGGCATCAAGGGTCGATCCATTGCCACGAATATACATGTCGCAAGAACCGTACTAGAATGTGTTGATGCACTCGGTGGTCAGATAGCCATGATGCAGTTAGATTTGGCGAAAGTCTTTGACCGTGTTTCCCACGAAATTCTTCTTTCCATTTTGGAGCATTCTAACCTTGGAAAAGTCATAGTGGAGGGTGTTAATATGGCTTACGCGAACTGCACGACCCGTATTATAGTGAATGGTCAATTGACTGACAGCATCGCAGTACGTTCATCGGTAAGGCAGGGCTGCCCGCTCTCACCCCTGCTTTCTGCACTGTATTTAGAGCCACTTTGCTTGGCTATCATTGATAGCGATCGCATTTTAGGGTTCAAGCTGCAATCAGCACACGTGAAAATGCTAGCATATGCTGATGACATAGCAGTGTTTTGTGCAACTAGAAAGAGCATCTGTGAAGTTACGGGTGTCGTCCAAACATTTTTTGATCAAACCGGATGCAAGATCAATTGGGAGAAAAGCTCTGGGTTTTGGCACGGTGATTGGGACGTGACACCTGATTTCTTCTGTAAGCTGCGATGGTCTGCTCTCCCAACGCGATATCTAGGCGTGCCTTTAGATTGTTATCGAGATCCCAACGTGCACTGGATGGAAGAAACATCCAGGGCGAAAGAAAAAGCGGATGCGTGGCAAGGAAGGCAACTCTCAATGTTTTCGCGCGCTTCTATTTGCAATGTTTTTCTTATTTCGAGGCTGTGGTACCTCATGAATGTGTTGTGTGTCTCACGAACCTCAATTCAGAAAATGCACCGCGTTTTTGCTGTTTTTATTTGGGCATCCACATGGGAAAAAACCGCCCTGACGAATTTGTTTATTTCTGTTGAAAGGGGTGGGCTCGGCCTTGTCCATTTGTTCTTGCGTCAAGTGGTTTAGCGATTTATATTCCTGCGTGATCAAAAAGGTATCTTTCTAAGAACTGTGATGCAAGTGCGATTGCAGAGGTTGCTCCCTGAATGGATAGCGTCATGTGAAAGCATGCCTGGTACTGTGACTGGCTACCTGCGCGAGGTTGTTTTTTCGTGCAAGTTGCTGGAAGTGCGGTTTTCTTTTGCTTACCTTTTCAATGTTCCAAAAAAAAACTGTATAAAGATCTCATTGACGTGATGCTGCCGGTGCCTTTTTACCGGGCATTACACTGTGGAGGCCCAGGGCAGGACGTTTTGAAAAGAGTCAAGAAGATGCCCTTGAGGCCATCTGCTAAAACGTTCCTTTTCAAACTTCACTCTAATACGCTCCCTGTTAAAACCTGGCTGAATGAAAAAGGTATCTTCGTCCCATGGACAACGAATTGCCTGTTGTGCAAAAAACCGGAGACAATTGAACACGTCTTCTTACAGTGTTGGGATGCTGTCTTTCTATGGGACGTCCTCCAAAGGACAATTAAAAAGGAACTTCCCCTAACTCCGTACGGTATCAGATTCCTACCAGTGCAGAACGATGATGCACCTTATGATTTAATTATGCTTCTTGGCCTCCATAGTTCGTGGAAAACACGAATGCAGGTGCGTCACGCAGATATAAATACACGATCTGCGCGTGAAAACTTCATTGAAAGTGCGGTGTATATACGCGAATCTTTCAGGATGCAGCAGGATCAACCACAATGGCAATGTCTATTTGATGAGATGGTGAACCTGAAAAGATTTTAGCCGCGTACGCGTTAGCTCAAGTGTAGTTGACGTGTTTTATCATGTGTATTTTGTTTTTGTGTTTCACGGCAATAAAGAAAAAAAAATCCTCGTTAGTATAGTGGCCAGTATCCCTGCCTGTCACGCGGGAGACCGGGGTTCGATTCCCCGACGAGGAGCTTAGTTTTTATTTCTTTTTTGCATTCTGCGCCATTTCAGATCAGCGCTGCCGTTTCCCCTGCGCCTCCTCGTTAGTATAGTGGCAAGATTTATATGAAGGTGCTTGCTGGCAGACTACAAACGGATATATGCGAACTAGTGGGCCCTCACCAAACGTGCGGTATCAAAGGGCGATCTATCTTTCAGAACATTCACAAAGCGCGGAGTGTGCTCGAATGCTGCGATGGAACTCATGCATGTGTTGCGTTACTGCAGTTGGACTTGGAGAAAGCTTTTTATTGTGTGGCACATACTATTCTGTTCAGTATATTAGACTATGTTAATGTCGGCTCTGTTATTCGAGAGGGAGTGGCCTTGGCGTACCGTAACTGCACTACGAGATTAATTGTCAATAAGTCACTGGTGGCCCCCATCAACGTACGACGTTCGGTGCGCCAAGGTTGCCCCCTCAGCCTTCTTTTGTTCGGCATTTATATTGAAACATTGTGTTTAAGCATCCTACAAAACAATGACATTTATGGCTTTCGACTGCAGGAGTCAGAAGTCAAATTGCTGGCTTACGCAGATGACGTTGCGGTTTTTTGTGTGAATAAAGAGAGTATGAAGAGGACAGTGGAGGTGGTAAAACATTTTAGCAAAGTCAGAGGGAGTAAAGTTAACTGGGGTAAGTGCTTGGGATTCTGGCACGGTGAATGGCAGCTGACCCCCGACACTTTCGCTAATGTGTCGTGGGTTACAACGCCTGCAAAGTACTTGGGTGTGCCCTTGAAATTTTACAAGGAAAGTGAGCCATACTGGATAGAGAAAGTCAAAGGAACCCGTGAAAAAGCGGAGAAATGGAAAAGCGCTCAATTATAAATATTTGCAAGAGCCGCAGTTTGCAACCTGTTTTTAATTAGTAAGCTATGGTATGTAATGCAAGTGTTGCATTGCTCCCGTGTAAATGTGCAAAAATTGCATCGAGTTTTTGCGGTGTTTGTTTGGGCCTCGAGTTGGGAGAGGTGCAGTCGGACAAATTTGTCCCGGCAGGTGAAGCAAGGGGGGCTTGGTCTGGGTCATTTGTTTGTGCGACAGATTGTCAACCGGTTTATGTTTTTTAGGGATGCCAGCGATCCATTCCTGCGCACAGTGTGTCAACAAAGACTTGGTCGAGCGTTGCCTGATTTCGTAGTTTATACTCAATGTATGCCTGGTTCTCTGTTTGGATTCTATAGGGAAATTGTTTTGAGCGTGAAATTCTTAAGTGCACGTTTTTCGAAAGAGCATTTAAGTAATGTTAACAGGAGAACATTATACAAGGATGTTTGTGAAGTGGTGTTCCCGGTGCCCTTGTACCGAGCTTTATACTATGGAGGCACAGGAAGTAATGTATTAAAACGCGTAAAGAAAATTTAAGTTGCTCCGGGAGCTAAAACGTTTTTCTTTATGCTACATACCGGTACTTTGAGTGTAAAATCATTTATGGAGGAGAAGGGTATGTTCCTACCGTGGGGGACCCAATGTCTCATCTGCAAACAGCCAGAGACAATAGATCACGTGTTTTTGCATTGCTGGGAGGGGGTATATTTGTGGGATGTTCTGCAAAGGACAATAAAAAAACAGTTGCCACTTGATTCCCATGGCATTAGGTATTTGTCATTGGATAACCACGATGATATGCCGTTAGACCAGGTTATGTTAATGTGCCTCCACAGTATATGGCGCGCACGAATGGCTGGTTATCACTGCGATCCAGATGCACGGCCAGCCCGCATGTATTTCCGTGAAAGTGTGCAGCGATGGCTCGACGTGCTTAAATTGCAACCATGTGCTCCCGAGTGGCTGTCAAAGCTGGAACCTTTGACGGTGCTCAAGGAATTTTAACATGACAATGCCTGCCCCTCAGTGGGTGTTAGGCAACGCCAGCTACCTTTGTGTACATATATTATTCCTTTTTTCCTGTTGTTTTGAGTTCCAGTGCGGTGTATTTGTGTCAAAGCCAGGCAATAAAGAAAAAAAAAAGTTAGTATAGTGGCCAGTATCCTCGCCTGTCACGCCGGAGACCGGGGTTCGATTCCCCGACGGGGAGCTTAGTTTTTACTTCTTTTTTGCATTCTGTGCCATTTCAGATCAGCGCTGCCGTTTCCCCTGCGCCTCCTCGTTAGTATAGTGGCCAGTATCCCCGCCTGTCACGCGGGAGACCGGGGTTCGATTCCCCGACGGGGAGCTTGGTTTTTATTTCTTTTTTGCATTCTGCGCCATTTCAATTCAGCGCTGCCGTTTTCCCTGCGCCTCCTCGTTAGTATAGTTTGCCACGTTTGTGTGGGCTTCAACATGGGAGCGTACCAGTCGATGCAATCTTTTTCATACGGTGCATAATGGTGGACTGGGCTTGTCACATTTATACTTAAAGCAGATTGTAACAAGGTTCTTTTTTTTGCGCGAACAAAGCGATGTTTTTCTTAGAACGGTAATCCAAGTGCGATTGCGTGATTCACTGCCGGAATATGTAGTTTCGACTATGTCTACAGGGCCAATGGCTCTAAGTGCTTTTCTTCGCGAAGTTGTCGCGTCCTTCCAAATAGTGAAGGCGAGATTTTCAAATGAGTATATGCGTACTGTTACGCGAAAACGGCTGTACAAAGATTTATTGGAAACCTTTTTACCTGTGCCTCTTTATCGCGCTGTATATGCTTTGGGTCCGAAGCGGGACGTGTTGAAGAGAGTGAAAAGAATGCCCATCAGATCGTCCGCTAAATCTTTCTTTTTTCAATTGCATACCGGCACTCTTCCGGTGAAGCCATGGCTGGAAAGCAAAGGCCTTTTCGTGCCTTGGTCTGCTGACTGTTTAATTTGCAAAAAGCTGGAAACCATAGAGCATATTTTCCTTGATTGTCACGATGCGGTTTTTTTGTGGGACGTGCTACAACGCACTATTAAAAAGGACTTACCAATAACGCCGTTTGGCATACGCTACCTTCCATGCGGCCAGCCAGGAGAAGTGCCCAGTGATTTATTGATGGTCTTGTGTATGCACAGCATATGGAGAACGCGGATGGATGTTCGCCATGAGCATGTTGTCGTACACCCAGCCCATCAATACTTTGTTGAAAGTGTAATGTACACGCGTGATGTTTTCGGAGGGCAATCTGAACCCCCGGAATGGCTGCCAGTCTTGGACAAGCTCATGTCACCTTATCCATTCTATCACAAGAAACCTGTAAGAAAGTGACTTGTGTTTTTAATTCCATGCGACTTTTCATCGTTCTTTGTAGTTGCCAAGTCGGTAATAGAAAAAAAAAAAATCCTCGTTAGTATAGTGGCCAGTATCCCCGCCTGTCACGCGGGAGACCGGGGTTCGATTCCCCGACGGGGAGCTTAGTTTTTATTTCATTTTTGCATTCTGCGCCATTTCAGATCAGCGCTGCCGTTTTTCCTGTGCCTCCTCGTTAGTATAGTGGCCAGTATCCCCGCCTGTCACGCGGGAGACCGGGGTTCGGTTCCCCGACGGGGAGCTTAGTTTTTATTTCTTTTTTTGCATTCTGCGCCATTTCAGATCAGCGCTGCTGTTTTCCCTGCGCCTCCTCGTTAGTATAGTGGCCAGTATCCCCGCCTGTCACGCGGGAGACCGGTGTTCGATTCCCCGACGGGGAGCTTAGTTTTTATTTCTTTTTTGCATTCTGCGCCATTTCAAATCAGCGCTGCCGTTTTCCCTGCGCCTCCTCGTTAGTATAGTGATTCTACTTCCGGCCACCGAGCGTGACGGACGTGTTCATCATGGGCTCCCAAGGAGCGGATTCAGCGGCCCAGCTGGGCCGTGGTATCAGGAGTACGGAAAGGCCTGCCAAGGATTATGAACTGGTTCTGCCGCATCTGCCTACAGGTTCGAGTGTTTTACATACTGTTTTTTTGCATGGCGACATAAAAGCCAGGCCGTACCGGGTGGAGCACTTTCGAGACTCCCTCGCTCGTCTTTCACTGCTGCCGGAAGTGGTTGCCCTCGGGGCATATCAGATGAATCATGTGTGGGCTGTAACGTTTAAAGGGGAAGAGGCGAAAGCGAATATTTTGCAAGCCGAAGCTTTTGAAGTGAAGGAGCACCGATGCGTGGTCATTGACCCCTGCAACCAAGGCATCAGGCTAAAACTTTTCTGGCTGCTTCACGGCGTGCACGACGATGATGTGCGAGCGGCGTTGGCGGCTTTTGGAAAAGTCACCGAAATATCAAGAGAAAAGTGGAAGGTGCAAGGGTGTGTCGACAAGGCTTCAACGACACGAACGGTCACGCTGAAGCTAAAAGTGGGCGTGACCATTGAGGACCTGCCGCATCAGCTTCGGGTCGCCGAGGACGTCGCACTCGTCCACGTGCCAGGCAGAGCCCCGCTTTGCCTCCGGTGCCGGGGGAAAGGACATATACGGCGTGATTGTCGTGTGCCGCGCTGCGGGCTGTGTCGTCGCTACGGCCATGACGAGTCGCAGTGTGTGCGCACGTATGCCAACGTTGCAGGCCCCGTGCCGTGTGAAGTGGCAGGCGAGCACTTGATGGACGCAGTGGACGCCGAGGAAGCTAGCAGTGGAATCACTGAGGATGCAGAGCAGAAAGAACAATCCTCTGAGAAGACCCCTGCTCTGAAAGAACACCGTGAATCAGATTTGATAGTTCCGTTGTCAAATGTTACTGAGACCGAGACACCCACGAAAGAAGACGGCAATGCCAGTGCTGCAAGCCCAGCTTTGGCTACGCAACACAGTGAGGAACAGGGGAACACTGAAGCTGAGATGCCAGCTGCTTCTACCTTGCCTGTGAAGCGGGTGCATGAAGACAGTGTCAACGAGGAATCAACCCAAGGAGGAGCGGAAAGCGGACAGCCTCCACTGAAGGCGGCCCCCCTTCGCCGGGCGTCCTTCAAGCCAAGGCCAAACGTTCCCCCAGACCGGAGAACTGTGTCACCTGTGCCTCCGCCATAGCGGGGGTACCCTTTCCGGTCGAGACGTTGCAAGCCCGGTCCATGATCGGGAGCAGCGCTTGGAACGACGGACGGACTCGCCAAAAAGGAAGAATGGTCATCCCGTGCAACAGATCAACCGCAATGCTGTCTTTCTGCAAAAGCGATGTGAGTGATATATGTTTCGCGATTTATAATTTCTTGAGATGGCGACCAATTTAACCACTAGCTTACGCGTAGCCACGCTAAATGTGAGGGGGCTGTCAACGCGTCGGAGACAACTGCAGCTGAACCGCATTCTGCTGGAAAATGAAATTGATGTGCTAGCAGTTCAAGAGAGCAAAATGGAAAGCGAACAACAAACAGATAAAATGGCTGAAATATATCGTTCTAGATATAGTGTTTGCGTTTGTCATGCGGTTGGAAGATCGGGGGGATGTGTCATTTTCATTCGAAATTGTATACAGTGCGTACAGTCTGTGTTCTCGTGTGAGAGTGGTCGGCTTTTGATATGTGATTTCAGTTTTTCTGGATTGGACTGGAGAGTGATCTGTGTTTATGCGCCTACTAGAACGTCTGAGCGCGAAGAGTTTTTTCACTATATGAAATCCTTCCTAATACATGAGAGGCGTGTTCTCCTGCTTGGAGACTTCAACTGTGTCTGTAGACCGGAAGATAGAACAACAGACCGTGTCCTTCGTGACAAAAGTGCAAAGTTACTTATTGACATTGTTAATGAGGCAGAGCTTGAAGATGCTGGCTGTATACTGACGCATGAAGGTCAAGCATTGCTCACGCACTTTCAAGGTAGCTGTCATGCAAAGTTGGACCGAATATATGTTCCTATTGATTGTGTGCCCTTGTGCTCGGAATATCAAACACTTCCCATGAGCTTTAGTGACCATTCCCTCGTAATGATTACTCTAGGCATGAAAAGTAAGGCAACAAAGTTCAATTGGGAGCTATGGAAATTTAATGAAAAGCTGCTGCTGGATGAAGAGTTTACCACTAAAGTGAAAGAATATATTACGCATCTGTTGCAAAATGACTCTAATTTTATACAAGCATGGGAGCAGTTTAAGTGCGATATAAAGATAGCTGCTATTGACCGAGCATGCACTCTCCGACGTAAAGAAAGAGAACAAGAAAAAGAACTTCGTAGCACACTTGAATACATGCTTAGCATGGAGAGCGTTAAGCCTGGCTTGTTCGCCCAAGATATAAAAAAGATAAAAACCAAACTTGAGGTGATAGACGAAGAGAAGTATCGCGGTGCGGTGATAAGGGCACGCAGCGAAAAATTGTGGCTCGGAGAGACGCCCACGAAAAGGGCACTTAGTGATGAAAAACGGTACGCAGTGTCAAAAGAGATAAAAGAAATCTGCTATCAGAACGTAGTTACCTCGGAAAAGAAAACGATTGAACGGGCGTTTGTAGAATTTTACAGGGAATTGTTTAGCCTGAAAACACCGGACATCGAACGCTTCAGAAAAGGCTTTCTGTCGCTGATGCCAAGAGTGGAAGACGAAGTTGCGCAGACACTTGAAGCAAGTATTACTTCCGAGGAAATTGAGGCCGTTATCGGGGAATTAAATTCCAATAAGTCACCCGGACCAGATGGTCTTGGTGCTGCCATATACAAGGCCTTTCCTAATGAAATGGCTGTTTTACTGGAAAGAGTAATTGGTGAATGCTACGAAAAGAACGTACCTCCTCCGTCTTTTCGAATGTCACACGTTGTACTAATCCCGAAAACAGATGACCCAGTTAAGCTTCAGTCTGTAGCGTCTTACCGTCCTATAAGTCTAACGAATGTTGACTATAAAATTTACATGAAAGTATTAGGGCGAAGACTCCAAAGTGTAATTACTTCTCTTGTAGGCCCACATCAGACATGCGGTATAAAAGGAAGGACCATTTTTACTAACATACACGCAGCAAGGAGTGTACTCGAATGTTGTGACGCGATGCATGACCACGTAGCCATGATGCAATTAGACCTCCACAAAGCATTTGATAAAGTGGTACATGAAATTTTGTTCTCTGTTTTAGAGTATGTCAATGCTGGTTCCATGATTACAAATGGCGTGAAAATGGTTTACGAGTGCTGTTCAGCGAGACTGGTCGTGAATAAGCATTTAACCGATCGTATACCTGTCCAGTCGTCAGTAAGGCAGGGCTGTCCTCTGTCTCCCCTTTTGTTTGCGCTTTATCTGGAGCCTTTCTGTTTAAGATTACTTGCAAGGCCAAACATACGCGGTTATAGATTTTTTCAAAGTGAAGTTCGGGTTTTGGCATACGCGGACGATATTGCGGTTTTTTGTACTGACCATGAGAGCGTGCAAGAAGTTGTAAAAGAAGCCACTGCTTTTTGCACTGCAAGTGGAAGTGAAATTAGTTGGGCAAAGTGTTTAGGATTTTGGCACGGAAACTGGCAATACGCGCCTGAACTGTTCTCCAGTATGCAATGGACAACAACGCCAGGCAATTACCTTGGTGTGCCACTAAAGCATTACCGTGAAAGCAAGGAATGTTGGGCCGGGGAAGTTGAGCAAGTGAAAACCCAAACAAACAAATGGGGAGGACATAACTTTTCTATGTTCGCAAGAGCTACCGTTTGCAATATGTTCCTAGTTGCAAAAATTTTTTACATGCTGCAAGTGTTATCTATGTCAAGAATCTCTGTTCAAAAACTGCATAGGGTATTTGCGACGTTTGTGTGGGCTTCAACATGGGAGCGTACCAGTCGATGCAATCTTTTTCATACGGTGCATAACGGTGGACTGGGATTGTCCCATTTATACTTAAAGCAGATTGTAACCAGGTTCATTTTTTTGCGCGAACAAAGCGATGTTTTTCTTAGAACGGTAATCCAAGTGCGATTGCGGGATTCACTGCCGGAATATGTAGTTTCGACTATGTCTACAGGGACAATGGCTCTAAGTGCTTTTCTTCGCGAAGTTGTCGCGTCCTTCCAAATAGTGAAGGCGAGATTTTCAAATGAGTATATGTGTACTGTTACGCGAAAGCGGCTGTACAAAGATTTATTGGAAACCTTTTTACCTGTGCCTCTTTATCGCGCTGTATATGCTTTGGGTCCGGAGCGGGACGTGTTGAAGAGAGTGAAAAGAATGCCCATCAGATCGTCCGCTAAATCTTTCTTTTTTCAATTGCATACCGGCACTCTTCCGGTGAAGCCATGGCTGGAAAGCAAAGGCCTTTTCGTGCCTTGGTCTGCTGACTGTTTAATTTGCAAAAAGCTGGAAACCATAGAGCATATTTTCCTTGATTGTCACGATGCGGTTTTTTTGTGGGACGTGCTGCAGCGCACTATTAAAAAGGACTTACCAATAACGCCGTTTGGCATACGCTACCTTCCATGCGCCCAGCCAGGAGAAGTGCCCAGTGATTTATTGATGGTCTTGTGTATGCACAGCATATGGAGAACGCGGATGGATGTTCGGCATGAGCATGTTGTCGTACACCCAGCCCATCAATACTTTGTTGAAAGTGTAATGTACACGCGTGATGTTTTCGGAGGGCAATCTGAACCCCCGGATTGGCTGCCAGTCTTGGACAAGCTCATGTCACCTAATCCATTTTATCACAAGAAACCTGTAAGAAAGTGACTTGTGTTTTTAATTCCATGCGACTTTTCATCGTTCTTTGTAGTTGCCAAGTCGGTAATAAAGAAAAAAAAAAAAATCCTCGTTAGTATAGTGGCCAGTATCCCCGCCTGTCACGCGGGAGACCGGGGTTCGATTCCCCGACGGGGAGCTTAGTTTTTATTTCATTTTTGCATTCTGCGCCATTTCAGATCAGCGCTGCCGGTTTTCCTGCGCCTCCTCGTTAGTATAGTGGCTAGTATCCCCGCCTGTCACGCGGGAGACCGGGGTTCGATTCCCCGACGGGGAGCTTAGTTTTTATTTCATTTTTGCATTCTGCGCCATTTCAGATCAGCGCTGCCGTTATCCCTGCGCCTCCTCGTTAGTATAGTGGCCAGTATCCCCGCCTGTCACGCGGGCGACCGGGGTTCGATTCTCCGACGGGGAGCTTAGTTTTTATTTCTTTTTTGCATTCTGCGCCATTTCAGATCAGCGCTGCCGTTTCCCCTGCGCCTCCTCGTTAGTATAGTGGCCAGTATCCCCGCCTGTCACGCGGGAGACCGGGGTTCGGTTCCCCGACGGGGGGCTTAGTTTTTATTTCTTTTTTGCATTCTGCGCCATTTCAGATCAGCGGAGGCCGTTTCCCCTGCGCCTCCTCGTTAGTATAGTGGCCAGTATCATTCTACTTCCGGCCACCGAGCGGGACGGTCGCAGAACCATGAGCTCCAGCGGAGCGGCGACAGCGGCCCTTGCCGGCCGCGGAAACAGGAATCTTGTTACGGATGATAAGGACTATGAGTTGATTTTGCCGACGCTGCCTACATGACGTGTTGTTTTAAACACCGTGTTTTTGCACGGCGACGTGTGCAATAGGCCGTACAAAGTGGAAGATTTTCGCGATGCCCTCGCCAACGTTGGTGCGCTCCCCGATGTTGTGGCGTTGGGGGCGTATCAGATTAACCACGTTTGGGCTGTAACGCTCAGCAGCGCTGAAGCAACGAAGAAGCTGGCTGCTTTGAAACAAGTAGAAGTAAAGGGACGTCGCTGCATCATCATCGACCCAGAGGACCAACAGGTGAAGCTGCGGCTGCACTGGATGTTGCACGGTGTGGCCGACGACGACATCCGGACGGCGTTTGCTGCTTTCGGTAACGTAACCGAGGTGACCCGGGAGCGGTGGCGCGTCCAAGGCGTCAAAGAGAAGGGGTCAACAACGAGAACAGTTCTCCTGAAACTGAAATCCGGTATTAAGACCGATGACCTGCCTCACCAGCTGCGAGTCGCCGGTGAGTTGGCCCTCGTTGTGGTGCCTGGGCGGCCTATGCAGTGCCTGCGGTGCCGTGGTAGCGGTTACGTTAGACGAGAATGCAAGGTGCCCCGGTGTTCGAAATGCAGGCGTTACGGCCACGTCGACAGTGAGTGTGTCCGTACATATGCGGTGGCCACGGGGCTCGCATCGAGGGAGGAGATAGCTGAACACCAGATGGACGTATCAGAGGCGGAGGAAGCGGTGAAAGGAGTCGAGGAAGTAGGCAAGCCGGAAGCGGCGACTGTCTCTACTGGGACTTCTAGCAGAAACACAAACGTGTCAAGTGAGGCAGAGAGGCAACCTGAAGAAAGACTCGGCAGCGGACTGGGCTGATACTGAGGAGAAGGAAGATAGCTTTTTGGCAGCTACGGAACCCGGGATGATGGCCTCGACGAGCAGCGAGGAGCAACAGCAACAGTGCAATGTTCGTGCAGGCAATGTCTCGGCCAAACCTCCTCACGCCCAGACTGGTGATGGAGAGGACAAAACAACAGCGTCAAGCGTTGAGGAGCCGCCTACGAAAACCGTCCAGTCCCGGCGGTCCTCTCTCAGACCGAAGCTGAGCTTTCTGGGGGACAAGAGGGCCAGCGATAAGCCACCGCCGCTGCAAGACCATGCAGCCGCACCCTAGGGCTGCGGCGGAAACAAAGGCGTCTAGCCGGGTGCTAGACGCGAAAGGTGAGCGCAAATGCTCTCGGTCTCATCACTCTATTTTAAAATGGATCCAACCCCTGCTCTGACATTCGGGTCGCTTAATGTTAGAGGGTTAGCAACGAAGAAAAAGCAGAGCCAGGTATTGCGCCTTATAACGGACAGAGACATCGATGTGCTAGCCGTTCAAGAGACCAAAGTCGATGGAGAGGAAGAGACCGGGAGCATGGTGCAGCGCTTCACGTCGAAGTATTATGCCGTTGTGAGCCATGCAGTCGGAACTTCTGCCGAGTGCGTCCTTCTTGTAAAAAAGTTGGCTGGACTTAACGTGCAGACTTATGCTTCCGGAGAGACAGGGCGATACGTGATTTGTGATTTCGGTTTTGAGAATAAAGAATGGCGGGTTATCTGTGTTTATGCACCTAATGAATTGGAGGATAGGTGTTCCTTTTTTGAGAGCCTGAAATATTACTGCACTAGTGAGAAACAGATAGTGCTCATGGGCGATTTCAATTGTGTTCTGGCGGCTCGCGATAAGAGCAGCACCCGAGCCTTCAGGGACAGAAGTACAGACTTATTGTCACGACTGATAGATGAATATGCATTAGATGATGTGGCGGAGTGTTTAGACGGTGAACGTAGTGTGCGATACACCCACTTTCAAGGTATTAGTCATGCTCGCCTCGACAGGATTTGCATGTCACTGGACTTAATACCAAAGTGTCAAAAATACCGAGTTTTACCAGTGGCCTTTTCAGATCCCTGTGCAGTGATATGCACTCTAGGCAAAAGGAAGCGAGTCAGTGGATTTTCATGGGAGCTGTGGAAAATAAATTGTAAACTGCTAAAAGACCAAATTTTCACTGAGCATGTGACGGAAAAAATTACCAAAATAGTCAATGAGTGTCAAAACGAAATCGGGCACCAGTGGGTACTAGCCAAAGAAGAATTTAAGATGAAGGCCATTGAGCGGTCTACTTTGCTAAAGCACCAGGAAAGATTACAGGAAAAACAGCTGAGAGATATACTTGAAAAATTGTTGGCGCAGGAATGTAAAACGCCCGGCATAGGTAAGGAAGATATTAAGAAAACAAAGCAAAAGCTTGAACTTATCGAGGAAGACCGATATCGAGGGGCGATAGTGAGGGCGAGAGCGGAAGAATTGGTTGCAGAGGAGACGCCCACTAAGCGGGCTTTAGGAATGGAAAAAGCGCACGCTCGACGCAACGAAATTCAGGAGATCGAAGGAGCGGGTGGGGTAGTGACCGATAGCGATCGCATCCATCATGCTTTCTTTGATTACTATCAGGCGTTGTTCGCACAACATGAAGTTGACGTGCACAGATTTAAAGGCGAGTTTCTCGGCGCTATGCCTAGGCTCGATGAATCTCGAAAGGAAAGCTTGGAGAGGCGAATTAGTGAAAAAGAAGTTGAACGAGCAATAGAGAACTTGAACCCGGGAAAGTCTCCTGGCCCAGATGGGTTAAGTGCAGCTTTTTACAAAGCGTTTAAAACGAAATTAACCCCACTTTTCACTTTGCTGTTTAATGATGCCTATGATCGTAAGGAGTTGCCCCCGCCTTACGGTGCGGCCCATACCGTCCTCATCCCTAAAACAGATGATCCCATAAAACTCAGACAGGTTACTGCATATAGGCCGATCTCACTAACGAACGTCGATTATAAAATATTCATGAAAGTGTTGGCGGCGAGGCTTCAGAGCGTTATTAAAGAAATTGTTGGCCCTCATCAAACATGCGGTATAAAGAACAGGTCTATTGCTTACAATATTCATAAGGCAAGGTGTGTGCTGGAGTGTAGCGACGTCACTGGGGTACCTATGGCAATTCTCCAGCTTGATCTTGAAAAAGCGTTTGACTGTGTTGCTCATGAGATTTTGTTTTCTATCTTAGATCATATCAATGTAGGTTCTATTATTACTAAGGGTGTGGCCATGGCGTACCGACACGGCACTACAAAGTTAATTGTTAATAAATCGTTGGGGGCTCCCCATTAACGTGGAACGTTCGGTGCGTCAGGGTTGCCCCCTCAGTCCACTCTTGTTTTGTATGTATGTTGAAACTTTGTGCTTGCACATAATACAGAATATTACTGTTCATGGTTTTCGGCTGCATGAAGCGGAAGTGAAAGTCCTAGCATATGCAGATGATGTAGCAATTTTCTGTGTCACAAAGGATAGCATTAGCAGTGCGGTAGAAGGTGTTAAAAGATTTAGTTTGGTCACGGGAAGCAAGGTGAACTGGGGAAAGTGCGTGGGGTTCTGGCACGGAGAATGGCCGGATACTCCTCACCCGTTCGCTAATGTGACCTGGTGTACGAACCCTGTAAAGTACCTTGGAGTCCCGTTGGAATTTTACAGAGATTCTGAGCAGTATTGGAAGGTGCAGGCACAAGAGACACAAGAAAAAGCAGAAAAGTGGAAAGGTACTCATTTATCCGTGTTTGCAAGAGCCACTGTGTGTAACCTGTTTTTTATTAGTAAACTGTGGTATGCGATGCAAGTGCTCCACTGCTCGCGAATTAACATACAAATGGTACATCGAATTTTTGCGGTTTTTGTATGGGCCTCTAGCTGGGAAAGGTGCATGCGGACAAACTTGTTCGGACGGGTCAAAGACGGAGGCCTAGGGCTGGGACACTTATTTGTGAGGCAACTGGTAAACAATTTTTTTGTTTTTCCGTGATGTTGAAGATCCTTTCCTGCGCACAGTGTGCCAAGTAAGGCTAGGGCGAGCCTTGCCAGAGTATGTAGTTGCAACAAAATGCATGACAGGAGGCTTTTTTGGTTATTTCCGAGAGATAGTAACCAGCGTCAGATTCTTAACTACTCGGTTTTCAAAGGAATATTTGAGCAGCGTAACAAGGAAAACGTTGTACAGAGATGTGTGCGATGTTATCTTTCCGGTGCCGTTGTACAGGGCCTTGTACTGTGGAGGCCCCGGCTGTAATGTGTTGCAAAGGGTTAAAAAAATGTATGTATCGCCGGAAGTCAAGAGTTTTTTCTTTAAAGTGCACACTGGAACTTTACCCGTCAAATCTTTTTTGGAAGAAAAAGAGATGTTTCTACCGTGGGGACCAAACTGCTTAATCTGCAAGCAACCGGAGACCATAGACCATGTTTTTTTGCACTGTTGGGAAGGGGTTTATTTTTGGGACGTGCTACAGAGGACCATGAAGAAACAGCTCCCGTTGCATTCACACGGAATTAGGTACTTTCCAACAAAAAATGAGGGTGGGATCCCGTTCGATTTAGTCATGCTGGTGGGCCTCCACAGTATATGGCGCTCTCGTATGGCCGGGTACTACTGTGACCCCGAAGCGCGTCCAGCGCGTATATATTTTCGAGAGAGCATCTGCAAGTTTGTAGAAATACAGAAGATACGGAATCCTGTCCCTGAGTGGCTCTCAAGGCTAGAGCCTTTGACAACACTCAGAGAATTTTAATGTGGCAAAGCCTGGTCCTCTCTTGGGGATTTCGCTTCTTGTATAACTGTGTACATATTTTGTTTGTTTTTTTGTCTTTGTTTTGTGAAAGCCGAGGACCGGCAATAAAGAAAAAAAAAGGAGCGAATTCAGCGGCCCAGCTGGGCCGTGGTATCAGGAACACGGAAAGGCCTGCCAAGGAATATGAACTGGTTCTACCGCATCTGCCTACAGGTTCGAGTGTTTTGCATACTGTTTTTTTGCACGGCGACGTAAAAGCCAGGCCGTACCGGGTGGAGCACTTTCGAGACTCCCTTGCTCGTCTTTCACTGCTGCCGGATGTGGTTGCCCTCGGGGCATATCAAAGGAATCACGTGTGGGCGGTAACGTTTAAAGGTGAAGAGGCAAAAGCGAAGATTTTGCAAGCTCGAGCTTTTGAAGTTAAGGAACACCCATGCGTGGTCATTGACCCCTGTAACCAAGGGATCCAGTTGAAACTTTTCTGCCTGCTTCACGGCGTGCACGACGATGATGTGCGAGCGGCGTTGGCGGCTTATGGAAAAGTTACGGAAATATCAAGAGACAAGTGGAAAGTGCAAGGGTGTGTCGACAAGGCTTCAACGACTCGAACGCTGACGCTGAAGCTAAATTGGGCGTTACCATCGAGGACCTGCCGCATCAGCTTCGGGTCGCCGAGGACGTCGCACTCGTCCACGCCCCAGGCAGAGCCCCGCTTTGCCTCCGGTGCCGCAGGAGAGGACATATACGTCGTGAGTGTCGTGTGCCGCGCTGCGGGCTGTGTCGTCGCTACGGCCATGACGAGTCCCAGTGTGTGCGCACGTATGCCAACGTTGCAGGCCCCATGCCGAGTGAAGTGGCAGGCGAGCACTTGATGGAGGCAGTGGACGCCGAGGAAACTAGCAGTGGAACCAATGAGGATGCAGAGCTGAAAGAAGAATCCTCTGAGAAGACCCCTGCCCTTAAAGAACCCTGTGAGTCAGATGTGATTGTTCCGTTGGCGAATGTTGCTGGGACCGAGACACCCACGAAAGGAGACGGCAATGCCAGTGCTGCAAGCCCAGCTTCGGCTACGCAACACAGTGAGGAACAGAGGGACACTGAAGCTGAGATGCCAGCTGCTTCTACCTTGACTGTGAAGCGGGTGCACGAAGACAGTGTCAACGAGGAATCAACCCAAGGAGGAGAGGAAAGCGGACAGCCTCCACTGAAGGCGGCCCCCCTTCGCAAGGCGTCCTTCAAGCCAAGGCCAAACGTGCCCCCAGACCGGAGAACTGTGTCACCTGTGCCTCCGCCATAGCGAGGGTACCCTTTCCGGTCGAGACGTTACAAGCCCGGTCCATGATCGGGAGCAGCGCTTGGATCGACGGACGGACTCGCCAAAAAAGAAGAATGGTCATCCCGTGCAACAGATCAACCGCAATGCTGTCTTTCTGCAAAAGCGATGTGAGTGATATATGTTTCGCGATTTATAATTTCTTGAGATGGCGACCAATTTAACCACTAGCTTGCGCGTAGCCACGCGAAATGTGAGGGGGCTGTCAACGCGTCGGAGACAACTGCAGCTGAACCGCATTCTGCTGGAAAATGAAATTGATGTGCTAGCAGTTCAAGAGAGCAAAATGGAAAGCGAACAACAAACAGAGAAAATGGCTGAAATATATCGTTCTAGATATAGTGTTTGCGTTTGTCATGCGGTTGGAAGATCGGGTGGATGTGTAATTTTCATTCGAAATTGCATAGAGTGTGTGCAGTCTGTGTTCTCGTGTGAGAGTGGTCGGCTTTTGATATGTGATTTCAGTTTTTCTGGATTGGACTGGAGAGTGATCTGCGTTTATGAGCCGACTAGAACGTTTGAGCGGGAAGAGTTTTTTCACTATATGAAATGCTTCCTAATACATGAGAGGCGTGTTCTCCTGCTTGGAGACTTCAACTGTGTCTGTAGACCGGAAGATAGAACAACAGACCGTGTCCTTCGTGACAAGAGTGCAGAGTTACTTATTGACATTGTTATTGAGGCAGAGCTTGAAGATGCTGGCTGTATAATGACGCATGAAGGCCAAGCAAAGTTCACGCACTTTCAAGGTAGCTGTCATGCAAGGTTGGACCGAATATATGTTCCCATTGAGTGTGTGCCCTTGTGCTCGGAATATCAAACAATTCCCATGAGCTTTAGTGACCATTCCCTCGTAATGATTACTCTAGGCGTGAAAAGTAAGGCAACAAAGTTCAATTGGGAGCTATGGAAATTTAATGAAAAGCTGCTGCTGGATGAAGAGTTTACCACTAAAGTGAAAGAATATATTACGCATCTGTTGCAAAATGACTCTAATTTTATACAAGCATGGGAGCAGTTTGAGTGCGATTTAAAGATATATCTGCTATTGACCGAGCATGCACTCTCCGACGTAAAGAAAGAGAACAAGAAAAAGAACTTCGTAGCACACTTGAATACATGCTTAGCATGGAGAGCGTTAAGCCTGGCTTGTTCGCCCAAGATATAAAAAAGATAAAAACCAAACTTGAGGTGATGGACGAAGAGAAGTATCGCGGTGCGGTGATAAGGGCACGCAGTGAAAAATTGTGGCTCGGAGAGACGCCCACGAAAAGGGCACTTAGTGACGAAAAACGGTGCGCAGTGTCAAAAGAGATAGAAGAAATCTGCTATCAGAACGGAGTTACCGCGGAAAAGAAAACGATTGAACGGGCGTTTGTAGAATTTTACAAGGAATTGTTTACCTTTAAAACACCGGACATTGAACGCTTCAGAAAAGACTTTCTGTCGCTGATGCCAAGAGTAGAAGACGAAGTGGCGCAGACACTTGAAGCAAGTATTACTTCCGAGGAAATTGAGGCCGTTATTGGGGAATTAAATTCCAATAAGTCACCCGGACCAGATGGTCTTGGTGCTGCCATATACAAGGCCTTTCCAACTCAAATGGCTGTTTTACTGGAAAGAGTTATTAGTGAATGTTACGAAAAGAGCGTACCTCCTCCGTCTTTTCGAATGTCACACATTGTATTAATCCCGAAAACAGATGACCATGTTAAGCTTCAGTCTGTAGCGTCTTACCGTCCTATAAGTCTAACGAATGTTGACTATAAAATTTACATGAAAGTATTAGGGCGACGACTCCAACGTGTAATTACTTCTCTTGTAGGCCCACATCAGACATGCGGTATAAAAGGAAGGACCAGTGTATTCGAATGTTGTGACGCGATGCATGACCACGTAGCCATGATGCAATTAGACTTCCACAAAGCATTTGATAAAGTGGTACATGAAATTTTGTTCTCTGTTTTAGAGTATGTCAATGCTGGTTCCGTGATTACAAAGGGCGTGAAAATGGTTTACGAGTGCTGTTCAGCGAGACTGGTCGTGAATAAGCATTTAACCGATCGTATACCTGTTCAGTCGTCAGTAAGGCAGGGTTGTCCTCTGTCTCCTCTTTTGTTTGCGCTTTATCTGGAGCCTTTCTGTCTAAGATTGCTTAGAAGGCCAAACATACGCGGTTATAGATTTTTTCAAAGTGAAGTTCGGATTTTGGCATACGCGGACGATATTGCGGTTTTTTGTACTGATCATGAGAGCGTGCAAGAAGTTGTAAAAGAAGCCACTGCTTTTTGCACTTCACGTGGAAGTGAAATTAGTTGGGCAAAGTGTTTAGGATTTTGGTACGGAAACTGGCAATACGCGCCTGAACTATTCTCCAGTATGCAATGGACAACAACGCCAGGCAATTACCTTGGTGTGCCACTAAAGCATTACCGTGAAAGCAAGGAATGTTGGGCCGGTGAGGTTGAGCAAGTGAAAACCCAAACAAACAAATGGGGAGGACATAACTTTTCTATGATCGCAAGAGCTACCGTTTGCAATATGTTCCTAGTTGCAAAAATTTTTTACATGCTGCAAGTGTTATCTATGTCAAGAATCTCTGTTCAAAAACTGCATAGGGTATTTGCCACGTTTGTGTGGGCTTCAACATGGGAGCGTACCAGTGATGCAATCTTTTTCATACGGTGCATAACGGTGGACTGGGCTTGTCACATTTATACTTAAAGCAGATTGTAACAAGGTTCTTTTTTTTGCGCGAACAAAGCGATGTTTTTCTCAGAACGGTAATCCAAGTGCGATTGCGTGATTCACTGCCGGAATATGTAGTTTCGACTATGTCTACAGGGACAATGGCTCTAAGTGCTTTTCTTCGCGAAGTTGTCGCGTCCTTCCAAATAGTGAAGGCGAGATTTTCAAATGAGTATATGTGTACTGTTACGCGAAAACGGCTGTACAAAGATTTATTGGAAACCTTTTTACCTGTGCCTCTTTATCGCGCTGTATATGCTTTAGGTCCGGAGCGGGACGTGTTGAAGAGAGTGAAAAGAATGCCCATCAGATCGTCCGCTAAATCTTTCTTTTTTCAATTGCATACCGGAACTCTTCCGGTGAAGCCATGGCTGGAAAGCAAAGGCCTTTTCGTGCCTTGGTCTGCTGACTGTTTAATTTGCAAAAAGCTGGAAACCATAGAGCATATTTTCCTTGATTGTCACGATGCGGTTTTTTTGTGGGACGTGCTACAGCGTACTATTAAAAAGGACTTACCAATAACGCCGTTTGGCATACGCTACCTTCCATGCGCCCAGCCAGGAGAAGTGCCCAGTGATTTATTAATGGTCTTGTGTATGCACAGCATATGGAGAACGCGGATGGATGTTCGCCATGAGCATGTTGTCGTACAACCAGCCCATCAATACTTTGTTGAAAGTGTAATGTACACGCGTGATGTTTTCGGAGGGCAATCTGAACCCCCGGATTGGCTGCCAGTCTTGGACAAGCTCATGTCGCCTAATCCATTCTATCACAAGAAACCTGTAAGAAAGTGACTTGTGTTTTTAATTCCATGCGACTTTTCATCGTTCTTTGTAGTTGCCAAGTCGGTAATAAAGAAAAAAAAAATCCTCGTTAGTATAGTGGCCAGTGTCCTCGCCTGTCACGCGGGAGACCGGGGTTCGATTCCCCGACGGGGAGCTTAGTTTTTGTTTCTTTCTTCCATTATGCGCCATATCAGAACACCACTAAGCCTCTTCCTTGCGCCTCCTGGTTAGTATAGTGGCCAGTGTCGCCGGCTGTCACGCGGGAGACCGGGGTTCGATTCCCCGACGGGGAGCTTAGTTTTTGTTTCTTTCTTCCATTATGCGCCATATCAGAACACCACTTAGCCTCTTGCCTGCGCCTCCTGGTTAGTATAGTGATTCTGCTTCCGGCCACGCCAGTGAACGGACGCAGGATGCAGGGCTCCTCAGGAGCGGCTTCAGCGGCCATGTCAGGCCGCGGTAACAGGACTGCTGAACAGGACAACACTTACCAGGTCGTTTTGCCTGCACTTCCAACAGGTCGGTTTGTTTTGAATACCGTTTTTTTGCACGCCGATATCAGGGCCCGCCCGTACCGGGTGGAAGATTTCCGGGATGCTTTAGCACAACACTCGCTAATCCCCGATGTTATCGCTATGGGGGCGTATCGGATGAGCCACGTCTGGGCCGTCACTCTCAAGGATACTGAAGCCGTCAACAAGATTGTCAGTGTAGGTGAGCTGTCTGTGAAAAACGGTCGCTGTTTGGTGATTGACCCGGCGAACCAGGACGTGCGACTCAAGCTTCACTGGCTACTACACAACGTGCCAGATGAAGATGTTCGTGCTGCATTTGCGCCTTACGGAAAGGTGTCGGAAGTTTCCCGGGAGCGTTCGCGTGTTAAAGGTATGCTAGAAAAGGGCTCTACAACTAGACTCGTAACGCTGAAGCTGAAAGCTGGCATGAAGCTCGACGACCTGCCGCATCAGTTGAATGTTAGCGGTGAGCTCGCGCTCGTCATTGTGCCAGGCAGACCCCCGTTGTGCCTACGCTGCCGGGGTACGGGTCACATCCGCAAAGAGTGCCGGGTTCCTCGCTGCGGAACCTGTCGACGGTTCGGGCATGAAGACAGCCAGTGTGCACGAACCTACGCTAGCATTGCCGGACCTGGGACCAGCGAAGACTCGTCCGAGTTAATTATGGATGAGGCGGATGCGGAGGAGGCTGCTGACATTAGAGGCCAGTCAACGAAACAGGACGCGCCTTCCATGACGGTTTTAACAAAGAATAAGGTGACGGTCTCAAATGAAAAGAATGAACCTCGGCATGTCTTGAACGAACCATCCCAGGACCATGAAAGCGCATCAAAGGAAGTGTCAGAAGACGTAGCCAAATTTTCCGACGCTGAGGACCATCTCAGTACTGAGCCTTCCTTTACTGATGCCATGGAGGTTGGGCCGGAGACAGCAGCCTTAATTGCCGCGAAACGTCCGCATGAGGAAAGCGTGGAGGAGACTCAGCTGCCAGGCGGTGTTTGTGGTGAGCCGCCGCCGAAAACTTCTGGCATCCGAAGAGCCACGTTAAGACCGAAGCCGAACTTCTCGGCCGACACGCGGCAGGCGGGGAAACCGCCTCCGTAGTTTTTGTGGTGCCCTGAACGATTTGTGGGTCGGCTGCCTACCGACCAGCGTCAGGAACCTTCTGCAACCAAGTGGTGCGTGGGTGAGCAAAAATGAAACAATGTGCTTGGACTTCGTTTGAATGCATCCCGACATTCTGCTGGGTGGACATTACATGCATACATACGCCGCTGTTCGTCAGAAGCAGAAGCCATGCAACCATGAAGGTAGGCACCATGCGGGTACGGGCGTCTCTCTCTAATACATGACTTTCAAGCTTAATTCGCCGTTACATGTAGCTACTTTGAATGTCAGAGGACTGGGAGCGAGAAGGCGACAATGCCAACTCAGTCGCCTCCTTTTGGATAATGATATAGATATAGCAGCTGTGCAAGAGTCAAAGATTGAGAGCCAAGAAAGCACTGACCGTATGGTGGCTTCTTTTCAAACAAACTTTTATGTGTGTGTATGCCATTCTGTTGGTGTATCGGGTGGATGCCTTTTATTTATACGCAACACGCTGGGAGTAAGCGTAGAGTCCGTTTTTGCCTGTCCAAGCGGTCGGCTTTTGGTTACCGATTTTACCTACTCTAATTTATGCTGGCGTGTTGTGTGTGTGTATGCTCCCAATTCAGGATGTGAGCGTGAATTGTTTTTTGAGTCTATTGAGGTGTGGCTGAAGACTGACAAAATCTTGCTTGTACTTGGTGACTACAACTGTGTGTGCGCAGCTGTGGACCGAGCGGCGAAGTGTAAACCTCGAAGAGACAGAAGCTCCGAGCTGTTGAATGCACTTGTGCATGAGTATGGCCTTGAGGATGTTGGTAGTGTGTTCTCCACTGGAAACCAGCCAGAGTTCACGCACTTTCAGCGTGACAGCCATGCTAGATTGGACAGGGTGTATGCCTCGGTAGATCTTGTTTCCCTATGTACTGCATATGAGGTCAAACCTGTGTCTTTCAGCGATCATTGTCTCGTGAGTGCAGTGTTTGGTCGCAAAGGAAAGAAATCGCGCTTTAACTGGTACCTATGGAAAATGAATGCCAAACTTCTTGCCGATGAAGAGTTCCTTACGGAAGTTAAGACCGAGTTTGAAAATCGTCTTGCTATGCGACCAGTAAGTTTTGCAGAGGAATGGGACAGCTTCAAAGAGTGGGTCAAATTGAAATCCATAGAAAAGAGCAGTAAGGTGCGGCATAAAGAGAAAGAAAAAGAAAAAGAACTGAATGAACAACTCCAGTTTTTTTTGAGCATGGAAAGTTCAGTGCCAGGGCATTTCGCCAGTAAAATACGAGAGATAAAAAGTGAGTTGGAAACAATCGACAGCGAAAGATACACAGCGGCTGTCATACGTGCAAGGGCTGAAAAACTTTGGGCTGGAGAAGTTCCGACAAAACGAGCGCTAGCAGACGAGAAAAGATACGCCTGCCAGAAAGAAATAAGGAGTATAAGGTATGCCGGCCATATCACAGAAGATGCTAAAGATATTCAGCGTGCGGTAGCAGAGCACTTCGAAGAACTGCTTAGCGCTAAGCCTCAGACTGTAGGCGGCTTTCAAACAGATTTTCTGAGACTGATGCCTGCACTGGATGACGAAAGTAAAGCGCGCCTAGAAACACCGATAACGTTGCAGGAGATAGTATCTGCAATAGATGACCTGACAACTGGGAAGGCCCCTGGGCCGGATGGCCTAAGCGCTGCCTTCTTTAAAACGTTTCAGCAGTATGCGGCTCAGTTTTTGCTCTGTGTAATCACTGAAGCTTATGAACGTAACACTGTCCCATTGTCTTTCTCTACATCGCACATTGTTCTAATACACAAGACAGATGATCCGGAGAAACGTCTGTTGGTGGGGTCATATCGACCGATTAGCCTCACCAATGTTGACTACAAGGTGTACATGAAGGTTTTAGCAAAACGACTGCAAAGCGTAATAAAGAAATTGGTTGGGTCTCATCAAACGTGCGGCATCAAGGGTCGATCCATTGCCACGAATATACATGTCGCAAGAACCGTACTAGAATGTGTTGATGCACTCGGAGGTCAGATAGCCATGATGCAGTTAGATTTGGCGAAAGCCTTTGACCGTGTTTCTCACGAAATTCTGTTTTCCATTTTGGACCATTCTAACCTTGGTGACGTCATAGTGGAGGGTGTTAAAATGGCGTATGCGAACTGCACGACGCGTATTATAGTGAATGGTGAACTGACTGACAGCATCGCAGTACGTTCATCGGTAAGGCAGGGCTGCCCACTCTCACCCCTGCTGTTTGCACTGTATTTAGAGCCACTTTGCTTGGCTATCATTGATAGCGATCGCATTTTAGGGTTCAAGCTGCAATCAGCACACGTGAAAATGCTAGCATATGCCGATGACATAGCAGTGTTTTGTGCAACTAGAAAGAGCATTTGTGAAGCCACGAGTGTCGTCCAAACATTTTGTGATCAAACGGGATGTAAGATCAATTGGGAGAAAAGCTCTGGGTTTTGGCACGGTGATTGGGACGTGACACCTGATTTCTTCTGTAAGCTGCGATGGTCTGCTCTCCCAACACGATATCTAGGCGTGCTTTTAGAATGTTATCAAGATCCCAACGTGCACTGGATGGAAGAAACATCCAGAGCGAAAGAAAAAGCGGATGCCTGGCAAGGAAGGCAACTCTCAATATTTTCGCGCGCTTCTATTTGCAATGTTTTTCTTATTTCGAGGCTGTGGTACCTCATGAATGTGTTGTGTGTATCACGAACCTTAATTCAGAAAATGCACCGCGTTTTTGCTGTTTTTATTTGGGCATCCACATGGGAAAAAACCGCCCGGACGAATTTGTTTATTTCTGTTAAAAGGGGCGGGCTTGGCCTTGCACATCTGTTCTTGCGTCAGGTGGTTTCGCGATTTATATTCCTCCGTGATCAAAAAGATACCTTTTTAAGAACCGTGATGCAAGTGCGATTACAGAGGCTGCTCCCTGAATGGATTGTGTCATGTGAAAACATGCCTGGTACTGTGACTGGCTACCTGCGCGAGGTTGTTTTTTCGTGCAAGTTGCTTGAAGTGCGGTTTTCTTTTGATTACCTTTACAACATTCCTAGAAAAAAACTGTATAAAGATCTCATTGACGTGATGCTGCCGGTGCCTTTTTATCGGGCATTACACTGTGGAGGCCCAGGGCAGGACGTTTTGAAAAGAGTTAAGAAGATGCCCGTGAGGCCATCAGCTAAAACATTCCTTTTCAAACTTCACTCTAATACGCTCCCTGTTAAAACCTGGCTGAATGAAAAAGGTATCTTCGTCCCATGGACAACAAATTGCCTGTTGTGCAAAAAACCGGAAACAATTGAACACGTTTTCTTACAGTGTTGGGATGCTGTCTTTCTATGGGACGTCCTCCAAAGGACATTTAAAAAGGAGCTTCCATTAACTCCTTACGGTATAAGATTTCTACCAGTGCAGAACGATGATGCACCTTATGATTTAATTATGCTTCTTGGCCTCCATAGTTTGTGGAAAACACGAATGCAGGTGCGTCATGCAGATATAGATACACGATCTTCGCGTGAAAACTTTATTGAAAGTGCTGTTTATATACGTGAAACTTTCATGAGGCAGCAGGATCCGCCACAATGGCATTGTCTCTTTGATGAGTTAGTGAACTTGAAAAGATTTTAGCCACTTACGCGTTAGCTCAAGTGTAGTTGACGTTTTTTATCATGTGTATTTTTGTTTTGTGTTTCACGGCAATAAAGAAAAAAAAAAATCCTGGTTAGTATAGTGGCCAGTGTCACCGCCTGTCACGCGGGAGACCGGGGTTCGATTCCCCGACGGGGAGCTTAGTTTTTGTTTCTTTCTTCCATTATGCGCCATATCAGAACACCACTTAGCCTCTTCCCTGCGCCTCTTCGTTAGTATAGTGGCCAGTGTCCCCGCCTATCACGCGGGAGACCGGGGTTCGATTCCCTGACGGGGAGCTTAGTTTTTGTTTCTTTCTTCCATTATGCGCCATATCAGAACAGCACTTAGCCTCTTCCCTGCGCCTCCTGGTTAGTATAGTGGCATTCTACTTCCGGACACCGTAGTGAACGGTCGCAGAATCAAGTGCTCCAGCGGAGCGGCGATAGCGGCCCTTTCCAGCCGCGGAAACAGGATGGACGACATGGAAGATAGCGAGTATCAGATTATTCTGCCAACTTTGCCTACCGGACGCGTTGTTTTTAACACGCTTTTTTTGCACGGCGATGTGCGAGTCAGGCCATACAGGGTCGAGGATTTCCGCGACGCCCTTGCCAACGCTGGTGCGCTCCCCGACGTTGTGGCGTTAGGGGCGTATCAGATCAACCATGTTTGGGCGGTCACATTTAGCAGCACAGAAGCAACGAAGAAATTGGCGGCTTTCAAGGAACTCGATGTTAAGGGACGCCGTTGCCTTATTATCGATCCCGAAGACCAACAGGTGAAGCTGCGACTTCAGTGGATGTTGCACGCTGTGGCAGACGACGACATCCGGACGGCTTTTGCTGCTTTTGGGAATGTGACCGAGGTGACCCGGGAGAGGTGGAGAGTTCAAGGCGTCAAGGAGAAGGGGTCCACCACGAGGACTGTGCTCCTGAAATTGAAACCCGGCATTAAGGTCGACGATTTACCTCACCAGCTGCGCGTTGCCGGAGAGCTAGCCCTTGTCGTGGTGCCTGGGCGAGCGATGCAGTGCCTGCGCTGCCGCGGTACCGGTCACGTTCGACGAGAATGTAAGGTACCGCGTTGTCCAAAGTGTAGACGCTACGGACATGACGAGGCTGCCTGTGTGCTTTCGTACGCTTCGGCCGCGGAACATGGAACTACGGAACGGTCGGCGGAGCTCACCATGGACGTAGTCGAGGCGGAGGAGGCGGCGAAAGGTGCTGGAGAAGTGAGAACGCAGACACGGGAGACAGATTCGTCGGTGGACTCGGCAGAAAACAGCAATGCTGCGAGAGAGGTGGGGAGAGCAGACTCGACACCTGAGCTCCCTAGCAATGAGGAAGGCACGTCACTGGAGCCAGCAAACGGTATGGAACAGGATAATGGGGAGGAGCACTTGGACACCAGCGGTGTTCGTAAGCCAGGCGTCCCAGCCCCAGCCAAGCGATCCCACACACAGTCCGAACCCGAAGGTAACCAGGCGTCAGCCCCTAGCGTCGACGAGCCACCAGCAAAAACGGGGCAATCCCGGCGGTCCACGCTACGTCCGCGGCCAAACATTTCATCAGAGAGACGGGCAGCGGATAAAGTGCCCCCGCTGCCGGGTCAGCCACTCGCACCGGACGGGGATGGATCCAATGACGGAGTCTAGAAACGCGCTAGACGGGAAAGGTAAGCACCATGCTTTCGGTCTCTTCACCCTTGATGAAAATGGCGCCTGAAACCACCTTAAGTGTAGCCACGTTAAATGTCAGGGGATTGGCAGGCAAAAAGAAGCAGAGCCAGGTGCACCGGCTCTTAACTGACCACGATATTGACGTGCTTGCCGTGCAAGAAACTAAGGTTGATGGGGAGGAAGAGACCGGGAGCATGGTGCGACGTTTCACGGCTAGACTTTACGCCATTGTTAGCCACGCAGTTGGGACATCGGCCGGGTGTGTATTATTTGTCAAAAAGCTGCCTGGTCTGGTTGTAAAGGGCTACTCCTCATGCTCTTCTGGACGGTGTGTAGTGGCTGATTGTGGATACAGCGGTGTTGAGTGGCGCATTATTTGTGTGTAGGCTCCTAACTGTGTGGAGGAAAGAACAGTGTTTTTCGAGAATCTTATGCAGCAGTTAAGTACGGAAAGGCAGGTAGTATTGCTGGGCGATTTTAACTGTGTGCTGAATGCTCGAGACAAAACCAGCACACGCGGATTCAGAGACAAGAGCACGGAAATGTTATGCCAGTTAACAAGCGAATGGAATATGGAGGATGTGGCTGATTGCTTGGAAGGACCGCGTGCCGTTCAGTACACGCACTTCCAAGGTTCTAGCCACGCAAGTCTGGACAGAATTTACGCGTCGCTGGATTTGATTCATTCATGCAATGAATACCGAGTTGTGCCTATGACATTCACGGATCACTGTTTGGTGCAATGCTTATTCGGCACAAAAAACGAAGCAATGCATTTAGCTGGGAGTTATGGAAATTGAACAATAAATTGCTTAATGATGATGCCTTTAGACGCGTGGTATTGAATGAATTGATTAAAGTGAGGCCAGGGACTTTGCTCGAAATCTGGAAACAGTGGGAGTTGTGCAAGGAACAGATTAAAATTAAAGCCATTGACAGATCAAGTTGCCTGGTGTACGAGAAGAAAATTACAGAAACCCAGCTTAAGGCTTTGCTTGCAAAACTACACGAACAGGAATGTAAGGCACCCGGCAGATGGATAGAGGATATTCGAAAAATAAAAGAACAAATTAACTTGATAGAAGAAGACAGATACCAAGGAGCGTTAGTGCGTGCAAGAGCGGAAAAATTGGCCATGGATGAGACGCCGACAAAAAGATCGTTGGGAATAGAAAAAGCAAATGCAAGGCGAAATCACGTGGCAGAGGTAGATTGGGCAGGACGCACAGAAACCGATAACGAAAGAATCGCGAAAGCTTTCCGGGAGTATTATGAAGATCTATTTTCGTCCCGAGAGGTTTATTTGGACCGTTTTAAAGAATCCTTTCTTGACGCGATGCCAAAAATTCACGAGGAACAAAAAGAAAGACTGGAGCGGCCAATAAGCGAAAAAGAAGTGCAGCAGGCAATAGAAAATTTAAACCCAGGGAAATCACCCGGGCCTGATGGCCTGAGTGCGGCTTTTTATAAAGCGTTCATGGAACAGCTATCTCCTGTGTTGTGTGCCTTATTTAATGAAGCGTATGAACTGAAGGCACTGCCTGCGTCTTTCGGATCGTCGCACACAGTACTTATTCCGAAAACCTACCAACCAGATAAGCTTAGGCAGTTGTCGTCTTACAGGCCCATTGCTCTGACAAACGTTGATTACAAGATTTATATGAAGGTGCTTGCTGGCAGACTACAAACGGTTATATGCGAACTAGTGGGCCCTCACCAAACGTGCGGTATCAAAGGGCGATCTATCTTTCAGAGCATTCACAAAGCGCGGAGTGTGCTCGAATGCTGCGATGCAACTCATGCATGTGTTGCGTTACTGCAGTTGGACTTGGAGAAAGCGTTTGATTGTGTGGCACATACTATTCTGTTCAGTATATTAGACTATGTTAATGTCGGCTCTGTTATTCGAGAGGGAGTGGCCTTGGCGTACCGTAACTGCACTACGAGATTAATTGTCAATAAGTCAATGGGGGCCCCCATCAACGTACTACGTTCGGTGCGCCAAGGTTGCCCCCTCAGCCCTCTTTTGTTCGGCATTTATATTGAAACATTGTGTTTAAGCATCCTACAAAACAATGACATTGATGGCTTTCGACTGCAGGAGTCAGAAGTCAAATTGCTGGCTTACGCAGATGACGTTGCGGTTTTTTGTGTGAATAAAGAGAGTATAAAGAGGACAGTGTATGTGGTAAAACATTTTAGCAAAGTCACAGGGAGTAAAGTTAACTGGGGTAAGTGCTTGGGATTTTGGCACGGTGAATGGCAGCTGACCCCCGACACTTTCGCTAATGTGTCGTGGGTTACAACGCCTGCAAAGTACTTGGGTGTGCCCTTGAAATTTTACAAGGAAAGTGAGCCATACTGGCTAGAGAAGGTCAAAGAAACCCGTGAAAAAGCGGAGAAATGGAAAAGCGCTCAATTATCAATATTTGCAAGAGCCGCAGTTTGCAACCTGTTTTTAATTAGTAAGCTATGGTATGTAATGCAAGTGTTGCATTGCTCCCGTGTAAATGTGCAAAAATTGCATCGAGTTTTTGCGGTGTTTGTTTGGGCCTCGAGTTGGGAGAGGTGCAGTCGGACAAATTTGTCCCGGCAGGTGAAGCATGGGGGGCTTGGTCTGGGTCATTTGTTTGTGCGACAGATTGTCAACCGGTTTATGTTTTTTAGGGATGCCAGCGATCCATTCCTGCGCACAGTGTGTCAACAAAGACTTGGTCGAGCGTTGCCTGATTTCGTAGTTTATACTCAATGTATGCCTGGTTCTCTGTTTGGATTCTATAGGGAAATTGTTTTGAGCGTGAAATTCTTAAGTGCACGTTTTTCGAAAGAGTATTTAAGTAATGTTAACAGGAGAACATTATACAAGGATGTTTGTGAAGTGGTGTTCCCGGTTGCCTTGTACCGAGCTTTATACTATGGAGGCACAGGAAGTAATGTATTAAAACGCGTAAAGAAAATGCAAGTTGCCCCGGGAGCTAAAACGTTTTTCTTTATGCTACATACCGGTACTTTGAGTGTAAAATCATTTATGGAGGAGAAGGGTATGTTCCTACCGTGGGGGGCCCAATGTCTCATCTGCAAACAGCCAGAGACAATAGATCAAGTGTTTTTGCATTGCTGGGAGGGGGTATATTTGTGGGATGTTCTGCAAAGGACAATAAAAAAACAGTTGCCACTTGATTCCCATGGCATTAGGTATTTGCCATTGGATAACCACGATGATATGCCGTTAGACCAGGTTATGTTAATGTGCCTCCACAGTATATGGCGCGCACGAATGGCTGGTTATCACTGCGATCCAGATGCACGGCCAGCCCGCATGTATTTCCGTGAAAGTGTGCAGCGATGGCTCGACATGCTTAAATTGCAACCATGTGCTCCCGAGTGGCTGTCAAAGCTGGAACCTTTGACGGTGCTCAAGGAATTTTAACATGACAATGCCTGCCCCTCAGTGGGTGTTAGGCAACGCTAGCTACCTTTGTGTACATATATTATTCCTTTTTTTTCCTGTTGTTTTGAGTTCCAGTGCTGTGTATTTGTGTCAAAGCCAGGCAATAAAGAAAAAGAAAAAAAAAATAGTGGCCAGTATCCCCGGCTGTCACGCGGGTGACCGGGGTTCGATCCCCGACGGGGAGCTTAGTTTTTGTTTCTTTCTTGCATTATGCGCCATATCAGAACAGCACTTAGCCTCTTCCCTGCGCCTCCTCGTTAGTATAGTGGCCAGTATCCCCGCCTGTCACGCGGGAGACCGGGGTTCGATTCCCCGACGGGGAGAGTGTTTTTTTCTTGCTTGCATTATGCGCCATATCAGAACAGCACTTAGCCTCTTCCCTGCGCCTCCTCGTTAGTATAGTGACCGAGGAGGGGATTCCACTTCCGGCCACCGAGCGTGACGGACGTACTATCATGTGCTCCGTTGGAGCGGCGTTAGCTGGTCATCCGAGCCGCGGAAACAGGATTGCCGTTCATGATAACCAGGAATACGAAGTGATGCTGCCTCACCTACCTACAGGTCGTATTGTTTTGAACACAGTATTTATGCACGGCGACGTTCGGGCGCGGCCGTATAAGGTCGAGGACTGCAGGGATGCCCTTGCCCGTTTGGATTTGCTTCCTGAGGTTGTAGCCCTGGGAGCATTACAAATGAATCACGTGTGGGCGGTTGCGTTTAGGAGTTCAGAGGCCACGCAGAAAGTGCTCGTGGCTGAAAGCATTTCCGTCAAGGAACGTCGTTGCATCGTCATCGACCCCAACAAGCAGGAAGTACGAGTCAAGGTGCACTGGGTTCTCCACAATGTGACTGACGAAGATGTGCGGGTGGCCTTCCGACCATATGGGGTAGTGACGGAAACGTCGAAAGAGAGGTGGCGTGTTCAGGGCGTCACCGAAAAGGGGTCCACAACAAGAATGTTGAACCTGAAACTGAACAAAGGTGTCACAGCTGAAGACATTCCCCACAAAATCCGTATTGCACGTGTGCCAGCTCTTTTAGTAGTCGCAGGGAGGCCCCCCTTTGCCTGCGATGTCAAGGAAAAGGCCACATTCGTCGTGACTGTCGAGTGCCTAGGTGCTCGCGTTGTCGGCGATTTGGGCATGATGAGAGCCAGTGGGTTCTCACGTACGCCAACATGACGGGCCCGGCAAGGAACAGTGAGCTTGCGGAACATGTCATGGATGAGGTGGAGGCTGAGGAAGCGTCAAAGGAAGCAGGAGTTTTACCATTTGCTGCTGCAAAATACCTTCAAGCGGTGAGCACACAGTGGCGACGACGGTCCCGCAGCATGAACTGCCTCAACTCGAACAGGAGGAGAAGAAAAATTAAGAGAAGACGCCTACTGTCGAAATGGAGGATACCTCAATGAACGAACCAAGCACCCTACAAAATGTCAAAGATGCAACTATGGAAGACACCGCTGTTTCGGCCACAAAACGCTCTCATCTTCAAGCGGTACAAGGCAACCAGCCAAGTGACGGAGCAGCAGTGGAGGAGCCGCCCACCAAAGCGACACCAACGCGGCGAGCGCTATTTAAACCAAGGCCAACTATTCCGCCTGATAGAAGAACAGCAGAAGCGACGCCGAAATAGCGCTGCTTCTGTGGTAACTTTTTCCTTGTCGGATGCCGGAGCAACGTATGCGACACACTTGGCTACGCATGGAGGACGACCCAGAAGAAGCGCATCGAGCCTCGAGTAAAGGCTGGCACAGCGTGGACACAAGTGTTAATCCGCTGAGCACGGAAACCGCTGCCGCGACATGGTGCCCTGAGGTGAGCACTGCACGATTTGTGTGTTCCTCCAGAGATAAGGGAATATTTTTTCATATACCATTGCGCATAGCGACGTTGAATGTCAGGGGGCTGGCAGCGATCAAGCGTCAGCGTCAAGACAGCCGAATTTTCCTAGAAAATGATTTGGACATTATCGCTTGGCAAGAAACCAAAATTGAGAGTGAGGAACATACAGATCGAATGGTTGCCAATTTTCGGTCGCGATACAATGTGTGTATATGTCATGCTGTTGGAAGGTCGGGTGGTTGCGCCCTATTTTTGAGAAACAGTCTGGGCATCGTGGAGGAAAATGTCGTAGCATCCGAAGAAGGCCGGTTACTGGTTGTTGACTTTGTACTGTCTGGTAGTGCTTGGCGTGTTATATGTGTGTATGCACCTAACAATCAGACTGAGCGTGTTGCTTTTTTTGAGAAGGTTAAAGTGTTCGTAAATTGCGCGAGAAGTGTTATTCTTATGGGTTACTTCAACTGTTTCTGCTTAACAGAAGACCGAGTACCCAAGTCCCCGATCCGCGATCAGAGCGCTCGGTTGCTGAACTCACTAATTCAAGACTATAATATGGAAGATCTTGGCAGTGTACTGTCCCAAGGCTCACATCCCGGTTTTACGCATTTCCAACGCGGCAGTAATGCGAGACTAGACAGAGTTTATGCCAGCTTGCAACTTGTCACAGCATGTGAAAAATACGATCTAAAGCACCTCTCGTTCAGCGATCACAGTCTTGTGATGGTTACGTTTGGTAACAAGCCCAAAAAGTCACGGTTTAGTTGGGACCTCTGGAAGCTTAACGTAAAACTTCTAGAGGATGAAGAATCCATTGAGCGAATTAAAGAAGAGATAGCTAAAATGCCCTCGACTAGCTCATGGAACTACGCAGCAAAGTGGGAGACATTTAAGAACGACGTCAAGGTGATCGCGATAGAACGAGGAACAATACTTCATCAAAGATGTCGAAAAATGGAGAAAGAATTGAAGTGCAATTTGGATTTCATAATGTGTGTGGAAACAGCAGCGCCTGGCATGTACATAAACAAAATTCGAGAATTAAAGAACCACCTAGAAGCTCTGGAGACAGACAAGTACAGAGCGGCGGTGATAAGAGCGCGGGCCGAAAAGTTGTGGGCAGGTGAAGCACCGAACAAACGTGCGTTGTGCGATGAAAGGCGGTATGCAACGCAGAAAGAAATCCGGCAGAGTCGGTACCACAATGAGATTACCAGCGACAAGAAGGAAATTGAGCAGGCCTTTGTGGAATATTGTACAGAACTGGTAGGGAATAAAATAACGAGGTGCGAAATGCGTGATGAATTTTTATCGCTAGTGCCCAGATTAGATGACCCCACTGTTGCTCGCCTAGAACAACCTATCAGCATTGGTGAAGTTGAAAGCGCAATTGACGATCTCGTCCTTGGGAAGACGCCAGGGCCCGACGTCCTCGGGGCCGCTTTTTACAAGACTTTTCGAGATGAAATTAGCCCAGGTTTACATGCGGTGATCACGGAAGCGTACAACGAAAAACAAATGCCGCTGTCTTTTCGTACTGGTCACGTAGTGCTAATCCCCAAAACGGATGACCAAAGGAAACTGCAGTCGGTAGGGTCTTATCGCCCGATTACGCTGACCAATACCGACTACAAAATATTCATGAAGGTTCTGGCCAGGTGCCTGCAAAGTGTGATCATGCAACTCGTTGGACCGCACCAAACGTGCGGAGTAAAAGGGCGCAGTTTATGCACAAATGTTCATGTTGCGCGTAGTATACTTTGCTGGTCGAGTAGAAATGATCCAACTGGACCTGGCAAAGGCATTCGATCGGGTGTCGCATGAAGTTCTGTACAGCGTGCTAGAACATGCAAATGTAGGATGTGCTGCTCTTGATGGTCTAAAAATGGTTTATGAAAATTGCACCTTTCGAATCATTGTTAACAAAAGCTTCAGCGAAACTGCCCCCTGCGGTCTTCAGTAAGACAAGGTTGCCCACTCTCTCCTTTACTTTTCGCTCTATACCTGGAGCCATTTTGTTTAAACTGATCAACTCCGAACTAATTAACGGTTTTCGTATTGATTCGTCCCAGGTGAAAGTTCTTGCCTATGCGGATGATATTGCGGTGTTCTGTAGCGTCCAAAAAAGTGTTCAAGAAGCAATTTTCATTGCCAAAAACTTTTGTGAACATACAGGCGCTGAGATTAACTGGGACAAAAGTGTCGGCTTCTGGCACGGAAATTGGGAAATTGCGCCGAGGTCTTTTGCGAACCTCCAGTGGACAACCGTTCCATCGAAGTACTTGGGAGTGCCACTGCAATATTATAACAGGAGCGCCGATTACTGGAAGGACATGATGCCCGAAGTGAAGGAGAAAGCAGGGGCGTTTCAAGGTAGAGAATTATCCATGTTGCGAGGGCATCCATATGAAATACTTTTCTAATCTCCAAATTGTGGTATGTTTTGCAGTTTCTTTCTATGTCACGCGTATATGTGCAAAAAATGCACAGAGTGTTTGCTGTACTCATTTAGGCGTCCAACTGGGTAAGGACAAAACGAACCAATTTATTTCGATCAGTTCGAGATGGTGGCGTCGTTCTCTCACATTTCTTTGTTCGGCAACTCGTCTCCCGTTTTATGTTTTTCAGGGATCAAAGTGAGCCCTTCTTACGTACAATGATGCAAGTGCGTCTGGCAAATGCCCTTCGAGATTTTATTGTGTCTACTGCAGGGTGGCCAATATGCGGGTTGAAGGGATATTTAAAGGAGATTCTTGACTCTGCCTATATAATGAAGGTTCGATTCTCGATAGAATATCTAAGTCTGGTGAACAAGAAAAAATTGTATAGTGACTTAATAGATTTCATGATGCCAGTTCCCTTGTACCGAATGATAAACAATGCAGGCCGAGGGCAAGATGTTTTACAAAGAGTTAAAAAGATGCAGGTCAAAGCAAGTACGAAGTCGTTTTTTTTTTCAAACTGCACACTAGTACACTTCCCGTTAAGACCTGGCCAGCTGACAAAGGAATATTTGTACCCTGGACCACAAACTGTTTATTATGTAAAAAGCCTGAGAACATCGAGCACGTGTTCATTGAATGCTGGGACCCGGTATTTTATTGGGATATTCTGCAACGTACCATAAAGAAGGATTTACCCATAACACCTGTAGGAATACGCTATCTACCAACAGACAATGATCACACAGGTATTCCCTACGACATGATAATGCTGCTCGGCCTCCATAGTTTATGGAAGACACGAATGGCAGTCAGGAATGCAGATGTCAAATTGCTGTCGGTGAGAGAAAACTTTGTTGAAAGTCTGTGCTATGTACGTGAAGTTTATCGGGCGCAGGTTGAGCCACCTTCATGGCTGAATGTATTGGATGAACTGATCCAGTTCAGGAAATTTTAATGTATCACTTCAGCCAAAGTAGGCTGAAGTGCTTTTTTATTACAATGTATTTGCTTTGTCTGAATGAACAGGTAAATAGAAAAAAAAAGTATAGTGGCCAGTATCCCCGCCTGTCACGCGGGAGACCGGGGTTCGATTCCCCTACGGGGAGCTTAGTTTTTGTTTCTTTCTTCCATTATGCGCCATATCAGAACAGCACTTAGCCTCTTCCCTGCGCCTCCTCGTTAGTATAGTGGCCAGTATCCCCGCCTGTCACGCGGGAGACCGGGGTTCGATTCCCCGACGGGGAGCTTAGTTTTTGTTTCTTTCTTCCATTATGCGCCATATCAGAACAGCACTTAGCCTCTTCCCTGCGCCTCCTCGTTAGTATAGTGGCCAGTATCCCCGCGTGTCACGCGGGAGACCGGGGTTCGATTCCCCGACGGGGAGCTTAGTTTTTGTTTCTTTCTTCCATTATGCGCCATATCAGAACAGCACTTAGCCTCTTCCCTGCGCCTCCTCGTTAGTATAGTGGCCAGTATCCCCGCCTGTCACGCGGGAGACCGGGGTTCGATTCCCCGACGGGGAGCTTAGTTTTTGTTTCTTCCATTATGCGCCATATCAGAACAGCACTTAGCCTCTTCCCGGCGCCTCCTGGTTAGTATAGTGGCCAGTATCCCCGCCTGTCACGCCGGAGGCCGGGGTTCGATTCCCCGACGGGGAGCTCAGTTTTTGTTTCTTTCTTCCATTATGCGCCATATCAGAACAGCACCTAGCCTCTTCCCTGCGCCTCTTCGTTAGCATAGTGGCCAGTATCGATTCCACTTCCGGCCACCGAGCGTGACGGACGTGATCATCATGGGCTCCCAAGAAGCGGATTCAGCGGCCCAGCTGGGCCGTGGTATCAGGAGCACGGAAAGGTTTGCCAAGGAATATGAACTGGTTCTACCGCATCTGCCTACAGGTTCGAGTGTTTTGCATACTGTTTTTTTGCACGGCGATGTAAAAGCCAGGCCGTACCGGGTGGAGCACTTTCGAGACTCCCTCGCTCGTCTGTCACTGCTGCCGGAAGTGGTTGCCCTCGGGGCATATCAAATGAATCACGTGTGGGCGGTAACGTTTAAAGGTGAAGAGGCAAAAGCGAAGATGTTGCAAGCTCAAGCTTTTGAAGTTAAGGAACACCGATGCGTGGTCATTGACCCCTGTAACCAAGGGATCAGGTTGAAACTTTTCTGGCTGCTTCACGGCGTGCACGACGATGATGTGCGAGCGGCATTGGCGGCTTATGGAAAAGTTACGGAAATATCAAGAGACAAGCGGAAAGTGCAAGGGTGTGTCGACAAGGCTTCAACGACTCGAACGGTCACGCTAAAGCTAAAAGTGGGCGTTACCATCGAGGACCTCCCGCATCAGCTTCGGGTTGCCGAGTACGTCGCACTCGTCCACGTCCCAGGCAGAGCCCCGCTTTGCCTCCGGTGCCGCGGGAAAGGACATATACGTCGGGAGTGTCGTGTGCCGCGCTGCGTGCTGTGTCGTCGCTACGGCCATGACGAGTTCCAGTGTGTGCGCACGTATGCCAACGTTGCAGGCCCCGTGCCGAGTGAAGTGACAGGCGAGCACTTGATGGACGCAGTGGACGCCGAGGAAACTAGCAGTGGAACCACTGAGGATGCAGAGCTGAAAGAAGAATCCTCTGAGAAGACCCCTGCCCTTAAAGGATATTGTGAGTCAGATGTGATTGTTTCATCGCCGAATGTTGCTGGGACCGAGATACCCACGAAAGAAGACGGCAATGCCAGTGCTGCAAGCCCAGCTTTGGCTACGCAACACAGTGGGGACAGGGGGACCCTGAAGCTGAGATGCGAGCTGCTTCGACCTTGCCTGTGAAGCGGATGCACGAAGACAGTGTTAACGAGGAATCAACCCAAGGAGGAGCGGAAAACGGACAGCCTCCACTGAAGGCGGCCCCCCTTCGCCGGGCGTGCTTCAAGCCAAGGCCAAACGTGCCCTCAGACCGGAGAACTGTGTCACCTGTGCCTCCGCCACAGCGGGGGTACCCTTTCCGGTCGAGATGTTACAAGCCCGGTCCATGATCGGGAGCAGCGCTTGGAACGACGGACGGGCTCGCCAAAAAGGAATAATGGTCATCCCGTGCAACAGATCAACCGCAATGCTGTTTTTCTGCAAAGAGATGCGAGTGATATATGTTTCGTGATTTATAATTTCTTGAGATGGCGACCAATTTATCCACTAGCTTGCGCGTAGCCACGCTAAATGTGAGGGGGCTGTCAACGCGTCGGAGACAACTGCAGCTGAGCCGCCTTCTGCTGGAAAATGAAATTGATGTGCTAGCAGTTCAAGAGAGCAAAATGGAAAACGAACAACAAACAGATAAAATGGCTGAAACATATCGTTCTAGATATAGTGTTTGCGTTTGTAATGCGGTTGGAAGATCGGGGGGATGTGTCATTTTCATTCGAAATTGCATAGAGTGCGTACAGTCTGTGTTCTCGTGTCAGAGTGGTCGGCTTTTGATATGTGATTTCAGTTTTTCTGGGTTGGACTGGAGAGTGATCTGCGTTTATGCGCCTACCAGAACGTCTGAGCGCGAAGAGTTTTTTCACTATATGAAATCCTTCCTAATACATGAGAGGCGTGTTCTCCTGCTTGGAGACTTCAACTGTGTCTGTAGACCGGAAGATAGAACAACAGACCGTGTCCTTCGTGACAAGAGTGCAGATTTACTTATTGACATTGTTAATGAGGCAGAGCTTGAAGATGCTGGCTGTATACTGACGCATGAAGGCCAAGCAATGTTCACGCACTTTCAAGGTAGCTGTCATGCAAGGTTGGACCGAATATATGTTCCTATTGATTGTGTGCCCTTGTGCTCGGAATATCAAACACTTCCCATGAGCTTTAGTGACCACTGCCTCGTAATGATTACTCTAGGCATGAAATGCAAGGCAACAAAGTTCAATTGGGAGCTATGGAAATTTAATGGAAAGCTGCTGCTGGATGAAGAGTTTACCACTAAAGTGAAATAATATATTACGCATATGTTGCAAAATGACTAATTTTATACAAGCATGGGAGCAGTTCAAGTGCGATATAAAGATATCTGCTATTGACCGAGCGTGCACTCTTCGACGTAAAGAAAGAGAACAAGAAAAAGAACTTCAAAGCACGCTTGAATACATGCTTAGCATGGAGAGCGTTAAGCCTGGCTTGTTCGCCAAAGATATTAAAAAGATAAAAACCAAACTTGAGGTGATAGACGAAGAGAAGTATCGCGATGCGGTGATAAGGGCACGCAGCGAAAAATTGTGGCTCGGAGAGACGCCCACGAAAAGGGCACTTAGTGACGAAAAACGGTACGCAGTGTCAAAAGAGATAAAAGAAATCTGCTATCAGAACGTAGTTACCGCGGAAAAGAAAACGATTGAACGGGCGTTTGTAGAATTTTACAGGGAATTGTTTAGCTTGAAAACACCGGACATTGAACGCTTCAGAAAAGACTTTCTGTCGCTGATGCCAAGAGTAGAAGACGAAGTGGCGCAGACACTTGAAGCAAGTATTACGTCCGAGGAAATTGAGGCCGCTATCGGGGAATTAAATTCCAATAAGTCACCCGGACCAGATGGTCTTGGTGCTGCCATATACAAGGCCTTTCCAACTGAAATGGCTGTTTTACTGGAAAGAGTTATTAGTGAATGTTACGAAAAGAACGTACCTCCGTCTTTTCTTGTCACACATTGTACTAATCCCGAAAACAGATGACCATGTTAAGCTTCAGTCTGTAGCGTCTTACCGTCCTATAAGTCTAACGAATGTTGACTATAAAATTTACATGAAAGTATTAGGGCGACGACTCCAACGTGTAATTACTTCTCTTGTAGGCCCACATCAGACATGCGGTATAAAAGGAAGGACCATTTTTACTAAAATACACGCAGCAAGGAGTGTACTCGAATGTTGTGACGCGATGCATAACCACGTAGCCATGATGCAATTAGACCTCCACAAAGCATTTGATAAAGTGGTACATTAAATTTTGTTCTCTGTTTTAGAGTATGTCAATGCTGGTTCCGTGATTACAAAGGGCGTGAAAATGGTTTACGAGTGCTGTTCAGCGAGACTGGTCGTGAATAAGCATTTAACTGATCGTATACCTGTTCAGTCGTCAGTAAGGCAGGGCTGTCCTCTGTCTCCCCTTTTGTTTGCGCTTTATCTGGAGCCTTTCTGTCTAAGATTGCTTACAAGGCCAAACATACGCGGTTATAGATTTTTTCAAAGTGAAGTTCGGGTTTTGGCATACGCAGACGATATTGCGGTTTTTTGTACTGACCATGAGAGCGTGCAAGAAGTTGTAAAAGAAGCTACTGCTTTTTGCCCTGCAAGTGGAATTGAAATTAGTTGGGCAAAGTGTTTAGGATTTTGGCACGGAAACTGGCAATACGCGCCTGAATTATTCTCCAGAATGCAATGGACAACAACGCCAGGCAATTACCTTGGTGTGCCACTAAAGCATTACCGTGAAAGCAAGGAATGTTGGGCCGGTGAAGTTCAGCAAGTGAAAACCCAAACAAACAAATGGGGAGGACATAACTTTTCTATGTTCGCAAGAGCCACTGTTTGCAATATGTTCCTAGTTGCAAAAATTTTTTACATGTTGCAAGTGTTATCTATGTCAAGAATCTCTGTTCAAAAACTGCATAGGGTATTTGCCACGTATGTGTGGGCTTCAACATGGGAGCGTACCAGTCGATGCAATCTGTTTCATACGATGCATAATGGTGGGCTGGGATTGTCCCATTTATACTTAAAGCAGATTTTAACCAGGTTCTTTTTTTTTGCGCGAACAAAGCGACGTTTTTCTTAGAACGGTAATCCAAGTGCGATTGCGTGATTCACTGCCGGAATATGTAGTTTCGACTATGTCTACAGGGACAATGGCTCTAAGTGCTTTTCTTCGCGAAGTTGTGGCGTCCTTCCAAATAGTGAAGGCGAGATTTTCAAATGAGTATATGTGTACTGTTACGCGAAAACGGCTGTACAAAGATTTATTGGAAACCTTTTTACCTGTGCCTCTTTATCGCGCTGTATATGCTTTGGGTCCGGAGCGGGACGTGTTGAAAAGAGTGAAAAGAATGTCCATCAGATCGTCCGCTAAATCTTTCTTTTTTCAATTGCATACCGGCACTCTTCCGGTGAAGCCATGGCTGGAAAGCAAAGGCCTTTTTGTGCCTTGGTCTGCTGACCGTTTAATTTGCAAAAAGCTGGAATCCATAGAGCATATTTTCCTTGATTGTCACGATGCGTTTTTTTTGTGGGACGTGCTACAGCGTAATATTAAAAAGGACTTACCACTAACGCCGTTTGGCATGCGCTACCTTCCATGCGCCCAGCCAGGAGGAGTGCCCAGTGATTTATTAATGGTGTTGTGTATACACAGCATATGGAGAACGCGGATGGATGTTCGCCATGAGCATGTTGTCGTACACCCAGCCCATCAGTATTTTGTTGAAAGTGTAATGTACACGCGTGATGTTTTCGGAGGGCAACCTGAACCCCCGGAATGGCTGCCAGTCTTGGACACGCTCATGTCACCTAATCCATTCTATCACAAGAAACCTGTCAGAAAGTGACTTGTGTTTTTAATTCCATGCGACTTTTCATCGTTCCTTGTAGTTGCCAAGTCGGTAATAAAGAAAAAAAATATAGTGGCCAGTATCCCCGCCTGTCACGCGGGAGACCGGGGTTCGATTCCCCGACGGGGAGCTCAGTTTTTCTTTCTTCCATTATGCGCCATATCAGAACAGCACTTAGCCTCTTCCCTGCGCCTCCTCTTTAGTATAGTGGCCAGTATCCCCGCCTGTCACGCGAGAGACCGGGGTTCGATTCCCCGACGGGGAGCTTAGTTTTTGTTTCTTTCTTCCATTATGCGCCATATCAGAACAGCACTTAGCCTCTTCCCTGCGCCTCCTCGTTAGTATAGTGGCCACTAGATTCTGCTTCCGGCCACGCCAGTGAACGCACGCAGGATGCAGGGCTCCTCAGGAGCGGCTTCAGCGGCCATGTCAGGCCGCGGTAACAGGACTGCTGAACAGGAAACCACTTACCAGGTCGTTTTGCCTGCACTGCCAACAGGTCGGTTGGTTTTGAATACTGTTTTTTTGCACGCCGATATCAGGGCCCGCCCGTACCGGGTGGAAGATTTCCGCGACGCGTTGGCACAGCATTCGCTGATCCCCGATGTTGTTGCGATGGGGGCGTATATGATGAGCCACGTCTGGGCTGTCACTCTCAAGGATCCTGAAGCGGTGACCAAGCTTGTTAGTGTCGGTGTGTTGTGTGTGAAAAACGGTCGCTGCTTGGTAATTGACCCGGCCAACCAGGACGTGCGACTGAAACTTCACTGGCTTTTACACAACGTGCCAGACGAGGATGTGCGTGCTGCCTTTACGCCGTATGGAAAGGTGTTGGAAGTTACAAGGGAGCGCTGGCGTGTGAAAGGTATGGTAGAAAAAGGCTCGACTACTAGACTTGTCACGCTTAAGTTGAAAGCTGGCGTGAAGCTGGATGACCTGCCACGTCAGCTGAACGTTAGCGGTGAGCTGGCGCTCGTTGTTGTGCCATGCAGACCTCCCTTGTGCCTACGCTGTCGGAACACGGGTCACATACGCAAGGAGTGCCGGGTTCCTCGCTGCGGAACCTGTCGACGGTTCGGTCATGAAGACAGCCAGTGTGCACGTACCTACGCAAGCATTGCCGGACCTGGGACCAGCGAGGACACGTCCGAGTTGATAATGGATGAGGTGGATGCGGAGGAGGCGGCCGACATTAGAGGACAGTCAACGAAACAGGACGCGCCTTCCATGACGGTTTTAACTAAGCATAAGGTGACGGTCTCAAGTGAAAAGAATGAAACTCGGCACGTCTCGCACGTTCCATCGCAGGACCAACAGGACCACGAAAGCGCTTCAAAGGAAGCGTCCGAAGACGTAAGTTTTCTGACGCTGAGGAGCATCTGAGTACTGAGCCTCCTTGCACTGATGCCATGGAAGTTGGGCCGGAGACAGCGGCCTTAATTGCCTCAAAACGACCACACGAGGAAAGCTTCGAGGAGACGCAGCTGCCAGGCGGCGTTTGTGGTGAGCCGCCGCCGAAAACTGCGGGCATCCGAAGATCGACTTTGAGACCGAAGCCGAACTTATCTGCCGACACGCGGCAGGCGGGGAAACCGCCTCCGTAGGTTTTGTGGTGTCCTGAACGATTTGTGGGTCGGCTGCCTACCGACCAGCGTCAGGAACATTCTGCAACCAAGCGGGGCGTGTGTGAAAAAAAAAATGAAAAACGGTGCTTGGACTTCGTTTGGATGCAGCCCGAGGTTCTGCTGGGAGGACAATACGTGCACACATATGCCGCTCTTCTTCAGAAGCGGAGGCCACGCAACCATGAAGGTAGGCACCATGTGGGTACGAGCGGCCCTTTCTAACACATGACTCTCAAGCTTAATTTGGCGTTACACGTAGCTACTTTGAATGTCAGAGGGCTGGGAGCGAGAAGGCGACAATGCCAGCTCAGTCGCCTACTTGTGGATAATGATATAGATATAGCAGCTGTGCAAGAGTCAAAGATTGAGAGCCAAGAAAGCACTGACCGTATGGTGGCTTCTTTTCAGACAAACTTTTATGTGTGTGTATGCTATTCTGTTGGTGTATCGGGTGGATGCCTTTTATTTATACGTAACACGTTGGGAGTAAGTGTAGAGTTCGTTTTTGCCTGTCCAAGTGGTCGGCTTTTGGTTACTGATTTTACCTACTGTAATTTATGCTGGCGTGTTGTGTGTGTGTGTATGCTCCCAATTCAGAATGCGAACGTGAATTGTTTTTTGAGTCTATTGAATTGTGGTTGAAGGTCGACAAAATCTTGCTTGTACTTGGCGATTACAACTGTGTGTGCGCTGCTGTGGACCGAACGGCGAAGTGTAAACCTCGAAGAGACAGAAGCTCCGAGCTGTTGAATGCACTTGTGCATGAATACGGCCTTGAGGATGTTGGTAGTGTGTTCTCCACAGGAAACCAACCAGAGTTCACGCACTTTCAGCGAGATAGCCATGCTAGATTCGACAGGGTGTATGCCTCGGTTGATCTTGTTTCCCTATGCACTGCATATGAGGTCAAACCTGTGTCTTTCAGCGATCACTGTCTCGTGAGTGCAGTGTTCGGTAGGGCAGGAAAGAATTCGCGCTTTAACTGGTACCTATGGAAACTGAATGCCAAACTTCTCGCCGATGAAGAGTTCCTTATGGAAGTTAAGACCGAGTTTGAAGATCGTCTGGCTATGCGACCAGTAAGTTTTGTAGCCGAATGGGACAGCTTCAAAGAGTGGGTCAAATTGAAATCCATAGAAAAGAGCAGTAAGGTGCGGCATAAAGAGAAAGAAAAAGAAAAAGAACTGAATGAACGACTCGAGTTTCTTTTGAGCATAGAAAGTTCAGTGCCAGGGCATTTCGCCAGTAAAATACGAGAGATTAAAAGGGAGCTGGAAACAATCGACAGCGAAAGATACACAGCGGCTGTTATACGTTCAAGGCCTGAAAAACTTTGGGCTGGAGAAGTGCCGACAAAACGAGCCCTAGCAGACGAAAAAAAGATACGCCTGCCAGAAAGAAATAAGGAGTATAAGGTATGCCGGCCATATCACTGAAGATGCTAAAGATATTCAGCGTGCGGTAGCAGAGCACTTCGAAGAACTGCTTAGCGCTAAGCTTGAGACTGTAGGCGGCTTTCAAACAGATTTTCTAAGACTGATGCCTGCACTGGATGACGAATATAAAGCGCGCCTAGAAACACCGATAACGTTGCAGGAGATAGAATCTGCAATAGATAACCTGACACCTGGGAAAGCACCTGGGCCGGATGGTCTAAGCGCTGCCTTCTTTAAAACTTTTCAGCAGTATGCGGCTCAGTTTATGCTCGATGTAATCACTGAAGCTTATGAACGTAATACTGTTCCATTGTCTTTCGCTACATCGCACATTGTGCTAATACCCAAGACAGATGATCCGGAGAAACGACTGTTAGTGGGGTCATATCGACCGATTAGCCTCACCAATGTTGACTACAAGGTGTATATGAAAGTTTTAGCAAAAAGACTACAAAGCGTAATAAAAAAACTGGTTGGGTCTCATCAAACATGCGGCATCAAGGGTCGATCCATTGCCACGAATATACATGTCGCAAGAACCGTACTAGAATGTGTTGATGCACTCGGTGGTCAGATAGCCATGATGCAGTTAGATTTGGCGAAAGCCTTTGATCGTGTTTCCCACGAAATTCTTTTTTCCATTTTGGAGCATTCTAACCTTGGAAAAGTCATAGTGGAGGGTGTTAAAATGGCTTACGCGAACTGCACGACCCGTATTATAGTGAATGGTGAACTGACTGACAGCATCGCAGTACGTTCATCGGTAAGGCAGGGCTGCCCGGTCTCACCCCTGCTTTTTGCACTGTATTTAGAGCCACTTTGCTTGGCTATCATTGATAGCGATCGCATTTTAGGGTTCAAGCTGCAATCAGCACACGTGAAAATGCTAGCATATGCTGATGACATAGCAGTGTTTTGTGCAACTAGAAAGAGCATCTGTGAAGTTACGGGTGTCGTCCAAACATTTTGTGATCAAACCGGATGTATGATCAATTGGGAGAAAAGCTCTGGGTTTTGGCACGGTGACTGGGATGTGACACCTGATTTCTTCTGTAAGCTGCGATGGTCTGCTCTCCCAACGCGATATCTAGGCGTGCTTTTAGATTGTTATCGAGATCCCAACGTGCACTGGATGGAAGAAACATCCAGAGCGAAAGAAAAAGCGGATGCGTGGCAAGGAAGGCAACTCTCAATGTTTTCGCGCGCTTCTTTTTGCAATGTTTTTCTTATTTCGAGGCTGTGGTACCTCATGAATGTGTTGTGTGTCTCACGAACCTCAATTCAGTAAACGCACCGCGTTTTTGCTGTTTTTATTTGGGCATCCACATGGGAAAAAACCGCCCGGACGAATTTGTTTATTTCTGTTAAAAGGGGCGGGCTTGGCCTTGCACATCTGTTCTTGCGTCAGGTGGTCTCGCGATTTATATTCCTGCGTGATCAAAAAGATACCTTTCTAAGAACTGTGATGCAAGTGCGATTGCAGAGGCTGCTCCCTGAATGGATTGTGTCATGTGAAAGCATGCCTGGTACTGTGACTGGCTACCTGCGCGAGGTTGTTTTTTCGTGCAAGTTGCCGGAAGTGCGGTTTTCTTTTGATTACCTTTTCAATGTTCCCAGAAAAAAACTGTATAAAGATCTCATTGACGTGATGCTGCCGGTGCCTTTTTACCGGGCATTACACTGTGGAGGCCCAGGGCAGGACGTTTTGAAAAGAGTCAAGAAGATGCCCGTGAGGCCATCTGCTAAAACGTTCCTTTTCAAACTTCACTCTAATACGCTCCCTGTTAAAACCTGGCTGAATGAAAAAGGTATCTTCGTCCCATGGACAACAAATTGCCTGTTGTGCAAAAAACCGGAGACAATTGAACACGTCTTCTTACAGTGTTGGGATGCTGTCTTTCTATGGGACGTCCTCCAAAGGACAATTAAAAAGGAACTTCCCCTAACTCCGTACGGTATCAGATTCCTACCAGTGCAGAACGATGATGCACCTTATGATTTAATTATGCTTCTTGGCCTCCATAGTTTGTGGAAAACACGAATGCAGGTGCGTCACGCAGATATAAATACACGATCTGCGCGTGAAAACTTCATTGAAAGTGCGGTGTATATACGCCAATCTTTCAGGATGCAGCAGGATCCACCACAATGGCAATGTCTATTTGATGAGTTGGTGAACCTGAAAAGATTTTAGCCGCGTACGCGTTAGCTCAAGAGTAGTTGACGTGTTTTATTATGTGTAATTTTGTTTCACGGCAATAAAGAAAAAAAAAAGTATAGTGGCCAGTACCCCTGCCTGTCACGCGGGAGACCGGGGTTCCATTCCCCGACGGGGAGCTTAGTTTTTGTTTCTTTCTTCCATTATGCGCCATATCAGAACAGCACTTAGCCTCCTCCCTGCGCCTCCTCGTTAGTATAGTGGCCAGTATCCCCGCCTGTCACGCGGGAGACCGGGGTTCGATTCCCCGACGGGGAGCTTAGTTTTTGTTTCTTTCTTCCATTATGCGCCATATCAGAACAGCACTTAGCCTCTTCCCTGCGCCTCCTCGTTAGTATAGTCAACGTCTTCGAGATTACACTCTTTAATTAAAGAGTGCAGCAGCTGAGCCCTCTTATCCCTCACTGGAAAATTTTTTGCGTGGTCCTGAGCGAAACAAACACAGTTGAAGTCTCCTATCAATATTACTACCTTGTCGCACCTAAGATGCATTTCGAGACTTTCGAAAAATGTTCTGCGCTCGCTCACCGCGTTCGGAGCATAAACACAGACAACACGATAACTATAATTTGAAAACGAACAGTCAACAACAAGAAGGCGACCGCATTGGGAAGCCACAACGGAAGCAACGTTGATGCCTAAACTTTTACGAATAAATAAAACGCAGCCACCCGACGCGCCGACGGAATGGCAGACGCATACGTCATACAAAGAAGAAAAGGACGACGCCATACGATCAGTGAGCTCTTCGCTTTCAATCTTAGTTTCTTGGATAGCGATTAGGTCAAGGTCATTTTCAAGAATTAGGCGTCGCAGCTGACTTTGTCGTCTTCTTGCTCCCAAACCCCGGACATTTAAAGATGCTAGACGAAGTGTTACATCGAGATTAACCGCCATGTTTAGTAACAAAAGCCCCGCTAATAAGAGTTCGTGGCGGGTAACGAAACACTAAACTCAGAGTGCATAAAGCCTCCATGCAGCGTTCCCCAATCCAGTCTTTCGCAGGCGCCATACAGATCACAGCCAGCACCGTCTTTACTGAGTACGACGCACACCCTAAAAACACGCATTTTCAAAGGGATAGCCACGCCAGATTAGATCGAATTTATGTCTCTGTTGAACTGGCTTCATTGTGCACAGAGTATGACGTTAAGCCCGTAAGCTTCAGTGACCATTGCTTAGTAATTGGAACATTTGGCAGGAAACAGCGGAGGTCACGATTTAACTGGCACCTGTGGAAATTTAACGTGAAGCTTTTAGAGGACGACAGTTTTGTAAGAGAGACAACGAAAGAACTCGACAAATTACTTTCGACGCAGGCCGAAAGCTATATAGTTGAGTGGGAGGAGCTAAAGCAGAGAGTAAAGCTTTAAGCTATCAAAACTGCAAGCGCAATTCGATATGAGGAAAAAAGAAAAGAGAAAGAAATGCACGAGGAGCTTGAGTTTTTGCTTAGCATGGATAGCATCCAGCCGGGAAGATATGCAGAAGAAATAAAAGCCTTGAAACGACAACTTGAAAACATTGACACTGAAAAGTATAAGGCAGCAGTGATAAGAGCAAGGTCGGAAAAATTTTGGGCGGGGGAGACGCCAACTAAGCGAGCGCTGTCAGATGAGAAACGGCACGCGTATCAAAAGGAAATACGGCAAATTGACAACCGAGGTGCTGTAACTAGTGACCCTGCTACTATCAAAAATACCTTTATAGAACACTACAATGAATTGCTTGGCCGTAAACGCGAAGTCAAAAATGGCTTTCAGGCAGAATTTTTGCGCCAAATGCCAAAGCTGGATGAGGATGTTAAAACGCGTCTAGAACGACCCATAAGTTTGACAGAAATAGAAAGTGCGATAGACGACCTCCCAATGGGAAAGTCGCCAGGACCTGACGGGCTTGGCGCTGCTTTCTACAAAGCATTTAAAGATTACACAGCGCAGATTTTGCTTAAAGTGCTAGATGAGTCATACGAACGTAAGCAGGTCCCACCTTCGTTTTCTACCTCGCACATTGTTTTGATTCCGAAGTATGATGAGCCAGCAAAACGCCTGTTGGTGGGTTCTTATCGGCCGATAAGCCTCACCAACGTGGATTACAAAATATACATGAAAGTGCTGGCGAAAAGGCTTCAAAGTGTAATACCGAGCCTGGTTGGGCCACACCAGACGTGCGGCATTAAAGGTCGAAGCATCGCAACTAATGTGCACGTGGTACGAACTGTTTTGGAGTGTTGTGACGCGATTGGACCTCGAGTGGCAATGATAGAGCTGGATCTCGCCAAAGCATTCGATCGCGTTTCGCACGATGCCTTGTTCGAAGTATTGACACACTCAAACATAGGGCGAGTGATTGAGGAAGGTGTTCGAATGGTGTATGCGAACTGCACGACACGGATAATTGTGAATGGAGAGCTCACTGACAGCATTCGTGTGCTGTCGTCAGTGAGGCAAGGCTGCCCCCTGTCACCCCTACTGTTTGCGGCCTACCTCGAGCCTCTCTGCCGGTCTATCATAAACAATGAACGTATAACTGGTTTTATGCTGCAGTCAGCACAGGTCAAAATGCTGGCATATGCAGATGACATCGCTGTATTCTGTTCAAGCAGAGAAAGCATTCAAGAAGTTACTGCCCTTGTTGAAAAATTCTGCCGACAGACAGGCTGTGAAGTAAATTGGGAAAAAAGTGCCGGTTTCTGGCATGGAGACTGGGATGTTACGCCTGAATACTTTTCTCGTTTGCAATGGTCAAAATTGCCGACCCAGTATTTAGGCGTGCCGCTTGAATCATACCAAGATCCTACCCCATTCTGGGCTGGCCAAGCAGAGAGAGCGAGAGAGAAAGCTGATTCATGGCAGGGCAAGCCGTTGTCATTGTTCTCACGCGCTTATGTGTGCAATGTTTTCCTTGTGGCAAAGATATGGTACGTAATGAATGTGCTTTCGGCGACGCGTGTTAGCATTCAAAAAATTCATCGTGTCTTTGCCGTTTTCATGTGGGCATCAACATGGGAAAAGTGCAGCAGAACCAACCTCTTTCTGCCTGTTAAGGCGGGGGGCTTGGGCCTTGTGCATCTCTTTTTGCGACAGGTTGTCTCGCGTTTTTTTTTCCTTCGTGATCAAAACGACAAATTCTTGAGGACGGTCATGCAAGTACGACTGTGTAAAATGCTTCCAGAATGCGTTGTCTGTTCTGGTGAGAATATGAGTGGCGCTTTAAAAGGGTACATGCGCGAAGTTGTCTTGTCTTTCAGAATGTTGCATGCGCGTTTTTCAATGGAATACTTGAGCAAAGTGTGTAAGAAGAAGCTGTACAAAGATCTTCTGGATGTGATGATACCGTTGCCGATTTACCGTGCACCACACCGTGGAGGCCCCGGACAGGATGTCTTAAAGCGTGTGAAAAAGATGCCAGTTAGGCCTTCCGTAAAAACGTTCTTCTTTAAGCTACATTCCAACACATTACCTGTTACAACCTGGTTACATGAAACAGGCTTATTCGTTCCCTGGACAACAGACTGTCTCCTTTGCAAAAAACCAGAGACAATCGAGCACGTCTTTCTGGATTGCTGGGACCCAGTCTTTCACTGGGATGTTCTCCAGAGAACACTAAAGAAAGACCTTCCGTTAGATCCGTATGGCATACGGTTCCTTCCAGTCGAGAGTGAGGGTATTCCTTTGGATTTAGTCATGGTCCTTAGCCTCCACAGCCTGTGGAAAACAAGGATGCAAGTGCAACATGCAGATGTCAACACGCGTTCTGTACGCGAGAACTTTATCGAGAGTGTGCTGCTCCTTAGAGAAACGTATCGGGTGCTTTCTGATCCACCTGACTGGATCGGTGTGCTCGATGAACTGGCTGTCCTCAAAAAATTTTAAACCTTTCGTGACAGCCGAAGTCTGGTTGTTGCGAGTTTTACCATTATCGTGGATCTTTTTTGAATTGATGCGAACTCAAAACAGGCAATAAAGAAAAAAAAATCCTCGTTAGTATAGTGGCCAGTATCCCCGCCTATCACGCGGGAGACCGGGGTTCGATTCCCCGACGGCGAACTTAGTTTTTGTTTCTTTCTTGCATTCTGCGCCATTTTAGAACAGCGCTTGCCGTCTTCCCTGCGCCGCCTCGTTGGTATAGTGGCCAGTATCCCCGCCTGTCACGCGGGTGACCGGGGTTCGATTCCCCGACGGGGAGCTTAGTTTTTGTTTCTTTCTTCCATTATGCGCCATATCAGAACAGCACTTAGCCTCCTCCCTGCGCCTCCTCGTTAGTATAGTGGCCAGTATAAACATATCATCAGAGAGACGGGCAGCGGATAAAGTGCCCCCGCCGCCGGGTCAGCCGCTCGCACCGGACGGGGATGGATCCAACGACGGCGTCTAGCAACGCGCTAGACGGGAGAGGTAAGCACCATGCTTTCGGTCTCTTCACTCTTGATGAAAATGGCGCCCGAAACCACCTTAAGAGTAGCCACGTTAAACGTCAGGGGATTGGCAGGCAAAAAGAAGCAGAGCCAGGTGCACCGGCTCTTAACTGACCACGATATTGACGTGCTTGCCGTGCAAGAAACTAAGGTTGATGGGGAGGAAGAGACCGGGAGCATGGTGCGACGTTTCACGGCTAGATTTTACGCCATTGTTAGCCACGCAGTTGGGACATCGGCCGGGTGTGTATTGTTCGTCAAAAAGCTGCCTGGTCTGGTTGTAAAGGGCTACTCCTCATGCTCTTCTGGACGGTGTGTAGTGGCTGATTGTGTATACAGCGGTGTTGAGTGGCGCATTATTTGTGTGTACGCTCCTAACTGTGTGGAGGAAAGAACAGTGTTTTTCGAGAATGTTATGCAGCAGTTAAGTACGGAAAGGCAGGTAGTATTGCTGGGCGATTTTAACTGTGTACTGAATGCTCGAGACAAAACCAGCACACGCGGATTCAGAGACAAGAGCACTAAAATGTTATGCCAGGTAATAAGTGAATGGAATATGGAGGATGTGGCTGATTGCTTGGAAGGACCGCGTGCCGTTCAGTACACGCACTTCCAAGGTTCTAGCCACGCGCGTCTGGACAGAATTTACGCGTCGCTGGATTTGATTCATTCATGCAATGAATACCGAGTGGTGCCTATGACATTCACGGATCACTGTTTGGTGCAATGCTTATTCGGCACCAAAAAACGGAGCAATGCATTTAGCTGGGAGTTATGGAAATTCAACAACAAATTGCTTAAGGATGATGCCTTTAGACGCGTGGTATTGAATGAATTGATTAAAGTGAGGCCAGGGACTTGGCTCGAAATCTGGAAACAGTGGGAGTTGTGCAAGGAACAGATTAAAATTAAAGCCATTGACAGATCAAGTTGCCTGGTGTACGAGAAGAAAATTACAGAAACCCAGCTTAAGGCTTTGCTTGCAAAACTACACGAACAGGAATGTAAGGCGCCCGGCAGATGGATAGAGGATATTCGAAAAATAAAAGAACAAATTAACTTGATAGAAGAAGACAGATACCAAGGAGCGTTAGTGCGTGCAAGAGCGGAAAAATTGGCCATGGATGAGACGCCGACAAAAAGATCGTTGGGAATAGAAAAAGCAAATGCAAGGCGAAATCACGTGGCAGAGGTAGATTGGGCAGGACGCACAGAAACTGATAACGAAGGAATCGCGAAAGCTTTCCGGGAGTATTATGAAGATCTATTTTCGTCCCGAGAGGTTTATTTGGACCGTTTTAAAGAATCCTTTCTTGACGCGATGCCAAAAATTGACGAGGAACAAAAAGAAAGACTGGAGCGGCCAATAAGCGAAAAAGAAGTGCAGCAGGCAATAGAAAATTTAAACCCAGGGAAATCACCCGGGCCTGATGGCCTGAGTGCGGCTTTTTATAAAGCGTTCAAGGAACAGCTATCACCTTTGTTGTGTGCCTTATTTAATGAAGCGTATGAACTGAAGGCACTGCCTGCGTCTTTCGGATCGTCGCACACAGTACTTATTCCGAAAACTGACCAACCAGATAAGCTTAGGCAGTTGTCGTCTTACAGGCCCATTGCTCTGACAAACGTTGATTACAAGATTTATATGAAGGTGCTTGCTGGCAGACTACAAACGGTTATATGCGAACTAGTGGGCCCTCACCAAACGTGCGGTATCAAAGGGCGATCTATCTTTCAGAACATTCACAAAGCGCGAAGTGTGCTCGAATGCTGCGATGCAACTCATGCATGTGTTGCGTTACTGCAGTTGGACTTGGAGAAAGCTTTTGATTGTGTGGCACATACTATTCTGTTAAGTATATTAGACTATGTTAATGTCGGCTCTGTTATTCGAGAGGGAGTGGCTTTGGCGTACCGTAACTGCACTACGAGATTAATTGTCAATAAGTCACTGGGGGCCCCCATCAACGTACGACGTTCGGTGCGCCAAGGTTGCCCCCTCAGCCCTCTTTTGTTCGGCATTTATATTGAAACGTTGTGTTTAAGCATCCTACAAAACAATGACATTGATGGTTTTCGACTGCAGGAGTCTGAAGTCAAATTGTTGGCTTACGCAGACGACGTTGCGGTTTTTTGTGTAAATAAGGAGAGTATAAAGAGGACAGTGGATGTGGTAAAACATTTTAGCAAAGTCACAGAGAGTAAAGTTAACTGGGGTAAGTGCCTGGGATTTTGGCACGGAGAATGGCAGCTGACCCCCGACACTTTCGCTAATGTGTCGTGGGTTACAACGCCTGCAAAGTACTTGGTTGTGCCCTTGAAATTTTACAAGGAAAGCGAGCCATACTGGCGAGAGCAGGTCAAAGAAACCAGTGAAAAAGCGGAGAAATGGAAAAGCGCTCAATTATCAATATTTGCAAGAGCCGCAGTTTGCAACCTGTTTTTAATTAGTAAGTTATGGTATGTTATGCAAGTGTTGCATTGCTCCCGTGTAAATGTGCAAAAATTGCATCGAGTTTTTGCGGTGTTTGTTTGGGCCTCGAGTTGGGAGAGGTGCACTCGGACAAATTTGTTCCGGCAGGTGAAGCATGGGGGGCTTGGTCTGGGTCATTTGTTTGTGCGACAGATTGTCAACCGGTTTATGTTTTTTAGGGATGCCAGTGATCCATTCCTGCGCACAGTGTGTCAACAGAGACTTGGTCGAGCGTTGCCTGATTTCGTAGTGTATACTCAATGTATGCCTGGTTCTCTGTTTGGCTTCTTTAGGGAAATTGTTTTGAGTGTGAAATTCTTAAGCGCACGTTTTTCGAAAGAGTATTTAAGTAATGTTAACAGGAGAACATTATACAAGGATGTTTGTGAAGTGGTGTTCCCGGTGCCCTTGTACCGAGCTTTATACTATGGAGGCACAGGAAGTAATGTACTAAAACGCGTAAAGAAAATGCAAGTTGCTCCGGGAGCTAAAACGTTTTTCTTTATGCTGCATACCGGTACTTTGAGTGTAAAATCATTTATGGAGGAGAAGGGTATGTTCCTACCGTGGGGGGCCCAATGTCTCATCTGCAAACAACCAGAGACAATAGATCACGTGTTTTTGCATTGCTGGGAGGGGGTATATTTGTGGGATGTTCTGCAAAGGACAATAAAAAAACAGTTGCCACTTGATTCCCATGGCATTAGGTACTTGCCATTGGATAACCACGATGATATGCCGTTAGACCAGGTTATGTTAATGTGCCTCCACAGTATATGGCGCGCACGAATGGCTGGTTATCACTGCGATCCAGATGCACGGCCAGCCCGCATGTATTTCCGTGAAAGTGTGCAGCGATGGCTCGACGTGCTTAAATTGCAACCATGTGCTCCTGAGTGGCTGTCAAAGCTGGAACCTTTGACGGTGCTCAAGGAATTTTAAACGTGACAATGCCTGCCCCTCAGTGGGTGTTAGGCAACGCTAGCTACCTTTGTGTACATATATTATTCCTTTTTTTCCTGTTGTTTTGAGTTCCAGTGCGGTGTATTTGTGTCAAAGCCAGGCAATAAAGAAAAAAAAAAGTATAGTGGCCAGTATCCCCGCCTGTCACGCGGGAGATCGGGGTTCGATTCCCCGACGGGGAGCTTAGTTTTTGTTTCTTTCTTCCATTATGCGCCATATCAGAACAGCACTTAGCCTCTTCCCGGCGCCTCCTCGTTAGTATAGTGGCCAGTATCCCCGCCTGTCACGCGGGAGACCGGGGTTCGATTCCCCGACAGGGAGCTTAGTTTTTGTTCCTTTCTTGCATTATGCGCCATATCACAACAGCACTTAGCCTCTTCCCTGCGCCTCCTCGTTAGTATAGGGGGGATTCCACTTCCGGCCACCGAGCGTGACGAACGTGATTATCATGGGCTCCCAAGGAGCGGATTCAGCGGCCCAGCTGGGCCGTGGTATCAGGAACACGGAAAGGCCTGCCAAGGAATATGAACTGGTTCTACCGCATCTGCCTACAGGTTCGAGTGTTTTGCATACTGTTTTTTTGCACGGCGACGTAAAAGCCAGGCCGTACCGGGTGGAGCACTTTCGAGACTCCCTCGCTCGTCTGTCACTGCTGCCGGAAGTGGTTGCCCTCGGGGCATATCAAATGAATCAAGTATGGGCGGTAACGTTTAAAGGTGAAGAGGCAAAAGGGAAGATGTTGCAAGCTCAAGCTTTTGAAGTTAAGGAACACCGATGCGTGGTCATTGACCCCTGTAACCAAGGGATCAGGTTGAAACTTTTCTGGCTGCTTCACGGCGTGCACGACGATGATGTGCGAGCGGCATTGGCGGCTTATGAAAACATTACGGAAATATCAAGAGACAAGTGGAAAGTGCAAGGGTGTGTCGACAAGGCTTCAACGACTCGAACGGTCACGCTGAAGCTAAAAGTGGGCGTTACCATCGAGGACTTGCCGCATCAGCTTCGGGTTGCCGAGGACGTCGCACTCGTCCACGTCCCAGGCAGAGCCCCGCTTTGCTTCCGGTGCTGCGGGAAAGGACTTATACGTCGTGAGTGTCGTGTGCCGCGTTACGGGCTGTGTCGTCGCTACGGCCATGACGAGTCCCAGTGTGTGCGCACGTATGCCAACGTTGCCGGCCCCGTGCCGAGTGAAGTGGCAGGCGAGCACTTGATGGAAGCAGTGGACGCCGAGGAAACTAGCAGTGGAACCACTGAGGATGCAGAGCTGAAAGAAGAATCCTCTGAGAAGACCCCTGCCCTTAAAAGACACTGTGAGTCAGATGTGATTGTTCCGTTGCCGAATGTTGCTGGGACCGAGATACCCACGAAAGAAGACGGCAATGCCAGTGCTGCAAGCCCAGCTTCGGCTACGCAACACAGTGAGGAACAGGGGGACACTGAAGCTGAGATGCCAGCTGCTTCTACCTTGCCTGTGAAGCGGGTGCGCGAAGACAGTGTCAACGAGGAATCAACCCAAGGAGGAGCGGAAAACGGACAGCCTCCACTGAACGCGGCCCCCCTTCGCCGGGCGTCCTTCAAGCCAAGGCCAAACGTGCCCCCAGACCGGAGAACTGTGTCACCTGTGCCTCCGCCACAGCGGGAGTACCCTTTCCGGTCGAGACGTTACACGCCTGGTCCATGATCGGGAGCAGCGCTTGGAACGACGGACGGACTCGCCAAAAAGGAAGAATGGTCATCCCGTGCAAAAAGATCAACCGCAATGCTGTTTTTCTGCAAAGAGATGTGAGTGATATATGTTTCGCGATTTATAATTTCTTGAGATGGCGACCAATTTATCCACTAGCTTGCGCGTAGCCACGCTAAATGTGAGGGGGCTGTCAACGCGTCGGAGACAACTGCAGCTGAACCGCATTCTGCTGGAAAATGAAATTGATGTGCTAGCAGTTCAAGAGAGCAAAATGGAAAGCGAACAACAGATAAAATGGCTGAAATATATCGTTCTAGATATAATGTTTGCGTTTGTCATGCTGTTGGAAGATCTGGGGGATGTGTCATTTTCATCCGAAATTGCATAGAGTGTGTACAGTCTGTGTTCTCGTGTGAGAGTTGACGGCTATTGCTATGTGATTTCAGTTTTTCTGGATTGGACTGGAGAGTAATCTGCGTTTATGCGCCGACTAGAACGTTTGAGCGTGAAGAGTCTTTTCACTATATGAATTCCTTCCTAATACATGAGAGACGTGTTCTCCTGCTTGGAGACTTCAACTGTGTCTGCAGACCGGGAGATAGAACAACAGACCGTGTCCTTCGTGACAAGAGTGCAGAGTTACTTATTGACATTGTTATTGAGGCAGATCTTGAAGATGCTGGCTGTATACTGACGCATGAAGGCCAAGCAAAGTTCAGGCACTTTCAAGGTAGCTGTCATGCAAGGTTGGACCGAATATATGTTTCCATTGATTGTATGCCCTTGTGCTCGGAATATCAAACACTTCCCATGAGCTTTAGTGACCACTCCCTCGTAATGATTACTCTAGGCATGAAAAGTAAGGTAACAAAGTACAATTGGGAGCTATGGAAATTTAATGAAAAACTGCTGGTGGATGAAGAATTTACCACTAAAGTTAAAGAATATATAAAATATGTTACAAAATGGTTCTGATTTAATACAAGCATGGGAGCAGTTTAAGCGCGATATAAAGATAGCTGCTATTGACCGAGCATGCACTCTCCGACCTAAAGAAAAAGAACAAGAAAAAGAACTTCGTACCACACTTGAACACATGCTTAGCATGGAGTGCGTTAAGCCTGGCTTGTTCGCCCAAGATATTAAAGCGATAAAAACCAAACTTGAGGTGATGGACGAAGAGAAGTATCGCGGTGCGGTGATAAGGGCACGCCGCGAAAAATTGTGGCTTGGAGAGACGCCCACGAAAAGGGCACTTAGTGACGAAAAAAGGTACGCAGTGTCAAAAGAGATAAAAGAAATCTGCTATCAGAACGTAGTTACCTCGGAAAAAAAAACAATTGAACGGGCGTTTGTAGAATTTTACAGCGAATTGTTTAGCCTGAAAACACCGGACATTGAACGCTTCAGAAAAGACTTTCTGTCGCTGATGCCAAGAGTAGAAGACGAAGTTGCGCAGACACTTGAAGCAAGTATTACTTCCGAGGAAATTGAGGCCGCTATCGGGGAATTAAATTCCAATAAGTCACCCGGACCAGATGGTCTTGGTGCTGCCATATACAAGGCCTTTCCAACTGAAATGGCTGTTTTACTGGAAAGAGTTATTAGTGAATGTTACGAAAAGAGCGTACCTCCTCCGTCTTTTCGAATGTCACACATTGTACTAATCCCGAAAACAATGACCATGTTAAGCTTCAGTCTGTAGCGTCTTACCGTCCTATAAGTCTAACGAATGTGGACTATAAAATTTACATGAAAGTATTAGGGCGACGACTCCAACGTGTAATTACTTCTCTTGTAGGCCCACATCAGACATGCGGTATAAAAGGAAGGACCATTTTTACTAACATACACGCAGCAAGGAGTGTACTCGAATGTTGTGACGCGATGCATGACCACGTAGCCATGATGCAAAAACCTCCACAAAGCATTCGATAAAGTGGTACATGAAATTTTGTTCTCTGTTTTAGAGTATGTCAATGCTGGTTCCGTGATTACAAAGGGCGTAAAAATGGTTTACGAGTGCTGTTCAGCGAGACTGGTCGTGAATAAGCATTTAACCGATCCTATACCTGTTCAGTTGTCAGTAAGGCAGGGCTGTCCTCTGTCTTCCCTTTTGTTTGCGCTTTATCTGGATCCTTTCTGTTTAAAATTGCTTACAAGGCCAAACATACGCGGTTATAGATTTTTTTCAAAGTGAAGTTCGGGTTTTGGCATACGCGGACGATATTGCGGTTTTTTGTACTGACCATGAGAGCGTGCAAGAAGTTGTAAAAGAAACCACTGCTTTTTACACTGCAAGTGGAAGTGAAATTAGTTGGGCAAAGTGTTTAGGATTTTGGCATGGAAACTGGCAATACGCGCCTGAACTGTTCTCCAGTATGCAATGGACAATAACGCCAGGCAATTACCTTGGTGTGCCACTAAAGCATTACCGTGAAAGCAAGGAATGTTGGGCCGGTGAAGTTGAGCAAGTGAAAACCCAAACAAACAAATGGGGAGGACATAAATTTTCTATGTTCGCAAGAGCTACCGTTTGCAATATGTTCCTAGTTGCAAAAATTTTTTACATGCTGCAAGTGTTATCTATGTCAAGGATCTCTGTTCAAAAACTGCATAGGGTATTTGCCACGTTTCTGTGGGCTTCAACATGGGAGCGTACCAGTCGATGCAACCTTTTTCATACGGTGCATAATGGTCGACTGGGATTGTCACATTTATACTTAAAGCAGATTGTAACAAGGTTCTTTTTTTTGCGCGAACAAATCGATGTTTTTCTCAGAACGGTAATCCAAGTGCGATTGCGTGATTCACTGCCGGAATATGTAGTTTCGACTATGTCTACAGGGACAATGGCTCTAAGTGCTTTTCTTCGCGAAGTTGTCGCGTCCTTCCAAATAGTGAAGGCGAGATTTTTAAATGAGTATATGTGTACTGTTACGCGAAAACGGCTGTACAAAGATTTATTGGAAACCTTTTTACCTGTGCCTCTTTATCGCGCTGTATATGCTTTGGGTCCGGAGCGGGACGTGTTGAAGAGAGTGAAAAGAATGGCCATCAGATCGTCCGCGCTAAATCTTTCTTTTTTCAATTGCATAACGCCACTCTTCCGGTGAAGCCATGGCTGAAAAGCAGAGGCCTTTTTGTGCCTTGGTCTGCTGACTGTTTAATTTGCAAAAAGCTGGAATCCATAGAGCATATTTTCCTTGATTGTCATGATGCGGTTTTTTTTTTTGTGGGACGTGCTACAGCGTACTATTAAAAAGGACTTACCAATAACGCCGTTTGGCATACGCTACCTTCCCTGCGCCCAGCCAGGAGAAGTGCCCAGTGATTTATTAATGGTCTTGTGTATGCACAGCGTATGGAGAACGCGTATGGATGTTCGCCATGAGCATGTTGTCGTGCACCCAGCCCATCAGTATTTTGTCGAAAGTGTAATGTAAACGCGTGATGTTTTCGGAGGGCAATCTGAACCCCCGAATTGGCTGCCAGTCTTGGACAAGCTCATGTCACCTAATCCATTCTATTACAAGAAACCTGTAAGAAAGTGACTTGTGTTTTTAATTCCATGCGACTTTTCATCGTTCTTTGTAGTTGCCAAGTCGGTAATAAAAAAAAAAATCCTCGTTAGTATAGTGGCCAGTATCCTCGCCTGTCACGCGGGAGACCGGGCTTCGATTCCCCGACGGGTAGCTTAGTTTTTGTTTTTTGCCTTCTGCGCCATTTCAGAATAGCATTTGCCGTCTTCCCTGCGCCTCCTCGTTAGTATAGTGGCCAGTATCCCCGCCTGCCACGCGAAGACCGGGGTTCGATTCCCCGACGGGGAGCTTAGTTTTTCTTTTTTGCCTTCTGCCCCATTTCAGAACAGCGCTTGCCGTCATCTCTGCGCCTCCTCCTTAGTATAGTGGCCAGTATCCCCGCCTGTCACGCGGGAGACCGGGGTTCGATTCCCCGACGGGGAGCCTAGTTTTTCTTTTTTGCCTTCTGCGCCATTTCAGAACAGCATTTGCCGTCTTCCCTGCGCCTCCTCGTTAGTATAGTCGCCAGTATCCCCGCCTGTTACGCGAAGACCGGGGTTCGATTCCCCAACGGGGAGCTTAGTTTTTATTTTTTGCCTTCTGCGCCATTTCAGAACAGCGCTTGCAGTATTCTCTGCGCCTCCACGTTAGTATAGTGGCCTGTGGCACTTCCGGCTTCGCTAGCGAGCGGACGTGTGTGAAATGAGCTCCGTCGGAGCGGCTTCAGCGGCCCAGCAGGGCCGCGGTAACAGGTATTTTGCCGCTGTTTCTTCAGCAGGGTGTGATTATCAGGTAGTTTTACCGAGTTTGCCTGCAGCGCATTTTGTTGTGAACACAGTTTTTTTGCACTGATTTCAATGCCCGCCCCTACTGGGTGGAAGATTTCCGCGATGCTCTTGCGGAATTATCGCTCCTACCGGAAGTCATCGCCATCGGAGCCTACAGGATGAGCCATGTGTGGCCGGTTACTTTCAAGGATGAAGACGCCGTGAAGAAAATTGTCAGTTCTGGTGAGCTGGTAGTGAAAAAGTGTCGGTGTCTTGTTATCGACCCAGCTAACCAGGATGTACGCATGAAAGTACACTGGCTTTTACACAGTGTACCGGACGAATACGTGAAGCTCGCCTTTACGGCATATGGCAAGGTCACCGACGCCGCCCGCGAGTGGTGGCGCGTGCAGGGCATGGTGGACAAAGGGTCTATCACACGGCATGTGACCCTGAATCTGAAGCCGGGTGTAAAGCTCGACGACATCCTCCACCAGGTGAGCGTCGCCGGCGAGCTGACCCTTGTGGTCGTGCCAGGGAGAGCTCCGCTCTGCCTACACTGCCGCGGCACCGGCCACATTCGCTGAGAGTGCCGTATACCAAGGTGTGGTGCCTGTCGACGGTTCGGTCACGAGGAGGGCCAGTGCGAGCTGACCTACGCAAAAGTGACAGGGCCCGTGAACGCTCAGGACGCATCCGCCTTGTTCATGGATGAGGCGGATATGGAAGAGATATCGTCCGCTGCGACTGAGAACGCTGCGGGTGAGAGGAATACTGCCTTGGGGGTGCCGCCTCAGTAGAAAACCGGGGTTGAGGCGGATGACACCACACGTGAACCAGCGCCTCACCAGGACGTCGGGCCCAAGTCGGAGGGCGAGGCGAAATCTTCAGCCGACACTGAAGCTCCTTGCATTCCTCCAGACTCTGAGGGCATGGACATTCTTCCCGGTGTGGTTACCTTGGTGGCCGGAAAACGCCCCCACGACGCCATTAACAGCGGGACTCTTCAACAGGACCACAGCGGGGGAGACGGACCGCCAGCCAAAACTCCAGGTTTGAGGCGGTCTACCCCGAAGCCGCGGCCTAACATTTCGGTCGATTCAAGGCAGGCGGGGAAACCGCCTCCTTAGTTCGTTGTGCAGAGTGTCATTTTGGGCTAAGGGTATTGGGGTGTGGCGCCAGGGCAGACATCATTTTATAAGGTGTTTTTTTTTTCGATATGGCGATCACAATAAGTGAAGCACTGCGTGTAGCATCTATTAACGTGAGAGGCCTTGGAGCAAGAAAGCGACAGTGTCAGCTCAGTCGCCTTCTTCTAGATAACGACCTACATGTAGTCGCCGTGCAAGAATCGAAAATTTAGAGTGAAGTTGCTACAGACCGAATGGTGTCCGCTTTCCGTACGCATTTTGATGCATGTGTCTGCCATTCCGTAGGTGCCTCTGGTGGTTGTGTACTTTTTCTTCGCAATAATCTTGGTATTATGGTACAGTCGATTTTCTCGTGTCAAAGCGGCCGTCTTCTTGTCATTGATTTTTTGCACTGCGGCCTTGATTTCCGAGTTATTTGTGTGTGTGCACCAAACGCAGATACTGGGCGAAAATTATTTTTTGAAGGATTGGAGTTATATTTAAACAGTGACAAAGTGATAATCCTACTGGGTGGTTTCAATTGCGTTTGCCAAGCTTCAGTCGCGCCAGAAAGTCAATTGTACGTGATAAAAGTGCTGATGTTTTGAATGAAATCGTCCATGGCCATGATTTAGAAGATATTGGAAGTTTATTTACTAATGGCACCTATACGTAGTATACCCATTGTCAGGGCAACAGCCTTGCTCGATTAGACAGATTGTATGTCGCAGCTGAACTTGTACCACTTTGCACCTTGTACGAAGTTAAACCTGGGGCTTTCAGTGATCATGCCTTAGTGATTGCAACCTTTGGAAGAAAACAAAGCAAGAATCGGTTTAATTGGCATTTATGGAAACTTAATTAGGTTGTTGGATGACGAGAGCTTTTTTAACGAAACAGATCAAGAAATATATATATTACTTACAGCGAAACCGCTGAGCTTCGCTGCAAAATGGGAGGATTTTAAGCAGGGGGTGAAAATGAGAGCGATTGAAAAAAGCACGAAATTAAGATACGCAGAGAAGCAAAAAGAAGCAGAGCTTCGTAAACAGCTTGAATTCCTGGCATGTATAGAACACGCCCAACCAGGCGCATGCGTTAATGAGATCAGGGGTGTCAAAGCCCAGCTTGAAAAAATGGACACAGGTAAGTATAGTGCGGCAGTGATTCGATCGCGGACGGAACAGCTGTGGGCGGGGGAAACACCAACAAAGCGTGCGTTATCAGACGAGAAACGATACGCGTGCAGAAAGGAAATACGAGAAATAAGAACTAGCACAGGTATTTCGGCGGACAGTAGTGTAATCAAGAACGCAATCTGTGATCATTTCGCAGATATGCTTTGTTAGTCGCGAAAAACTGAACGGGGCTTCTATAGTGAATTCCTTCCACTTATGCCGAAACTTGAGGAAGAAGTTAAAACACGGCTTGAGCAGCCGATTTCCGTGAAAGAAATTGAGGATGCAATAGATGCCCTGCCAGCAGGTAAAGCCCCTGGCCCTGACGGACTGGGTGCAGCTTTCTACAAAGTGTTCAAACCTGCACTAGCCCAGGCTCTGCTGAAGGTTGTTGACGAAAGCTATGAAAAAAAAAGTGTTCCGCTGTCTTTCACAATCCCACATAGTGCTAATTCCTAAAACCGATGACCCTGATAAGCGCCTGTTGGTGGGGTCTTATCTCCCGATAAGCCTCACCAACGTCGACTACAAAATTTTCATGAAGGTGCTAGCGAAAAGATTGCAGGGTGTTATAACAACGCTCGTAGGCACGCACCAAACATGCGGCATAAAAGGGCGATGTATCACCACTAACATACACGTGGCACGATCCATACTAGAATGCTGTGACTCATTTGATAACCGAGTGGCGATGATGCAACTAGACCTGGCAAAATCCTTTGACCGCGTTTCTCACGATGTTTTGTTTGCCGTATTAGATCATGCAAAGGTCGGCCGAATACTATTAGATGGCGTTAGGATGGCATACGAAAACTGTACCACACGGATTGTTGTGAATGGAGAACTCACTGAAAGCCTCCAAGTGCGATCTTCTGTGAGGCAGGGTTGTGCACTGTCGCCATTGTTATTCGCAGCCTACCTTGAACCGCTTTGCTTGGCCATCCGGAATAATGAAGGCATAACGGGATTCACGCTACAATTAGTGCATGTGAAAATCCTGGCTTATGCCGACGACATCGCTGTCTTTTGTGCAAATAGAGAAAGTGTTTGTGAGGTGACGAATGTAGTACAGAAATTTTGCAGCTGCACAGGTGCCCAGATAAACTGGGAAAAAAGCTGCGGTTTCTGGCATGGTAGCTGGGAGGTCACACCCGAACACTATTCTCGGATGCGCTGGTCAACCACTCCAGCATTGCATCTAGAAATGCCCCTTGATTCTTACCGGGACCCAGATCCGTTCTTGCATGACCAGGTATCGAGGGCCAAGGAAAAAAGTGATGCGTGGCAAGGAAGGCAGTTATCCATGTTCTCGCGTGCCATTCTATGTAATCTGTTCCTTACTGCTAAAGTCTGGTACGTGATGAATGTGCTCAGTGCTTCGAGGACAAACATTCAAAAACTTCACCGTGTTTTTGCCGTTTTCAATTGGGCGTCGACCTGGGAAAGGACGAGCCGAGCAAATTTGTTTCTTTCCGTACAAAAAGGAGGGCTTGGTCTGGCGCATTTATTTTTGCGACAAGTTGTCTCGCGTTTCATGTACCTTCGTGGCCAAAATGATGTCTTCCTCAGAACAGTAATCCAAGTTCGGCTTAGTATACTCCTTCCTAATTTTCTTGTCAGTTCGTGTCTCAATGTAGGTGGTACAGTAAGAGGGTACTTGCGAGAAGTGGTGCTCGCGTACAGATTGCTGCATGTGCGCTTTTCCATGGAGTATTTGTGCAATGTTAAGCGGAAAAAATTGTATGCGGACCTAGTGGACACAATGCTTCCTGTACCGATATACCGTTTGTCGCACTGTCAAGGCCCAGGAGATGATTTACTCAAGAGAGTTAGGAAGATGCCGTTATCACCACCAGTCAAATCATTTTTCTTTAAACTCCACATTAGCACATTATCAGTCAAAACACGGATGCACGCTAAAGGCCTGTTCGTTCCTTGGTCAACAAACTGTTTCTTGTGTAACAGACTTGAGACGATAGAACACGTGTTTTTGGACTGTTGGGATGCCATTTTTTTCTGGGATGTGCTTCAGAGAACTATAAAAAAAGAGCTACCTCTAGATGCATATGGCTTACGATTTTTACCTGTTCCTAATACAGAGGAGTTTCCCTTTGATACAATAATGCTCCTGGGCCTCCACAGCTTGTGGAAAACCAGAATGCAGTTTAACAATGCAGATATACAAGTCAATCCTGTACGAGAACGTTCCATACACAGTGTTGTGCGGTTCAGGGAAGTGCATATGACACTCCCCGAGCAGCCACAATGGATTCATGTGATTTACAGTTTGGTAAGACTGAAAAAGTTTTAACCCGCCGTGTCACGCGAAAGTGTGCTGGCACGTTTTACTGTTCATCGTCTTGTTCTGAATGTCCAAGTCGGCAATAAAGAAAAAAAAACTCGTGGCTGAGTAGTAGCGTCTCCGTCTCACACTCCGGAGACCCTGGTTCAATTCCCACCCAGCCCATCTTGGAAGTTGCTTTTTATTTATGAAGTGCATGCCGGGATTTATCGCTCACGGCCAACGCCGTCGATGGTGACGACACCGGCTTTTCTGCGACACGAGCTCCTTAATGCTGTCGCGTTAAAAGATGTCTACTCTCTTCCCAGAATAGCTGAGCCCTAGATTGTCTTCATGGAGCTAAATACTTTTTCGCCATCTAGTTACGTTCCGTGTATTGGCAGATCGATTTTGACGAGCAGGACCGTGAAAAACAACTTTTTCACACCAGACGGCTTGTGCCACCTTAAAGTCATGCCGTTTGGTCTCTGCAAGGCTCAGGTGACTTTTAAACGAATGTTGGACTTTCTTCTTTGTAGATTTAAATGGACAATGTGCCTGTGCTACCCCGAAGACGTCCTAGTTTTCTCGCCGAACTTTTCTTCGCACCTTCAACGCCTAACCAGTATTCTCAATATGTTCTGTGCAGCCGGCCTGAAGCTCAATTCATCGAAATGCCAGTTTGATTATCGCCATCTCAAAATTTTTGACACATTGCTGACGAAACTGGATTACGACCTGATCCGGCTCAAATTCAAACCGTGAAAGACTTTCCGCGTCCCCAGACTTCGAAAGAAGTGCGCAGCTTTGTTGGTCTTTGTTCTTAATTTCGCCGCTTTATTAAAGACTGCATCTATCGCTCGTGCTCTCACTGACCTACTTAAGGCCGACACCGCTTTCACTTGGGGCTCTGACCAGCAAGGTGCCTTTTCAACGCTTATAAGCTTACTGACGTCACCATCCATCTTGGCTCATTTCGATCCCTTAGCCTCCACTGAATTTCGAACAGACACCTGCGGGTATGGGATCAGTTCAGTGCTCGTCCAACGCCACAATGGCGAAGACGTGTCATCGCATATGCTAGCCACCTTCTCTTCAATGTCGAACGTAATTGTTAGATTACTGAGCGCAACTGTCTCGTCCTTGTATGGGTTGTCGCTAAATTCCGCCCATACTTATTCGGTCGTTCTTTCTCAGTTGTAACTCACCATCACGCGTTTTATTCGCTGTCATCCCGGAAAAATTCATCCGGCCTTCTTGGTCGCTAGGCCCGGTGCCTTCATGAAAACTCCTACAATGTGGTGTACAAGTCTGCGTCTTTTCCTTCACCAAGACGCCGACTGTTTGTCTCGCTATCCTTTAGAGCCCCCTGATCTCGGTGGCACAGAGGCCATTCCCTGCGTTTTCCCCATCTCCAATATCGCCAACATAGGAGACGACCAGCGCAACGACTCATCTTTAGGATCCATCATTGACGACCTGACAACTGGAAGATCGGATTTTTCTCTACAGCTTTTTGTTCTGCAGGATGGTGTACTTTACCGCCGTAACTTTCATTATAACGGTTCGCACCTTCTGTTGGCGATTCATAAAGCTCTGCTGCTCTATTATTGAAGAACTTCATGACCTTCCGACAGCGGGCCACCTCGGTGTGTCTCGCACTTACGACCGGGTACGGCGTCATTTTTTTCTTTTTTTTTTGGCCTGGACTATACCGCAGCCTCCGGCGCTAAATCGCTTCCTGCGACACTTGTCACCGTAGGAAGAAACCATCGAGGCCACTAACTGGACTTCTCCAAACTATGACGTGCTCCTGGAACCATTTTATCCTGTTGGGCGTGACCTTCTAGGCCCATTCCCGACATCACGGTCAGGTCACAAATGGATCGCAGTGGCAACCGATTATGCAACACGCTAATCCATCACGCAAGCTTTACCTACGAGCTGCGCTACTGGTGTCTGAATTTCGTCCACACAGCGTCATTCTGCATCCCAGCGCTCCTCATCAATTCTTCACTGACTGCGGTTTGTACCTTTTGTCCTGAGTTATTGAAGACATCCTGGGTTCTTGTTCTACGAAGCATGAGCTCGCTACTGCGTACCATCCCCAAACCAACGGTCTTACTGGGCGTTTCAACCGCACACTAACGGACATGTTGTCTAAGTATGTATTACCTGATCACCATGACTGGGACCTCGCGTTACCATATGTGACATTTGCCTATAATTATTCCAAGCATGACACGACGTGTTATTTAACCTTCTTCCTACTCTTTGGCATGGACCCCGCTTTATTTTTGGACATGTTGGTCCACCTGCTTGCCACCCCATAACCACCTACGCACGTGACGACATTGCTCAAGCCACTGAAGAGCGCCAAGTAGCCCGTAGTCGGCTCCTCGCCTCTAAGACTTCCCAGAAGTCTGCTTACGACAATTGACATCACCATCTACTATTTACCCTGGGTACTTGGTTCTTTAATAGTCTCCTGCACGCCGCTTTGGTGTCTCGGAGAAACTTTGGTCCCCCTACAGTGGCCCTTATTGTGTGGTGCGCCAGGTCGCCGATGAGACGAATGAACTTGCCCCTCTTGTGCCCGAATCCTCCTCCTCTTGCCTGACTACTGATATTGCCCATGTTTCACGCCTGAAGCGATACGAACACCTGCTTTATTTGCCAGCTTAACGCCGGGGGTCATGTTACGAGAAGACGAGGACGAAGTGTTCTTCCCTTGCCTCACCGAAGGACAAGGAGAAGACGACGAAGTGGGACTGTTTCCCGTGGTGCTGCTCGCAGCTATGCCGATCGCAGCCATCTTTTAAATATGCTGTAAATAGATTGAGTCTTCACGTAACAATCTATTTATTGGCTGCACATTACCATAGTTCCGCATAAAGAAAGTAACAAAATATCCGTAAAGATGGTGTTAGGCAAGGAAAAATGATCTCCCTGTACTGTTCACAGCTTGCTTTGAGAAATTATTCTAAAATTTGGAATGAAAGCAGTTAGGAAAAATGGCCGGTGGAGAATATCTCAATAATCTGCGATTAGCTGGTAACATTTTCTTGCTAAATAACTCATGGGATGAATTGCAAATAATGATTGATAACCGAGATAGGAAAAGCAGAAAGGTGGGCTAAAATCAACATGCTGAAGGTTAAGACAATGTTCAACCTCCTAGGGAAGGAAAAGCAGCCTGCAATAGGTAGAGAAGCACTGAAGGTTATAGATGAATAGATCTCCTTATGACAGGTAAAAACCGCATATTCGCGTTATGATACAAAAATACCTAGGAGAATAAGATTGGGATGGAAGGCATTTGTCAAATACTCGCCGATTATGACTAATAGGTTGCCAGTATCGCTCAAGAGGAAAGTATTTCACAGTTACACCTTATCTAGGCTTACCTATGTGGTTGAAACGTGGAGGCAGACTAAAATGAATTCTAATTATTTAATTTTAGTGGCAGCGCAGAACGTTACGGGGCGCAAAATGGTAGGTGTAACGTTAAGAAACAGGAAGCGTGCAGAGTGTGTAAGAAATAATGCGAGTTTATTATATTATAGTGTAAATCAAGAAGAAGAAATGGGCATGGGCAAGGCTGGACATGTAGTTCGAAAAGAGGACAACCGAAGGTTCCTCAGGGTAACACATTGGATTCCAAGAGAAGGAAAGATAGCAGGAGGTGACAGATATTTAGGTGGGTAGATGAGATTAACAAGTTCACAGGGGTCAAGTGGATGCAGCTAGCACAGGACAGGGCTATTTGGAGAAATATGGGAGAGGCCTTCGCCCTACAGCGGATATAGTCCTCCTGGTAATGATGATGATGATTATGATTCCGTGTATTAGAGGCAAAAATTAGATTACATCCCTACGTTAATGGGGTGTCACTCAGCCCGACTGTAAAATAGCACTCCATTATGTTCAAGCCTTGAAAAAACCTCCTAACTGGTTCGAAAAATAGGTTTGTCAACGTGACTGACATTTCTTCACTCGTTTAAGAGCATAGTCTATACTTCTCCAATAAAAAAACGTTAAAGTGATGTGGTTCCTAACATATGTCCTTTAACTCTCGTTCTGTGCAGCAAACATCCTCGTCTTTATCAAGCTGAAATTGCAGCAATTCTGTTTCTGATGGCTACATCTGTGGCCAGTCTCCCTCGTAGAGACGTCCGTGTATCTAATATGACACAAAAACAACGCACTCGCACTGTGCCTTGAACATCGTCACCATCGTGAAATTTCATCTGCGCCGCTTCTGTCATTTGAACTACGCAAATGCATGCACCATGTAAATGCGCAATCTCGATGAGTGCGGGCGAGTTGCGCGAGCATGGTATCGAGTGAAGCCGTTAGACACGTGATAAAAAACGTGGCGTGGCATATAACAGGGCACTCTCGCTAAAGACAGAGACTCGCAGTCGTCCCACACATGCCGTCGATACAATTGAACAGACAAAATCCAGACTAGCCCCATGCCGAGATTACCATGTGGGGAAGCGAGCGAAGCTTGAAGCGGCAGCAGCATCGGTGGCCGATGGCTTATGGTCGTAAAACTTGGTTCAAGTAGAGTTGAACCCCTATAGTTGTGTTGATATATTCCATCATTGCATCAAATCGCATGCTAAAAGCCTTGTTAGAATAATTAAATAGGCATCTGCAATTTTCTTCCATGAATATTGCATAGAACCGCCTCTCTTCATATCTTTCCTCCCAGAATTTACCTGTAGGCAAATACCTGCATGTAGATGAATTGTATGCAATGAGGCTATGCCGCCAGAAAAAGTGATACTTGAGATGTATAATTTTACTAGTTGGATGCGCGGCCCAGGATGATTATCAAATTGTATTGTCACCATTCTGTCTCATTCTGAAGACAATACTTGTATATACGTTTCCATGAAACAAACTTTCATGAAACAGAGCAGCCTTAATTTAACCAAGTTGCGAAATGCTCCGAGTGGTCATTTCATTATACTCTTCCACTAAACTAAAGTAACCTGGTCGATGAAAGCGTTAACGCAACCCACTGTCACGGGCAGATAAGAACGCAACCTTCTAGAATCACTACTACTATGTGTCGCCCCTCCCTACATAGATGCCAGCCGTGCATGCGTAAAGGCAAATTTTGTGAAAAAAGTTGATATAACATCTCCCAAATTCAAAAAGCACCAGACTGAAATGTCAATCTTGACGTCATGTCTGCCAATAATCACTGTTTTATCTACGCTCATACTAATACATCATGGTTAACAATGCTGCAAGAGAAACTGGTTTGCTGTATTTTCGATGTTTATTTCTTAACGCAGCTGGTTTGAAGCCGCTACAAGACACGAAGGACACACAGATGAAAACACATCACTCACTTCCTTTTTTCTTAAATGGTACAGAGGAAAATTTAGTACAGAAGTACAAAAAGATAGCTTACTACACGGAACAACACCTTCTCCTGCATTTGGAGCCAAGCCCGTGCATCGCAACAGGCTCCCAGCAACACTACAACAATGAACCAAACATAGTCGTGACACTTTCCGGAAGCCACTACTTCGAACGAAATCTCCTTGCTGTTGGAGCCATACCCGTGCTAGCGCCGTACTCGTGCATAAGCAACAGATTCATAGCAAATGTATAAAAGGCGAAACACATGGAGTGTTTTTCCCGCGGCAAACCTTGCGAACTGCCGCCCGGTGGCAGTTCGCACGGCCGCACCTGCTCGCGACCCGTGCTATGCCAGCACTTGCTGCCATGCCGCGCCGGCTGCAGGTCCTAGTCGTGCGCGCCGACGATACGAAAATCTTTAGAAAAGTGTGCAAAATTTTGTTGTTCCCGCAAATATTAAACCAAATGTTAACACTGAATTCTTGCAGATCGTTAAACCGTACCGGGTGGCTGCTGTAGAAGCGATAGCTGCGATGCAAGCAAGTTTCTGCTCACAGCCAGCTGCCGCCGTTGCAGCACGGCTGCTCCGGTCCGCTTGCATGCCACCTAGCTCCCCTATATATGCAGCCAAAAATAATCATATTTTCCTTTTATTATTCGAGAATGGTATTGAGAGTGAGGCAGTTCTACGAGAAGACCATTTAATATCAGTTCAGTTCAGTCGTTCAGTCGTGTCCGAATCTCCGTGACCCGGATAGACCATGTCAGGCTACGCTTTCCGGTCTTTCACTATCTTCCTAACATCACATAACTTCATCTGCAGTGCCTCGAGGATGCCATCTAACCATCGCGTTCGCTGCCTGCCGCATCTCTGGCGACTCTCAATCTTTCCCAAAATCAAATATTTCCCCAGCGACTCCTCTCTTCTCATCAGATGACCAAAGTAGCTGAGCTTTAACTTTAGAATTTGACCCTCCAATGAGCAGTCAGGGTTTATGGTCGACAATATCGACTGATTTGATCTTCTGGCAGTCCAAGGAACTCTCAAGAGTCTTCGCCAGCACCACAATTCAAACGCGTGAATTCTTCGGCGGTCAGCCTTTTTCACAGACCAACTCTCGCATCCATACATCACAACTGGAAAGACCATAGCACGAGTTATACGGATCTTGGTTGGCAGACTAAATTGTCTGCTCTTTACTAGGCGGTCAAGGCTAACCATTTCTCGCTTTTCCAGAAGCAGGCGTCTCCTAATTTCATGGCTGCAGTCTCCTTCCGAGGAAATCTTGGAGCTCAAGAGAAAATCTGGCACAGCTTCCACTTCTTGTCCATTGATGCTCCATGACTTGATAGGGCAAGACGCCATTATCTTTGTCTTTTAATTGTTCAGTTTAAGCCCAAACTTCTCACTATCTTCATGTACGCGCATCAGAAGTCTGTTGAGTTTTTTTTTAGTCGATATTTATTGCCTGAGGGCATCAGTAGGCTATGAGATGAAGGATGAATAAATGATTAAATGAATGGAAAAAGGTTGGCTGATTTTTGAAGTCCAGAAGTGAGCGATGATGAGGTCCCTGCGCCCAAGTGACGTATGAGGCAGGATTGGTTGCTGAATGGCCAGCTATTCTCAGGTGCCGGATTCGTGTTGGCTTGAGTGCTGGGCAGTCCCACAGCAAGTGGTGGATGTCGGCCTCGACATCTTCGTTGTTACAGATCGGGCATCCTGGGCGAAGATATAAGTGTTGGAAGTATGACCACGTCCTAGTTACAGCTGGTGTAAGGGCAACACCGACCCGGACCCTCCTAAGCGCAACCTCCCTTGCACGGGTGAGACCGCGGGGAAGGGATATCGCACACGGAGGGATTAGTGCACGTGTGCGGCGCCGGAGGTGCTCCTTTCCTGACAAAAGGAGGGTAGCGTCGTCGACTTCGAGAAGCCGTGGGATTGATGCGTCTTGGTTCACGAGGCGGGTTGCAAAATCAGCCTGACTTTGGGAAGGCAGCAGATCTTGTGGGACCCTCAATGCGTATTGATTGTGGGATGCGCGCCGCAAGCTGGTGTATGTCCTGGCAAATTTTAGGGCAGCGGCTGACACGTCAGAGCAGACGTACTGCTTGAAGTGCGTCAGTGCGGATGACAATGTGGGTTGTAGGGAGCAGGGTTATAGAAGTCACGGAGCAGAGTGCCTCCTGAACTGCCACAAGCTCAGCGCAGAAAGATGTAAGTGGTTCCGAAAGCTGAAACGTAGTTGTTTGATTCAGGCTAGGTCTCCGTGGACAGTGGATTGCGTTTTGGCTTCACAGCCTTGCAGGCTTCCATCTACGTACACTACTATGGAAACTTGAGGCAGGCTAGTATCTTGCTCTTCAAATCTTTGGCGTAGCAACGATGCAGAGTTGGCAGACGTCGGTCTGCGGATGTCAGTTGGCTTGTTGTCTCCTAACTGTATAAATTTCCAGGGAGGGAGAACTGGCGCAGGTGGCTGAAGAATAATGTGTGACGTTGCATACGCCCTCAGTGCTTGCGTGGAATGTGACAAAGTGGCCTTGAGTCTGCGAGCATCACGGCGCTGCTGCACCAGTTCATTGATGGTGTTGAGCTGCGCATTCTCCTGTAACGCTAAGACCGGTGTGATTCGTGGAAGGCATGTTATGGTCCTCATAGCTTCTCGATTTACGGCTTCAAAGTGGTATCATCCGCATATCTAAGGTTGTTTATACGTTTTCCAAAAATCGTCACTCCAGCTGAAGACTCGTCTAGAGCGGCCCTCCTCATGATGCACTCTTCATATAGGTTAAATAGGCAGGGCGACAGTATGCAGCCTTGCCTCACTCCTTTCTCGATCGGAAACCAATCACTAAGACCATGCCCAGTTCTGACTGTGGCCTCTTGCCCTTCATTCAGGTTCCTGAGGAGACAGATGAGGTGAATTGGAACTCCCATCTCTTGGAGAGCTTGCCACAATCTGCTGTGATCTGAGCAGTCAAACACTTTCGCATAATAAATAAAGCAGAAGTAGATGGGTTTCTGGAACTCTCTTGCTTTTTCCATGATCCAGCGAAGGTGTGCAATTTGGTCTCTAGTTCTTCTGCCCTTGCAAAACCCAGCTTGCACGTCCGGAAGCTCCCGATCCACATACTGCTGCAGCCTATCTTGGAGGATTTTCAGCATCACCCTGCTAGCATGCGAAATAAGCGCGACGTGCGGTAGTTGGAACAATCTTTGGCACTGCCTTTCTTTGGAATGGGGATGTAAACTGACCTCCTCCAATCCTATGGCCACTGCAGGGTTGTGCAAATCTTCTGACATAATGTATGCAGAATGTTAACAGCGTCATGGTTGAGGTTTTGAAGCAACGCAGCTGGACTGCCATCAATTCCGCTAGCTCTGTTCTTAGCAAGGCTGGCTAAGGCCCATTCAACTTCAATCTTCAGGATGCCCGGCTCGAGATCAGTAATCACAACCGTCTTATGTTGGGTTTGCACATTCGGGTCCTTCTTGTACAGTTCTTCTGTGTATTCCTGTCACCCCTTCTTTATCTCTGAGGCTTCAGTGAGGTCTTTGCCTCGTTTGTCCTTTATCACGCCCAGCTTAGCACAGAAGCTTCCTTTGATATCTGTGATTGTCTTATACAGAGCTCTTGTGTTCTTTAATTGGCTGTTGTCCTCAACTGCTTGGCACTGTATGTTCAGGAAGGCATTCTTATCTGTCCTTGCTATTTTCTGAAAATCCGCATTGAGAACCTTGTATCTTTCTCTTTCCCCCATAATTTTTGCCATGCGCCTTTCCTCAGCTATTTACAAAGCCTCTTCAGATAACCATTTTGCTTTCTTGCATTTCTTTTGCTTTAGAACTACCATAGTAGCAACTTCTTGTATTATATCACGAACATCAGTCCACATCTCTTCGGGCTCTCTGTCTTCTAGATCTAATTCTTGAAATCGATTCCTCACTTCCACAGCATATTCTAAGGGAATTTGATCCAGATCATACCTGAAAGGCCTTCTAGTTTTCTGCGTTTTCCTCAATCGAAGCTTAATTTTGGCAACAAGAAGCTGATGATCGGTGCCACAATCGGCCCCAGGCCTTGTTTTTACTGCTTGTATAGCGCTTTTCCATCTCTGCCGGCAAATAATATAATCGATCTGATTCCTGTACAGACCGTCCGGTGAAGTCCATGTGTACAGGCGCCTCTTGTGCTGTTGAAAATGAGTATTCGTTATGGTCAGGTTGTTTTCTTGACAAAACTCTACTAGCCTCTGCCCAGCTGCATTTTGCTCGCCAAGACCGAACTTGCCTATAATTCCGGATATTTCTTCACTCCCGACCTTAGCATTCCAGTCTCCTATGAGAACAACGACGTCTGATAATGGGGTGCGGTCTAAAAGGCATTGTAGGTCCGCATAAGATCTCTCAACGTCAGCTTCTTCAGCAGTAGTGGCCGGTGCATAGACTTGGATAACTGTTATGTTGAAAGGGTGAAATCATTCGGTCGTTTTTGGGGTTGTACCCTAGCACTGCTTTGCCCATTCTTTTGTTTACTATGAGAGCGACCCCATTCCTTCTCTTGGATTCGTGCCCACAACAAGACATAATGGTCGCCGGAGTTATATTCTCCCATTCCGGTCCACTTGAGCTCGCTGATACCTAAGATATCAATGTTCAATCTGTCTATTTCTCGCTTGACGACATCCAGTTTACCTTGCGTCATAGATCTCACATTCCATGTTGCTATGTGTATATCTCCTTGCAACATCGGACTTTCCGATCGCTTCCCGACACATCCACAACTGAGCGTCCTTTTGGCTGTAGCCCAGCCGCCTCATTCGCCCTGGAGCTACTAGGAATCGCCCTTTGTTCATCCCCAGTAACATGTGGGACGCCTTCCAACCGGGGGGGGGGGGGGGGGCTCATCTGCCGGCGTCATATCATTAATGGTATTGTGACTGGCCATAGGGTTTTCTTGGTAGAAAATACTGGAGTGGGTTTCCATTACCTTCTCCAGTGAAGCACATTTTGTCAGAACTCTCTGCCGTGACCTGTCTATCTTGGGTGGCCCTACACAGCACAGCTCACGACTTCATCGAGTTTCGCAAGCCCCTCCGCCACGACAAGGCAGTGATATAGCACGAAGCAATTTCATAGCGCCGTTTCATGTGCCATCAATCGGAAACGAAATAGGTCTAGCGACGACTATTTAGCAGCGTGCGGCTACAGCACTGTCGTCCAAAACGCTAGCGGGTGACAGCGCTTTGGTAAAGTCGCCAAGGTGCTGTAAGCGTTGCGATTTTGCCTACTTTGGCGATACAGCTGAAGCGGGGCCTTTTTCGATGTTCCGCGCAACTACACTAGCTCAAACCTTGCTTCAGAGAGACGAGGCTGCAGTATGCTGTTGCTGCGGCGTCGTACGTACTCGCAGGCTGTATACAAGCGCTATTGGGCGCCATTTTAGACGATGCCTGTTTTAAGTGTTGCTCTTGAAATGTCATTTATTGTGAAGTGTTGTTGAGGTGGATCAGCTCGCGCGCTTTCTCACTCGGGCACCGACGCTGCCGACGTCGCAGCCGCCAGTTTTTCGCTGTATGTGGTACGGCACGGCGAGAGTGCGTCGGTGTTCCGCCTAGCCACATGACGTTCGCAGGCAAAGTTCGCTCCATGTTGGTGGCCCTTAAGAGTTGACCAAGCATAATCAAGACAGAACCTATATAATATACACATCACTAGGGTCAGTCATGGCTTTACCTTTGACATCCACTAAACCCTTTGACCTAAACCTTGGCCATGAGAGAATGAAATTACCTTCTATTGCATTGTCAAAACCGATCAACACTCTTTTCGCATGATAATAGCAAATGAGCGAATATTCTCAACATGTTTAACATATGCATGTGAGAACACAAGAAGAGCGCATAATCAATTTGAAAATGTCTAAAGCCAACCAAAGCAGAAAACGCAGATAACAATCTACAGATTAAAAAAGGTGAACAATGTAATGTCACCAGGTGTCATTCGGTCGCACCCGAAGACGATGGTCTTTTGAAAAAAAAAAAGGAGGACACACACGCTATCGATTCTGCAACTCTGCTGAACGATGGCTTGCCTCACCTGTGCCGTGACATATTGGTGGAGGGGCTGGGTTTTGAGAAATATTTCACACAAGATGAGGGTTTTGCTTATTGCGTTTGGACGTCATCACACACAACATCGACACATTGTACCATGCACTGGGACCAAGTCCTTTAGACCGGCTGTATTTCTAGACGCTCTTAAAGGATAAACATGATGAGTGGGCGTAAGAAAATAAGCATAGCCGTAGCCCTGCGCAAAAGTATTTCTTTGGCACAGGTGATCCAAAATATTTCTTCTGCCCGATGTTTAAAGTGCTTTTAAAGGACAGGGGTTATTAATATTCGTATTCATTATATATGTGGCAACCGTTGTATCTTAGTGTTAAGACTCTCAAATTGTAAAAGAGCAGAACGTTTTTATAGGTAAATTTAAGTGAATATTTGGCAATATGTACGACATGCACTCATTGTTTTGCCCAGGTTTTGTTTTGTTCACAGGTGTTCAACATCGCAAGGCGATTAAGTTATTTAGTGGCATGGCAAGGCGGACTCCTGACATTAACGGAACTGCTATTTTTAGTTTCGGTTCTATCCCACGGTACATAGGCTCCCCAAGCTCCTTCTATTTCGCATCAGAGACTGCGTCATGGTAGAAATTAGCATTTTCCAACATTCTCATCCTGGTTATTTAGCTGTGGGTACTTGACAAGTTTTGAACAAGCCTGTACTACACATCTTGTCTGCTATGGCATATCTACGTCATACCGGTGTGGCACAATATTTGTTCTCATACATTCACTGGGAATTTCCAGTGAAATAGCACTTAATCTGAAGCCACTTTGTAAATGTTGCTGACAGTTTTATAATTCATAACACTATTAATAAACCTATATTTCAAGACACTGCGGACAGTTAAAATTATAAGAAGAGGAGCCACAACAGGGCCACAAGGTGCCTAAGAAGACCTTCAAACTCGCTCTTTCGAGAAATCCGGGTAATGTTTATAGTAAATCAGCACCCGAATGATCGCACCGCCGTCACATAGAAAGAAGTGGGGTAAATATGTTGCTCTTACAACTAGAATAAAAATCAACGATATCCTTAAAGGTATGCTTGGCGTATGAAACCTTACTCCGCGCCCAATAATAGACAGAATAGAACTATTTATTAATCTTGGAACAAATGGTGTCCTGCCATCTAGGAATCCGTGCAACTTGTTCCACTTCTTACTATGAAGCATGGTTGAGCTTCTATGATCATCACCCTCTGCAAATGATGACGGAACAGTGAACTATTTTACAATTAATTATGCCCGTTAATCTTGTTTTAACGTGGAAAGAGAAAAAAGAAACCTTTGCTTTCGGCTTTGTTTATGGTTCGAATTACGGAGTTTAACGTCTCGTAGCAACTCAGGCTATAAGAGAGCCAGTAGTGGAGGACTCCGGAAGCTTCGAACACTTGGAGTTTTTTTTTTAAGTGCACTGGCATCGCACAGCACACGGGTGTCTTGCTTTTTGTCTCCACTGAAAAGCGGCCGCCGCAGCCGGAATTCTATCCTACGCACTTGGATTCAGTAGTCTATTTCCCAAACCACTGAAACGCCGCGGAGGGTCTTAACAAGTGATTTTGTTCTCGATCGTATTTCACAATAAACGTGCCAAAGTGCTAGCTTCATGCAACTGTGTCAAGCTGAGTGTCAAGTCGGAAACTCCTTGTGCTCTATATTGCAATTTTGCACACATGACGCAGACGTAGCCCTGCAATCACACAAAACTCCTTCAGCGGTGGCGTGTACAACTGCACAATCAAATTCGACACAATTCTGCGCTCCCGCATTTCTTTAAAATAGACCGAGAATCAAAGAACGCACCAAAGATTCCTTTTGAAGAGATAACTAGCGTCATCTAGTCCTTTTGCCTCTAAAAATAAATGCAAACCAGGAGGCGAATGCATGGCAACATGGCTAATGGGAAGCGAGGAGGTTGTGATACACTCGTGTGGCATCATCTTGGTACTCCCATGGTTGCTTTTACTCTTTACTGAGCTTTTGCTAATAAAATTAGCCAATTATTTTCTCTTTACTCTTACAAAATACTCTGAACATAAACATATAAAAGAAACAAAAATTTTCAATACTGCATTTTTTACACTTGTAACATACGGGTGATATATAGGCTGATAAATGTGTATTGTAATAGTTTCTCATAGCTGCGTCCGCTGTACGACTGTGATTTACTACACGTAGCATGTAGTGGCCGAGTAGCGAGTCGTTTCCCGTGCGCACTATGGTCGATAGTATTTCTTCTGCGCGTCTCGGTCGATCGCGCACAAGAAACTAGATTCTCGAAGTCGTTGGCAGTTAACCGGTCCACCTCTTGGTCTCTACTCTCTGTAATAACTCTTCGGCGCAATCAGTTATTATGGATACTTGAAACTGGTGCAGCCCTGCAGCGAGTGCTTTGAAAATCATTTTCGGTGTTAGGTTGTAACATGCAGTGATAAAATTTGTGTTCATATCAACTTAACACTTAAGGATTTGGCGTTCCGCAAGGAGAGGTTTCGCGATTTTCGGTAAATACAGCTCTTTTTTATGAAGTCAAACATGTCTGTATACAGTGGTAAACATGGTTCCTTAAGGCTGCCTTCACACGTAATCTTGTTTTTTTGTTTATTTAATTTTAAAATGGCAGTGCAGAGCTTATACATATATTGCACCGTACCATTGCACAAAAGGCAATCCGGGATCGAGGAACATCAACAGCCAGTCAGGTGAGCACGCGACGCAGGAAAGTAACTTCTTCGCCGTCGTCCCCAATCGCCTATGTCAGTCTCCCTCGCTTTCCACGTATGACACGGGTCAGTGCCCTTTCTTTGCAGTATCGCCCCGATGAAGCCGACTGGGAGAAGACTAGCGAGATAACAGACAGTGATACGGGGGAACCACAACAAAGAATAGGGCACCATGAGTCTCGATATCAGTCGGCAGGTGGTCGTCGCTTCATCGGACGCCGTGTACAGCCTGAGTAAGGTTGCGTCGTCCGCGGCTTTACGGGTCTTAGGTGGCGGATTAAACTTCGTACGTGACGTCACTTATGCGGCGGAGGACCAGGTAAGGGCCGATGTACCGGCACTGTAAATGCTTAGACAGTCCGCGGAGACGAACGGGCGTCCAAATCCAGACACAGTCACCAGACTAGTAGGCAACGAAGCGCCATCCTTGGATGTAGCGTTCAGCATCTAGTTGCTGTTGTAGGTGTATGCGCTGTATTGTCAGTTGCCACACCTCTACTACATAGCGATCTAAACTAGCGGTGTCCTGGTTAAGCTCACGTTCGCAGTCGCGTTATAAGGGCAGCATAGTATCCAGGGGAGTATTCATTCAACGGCCAAAGACAAATTCGAAGGAATTGGGCTGCGTCGTCTATTGACTTGCTGTATTGTACGCGAACGCTGCGTATGCGAGAATTTGATCGCACGTTTTATGCTCTATATCCACGTACAAGGAGAGCATGTCGCCCAGAGAATACTGTTTAGCCGTTCCACTAAAGCGGGTGGTACGTCTATGGCAAAAGTGTGGCATGATTCAGAGCAGTCTTATTCAGAAGGGCCGGTAAAGCTGCCCACGGTTGGTAATAATAATAGCCTGAGCGCCCTGACGAAATACGGTGCAGTGGACAACAACTCTGTAGCTTCGCGGTGGCAGTTTTACCTACGAGCGACATGGTCTCAGCGTACTGAGTCAAGCAGTACATCGCGACAACAATCCAAACTTTTTCATTACATGACTTAGGCAAAGGATCAGGATCCCCCATCCCCACTTATTGGAAATAACTTTTTTGGTAGAGCGATAACTGTTTTGGTAGAGCGATGAGTTGAAGAAATCCGCCTGGTTCACGGGCGGAGGCTTCCGACATTGACAGTCACGACAAAGTTTACCGTAAGTATTACTGAGAGTAGTAATTTCGACCAAAAGTACTTTCCCTGAATTCTCGCAAGCGTACGACTAACTCCCAAGTAGATAGCTGACGGTTCGTCGTGACAAGTGCTCAAGATGTCAGGCCGTAGGTGCTTAGGGACTGCCAATCGGAATGTCGTTTGATAGTTCAAAGCTGCGGCTGCAGAGAACGCCACTTTGTGAAGCGTATGATTGGAAGCCATGGCGAAAAACTGGCGGAACCTGACCACTGCAGTTTTTGAGATATTCGACGAGCAGCGCCAACTCCGGGTCCTTCCGTTGAAGGTTCACCGTACCAGCTTAGGTAATGGCCCGTACCAGCTTAGGTAATGGAAAATCGTCGGCGATTTTCATTGCAGCGGAGGCCATGGGCACTTGTGAGAAGCAATCTGGACCTTGGTGTTTATGTTCAGACTTGTAAAGAAACGTAGCGTTATACTCTTGCAGACGGAGTTTCCATCAAGCCAACAGTCCAAACGGGTATTTAATGCTTGTCATTAGGTACAGCGAATGACAGTCGCTAACAATACGGAAAGGTCGTCCGTAGAGATATAGTCCAAACTTGCTGATGGCCCAGACTACCGCAATACACTGCCTCTCCGTAGCCGAATAGTTCAGTTCCAGTCGTAATAGTGTTCAGTTCTCGTAAGCGATAACTCGTTCTACTTTGTCCGGCCACTAGATAAGTACCGCCCCGAGGCCAAATTTGCTTATATCAGTGTGTACGTTGGTTGCGGCGCCATCATCGAAAGGGACGAGTATTGGGGGACTGCGTAGGCGACGTCGAAGCTCCTGGAAGAGTTGTTCTTGGTCGCCTCCCGACAGGAAGGGTATGTCTTCTCTGGGCAGTGCTATAAATTGTTCAGCTATCTTGGAGAAATTCTAGACGAAGCGTCGGTAGTAGGAGCAAAGACAGAAATCGCCGAGGTGCCTTTTTTGTGAGTGGAGCATGAACACTTGAGACTGCGGTAGTCTGGTCGGGATCAGGGAGAACGCCTTGTGCACTGAAAACAGGGCCGAGAAAGTAAAGTTCTTTAAAAGCAAAATGGCATTTCTCAGGCTTGATCGTTAGTTGTGCGCATCTGAGTGCTTGAAGCACAATGCGCAACCTTTCCAGGTGTTGCTCGCAAGTAAGCGAGAAAATGACATCATCTATGTAAACCAAGTACGATCGCCACTGTAGATCTGAGAAGACCGTGACCATAGCCCGTTGGAACGTTGGCGCAGACAAAAGACCAGACGGGAGCACCTAAAACTCGTATTGGCGTCGGGCGTCACGAATGCAGTCATCTGTCGGTCTCTCTGATCCGCCTCAATCTGTCAGTATACGTTTTAGGTCTAATGAGAAGTACGAGCGGTCGTGTAGTCACTCGAGGGCATCATCAACCCCGGGTAGCGAATAAACGTTCTTTTGGTCATGTTTTTTTAGATTCCGGAAAACAGAACAGCATAGCAAGCAGGGCCGCGTTATCAGAGTTCAAAGGGTTCAAATGAACCGGGCCCTGTGTCCTCAGGAGTCCCTGAAGAGCTAAAAAATAGTGTATTTGAAACTTTGGCCCAAAATATAGCCAAATTATAGTATTCCTAACTTTCCATGATTAGAATTAGACCAAAAGTATTGCAGTTTCAAATATTTCAAAAGCTTGCGTGGAATCGTACTCTTAATTCCAAAGCCAGCCTCAGATTTCGCCAGTCCAAGTACAAAACTTTGCACGCGGCCAGAAGATAGCAAAATCTAAGTGGTTTTAGCTCGTTTTAACTGGTATCATTTGCTTTAAACTGGTCACAGGTGGTACTCACTGGCATTAACAAGTTCTTGATGCCTACCAGCTGGAAATCAGCGGGTTCAAGTTGGTGGGCGAGTGGAATCAACGGCTTCTAGCCGGCGTTCATTGGAGGATCAGCTCGTACCAGCTGGTCAACCAAATGACCTCTGTCATTACTGCTGTTGAGGTCAGTTGTGTGTAATAATAGTCTGAGTTTAAGCAGTGAAGACTGTGGCAAAAGCAATTTATTACTAGTTAGAATCCATCTGGACACCTGAATAATAAGATGTTGCTACCTAGCATGAATTCAAGAGACCCATCTCGCCATGTTTCTGATCACCTACTTGTATTCGCTCGTGCTGCTGAGGCTGGCCACAAGAAGAGCGCCTGGTGCATTTTTTCTCAAATAATTACAAATAAACTAGTTGACTGCATACTCAGCTCTCAGCATTCACGTATAGAGCAATATAAATTTAAGTGATGGAAATGGGGTTTGCAAGCCTTTTCTCTTAATCTTGGAGTGGATGTAAATGTTTTCATTTCTGCACACGACTGCCAAATCATGTGAACATACGTAAACCAGTGACACCAGCTGAACCTTGCAGGGAAAGGAACGTGCAACATAGGCTGTGGCAGAAGTATTAAGTATTTATGGTCATAACCTCAAAAGCTTGATGTTAACAACGAAAAATAAGTTACATTAAATTGGAAGCACATTAAAATTTTACTATCTCTACTTCCGGCGAAGTGACAAACAAAAGCAAAATTATCAGCAACAGCACAGCAAATCCTATGAAAGGAAATATATCCACAGGAGAGGAGTCAACCATCCTACTGACGTCATCGTCCCGATTCCACACAGACCAGATTCCAAACAAGAGACAGTTTATGCAGGTTTATGCTTAGTAATAAAACAGTACAGAGGAGCTTGAATCTGCTATGTTATTTTCCTCCTTTTAATGCGTCGCCAACTCTAGAGAGGGTTTTATCAAAACGAAATTGATGTTTTGTAGGTACATTATACTTGCAAAAAGGCATTCGTAGACTCATAACCAGAATTTCTCAAACCTATTTGAAAACAGCTGCCAGTTTTATGACTGTTCTCAGTCATTTGCCTCCATTGTTCCCTTGGCACAAAACTATAGCTATTTCGAGTTTGAATGACTACCACGAAAGAAATACAAGTTGAAAAGATCAAATGCATTCAGCGCGATGACGAAAATAATATGTTTGACTGCTCTTGTGCGAACAAGTTTCCTATCCAAGGTACCGATATTTATGATTTTTGTTTACTGTTAGCCTTATATCTCTGTCAGAAACATGCACTGTGAAGTTATTGCTTTGCTTCTCGAGAACAACTTTGTATTTTCTTGATTAGTGTTTCACTCTGCAGGGTATTAAAATATTTTTTATAAAAATATGCACATATTTTTACGCATGTTATCTAAGCCATACCGCTGCTCGTTCAGCCACAGCGACGTTTTGGTTCTTTCGAGTACGAAAGAGAAGTGGAATCCGTCGGTGTAACGAATAATGAACTCCAAAGGTGAAAGCTTCTTTCTTGCGTTCCTCTTATTTCGTTTGGCTGACTCCTGGCTCTAATGTCTAAACTTATTAGCACTTAGCAATGCGCACTAAATAAATGCACAATTATAGCAAACGTATCATGAAGCAGACTGTAAATTAGCTATATATAGTTGGCGCAATAAATGATTCATCGCAGCAATCAGGTATTGTGAATAGTATCGTAGGAGCGAGAAACTTCAGCAGTACGAATGTGTCAGGCCTCGCTTCTTCTGTAAATTCTTGTCCATTATACTTAAAGTAAGTTATCCGAATCGATGAAAAACTATTCCACGATCATTACACTTAACAACTGATGTGCGTCAAAAACTAATCTTTTTCACTACTTTGCAACACGCACACACATAAGATCGCAAACCCGCGCGGTACTTTGTGTTCACCTGACACGAACTCATTTTCATACTGCAAAGAAATTTGAAAGCTACTTCTTCTCCACACACACACACACACACACACACACACACACACACACACACACACACACACACACACACACACACACACACACACACACACACACACACACACACACACACACACACACACACACACACACACACACACACACACACACACACACACACACACACACACACACACACACACACACACACACACACACACACTTGCACGCGCACACATACCATGCATTGCACGATCAATTGTTGCAGTCTGTATCAACTATCCTCCTCCATATTGATCCTCATTTCCGTTTTAACTAGACTTTATAGAACTTACGCGGGCACGCTGTTACCTTTTGTCTTTTGGGGCACAGTTGTTCACAGCAGAGTGCCGTATAGCCAACCCTTATACATAGCATTCATTGATTACGAAAAAGCATTTGCCTCAATAGAAACCTCGGCAGTCATGCAGGCATTGCGAAATAAGGGCGTAGACGAGCCGTATGTAAAAGTAAAGGAAGATGTTTAAAGTTGATGCACAGCAACCATAGTTCTCCCTAATAAGAACAAATTTCTAAAGAATAGTATTAGAAAATGAGATACGATCTCCCTAGTACTATTCACAAAATGCTTAGAGGAGGTATTGAGAGACTTGGAACATGGAAGGTGCAAAGACATGCAGAAATCTCTGAAAGCATAGTTATCACACACCCCTGCCACACGGCAGATTTAATGTCATTTCTATCAAATACCATTCGTTCAAAATGATGTTTGCAGCTACACGATAAAATATAATGACATTCGATGAACACGACTTATCGAATGAGTTTGAGGTACTGATTCGAATGCGATCAACGAGGAACTGTGTTATCTCGATACCAGAGAATCGATGAGAATGAGAGGAGACTTAATGATAGCTAAGACGTAGGAGAACCCGAGGGGTGGCGGCGAAAGCTGAAAATTAACCTTGTCAGTACTTTTTACTAACATCTGCAGCGTTATTTCTAAGCGATGTGAACTAAACATCCTAAACAATGACTGTGACGCATGCATAATTGCGCTCACCGAAACCTAATTAAGCGAGAAAGAATAATTTTTGCGACAAGAAATACGCCGTTTATCATAACAATCGCACCAACAGACCCGGTTAAGGATTATCACTGGCCGTTAAACAGCGTTTAAAATCTTTTAACATTACTGTCGCTATACAAATAGAATCCGTTTGGTATTGCGTTGCTCTTAATTTAAAAAGGTTATTGTAGGTGTTTACTACCGATCCCCATTTAGTTGAAGCTCATTTACTACTGTCTTGAAGGAGTACTTCGCCGATATCGGCCCAAGTGTGAGGTACTCATGGGCGACTTCAATTTTCCCAACATATTTTGGTGTACTACATGCCCCGTTTCTGATCCATATTCTGCTGATTCTAATGATTTCATTACGGTTTGCTCAGAGTTTAACCTCACACAAAAAGTTTCTTTCCCAACACGTATCACAGCAACTAAATTATCGCTTTTAGATCTCGTTCTAACGTCATCCAAAGAAATGATATCGCCGTTAACACACTTACTTGGTTTAAGTGATCATGATGTGTTGAATTTTAATCTTGCTCACAACCACGAAAACATTTCAAAGTTATTAAATACTGTAGCTGAGCAGATTTGGATACGAATAACCCCGAACTTAGCCTTTTTTATATACTTTCTTTTTGGAACACCAAGAACAATCACCGGAGGAAAATTGCCATATTGTCAAGAGCAAAGTTTCAGGTCTTAATAATCTTTATATTACTAGTCGACGGGTATATTCCAACAGTAAAGTGCCCTGGTACAACCGGTTTCTACACACTTCTCTTTAACAAAAAGAAATACCTTTTTCGCAAAGCTAAACACTCTCTGGAACCTGAACATTGGCACGCGTATAAATCAGCTGTTGAAACATATTGTTACCTGGAAACGCGGGACCAAAGTGATGTGCTCACTGACAAAGACGACGACCGAGAAACTCGGGCACGACGAAGCGTTGAGAAAGAGGACGACGCTGACAGAGTGAATGTGCTGCACGGCTCCTGAAGTCTTAGCGTCGAGTTCAGCCTATCGCAGTGCCGTTACATTAAGTACATCCCCGTAACATCTTGGTGGAGGTGCGGGGTCCTTTAAACATATTTTAAAACACTGAAACCTACTCAATTCTTGTTATTCCATTCGACCCTTCCAAGTGTTCTAAAAACTAATCCCAAGCGCTTCTGGAACATTTTCATAGAAAACAAGAATCAAACCGTATCACTTTTAATACCAAATGGAGAACCAGTACCATATAACCTATGTGCGGGTGCGCTTAACAACGCATTCGTACAAGCATTTTCATCTTCACCAATTTCTTGTTCAGCCCCACATGTTCAACTTACTAAATACATTGGTATAGATTCAATCATATTCCATTCCACAGGCATGAAAACTATTATCAATGAACAAAAATCAAAATGTTTTTGTAGAGTTGACGGAACTGACGTAAAATGTTTGATAAACACTCGTGGATACCCCTCCATCATACCCAAATGAATTTTTACACAATCTTATTTCCATCAAACACTACCACGTGATAGGAACGCAGGCAAAATCATACCTATTCATAAGTCCGGAGATGTCCGTCGTCCATAGAGCTATCGGCGCATTTCGCTCACATCAGGGCCATGCAGATTAATGAAGCATATTATTTTTAAACATTTGGTAAACCATCTTGAATGTAAGCATTTTTTCATTATTTCATAACACAGATTCCGTAAATATTTTTCTTGCGATACTCAGCTACTTTCCTTTACTAACAGCGTGCACACTTACCTCGACTTAGGATATGTTACTGCGCTTCCTTAGACTTTGCGAAAGCTCTTGATAAAGTTAACCATATCTTACTCTTACATAAACTTAGCATGCTTAACATTGAACCGAACGTACTTATTGATTTTCTGCATTCCTTACGTTACATGTTAAGTTTGTAGCTGTCGCAATTCGTCGTCAATACCAGTAAACTCCGTAGTTCTTAAAGTTTCAGTGTTTGGTCCATTACTATTTCTCATTTATATCAATTAACGCTCAACTCACAATTTTTTTCAAATTTGTTTATTTGCAAATGATTGCGTAATGTTTCATAAACTAACAAATTTCATATCCCTTCAAGCTCATCTAAATTCATATCTGATTGGCGTAACACATGGAGCATGCAACTAAACATAAACAACTGCAAAGATGTGAGAATTTTAACACAGAGTGTCCTATTTTTTTAACAACAATGCTTTAGAACCCGTAACACCATGTCATTATCTTGGTGTCACCATAACACGAAGCGGCCTCGGCGGCCGCTTTTCGATGGAGGCGGAAAGCAAGGCGCCCGTGTGCTGTGCGATGTCAGTGCACGTTAAAGAACCCCTGGTGGTCGAAATTTCCGGAGTCCTCCACTACGGCGTCTCTCATAGCCTGAGTTGCTTTGGGACGTTAAATCCCACAAACCAACCAACCATAACACGAAATCTGTCCTGGAAAAAAGACATTGAAAACTTAACAGCCAAAGCTAATAGTACATTAGGATATCTAAGAATAAACTTTTCGTGCGTACCATCATCCTTAAAGCTACTTTCGTACACAAACTATGTCCGTTCGCCGTTCCAATATGCGTCATAAGTTTGGGATCCATACCACATCACACTAATCGATAAACTCGAAGCTGTCCAAAATTGTTCTGTTCGTTTTATTTTCAACAACTATCACAGAATAGCCAGTGTAACACAAATGAGAACAGTTTAAATCTTATCGCTACCATCAGGGCGAAGAAAGATATCTCGCTTACATTAAGTTTTAGTTCATACAATTTACTACCATAACCCTGCTCTATGAGCTATCTAGATCCAGCCAGCTAATTTCCTTTTATCTCGCCGCTATCACCAGCACAAGGTCGGCATACCACTCCGCCAAACATCAACACGACTAAACTCGTTCTTTATTGAGACAATCAACGACTGGAATAACCTACCTTCAACCTGCGCATCCACAAAAGCACAGAACATTTCGAAAACGCCACAACTAACGTGCTAATCTAGTGTCTAAACTAATTTTATTTTCATTTGTGGATTGGCTGATTTTTTCTTCATTTTGTTCTTTGCAGCCTAAATGTTATTTTGCTTACTGTTCTCATTGTTTACTCTCATTCTTCCAAATGTTTCCAATCCCATCTGAAATGTACATCGAAAATATTGCCTCGAAACCTTCAAAACTGTATTTGTTGTTTTTTAACAGCCGCCGCCACACCGCCTTATCACTCTGCTTCTGGATCGCGTATCAGTTCAGTATTCTTTGTTTGTTAATGCTCGATGTCGCGAGTCACACCTTTATCAGTTTCGTTGTAGCGTAAGATGCGCCGAGATCTGTCCCGAAGATTCCGGCCACTCGTGTGTTTTCCTACAATGTTCCAGCTTGTGTTGGTAGCTGTTTGCGACGTTATCTAGATTGTTCTGAGCAGCCTTTAAATTGAGCATTGACGAGTGTGACGGGGATTCTTTGTTCGACGACCGTCGAGCCCGTTTGTTGCTATCGCCGCCGCCGAGTTGCTTAGTCCTTTTGCGGGCGCACGTCAGCCCCAATACAGAGATATTTCAGTACCATCACGCCTGTGTTTTCTTTTGGCGTGTACGGCCTTGTCACCACTACGTGACATCTGGTGGAGGTGCTGCCTTTGAACCTTCAAGCCAAGACCCTAGCCGTGTTCCTGTCGCCCTGGAAGACCAGCCTACAGGTCACCGAGCCAGCCGCCGACTTCAAGGCCTACAACCCGAACACGGACTGCTGCCTGACCCCATTCGATTTCGGAAGGCATCGACGCTGACAATGGCCCAGCCTACAGCACCGGTTGTTTTCGTCCAACCTCGTGAGCCCCCCTGCTTCCATGGACGACCGGATTAAGATGCTGGAGACTGGATAGACCTTTTCGACCGTGTGGCAGAATTCAAAGGCTGGAACGACGCTGCGAAACTCAGGCAGGTCTACTTAGTTCTTCAAGGACATGCCCGAGTTTGGTTCGAAAATTATGAGGCAGCTATGAAGGATTGGGAGATTTTCAAGAAAGCGTTTTTGACGCCTTTTCAAGCGTCGTACGAAAAGGAAGAGCCCAGGCCCTCCATCAGTCACGACTGCAACTTACTAACGAGCCTGTCCTGGCGTACGTTGAGGAGATGAAGCGCTTCTTTCGCCGCGCCGACCCTAACATGACTGAAGGTGAGAGAGTCAAATTTTTAATGCGAGGCGTTAAAGAATCGCTTTTTGCGAATCTTGTCCGAAATCCGCCAAAAACCGTGGCGGAATTTGAAACGGAAGCGTCTGCCATCGAGAAGACGCTGGACACCCGGATGCGCCACTACGAACGACCATTTCAGCCAGACTACTCAAGCCACTACCCCAGCGCATCTGCAATCGGAGAGAACCTTCGGGACCTCATCCGGGAGATCGTGCGAGAGGAGCTCCACCGATTGATGCCATAATCACAACAACCCCAAGTGGCGACGCTCGCGGACGTCGTCCGTGAAGAAGTCCAGCAGGCGCTGGGCGTTCCTAAAGCGATGACTGCTTCAGTTCCAGCACAAGAGGGAACAGCGATGAACTATGCCGCTGCATTACGTCGCCCTTCGCTTCATCGTGATGACTTTCCAAGCCCTCGGCGCTACCGTCCTGCTCCTGAAAGCCGCCCCTTGGCCCCCGCCCGCCAAGCCTACTAACGGCCCCTAAGCCCCAGGAAGTGCGACGCCTGGAGGACAGCGAACAACCAGCCATTATGCTTCCACTGCGGTGAGGCCGGTCACATTCTGCGGCACTGCCCGTATCGACGAATCGGTCTCCGCGGATTTGCAGTCGACGCTCCACGACCACGCCCAGGTGAACGACCGCAAGAAATTGACAACTATCTGCGTAGCGGTGAGATTGCGCCACCAAGACGTCGGTTCAGATCTTCATCGCCGTAGAGGGCCCGCTTTGCATCGCCAGGCCATAACTATGATGAGATTATGCGCGGAAGGCCCCAAGCCCGCGCAGGGGAAACTAAAAGCAACAACTTTTGGAGGTGCGGTTGGTGTTTTTAGACAGCGAAAAGACGAAGATCCTCCGCTGACGATGACCACTAACGACGACGCAGCTATTTCACTGCCGCTCCACACGACGGCATCGACGACAACACGACCAGAGTGCAAGCCGACACCGTCGCCCAGCGTAGTAACAACGGTATGCCCCGGCCATAACCTGAAGAAACGACGGAGCCGAGATTGGACACCAAGGCCCACGTGCAATTCGAGGACGCGAACAAGTGACCTTGAAGTTGATGTCGACGGCCACAGAATCACCGCCCTAGTAGACACCGGAGCTGACTATTCAGTCATCAGTGGACCGTTAGCCTCTCAGCTCAGGAAAGTTACCACCGCTTGGGATGGCCCGCTGATTCGCACCGCATGTGGCAACCTAATTACTCTATCGGGGCGATGCACTGCAAAAATAACCGTAAATGGGCGTGCTTACCCCATCAACTTTGTGGTCTTGCAGCACTGGTCCCGCGACGTGATTTTAGGCATGGATTTCCTAAATGAACATAGGGCTATCAT